>NC_143251.1:141741250-143110000 GCF_984573655.1 Nuphar pumila
TCAGAAATATGTCGATTTTGAATTTCCAACCGATATCTATTTTGCTAGGTTTTGTGAATCCCATTCATTCTTTTGTCTGCTTGCATGCTTACAAGTTCAATTTCATATTTTCCATTGGTTTTTCTTTTCAACCTTCTTTGTCTTGAATCTTGATCTTTTGTCATGAATATGACATTACAGAGTTTGGTATTTTATTTGTGTCAAGACATCTTAGATAAAAGATGTCTTGTTCTAACATGAGTTATTGCTTGTGAATGTTTGTTGATGTTCTTTGACTCCAAGATGCGCTATTTGGAGCATGGCATGCTCTATGGACCATATACCAAAACTTTCATATTATTTTTCTTTGGTGATGTTTCTAAGCTTTCTAGTATTACCTTGCAACCTGTATCCTGATTTGTCATTCATTTGATTTATGTGATATAACATCGCTTGAAAGGAATATGCATGATCTCAATCATATGATTCGAGCTGGTTTATGTCCCAAAAAAAAAAAGATATAGGCTGGTCAGAAGTAAAAAATTCATATGCATAGAACTCAATCGGTATGGGCTTTGGATGATTGATGTTCAACTTATTTACTTGAATTGGTGAATCCATATGATTGTACTGGAATACCCATGTGCTCAATTTATCTACTTGGATTAATATTTAGTTAATGCTTCTAGAATTTGCTCTTGAAATGGGTTGAAATCGGTTAGCGGAAAAGTATTTCAGCACAGATTGGTATTGTAAGCAGTCCTTTTTTTCAGTTCTACTCTGTGCGGTATGGTTTTATTTGTTTTGGTGACAATTGTGAATGCTCTGTTACTGGTCTGCTTTGTTGTGTGCTGTTTATGTTTGGCAACTCCTGCTTGCTACCGATGCAAATTCTTTATAGGTGGATATAGATTTCCAATGATTTTCAAGAAAATGTGTGCATGGCACATCCTTCACTAGTAGTTTATTGCCAAAGATCTGAGGTTGGTGGACACCAAAGTGTGCTTGGCTCCAAATGAGAATCATTCTCTCACAATGATGAGATTATTTCTCTTTTGCTCCATTTCTCATGTGCAAGTAAACATGAGAAAATGAGACATTAAGATTTGAAATCACGTTTGGAGCTCATTTTACTCACCTTTCATGTGATTTCAAATCACGTTCTCTGTAATGAAATGTGCAAAACAAGTGCACAAGGACAAGCCTAAAAAATGATACACATAATCCACTATGGGCAAGAATAAGAACTCAAGAGCAACTAGCTAACTAGCAGTTGTTAAGGTGCAACAACTAGCTAGACAATGCAAAAAATGCCCTTGAGTGGCATTTAAAATACAAAAAAATAAAAACAAAAAGCACATAAAATAAAACCTAAATACAATCTAAAAAGCATATAAATATATATGTACATTAAGGTATATATATATGTACATGTACAATGATGTATGTGTGTGTGTGTGTGTGTGTGTGTGTGTGTGTTGATATTATATACATATACAAACGTATATTTAACAATTCTCTGCCTTGTGATTTTGAATCATTTGAATCAGAATCAGTTTTCTTCTTTTATATCTTTTGATCGTTACATAGATGATATGATTATCACTGAAAGTGACCAACCAGGAATCAAGCGATGTGCAATTTGATTTAGAATATGATTAATTATATTTCTGCATCTTTGGTTCTCATTTGTAAACTGTTTTTTGCCTTAATATGTTTGTTCTATCATAAAGATTGAGATTAGATGAGGTTTAGATGGTATTTGTTTTGTGGCAACATTTAGTGGGAGTAAGACTATCATAAGATGATTATTGAGGAAGATTTGAGAAGGAAATGCAACATGCTGTGGCCAAACCAGTAGCTGTCCTTGTATGCTTTTCTTTCATCAAGGAATGCTTTAAGCTTTTCAAAAATCTTCTTCACAAATGTCTTACACAACAATGTTGAGAAAAACAACCTTTCTCCCAAGTGAAAAACAATGGAAGCAATATATATATATATAATTAGAAATTAAAGAAACACACAAGATTTACATGGTTCCCTCAAACTGAGGTACGTTCACGATGACCAATAGGTCAGTTTCTTCCACTATCTTCAAACAGAGTTTACAAAGTGGCCAAAAGGCATAAGCCTTACAAACACACAAAGGTGTAGAGAAATAACAAGAGGAAAGTCCTCACCGAAAAAAGAACAAATGTTCTGAAGAACCAGCCGCACAAAGCAACCCTAAAAAGAAGTGAAAAAATCTCTTTATGCTAGTCGAACTGCCTCTCCCTAAATGAAGAATGAGATTCACATTTAATGTGGAAGTCGAAATGCCATCCACAAATTGCTATGCAGCTAAAGCGCCAACAACAAATCGCTATGCAGTTGAATCGCCAACAACAAATTGCTATTCAGTTAAAGTGCCATCCACAAATCGCTAGGTTGCAGAATCGCCATTCACAAATCGCTATCCAGCAGAATACATAAATCGACCTTGAGACAGTCAAAGGTCGTTCTTGGGAACCCCCCGCAATAATGAATATGCGCGGTTCCAATGAGCATCCTAATAAATGTCAGTTAACAAAAGGTTCTTATTCAGTAAATAGATGGTCCCACAAAAGGAGGAAAACCCAACGATTCTCCCCCTCCCGACTTATGTGGAGACTTCAACCATTCCTGCCAAGAGTCGACACTTCTCATGCTTGTCCTTAGGCAATGCCTTAGTCAACGTATCTGAAGTATTATCATTAGTGTGAACTTTCTCAAGATGTAACAATTTATCATTCAAGACATCACAAATCCAATAGTACCTAACATCTATATGTTTCGATCTTGAATGAAATGAGGAATTCTTGCTCAAGTGGATTGCACTCTGACTATCATAATGAAGGACATACCTTTCTTGTTTTAAACCCAACTCTTATAAGAATTTCTTCAACCATAATAATTCCTTGTTTGCTTCTGTGATGACAATGAACTCAGCTTCTGTGGTAGAGAGAGCTACACATTTCTGTAATCTCGATTGTCATGCAACTGCTCCTCCTGCAAAAAGTAATCAAATACCCAGAAGTAGATTTCCTACTATCGACATCACAAACCATATCAGAATTTGTGAACCCATCAAGAATAGACTCACCTTTTCCAAAACACAAACTCATCTTTAAAGTGCTCTAAAGATACCTCAGAATCCATTTCACTGTTGCCCAGTGTTCTTTCCCCGGATTTGACAGAAACTGACTAACAACCTCAACTGCATGAGCAATATCTGGTCGAGTACAAACCATGGCATACATCAAAGAACCAACTGCTGAAGCATAGAAAATTTTATGTATCTCATTTTCTTCTTTATCACTTGTAGGACATTGACTTGAGCTAAGTTTGAAATGGTCTGCAAGTGGATAATTAATAGGCTATGCTTTGTTCATATTGAACCTCTCAAGAGCCTTTTTAATATAGTTCTCTTGAGATAACTAGATTAGTCCATGTGATCTGTCACGAACAATTCTCATCCCAAGAATTTGTTTTGTTGAACCTAAGTCTTTCATGGAAAATGACTTACTCAATTCTAACTTCAACTTGTTAATCTTGCTCATGTCTTGACCCATAATTAGCATATCATCATCATAAAGCAAAAGAATAGTAAAATTACCATCTGGAAATTTCTTCACAAACATACAATGATATGTGGTGGTTTTTGAATACCCATGCTCAGTCATGAAAGAATCAAATTTTCTGTACCACTGTCTTGGTGCTTGCTTCAATCCATACAAGCTCTTCTTCAGTTTGCAAACCAACTGATCCTTACCCTTGTCAATGAAACCCTCAGGTTGCTCCATATAAATTTCTTCTTCTAAGTCTCCATGCAAAAATGCAGTCTTCACATCAAGCTGTTCAACTTCTAAATTCATACTTGCAGCTATTCCAAGTACAGTTCGGATGGAGGACATCTTCATAATTGGTGAGAAAATTTCATCAAAATCAATTTCCTTCTTCTGACCAAAACCATTCACAACAAGTCATGCCTTGAATCTAGGTTGAGAGTTGTTCCCATCATTCTTTTGCTTGAAGACCCATTTGTTTTTCAAAATCTTCTTTCCTTTAGGTGGTTTCACCAAATCATAGGTGTGATTCTCATGCAATGACTTCATTTCCTCTTTCATCGCGTTAAACCACTCAATTTTGTTTTCATGTTTCCAAACTTCTTGATAAGTCTCTGGCTCTCCTTGATCTGTTATCATCATATACTCATGTGAAGAGTATTTTCTAGACAGTTGTTTCTCTCTAGTAGATTTCCTTAACGGTGACTGTAGAGGTGGCTCTTGGGGTGACTGCTCTCCCTCAATCTCTGACTCAACATTTCCTTCATCTACATTATTGAGGAGATGCTTGCATCTCCTCAATAATATCCTGAATAACAGGTGAATCAAGATGATCTAAGTCAACAAGATCTCCAGTGCTAGACTCAGTTGTCTCAAGCTTGTCAATGTCTTCAATAGTCTGATCTTCCAAGAAAATGACATCTCAGCTTCTGACAACCTTTTTATCAATTGGATCATACAATATGTAGCCAAATTCTTTATACCCATAGCAAAGAAACATGCACTGCCTTGCTTTAGGATCAAGCTTGGACCTCTCATCCTTTGAAATATGAACAAAAACTTTGCAGCCAAATACTCTCAAGTGATCATAGGAGACTTCCTTCCCTGTCCAAACTTTCTCTGAAACATCACCATTCAATGAAATAGAAGAAGACAAATTGATAAGATCAATTTTTGCCCTCAATAGCCCAAAAAGATCTTGGCAATTTAGAATGTGACAACAAACATTTGACTCTCTCAAGAATGGTGCGATTCATTCTCTCTGCAACCCCAACACATTTGGACATTATGTCATTAAATGTTCATTTATCATTATATGTGTTATAAGAGATTTTGAAATGACCATACTCTAAAGGCAGTGAAGTCATAATTAGGTGCACTAAGAAGGAATAAGAAATTGTTACTTTTATGTCATTCAACTGTGTTGCTATGTTTCTCATTTCCAAAATGTGTTGTCGAATATTACCCCATTCCAAATATTTCATAGACATTAACTTAGACATTAGAGTACTGGCTCTAGCCATGTTTGAGCTAACGAATTGCTCTTCAATAGCTCTCAAGAATTCTTTCACCGTTCTACAAGTAGGAATAGCACATCGAATATTCTTAGCAACCTTAGATTACAAGAACAAAAGGCTAAGACGATTTGAATACTCCCACTTATCATAAGCTGCTTTTTCCTCAGACGAGCTTTGATCATTGAGGGCAGAAGGTTCATCTTTATGCAATGCCAGATCTAACTCCATGTACCCTAAAGTAAAAAGTATTGTTTCTTTTCAATCACTAAAATTTGAGCCATCAAGAAAAGGAATACTGCTTGATCCATCAATGATAACAGAACTAGGCACTGCAGAGATATAAGACAAAAGATACTAATAAATAGACATGTTTATACAAGACAATAAGTGAAAAAAGGCAAACATAAGGCCACTATATTATCTACCTTTTCCAGGTAAGTACAGAGGGTCATTAGAGTCTCACTTTGGTGAAAATAACTCATAATACATGAAATGCACTTCACTTTTCATGAAAATTAACAAAACTAGAAAAAAATATACAACCAGAGACAAGTTGGCAAGACACCTTTGGGTGCACATATGCTGGATGTATTTCTTCTATTTTGTCCTACTTAAACTTTGACACGATGAACTTCCTTTAGGCAGAACATCATTTCAATAAGTTTAAGTACAAATTCAATATTGAACTATTCAAAATTTACAATCCAAAGTCTCATGATCAACAAACATTTGACCACTTAGGCAGTTTCAAATGTACATCGATTAGAGTTCTTTATGGCTCTTAAATGTCAATATTGCCCCATATGTATACATGATTAGATAGTTGACATGCATGTATTATTATAAGCCATTACATGATGCATGCATAAACATGTATACGATTAAGATTAATCATGCAAATTTGATACATGAAAGAATAGTATCAAATATGAAAATGATACAAAAAAATGATAAGAAAATGATTTGAAAACATGATAATTTCATGCTAGCAACACAAAAGATTAATGAACTAGTCTTAAAAACACTAGAATCAGCCAAATACATCGCCAAACTAATCAAAAACTGAAAGAACCGGTTAGAAAACCCCCCTGTATTGGTTCTTAAACCATATGAACTAGTCACCTTAAACTCTGAACCGGTCTGCATAACATAAAACCGGTTTCAGAGAGCTACAAACCGGTCTCAAAACCCCAAAAAATCAGATCTTAATAGATCCAACTTGGTTCCTAAAGGTTTGAACCGGGTCTGGGGAATCAAATAGACCCACCAGATCGGGTCTCCAGACACGATCCGGTCTAGCTTTTGACTCACAAGGGTAAGAGGGGGGGAAATACCCATGGGTCGGGGCTGATGAGACCCGACCCGATCCGCCCCCGACCCATAAGAGTAAGAGGCGGGGTTATCTCCACAGGTTGGGTCTCATGACACCCGACCCGGTCCGACCTTCCTAGTACGACCCCGATAAAAGCAGAGTCTGGGAAGGCCGATTTCGGCCTTCTGTCAGGGCCCAACCGCGGTTGGCTCCCTCCCCCCGTTCTTTTACTGGCCCTCCCTGCTGCCATAAAGAGATCCGAGAAGGCCCCAACGGCCCTCCGGTTCCCTTTTCCATTTCGGTAGAGAGACGAGGAGGACCGGCCGGTCCTCCCTCTCTCACAGTTTTCCTTTTTTTTTTTACAGGAAAAGAAAACCGACGGAAAAAGGCTAGCAGTCGGTCACGGCAGGAAGGAGGTGGGCAGCGCGTCCAGCGAACAGAGAGACAACGAAAACCTGGTGGTGTGGGCCCATAACTCATTGATGGGGAGTCACCGAAAGAACACAAAAGAAAGTGGATTATCGTACCTAAAGCCGCCATTGATGCCAAAGTTCATCGACTGAGTCAATCTCCTTAGCCGATTGTCACCAATTGATGACACTACAAGAAAAACCTTGATCACCGACGAAAATTTGTGATGGATTTTTTTCATCACCAATTTGCGATGGATTAGCGAGAGAAAACTATCCATCACTAGCCTTCGAAATATTTGCGAAATTAGCGACGAAAAAAATCCATCTCAAATTCGTCGCTATTTAGCGACGGATTGACGACAAAAAAAAATCTGTCTCAAGATCCGATGCAACTTAGCGATGAATAAGCGACAGAAATATTTTGTCTCAAATCCGTCGCTAATTAGCGATGGATTTTGCGATGGAAAGTTTCTCTCGCTAATGCCGTCTCTAATTTTTGATTAAAACTGTCAAATTAGGGTGCTAAATTCTCCCTCCCTCTCTCTCTCGTTACAGAGTTGCTTAGGGCGCTTCGCCTCCCTCCTCCCCCAGGTCAACTCCGTCATTGTTTGTGTCATCTTCGACGATGGCGATGACCCTTCCACTGACGGCGGCACCAAGCCAGGCGGCATCCTCGCCTTCCTCGCCAAGCTGCTCCTTGGCAGCATCCTCGAGTCAGTGGTGAGCTCGGAGAGCGACAAGGAGGATACTGGCGGTGACATTTTAGGGAGCGGCTTCTACACCATTGATGATGGCGGGGTTTACGCACTGTGACAATGCGAGGGCGACCTCTCAGTCGCCGACTGCATGGCTTGCTTGAAAACCGCCTTTCGAGAGGTAGAGGACCGCTGTGGTGTCATGAATTTTGGCCAGGTTTACCTCGAGAGGTGCTACGCGACGTACGCGTACTACCCAGATGGTGGTTTCGGCCGATATGGGAACTACGACGAGGGAGGGGGTGAGTTGGGGAGGGGGGAAATCGTTTTTTTTTAAGATGGTGTTCATTTTTTTGGGGTTTTCTCAGGTGGGTGTGCTGAAAAATAGCTTACCAGGTTTTGGGGTGGTGGTGGTTCTGTTGGGTTTTGTTTCAGGTTCGTCTGGGCACGGGCAACAAATGGGGAAGACGGTGGCGATTGTGGTGGGAGGGGCAGCGACATTGTTCTTCATCTTCGTGTGCATTTGGTTCATCAGATCCTTGCCAAAGAAGCACAATGGTGAGTGGGATCAGTGAGCTTGGTCTGCCTAACCTCAGCTTAATTACCCAAAAGAAAAAAAAAAGATTTGGTGTTTGGCCTTCTTTTTCTTTTTCTTTTGCTTTTGCTTGTAGTAACAAGAATGAATTTCTAGGTATTTTTCTGCAGATTATTGAGATAGAGAAGAGGGGAGATGGAATTGCTTGGTTTTGACTTTTGAGGTCTGCTTGTAGCGTCTTAAGGTTGTTTTGGATGTATGGTGCTGGTTCAGAGAGAGGTGTTGCAGTTTTGGTATTTATATTAATGATATTATCAAGGGGTGATTATATTGTAGATTGTATTTTTATGAAAATTTTGTCGGGGTAGGAGTGAAAAGCACTTTTGTGAGTTGATCGAAAGTTGGGATTCCTATTTACTGTTTATGTGGCTTTCCACACTCTCACTCTCCTTTGCAGAGGGGCAATGAAGTTTAATAAATGTCTATCTCAAATTTCCTCTATACAATTACATTTTTTAGCTCAAAAACTCTGTGCAGAAAGCCAAAGAGTGCTTCAACCAGTGACATTTCTAAGTAAGTTTCCCTCTTTTTTATGCGATTAATTATAAATATTTCTAGTTTTGTTTTTAGTCATTTCTAAGGTGCTACATTTTTATTCCTTCTTTATGTTTGTTTAGTTCTCCTATTAGGATCTTATTCTCATGCGAATTGTTTTGATGAATGGATGAATATCATTTCACCTTTAAACTGATTATTTTTATTCAATGATTTAGTAGTCAGTCCCTAATAGGAAGCTACATTTATGTACTTGATTCCTTTGGCTGTTTTTTGAAAATTTATCTTTCATAATCTTATAAGGTTGAAGCACACATATTTCTTCCCTTGCTTCCTGTCCTTGAGGCATTCATGGGTTTATTTAATGTGTATTGCATGGTGCAGACCTAACAGACTTATGAGCTCTTTTCTTTTCTTGGGCCCTATGTTTTAGATAAGAAACCCATATTTATTGCTTGTTTTGTTCCTCGAGGCTAGTGAAATCTTTCTTATATTGCTTTTCTTCCTTTCTCATTAAAAAATATTATTTGCTTTCACCTGTTGATGGTGAATTTAACACAGATGCATCCTATGCCTGAAAAGAGAAAATGTTGATATTTCCAATATGAAAATGTGGGTAAAATTCCACTGAGTAATGTTACTGAGACATCCTATAATTAAAGCACTTTTGCTACATATTGCTAGGTCATTTATTTATAGTTTTCTTCCATTGGAAACTAGTAGAATTTTGAAAGTTTTAGTTTCTTTTGCGTGAGAGAGTGGAACATTTTCTTGGTTGCTGCTTTTTTTGGATGATCACTGCTCCCCCAAGAAGAAATATATCACGACTTTGAATGAAGGTGGCTTTGAGAAATGATTGGGTTGATTAAGTTAATCTTTGTCTTTTCATTACATATTCATATGGCTGAATGTCCTGTCACTTCTCTACTGCATGAATTAGCTACAAGTTCTCTACACATATGAGCATGAATAAATCAATATGCAAGTTTTTTGACTGCCTTAGAACACATATGAGCATTTTGTTTATAAATACTAACATTTTGGTTCTCTTGTAGGATGCTGGAGATGATCAGCGTAGATGAGCTAATGGAGGTATGGAGGGAGGGGTAGATCGAGAAAATGAAGATGACGATGCCCCAAATCTTGACGATGATTAGATTCATGTATTTAATTTGTTTGACGTACTTGTAACTAATTATAACTTGGCAAAGACTGTATTTGGTTGTTTAACTTAAAACTTGTGTTAAATTTGTTTCACCTGTATATGTATTTTTTTGTGTACTTTTTTTTTATAAGCAGGTTATATCAATTGTACGAAAAATTTGTCTCGAGTTTCATATTTCATTTTTTTAAAATTAGCGACGGATTCATGATGAATAGTATTCGTCGCTAAGCCCTCGCCAATTTCAATCAGGTGATGTTTTGCGATGGACGTTAGTTCGTCGCTAAATTGCTGACCAAAATTTAGCGACGGTTTATATCCGGATATAATTCATTGCTATGTTGTCGCTAATTAGCGACATACATAACCTGTCGCTAAGCCGTTGCTAATTAGCGACGGATTGACAGCAGACAAATTCTATCATAATTTAGCGACCAGGATTATGCGACAGACACTATCCAGCGCCAATCCGTCGCTAAACACGTTAGCGACGGAGTTTGCAATAGATAGTGTCCGTTGCTAATACACATTTTTCTTGTAGTGTGAGCACAGGCACTTGACATTGGTGAGCAGTGACGGGTTCTAGATGAATTTATGTTTGATAAATGTTATGCAAGTGATGCACACTCATCGTACACATCATGCATATATATATATATATATATATATATATATATATATATATATATATATATATATATATATATATATATATATATATATATATATAGTCATAGATGGTGGACCATTGCGACTTTTTGCATGAGACACAATGATTCGCCCTTCATGATGTGAAGGGCCATATCGTTCCAACACTACTTTCCAACCCCTAACCCTGCACAAATTGTCAAAGCAACTGCTGCACTCCCTCTCATCTCCAGGAGACCAGATCAAGTGATCTGCTTGGTATCCTCATGGTCCACAATGTAAAAAAGGATCATGAGCTCCTTGCAGGGTGGTAAAGATCTCAAATCACTTTCTTAAAATGATTTGGTGAGGAGAGCATATCAAGTGATAGGTATGTTTAGATATCCAAGATATTTTTGGGCATAAATTTGGTTAATCCAATTCGGTAAGAATCGGTTTATGAAACAAATCATTTTCCAAAAAAAATAAAAAAATTTACCTTGTATTTGTTTTGAATCTGCCTAATTGAAAAACTAATGTTTTTAATTCAAAAAAATAAAAATACAAGTTTTTTTTAACAAATAAAATATGAGAATGAAATAAATGATGACTTATAGGTAGGGCTGCACAACGAACTGGGCTAGCTTGGGCTAAGCTCGTGTAAGCCTGCCTGGGGGGTGTGGTTAGGCGATCGGCCTGAGTACTTTATAAAGTACTCGACTCACACAAGACAGAAAAATCTTTAACGCATGTGGCGATTTTCTGTGTAAAACACAAACATAGAAAATTGTTACATGTAACATGAGCAGCGATTTTCCATGTAAAAGGCAAAATAAAGAAAATCGCTAATACTCACAGCAATTTTCTGTGTTGTGTGGCCTGAGTATAAAGTACTCCCGATCAGAAGATCAAGGCCCAAGGTGTCTGCCGCTTCACCTATAGCGGCACTTACCAAACCCTGTAGTGGCATTCTCTACCGCCACTAAATGCTACTTATGTGCAGTGGGTATTGAATATAACTGATGATCGTTGATATACAATTCAATAAAATTATTTGGGACTCAGATTTTTAAGTCTTTTTTCTTTTAGGAACTCATTCCTTCTACGAAGGTGACTGTAGAAGACCAAATAAGGTAAAATGTCTTTTACGTAAAAAAAAAAAAGAACTGTCCAGTGTCGTGAGAACCGCAGTTACTTTTAGTACAAAACTGGTCAATTTGTTAATATTTTACATTAGCATGGTAACTCAGCATTGTAAACTGATCAACGGCGCACGATCGTTTCTGTGTATATATATATATATATATATATATATATATATATATATATATATATATATATATATATATAGAGAGAGAGAGAGAGAGAGAGAGAGAGAGAGAGAGAGAGAGACCAAACGGCCCTGGCATCGAAGGCAGCAGGGGCGTCTGCGTGTTTCTTTTAGTTTTTGGTCTTTTAGCAGCGGTCTTGGACTAAAGATCTGGACAGAACCAGACCTTTAGTGTCGACCTAAAAGTATCTTCAGCAAAAAAAAGCACACTGTTGATCGACGCTCTATTAATGGTGCACGTTCATTCGGTGTATCATCAAATACTTTGTGTTCGGTGATACACCCTACTCATATATAAAATCGGGAGTAACACTGAACGCACCAGTGGCATCCACGTGTTCTTTTTTTCAAGTTTTTGGACTTTTAGCAGCGGTCCGAGACCACCACTGAAAGTGTAATCAGCAGAAAAAAGCATGCCGTTGATCGACGGCACACATTCGTTCCGACGTGTATCATTGAACACTGTGTGTGTGTTCGGCGATACACCCAATATATATATATATATATATATATATATATATATATATATATATATATATATATATATATATATATATATATATATATATATATATATATATAACCGAAGACCCCTGACGTTGAATGGGTCCGAATGTGCCAGGGTGTGTTCTTTTTTTTCAAGTTTTTGAACTTTTAGCGGCGGTCTTGGTCACTGCTAAAAAAAACAGTCATAGCGATCAACTGGGCGCGTTGGTTCGGTGTATCATCCAACACTCCTACTATGGCATCCATACTATTAGTTCTCTTACACTCACTAGGCAAATCGTTTTCATTCATTCACTGTCATCCCAAATTCCCTATCTTCATACCCTTGAGATTTCATGGATGCAAGTTGTTTTGATCAAATCGGACTCCATATCTTTACGTGGCATTCATTTAGTAAAGATCGATATTTAAATTACTAAAATCAGGCTTGTATGTTGGTTTTTATGACAATTCAAAAATCAACGGTTGACAAAACATAAAATTTTGTGATTTAAAATATCAGATTTTTTGTCCAAAAAAAAAAAAGATCCATGGGTTGATTATTTCTTATTAAATCAATCATGCTGAATCCGTCTATAAGGTTAGATTTCATCACATAGGGGTATGAAGATGGGAATAACAGAGATGAGAGGGGAAAATAAAATTGGAAGAACTTTCGTTATAACTGCGATTACACGAGAATGACGATAGTTTTACTAAGACGCGATCTAGTCTGTATATTCAAAGTAGTTTTAATTGATACGTCCCTTCAACATTTACTTGAACAAATTTATAGGCTGCCACAAGCATAGTTTGCATGAAGCTGTAACAAAGTACTACGTATCTTGCATGGGGAATCAGAAGCCACCACCACCACCGGCACCACCACCACCACCAGCGCCACCTCCAAATCCACCACCCTTTCCACCTCCAAAACCACCACCTGATCCTCCACCAGCACCTCCTCCAATTCCACCACCACCACCTCCTACTCCTCCTCCAAAACCACCACCTTTGCCTCCTCCAAACCCACCACCTGCACCTCCTCCAAGTCCAGCACCACCTCCTGCACCACCTCCTACACCTCCTCCAAACCCACCACCAGCACCACCGCCACCACCAGCACCACCTCCTACTCCTCCTCCAAAACCACCACCTTTGCCTCCTCCAAATCCACCACCTGCACCTCCTCCAAGTCCAGCACCACCTCCTACACCTCCTCCAAACCCACCACCAGCACCACCTCCTACTCCTCCTCCAAAACCACCACCTTTGCCTCCTCCAAATCCACCACCTGCACCTCCTCCAAGTCCAGCACCACCTCCTACACCTCCTCCAAACCCACCACCAGCACCACCTCCTACTCCTCCAAAACCACCACCCTTGCCTCCTCCAAATCCACCACCCGCACCTCCTCCGAGTCCAGCACCACCACCTGCACCTCCTCCAAACCCACCACCAGCACCTCCTCCTAGTCCGGCACCACCCCCAGTGCCACCTCCTACTCCTCCTCCAAACCCACCACCTGCACCTCCTCCTCCAAACCCACCACCAGCACCACCTCCAAGTCCACCACCAGAGCCTCCACCAACCCCACCACCATGACCTCCAAATCCACCACCTAAGCCTCCACCAGACCCACCACCTAGGCCGCCACCATGACCACCTCCAAACCCACCACCGAGCCCACCACCACGACCTCCTCCAAACCCACCACCTAACCCACCTCCATGACCTCCTCCAAACCCGCCACCGAGCCCACCTTCATGACCACCTCCAAACCCACCACCTAGGCCACCACCATGACCTCCTCCAAACCCACCACCGGGCCCACCACCACGACCTCCTCCAAACCCGCCACCGAGCCCACCACCATGACCACCTCCAAATCCACCACCACCACCAGCTCCTCCACCAAACCCTCCACCACCGCCTAGGAATGTCTCCTTTTCAATCCACCTCCCCTCTGCAATGACTACCAAAAACACAAGCCCCAAAATCCCAAGACCCTTCAAAAACCTCCCCATCTTGATTAAAACACCACAAACACAAGATGGAACTCAGTCACGACGCTGAAACCCCTCAGTGTGCACTGCTGTTTATAGCCCTCAAAAAACCGAAACGATGGCCCATGATTAATTAATGCATGCAGGCGCGCATGCAGTTGGGGCGTCGGATGATTCGTCCCCTGAATTCTACGCGCTTGATTGAGGCAGACGGTGCACTTATTGCCTACCGGTTTGCTGCACCACCTGTCAACTACTCTCTTTAATTCCTTGTCCTCGTTTTTCAAGCATGACCAACAATACGAAATCTTTTTTTTTTTTGGCTGCACCCGGCACGACTAAGACCTGGTCGCACTGGCTCGGCCTGCTAATCTTACGGTCATCGTGCCGGCAACTTAAAATTCTGAGGCTAGGACTTCTGCTATGCTACACATTGGCTTGCGCAGAAGAGAGACACCCATGAGAATCGAAGCTTGACTGCCTGGCTAACAGTCAAGGCCCACCCCACTCCACCAACCCCCCTCAGGCAACACCAGGAAATCTTGATTTATGTTTCTTTTAATCGGCAACTTGTGGTCAGCGACTCAGGCATCCATCCACTTCCCCGCTAACCCACCTTGTCATATTCATATGGTTTGTTAGACGGGTTTAGTAGCCAAATATGGATCCTATTAATAAATTGATCCGGGTTTGGTAGCTAAATATGGATCCGATTAATAATTTGATCTGGGTTTGGTATTAAGTTTTGCATTTAAACCCAAACCCGAATCCGACTAAAAGCCCCACCCAATTAAATGTAATATCTGGTTTTAAGCTAGACATATCTGAATTTGGTTTTATTTTTTCATCCGAATCTGATTAGGCCAAACCAGATTAAGTCGGACTTAGTAATGCCTAGATTCGAACAGTTTACGTCCCTAATTGTCATCTCTTTATTGATCAAAGCTATCCTCATAGATGGATTCAGAATGATTTAATGAGAATCGATCTTTGCATCATGTGTTTTTTCTTTTTTGAACAGAGAAAGGTGGGTTTAGTCCGACCCCTACCACTTATACAACCATATTCCATTGGGATTCTAACTTGTAATGTCCAACACAAGGTGACTTGCAGTAACCCCTCCTGCCAGGGGAGACCCCATTGGTCCTTGGATCATGTTTTGTTTTTTTGACAAAAACACAACTTTTTTTACTTTTTAAATCACATTTTTTTGTATATTTTTATGCATTGAGTTCTGAATAGTCAAAAGATGGTGCACCCAAGTCGGATACCGGCAATTCAAATGCCGAACTTCACCAAATGGACGATTGAGATACATCTATAGGGTAGCATTTGATCAAAACAACTTGCACCAATGAAGGGCATGATGACAAGGATGAGTGGTAAAAGAATTATATAGCCAAAACCGAAAAAATCATTCCCGCCGGTGGTTCATCTTTCTAAATACCATATTTTTTCTAACATACTTAGCACATAAACACGTTCTTTATCAATTAATACGCCATAGTCCTAAGAGAGTACTCGTGGAGTTTTACACCATGAGAGCTAGGATCGGGTGCCATCACATGGTACACTTTAAGTGTGCCTCTGCACCTGGCTGCCCTCCATTTGCTTTCAGGCCTCACAACTGAAAGACTATCAGCCAAGATGATGAAAGACATCAGGTGCAGAGGCACACTTCAAAGTGTGCCATGCTATGACACTGACTCTGAAATAGGACTATAATCAACGTGACACTTCTTGGCCCGAGAAGTGGAAATCATAATGGTTTTTCTCATTATCCAAAACGCATCATAATCTCTGATATTTGAACATCGTTGACAGTACATTCTCTGGAAATAAGCCCCACTCATTTTTAGAGCAGATGAGGCCCAAGGGAAAAACCATGTCGAAATGAACGGCACACAAGAACCATCAAATGCTTCTAGTTTTGTATGAATCTCAGCCATCCATTTTTCAATATTCAATGATACGGTTCATCGAGAAAGTAAACGTCATCTAAAATTTTTGTGGGACCCATTTAGGTGGGGGTCATCCTTTTTTGACAACTTCTGAGTGCTGTTCATCTTGATCATGACCGGCATCCAAGGCACCTTGGACAGTTTTCTTCCCTGTTCCGATCTGTTCTCCTTGTTTAACTTTGACTCACTAGCCAGTAGGGACTAAGGAGCATGAACAGAAAGTTTTTTTTCTCTAGAGAAAAAGTTACAAAAGGCAACCTATTTATCAGTTATTTGAAAAAAACTGCCTAACATTTGGGTTATTACATTCCACCGCCTCATTATCCAAATGCCTTTCAATTATCCCTTTGAGCGCCCCCAAGGGGGGTTGGCCTAGTGGGGTAGGGCCTTGGCTGCTAGACTCGAAGTCAAGGTTTGATTCTCATGGACATCGCCCCTTTGTGCAAGCTAATGAGTAGCATAGGCTCTGGGGCAGGCTCTTAGCCTCGAAGTTTTTACGCTGCAGGCATGACGACCGTAGGTATGACAGGCTGAGCCAGTGTGACCAGGTCTTCGTGATGGGTGCGGTTTCTTCAGTTTATAAATTAAAAAAAAATTACCCCGCTTGAGCTATAAAATTACATTTTTTATTTTTTCAATAAAACAAACCATTTTTATGTTATTGCACGCTCTTTTGTTTGGGGAATCCACGTTTTGGTCATTGGTTTGATTAAACGAAAGCCAATTGAGTGATTTTAGGGCCAAGCTTGTCTTTGAAACACAAATTTATAAACTCAGGGATTAAAATGTCATAATCGAGATATTAAATGGAACTTTGTAAATAACTAATAAGTTAATCTGATATTTCTAAATTACTTTTTTTAGGCCTTTTAAGCCAAGAAACAAGGTAAAACTCTTAAACTCCCGATCAAGTATGAACAACTCCATCAACTCTAGCATCTCCTTTACACTATGTCACAGGGACACGGCATTTTTGTGGTATGTCCTGATGACATGAGCAGACACGTGGATACAAACACTGACATATACGAAGAATATTTTAATATTATTTTATTATTATCTAAAGTTTTATATTAATAAAATATCATGTCTTCGCAGCCTATCTTGCAAAAAAATTTCAAACTTGCGAGTCGAACCCTCATCATGCATCCTCGTGTCCATGCCCATGTGTCTTTGTGACTTAGCTTTTACATATAAGACTAAGTTTCCAAACTCCAAGTGAAGGTTAAAACTAATATTTTATATAGATTTTATAAAAACGTGATTTCAGGTAAGACTATTGACGTTCATGATCAGTTTGTATAGTTGGTGAGCTGAGCCACGAGCAGCTCGTTTAGCTTAAACGAGTCGAGCCCAAACACAAGGTGTTCAGCTCAGCCGCGGCTCGATAGTGCTGGTATATATATATATACATTATCATGGGTAATATATATTTGGTGTAATATATAAAAGAAAGAATGCATAAAATATATAATAAAAATATTGACGAATGAAAAATATATACATAAAATATGGACCATTAAGTGTATAAAAAGTTATGTATATTTTCAAGTATAATATATAAAAAATGTATACTATGTATAAATAACATGGAATATTTTAACACGAGCCAGCTCGTGTTTGGTTCATCTCATTCAGGAAGAGCTCGGCTCGAATAAACATGAACACGTGCCGAGCCACGAGCTCAATCCATGCCTTGTTTGTTTACCAGCCCTACCATTGTGCCCCCTTCTCATTTCAGGAAAACTCCAATGAGGTTTCTTAGAAGGATGCCCGCTCTTAGCTTATGTCACAATGATTCCTCGACTTGAGGACACGGAATGCCTGTTCTAGACCTTGCAAGTTCAATTCTTTTTTTTCAAAGACATTAGGATGCGAGATTTTTTTTTTTTTTTAGATTTTTAATCAATAAAAGCCATTTTTGTTAAAATTAAAATATTACTCAAAAGTGATAAAAACTATTAAAATATTAGGTGCACAAATCAGTGTCACAATATGCGTGTCACCAGGGACATGGGGCCAAAATGGTGTGTCCCTGTGACATCTCTTAGCCAATTTTGAGATAACACCACTCTGCCATCTTATCTAATGGGGCTCAGCTTTTATGGTCGTTTAAGGGTTTCAAGGTTTGGTGGGGCAATTAATTTTTTTTTTTTTCGGATTTATAACCAGAAGAAACTGCACCCAACACAAGACCTAGTCACACTGGCTCAACCTGCTATACCTATGGTCATCGTGCCGACAGCAGAAAACTCCGAGGCTAGGACCCCTGCCCCTGGGGCTTATGATACGCAGAGGGGTCACGCCCATGGAGCAATTACTTGAGATATGCAACCCCACGTAAAGCCATTTCCTACTAATCTTCGTTCATTTAGACCGGCTTTTGTGGCGGTATATGTCTGCCAATATTGTACAGGTCTTTCTGGGTGCTGAACTAGATTGGATCAAGATCTCCTTGAAAATGATATACGGGTAGAGATCCAAGAATTGGTTCTTGATTCTTTATACCAAGCACAAAGGTAATTAATGTAGTATTTTAGGCACTTTAACATAGGAAAAAAAAAGAGAGCTTGACTAAAGATCCAGTGGAGTTTCATAAGCCTTAGGGGGTGTTTGTTACACTCTCACTCAAGGGAAGCCTTTTTTTCCTTTGGAACAGCCACTTTGGAGGAAGTGCTTTTCTCATAGGGGGAGGTATAAACCCATCTTGATAGGTAAGCATTTTTTTTTTTCATTTATCATGTGGATTCCACCATATATTTTTCATATACATATGTTCGTTCAATCCTTTGTCCTATTTCTTATGAAAAGGGAGCCTAGCTAATTCATGGGCATGGACCGCACTTTTGTGTATCTAAAAAATTGAACATACTTTCTAGCCAATACCTATGAATATTATCATTGGGCCAGGTTGGATTATGTGGACTTTGGATTCATTTTGATTGGTTAACGCCCCAAAATCTTAACTTGAAAAATCTTTAGATTTTTAGAGTAAATTTTTTTTTTGAAATATTATACAAGCAAAAAATCATAAATAAAAACAGTTTAAAATTTTGAACGGATTACAGGACGAACAACAAGTAGAATCATTTCATTACAATTGGTTTACAAAATGAGACAAAAAAAATATACATCATTCTCTTTACAAAAATGTCTCCCAAAAACAAAGGATTTTTTCAAAACCAACTATCAAGATAGCAAAAGTCTAAAGTGTGGGTTCAATTCAAATGATTATATACAATTTAATTAAAACTTAAGGATTCAACCTAATATCGTTACGACGTATTCATTCTAGGGTTTCATATATATATCTATATCTATATATATATGTCTAACATTTCATCCTGTATTAAAATTTTTCTCAAGAAATGTTACATGCTGCTGGTTAATGGGGGCATGGTTTAAGTTACCGTTGGAGGTTAGGGCATTTTTTTTGGTAAACAAACTGGGGTTGGACAGATCCCTTACCTGGGTATTTAAGATATCAACAAAAAAACATTTACAATTCCTGAAAAGGCCGGATTCCAATCAGGAGGCTTACAGTGGCAAATCCGGCCACAAAAGGAATGACCAACTTGGCCCAAAAAACATGTCATCTCATTCTTTCCTTGCTGAAGGCTCATTAACTTGGCAACATCACCCCTGAAAACTTCAATCTGAATCTGGCTGTTCCTTGGAATGAGATTGAGGATCTTCATCCAACATCCACATTTCTTTAGCTTGAAGGTGATGACTTCCAAACCGCCCTTCTGAATTGATGAAACCCACCATTTTCCAATGAACAAACTGTACAAATCGATTTTCGTTAGAGCATTTTTCCTTATAAAAATGGATCACTTGTGGCCGACAAGGAAAATAGAGACTGCTGATGACACATATCCAAAGTTAGTCAATATGGCTCAGAGCATTTAATAGGGTATATCATATCATGCTTGCCAGACAGGATCATACACCGTTCCAAAGTCCAAAATAAGGGAAAACAATTCATAGAACCATATCTGTGTCATGGTCAAGGAGTGAAAGGGCCTCAAAATTTTCTTTTTATGACGAGGAACCGTCAGCGAAGAGAGAAAAAAACCCGGGTAGGGCTCCACCACCACCCTGCCTAATATGGCCCACTTCTTAAGAAAAGGACCTCAGATTTCAAGGATCTAGGGCATGTTTGAAAGCGAGAAAGCTGTAGGAAAAGTGATGTAAAATGAAAAACCAGTACAAATTTTCTGACCTTTTCAAATGAGAGATTTTTGGCAGAGAGTTTTTTTTAGAAGTACACTTTTGATAGAAAACATTCCTCCATCCATGGAGGTGAAGGAATGCTTCTTACCAAGAGAAAATTTATTTTTACACTCCCCAACCACCCACCACCATCACCACTATGCTCCTCTTCCTCCTCTTTCTCATTTTTTTCACATTTTTTATCATGCTACACAAACAAGCCAAAAACTTTCTTTTGGAGGGGATAATTTAAGGAAAATGGGTCCGTGCAAAACCAATTTGGTGCTAAACCGCATGCTAAATGGGGATTTCTGGCTTCTCTGGTGTTTTTTATGCGGTTCCAACCCCATAAATGTGTTGGGCATGATCGATTTACTAAGAATCCACACCTGGATCATGTATTTTTTATGAAAAAAATGATGTTTGAAGCTTCAAAATTTTACAAAGATTTTGGACCGTTGAATTTTTGAACTTTATAAAAACCTACCAATATGTTGGAATCAAACTCTTCAAGAGTTATCCCTCTAAAATCAAGTACATAGATCCCATCTGTATGGTCAGAATTTAAAAATAAAATAAAAAGCCTAAAAAACCCATTTAACACGTGGTTTAGCACCAAATTGGTTTAGCACAGACCCATTACTCATAATTTAAAGTCTATGTCACGAAGACACTCCATTTAAAGGTCGTGTCATTGATGACAAGATTCGACACTGACACTTGTAGATTTTGCTTAGATATTGTTTTATGTTATTTTATTACTTTTAATAATATTTTGATAGAATATACATTAAAAGAAATATTTATTGATTAAACAAATGAAACAATCCATGTCGCTGTATCCTAACTTGCAAAAAGCTTTCTAACTCGCGTGTCAGCTCGTATCCATATGTTATGATAGTGCTTCACCATGGAAGAAAGTCTTATTATGAATTTGGAAAGGTGTTAGTAAAGCCTACCACGATGTAGTCATTAATTGTCACAGGAGTGTTTAAATAAATTCATTGTCTAACTATTTAGGTACTTTTGGATGACACGCAAAACTTGAAAACCTAGTTTTGAGTGTCAAAATAGATTTAAGCCAAGCCACCAAACCTGGTTTTGTGGCTGTTTAGATGCTACCAAAAGAAGATGTGGACCAAATAGATTTGGGGGCAAAACTAAGCTTTCAACTTAATTTTGCAAAACAGGTTCTCCATTCTTTTGTTCATTCTGGTTTATCAGAGGTGGCTTGTTTTCCAGCCCATTCATCCCCCAAGAACAACATTCTCTTTCAGGCCTTTCAACCAATCAATACTACCTCGGAGAGCGGCTTTTGCTAAAAATAGAGTATGAAACTTTGAGTACTCAGAGATGCTCTTGTTATCCCAATAAGACGGCTTGGTAACAAATAGCCTCTTCCAAAAATCGGAACCCACTTCACCTTCATAGCGAATCCGGCTATAGGGCAGTAGAATCCAGCCATTTCCTGCCGGTAACCCGTCGAAAAATGGTCGGAAAACTGTTCTTATTTTCTTTTCACACACACACACAGACATATATATATATATATTTTTCATAGAAAAATGGCTGGCTGGCCATCTTCCAGCCAGCCACCGGCCGAGAAATAGCCATGCCTGTTTCGAGGGGTGACATGACCTAGTTGGTGGTTGGCAGAAAGTTACTTTTTTAATATTTTTTTCAAAAAGAAGAAGGGTTGGTGAACCTTTCATTTGTTTTTATTTATTTTTTTGTCTTTTTATCTAACTGGTCATTTTCGGGCCAGTCATCAGCTAGGAAATGGTTGGACCGGTGTCGACTGGTGACGGCAACATCAGCCCAGCTGCCGGTGACTGACCAGCCTCTTTTTTTTTATTATTCTTATTTCTGAGATAAAAATTTGGAATGGGGGGTTGTTGTTCATGGAACTCCATTCATCTGGTAAGGGCAATTTGTGAATGTCATCAAGTTGATGGGACGCCACAAGTTCGAGACCTACGGGTAGGGGTGGACATCAGGCTGGCCCCATTTAAAACTCAGCCTGGCCGGAAGATGGCCTGGTTCTTAGCGGGCTCAGGTTTGAAGGGCAGTCCATGACCCTGGGCCAATGTGAAGCGGGCCAGGTTCGGCCTGGCCAGACCCAAATCCATTTGTAAATAGTAATAATTAACAAGTTCCAAACTTCTCATGCATCCAACTAATTATCTTCTTAGTTTTTATAAAATTAATGCAACTAACTAGGTAAATAGTAATAGTTACAAAGTTACTATGCAATAACTAATTTTTTTAAAAAAATTGGGTCGGCTTGGTCCATGGCCACCCGGCCTGTTGCCCACCCCAGACCACACACATGGCATCCCTTGCTGCAAGGTCGAGGATGGGTATACTCTTCGGCAGGGGAAACCACAAGAGTTTTACCAACCAGAGGTCTGCCAATGTGCAGTAGGTGATGGGGTTCTTCTGTTGGAGTCTTGGATTATCAAAAAACATAAAATCCTAAGTTTTTTGGCAAATCAAGTTTGTCAAGAACCACATTTTGCTCCATGTCATCAAGCATAGGCTTAGCTTTAGTTCAGTTGTAACTGGTAAATAAAAAGTAGTTGGGTACAATGAGTTGGATATTATCAAATGCAAGACAATAAAAAAAAATTATTCAGATTTGGAGTTGGATTAAATCAGTTAAAACAAAATCTGGATCCTACTAACCTAAAATCAGTATTTGGATTTGAACTCTAGTCAAACTCAGGCACAAAACTCAATACCAATCCCAGATTCGATTATTAAGCAGATCCATCTTTGGATACCAGATCCTATTAATCAGTTTTGGATTCAGGTTGGATAATAGATAATATCCAACTCATTGTCATGCCTATTTGGACATAAAGAACAAAGAAAGTTTGGATTTATTTGAAATACGATTCTCTCGGCCACACATGAATCCGGATATATATCGTCTACATGAATCAAGACGGTGACAAAAATGGGTCAAATCTTGTTGTGTAGAAAAAACATTTTTATATACTTTATGTCCGCGGATCCATATTGTCGCAGATCATTTATAACAAGTGTGAAGAAAACGGATCCACTTTATCTCATGCATTAAATCCACATCTTAATTTGGTGAAACAATGCAATTAGGGTCTGTTGATTGCTTGTTCAAGATTGGATAAAACACTATAACAGAAAATACATAACACATGTTCCATCTGTCATGTAACAGCTGTACTTCGTCCAATGTTTGTTTTGACTCAAATAAAAAATCATATTTTTTAAGAAAAATTCCACTGGTACTGGTGCAAAAATCGCACCAATAAAGACAGGAAAAGCGCTCATTACGTCAGTAAGTGCGCCATAGTAGGTCCAGTCGGTGTAGCTTTTATTGGCATGAAATGGTCACGCCAGTAAACATTGTCTTTATTGGCGCTAAAATTGCGCCAATAAAATTCACTTTTCTGGTGCTAATGTTGCGCCAGTAAAAAGATTTTCCTGCATTTGTTTATTAGGCTGAAAAATTATTTTTTGCGCAAAAATTGTGCATGTTATTTCTAGTGCATTTTTGTGCCAGTAGAGACAACTTTACTGTTGCAAAAGCAATGGCGCCAGTAAAGGGTTATGTTTAAAAAAAATAAAATGAAACTCACCACTTTATTAGTACATTTTTTTATGCCAGTAAAGCCCATTTTATTGGCACAAAAAAAATAGCGCCAGTAAAGAGTTATGTTTTTTAAAAATATAAAACAACTAGATCAAGGTGCCAAGTCCTGAAAACAACTAGACCATGATAAGGCAACCATAAGAACACATAGCCCTCAAAGTCCACTCCAACTCTAGAGCCATCCACAATGACCTCAGGTAAATATTAATATTTGTAATTGATGACATTAAAATTTTATTAATATCACAACTATTAATATTTGTAAGTAAATACAAATTAACAATAGTAGGTTCTTTCGAGTCCAAACATGGGAAGAACAAATATATAGTCCACCTAAAGCAACTCAAGTAAGGAAAAGATTCAATAACCGTCAAGCCTGGGTCGTGTCGAGTCGTGGATGAAGGTGCCTCAGTTCTCTAAGAGGCTTACATGTATCGTTAAGGAGAAATCCAGACTCACTCACCAGTCAATGATAAAGGTTTCAGAGGACCAGAAAACGTCACTGGGTGAGACCGTTTTTGTAAGTATATTGCCTGACTATATTTTGATAAATATATTAATCCATAAAAAAATGTTACTAATTATTTTTTGATAATTTGGTGCAGGCAGAGTTTACTTTAGACGAAAATATAGTTGATCAACGTATTGTTGTGGATAAGCAACTTTAGTTATCATACAAAAGGGTGTGAGAAACATCTTACAAGCATTACAAGACATTTCAAAACCACACAAAATAAAAAATACATCCTCCCGAGGGAATCAGTTATGAAGCGTAAAAAGATCTTTACAATTTTTTCACTGGAAACTATTGGATAGTAAATATTGGACATATATTTATAAGTAAATAAATGTTCAAATTTTTAGATCTTCAACTACTAATTGATCTTCGTTTGGTTAACAGGAGACGTCCAAGAAAACTTCGACAAATAAAGCCCAATAGACGGTCCAATATATCACTAGATCGTCTTCACACCTCCAAAAGTTTCATACGAGGGTAAGTTTCTTATTCTCTAAGTTTATTTATTTTTTATATAGTAGTATAGTGTTAAATATGTTTGATATAATAGATTCTAAATTTGTTATTTGCAGACTCTTAAAATAAAAGAGAAAGAACAGACAACGAGTGAGTTCTACTTAGAGATGCATGCATATTCAGATCGCAAGACATTTGTCTGTAGTGAAACATTAGAGAACTATGTAAGTAACTCACATTTTATAGTACCATATTCATTCATTCTATTTTGTACATTATTATTAGTTATTGATAACCAACTATATATCATCAATGCGCATAACAAATTACGATCTGTGAAGATTGAAGATGATGAAACATGTTCTTCACAATAAGGCACATCGTTGTCACGATGAGAAGTCTTAGTGAAGGTTCTCGGGGAGCGGTTTGAACATGCGAGAGAGATGGGTGCATTTGCCATTCAATCCAAAGACAAAACCCGAGTTTTAGAGCTATCTTCTCAGTTGGAAGCAACATAGTTGGATCTTGAATGACTCGAACAACAATTAAAGCAAGAGAGAGAAGAACAAATGATGAACCAATTGTGACTCGAACAACAACTAAAGTGAGCGATAGAAAAAATAAGAAATTTAGATAGGACATGATGAATATAGTGGCATCGCTCAGACCGAACCCCCCATCCTAGATCTCTCCACGTTTTTGGCATGCCTCATTTCCTCATCATCTCTCTTTCTCTATACATATATAGGGAAGGGAGACTTTTCAAGCAAAGGAAGGTCCAAAAATAAGGATGGCAGTGGACCCGGGGAAAACGGGACACTGCCCCACCTCACCTCGTTTGGACATGGGATGGAGGACATGAAACAGAGATGGAGGTTAAAATCAAAACCCGTGTAGGGATGAAGGAAATGAAACTAGGATGGAGGTTAAAATCAAAACCCGTGCAGGGATGGAGGCAGGGATGGACTTACGCTTTTCCCCACCCAGCCCCATCCCCGTCTCCAATCCTCGCCTTGCCCTGCCCCATCCTCGATCCTTCTTTAGGGATGACAGTGGACCGAGGGGAAACAGGGCCCCACTCTGCCTTGCCTCGTTTGGACCGGGGATGGAAGACATGAAATTGGGATAGAGGTTTAAATCAAAACCCGTGGGGATGGAGGGTAGAAATTTGAGACGGGGCGGGGGTGGAGACCTTGTCCTCGCCTCTGCCTATGTTCACTGCCATCCCTATCCAAAAATCTACAACTATATATATATATATAGTAATGGGTTCGCGCTAAACACAATATGTTAAATCAAATTAATGTGCTTTCATATTTTTATTTACCATCATGTTAAGCCATTTGTCTTCACGAAAATACATGAACCCACCTCCTACTGCTTGCTCATTAAGAGATGACCCTCTCTGATGGTGGTGAGGATGACCTTTATCATCTCTCTCTCTTCATATATATGTACATATATATAGGAAAGGGGGTCCTTTCAAGCAAGGAAGGTCTAAAATTCACAACTATATATATAGGGAGTAATAGGTCCGTGCCAAATGAAACATGCTAAATCAAATGTGCTTTCATATTTATATTTACCATTATGTTAAGCAGCTGGTCTTCTCAAAAAATAATTAAGTGTGAAATAATGTTACCTAGTTTGAAAATATAATTGGTTTTTTTAAGTACTCTTATTAACTTATTTTTTGTGGCATTGTTGTGCAGCTGGTAAATAAGCCACATTTTTCTCAAGGCATGTTCAACTTCGAATACAAGGTAAGCCTCTATCAAGTGCTTTGTTGGTATATCTTAAATTCTTATTAATGTATAGTAAGTGGATAATATTTTAATGTGTTTTCACATTTACTTGAGTGTTCATGATTTTGAGTATTATGTTCTTAATGTGCCAATGAACATGTTGGTTTTCTTTTTTTTTATAGTAGAGAAGCAAAGAGAGGTAGGATTAGTTCATTGGCACTAATTGGTTGATTAATTCACTATTGAGTGATTCCATTGAGCTAGTCATGAGAGAGATTTCAGCCAATCATGTCAATGATTGATTAACTTGAACTTTTGTTTCTGTTGATGAATATTAAAAGCTATCATATACTTTCATTTGACCGTATAATTATAATTGTTTGAATTATTATTGTTTGAGTGATTCCATTTGCATTGTTATTGTTTGAATTTTGTTGAATTTAATGTTCAAATTGAATTCAATGTTCAAATTGTTATTGTTTGAACGATTCCATTTGCATTGTTATTGTTTGAATTTTGTTGAATATAATGTTTAGGGATGGCAATGGACCAGGGCGGGGGCGGGGGACAGGGTCTCCACCCCTACCCCGTCTCAAGATTAGAACCTCCATCCCCGCACGGGGATGGATTTTAACCTCCACCTCGGCTTCATCCTCGTTTCATGTCCTCCATCCCCGGTTCAAATGGGGATGAGGCGGGGCAGGGCCCCGTTTCCTCGTAGTCTATTTCCATTCTCTAGAAGGACAAGGACTGGGGATGGGGCGAGGTGGGGCTAGGCGGGGATCATGGCGGGGCATGGAAAAGTGTAAGTCCATCCTCGAACAGGGATAGATTTTAACCTTCATCCCCGTTTCATACCCTTCATCCCTGGTCCAAACGGGGTGAGGCATGGAAGGGCCCGCTTTCCCCCGATCCACTGCCATCCCTAATAATGTTTGAATTGTTATTGTTTGAGTGATTCCATTTGCATTGTTATTGTTTCATAAGTAAATTCTGTAAAAAACATATTAAAACAAATATAAAATTTTATTTTTACGAGTTTAAGGCCTACAACAATGATATTCATGTGTCGCCATTATAGGTATTAAACCCATTATAGCCTATAACGGCAACTATGAATTCGTTGTTATGGGCTATCATGACGACATTCCTGTGTCGCTGGTGACTATGAAGTCATTGTTATAGCATATAACAATGACTTCATGCTTCTTGTTATAGGCTATAACTAAATTTAATTCTCGTCGTTATCTCCTATAATAGTGACTATGAAGTCACTATTAAAGGCTAGTCACCGTTATAGGGTCATGGTCATGATAGGCTAAGTCATCGCTATTGGGATGTATCCTTTAATGATAGTTTATAATTATCGTCGTTATTCTTAAACAGAGGCCAAAACTAGATGACCACTTTTTGTCACCGTTATAGGTACAACAACAACAAAGAGAACAAGTCTACAACAACAACAAAGAGAACAATAATAGCATCTTTCATCACCACTATTGACCCTCATCCTTGTAGTGCCTCTATGCAAATTCTGAGTGAATCATGAACAACCAACAATTATTTTAGGTTCTCCACAACAAAGCAGCCAGAATCTTTAAAAAAAATGAATTTGGAACCAACTAAACAACTTGTGCTATTATCATCATCAAAATGATTCTTGCAGTCAAGAATAAGAAAGAGGAAGAATTAAAAAGATAAACATATCCTTGAAATCACGTACCATGAGATACTTCAATATATGTAGAACTAGGAAAGACTAGTCATGAATTTATTGGTCTTCCCAATAATATGCAGAACATCCTGAAGATCCGAACATTAAAGACAACTTGGATCCAAATCCAACTCACCAGACTCGATCCAGGATGAGATCTGGCAGATCTAATTGTGTAGGACTATCTGAGTCCAATTGGATCTCCGAGAACCCAAATCTGTTTTGAATGTCATATTTTAATTTTTGAGATATTTTGCATTTATCTTCTCAAAAATTGTATATTTCATTTTCGATTCCATTTTGTCAGATTAAGGAATCATATTAGATATTTTTTATTTTATTTTTTTAGGTATCGAATTCTATGGATCCGGATAGTTCTAGTGCTCTGTAGATTTTTTTTATAGTACTAGAGGGTGTACGGGGATTTAGGATAGTTTTTATTTTTTATTTGCATTTTATTTTAATGCATTTCAATGTGGGTCAAAATTTTAGCTTTATTTGGATCTTCCCTAAGATCCAGATCCAAAATTAGACCCCTAATTGGCACCACCCATGGGTGGACAAGTTCAACCCTTAGTTTGATTTCCCTTTGACTTGGAAGTCAATATAGCTGTTGAATAGAAATTCAAACCTCAAGCCAAATATAGAGTTTTTCAAATGTTAGAATGGAGGAAGCCTTGGAAAGCCCCCCTGTCTCTTTATGATGACCATTTTTGGAGTTTAAGAGCCCAAGAAGGGGGTGTCCAACAAAGGGAACTTTTGTTTTGTTGAAAAACAAAATTCGACAAAGTTTGGAAGATGCTAGACGTGAATGGTTGGCTGGTTCTCAAGGAAAGACCTTGTTTTACTTCTTGTTGTGAATGAGCTAGGGTGAAGGAGGATTAGTTGCTTTGGTGTTCAAGTGTTCTAGAAGTTGGAGTTCATGGTTTTATCAATCTGTGCTTATCGTGGTCAGGCGGTGTTGCTGCTGCAGTGTGAGATGCTTGTGTCTGCAAGAGATACACATTTTTGCAACCTATTATGATCTCCTGTTTACATGATTGTTATCTTTGATTTGTTAAAAACAATTGTTGAAGACTATGGTGTTATTTTCAAAGTGTTAATGATATTGTTCATGTGGATTTGGTCGTTCTGAAACTCGTTTTGTTGATGTATGTTTTGAGTTTTGCTGAATCTCATTTTTTTTCTGCTAAGGAAGTCGTTTCTGCACTCGGGTATGTCTGACATAGTCCCAATGTTTCAACCTTATCTCTCTAGTTACTAGTCTAAATCGAATGATCTTTGACTTGTTAGAAAGCTAAGATCCTCCCCTTCAAGTTTGTTGTTTACTATTTTTCTAGAAGCGTTGTTCTTTAGACATGAAAATTCCTGGAAAGTTTGTAACGTGTGGACAAGACCAGAATTCTGTCCAGTGTTTTGTATCCCTGCTATTGTTTTGAGTTTTTATCGCATATTCTTATTTGTTGCATAAAAATTTATGAGCCATAACTTGATAGAAAGCTAACGTTTGGCTCTTTAAGTTTGTTGTTTAACCTTTTTCCTGATTCATTTTTGTTGAGCATCAAAAATCACTGGCAAAGTTACTGTGTTGCATGTGGCCTAAGTGAGACTCTATCATTTGAAGTTTATCCTAGGGTTCTATATTTGAATTATATCTTAATCATTGCTTGATTGTTTGGTGATCTGATTGATGTTTTGGAAAGTTAACACTGAAAGGAATAACTTTTATGTTTTACACATTTAGTGATTTGATTGTTTGTTGCATCAAAATTTTGGTTTATTTCTACGTACTAGAGATCCCCAAACTGAAACTTGTATAGTTAACAGAGAGAACATATCAACATATTTGGCTCATATCTTCCTGGGTATAAATCCAAAAATTACAAACATAGGCTTATTGGAAAGAATGGATAATTCGAAACACCTTTTATGTTCTGAGTTTTTCCAAAACTCAGCCATCTGAGGGGTCAAAAATCCTCTCTAAGCTGTTAGACTGGTCATCAGTCTGTTTTGGGTGTCCTGTCTATCCACTTCATAGAATCAATCATAACTGCCTACACAGATCCAAATCCAACATTGTTGCATCCGTTGGAAAGGTATGCGCATCACACAACTTTCCCATGTTGGCCACCTTTGTCAAAAGAGAGTTCTTAGGCTTTGAATCATAGATTGTTTGAGTCTTAGTCAAACTCACTTGCTTTACTTAGCTTCCGCGCATGAAGATCCATTTGGATCTTGGTTCATGAATAGACTCATACATCAATTTTACACCATTTTAGTACCAAAGCAAGGTTTGTTGAATTTCTTAATCTGACATGATTTAAAAAATTTATAACTATCATTAGAATTTTTTTATTGATTTGTCATGTCTGGGCGAATGGGAGATCGAGGTCGAAATGAATACAATGTAGGAAACAAAGTTCTAGACCATAGATATGAGACTCGCAATTTATGTAGACAACTTGAAAAATCTAATAGGTGAGTTGAGGAATTAAGTCAGGGAATGGAAGAACTTAAAAGAGAACAGAAAAGGCATGATGAGTGTAGTCCGTGCGGTTCCTAAGGAACGCGTGAGGCAAGTTCCTATGATTCTGATGATGAATTTGAGTCAAATCATCAAGGTCAGGATAATAGAGATTTTTATCAGCCTAGGAGATCTCATTGAAATTCTGGGTTGCGATTTGAAATCCCCGAATTCAAGGGAACAGGAACTCTCGAGGACTTTCTGGACTGGATAAGCAGAGTTCGAGAAATCATTGAAATTAAGAAAGTCTCGAAAGTTCGACGAGTGAGATTAATTTCTCTAAAGTTTAAGGGCCGAGCTGTAGCCTGGTGGTGACAACTCAAGCAAACGAGAAGGCATCAAGGACGTGCTCCAATTGAGCGATGGAAGCACATGGAGCAGAAATTGCATGCTCAGTTCCTTCCTCTAAACTATCATAGAGAGTTATACCAGAAATATCAAACTTTGAAGCAAGGAACCTGATTGGTGGATCAATACACAAAAGATTTCATGATCTCGTTGTCCGGAATAACATTTGTGAAAGCAAAGGGAAATTGAGGTCAAAATATATTGGAGGTTTGAACTTTTAATTACAAGATATATTGAATTTTGTTGAGTGTTGGATTGTGTTTGAAGCTTATCAAAAAGTATGTAAATGAAAAATGTCTACTTAGCGAAAGATCTTAGCTAGGACTGGTCAGACTACTAGACCTATAGTGTGGTCCCTAATGCCAGAGTTGACCCACCCTACCATCACCCCAATGCTACTAACCCACATAGGAGTGTGAGTCAGAATACACTGGTAGGAGTCCAATCGAGAACCTCTAGTTCTAATGCTCCCATCAGGTGTTACACTTGTAGGAAGCCTAGTCATAAGTCCACTGAATGTTGTGGCAAAGCTTTATTCATCGAAGGATCTCATAAAGAAGAAATCTCACAATTTGATCCAGAATCTGATCCTATTTATGATCTAGACAATAAAGATTTTGAAGGAAGAATTGAAGAAGATAAGGAAGTGGATGTGTTGTTGCTCGATAAAAGAGATGAACTCTTCTCAAGAAGAGTGTGTTTAGCCACTCGACAAGAAGCAAGTGGCAACTGTCTTAGGATACACATCTTTGAGTCAACTTATACTATTGATGGTAAGGTTTGTAGGTTTATCATTGATTCAGGATGTTACAAAAATGTTATATATGTTGAAGCCATGACCAAATTAAACTTGAGTTGTAGAACTCACTCCATCCTTATCAGATGTCATGGCTCCAAAAGAGCATAGACGTCCGTGTTAACCAGCAATGTTTGGTCAATTTTTTCATTGAAAACATATATTTTGATCAAACGTGGTGTAATATGTTTTCTATGGATGCAAGTCATATCATCTTAGGAAGGCCCTGACAATATGATCATTATGTTATTCATAATGGCCGAACCAACTCCTATTCCTTCACCTTCGAGAGAAGGAAGATTCAATTGAAGTTGTCAAAGGAGTTACCACCATTAGTTACTACTCCATCTCTTTCCACACCTCCATCATCATTTACCACCCAAAAATCCCACCCCACTTCTTCCAAGAATGCTACTTCAAAGGTTAAGCTTTCTAATGCATTTATTGCTAACATGAGCTTCAACATGATTGATCTTGTAATAATACCTGTTTTTCCCTTAATTTTTACCTGTTGCTTTACTTTTGGGTCTAGTCAAGATTAAATTAAAGCAATTGATGCGGTCTCTCATTTGATATACTCAGCCCTAAGAACTTGGACCACGTTTTGGATTCAAATTGGATCTATACATGGAAAGACATCTGAGGCACGATTCAGACTTGAGCTTAGATCTATAAGTGGACCAAAAATTATATTGGACGTAGATTCAGACTTATACTTGAACCTATATATATCTCTGAACCAAAACTTTTTTGGATATAAGATTGTATCTAACCTGAATTTGGATCCAATATTTTCCATCTGACATCTGTGAAACATGTCCATGTTTAGATGGAACGCCTGAATCAATGCACAAAAACTTAGGGCTGGTCTAGTTTTTTTATTTGCAAAATCGTGCTTCTTGTCTAGTTTTTTTTGTACATCTGGATCCAAATTTTTATTTAAATCTTTTTGTTATGTGTTCCAGGTCTGGTCTCATCTAGGCCTACCAATTTGATAGGTCTGACTCAATCCCAACCCAGATCAGATCTGTTAGGACCTGGGTTCAAACTAACTGTTGATGGGTATAGTTTCAACCCTAAACTGTAAACACTAAACTGAGACCATCAGTTGGTGTCACTATAGTATAGCAACTGACGTTAGAGCTGTCATCACTAAAACATCTCGCGACAGTAGATGATTGTCACTATTGTGTAGATTTAATGATCGTTACTATTAACAGACACCTTTAGACACAAGTTTAACTGTGACAAGATCTCTTTATTCAATAGTGATGGTTTACACTGTCACTAAAGATTTCATTAAAGAAGATCATTAGTGACAGCTTAAGCCGTCACTAATAGACATGCTAATAAATATATAAAATATTACCTTATATATATATAATCTGTGGGTGTTTAATTATAAACATAAATATGAAATTATGAATATATCAATATAAATGTGTAAAATCAAAGCTAAGACAAAAAAAGCACAAGAGCAATGAATTTTTCCAACTGGTAAAGTGTGTGCAATCCCAAAATTCATCATCCGTGTAAGAAAGAATGAAACGAAACAAGTCCTTAATATCCATCCACATCACGAAGTTGTATTCTTGATATTTGAAACGAATTTCAAGAACGGTTGGAGTTCCTGCTTTGTTTTGTCATCCCACCACATCAACGCATTCCACCATTGTTCGTCTGCTATAATGGACTTTAGGTTAGGTGGTAATTGTCCATCTTTAAACCAAAGAAAGTTTTGAAGCTTTGGACATCCTACGACAACAATTTCCTCCAAGCTAGGTAAGTTGAGAAATGCCATCCCCTTGCAAATTTTCTCCAATGATGACAACCAAACGAGTCTTAATTTTCTCAAATTGAGAAAGTTCATCGTGATGCTAATTTCCTTGTTGGTGTGAAAGATCACCTCCAATGCTTCACAATTCTGAACTTCCAAGCTTTCCAAAGCTCCAAATGATTTTTCATCTTCAAGAACTACAACAATGTTGACCAGTTTAGCATAACCCCGAACTTCAACTTTCCTTATACAAGGCAATGACAAGGATGAGGTGGTTGCATGAAGTCTCATCACCGACATGAAATATCTCCTCCAATGCTTCATACCACCGAACATTCAACTCTTCCAAAGCTCCAAATGATTTTTCATCTCCAAGAACTACAGCAATGTTGAGCAGTTTAGGACAATCCCAAACATCAACTTTCCTTATGCAAGGAAAAAACAAGGATGACGTGGTTGCAGTCTCATCACCGACATGAAATATCTCCTCCAATGCTTTACACCTCTGAACATCCAACTCTTCCAAAGCTCCAAATGATTTTTCATCTCCAAGAACTACAGACAATGTTGAGCAGTTTAGGACCATCCCAAACTCCACTTTACATATGCAGGGCAAGGATAGTGAGAAAGTAGTTGTCATTGTCACACCCCTTTGCTTGTGATCTCTGATAGTAGCGGCAGTTCAGCCATAATTAATACTTGTAACTTTGGAAAGAGAGGAACAATACTTTTATCATTGTCATTATTCACTTCCTGAATAACAGTACCTTTACTGCAACCATCATTCTTGGGCTTGGGGGGTAGTTCCACATGCAAAAAAGCTTTCAGATTGGGACATTTTTCAGTGCAGAGCAAACCAAGGTTACTCAATTCAGCAATCGATGGTAGGAGATACTCGATACTGATACTGTATAGTTGAAAAACACGCAGAGTATGCATGTGGGTGAATTATTGGGAAGAAATGGCACTACCTAAATTATCGAACATGAGAAGCAAGGTAGAGATGTTGGGGCAGTATAGAATTTTGGGAAAACTACTTGATTCAAAGCATGACAATGAGATCCTTTCAGTTGTTCTCCAGTCTTGTTTGTGAAAATCATTGCCAACTCTCAAAATATATCTACCCTTTATAATCTTTGAGGCTAAGTCCGTCATTAAATCATGCAAATATACATATAATTTTTCTTCTGGCAACAATTCTGAATCTAGTAATAATTCTAGTCAGCCTACAATGCCCAACCTTGTACAAGAAATTGGCCCTATTAGAAAATCATCCCGATCCACATGACTTCATGTCCACCTGAGAGACAACTACTCATATAAAGCTACAAAATCTTCTAAATGACATTCCATAGAACAATTGTTTGATCTTTTCAAACTGTTAGAGTCCAATCAGACCTATCTGTCCAAGATCTAGGCTCATCATGAACCAACCAACTTCAATGAGGCCCTTGAAGATGCTCAATGGAGGTCGGCAATGGACGATGAGTTAAAAGCATTACAAAAAAATAAAACACTTGGACTGTGGTGGAGCTTTCCCACAGGAAAAAAACAATGGGATGTCGATGGATATACAAAATCAAGTATAACAGTGACGGTTTTGTAGAAAGGTACAAAGCAAGGCTGGTTGCTAAAGGATATACACAAAAAGAGGTAATAGATTTCACTAAAACATTTGCGTCAGTAGCCAAGATGAACTTGATTCGTATTCTCCTATCAGTTGTTGCCAATAAACAATGAAGAATCTATCAGTTATATGTAAAGAATGTGTTTCTTCATGGCAAACTAGAAGAAGAAGTGTATATGGATCCTCCTCCCGGATACAACTGTCGTATTGGGAAAGTATGCAAACTAAATAAATCAATCTACGACCTCAAGCAATCTCCTTGAGCATGGTTTGCAAAACTCAGTGCGGTTCTCATCAGTAGTGGCTTTAAACACAATACTACAGATTATACTATCTTTGTTCATCAATCTACTCAAGGCTTTGTGATTCTTCTAGTCTACGTTGATGATATAATCCTGACAGGAGATAATAAAGCTATGATATAGAAAACCAAAGAAATTCTACATGCCAATTTTGAAATTAATTAAAGACATTGGCAGACTCAAGTACTTTCTTGGCATCGAAGTTTCTCTATCAAATAAAGGAATATTCTTGTGCCAACGTAAGTATATCCTAGACCTTCTTAAAGATCCTTCGGATTGGGTGGGATTTAGTCAAGATGCATATATATGTTAATACCAATGCTTGTCTGTTCCTGGCAACTGTTTCACATTTGGTGTAAACCTTCATCTAACATGTTGCAGTCTTCCTTTTTTTCAGTTAGCATCCGTATTATGGTAACTCTGTTACCATGGTTAATATTTTTTTTAAGATAATTGTTATCTCTTAAAATAGTAAGGATATCTCCAGCCACCTATTTCTATCTTTGGATTGGCTGGAACTACCTATAAATCTATGTATATTGTAAACTATAATCATGGAGTGTTTTAGAATAAAGTCATAGGGGAGTGCTCTCTTCTCCGTGGATGTAGGCTGTATAGCCGAACCACAATAATTCCCTGTTGTGAGTGTGTATTTCTCTTGTGTGGGCTTATACCAATCGTCACATAGCTTCGCCTAAAAATTGCAATGATCCCAGCAACCTCACCAAATAAATCATGGCATGCGTTGCTTACAAATCGCAACGACATCAACAACCTCGCCTTGTAAATTGCTACATAGTGATGTCTACAGATCGTGACTATCCTAGCTGCCACACCATGTAAATCGTGACATGGGGCATTCTACAAATCATTACAATATATTCTTCTTCCATACCAAAGGCCCACCACATATAAAATTTCCGTCTAAGTTTTGGGCCTTGGTCCAATCATGACCGAGTCTGGGTGCAATCAAACCTTGGGTTTCTCCATTATTTTATAGGTGAGTCCTTGGGGATCCAACCCGGCAGGCTTGGCCATATCTCCACCTTGACATAAACACTAGTTAATTACTGCTTTTTGGTGTGAGGAAAATGAACACATCAAATATGAAAGCTTCCTTATTTGACAACCATTGATGACAAGTAACTGCAAAAAATGACTTAGAAAACAAAGATCAGACAACATGGCAGCTTTGCTTCTGCTTCAGATGTTGTTGATTCTAACTCTTTCACTTGCTCAGTCATAGTTCCCCAAGCCCCTCTGTAATCACCAAATGGTTCTCTTTAATCACTTGTAAGCCTAGTAATTACAACTCTTTTGAGATACATGGCAGTAGAGATGTTGAGAATAAATTAAACTTGAATAAAGTCGCTTTTGAGAAGATTGCGTGTGCTACTTCCTCAAAGCAAGCATGGGAGATTTTGGAAAGTTCATTTAAAGGAGGTGAAAAGGTAAAAAGGGTCCGTTTGCAAACTCTTCGAGGTGAGTTTGAATGTTTGCTCAAAACGGAGTCAGAATCAGTTTCTGATTATTGTTCACGAGTATTATCTATAGTTAACCAATTAAAAAGAAATGGTGAAACTATGGATGATGTTTGTGTTATTGAGAAAATTCTTCGTTCTTTGGATTCAAAATTTGACTACATTGTGGTAGCCATTGAAGAATCAAAGGACTTGAATTCCATGACCATTGATGAACTTACGGGCTCGTTGCAAGCTCATGAAGAAAGGCTAATCAAAAAGAAGAAAGAAGAAGTTTTGGATCAAGCACTCCAGTCGAAATTGTCTATAAATGAGAAGGAGAATTTCAAAAATCAAAGAGGTCGAGGACGTGGTCGTGGAAGAAGTGAAAGCTTTAGAGGAAGAGCCTCATATGCTCGTGGAAGAGGCGATTATTCAAGCAAGGAGAATGACTTGAATCAAAATCAAAATTTCAAAAGCTCGCAAAGAGGAAGAGGTCGTGGAAATCAAAGAGGGAGAGGCCGTAGCTATTTTGAATGCTATAATTGCCACAAACCTGGTCATATGGCAAGTGAATGCTGGTACAAGGAGAAAGAAAGGCATGATGCTCGTTTGGTGTATGAAAACAAAAACCAAGAGCAAAATCATGACACTTTGTTGCTTGTGTCTCATGGTGGAGGTCTTGATGATGTCTGGTACATAGACAGTGGTGCTAGCAAACATATGACAGGTAACAAAAATTTATTTTCTAAGTTGTTTGAATCTAATTATGGTGAAGTTAAAGTAGGAGATGGAAAGGCTTACAAAATTAGTGGTGTTGGTGAAATGGAGTTCAAAACAAAATCAGGAAAAATTGAAAAAATGTCTGAAATTTATTTCGTTTCTGGTTTAAAAAATAATTTGCTCAGTGTGGGGCATCTTTTGAAGAAGGGATATGACATTCATTTTCATGACATGGCTTGCTACTTGTCAAGGAAAAAGCAAATTATTGCAAAAGTTGGAGTTGCTTCAAATAATCTCTTTTCACTCACTCTTCAAAATAAAAATTTGTCTTGTTTTACAAGTATTGATAATAGAGTTTCTAAGCTATGGCATGATAGATATGGACACTTGAATTATGGAAATTTAAAGCTTCTCTCAAAGAAGATGATGGTCAAAGGCTTGCCTCAAATTGATCATCTTGATGAAGTTTGTGAAGCATGCCAACTCGGAAAGCAACACAGAAATCCATTTCCTCCTCAATCATCATGGCGTGCAACAAGACCTTTGGAGCTTATTTATTCAGATCTTTGTGGTCCGATGACGGTGACATCTTTGGGAGGTAATCGTTATTTTATCTCTTTCATTGATGATTACTCACGAAAAGTTTGGGTGTATTGTGTCAAAGAAAAATCTGAAGCTTTTCAGAAATTCAAAGACTTCAAGGCGGAAGTTGAAACATTTACTAGGCTGAAAATCAATACTTTGCGGACTGACCGCGGAGGTGAATATTTTTCAAATGACTTTGAAAAATATTGCAAGGACAATGGTATTCGACATGAAATGACAGTCCGACATACACCACAGCAAAATGGTGTATGTGAAAGAAAGAATCGGACAATTATGGAGATGGCGCGATGCATTCTTAAGAAGAAGAAGTTGTCAAGAAGATTTTGGGCAGAAGCTGTTTCTTGTGCAGTTTATCTTATTAACAGATCACCAACAAGAAGCTTGGAAAATTGCACACCACATGAAGCATGGTATGGTTTAAAGCCTAGTGTTCACCATCTTAAGGTATTCGGGAGCGTGGCTTATGCTCATGTTCCAGATGCTATGAGAAACAAGTTGGATGATAAATCAGAGAAGTGCATTTTCATAGGCTACAGCGAAAGAAGCAAGGCTTACAAGCTGTACAACCCGGTGACAAAGAAGATTGTGATCAGTCGAGATGTTCGATTTGATGAAAATTCTATATTTGAAGACTTGGAGGCAGAAAAGGAAAATTTGCCTATCTTTCCTTTTGAGATTGAAGAAGAAGAGAATGGTCTAGCATTTGAAAATAATGAAAATGGTGCCCAAGCAGGAAATTCTCCTGCTTCCCCAAGTACTTCATCAAGCAGCCCTATAAAAAAATTGAGAAGCATCCAAGAATTATATGACGTCACAGAAGAAATTAGTCAAAATGATGCCATATTTTTTGCCTTCTTTGCAGGTGAAGATCCAATTTCTTTTGATGATGCATGTCAAGAAGAAAAATGGAGGAGAGCCATGAAAGAAGAAATTGTTTCAATCGAAAACAATGATACATGGGAGCTTACAGATTTACCACCACACAAAAGTTCTATTGGAGTAAAGTGGGTGTACAAGACAAAAATGAATCCAGATGGCTCTATCAACAAGCACAAGGCAAGGCTGGTAGCAAAAGGGTACAAGCAAAAAGAAGGAGAAGATTTTACAGAGGTATTTGCTCCTGTTTCAAGACTTGAGACTGTTCGTTTAATTATTTCTCTTGCTGCTCAGAATAATTGGAAGCTTTTTCAAATGGATGTGAAATCTGCGTTCTTGAATGGGGTTCTTAATGAAGAAGTCTATATTGACCAACCACCTGGATTTGTTAAGGAAAGAGAAGAGAATAAAGTGTACAAGTTGAAGAAAGCTTTGTACGGGTTGAAGCAATCACCCAGAGCATGGTACAACCGCATCAATTCATATTTTGAAAAGTGTGGATTTCAAAAATGTCCATATGAGCATACTCTCTACATCAAAGCCAATTCAGAAGGAAGATTCATTGTTGTAAGTCTTTATGTTGATGATCTAATTTTCACAGGGAATGATATGCAGATGTTGAATGAGTTTAAGAACTCAATGATGACAGAGTTTGAGATGACAGATTTGGGTGAATTGCATCATTTTCTTGGTATTGAAGTTTATCAAACCAAGAAAGGAATTTTTATTTCGCAGGAGAGCTATGCAAAAGAGATCTTGAAGAAGTTCAAGATGGAGAATGCTAATCCAGTCTCGACTCCATGCATTTCAGGTTTGAAGCTATCTAAAGAAGGTGAAGGAAAACTTGTCAATTCCACTATGTTCAGAAGTTTGGTTGGAAATCTAATGTATCTCACATCCACAAGGCCTGACATTATGTATGCTGTCAGTTTGGTGAGTAGATTCATGGATAAACCATATTCAAATCATTGGGAAGTTGCAAAAAGAATTCTAAGATATGTGAAAGGAACTATCGATTATGGAATTCTTTATGAAACTAATGTTGCAGTCAACCTTATTGGTTATACTGATAGTGACTTAGCAGGGAGTGTTGATGATAGCAGAAGTACTTCAGGTTATGTATTTAATCTTGGAAGTGGAGCAATTTCGTGGAGCTCAAAGAAACAACAAATTATTGCGCTTTCTACTACGGAAGCAGAATATATTGCTGCATCTTTTGCATGTTGTCAGTTAATCTGGTTGCGTGGAATTTTGGAGAGTTTGAAGCAGAAGCAAAATAAGCCAACAACTCTTTTCTGTGACAACAACTCAACTATCTCAGTTGCGAAAGATCCAGTTCTTCATGGAAGGACCAAACACATTCGGATTCGGTATCATTTTCTGAGGGAACTTGTGAATGAAGGTGATGTTCATGTGGAGTACTGCAGAACGGAAGATCAGATGGCAGATATTTTCACAAAGCCACTTAGTGGACAAGTCTTCAAGAGAAATGTAGAAAGATTGGGTGTAAGGAGCAAGTTTAATTTAGAAGAGGCATTGTTGAGAATAAATTAAACTTGAATAAGAGTCTTCTAGAATTATTGAGTATGTACAAGCTTCTAAGAGTCTTCTAGAATTATTGAGTATGTACAAGTCTCTAAGAGTCTTCTAGAGTTATTAAATAGGTACAAGTTTCTAAGAGTCTCTTCTAGAATTATTGAGTGTGTACAAGTTTCTAAGAGTCTTCTAGAGTTATTAAATAGGTACAAGTTTCTAAGAATCTTTTGGAGTCTCCTAGAAAGGTCTTAATAGTGCTATAAAAGCCTAGTCTAAGAGTCATTGTAGCATAAAAGTGTGAAGAGCCTTTTTGAGTAAAAGTATTAGAAGTCATTCTCCATAATTGTTCTCAACTTTTCTCTCCATTTTCTATTTTATTCCCTTCAAGAGAATGGACACAATAGGGAGTGAAGCCATCCACTCATGTACAAGTGTCCACTGAAGGACAATCAAGTGTATCTAGCACATCCTGTTCAGCTTTGCTCGACCTCTTTGCCAATAGCAGTGGAGCTGAGCATCACCATGAAGAGTGCAACTTTTACTCTTCCACTGGCTTCAACAACTCGAGTTATAGATCAAGGACCCCATGGTTGTCAACTCTAGAAAACTCCACTTCTTCTCATCTAACCTAAGGAAAATGGAAGATGCATTTTTTATGCTTTCATCAGATCAAATGCAAGAGTTTCGGTGATGGTTGCAGAAGTTTGCGTTTATCTCTAGACAATGAGGGCTTAGAACTTTCACAATCACAGAATTTTGATGAACATTTTAGGACATAAAACCTGATAATAACACCTGAACACCAGGTAATGCCTTCGGAATTGAAAATCTTATTGCAATGCTTGACCATCATATTTCAGGAACTTTCGTCTTCTAGTGATAAGCAACACCTTGATTCAGGGTGTCAACGGGTTGGATCTGGTTCAGACCCAAGTGAATCTGAACCCGGATCTAACTTTGAGATGCTGGTACCAGGACCGGACCCAAGTCTGATCATGTCTACTATAGAGAGAACCATACCCGATAAAATAGTATGTTTTATCTTGTTTACATTAAAAAATCATAGATATTAATTGGCACTCGGGTGAGACCTGGATCTGGTATGAAATTTCACAAACCATACTTGGATCCATACACTAATGGGTTCCTTTGGGTCCAAACCAGATTTTAATTGGACCTCCTTATTTATCACCAAACCTTGACCTACAGTCAGGTCAGGTCCCATATGTAACTCGATAACAGAAAGTGATTTTGACCTTGAGTTTTGGTTATGTATTTATTTGCATTTCATTAGAAGCAATTGGTCTATGGAATTTACATATCAAAGAACCAAAATTGATTTACTATTATAAAATATACATTTGCATTCAACCAGAGATCATTGTTTTCATTTTTTGAATATGAAAATTATATTGTTGAACACTATAATGAATTTTCGTTATAATCGTGTAGCTATAGTCATGAGAAAAATATGATATATGAGGATGCAGAAGGTTGAAAACTCTATGTATAAATTATATTTATTTCTCCAGAGTAGTTGTCACACAAGTTAATAAGATACAATTGATTGAATATAGAAACTTGAGTGGTACGTCTGTGTTGTGCCCACGTGCAAATATTGACAAGTGAAATAAAAATATGAATTGCATGTAGATAGAACATTGTATACATCTGAAATAGTAAGTTCATGCATTTTAAATGTTCATGCATGTGCATAATTTATTGTATTGATGCAAATCTTAAAACGTGCATTAAATTGAACTACTATTTTGTTGTTATCATGATTTTTATGTTATTTTATGCTAAGATATTTGTTACATGACTGATATATGAAGTTGTGTTCGAGTGTATTTTGATATCGAGCATTATGCAAATATGTTATTGTGTACTCAGACTTAGACCCACATGTCCCAATGCAAAAACAGATCTAAGTCCAGAAAGATGTGTATCACAAATAAACCCAAGTAATTATTCAAAGGACACTCTGGAAGCAGGTGCAAGTAATAACCGTCAGCCACCCCTAAAAATTTAGAACCGAGAAATGGGCTCGCCTCCCCGATGGTGGGCGGTGGCCCAATCTGTGTGGGCTGGTCCCTGGGATGATATTTGGGTCCCTGCCTGGCCTAAACTTGTCAATGGTCTGGACGACTCAGTCAAAAATACACATCCCTACTCAGCCGATGGTCTGGTCCTAATTATAAAAAGAGCTGGCAATCTGTAGGAGAAGACAAGCATGGGTTAGGGTTCCGAGCACTAACCCAACCTGTCTAAATGAATCAACTACTTTGGCCGTGTGGCCTACTATTATGCAAAAGTATATAGTGATATCTCTACTACTCAACTACTATTATGGAGCAATGAGGGGCTTTATAGCGTAAAAATTCAACACTTCATAACATTTTGAAAAATGACAGGTAACTCATGTTGGATTCACTTGGAATTTTCAAATTTGTTGATCGACATGCAAGGCTTTAGATAGAACAAAGGGTGCTTTATAGCGCATGGAATGTGCTGTAATTTTTATTAGAAGTTGTGGTTATTATGAACCGCATAAAGCAAATGGCATTTTTAAAATTTTGATCATGTGCAGACCTTTTATTAAGTTAAAAATGTAAGAAGATTCTGGTTGCATCCTCTGCCCTCGCATCTCTCCCCCCTGGCGTCTGTTTGCAATACATGTTCTCAAGCTTGTTGGCATGAATAATATTGAGTTGGACTCATATCCAGGTCCAAATGTCGAGGGTCTAGATTGATTGAATAAGAAGAATAGAAAGGTGAATCAACTTACTATTGCGAAAGAAGATTTGAAGAAGAGTCCGAAACTAAGAAGGATCGATGTCAAGGGAAAAACTTTGTATTGTAATAAAATTGACCAAATATATATGACAAACTGGAGCCTTAATTATAAGAGATCACATGAATTAGAAAGATTTCCTCTACCATGTAAAAGAGGGGTGCAAATTTTTATTGTTAAGAGAGAAACTTATTGTTTCTGGCAAAATTTTTATTTCTTGTGGTTTTTGTCAATTTGATGTTGTGGATAGCTTTCTAAAATCTGCTTGGAAGCTATAAGCACATCTCAGAAGCATGGTCTTCTTTCTTTTTCTCTTTTCTTTTTTGTCTTAAACTAAATCATATTTGGCTCAATGTTTTACTGATGGATTACAACTTGTGAACAGGCAGATCAATGGCACCAATCAAATCAACTATTTTATATTTTAGTCATTTTTTGGATTTGATTATTTACAAATATGTTTTTGTATATTAAACACAGTTAACATTTATTTTTATTTGTTAAATTTTGAAAAATGTGTCCTTGAGTGATATCTGATCAACCCGGTTCAAGCGCATGGCTCCGGGTTTGCATTCTTTGGCGAAGCATCTATAGAGAACATGCAGGCCCTATGGTTTATAATGAGGTGTTTGGATGCCATTTTCAGACTGAATGGGGGGAAAATGCAGGTGTCAGTCCTAAATGATGATCATGGAGACCTCCAATCGAAGGTGACATTAATATTTGGATGCCAAAGGGGAGAGGTTCCTATCTAATACTTGGATATTTTTTCATATTGGATCTAGGAATTCATAGGGAGAGGCACTGGTCAGTAGTGGATAGCAAGATACATGACATGGTGCAATCATGGACGGTGCATCTCCTTTCTTTAACAAGATGCATCACATTGACCAGGTATGTTGAGGTTTTGATTGCTCAACATGTTATGATATTGTTTTACGTACCAAAAAATATAGTGAATTATGCAAAATTTCATTTGGTCGGGGTGGGACCCTAATAAGAAGCTAGTAGTTGCAAATAGGATACCAGACGAGGGCTGGGCAGTGTGGACCCAAGACGGTTTAATGAAGCCTTATTGGTCCGATGGTGGTGGATCCGTTCCATAGAGGATTCTATGGTTGCACAGGTATTAGGGAGAAATATGGTTTAAGGGAAGGCCATGGCAGGGGAATTAAGCCTTAGAGAAGAGTTTCGATAGTTATTTCAGGTAGCGAACGGAGGTGGTTTAAGAGTGAACTCTTGTTGCTCTCAAGGGAAAGGATGTGATATTTGTTTTGGCATTTTGGGAGTAGAGTGTGATATAGAAGATTTCACAAGTCTTGTTGTCGGAAGGGTGTTATGATTTGCAAGTGGCACCACGTTTAGATTTGCAAACCAGCTTTGGTACCATGTCATGATTTATATGTGATTGTTAGGGTTGTAACGATTTGTGACCAATGCCATATCAACACAGAATATAACGTGGCTGGATCGATATGACCTACATCCATGAAGGAAGCACCAACAATGATTATTTCTCTTGTTCCTCTCAAGGAAGAGAGCACCCATGCAAATACACAATGTCATGATCCTGATAAGGATTAAGAAGATAACCGAAAAGAAAAAGGGAAGAGGCATACCCTACCATACATATCGATATCCTTGAAGCTTGATTGTAGGAAAGAATCACGCTGGATAACCGTAACAAATGGGATTCGGTTGTAACCAAATCAAATGACCCTTGTTTGCCATGAGTTATCCTCATTTTCTGTTAGCAGTGCTGATCCTCATTTAGTATCTATAACCGTTTCCCATTTGGATTTTCACACTCTCCCTCAAGTTGGCGGTTTGGATCCATAAGCACCAGCTTGTTCCTTAAGTTAACAAATGAGTCACGGTTCAAAGGTTTAGTAAACAGATCTGCTATTTGGCAAGAGGGTGGAATGAATTGTGTTTGAATTTCACCTGCTTGGATCTTGTCTCTTATTATATGGCAGACAACCTCTATGTGCTTCGTCCTTTTGCGAAAAACTAGGTTTGCAGCCATATGTATGGCCGCCTGGTTGTCACAACAAAGATTCATAGGCTTTTGGTGATTAATCCCCATGTCTTTGAGGAGATATCTTATTCATGTAAGCTCACAACATGTAGACGCCATAGATCGATATTCGGCTTTTGCTGACGACCTGGACATTGTTGTTTGCTTCTTGGTTTTTCGTGTAACTGGACTTTTCCCAATCATAACGCAATATCCATTTGTTGACCGATGAGTCATGGGGCAAGATGCCCAATCTGAGTCACAAAATCCGGTTACGTAAAGATCGCTTTTTCTGATAGCATTCTAAACATGGTGTACCTTAGCAATCTAAACATGGTGTCTCGATGGGGAACCCAAGGTTGACTCATAAATTAGCTCAAAATGTGAACTTCATGCACAATATTGGGTCGTGTAATTGTCAAGTATATGAGCATGCCCACGATCCTCCTGTACTGGGTCAGATTTTTGAGTAATTCTCCCCATTCATTGTCAAGCTTCATGTTTTGCTCCATGGGAACATCAGATCGCTTTGCTCCTGTGTATCCACTCTCTTGGAGTTATTCAAGAGAGTATTTTCTTTGAGAAAGGAAGATTCCAGCTCTATACTGAGCTACTTCAATGCCTAAGAAATTTTTTAATTTTCCCAAGTCTTTTAGACAAAAATGATTATTTATCAAATCTTTAAGAGTCGTCGTACCTTGAAGGTCATCAAAGACATTAATTATGTGATCGACATATACAATGACAAATATTTTACCTCTTTGAGTGACTTTGGAGAATAATGAGTAATCTGCATTAGATTGAGTGAAACCAATACCTTCGAGAAGGTCTGAAAGTTTTAAGAACTAATTTTTGGAAGATTGCTTAAGTCCATGCAAGGACTTATTTAGACGACAAACCAATTTCTCTCCCTTTCGAGAAAACCCATTCGACATCTCCTTATATACTTCTTCCTTAAGGTCTCGATGCAAGAAGGCATTGTTAACATCTACCTAGAAGAGATGCCAATTTTGGATGGCGGCTATGGCAAGGACACAACGAATAGTGGAGACCTTTGCAACCGGAGCAGAAGTCTCATTGTAGTGTATTACTTTTGTCTGGGTATAGCCTTTAGCTACAAGTCGAGCCTTATATCGTTCAATGGTTCCATCATAGTTGTATTTGATTTTGTACACCTATTTGCAACTGACAAGAGTTTTCCCAGGAGGCAATTTTGTGAGTGTCCAAATATTGTTTTGCTCCAAAGCATCAATTTCGGCTTTTATAGTCTGCTGCCAATTAACATCCTTCATATCATGTTGGAAGGTAGATGGCTTAGTGGTTTGAATTATGGCAGTCAGAAAACATTTGTGAGTGGAGGAGAAATTCTTATCATCCATATATGATGTTATTGGATAATGGGTCTTTTATTCTTTTATGGATCTCCCGCTCAAATAATCTGTGTTGGAATTGGTAGTGCTTAAGAAACATTTATAATCCTTGAATAAGCTAGGAAATTGTTTTGGCCGAGTGGATCTATGAGAGGAGTGGACGTTTTGGTTGTTGGGTTCAGACGTGTTGATGAGGTCGGTTTCTAAATGGTTTTCTTGTGCTTGATTAGAGCGGTTTTCACCGATCACAGATGGGTAATTTGTGTCAAACTCAATATAGTGGAAATGATCACTTTCTTCTCCTAGCTGATGATTGAATGGAAGGGAGATTACAATACGTCCATCATCTTGGTGCTCATTGTTTTGTTTATATAGAAAATCATTTTCACAAAACACCACATCTCTACTAGTGAAAAAGACCTTTTCTTCCAAATCATAGACTTTGTAGGCGGATTGGCCATATGGGTAACCAAGAAATATACACTGCCTAACACGTTTGTCAAATTCATCGATCTTTTGAATGTTATAAGCATGACATAAACATCCAAAAGTTTGAAGGTGATCATACTTGGGAAATTTCTTGTATAGAATTTCATATGGGGTTTTGTGAGAGATAGCACTTGAAGGAAAACAATTCAAGAGGTAGGTTGCCATCATGATGCCTTCTCCCAAAAACTTAACAGGAAGGTTGGCTTGAAAAAGGAGCACACGAGCCATGTTTAAAAGATCTCGATGTTTTCGTTCAACCACTCTGTTTTTTTGAGGTGTTGAAATACAATGCCCTTATCTTGCATAAAGGTTTTCATTTCATGGGAAAAAAATTGGCCCCATTGTCACTCTTTATCTTTTTTACTCATATACTAAATTGATTTTCAACAAGTGCTATATTTTTTTTGTCAAAGCATACATTTCAGATTTGCATCTCATTAAATATATCCTTATAGATCTAGAAAAATCATCCACAATAGTTAGGAAGTAATGAGCCCCAGACAATGAAGGAGTATTGTATCATCCCCAAATATCACAATGAATTAGGTCAAAGGGCTTGAATGTGGATATAGAACTAGAAGGAAATGAGAGCCTACTTTGTTTCGCTAAATGATAAATATCGCAATTATCAAGGGTTTTATGAGGCAATTCTAAGAAATGAGATCTAGAAGTAGAAAAGTGGCCAAGACGACAAAGTCAAAGCTTGGGTTTGTCAATGGTGGTATTAGCAACAAAACCTGCTTCTTCAAGGACATATAATATATTTCTCAATCTACCCATTCCAATTGTATTCATCAAGTGATGGTCATGCAAAATACAAACTTCCTCATTAAACATATCACATGTGGAATCCACACAAAGTTTGGGCATAGAAATGAGATTAAATCTGAAATTTGGTACATATAGCACTTTGTTTAGACTCAGTTTGGGTGAGAGGACCACTCGTCCTTCATGAGTGGCTTGAACACAAGAACCATTGCGAAGGTTAATAGGTGGAAACTTGGTAGGGGTCAAATATTCGATATTGGCAATACAGTTGGTTATATGGTCTGTGGCACCCGTATCGATAATCCAAGACTGGGTGGAGGCTACACAAGAAATTGGGTTAAGAATATTAGTTGCAAGGTTGGCCTTTGGCTTGACATTACCTTGGCTAGGTTTTGACATGAATTTGATGAATTTCTTGAACATGTCAACGTTCAATTGATCTTGGCTAGAGGTTGGATTCTTTGCTTCTCAAGGCGTGTTAATGGCAGCATTAGCACTCAACCTTGATTGGTTACCAAGAGCATTCTTTTCAGGAAACCCAACTATGAAGTATCATTTGGCTTTGACATGCCCTTGTTTTTCGTAATGATCACACCAAACTCGTGTCCTAGCTTTTCCTTTGGGTTGTCATTCCTTCAGCTGGTCGTATTGTTGTGATACAGCGGCTGCAACGGATTTGGTAATGGGCACGACATTCATTTCTCGGTGTCGTTCTTCTTGGATCAATAATGAATATATATCAAAAGTATTTGACTTCAAACGTGACCATAGCTATCATTGAGTCCCATCAGGAATTGTATGAGTTGGTTCTAGTGTTGGTATTGGAGGATGACCTTCATTGCTCTACACGAGCATGGAGGTAATGACATATATGTAGCAAGTTCATCCCACAATCCTTTGTTTTTTGTATAGTATATTGTTATAAAAGACTGATTTTGCTTGCAACCAATGATTTGTTGTTGGATTTGATAGATGCATGGAGCATTAGACTGAAAAAAATGATCATTTAATTCGGCCATACCTCAAACATTGTGCTAGCATAGATGACATTGGAGGATAAATCATTGTGCAGTGAATTTAAAATCCATGATTGCACCATGTTGTAGCAGCGCTCCCATGCGGCTACGAGAGACTGGGGAGCCTCCGGTTTAGGGATCGAGCCATCAACGAAGCCAATCTTATTCTTTACGATGAGAGCCATTGTCATGGCTTTTTGCCACATGACATAGTTCACTCCTGTTAAATATTGGGATATGAGCATCATACTTTGATTATCCGAGTAATGAATGTGGTATGGGTTTTCCATACTTTCTTGCCTCGGTTTTGAAACTTTGTTGTTCTCTTGAGAACTTTCAGTTTCTTCCATTGACATGTTGTTGGATCACCGTGGCTCTGATACGAGGTTACGATTTGCAAGTGACACCACATTGCGATTTATAAGTGACACCTCAACACGATTTGCAAACCAGCTTTGGTACCGTGTCATGATTTACATGTTTTGATTGCTAGGGTTGTAACAATTTGTGACCAACACCATATCAACATAGAATACAAGGTGGTTCGGTGGATATGACATACTTTCACGAAGAAAGCACTAACAATTATTATTTCTCTTGTTTTTCTCAAGGAAGAGAGCACCCATGTAAATACACAATGTCATGAACCTGATAAGAATCAAGAAGATAACCGAAAAGAAAAAGGAAAGAGGCACACCCTACCATACATATCGATATCCTGTCATACATTTGGATATCCTTGAAGCTTGATTGTAGGAAAGAATCAGGCTGGATAACCGTAACAAATGGGATTCGGTTGTAACTAAATCAAATGACCCACGTCTGACACGAGTTATCCTCATTTGCTGTTAGCAGTGGATTTTCACAAAGGGCAGGGGGCAGCACGTTTTGATTTGAAGACATGCATCAGATCTGATAGTGGTTGAAGATATTCATGCAAGCAGTATGATTTAGAGAGATGGTTAGATAGAAATAATAGGGTTTTCACCGGAGCAAAGACGCCAGTGGAATACGCGTGCATCACACCACAGAAAATATCATTGAAAAGACTTTTTTGGCATCTTTTTTATTCTGCTTCTCCAAGGCTTTTGTCACATTAAAAAGCAAGCAAGAGGTTCAAATAATGGTTAAGGTTTGTAGCAAGGATTCTTTCTATGATTTTACTCCATCACCTTCAAACATGACCAATTAAGGGTTTGCATTAGCTTTGTGATGTCCAAACTAGTAGCATAGGCGTTTCTCTCATGCTCCCTCATCAAATTAGTGTTCGAGAGCCAAAATGGACTAAAATGGAGAATGTGAACTCCAAGTAATATGCTTGGAAGGACCTCAAGATGTACTTAATCTACAATTGTTCTCTTGACCAATAGGATGAGTAAGCATCATCTAATGTAAGCACCTTCCTTTCCTAAGTGATATTTCATCAATTAAAATCTTCTATGTAATTCTTTTCATCTTAAGAATGAATTCATAACCTTTTTTTCTCAAAAAAAATGAAAAAGACGAGCAAGGACGCATTTAGATATTTTCCTTACAAGAATTAAATGGGAACTCATGTGAACTGGTTGTAACCAACAGTGAATCATATCTCAAATCTCATTCTTGGGGAAAGCTCGACCAGATAAAATCCCATCTTATTTTTGAAAATGTTGTTTTTCCTAAAAAAAATCAGGAAAGTATTATTATATACTAAAATAGCAAGAAAGAGTATACAAAACATGCAAAATTTTAAAAGTAGCATGTTTTTACCAGCAATTTAAAATATCATGTCAAATTCATGATATTTTCAAATTCATGATGTAGTTAGAATGTGATGACAATTTTTTTTGTTGTTATGATTTCAGTGACTGCTTCGGGGCATCCAATAATAACCATTGAGAAGATGATTGATCTTGTAATATAATAGCTTGTTTTCCCTTAATTTTTACCTGTTGCTTTACTTTTGGGTCTGGTCAAGATAAAATTAAAGCAGTCGATGCGGGCTCTCATTTGATATATTCGGTCCTAACAACTTGGACCAAGATTTGGATTCAAATTGGATCTATACATGACAAGACACCTGAGGCACGATTCAGACTTGAACTTAGATCTATGAATGGACCAACCATTATATTAGAGGCAGATTCAGACTTATTATGTATATCTCTGAACCAAAACTTTTTTTTATATATAAGGCCGTATCTAACCTGAACATGGATCCAATATTTTCCATCTGACATCTGTCGAACATGTCGACTTAATTTAAGACGCTACGCCTGAATCAACGCACAAAAACTTTTCTTTTGAAGAAAAAAAAATCAGGTGCAAAATCGTGCTTCTGTCTAGGTTTTTTTCTACATCTGGTTCCTGGTCTGGTCTCAACTAACTAGGCCTGTCAATTTGATAGGTCTGACCCAATCCCAACCCAGATCAGATCTGATAGCACCTGCATTCAAACTAACTGTTGATGGGTATGGTCTCAACCCTAAACTGTAAACTCTAAACTGAGACCATTAGTTGGTGTCACTATTGTATAGCAACAGACGTTAGAGCTGTCATCACTAAAACATCTAGCGACAGTAACTGACTGTTACTATTGTGTAGATTTATTGATGGTAATTTCTGTAGCTATTAGCAGTCACCTTTAGAGACAAGTTTGACTGGCACAAGATCTCTTTATTCAATAGTGACGGTTTACACTGTCACTAAAAATTCCATTAAAGAAGATCATTAGTGACAGCTTAAGCAGTCACTAATAGACATGCTAATAAATATATAAAATATTACCTTTATATATATATATATATATATATATATATATATAAAATCTGTGGGTGTTTAATTATAAACATAAATATGAATATATTAATATAAATGTGTAAAATCAAAACTAAGATAGAAAAAGCACAAGAGCAATGGATTTTTCCAACTGGTAAACAGTGTGTGCAATCCCAAAAATCATCATCCGTGTAAGAAAGAATGAAACCAAACAAGTCCTTAAAATCCATCCGCATGGAAACTAAACATAAAGTTTACCAAATCTTAATAATGTCATGAAGTTGTATTATTGATATCCAATGTTGAAATACCACATTCAAAGCAACTGCTTTATTTTGCACTCTGACACCACATATCACCAAAGAAAAGTCTCAATTATTCATACACAATTTACCAGCAACTTCTGGTTGAAAAACATTTCCATGTTTTTCTCAAAAAAAAAAAAACATTTCTATGTTAGGAACTCCAAACAGTAAGAGGAATCCTATTTTCCATAATTTTCACACCACAGTCCACATCTTTCAATTCTTAAATCCCACTGCGTCAGGGCGATCGGGTTAACTCTTCCAATGCAACCTTCACACATTCACACAATATTCATAACCTTCAGAGAGCAATCAAAATAGTGTAGATTGTGCAAGCATAAAATTGTCCACACTATTTTAAGTAGGACATTGAAACAACTCAACCCAAATCAAGTAGATAAAAACAAGCAGTTGGTATTGTATCCAGATATCCTATTTTTACTTTGCACCCATATCCATCAAGTAGATAAAAACATGTGCATTCTTCAACCTCGGATCACACAGTGGCATAGTATGTGTTGTTAATCACAGCCTTCTATGCTAAGTCAGATGAGAGAAACTACCATTATTTTCCTTTTTGGCAATTTGTGTGCATGCTGCTAACTATATGTTTTTCATATCAATTAAAAAGTGAAATTACATTATGAAAAAATACTTGAAAAGCAGATAATTATCACAGCATAACAGATTGAAGTTCAAAACATCAATTTAATCACTTTTAACTTTCAAGAATGTAAAACTTCAATGGCAACATAAAACTTGGCATGAATACACCAAGTGGAGGGATTCAACAGTGGACACCAGAAACAGACAACCCATTTATTCAGAATTTTTGTGAAGAGTAATATAGTAAAAGGAAAAATGAAACTACTATGCAAAAATCTATTCAGAATTTTATTTATGCAGGTAAAGGCTGAGAAAAATTACTATTAGAGTCTAAAGATACTAGAAGCAGCGTTGTTGAGTTAGCGGCTTAGTATAACATCAAAATGCTTGTGATAGAAGCAGACATTATGCCAGTTGTTTAAGTACATGATTGATGAGAGTATAAGGAATCATATGCTTACCTCAATGCATGGATTGACTCGTCATGTTAGAGAAACTAAAAAAATGCCTCATTTCAATCGCATGTAGGTAAAATATAGCCTGATGCCAATGTCTTAAACATGGTCCTTTTGAATGTAACATTTTAATCAAGGCATGAAGCTTACGTGTTTACCTCTTACGTTTTTTGTTACGGCATGCCTCTTATGTGTTTTCGTCATGCATTTCATGGTTTTAATGCATAATGTGAAAATGTAAAAATTTTATTCCAACTATTTGCAGGAGTGCATCAGATCATTATACGTAAATTCAAATGGAAAAACAACAACTACTTCAAATGGAAAAACAACTACTTTAAACAATCAAGCTATTTAAGCTCAGACAAAACAGAAAGCAAATCATTATACGTAAATTCTCTGTTCTCTGCTCAACCAAAATACCAGGATTGGTAGAAGTCACACATGACTTAAGAGGCAGCTCTGTTCAGTGCTTCATCCACTTGAAAGAGACCCAAGCTAAACTCCATATTGATCGAGCAAGTTTGACTCACTAACATAAAATTCTTCATCCATGTCAGAAAGAATGAAGTGAAACAAAGCCCCCTTTTGAACCCTTAGGTCTTCACGCACAGCACACTTGGAAGTTTTTGAAGAATTATTGGTTTCACTAAAACAATCAAGATATATGGCCTAAAGGCATGCTTTTTAAAACTTGATCAAGAACCCATCTGCATGGAAACTGAACCATAAAGTTGACCAAATCTTCACGATGTCATAAACTGCATGTTTGATATCCAACTCCATATGGGTCCATCCATTTACAAAGAATTAAAGTTGAAGCTGCAAGTGTGTTCTGAAAGCCATTAAGAGAATTTTATATGAACAATGGTAATGATAAGAGTGTTTCCCTTGTGATTGAGGTCCACTTAGCTAAGGGAGAGGGTTGAAAGTTCAGAGGCACCAGACTCGTGGTTGAACCCCAGAAGGCATGCTTATGACTTAACCAAGAGTACAATTGTGGGCGAATTTCACTCTTAAACTTTATCATCTAGTGTTCACCTCTAATTGATTGGTGTGTGAAATTATATAAAAAGAAGAAAGCACTCTCCATTTATTCTAATTCCTATTTGAGGGCATTCTAATTCCTAAGGTCCAAGAACAAAAGAAAAATTAAAGAGGTACTTCTTGGCAAGTAAACTCAAATAGTGTGACCATAACAATGCTTTTGCCCATTGAAATAAGTCTTTAAGAAGTAACATTGAGAACAAACAGAACCCCAACAAGTTAACAGGATGCTTGTACATGTAGAATATCTGTTCATTCAGCATTAGGCAGGGGATTAAACACCCAACCATGTCAAATTCCTTTTTAAAAATTGCACAAAAAATAACCCACAGGGAGAAAAAACTAGACATGCTTACTACAACAGCCAGAGATATGATTACCAAGCATCTCTACCACTTGATTGCAATATGCAAAGGAGTGTAAGGCTTCCAAAGAACAAAAAGACATCCAAATAAAATACATATTGCTGGAAAATGTTAACAACAAAGTACGGACTCTAAGATCAATAGGATGAACCACAATTGTTCAATAAGATGATAAAAAAAGGTAGCAACAAATATACCTGCACCTGAGACGACTCCTAGATACAGATGCCCACAAAGAGCTGAACATTTGAGAAGATTAAATCAATAAAGGCAAAAAATATTGTCTGACAGAAAAGTGTAACTTAACAAATTTCACAAAGCTTAAATGTCAATTTTGTGATGCAAAAAGCAGAATTTCAAACAACAAAAGATTTCTATAATCACGAGTAAACATTTAGACAACACAATAGCAAATACAATGAAGCTTAAAAAGTCAATGAGCTAAAAAGACCCAAAATTTCATGATTGAAATAAATCATCTTTTTATGTAGAAACCACCCGATCCAATGTGCAATTCCTAATGAATGAACCAGCTGAACACATTATGGGGTTAGATTGATTTGACAAAACTCGCACCTATGAATTTCTATTAGTACAGTAAAGTGCAGCAAATATGATATATATATATATATATATCTGTGTGTGTGTGTAAATCTTTGGAAAATCTCAAGACAATCTTGGCATTTAACAAAGTAAAAGGTAGAAAATGTTTTAAAGAAAAAGGGGCAGTGATTATGAATATATTTAGAAAAATAAAAAACAAGATGGTAGGCAAGTTTTGAAAATATAATTTAATATCATAAGTTAACACTATCTTTTTTTGGGTGAAATTTGAAGATATTAGAATATTTTACCTTTTAAAATTAGTTTTTCACTTTAATGCATTAATATTGCAATATTTTCAAAATAAAAATATTGGCAATATATTAATATAACCATATGTGGTATCACAATATGTAATGGCCTGATTTTTAATCTCCTTGAATCAGATTACAAATGAAGAAGGTTCACGTGCCATTTTGCATAGCCTGGAAGTCTTAAAGTTCATGCTCCTAACAATTGAAAATCATATCCACTTTTTTATTTGAGTACAAAATCCCTCAAAAACAAGATAATATTGTTGATCATGCAACTATAGAGCAACTCATCGTGCATGTATAGAAACTGAAAAGGGGAAACACTTTTGATCATGTCTGAAGGATTTCTATATACTCATTTATAGAAAGAATGAAAATTTAAACAGATTTGAAAAGACATGTCATTCATTTATTTCCATAAATTGCCATATCAATCTCGGATATTCTTCTGCCTCCATAATATCAGGAAATTATGAAAAACAAAAATAAGATAAAATCTCCACGTGAGAAAAAGAAAGATAAACAAAGGAAAGGAAGGACATTCTCTGCAAATTCATAAGCAACAAACACTGCATTTCTGCACTCAGGCTTAGTCACCACCAAAACTAAAAAAAAAAAACTTCAACCAATTTATAAAAATGCTAAGAAACTAACAAGGAATACGTAGTTACAACTTGAAAGATGAGTTAAACACATCCTTGAAGATCATGAGAAAGAGGAAGTTGAACACTACCAACCATGATTTTCTATAAATATTCTTACAAAAAAAAAGGGGAAAACAAAAAGGAGCGACAATGCCTCACAGTTAAACGAAAAATGAAGAGAAAAAAAAAAGAAAGAGAGAAGAAGAAAAAAAAGGGGAGAAAGAAAAACACTCATGTTCAGCATGTCCTGATCTGTTTGCATTTTAGATGACCACGATGGCAGCATGAGCAAAAACGCTCACGTTCATCCTGTCCTGATCTGCTTCCTGAAAAAGGTGGGCACGTGCCCATCCTGACCCAAAAATTTCCACAATAGGGTTCGGGTCAGGGTGAGCAGTTGACCCACCCAATAGTGTGGGCAGTGCCCACCCTAACTAGGGGTGTCAACGGGTCGGGATTGACCCCGACCAAACACTATAGGCTCAGGGTATGGACCTCTAACAGTGATCCGATTTTAGAATTTTCGAATTTTTTTGGCTGAAAGTAAACACAAGATTCCAACTAAGACAACAAAAACACAAGTGGCTTCCACTAAGTTATCACAATCAATTATGCTTTTATTTGAAAATAAGATGTATTTGTGTTTTGATTACCCGAACAAACAAAAAAGATTTTGCAAATTTAAAAATTAGAAAAACATTATATGTAGTTAATTAAGCTATAAAATATGAACCTAAAGAGGTTAATATTGCTGCCAACGGGGCTCGGCTTGACTGGCAGGAGTAGTTAGTGCAACGTCACCATGTGTTGGGACGTTGCAAGTTCGAACCCCAGGCGGTATGGTAGTATAACTTGTAGGGGTCTGCCTAACCCCAATTTTTTTTGTCAAAAAAGTAAAAAAGAGAGGTTAATATTGCTTACTAGAAAATCAGTTACGGCCTCCTCTGCTTGTTCTATAACGGGGAATCATATTGAAATAATTCCAAGAATGGTTGGAGTTCCTGCTTTGTTTTGTCATCCCCCCATATCAACGCATTCCACCATTGTTCGTCTACTATAATGGACTTTAGGTTAGGTGGTAATTGTCCATCTTTAAACCAAAGGAAGTTTTGAAGCTTTGGACATCCTACAACAACAATTTCCTCCAAGCTAGGTAAGTTGAGAACTGCCATCCCCTTGCAAATTTTCTCCAATGATGACAACCCAAAGAGTCTTAATTTTATCAATTTGAGAAAGTTCATCGTGATGCTAATTTCCTTGGTGTGAAATATCACCTCCAATGCTTCACAATTCTGAACATCCAACTCTTCCAAAGCTCCAAATGATTTTTCATCTCTAAGAACTAGAGGAATGTTGAGCAATTTAGGACAATCACAAACTCTAACTTCCCTTATGCAAGGCAATGACAAGGATGACGTGGTTGCAGTTTCATCACCTACATGAAATATCTCTTTCAATGCTTCACACCTCTCAACATCCAACCCTTCTAAAGCTCCAAATGATTTTTCATCACCAAGAACTACAGCAATGTTGAGCAGTTTAGGACAATCCAAAACTCTAACTTCCCTTATGCAAGGCAAGGACAAGGATGAGTTGGTTGCAGTCTCATCACCGACATGAAATATCTCTTCCAATGCTTCACACCTCAAAACATTCAACTCTTCCAAAGCTCTAAATGATTTTTCATCTCCAAGAACTACGACAATGTTGACCAGTTTAGGACAATCCCAAACTCCAACTTTTCTGATGTAAGGCAAGGACAAGGATGACGTGGTTGTAGTTTCATCACCGACATGAAATATCTCTTCCAATGCTTCACAACTCCCAACATACAACTCTTCCAAAGCTCCAAATGATTTTTCATCTCTAAGAACTACAGCAATGTTGACCAGTTTAGGACAATTGCAAACATTAACTTCCCTTATGCAAGGAAAGGACAAGGATGACGTGGTTGCAGTCTCATCACCCACACGAAATATCTCTTCCAATGCTTCACACAAGTAAACATGCAACTCTTCCAAAGCTCCAAATGATTTTTCATCTCCAAAAACTACAGCAATGTTGAGCAGTTTAGGACAATCCCAAACTTTAACTTTTCTTATGCAAGGAAAAAATAAGGATGGCGTGGTTGCAGTCTCATCACCGACATGAAATATCTCTTCCAATGCTTCACAACCTTGAACTTCCAACTCTTCAAAAGCTTTAAATGATTTTTCATCTCCAAGAACTACAACAATGTTGACCAGTTTAGGACAATAATAAACAACAACTTTCCTTATGCAAGGAAAAAACAAGGATGACGTGGTTGCGGTCTCATCACCAACATGAAATATCTCTTCCAATGCTTCACAGCCATGAACTTCCAACTCTTCCAAAGCTCCAAATGATTTTTCATCTCCAAGAACTACAGCAATGTTGAGCAGTTTAGGACAATAGCAAACATCAACTTTTCTTATGCAAGGAAAAAACAAGGATGACGTGGTTGCAGTCTCATCACCGACATGAAATATCTCTTCCAATGCTTCACAGCCATGAACTTCCAACTCTTCCAAAGATCCAAATGATTTTTCATCTCCAAGAACTACAGCAATGTTGAGCAGTTTAGGACAATAGCAAACATCAACTTTTCTTATGCAAGGAAAAAACAAGGATGACGTGGTTGCAGTCTCATCACCGACATGAAATATCTCTTCCAATGCTTCACAATTGTGAACTTTCAACTCTTCCAAAGCTCCAAATGATTTTTCATCTCCAAGAACTACAGCAATGTTGAGCAGTTTAGGACAATAGCAAACATCAACTTTTCTTATGCAAGGAAAAAACAAGGATGACGTGGTTGCAGTCTCATCACCGACATGAAATATCTCTTCCAATGCTTCACACCACCCAACATCCAACTCTTCCAAAGCTCCAAATGATTTTTCATCTCCAAGAACTACAGCAACGTTGAGCAATTTAGGACAATAGCAAACATCAACTTTTCTTATGCAAGGAAAAAACAAGGATGACGTGGTTGCAGTCTCATCACCGACATGAAATATCTCTTCCAATGCTTCACAGTTGTGAACTTCCAACTCTTCCAAAGCTCCAAATGATTTTTCATCTCCAAGAACTACAGCAATGTTGAGCAGTTTAGGACAATAGCAAACATCAACTTTTCTTATGCAAGGAAAAGACAAGGATGACGTGGTTGCAGTCTCATCACCGACATGAAATAGCTCTTCCAATGCTTCACACCACCCAACATCCAACTCTTCCAAAGCTCCAAATGATTTTTCATCTCCAAGAACTACAGCAATGTTGAGGAGTTTAGGACAATAGCAAACATCAACTTTTCTTATGCAAGGAAAAAACAAGGATGACGTGGTTGCTGTCTCATCACCGACATGAAATATCTCTTCCAATGCTTCACAGTTGTGAACTTCCAACTCTTCCAAAGCTCCAAATGATTTTTCATCTCCAAGAACTACAGCAATGTTGAGCAGTTTAGGACAATAGCAAACATCAACTTTTCTTATGCAAGGAAAAAACAAGGATGACGTGGTTGCAGTCTCATCACCTTCATAAAATATCTCTTCCAATGCTTCACACCACCCAACATCCAACTCTTCCAAAGCTCGAAATGATTTTTTAGCTCCAAGAACTACAGCAATGTTGAGCAGTTTAGGACAATAGCAAACATCAACTTTTCTTATGCAAGGAAAAAACAAGGATGACGTGGTTGCAGTCTCATCACCCACATGAAATATCTCTTCCAATGCTTCACAGTTGTGAACTTTCAACTCTTCCAAAGCTCCAAATGATTTTTCATCTCCAAGAACTACAGCAATGTTGAGCAGTTTAGGACAATAGCAAACATCAACTTTTCTTATGCAAGGAAAAAACAAGGATGACGTGGTTGCTGTCTCATCACCGACATGAAATATCTCTTCCAATGCTTCACAGTTGTGAACTTCCAACTCTTCCAAAGCTCCAAATGATTTTTCATCTCCAAGAACTACAACAATGTTGAGCAGTTTAGGACAATAGCAAACATCAACTTTTCTTATGCAAGGAAAAAACAAGGATGACATGGTTGCAGTCTCATCACCTTCATAAAATATCTCTTCCAATGCTTCACACCACCCAACATCCAACTCTTCCAAAGCTCGAAATGATTTTTTAGCTCCAAGAACTACAGCAATGTTGAGCAGTTTAGGACAATAGCAAACATCAACTTTTCTTATGCAAGGAAAAAACAAGGATGACGTGGTTACAGTCTCATCACCCACATGAAATATCTCTTCCAATGCTTCACAGTTGTGAACTTTCAACTCTTCCAAAGCTCCAAATGATTTTTCATCTCCAAGAACTACAGCAATGTTGAGCAGTTTAGGACAATAGCAAACATCAACTTTTCTTATGCAAGGAAAAAACAAGGATGACGTGGTTGCTGTCTCATCACCGACATGAAATATCTCTTCCAATGCTTCACAGTTGTGAACTTCCAACTCTTCCAAAGCTCGAAATGATTTTTCATCTCCAAGAACTACAACAATGTTGAGCAGTTTAGGACAATAGCAAACATCAACTTTTCTTATGCAAGGAAAAAACAAGGATGACGTGGTTGCAGTCTCATCACCGACATGAAATAGCTCTTCCAATGCTTCACACCACCCAACATCCAACTCTTCCAAAGCTCCAAATGATTTTTCATCTCCAAGAACTACAGCAATGTTGAGGAGTTTAGGACAATAGCAGACATCAACTTTTCTTATGCAAGGAAAAAACAAGGATGACGTGGTTGCTGTCTCATCACCGACATGAAATATCTCTTCCAATGCTTCACAATTGTGAACTTCCAACTCTTCCAAAGCTCCAAATGATTTTTCATCTCCAAGAACTACAGCAATGTTGAGCAGTTTAGGACAATAGCAAACATCAACTTTTCTTATGCAAGGAAAAAACAAGGATGACGTGGTTGCAGTCTCATCACCTTCATAAAATATCTCTTCCAATGCTTCACACCACCCAACATCCAACTCTTCCAAAGCTCGAAATGATTTTTTAGCTCCAAGAACTACAGCAATGTTGAGCAGTTTAGGACAATAGCAAACATCAACTTTTCTTATGCAAGGAAAAAACAAGGATGACGTGGTTGCAGTCTCATCACCCACATGAAATATCTCTTTCAATGCTTCACAGTTGTGAACTTTCAACTCTTCCAAAGCTCCAAATGATTTTTCATCTCCAAGAACTACAGCAATGTTGAGCAGTTTAGGACAATAGCAAACATCAACTTTTTTTATGCAAGAAAAAAACAAGGATGACGTGGTTGCAGTCTCATCACCCACATGAAATATCTCTTCCAATGCTTCACACCACCCAACATCCAACTCTTCCAAAGCTCCAAATGATTTTTCATCTCCAAGAACTACAGCAACGTTGAGCAGTTTAGGACAATAGCAAACATCAACTTTTCTTATGCAAGGAAAAAATAAGGATGACGTGGTTGCAGTCTCATCACCGACATGAAATATCTCTTCCAATGCTTTACAGCTCCGAACTTCCAACTCTTCCAAAGCTCCAAATGATTTTTCATCTCCACGAACTACAACAGTGTTTAGCTGTTTAGGACAATTCCAAACTCTAACTTTCCTTATGCAAGGCAAGGATAGTGAGAAAGTAGTTGTCGTTGTCACCCATTTGCTTGTGATCTCTGATAGTAGCGGCAGTTCGGCCATAATTAATACTTGTAACTTTGGAAAGAGAGGAACAATACTTTTATCATTGTCATTATTCACTTTCTGAATAACAGTACCTTTACTGCAACCATCATTCTTGGGCTCTGGCGGAAGTTCCACATGCAAAAAAGCTTTCAGATTGGGACATTTTTCAATGTGGAGCAAACCAAGGTTACTCAATTCAGCAATTGATGGTGGGAGATACTCGATATTGATATTGTATAGTTCAAGAACACGCAGAGTATGCATGTGGGTGAAGAATTGGGAAGAAATGGCACTACCTGAAGTATTGTACATGAGAAGCATGGTAGAGATGTTGGGGAATTCTGGAATTTCGGGAAAACTACTTGATTCAAAGCGTGACAATGAGATCCTTTCAGTTGTTCTCCAGTCTTGCTTGTGAAAATCATTACCGACTCTCAAAATATATCTACCCTTTGTAATCTTTGAGGCTAAGTCCGTCATTAAATCATGCAAATATACATATAATTTTCCATCATAGTCTGTGTTTGTTTCTACAACGCAGGCATCTTTTAGTTCTTCCAGAATGCAAGTCCCAATTTCTTGTACCTTTTCCAGGCTGCAATCTTGATCAACTCCACACTCACTAAAAAGCCCATCTATCCACCATCGAGTTATTAGATCATCTCTGGTTAATTTAAGAGTTGTGCTAAATAAGGAGCAGTATAGAAAGCACTCCTTCAACTCCTTTCTCCTCAAGTTATCGTAACTAAACTGCAGTCGTGCAAAGACCTTGTCATCCATATCCATAATCCTTGATGCAGAATCCCGAAGTTCCCTCGAAGCATTCTTCCATAGTACGGTATCCTTCTTGCCTCTCATTGCCCTTGCCACAGTAACAATTGCTAGCGGTAGACCATCACACTCTCTAACGACTTGTTCAGCAAAAGGTTTGATCTGAGGCATTGAGGCAACATCACCAGCTTTGTCACAAAACAATTCCCAGGCTTCTTTATGATCAAGAGTGCTTACTTTGATCTCCTTATCGGTTTCCATTCCACGGCAAACTACATTAGATCGAGTGGTCAATAGGAGTTTGCTTCGATTTTCTCTGCTCGGATTCGGCACTCCCAACTCGGACAACTCCAATTGTTTCCACATGTCATCCAGAATCAGGAAAAACCTTTTCCCTTCCAACTTTGAGAACAAGTGCTTAGAAGAAATTGCTGTATCTAAACTTTTAAATTTGGAGATTTCTTCTTGATTTGTTTGTAGTAGCTGTTGGAAGATATCTACCTGTAGCCTATTCAAGTTAAGCGGTTCATTCGATACAGTCACAAACATGACATAGTCAAAGACACCCTTCTTGTTGACTATGTTATGTATATGCTTGGCTAGAGTGGTCTTCCCAACTCCTCCCATACCCCAAACTCCAATCCTACCGACACCATCGTCTTCAAGACACTTAATTATGCTCTCCTTTGTTTCTTCGACCGACCGACCATGCATTTCTTCAATGGGAATCTCGTTTGGTGGTGGCGGTGGGGGGGCAGGGGGAGGGATGGTCAATCCCGCGGTGAACTTTCCCTTTTCCTGGAGTTTATCAATGTCTTTAACCATCTCCAAAGCACGCTTACTCGCCCTGATACGAGACAGATAGTCGGGAAACAAACCCATCAAGCATGCCTTGTCTGGATTGGTTTCATCCACGAAACTTGTTACATCTTTTCTTTTCTTTTCAACATCTTCCAACCAGCTTTCAACCAGCGCCTTGGTTGTACTTCCATCTGACAGTCGAACTTCCAGTTCGTTTTCCACGTCTTGTCTTTGAAGGCTCAACTTATCTATTTCACCATTGAGTCGATCCAAGTTCTCGTGTAGGTGTCTGGCATATCCGATCTGACGGGTTATGGCCGTCCACAAGGTCTTAAAGATATCCCACACTGGGCTTACCACGTCCGCCATCTTTTGGAGTACTGTACTAAAAAAACAAGATCAGATCGACGGTCTACAATATCTACTCATGAGAAAGATGGATAGCGATATATTGTATTTTGCATGTAATACAATATCTTTTGGATGTCTACTCGTGGTCAGGTGATATGTCAAAACACAAATTTTTGTGTTTCCAAATCACCATTGTTCATAACCTTCAACACCACCGCTCATTGTCAATACATTGGGGCCCCACCAAAAAGTCGCTGCCGTTATTGGAGGAACATCTGATCCACCTATTGTGCCAGTTCAGTCCACCTATTGAAGAAGAAACTTCAGTCTGAATCCTGCGTCCTCGAGTCCATGAAGCATTGTGACAATGTCTGGAAGTGGATTCGGCTTATTAATTAAAGAATGGCCACAAAAAAGAAACTAGTTAAAATTATCAGGGAATGGCGATTCCATAAAGAAGCTCATTGGTTCAAAGCATAGTTGATTTTATTAAAAACATTTTTTTACTATTAAAATATTCAAAAATTATCAACGAATGGCGATTCCACAAAGAAGCTCATTGGAAAAAGTGTTGAAAAACACGTTGGTTCAAAGCATAGTTGGCTAACTCCGCAAGTCAACTCATGGCGTCCAAGTTGTCTCAGATCGGAACCTAACCGAGTTTAGAAAGTCCTATAACCGAGTTTAGAAAGTCCTATAACTGGGTGCATCTCTACAAGTATATATATATATATATATATATATATATATAGAGAGAGAGAGAGAGAGAGAGAGAGAGAGAGAGAGAGAGAACTCGGTGGATGAGATTTAGAAGCTACATTAATTTGAAAATTCAAAATATTTTTCAAAACAATAAACAAGTTTTGGTAAGTTGCATTTGGTGTTGATATTCGGTGGATGAGAATTTATTAGCATTCAAAAGAGAGAGAAAAAGAAAGGGAGAATTAAATGATAATATTTGATATTGGATCCATCATAGACCCATCCATATTTGCTTTGGTTTGTACTAAATCCGATTCACAAGACACGATCCACCCCTAGACAATTTAAGTCTGACTTAGCCCCAAAATGAAGGTATCTTAGATAATTTTGTGGAAATCCCTCCCCAAGATCATGTTTTCTCATTTCTTCTCCTTTCATATTTTTTTTAGGGTACATTCATCAGGATTGAAGATCTCCTTTTGATTGAACCACCACCTTCAATCATGAGGAACATGTTCCTCCCTTCGATCATGGCATCCACAGTTTCTTGAGATTCATGATCGCATCAACGAGGACCCATGCCCTTCACAATTTTCATAAATTAGTTAGGGAACAGATCCCAAGATCGATGCCCTAACATTGGTGGTTATTCCATGCATAGCAGTAATTATGAGTGGCTCATACCCCAAAGGATGACATAGTACAAGTGGACTCCATTCACATGTAAGAAGAGATGCGCTGGTACCACTGGTTTGAGGGGATGAATGGGACAACGGACTGGAGGTTGCTTTTAAGGGAGTTAACGATATGCTTTGGACCATCCACCTTCATGAAACTTGACATGACCCTCTCAAAGCTGAGGCTTAGTTCATTGGTAATAGGTTGGCCAAAAACTACGCTGATAGGTACTTTTATAGCTAGCCTGAAGTGGGAGATTCAGACAGAGGTGTAGGGAGGACAACTTGTTGGCCTCCAAAAGGTATTTTTATTAGGTCTTTTGTCACAGGAGAACCCACAAAGGATAACAATTAGTTGGTCATGACCAACCATGGTGACATACACCTGATAGGTCAAGAGGACCTATAATGACAATCGAGTGAGGGAAGGTTCTTTCAAGGCCCGAGTAGATAAAGTGATGGGAGACTCGCATACTTTCTAGTGAGCATATGCTAAAAAGGCAAAAGAAGGTCTTCTACTACAATTGTGATGAGGTGTGGTCGTCGGGGCATCCGACTCGCATAGTGAGGATAATAAAGAAGAGGGGGTTCAGGCTGAGCCAAAGACAAAAGATCAGGCAAACAAGACTATGAAGATTTCCTATCATGCCCTTGAAGAACTTGAGTCCCCTAGATTATGCAGGTACCAGGTGTGATGAGAAAGTTGTGTACATGTTTGTGGATTGACACGAGTCAACACATAAGTTTATTTATGCAAAGACAGCTCGCAAATCAAATTGTGCTACGATTCCACAAACACATTATGATGTGGTGGTGGGAGACAGAAGCGCGCTGAGATGCGATGCTCGCTGCATGAAGGCCTAGTTTTAAATGCAAGGTCACCGCTTTGCAGTTGACTTGTTTATACTGCCTATGAAAGGAAAATAAATGGTGCTTAGGATGCAGTGACTCTAGTAGTTAGACAGCATAGAGTAGAATTTCATAGACATGAGGATGAAATTCAAGATGCAAGGAAGAGGATCATTATAGTCACAACACTCTGAGCACCTCCTGCTGAGACTGAGTCGCACTAGATGAACCAAGCCCTTGGGCAGGGAGATGCACAATTATATCTAACGGTGGTCAACGGTACGACAATAGAGATCCATGTAGAGATGCACCCAGTTGGAGTAGGTCTTGACTGAGTACAAATTAGTGTTTAGTGAGCCACATGAACTACCACCTATGAGGAGCCACAACTGCATGATATCAATTTAACAGGGAGCCAAACTTGCTAATATGAGACCATACCAGTATGCCCAAGTTCAAAAAGGGGAGATAGAATGGTTGGTACGAGAGATATTGAAGGTCGGAGTGATTCCCCACAGCAGAAGCCTATATTCCTCGATAGTGCTTTTGGTGAAGAAGGATAGGACATGGTGATTTTGTATTGACTGCAAGGTCCTAAATAGTAGCACCGTCAATGACAAATACCCCATCTCAATGATAGATGAGTTGCTATATGAACTGAGAGAGACATGATACTTCTTTAAGCTCGACCTCAGAGCTGGATACTTATGACCCCTGAGGATTTACACAAGATTGCTTTTTATACCCACAAGGAGCACTACGAGTTTCAGGTCATGCCCTTTAATTTGATTAATTTCCCACCCACTTTTCAGAGATTTGAACAATATCTTTTGAGCTTACCTTTGAAAGTTTGTTATGGCTTTCTTTGACGATATTCTCATGTATAGTAGTTGTTGGGAGGCCAACCTACAATATCCGAGGACAATATTTTGACTTCTTGACCAACACTAGTTATATGACAAGAGGTCAAAGTACAATTTTATTAAGAGCGAAGTTCAATTCATGAGGCACATTGTGTCAGCTAGTAGGGTGGAGGTGAACACTGAGAAGGTATCGGCTATGCAACAATGGTTGATTTCAATGTCCCTGAAGGTTTTGGGGGTTGGTAGGCTACTATCGAAAGTTTGTGCAGGGGAACTCACAACTTGCACATTCATTGATACAACTTAAAGAGGAGTCATTTTAGTGGATGGAGGAGGCTACACATACATTGGAGAGTCTGCAGTGAGGGATGGTGCAGGAAGAGAGGGTTGTGTATGTTCGCCCCCGATGATTCACTGAATCCCATGCCTGTGTTTGGGGCTTTGAATGAGCGCCACGTATACAAGCACATGGGGCTCGTATTCCTATGTATGTTGACATAACTTTGCATCGGACTCTGGTGTTGTTGCAAAGACTTAAGTACCCTTTATTGCTATTCTTCTCATAAAGTGATGGTTTGAGAAAATGACAAAAATGCCCTTCATTCAAAAAAGAAAAAACAAATAGTTCAAAAAAAGGACAAACATGTCCTCCATCCAGAAAGTCAAGGATGATGTTGACTCTTCAAAGTCTTCTTCTTTTTCGTTCAAAAAAAGGACAAACATGTCTTCTTCTTCTTTCTCCGTAAAACACTGTAAAACCCTTTCTCTCTCTAGAGAAGAAATCAAGGGAAACAAAGAGTTCTTCCTGGAGAAGGCTATGAACATCAACCCTCTCACTCTCTCTCCCTTCTCTCTCTACTTTTGTGCACATCCAACAGACGATCCTACATTGCTCCATCGTCATCTTCTTCTTCTTCCTTCTTCGTAAAACACTGTAAAACCCTCTCTCTGTAGAGAAGAAATCAAGGGAGGTAAAGGGTTCCTCCTGGAGAAGGCCATGAACACCAACCCTCTCACTCTCTCTCCCTTCTCTCTCTACTTATGTGCCTGATTTAGAGTTTTTGCCCTTACAGGAGGGGGGTCCGGGGGCTCCCCTCCCGACACGGATCCCAGGGGGGGCCGCCTCTGGCAGGGGTTCAGCGGGTGGGGGTCCAGGGGGAGCCGCCCCTGGCGGGGGGCAGCGCCCTCCGGACCAATTTTTTTTTGGGCCTTCCAACAATGATTTATAGTATTATCGGGCTTTCCTACAACAATTTGTAGTATTTGTAGTGTCTTCCGTAAATCGCGAAACACTATAGCGATTTGTAGTGTCTTCCGTAAATCGCTATAGCGATTTGTAGTGTCTTCCGCAAATCGCTATAGCGATTCGCAAATCGCTATAGCGATTTGTAGTGTCTTCCGCAAATTGCTATAGCGATTCACAAATCGCTATAGCGATTCACAAATCGCTATAGCGATTTGTAGTGTCTTCCGCAAATCGCTATAGCGATTTGTAGTGTCTTCCGCAAATTAGGACCAACTTGTCAGAGCCATATCTCCCTAACCAGAGGTCATATTCCAAATCCGTAAAAAATGGTGTCTTTGTTATTGAGTCTAATTTATTTTTGTAAATTTTCAGCAATTTCTATTGTCATTTCATTCCCCATTTTAACTTCAACGATACATTACAACCACAATTATCAAAAGAAAGACTGCCCAAGCTAAGAGTCACCGTTCTCGCCCTCCTCCTCGACAGCAACCCAGTCGGTGCAGTCGCGCTGAGGATGACCAGTAGAATCTCCACCACGTCGTCTTCCTCTCCCTAGCGAGGAGGTCTCAGCGGAGCCGTCGTTCCAGTGACGGGTGTTCATCTCGTTCCGGTGACGGGTGTTCTACGAAATGTAAATCCCCTCTTCTGTAAGGGAAAAAGACCATGAACACGCTGGGAGGAGCCCTCAGACCCCCCTTATGTAAGGGTAAAAGCTCTGAATCAGACTCCATAACTCTTCAAGTTTTATGATGCTACCCACACTGGGAGGAGCTCTCAGACCCCCCTTTCTGTAAGGGTTAAAACTCTAAATCAGACTCCACAACTCTTCAAGTTGAATGATGCTACCCACGCTGGGAGGAGCCCCCAGACCCTCCTCCTGTAAGGGTAAAAACTTTGAATTAGGCTCCACAACAGTAAATGTGCAGATCAGTCGGTGCTTGATGGAGCAATGTATGATCTTCTAATGGATGTGCACAGAAGCAGAAATAGAAGGGAGAGAGAGAGAGAGAGTGAGAGTTGAATGATGCTACCCACGCTGGGATGAGCCCCCAAACCCTCCTCCTGTAAGGGTAAAAACTTTGAATCAGGCTCCACAACAGTCAATGTGCAGGTCAGTCGGTGCTTGATGGAGCAATGTATGATCTTCTAATGGATGTGCACAGAAGCAGAAATAGAAGGGAAAGAGAGAGAGAGTAAGAGGGTTGATGTTCATGGCCTTTTCTAGGGGAGATTTCTTTCTCGGATAATCCTACAGTGCAGAGACTGGGTCTTAAATAATCATCTTCGGGGCACTTAAGTCTTTACAACCACTCATTTTCAAGAGCCGTCATTTTTTTTTGCACCAATGGAGGAGAGGGTACTTAAGTCTTTGCAATCGCATCAAACTCCAATGCTAATTAATGCTGACAAACATGGGGATACGAGACGCACATGCTTACATACGTGGTGCTCTTTGGGACCCCCGATCATGAGATGTAGCTAACTGCCCTGTTCGGGGGGGGGACATATAACCTGCTTCGGTGCAGGAACCCCATGCTAGCTCTTCCTGACTTGGCTTTCAAGTTTTAGGTAGAGACAGATGCATCACGATTAAGCGTGGGGGCTATTTCGAGTAAGGGAGGACATTCTATCACCTATTACAATAAGTGATAGTGAAGAAAAAGAAGGGACTCTCAATGTATGAGGAGTACATGGCTATCATCATCGTCGTAAACAAATGGTGACCTTACTTATTGGGACACCATTTTATGGTTTACTCTAATCACAAGAGCCTACAACATGAGGATCACCACTCCATTGCAACAAAAGTGGATCTTCAAGTTGATGGGTTATGACTTTAAGATTCAATACAGAAAATGACCCAACAATCAGTAGCAGATTCACTATCGAGAAAAGGGCAAGAAAAGGAACTCAGACTATTCAACTTCTTGACGATGACCTTTCCCATCTTTGAAAACCTAGCTTGGGCATATGAATGGAGTGCGAAGATGCAAGTGATAATGTAACTAGTGGATCGCGGTGAATTGACAAGGTATCTGAAGCAAGGTACATTATTCACATGGAAGATTATAGTATCGGTAGACTCCCCACTAACCAAGACCCTCATAAAACACTTCCACTGCACTCCCACACCAACACACCTACTTTAGGGTGTAGCGAGAGCCTGAGTGGGCTGGCATGAAGTATCATGTCCAAGAGTTCGTGGACAGTTGCAATGCTACAGTAAAATATGAAGCAACAACTCTTACTGATCTTCTACAATCATTATCAATGCCAGTGTGACTTTTAAAGGATATATCGAAAGACTTCATCAATGTTCCCATAGGGGAGAAGGGAGGAACATCGAATTTTGTGGCAGCGAACATGCTATCCAAATATAAGCACTTCGTAACATTAGCACATCATAAAAAACTAGGATAATACAGAGGTGTTTGTGATAGATATCTTTTGTATACACGGTATGCCCCACACTATTATTAGTGACAGAGATGTCATGTTCACGCACACGTTCTATACACAGTTCTTTGCTTTCCAAGGTACCAGATTGTTGATGAGCATTGCCTAACATTCCCAAACTGATGGCAAAATTGAGGTCATCTATTATTGTCTAGAGGGCTTCTTGCAAGCTTTTATTGCGGATCATCCTCGCTCATGGGTTCATATAATACCTTGGGTGCAATGGTAAGACAATATTCCTCTCACCAACACAACTTATGTTGTACAAGCTGTGAGAGCTATGATAATAAAGCGAGAGATGATAGAACGCAATGAACTTCTGCAGATCCTCCAAAATCAGATGACTATAGCCCAAAATCACATAAACTTCAAACATATGACAGTTTGGCACGCTTGATAGCACAAACTAATCCACAGTTTCTTCGAGCCATACTTAGTTCTAGAGCGTATCGGTCAAGTAAAACATCATATCAACCTTGAAGAGGGATCTGCATCCACCTAGGCTTTCACATCTCTAGGTTGAAGTTGTACTATAGAATGCCTTCACTGTTGACACCAAACCTTCCTAACTTGCAGGCGACTGCTCAATTACAACCACTATGTGCACTTGAGAGGAGACGCAAACAATCAGACGTACCAATCTAGTGGACAAGGAGTGGAGTGGATGAGGCAACTTGGGAGGTTGAGGACAACTTGTTGCAACATTACCCAGATTTCATGCCTCAAGGCCAAAGCAATTTTCAAGGGTAGGGAATTGCTACGGATCAACCTAGATTCCTTGTTCTTTTCCTGTTTGGATCAATCAGATCCATTTAGTTGGGTGTTGGAGTTGTTGATTTGGTTTGTGTTGTTTGAGATGGGATCCATCTTGGACCAATCTGTATTTGCTTTGGTTTATAGTGGATTAGATCCACACTAGACCCGATCTTCCCCTGGACTATTTAAGGGGGGCTTATTCCTAGATTATATCTTGGACATTTTTGGGGAACTCTCCTCTTCGAGATCGCATTTTCTCCTTTCTTTTTCTTTAAAGTTTTTTGATGGTATAATCATCAGAAATGCGGATCTCCCTTTGATTGAACCCATAGCTTTCGATCATCGAGAACATGTTCCGCCCTTTGATCATGGCATCTGTGGTTTCTCGAGATTTATAAGTGCATCAATGAGGGCCTAAGCCCTTTATAATTTTTGAGAAACTAGTTAGTGCACACATTTCAAGATCGATGCTGTAACACAAACACTATGTACTTTCATATGTATATATGTATCGACAATATGGGGTGTGAATTACATCACCTCAACCATCATAGATAAAGGGAGGATTGAAGGTAAAGGTTTGTTTAAGTAAAATCATGATTTTTTTAAGTTGAAACTGGAAGCATGTTAAGTGAAGTTCCCTTCTCTTGCAAGCTGGGGCACTTGATCCAGCACACCTGCTTTGCATCCCATCTCATTTTTTGGAGATCTTTTTTATGCACTCTAAGGTTGAGAACATACTAGTAAAAAGTTCTCAAAGTTTCCTTTAGTCAGGCTAGTGTAGTGTTAAATCCAAAATTCTTGCCTAATGGATCAAGTTTCACATTCAAAGCAATCTGGAGAGCTTGAGATTAGGAATATGAGGTGGTGAATAGATCACTTTCTTAATCAAATGGAGGTGAAGACTCTGTACGGAGGAAAATGGTTGGATAGAGGTTTTCAGAGAAAAGTATAGTGTCAATGGATGGCCTTGGTGTTAGGCAGAGAATGTTAAATAATGAGGGACTCTGAAATCTTGAAAGGATGATTGAAGGTCATGGACATTTCTCAGAGTTTTGTTGAAGTAGTGGTGGATGGAGCGAGGAATTTAAACTAGGGTGGGCACAAACATACAATAAAAATGTAATTATACCTTACAACCTTAATTGAGCATTCACGTCATTTGAAAAAAAATAGCACAAAAAAACATTACAACCTTAATTGAGCATTCACGTCATTTGAAAAAAAATCCATATCAATACCTTAAATCTTAAAAAAATATTGATTTATGCTAATTAAAAAAGACATAAACCCCTAATATTCTAACCAAAATCAAGTATTTATTATTCAAGCATAATGCGAATTAAGAAAACATACAAAAGACACTAAGCCCTAATTACATAATATTCATGCTATTAAAAAAATTAAATTACAAAAACCTAAATACTAACAACCATCATAATTCATACATTAAGATAATATTTAAAAATTGATAACAAAAGAAAAGAGTAGCAATTTTATTCTTTCAATTTATCTATAAAAACATCTACCGTTAACAACCAATACCATGAGAATAGCATATGAAATTGAAACAAATGATCGATCTTAAAAAAATACAAAAGCAACAAATCATTGACATATGCAATGCATCAATTGCATTATAACAACAAAAATTAGTGTTAAAAAAATATTATATAGTATAAAATAAAGCATAGACAAATAAAATTGAGGGATGAGGGGATTGGGAAACAAAAAGGGGTCATTGCGGTCGAGCATCAGTATCCACATTATACGTGGGTTAGATGGGCACTACCCACCCTAACCCACATCCCTATTAAGGGATTTGCATGGATTAGGGTTGGCATGTGCCCACCATCCCATTAACATTGCTTTGCCTCTGGTTGTGGGTGTCTTTCACTGGTGAGCTCCGTAAGGGCTTGGATATTGGTGATCCCACCTAGAGATTATCCGCTTCGGCAAGAAACTTTGTCATAAAAAAATGGTGGTGGTGGGTAATAGCAGGTCCACTAATGTCAGAAAGAACATTTGGTTAGAGAGAAATAACACAAAAAAACTCTACGACCTTATTTAAAGGTTCATGTCATTTGAAAAAAAAATCTAAATTAATACCTTAAATCATAAAAAAAAATACTGATTTATAATAATTAAAAAAGATATAAACTCTTAATATTCCAACCAAAATCAAGTATTCATTATTCAAGCCTAATGTTAATTAAAATAATACACAAAAGGCACTAAACCTTAATTAAACAATATTTATGCTATTAAAAAATTAAATTTAAAAACCTAAATGGTAATAACCATCATAAGTCTTACATTATGCCAGTATAAAAAAATTAATACCAAAAGAAAAGGTATCAATTTTATTCTTTCAATTTATCCATAAAAACATCTACCAATAACAACCAATACCAAGAGAATAGAATAGGAAATTGAAACTAATGATCATTCTTAAAGAAATAAAGAAGCAACAAATCATTGGCATATGCATTGCATCAATTATACTATAAAAACAAAAATTAGGGGCAAAAAATTATTATATAGTATAAAATATAACATAGAGAAATAAAATTGAAAAAAATAGACTTAAAACCTAACCCCACAAAAAAAAAGTAGCCCTAAAACACAAAAAGCCATAAAACCTAATTATTGAAATGTAAGTATTTAAGAAAAAAAATAGGCTTACTTCGAAAGTTTGTTATGGCTTTCTTTAATGGTATTCTCATCTATAGTAGTTGTTGGGAGGCCAACCTACAATATCTGAGGACAATATTTTGTTTTCTCGACCAACACTAGTTATACAAAAATATTCCTCTCACCATCACAACTTATGTCGAACAGGCTATGAGAGCTATGACAATAGAGCGAGAGATGATAGAAGACAATGAGCTTCTGCAGATCCTCCAAAATCATATGACTATATCTCAAAACCGCATAAAACAGGCCAATGATAGGCAGCAAGGACTGAGGGCGTTTGAGGTAGGTGACTTGGTCCTACTGCGGCTCCCAAACTTCAAACATATGATAGTTTGCCATCCTTGATTGCACAAACTAATCCACAGGTTCTACAAGTCATACTTAGTTCTACAACGTATCAGTCAAGTAAAATATCAGCTCGACCTTTCTGAGGGACCTGCATCCACCTAGGCTTTCACATCTCTAGGTTGAAGTTGTACTACAGAATGCCTCCACTGTTGACACCAAACCTTCCTAACATGCAGGCTACTACTCAATTGCTACTACTCACTTAACCACTATGTGCACTTGAGAGGAGATACAAACGAGTAGACATACTAATCTAGTGGGCAAGGAGTGGAGTAGATGATGCAACTTGGGAGGTTGAGGACAACTTATTGCAACATTGCCCAGATTTCATGCCTTAAGGACAGAGCAATTTTCTGGGGTAGGGAATTGCTACAGATCAACCTAAATCCCTTCTTTGTTCTTTTCCTATTTGGATCAATGAGATCCATTTAGTTGGGTGTTGGAGTTGTTGATTTAGTTTGAGTTGTTTGAGAAGAGATCCATCTTGAACCAATCTGTATTTGCTTTTGTATATGCTTTGGTTTATAATGGATTAGATCCACACAAGACCTGATCTTCCCCTAGACTATTTAAGGGAGACTTAGCCCTAGATTATATCTTGGACATTTTTGGGGAACTCTCCTCTTCGAGATCACATTTTCTCCTTTCTTTTTCTTTTAATTTTTTTGATGGTATAATCATCAGAATTAAGGATCTCCCTTTGATTGATCCCGTTGCTTTTGATCATCGAGAACATGTTCCTCCCTTCGATCATGGCATCTGCGATTTCTCGAGATTTATTAGTGCATCAATGAGGGCCCAAGCCCTTCATAATTTTTTAGAAACAAGTTAGGGCACAAATTTCAAGACCGATGCCCTAACACAAACGGTGTGTACTTTTATATGTATGTATGCATCGACAATGAGGGGTGCGAATTGCATCACCTCAACCATCATTGGTAAAGGAAGGATTGAAGGTGAATGTTTGTTGAAGTAAAATCGTGATTGTTTTAAGCTGAAACTGGAGGCATGTTAAGTGAAGTTCCCTTCTCTTGCAAGCTGGGGCACTTGATCCAACACACTTGGTTTGCATCCCATCTCATTTTTTGGAGATCTTTATTATGCCTACTAAGGTTGAGAACATACTAGTGAAAGTTCTCAAAGTTTCCTTTAGTCAGGCTAGTGTTGTGTTAAATCCAAAGTTCTTGTCCAATGGATCAAGTTTCAGATTTAAAGGAATATGGAGAGCATGAGATTAAGAATATGAGGTGGTGAATAGAACTTTCTTAATCAAATGGAGGTGGAGACTCTGTACTGAGGAAAATGGTTGGATAGAGGTTTTCAGAGAAAAGTATAGTGTCAACGGATGGCCTTGGTGTTAGGCAGAGAATATTAAATAAATGAGGGACTCTGAAATCTTGAAAGAATGATTGGTCATGGATATTTCTCAGAGTTTTGTTGAAGTAGTGGTAGGCGGAGCGAGGAATTTAAACTAGGGTGGGCACAAACATACAATAAAAACATAATTATTAATAAAAAGTATACTTACAATATGTTTTCAAAAAAGGATCAAATAGTTTTTGTAATCCTAACAAACATCATTCATAGATATTCTAATTAAAAAAAAAAGAGACAACACCCCTAATTAAATATTTATGTTATTTGAAAACCAAAATAAAAAATATAAAACCTAAAAACACAAAGATTTAAGTGTTTGATGACCAAAATTAAGTACTCTTTGAAAGAATAGGTCTAGAGAATTAATGAAATCATGTTTAATGATAGCTGGAAAAAAAAAAACACTACAACCTTAATTGATCATTCACATCATTTGAAAAAAATCCAAATCATTACCTTAAATCTTAAAAAAAATACTGATTTATACAAATTAAAAAGGACATAAACCCCTAATATTCTAACCAAAATCAAGTATTCATTATTCAAGCCTAATGCTAATTAAGAAAACATATAAAAGACACTAAACCTTAATTACATAATATTCATACTATTAAAAAAAATAAATTAAAAAAACCTAAATCCTAACAGCCATCATAATTCATACATTATGCTAATTTTAAAAAATTGATAACAAAAGAAAAGAGTAGCAATTTTATTCTTTCAATTTATCTATAAAAACATCTACCTTTAACTGCCAATACCATGAGAATAACATATGAAATTGAAACAAATGATCGATCTTAAAAAAATACAAAAGCAATAAATCATTGACATATGCATTGCATCAATTGTGCTATAACAACAAAAAGTAGTGTTAAAAAAATATTATATAGTATAAAATAAAACATAGACAAATAAAATTGGGAAAAATATGCATAAAACCTAACTCCACAAAAAAGAAAAGAAAAAGGTAGCCCTAAAACCTAATTATTAAAATGCAACTATTTAAGAAAAAAAAGAAAAATAAAGATCAGGCCCTTGATTGGCTTTGAACAACAACAAATCGGTAGAAATAGCCTCTATTAAACAATGAAACGTCATTCATCCTTACTAGACATAAAGAACATGACTATTGACATGATTCATCCATTTGATCGGCAAAAACATCATCCATTACACAACAAAATGATAATCCACTTCACTCAAGATAAAAAACATGACTATGAACATGATTCACCATTTACTCAACAGAAGCAACCTCCATTAAACAACAAAAACAATCATTTATCTTGTGAATAAATGAAAACATGATTGGAGACACGATTCATCATTCTTTCAAGATCAAGACTACAATCCTTATTTGACTAATAAAAAAATGACTACAGTGAATATTTAACAAAAAAGAAATGAAGAGTATAGATAAAATCAAACAAGCAAGAAATAGAAAGAAAGAATAGCAAATAAGAAATTGATGAAAGAAAGAAAATAAAGACTATAGATGGAAGAACTCGAAGGAAGCATGGAGATGGAAGAGACAAAAATTGTTGGCACCCCAACAATAGATTCGGCCATCACACCCCCAAACTAGTTCTAATTCTCGTCGAAAAAAATGATTTTTTCGATAAGAGAGAAAGAGAGAGGAGGACCACAGTTAGGGGCAGAAACTCACAACTGCCAGGAGGGCAAAGAGAGAGAGAGAGAGAGAGAGAGAGAGAGAGAGAGAGAGAGAGAGAGAGAGAGAGAGAGAGAGAGAGAGAGTCTCGAAGCCGTAGGGAAGGTTGAGAGAGAGATAGAGAAAGAGGAAAGGATCAACAACACTGCCTTGCAACCTCAGAAAAGGTGGGGAGAGAGAAAAAAATGGATCAAGCGTGGAGTCTCGCAACCGCAAGGCAGAGAGAGAGAGAGAGAGAGAGAGAGAGAGAGAGAGAGAGAGAGAGAGAGAGAGAGAGAGAGAGAGAGAGAGAGGCTAGGACAAAATTGAGGGATGAGGGAATTGGGAAACAAAAAGGGGTCATTGCGGTCGGGCATCAGTAACCACATTATTATTGAAGATCCAGATCCAAAGTGCAAAGATCAGCTTTCTGTTAAAGGTTTTATGCCAGCACAGTTGCCTCTTACGGCTCAGGATCATCACAAACAGGATATACATCCTAATCCCAACAAATCATCCATCTCTGTGGATAACGATAAGAGATTTGAAAAAGGATATACATAGAAAGATATCCTGCCTCATTGTATATAAATATGCTATCAAACGCATATTCCCATGTATCAAGTTTCTGTGTGTTCAATAGAAAAAGGATAAACGTGTTCCACCGTGGACGCAGGTTCTATTCCAGAACCGAACCACGTAAATAGTTTCTTGTGTGGTTTTGCTGTTTCTTCATGCATGCCCCCACTATGGGACATTTTCAACTTGTCAAACGCATACTCCGCTACGTGAAAGGAACAATTGACCTTGGGCTTACGCTTTATAATTTCGGCCAACCTCAACTGTATGCCTTCTCTGATGCAGATTGGGCAGGCTGCCCCATCACTCGTCGATCTACCACTGGTTATTGTACTTTCTTTGGCAATAATTGCGTCTCATGGAGTGCTAAGAAGCAGCGCACGGTAGCCCGCTCTAGCACCGAAGCAGAATACAAGGCTATGGCATCTACTGCTGCAGAGCTCACTTGGTTGACTTATGTTCTTCGTGATCTTGGTTTTAGTTCACCCCAGCGACCCATTTTGTATTGCGACAACATTAGTGCATTACATCTTACCATCAATCCAGTCTTCCACAACAAAACCAAACACATTCAGATTGACTATCATTATGTGAGGGAACAAGTCGCCAACAACAACTTGGAAACACGTTATGTCCCTTCCAGGCTCCAGTTCGCTGATATTTTTACAAAACCCCTTTCTAAGGATCACTTTGCCATTCTTCGCAACAAACTTGGTCTCCTTCGACGGCCATGTTTGAGGGGGCCTATTGAAGATCCAAATCCAAAGTGCAAAGATCAGCTTTCTGTTAAAGGTTTTACGCCAGCACAGTTGCCTCTTACGGCTCAGGATCATCACAAACAGGATATACATCCTAATCCCAACAAATCATCCATCTCTGTGGATAACGATAAGAGATTTGAAAAAGGATATACATAGAAAGATATCCTGCCTCATTGTATATAAATATGCTATCAAACGCATATTCCCATGTATCAAGTTTCTGTGTGTTCAATAGAAAAAGGATAAACGTGTTCCACCGTGGACGTAGGTTCTATTCCAGAACCGAACCACGTAAATAGTTTCTTGTGTGGTTTTGCTGTTTCTTCAATTATATGTGGGTTAGGTGGGCACTGCCCACCCTAACCCACATCCCTATTAAGGGATTTGCATGGGTTAGGGTTGACATATGCCCACCGTCCCATTAACATTGTTGGGTGCCTTTCACTGGTGGGCTCCGTAAGGGCTTGGATATTGGTGATCCCTTCGGCAAGAAACTTTGTCATAAAAAAATGGTGGTGGTGGGTAATAGCAGGTCCACCACTGTGAGGAAGAACATTTGGTTAGAGAGAAATAACACCAAAAAACTCTACAACCTTATTTAAAGTTTCATGTCATTTGCAAAAAAAATCTAAATTAATACCTTAAATCTTAAAAAAAAATACTGATTTATAATAATTAAAAAAGACATAAACTCCTACTATTCCAACCAAAATCAAGTATTCATTATTCAAGCCTAATGCTAATTAAAATAATACACAAAAGGCACTAAACTTTAATTAAATAATATTTATGCTATTAAAAAAATAAATTAAAAGACCTAAATGGTAATAACCATCATAAGTCTTACATTATGCCAATTTAAAAAAATTAATACCAAACGAAAAAGTATCAATTTTATTCTTTCAATTTATCCATAAAAACATCTACCAATAACAACCAATACCAAGAGAATAGAATAGGAAATTGAAACTACTGATCATTCTTAAAGAAATAAAGAAGCAACAAATCATTGGCATATGCAGTGCGTCAATTGTATTATAAAAACAAAAATTAGGAGCAAAAAATTATTATAGAGTATAAAATATAACATAGAGAAATAAAATTGAAAAAAAAATAGGCTTAAAACCCAACTCCACAAAAAAAAAGTAGCCCTAAAACACAAAAGCCATAAAACCTAATTATTGAAATGTAAGTATTTAAGAAAAAAAATAAAAAAGAAAGATCGTGCCCTTGATTGACTCTGAACAACAACAAATCAGTAGAAATAGCCTCCATTATACAACAGAATGACATTCATCTTTGCTAGACCATCATTCATCTATTTAATCGGCATAAACATCTTACATTACACAATAAAATGGCAATCTACTTCACTCAAGATAAAAAAACCCTGAGTACGAACATGATTAACCATACAATCGGCAGGAAAGACCTCCATTAAAAAAAAAAAAAAGTAGGTGGTGGGTAATAGCAGGTCCACTAATATCTTAAAGAACATTTGGTTAGAGAGAAATATCAGGATCTTTAACGGGAAAACTTCAAATATAAAAGTGTTTATGTATATGTTCGAGTGCGCAGATGATACCTCATCTACTACATGATAACCATTGGTACTCGATTAGTTGGGCTTAATTAATTCTTCCTGTTATTATTGATTATTTACCTTCTTTCAGAAAAAAAAAATCATTGCACAAAGATGAAGGCCATATACATGGATGGTGGTGATCTCAAAACACAAACTTTTTTGTTTTTGTCATATTATTTGATCCGACCTCCATCCGCTCTTATGGTACAACACACCAAAAAAGAGAACGAATCTTCTACATGTAATGATAGAGAAAAGACTATGTTGGTGAGGGAATTGGAAAAATCCTAAGGAGAATCATAAGTACGTACCTAATTATGTTAAGCGTATCAACTCTTGTACACAATTTTGGAGATTGGTAATCGATGGAGAGAGAGAGAAAAAAAAAGAGCAATGATGGGAGTGGTGAAGGATTGGGATGACATTGGTACATTAAATAGGAGAAAATCAGAAGCTGAAGGCCGAGAATTTCATGGACCAACTACTAACCAATCTTCAAGTGCCACGTGGATCCTGATAAGATTCCTGATAAGGCATTGGTGGATTAAGCAGGAAAATGGGTAAAAATGTGTTGATTTTCAAGTTAAAAAAATAGAGTGAGTCAGATTAATTTAGTTCGATTTTCAGTGAATTCGACCATAACCGTCTATCTGGCCATGTTTATTCCAGATAAGACCAATATTGGGAAATACAATATATGGATCTGACAATCTGTAGGCCGGATTTGTTTCGAATTGGCCTGTTTGCAACCTTAAGTTATAGAGGAGAGTTGGCTCTGATCCAGATCCAATAGCCAAACCCTGATGGAATGTTTAAGTAATAAAGTAGGTGCGACTCATTGCCCAAATGGTTAATCGATTTTGATATCATCGTCAAGACAGAATGGGTCAAGATTGGCTACCAGTGGTTGAGGAAACGGACAAGCAGCCTACACAGTCTTCATTATTGGAATTTGTCAGCTTTAAGTTATTTCCTGTTTTATTTACTGTCTTATTGTAAATACAGCAAATGTGTGATGTTATAACAAATGGAGTCGGGTATGGTTTGTGAAATTTCGTATCAGACCCAGAACAGACCCGAATTTCGACAATGATCCGCTATTTTTCAATGTAAAACTGATACAAAAAATTATTTTGTCGGGTATGGTTCAGGTTTGGTTCATGTAATCCTTATAGGATCTGGGTATTTTCCCTATGTTGGGTCCGATTCAACCCGCTACCAGCATCTCAAAACAGGTATAGGTCTGTTTCTACCTGAGTCCAAACCAAACACAAACCGTTGACATGCCATTTTGGCTGCAAGCTTTTAGTGACATGAGCGGACACGCTCAGACATGCTGACATCGATACAACATTATTTTTATTTAAATATATTATTTTTATTATTAAAATATTTCAAAACAGTTTTTTATTGATTGAAAAAATTAAAATATTTTGTATCCTTGGGTCCCATTTTTTAAAGTTTTTTATAAATCTCTAGTATAATTTGAATCATGCATCCTCGAGTCCTCAGGTCATTGATCAAAAGAGCATTACAAAATGAAATAGAATATTTTGGGGCGGGGGGAATGAATTCGCCTGTAAAAAAAATCAATTCCCTATCATTAATGGCTTACCCTAGGTTGGTGTGGACCTGAAAGAAAGGAGGTTTGGCACCTGATGTGAATCCTCATATGAATCCTCATAGATTAGTTCATGCTTGAGCTCGATTAAGTAGACTTACTAAGGCATGACTAGTGGATTGTGTAAACCAAGTAGTATCCCATTAACAACTGTAATTGTATTTGGTATGTCCTTTTACATCCTAATTTGATGGATTAATTGACCCGGTTACATATAAAATATATCAAATTAGCTAATCCGTCAGTGTATTTTTAGTGAAAGTTATTTCACATCGATGAAAGATTCTTCTTTCCATAATAAATGGGTAGGCTTGTCTGCAACATGTGCATTTGAAGCAGCTGACCAAGAGTTGCGCGACTTTCTTCTTTATTTTTTTAGACTTTGTTTTTGGATTTGTCTAGTTCGAGAATAAGTTACCTGTGGATGCAGTTCTTAAAAGACTTAGATAAAATCGGCAATTATGCATGGGGTGCAGCTATTCTCACACACTTGTACAGTCAACTTTATCGTGCGAGTAAGGCTACAAAAACCATCGGGGTGTTTTGGCCATTTGTGTAGGTAATTGTTTATTATATATTTAGTAGTAGTTGTAGACTAAGATCGTTGAAGGTTATAGTCTTACTAATATATTATTTCTGTAGGCCTGAAGATGAGAGCATATTGTCGCTTTGTATCCTGAGTGTGTCCCTACGGCTTGTATTTTTTCCAAGATCGGCTAGTGAGCTATAATAAAGGTCAAGAAGGATAATGTTAAGTTCATTTTAGATGATCTGCAATTAAATTAGCTAAATGGTTTATAATCGTTTTAGCATTTATCATGCATTAGTACAAATCGTTATCACATTAACATTCATTAGTATAATTAAATCGTTCTAATGTGGATTGTACAGGTTGTATGGAGACCGTATGGAGATGGGAAGGACGAGGACAAAGAGGTTGTTGATGAGGTTGCAAGACTGTTTGGTCACGGTATTTGGTTGTTTAGCAAATCTGAAGCCGAGTTGCAGCATGGCTAGGAGCATGAATTGACACCTACGCTTCAGGAAATAATTGGATTCATAGAACCAAGGAGGTGTTCGTGCTATACCATATTATAAAGAATGACAATATGATCTCAACTATTTCAAACAATATTGGGAACCCATGCGTCAAAATCGACATATTGAGGAGAAGCAACCTGGAAGTAAGGTCACTCTTGTCCTCCAACATGGACGTAAAGTTCATCGTATCACTTTGGTGGAGACTACAATTTCCTCTGTTGCAGTACACGATGAGGAGCCAACACAACTCACAAAGAAGAAGGCAGTTTCCACCAAAAGGTTTACGATGCCGAAGAGGGAGAATAAGGAGTTACAGAAGCACGTAAAAATTTTGGAGAGACAAATGCAATCACAATATGATACACTGATAGAGATGACTACCAGTGGGTTCAATAAGATTGAGGGAACGAAGAGACCACCGAATAAAGAGAGTCCACCAAGGCAAAGAAAGAGATGATTTGTATGTCCATCTAAGTTGTCAAGTGCCAGTGAATAAACATATTATGTGTTTTTTGTATCTCAATAATTCATTGTTGTAATTCTGTAATTCTATGTAGTAATTCAACCAAGAATGATAGAATTACAATATATTTTTTTAAGGCACTTTAATATGTTGCAGTTTTCCTTTTTTTGGTTAGCATTCGTATTATGGTAACTCTGTTTGTTACCATGGTTAATATTTCTAGTAAGATAATTGTTATCTCTTAAAATAGAAAGGATATCTCTAGCCACTGATTTCTATCTTTAGATTGGCTAGAACTGCCTATAAATCTCTGCATAATATAAACTATAATCATGGAGTGTTATAGAATAAAGTCGTAAGGGAGTGCACTCTTCTCCGTGGATGTAGATTGTATAGCTGAACCATGTTAATTCCATATTGTGAGTGTGTATTTCTCTTCTGTGGGATTATACAAATCGTTATATAGCTTCACCTACAAATCGCATTGATCCCAGCAGCCTCACCAAATAAATTGTGACATATGTTGCTTACAAATCGCAATGACCTTAGCAGCCTCGCTTTGTAAATCGCTACATAGTGATGTCTATAGATCATGCCTATCCTATCTGCCACACCATGTAAATCTTGACATAAGGCAATCTATAAATCGTTACATGGTATCAAAGCAATGTTCTTGAAGCGATCTTTGGGCATCGATACTATGCAAGAAGACATGGCCAATCACCCTGTAAATCCCGCTGGAAGCTCCATTTACTATAAGGTCGGTTGTTATGATCAAAGCCCTTTGCTTAAAATTACAAACACTTTATTCTCAAGGACTGAGTACATGAGTTGGGCAAAGGCCATTAAATTGGTTCTTAGTGGTAGATCTAAATTGGGATATATCATGGGAAGAAATATGCTTGATCAGACCCCCGCATATGAAAATGGGAGTCTGAGAATGATATTGTTATGAGCTAAATTTTAAATTCGATGAAACCAACTATTGACAAAAGTTTCTTGTTTATGAATACCGCAAAGGAAATTTGGGATGTGGTCCAAGAAATTTATGGCGAACAATTTTATCTCGCACGAGTTAATGAACTTTAACTCGAAATTGCTAAGTTAACTCATGATGATAAATCGTTCAGTGAGTACATAAGCTTTCTTAGAGGAATGTGGGACAAATTACTCCAATATCATCCTCCAACCACTGACATCCTCGAGAATAAAAGGAGTATTGAAGAAGATAAAGTCTTTAAGGTCCTAGCCAGCCTCGGCCCGGACTATGAAAACTTGCAAAGTCAGATTCTGATGACAATGTCGCTGCCATCATACAACGTTGTGTGTGCCATCATACATTGTGAAGAAACTCGCAGAAAGGTGATGTATCAGAGACCCAAAATTAAAGAGGAACAATCAGAAAAAATGGCATTTCAGGTAGGATTCAAAAAAGGACAACATACACCGAGCCCTTCACTGGCTCCAATCATGATAAAGGCAAAGACAAATCGAAACTCAAGTGTTCCTATTGTAAGAAAGTGGGTCATTCCAAGGAGCAGTGTTGGGACCTAGTAGGGTGTCCTAACCACGATATCAAGGCCAAACCAGAAACTGCAAACTTTGTCACCAAAGATGAACTCACCCACTTTTTTCAGCAAATGGCGAAAACCAACTTAGCATCCACAACTCCCATCAAAGAGGATACCGCTGACAAACAAGCTAAATCTCATGTCTTTATGTCGCATATTTCAAATAACGAATGGATTGTTGACTTAGGAGCCTTGGATCACATGACAAACTGTGATACCAGTTTATCCAATCTTTCAAAACCTGTTTACACTCTTGATGGATTCATCATGATGGTCATCAGCATGAAAAAAATGAATCTCATTAATCACGACCAAGACTCTAAAATTCTTGTTGTTCCTAAGCTTGCTGCTAATCTCATGTTTGTAAGTAAGATCATCAAAACTTATGATTGTTTGGTTGTATTCTCTTCAAAGGGTATGAAGTTTTAGGGCAGGAAAACAAAGAAGGTGATTGGTAGAGGCACAAAACGTGATAGTCTATATTTTTTCAACCAACCTTTGTAGGCATGCTTCAGTTGTTCTCAATCCAGTAATGCCTATAGCCTTTGGCACTCTCAACTTGGATATGCCTCAGCTAAAATCGTCAAGACGTTGGTTTCAGAAGTAAGGAATGACAATTTAGCTTGTGATGCTTGAGAATTTGCTAAGTCCTCTAGACTTCCTTTTCATATATTGTCCACTAGAAGTAATAAGTTGTTTGAATTAGTGCATTATGATGTGTGAGGTCCAGCCCCTGTAGACTCGTGTTTTGGATTTAAATATTCTGTTACTTTTATTGAAGACAAATCTCGAACTACATGGGTGTATTTTCTGAAATAGAAGAAAGAAGTGGCCACTGTTTTTAAATCTTTTTATAACATTGTGCTCACACAATATGAACACAAGATCAAAATCTTAAGGTCTGATAATAGAGAACAATACCTGAATGAAATCCTTGATGATTTCTTCAAGAACCATGACATAATGCCTCAAAACACATGTGCAGGGACTCCCCAACAAAACAGGGTCATTGAACGAAAGAATAGACACATTCTCAATGTTGCCTGATTGCTCATGTTTCATATGAACATCCCTCAACCATATTGGGCAGGACCGACATTGTAGCTACTGCATGTTATATCATAAATAACATACCAAGTTCTAGTTTGGAAAACGATATTCAAATGGAAAAGTTGAGGGGCCATAAGATCTCTATTCAACATTTGAAAGTTTTTGGTTGCAAATTATTTGTGCAATTTCAAACCAACTTTCGAAATAAACTTGAAAAAAAAGTTGTCAAGTGTGTCTTCATTGGATATTCATCTTCAAAAAAGGGTTTATAGTGCTTTGATTCGATTAACAAAAAACTCTATGTTTCAAGAGATGTGAAGTTTTTTGAAAGTGAATGTTATTTTCAGGCGGAGAATCAGTTTGATCCTACACCAAGTATGGGTCCAGGACTCATTTTGCCTATCTTTGAAGATCTGATGCGCCTTTTGTGTCAAGATAGCACCTCTAATTCTCCTGAAATGAGTCTTCTAGCTATTAACCCTAAAACTAATCATTTTGGCGACAATTCTGAATCTAGTAATAATTCTAGTCAGCCTACAATGCCCAACCTTGTACAAGAAATTGGCCCTATTAGAAAATCATCCTGATCCACATGACTTCCTGTCCACCTGAGAGACAACTACTCATATAAAGCTACAGAATCTTCTAAATGACATTTCATAGAACAATTGTTTGATCTTTCCAAACTGTTAGAGTCCTATCAGACCTATCTGGCCAAGATCTAGGCTCATCATGAACCAACCAACTTCAATGAGGCCCTTAAAGATGCTCAATGGAGGTCAGCAATGGAAGATGAGTTAAAGGCATTACAAAAAAATAAAACACTTGGACTGTGGTGGAGCTTCCCCATAGGAAGAAAACAATGGGATGTCGGTGGATATACAAAATCAAGTATAACAGTGACGGTTTTGTAGAAAGGTACAAAGCAAGGCTGGTTGCTAAAGGATATACACAAAAAGAGGTAATAGATTTCACTAAAACATTTGCGTCAGTAGCCAAGATGAACTTGATTCATATTCTCCTATCAGTTGTTGCCAATAAACAATGAAGAATCTATGAGTTATATGTAAAGAATGTGTTTCTTCATGGCAAACTAGAATAAGAAGTGTATATGGATCCTCCTCCCGGATACAACTGCCATATTGGAAAAGTATGCAAACTAAATAAATCAATCTACGGCCTCAAGCAATCTCCTTGAGCATGGTTTGCAAAACTCAGTGTGGTTCTCATCAATAGTGGCTTTAAACGCAATATTGCAGATTATACTATGTTTGTTCACCAGTGTACTCAAGGCTTTGTGATTCTTCTAGTCTACGTTGATGATATAATCCTGACAGGAGATAATAAAGCTATGATACAGAAAACCAAAGAAATTCTACATGCCAAATTTGAAATTAAAGTCAATGGCAGACTCAAGTACTTTCTTGGCATCAAAGTTGCTCTATCAAATAAAAGAATATTCTTGTGCCAACGTAAGTATACCCTAGACCTTCTTAAAGATCCTTCAGATTGGGTGGGATTTAGTCAAGATGCATATATATGTTAATACTGATGCTTATCTGTTCCTGGCAACTGTTTCACATTTGGTGTAAACCTTCATCTAATATGTTGCAGTCTTCCTTTTTTCAGTTAGCATCCGTATTATGGTAACTCGGTTTGTTATTATGGTTAATATTTCTGTTAAGATAATTGTTATCTCTTAAAATAGAAAGGATATCTCCAGCCACCTATTTCTATCTTTGGATTGGCTGGAACTACCTATAAATCTCTGTATATTGTAAACTATAATCATGAAGTGTTTTAGAATAAAGTCAAAGGGGAGTGCTCTCTTCTCCGTGGATGTAGGCTGTATAGCCGAACCACAATAATTCCCTGTTGTGAGTGTGTATTTCTCTTATGTGGGCTTATACAAATCGTCACATAGCTTCGCCTACAAATCACAATGATCCCAGCAACCGCACCAAATAAATCATGGCATGCGTTGCTTACAAATCGCAACGACCTCAGCAACCTCGCCTTGTAAATTGCTACATAGTGATGTCTACAGATCGTGGCTATCCTAGCTGCCACACCATGTAAATCGTGACATGGGGCATTCTACAAATCGTTACAATATATTCTTCTTCCATACCAAAGGCCCACCACATATAAAATTTCCGTCTAAGTTTTGGGCCTTGGTCCAATCATGACCGAGTCTGGGTGCGATCAAACCTTGGGTTTCTCCATTATTTTATAGGTGAGTCCTTGGGGATCCAACCCGGCAGGATTGACCATATCTCCACCTTGACATAGACACTACTTAATTACTGCTTTTTGGTGGGAGGAAAATGAACACATCAAATATGAAGGCTTCCTTATTTGACAACCATTGATGACAAGTAACTGCAAAAAATGACTTAGAAAACAGAGAGCAGACAACAACATGGCAGCTTTGCTTCTGCTTCAGATGTTGTTGATTCTAACTCTTTCACTTGCTTAGTCATAGTTCCCCAAGCCCCTTTGTAATCACCAAATGGCTCTCTTTAATCACTTGTAAGCCTAGTAATTACAGCTCTTTTGAGATACATGGCAGTAGAGAATGGACACAATAGGGAGTGAAGCCATCCACTCATGTACAAGGCTCCGCTGAAGGACATTCAAGTGTATCTAGCACATCCTGTTCAGCTTTGCTCGACCTCTTTGCCAATAACAGTGGAGCTGAGCATCACCATGAAGACTGCAACTTTTACTCTTCCACTGGCTTCAACAACTCGAGTTATAGATCAAGGACTCCATGGTTGTCAACTCTAGAAAACTCCACTTCTTCCCATCTAACCTAAGGAAAATGGAAGATGCATTTTTTATGCTTTCATCAGATCAAATGCAAGAGTTTCGGTGATGGTTGCGGAAGTTTGCGTTTATCTCTAGACAATGAGGGCTTAGGAATTTCACAATCACAGAATTTTGATGAACATTTTAGGACATAAAACCTGATAATAACACCTGAACACCAGGTAATGCCTTCTGAATTGAAATTTTTATTGCAATGCTTGACTATCATCTTTCAGGAACTTTCGTCTTCTAGTGATAAGCAACACCTTGATTCAGGGTGTCAGCGGGTTGGATCTGGTTCAGACCCAGGTGAATCTGAACCTGGATCTGACTTTGAGATGCTGGTACCAGGACCGGACCCAAGTCTGATCATGTCTACTATAGAGAGAACCATACCCGATTAAATAATATGTTTTATCTTGTTTACATTAAAAAATCATGGATATTAATTGGCACTTGGGTGAGACCTGGGTCTGGTATGAAATTTCACAAACCATACTTGGATCCATATACTAATGGGTTCCTTTGGGTCCAAACCAGATTTTAATTGGACCTCCTTATTTATCACCAAACCTTGACCTACAGTCAGGTCAGGTCCCATATGTAACTCGATAACAGAAAGTGATTTTGACCTTGAGTTTTGGTTATGTATTTATTTGCATTTCATTAGAAGCAATTGGTCTATGGAATTTACATATCAAAGAACCAAAATTGATTTACTATTATAAATACACATTTGCATTCAACCAGAGATCATTGTTTTCATTTTTTGAATATGAAAATTATATTGTTGAACACTATAATGAATTTTCGTTATAATCGTGTAGCTATAGTCATGAGAAAAATATGATATATGAGGTTGCAGAAGGTTGAAAACTCTATGTATAAATTATATTTATTTCTCCATAGTAGTCACAATTGTGAGGTCACACAAGTTAATAAGATACAATTGATTGAATATAGAAACTTGAGTCGTACGTCTGTGTTGTACCCACGTGCAAATATTGACAAGTGAAATAAAAATATGAATTGCATGTAAATGGAACATTGTATACATCATCTAAGCAAGAAAATGATTATTGAAAACATATATTTTATTCATGCATGAAGGACTCACAACACTGAAATAGTAAGTTCATGCATTTTATAAATATTCATGCATGTGCATAATTTATTGTATTGATGCAAATCTTAAAATGTGCATTAAATTGAACTACTATTTTGTTGTTATCATGATTTTATGTTATTTTATGCTAAGATATTTGTTACATGACTGATATATGAAGTTGTGTTCGAGTGTATTTTGATATCTCGCATTATGCAAATATGTTATTGTGTACTCATACTTAGAGCCACATGTCCCAACTGGTCTTCCAATGCAAAAACAGATCTAAGTCCAGAAAGATCTGCATCACAAATAAACCCAAGTAATTATTCAAAAAACACTATGGAAGCAGGTGCAAGTAATAATCGTCAACCACCCCTAAAAATTTAGGACCGAGAAATGGGCTTGCCTCCCCGATGGTGGCCAGTGGCCCAACCTGTGTGGGCTGGTCCCTGGGATGATATTTGGGTCCCTGCCTGGCCTAAACTTGTCAATGGTCTGGACGACCCAGTAAAAAATACACATCCCTACTCAGTCGATGGTCTGGTCCTAATTATAAAAGAGTTGGCGATCTGTAGGAGAAGACAAGCATGGCTTAGGGTTCCGAGCACTAACCCAACCTATCTAAATGAATCATCTACTTTGACCGTGTGGCCCCCTATTATGTAAAAGTATATAGTGATATCTCTAGTATTCAACTACTATTATGGAGCAATGAGGGGTCTTTATAGTGTAAAAAATCAACACTTCATAACATTTCGAAAAATGACAGGTAACTCATGTTGGATTCACTTGGAATTTTCAAATTTGTTGATCGACATGCAAGGCTTTAGATAGAACAAAGGGTACTTTATAGCGCATGGAATGTGCCGTAATTTTTAGTAGAAGTTGTGGTTATTATGAACCGCATAATGCAAATGGCATTTTTTAAAATTTTGATCATGTGCAGCCCTTTTATTAAGTTAAAAATGTGAGAAGATTCTGGTTGCCTCCTTCTCTGCCCTCGCATCTCTCCCCCTGGCGTCTGTTTGCAATACATATTCTCAAGCTTGTTGGCATGAATAATATTGAGTTGGACTCATATCCAGGTCCAAATGTCGAGGGTCCAGATTGATTGAATAAGGAGAACAATCAACTTACTATTACGAAAGAAGATTTGAAGAAGAGTCTAAAACTAAGAAAGATGTCAATGGAAAAACTTTGTATTGTAATAAAATTGACCAAATATAAGAGATCACATGAATTAGAAAGATTTCCTCTACCTTGTAAAAGGGGGGTGCAAATTTTTATTGTTAAGAGAGAAACTTATTGTTTCTCGCAAAATTTTTATTTCTTGTGTTTTTTGTCAATTTGATGTTGTGGAGAGCTTTCTAAAATCTGCTTGGAAGCTATAAGAAGCTTCTACTTTTTTCTCTTGAAACATCTAAGAAACATGGACTTCTTTCTTTTTCTCTTTTCTTTTTTTGTTTTAAACTAAATCATATTTGGCTCAATGTTTTACTGATGGATTACAACTTGTGAACAGGCAGGCCACAACACACACTATGGCACCAATCAAATCAACTATTTTATGTTTTAGTCATTTTTTGGATTTGATTATTTACAAGTGTGTCATTTTATGTTATATTCCAAACATATAGCTTATGATCTCTAAGTATTTGTAAAAATGATTCTCAAGTGTTCTGCATGTTGTTCCTTACTGGCCGAATATATGAGGATTTCATCTACGAACACCACCATGAACTTATCCAAAAATGGTTTAAACACTCGGTTCATTAAATCTAATAATGTAGCTAGGGCATTCGTTAGCCCAAAGAGCATGACCAGGAACTCATAATGACCATATTTTGAGTGAAATATTGTCTTGACAACATCCTCTTCTCGAATCTTTAACTGATGATACCCAGAACGTATATCCAACTTAGAAAAACAAGTTGTACCTTAAAGTTGATCAAATAAATCATCTATCCTTGGCAGATGATATTTGTTCTTTATTGTCACTGCATTTAATTTCTTGTAGTAGATACACATACACAATAACTCATCTTTCTTTTTCACAAACAAGATTGGTGCACCCCAGGGCGATATCGATGGTCAGATAAATCTGATATCCAGCAACTCCTGCAACTGATCCTTGAGTTCTTTGAGCTCAGCAAGTCCCATCCTATATAAAGAAATAGAATTTGGTGTTGTATCTAGAGCTAGATCTATTTAGAATTCAACTTCTTTATCCGGTAGAAGTCCTGAAAGTTTTTCGAGAAAAGCATCCATGAATTCTCGTATAATCTCTACCTCTGTGACTGAGAGTTTATCATTAATTTCAGTCTTCATATAAGCTAAGTATTCAATACAGCCCCTCTGTGGATACCGGTTGGCTTGAAGACATGAAGATGATTGTCGGTTTTGCAAGTTTTCTAATATCCTGAAAGGTAAAAGTAAGGGTTCTAGGGTGTTGAAAACTGACACTTTTTCCTCGACAATTAATCATTACATGATGGTTAGATAATTAATTCATGCCCAAGATGACGTCAACTCTCATAAAGTCCAATATTAGAAGATCTACAAACAATAGACGTTCATTGACTTGTACCATACATTATTTGATGACTTCATCTACATATATTGACTTCCCTATTGATGTCTCTACTTGATATTTTATTTTTAGATATACAGGTGAAACAGGTAATAGTGCAACAAAAGTAAGGGTGGTGAAACTATGTGTAGCACCTGAATCAAAGAGAACATATGCGCTAACACCAAAAATTTGGAGTGTACCTTTCACTACGTCTGGGCTAGCCAAGGCTTCCTGCAGAGTTGTTTCATAAACTCGACTTGAAGCAACTGTTTTTTTTGGGTTTTGCTCTTTCTCTCTGTGCTGGTTGGGGAGATTTCCTTGCAATGTGTCTAATTTGTCCGCAATTATAACATTTTATATTCTTTTCATTGCAACGACCTTCATGCTTGAAACCGCAAGTCCTACAACTGTTATTGCCCTTGGAAGGTGGTCCTCAGTATCAAGGTTTTTTAGCTTCTGGTTGTTCAGACTTCTTCTCCTACTGCTTATTATTGTTTTTTGCATTGCTTCCTTCTTGTGGCTTCAAAGATCTGTCATTACCTTGCCTCTTCTTGAAAAACCTTTGGGACGATGAATTAGTTTGTCCCTATTATACTTGCTTGGGTTTCTCCTGTACCTTCGCTTTTGCTATTCGAGTATCCTAAGACTCGTACCGAGGTGCCATCTCCACCAATCTGTCAAACCTCCGAATTCGCAGAGGTCCCACCATCCTCTGAATTTCAGGCTTTAGTTTATTCTCATATAGTTTGCATTTTTGCTTTTCAGTAGATACTAAAGCCTTCGCAAATCTGGATAGTGAATTGAACTTGGCGGTGTAGGCTCCTACGCTCAGGTTTTCGTGTTTGAGTTTTCTAAATTCTTCTTCTTTTTTCATCCTCTCGATCCTGAAAAAAATTTGTCTGCAGAACTTATTCCTGAAGGTGATCCAGGGAACAAACTCTCCACTACCCAGGACATCTCTAATGAATTGCCACCAATACTCAGCATCCCCAATTAAGTTGGATGTCGTGACCCATACTTTCTGGTCCTTTGAGCACTATATCGCATTCAGTGTTTTCTCTACTTGCATCATCCATTTCTCTGTTGCTACTCCTCCAGGAGTTCCGTCGAACGTGGGCACTCTCATATTCATGAACTTCTCAGCCCAAGGACTACTTTCCGACGCTACTTGGTTTTGACTCTGATGCAATGAATTTTGTAATAGCTCATACAAAATTCTTTCTATAGTATAGCCAGGAGGCACACCACTACCAACTGTAGCACGCTCGTGTCGAGGTGAAATTGGTATAGCACCTCCACCTTTTGCTCTCATACTCCTTGAAGGTAGGTTGCCTAATGTCTGTGGAGACACAGGACCAATGGGGCTTGCATCACTTCTCCTTGCAGAACCCTCATTCTCATGCCTTGCTTGAAAAGGGTCTGCTTATTTTCTGCTTACTTGGAAACCTCTTGACTGATACGATGTTCCCTCACGGGTCCTCATATTGCAACATGAGTAAAGTGATTACTAAAGGATTACATTTACTTACTCATTCAGATTCTTGCAGGTTGCACATTCGTTAAAAAAAATTGCTATTTATTAATAAAAATAACATTTTTATAACTTTTCATCGGTTCTTCCGTAATACAACCCGTTACTCACTACGAACACTAGGCAACCATAGGCCTTTATCACATGACTTAAACAAAAACAAACACTAAGGTGTCGAAGTATGAGGGGTGTAAATTGGGTCTTCTTCTTTCTTAGAGTCTGAAGGAACTCTAATTGGTGTTGGCACTGTCATATTATTAAAAGCACATAGGTATGTGTGTTTATTCATATGCCCTCTGTCTCTCCTCAATCGGGTCATTCCTCAAAGAGGTTGCGTTGATTCTCTTGTTTGCTCCTCTTCTACAACATTAGTGCCCCTGCCTTGTTGCACCATTGACCTTTGAATACCTTCGTGATAGGATGTACCAGTTGCTCTTGACTTTTTTCACTATTGGTAGGTGTAGTGTTGCTCAGTTCTACCCCATCCTGCACAACATGTTGCAGCTCCCCTAACACCTCGATTTGCCAGTAAACCTCTCTTGACGTGCTTGTATGGAGGACGTCCTCGTGGCCCTAGCAATTCTTCAATGGGTGGTTGGGGTGGTGTTACCCCTTCCTCTTATTCATTGTGCCCCCAGTTGTTGATTGTGACTGAAACTGGGGTTGAAGAAGGAATGTGAGGTATCATATTCCTCATTTTCCTAGTGACATCTAATATGGCCGTTACAAAGAGCAAAAGAACAATGACCATTTGAACCGTTTGGATCACTTCAGGATGCATGTGCCTCCCAGAGCTCCTATTGCCTCTACGGTTGTTGTCATTGTCACTATCGTTGTTAGTGTCCATTCATGCTAACAAGAGACACTCATAAGTTCAGGACCTATGAAAACCTTCCCATGACTCTTTTTGCCACATAATCAATTGGATGGTTGCAATGATCGTTCTTTTAGGACCTTTAAATTATTTCGATCCAAATAAAATTCTTGTTTTAAAATCCAACTTTTCTTATCAAATCTAGCTTTGATACTACTTATAAGGACCCAATCTGGAGCCTCTCGAGCCTGGGTTTGTGGACGTTAGTTTTCAGAGAGAAATTACTCAATTATCTAAAAAACAACTCCAAACCATGCTAATTGTTTTTTTTATTTAATAATTAAAGGTCCATACATCCATTTTTTTCAATAACCATCCAAATGCATAAAAGAGTAGAGGCAAATCATACTTTGATGTGACTGATGTGGCAGAGTCGTATTAAGTCTTGTGAGTGACGACAACAGTCTCTGAACCTACAGTTGTAACCAAAAGAAGGGGGTGAGTCTACAACCCAGTAAGATTTCATTTATAAATAGACATGACTGTTGCAACTATAGTGAGCTTTAAGCTCCTAGTCTTTGTTTAGTTTACTACTTATGCACACATGTTATTTATAAGTTTTACCCTATTTAGCACATCTCTATTATCATTCTCAAACACATCTTCTACTCTAATTGGCTATTTCAGACATAGCCTCCTCAGGCGTAGCAACCCATGTAGCCAATTCAAAGTTTACGATGTTGGCCAGACATATGAACTACTCATAATAACGTAGTTTAAACCGGCCCAGACTACGGACATAGGCACAACAACAACTCACCGGTTGCAAGCTGGGAGCGAAGGAGCTCAAATGCTAGCTAGTCGAAGAACTAGAGTGGTTATACTTGCCCCCAAGGTGTCTCAAGAAGCTATATCAGCCCCCAAGGTATCTCAAGAAGATATACATGTCCCCAAAGTTTTGTGGTTCATGCTACATCCTACATGTGTCTAATGGGCAATGTTTTAACCCTTAAGGGTCACCTAGAAACATCTGAGATATTCTCAAGCTACTCATGAGAAACACACATTAACATTGCCCCAGACCATACCTCCTAGTAGAGTTCCCCATCATTTTCTGTGTGGTCATCCTATACACAACTTTATCTCAATATTGACATCTTAAAGTCAGTGTGTTATATGATCATCAATGTATATCCACTGACTATTTTTTTTAACACATGTTTATATGTCAGAATTATTAAGGATGGCAATCTACCACATATTAGCTCATGACACTTACAATGCCTCTCCCAAGGCATAAGTGTGACATTCCACAAGGTAATATCTACCCTAAGACTCTGGAACTCTACCCTTAATTCTATGTAACATATCAATCTCATACATGCAATCATGTCATGCCATATTTATTTCATAACTCAGAAAATATGCATGATTAGGTTTAAGCATCACACTTGAATTTTATAGATTCCTAAGCATGCAAAACAATGTCTATTCACAATAAACAAAACTAGCATACTTGAAGCATTTTGAATCATATTGAAGAATGCTTAAACTAGCTAGCATGTATTTTAATTAACTAAGGAGGAATTTGCAAATGTTCACTTACCTGGAATGCTTAAATTTTAAATTCTTAGTTTTACGCAACCTTTGATTTGAAATCAATAAATACCTTATATCATTATCAAAATTATTAAAATATTCTTAGTTAATTGTCAAACTCTGACTTCATTCTTTCAAAGTTTGTCATCGTATCCCCTACTAATGGATTCTACTCAAGTAGTAGAATCCATGGATTCAAGAATCACATGAATCTGACTTCGAAGCACTTAGTTATGCCTTGTATATTTTGTAGGCATATCAAAAGCAAAATGGTTTTTTTGCTCTTTCAACCATTAATAATGACCTTTATGTCATCTTTACTTTATATTACTTTAAAATCCACATCCATACTAAAATTGGACCACGTAGGTCCTCAACTAAACTCCGATTTGGATTCATGGATTCAATATTCCTGATCCAAACATGTTTGTGATGGTTTGGCATAAGCATAACATTTGTTCTGGGCATTCTTGGATTTTGGACTAACTCCACTAAATCCCCTTATTTTCGAATCTATTTGGGTCCGCAGTCCAATTTGCGTTTTGCAACTTGAAACAGGTGCGTACTGGAAAAATTGAGGTCTTTATTATCTTGATTTTTTCACTACACTTGCCTACTCATGTGAACCCACATTTATATATTCACATACATGCGTATATATACATACCAAAATCAAATTTTGATTTGACCAACATCAAGGCCGACTTGATCTAGACCGCATCGGTCTACCCTTAGTATAATTCAGGATCGATCTGTCCATACTGAGTTATCAAGAAACAAACCCCAACTCGGTCTGTCCAGATCAAGTCGATCTGCTATGGCCAAAAAGACATGAACTAGTTCTAACAGATCGAGTCAGTCTGTCGCGGTATACAGACCCTACTCGATCCATTAAGACCAAGTCGGTCTGTCAAAGCACTCATGGCTCGGTTTGCGCTGACCTGGCTCAGTCTGAGTCTTGCACAAATTAAGTAGTGTGGCCGACTCAGTCGGCAGGAAATGCAGATCGAGTCTGCCTTGCATTTTTTCTGCAATAGTTTTGACAACCACATTGTTGCCGAACTGTTGCAATTTCTGCAGATGGGGCGATGCCGCTGGCGATCGTCGATCGCCTATGGCTACCGTCCCCCTTTTTTTTCGGTGCCTACAATGATGAGGGCGACGGTCAAACCTCCTGCCTCCTTGCAACAGTCAGTCCTCCCTTCTCATTTTCGTCACCAGCGGGTGGCAATAACAGAGAGAAAACCCTCTGTTGCCCCCTTTCTTCAACTGAAATGTAGGGACAAGGTTTTTCTGTCCTTGTTTTGTTGCAACTCGCTAGCAACCATGAGGTTGCGGGCTACCTTTGTATTAAAAACAACGAGAGGAAGAGGGGACTTACCTATCGATGATCGGTGGTGGGTCCTCTCTTGCTTCTCCCTTCTCCCTTCTCGCTTCATCTTTGCTCCTCTGGTGCTTGAGTTGGGAAAGGGGAAGAAGCCCCCCATGCTTTTATAGCCATAGGATGTTGGTTCTCCCTCCTCCTGAATTAAATGGGGGCACCCCTCTTCCTCTCCCATGATCTGATTCATGGGAGAGGAAGGGGCATTGTTTCCACCTCCTTCTGTAAACCCCCACCCCACCTTCGGTAACCCCCCCCCCCCCTCCTTGTTGAATGCAGTTGGTTCAAAGAGCTGCAAATTTTTTTTTCTAGCATCCCGGACAAAACGTGAACATCTGCACTCCACGTGATATATTACTTCTTGGGTGAAAGCTTAGAAAGGAGGGGCAAGGGGATCTAGAGGCGGTGCTAGGTTGCGATTGCTTGGAGGCATATTTGGCTGCACCGGAATGAAATCATATTTGAAGTGACTCCCTGGAATTGGAAAATTCTGCAGATCAGAATTGTTAGATAGTTCTGAAGAAGTTGAAGGCTGGTGAGCACGCCATTGTGCGATGCCTGCAGAACTTGCTGTCCTAGCAACGTTGGTTTTTTTATTCAAACGTTTCGGATGACGGCCTGTGATCTGTTCCGGATGCGCAAACTGGGTTGCTTTGTAATTTGTTTTTCATAATGTAAATGGCAAAAAAACATGATTAATATGATGAATTGTTGCCTTCTAAAAAAAACTATGGACATGAACTTTATTGAGAATAAAGAAAATAGGTTAGTCATCTTGTAGAAAAAGATTTTTTTAACAATCCAAGTCTCGCCCCTAAAAGAGACACTATGATATTTGGAACAATAACTATATAGAATAGATAAATTAAAAAATATTTAAACCATGATTAATAATTTAATACCTATTGTTAAATCTAATGGCCTGCTTTCTTTGCCCTTGCACACGCACTTGAAAGAGAGAGAGTTTATGGAAGAACTTGCATACATAACCACGTTTGCACGAGAAAATGAAATGAAAGGAAAAATTTATGATTGGACTTGCACCAGAAGGAAAATAACCTTAGTAAGATGCGATTTAGTCTCGATATTCAAAATATAGTATTAATTGGTACATCATCTCTTCAACATTTATTTAGACAATGCTATAGGCTGCCACAAGCATAGTTTGCATGAATCTGTAATAAGCTACTACTTGTCTTGCATGGGCTTGAAATCAGAAACCACCACCAGCTCCTCCTCCAAAACCGCCACCACCACCTCCCACTCCTCCTCCAAATCCACCACCCTTTCCACCTCCAAAACCACCACCTGATCCTCCACCAACTCCTCCTCCAAAACCACCGCCACCACCTTCACCACCTCCTAAGCCACCACCTGCACCACTTCCGACTCCGGCACCACCTCCTGCTCCTCCTCCAAACCCACCACCACCACCTCCACCTCCACCAAGTCCAGTACCACCTTTTGCTCCTCCTCCGAAGCCACCACCTTTGCCTCCTCCAAAACCACCACCAGTACCACCTCCTGCTCCTCCTCCAAAACCACCACCAGCACCTCCACCAAGTCCAGTACCACCACCTGCACCGCCTCCTACTCCTCCTCCAAGACCAGACCCACCACCTCCAAGACCACTACCGCCTCCTCCAAGACCAGACCCACCGCCAAGACCACCACCAGCACCTCCACCAAATCCAGCACCACTACCTGCACCGCCTCCTACTCCTCCTCCAAGACCACTACCACCACCAGCTCCACCTCCTAGTCCACCACCAGCACCTCCTCCAAGCCCACCACCATGACCACCTCCAAACCCACCACCTAGGCCAGAACCTCCTCCTAACCCACCACCATGACCCCCTCCAAACCCACCACCTAGGCCAGAACCTCCTCCTAGCCCACCACCAGTCCCACCTCCAAACCCACCGCCTAGGCCAGAACCTCCTCCTAAACCACCTCCAAGCCCTCCACCAGACCCACCTCCTAAACCACCACCAGCACCTCCGCCTAAGCCACCACCAGACTCACCTCCTAAACCACCACCAGCGCCTCCACCAAATCCACGCCCCCCTAGGAAAGTGTCCTTCTCAACCCACCTCCCATCAACAACAACAACCAAAAACACAAGAGCCAAAATCCCAAGCCCCTTCGTAACCCTCCCCATCTTGTTCAAACAACACAACACAAGATGAACTCACAATGCCCAATCCCCTCAGTGGGCAATCGTATTTATAGCCCCAACCCAAGGTAACAGAAAAGAATGGCCATGACTAGTGCATGCAGTTGGGCGTCTGCTGAATTCTACGCGCTTGATTGTGGCAGCGCTCGACGGTGCACTTAATACGTAGCTGTTTGCCGCACTCCGTCTCAACCACTCTCTTCAATTCCATGACCTCGTTTTTCCGAGCATTACCAACAGCATGAAATCTTTGACAGAGAACAGATCACAACAGAATGCCCTTGACATCTTGGGAGTATCTTCATTTCTAAATTTCTTATATTTTATTTTAATTGACATGTTGCGGTGATTAAGATCCTGGTCCAAACTCGAAGATCTGATTAATATACAGATCTGGGTATAGTTTGTAAAACTTTATACCAGACCCGACCCTGATCCGAGTTTCGATTAAGACCTGCAAAATTTTAATATAAAAATGATAAAAAAATATTATTTTACTAGATATGGTTTGGGTCTGGTTCAGATAGTTCTTATCGGGTTCTTGTATATGATTTCTCTTATAGTAAACCCAATTAGACTTGGGTCCAAACCCAATATCATACTCAAAAATCTAGTCTGAGTCTGAGTCTAGACTCACCTGGATCCTCCGAACCAAACCTGACCGGTTGACACCCCTAATCCCAGGTAGTCGAGGAAAGATCAGGTAAAATAGGATGGAAGTGTTGCACTTTCCATGTTTAGGATACAGCCTGTCAGCTGTGGGCCCAAGCAATGATGAAGGTAGATTAGCTGCACCAGCCAACTAAAATTGTGCAATCACATTGCCCCTGATCCTCCCATAGCTTGTGAGCTGTGGGATCCAACCAATGAAAATTGATACGATACTGATCTGAATAAGCTAATTTTTAATAAATGTAAAAAATATTTTAAAATTAATTCTTAATATTATTTTAATGCTTTTAACACGTGTCACTTTGAGTGACAAGTAATATTTTTTAACACTTGAGCCAAATGATACAGGTCCGATCGATTCTGATACTGACAACATCGGACCCAACAGCTGATGGATGGCGGTCAGATCGATGTAGCTGCACATGCACTTTGTAAAAATGTGATTGCACCTGATCCGTTCTCTTGGTCTTTCAAAATACAATCTTTTTCCTAATATGCTTAGACGAGCTACGTTCTGAGCAACATAATTGCACTATTTATAATCAAACACGCCAGGAGTCTTTGATATTTGAACGTCATGGCCAGCACAATTCACTTCAGTTAAGCGACTCCCTTCTTCTTTATTCAAAACACCATCTGGATTTAACTTACTCCTGAGAGAAGTAGGGATGGCAGTGGACCGGGGGAAAGCGCCCCCCCCCCCGCCTCGCCCCGTTTGGACCCGTATGAAACGGGCATGGACTTACACTTTTCTCCGCCCCACTCGTCGTCGCCACAATCCCCGCCTAGCCCCGCCCCATCCCATCCCCAGTCCTTCTAAAGGATGGCAATAGACTATGGGGAAACAGGGCCCCGCCCCGCCTCATCCCCGTTTGAACCGGGGATGGAGGACATGAAACGGGGATGAAGGCGGGTGTGGAGGTTAAAATCCATCCCCGTGCGGGGATGGAGGTTCTAATCTTGAGACGGGGCGGGGGTGGAGACCCTGCCCCCGCCCCCGCCCCCGCCCCCGCCCCCACCCCGGTCCATTGCCATCCCTAGAGAGAAGGTTAAGATGGTGTTCCTTGTGAGAAATTTTACGGCAATGCCACCTACTTATCAGCTATTCAGAAAAAATGGTCAGACATTTGGGTTATTATGTTCCACCACCTCATTAGCAGAATGCATTTCAAATGCCAGCTTGATGTATAAAATGACATTGTTAGTTATTTTTTGGGCACGTTTGGAAGAAAGAAAAACTTTTATAGGAAAATAAAGTTTTGCCTACGAGAGTTTTTTATATGAGTTCTCCAAACAAAAAAGTTTTCCGTTTGCTTGTGTAGCATGCGAAGAGAGTGAAAAAAATGTGAAAAATGAGAGAAAGAAGGAGGGTGGTGGGTGGTGGCAGTGATGATGGTGAGATGGTGGTGGTGGTGGTGATGAGATATTGTGAGATGGGTGGTGAGGAATCACTACAAGAAATCTGTGGATTAGCGACAGTTGTAATCCATCGTAAATTCGTCATTGAACAGTTTAGCGACGGATAACTTTCATCGTAATTTTCTAGTCGCTAATTAGTGACGAAAAATATATATCGCTAATTTGCGACGAATCTGCGAATGCTATGATTCATCGCAAGGTCGTCGTTAATCTGCAGAGATTTAGTTTTGCGATAGATGCACATCTATCACTAATTTCGTCGCTATTGTAGCGACAAATTATAATCTGTTGCAAAACATCGGTTGATTCAATTTTTTGCAGGATAAATATCCGTCCCTAATCGCTAAATTGGAGACCGATACTAATTAGTGACGGATAATATCTGTCGCCAATCTGTCACAAAAAATAAAATAAAAAATTTTAAAAAATGTTTGAAATATAAATATCGAGAAAATTTTTATCGTTATATAATTTATATATCATGTGTATAAAAAACAAAGTACACATAAAAAATACATATAGAAAGTAGTTGAAACAAATTTAACATAAGATACAAGGTGAAAAAATTTAGCGATCAACTATAATCCTCGCTAAGTTCTAATTATTTACAAGTAAACATTTACAAAGAGATTCTTTTGAAACAATAAGAAGGTGCAACAAATTTAACACATGAATCTAATCATCTCCAAGATTCTGAGCATCATCTTCTTCATTGTCTCGATCTGCCCCGTCATTCATACCCCCATCAGCTCCTCTACGTTGATTATCTCCTTCATCCTATAAGAGAAAAGAAAGGTTAGTATTGATAAACAAAATATAATAAAATAAATTATATGCAATGCACCTAATCTAAGGCAATCAAAGTAACATGAATGAATTACATATAGACTAGCTAGCAATAAAGTGAAGAACATTAACAGAATTCAGATATGTGTTCTAAGGTTGACAGAAAAAAAAAATCATAGTGATTCAATCATGCAGATATGTGTTCTAAGGTTGTCAAAAAAATATCATAGTGATTCAAGCATGCATATATGTGTTATAAGGCTGTCAAATAAGTGTCTTTTGTATCATAAACATGCTTATATGTGTTCTAATGTTGTCAAAAAACTCTTATAGTGATTCAATTATGCATATATGTGTTCTAAGGTTGTCAAAAAACTTTCATAGTGATTCAAGCATGCATATATGTGTTCTAAGGCAATCAAACAATTTTATAGTGAAAAAATCATGCTTATATATGTGTTCTAAGGTTGTCAAAAAACTTTCATAGTGATTCAATAATGCATATATATGTGTTTTAAGGTTGTCAAAAAACTTTCATAGTGATTCAATCATGCATATATGTGTTATAAGGCAGTCAAAAAACTTTCATAGTGATGGAATCATGCTTATATGTGTTCTAATATTGTCAAAAAACTTTCAAAGTGATTCAATCATGCATATATGTGTTATAAGGCAGTCAAAAACTTTCATAGTGATGAAATCATGCTTATATGTGTTCTAATGTTGTAAAAAAAATCTCATAATACTTCAATCAAGCGTATATGTGTTTTAAGTTTGTCAAAAAGCTCTTATAGTGATTCAAGCATGCATATTTGTGTTCTAAGGTTGTCAAAAACTTTTACAGTGATGAAATCATGCTTATATGTGTTCTAATGTTGTCAAAAAACTCTCATAGTGATTCAATCATGCATATATGTGTTCAAAGGTTGTCAAAAAACTTTCATAGTGATTCAATCATGTATATATGTGTTATAAGACAGTCAAAAAACTTTCATAGTGATAGAATCATGCTAATATATATTCTAATGTTGTCAAAAAACTTTCATAGTGATTCAATCATGCATATATGTGTTATAAGGCAATCAAAAACTTTCATAGTGATGAAATCATGCCTATATGTGTTCTAATGTTGTCAAAAAACTCAAATAGTGCTTTAATCAAGCATATATGTGTTCTAAGATCGTCAATAAACTCTCATAGTGATTCAAGCATGCATATATGTGTTCTAAGGTTGTCAAAAACTTTCATAGTGATGAAATCATGCTTATATGTGTTCTAATATTGTCAAAAAACTCTCATAGTGTTTCAATCATGCATATATATGTTCAAAGGTTGTCAAAAAACTTTCATAGTGATGGAATCATGCTTATATGTGTTCTAATGTTATAAAAAAACTCTCATAATGATTCAATCATGCTCATATGTAACGAAATCATGCATATACTAACTTAAAATCTAACGGCATGAAACAAATGACATGAAACTTTCATACCTGACAAGCACCTGTGGACGAAGTTCCCCTGTCCCGAAAAAAGCTGCACAACTCATTATGGACAATGTTGAAAATTGTTTCATGTAAATAGTCACACACTATGTCCTTAACAAACTGGCGGACATCATCCCAAGAATTAGTCGGGTCAATCGGATGCTTGGAGTTGATGCTGGCGGGAGAACTCTGAGAGCCCTGGCTGGAGGAGGCAATGACTGGTGTGATGTTCATATTACTCCCAAACCCGAACACACGACCCTTTTTTGGTTCACCGGTTGCAGTCACCCATGCTACAGGATCAAAAGACAGATGTTGAGTGGAGTCATCACCATATTGCTCTACCATCCGCTGCTCGTATGACTCCTACAAAGTAATGATTACAATATGGATTAATAATTAAGAATTATAATATTCATGGTAACTTATATATTACATTGTTTATTAATACAATAAATACATACCATTGTCACTCTAGCCTTCTCTGATACGAACTCTCCTGTGCTCTTACGTTTATGTGTTTCAACAAATACATCCTTGTAAGGCACAATGCCTCATTTTTCTGCTTCCTGCGAGGTTAAATGATAAAAAAATTATTTAAAAAGTATACAACAACACTTATAAATTTGATAATATATATTGATGAGTTACTATTTTCTTCAGGTGGCGCCCAAAAGTCCTAGATCCACCTGTGTGCAGATGAGTATCGGGCATCTTCGCTCGATTTTGTGCAGCCTTTGCTGAGCAATTTTGAAATTCATGCCCCGCCTACTTGTCGCACATTGCATCAAAAAAATCTGACCTGATAGTAGGAAGACCATGACCCTTCCACTGTAGTGGATCATCTATCCCACCAGATGCTTTTATTGCTGCAATCTTCATATTATGCAGCATGTTTCTAAATCGACTGACAACCACTTTCTGTCACATCCGCCTCGTGTCCTGCTCCTCCATCACAATCGCGAAACAATTCAAAGCATACAAATAATTTCAGAAAATTAGTAGACATGACTATAACAAAAAATTAAATATGAAATACATTAGCTATAATAAACGATTGTATACTATGAATGAGGACCGCAATCTGTCCAACACCTCCTTCAGATACTCTTTTCATTGAGCGATCGGTCCTGAAAGATGTTGAACTAGTGACTGCCTAATTTCTCATATTACTTCATATAGCTCAAACCTCGCATTGTACATGAATTGGTACGCATTAATTATTGATATACACTATTTATAAGATAAGTATTGGATAAGTAAAAATGAAATACTTACAGTCGACTATCGATATACACTATTTGAATGAGTCGGCGTGTGTCAGACTGAGAAGACCCTGTATCCAGCGTTGTCTTGTGACGTGTATGAATAGCTGGTGTAGGTGGGTCATGTGCAGGTGAAACATCATCTATAGAAAAATAAGTTAGAAATTCACATAATGCACATTTAAACTAATCAAGTATACAATTAGTTAAATGATCTACCTATCGAAGCAGCCCGTGAAGATGAAGGCTGAGATTGGCTACCACTGGGTGCTCGACCACTATGACCTCCATGAAGCATATTCTACCAAATAAAAATTTTATTTGGATCAGTTACACAACACTATATCTTCATGGATACATAATCAAATCGAAAATCACTTCATGCAAGCATGCATACAGTCACATCAAACATTGCAATACATTCAAATCATTCATATCAAAACAATGTCAAACATGTACCTGCAACAAACATATTTTAATATCCTGCTAACTACTACCATGACTAGCATGAAATCTGAACTCCAAAAATAAGAGCATATGAGAAAGTGATGTGATATGTATTAGAAGATGTATTTCACTAGCTCGAGTATGCTTCATCATCAGTTGTTTGACTTTCATATTCTTCTTCTTCCTTCTCCTCATCTTCATCCTCTTCTTCTTCTTTTTTATTGGACGCTCATCCACTTGATATATCATTTGGATCGCATTCTTTCATACGTGTGTCATCGAACAATGAAGATATGACATGCATACCATGTGTGACATCGTGATCATAAGAGAAGTCATACATACCATCTGATTGATAACAATTACCTTCTTCAGCAATTTTGTCTTCCTATAACTGATCATACACGGGGTATAGTTTAGATTTCACCTTGCAAACTGTCCACCATTCATTTCTATCTGACTTTCTTGTATTCAGTTATGAAGTATAGTAAGCTTGTTGAGCTTGTGAGGCTAATATGAATGATTCATATGTTCCAAACCTTGATTTATGATTTATCTCCACAATGCCTGAGGCTTTATCGACTCTTGTTGTTGTGAGATCAAACAAATGACACTTGAATAAAGTTATCCTGTTATTTATGCATAAGTAAGTCAACTCCATTATTTCTTCTATAACACTGTAGTAGTCATGTTCATTTTCACCGTAGCTGCTACCCTTGACACGCACGTCATTATTCATCGTTGACTTGTTTATACCGTAGTCTTTTGTATAGAATCGATAACCATTTACGATGTACCCGTTGTAACATTACACAACTTTGGTCGGACCATTTTATAAATAACACATTCCTTGGTCATTAACATCACCATGCCAGACCTATAAGCATAAAGAATGACTGAAATCACGACCTACAAGTATACGTGGGCCAATGTTTTCCCAATGGGCTAGCCGGAACTGGGCTTTGATCGGACCAACCCATTGACCACCCCTAGCTGTGAGGGTGTTGAGATTAAGGCACTGGATCAATCCCCACTTCCTCAATGAGTGTGTATATAGCTTTCAAAGGTAGGTCAGGTAAGGCAGGGTGGTCCTAGGTTCTCACTCGAAATTTTCCTTGTTTTGAAGATGATTCCTCATCATAAAAAACATATTTATATTTAACTATTTTGATTTGTAATGGTTTTTATGAAAAATATTATTTCATGTTTTTTTTAGAAACCTTATAAAAAATGCTTACCAATATTAAAATGTATCTGAAACTGGTTAGGCCTTCATGTACCAGTACCAGTTTACCCCTGCCTGCATCCACGCCTTTTTTTTCGCAACTCCAAACATGATTACTTTTCATCAGATATCGTTTAATAGATCAAAATTGTTGTCCGCTACCGTTTTTTTGCAACTACAAACATGATTACTTTTCATCGGCAGATATCGTTTAATAAATTAAAATTATTGATAGGTAACCGGTCAGGTTTTTGCTAAAGGCCTACTAATGGTCTTCGACATATTTATTTCAGGTGTTAAGGTGAAGGTGGGGACGTATAAAAAAAACAGGTTTCGGGCGGGATGTCTGAATTGTTGTAGTCCCGCTTGGGCTGAGGTATCCAGAGCTAGTGATGACAGTGGTTTGAGGCGGGGGACAAGGTCTCCACCTCCACTCCGTCTCAAAATCCTGCTTCACCTCACGGGTTTTGATTTTAACCTCGATCCCCGCTTTCATCCCTGTTTCATGTTCTCCTTCCCTGGTCCAAATGGGGTGAGGCGAGGCAGGGCCCTATTTTCCCTCAGTCCATTGTCATCCCTAAAGAAGTATTGTGGACAGGATGGGACAAAACAGGGCGAGGCAAGATGGGGATTAGGCCATGACGGGAGAAAACGTCAGTCTATTCCCGCACAGATTTTGATTTTAACTTCCATCCGCGTTTCATGTCCTTTATCTCCAGTCCAAACGGGGCAAGGCGAATCAGGGTCCTGTTTCGGTCCGGTGCACTGCCATCCCTACCCAGAGCTTTTTCAAATTAGCACGAACACAAGGATACAATGTGGGACAGCTGGTTGAAGGGGCTACTATGGCAGGTCACGGTGGGTCTTCGCCACAGTGGTGTCACAGAAATGCAGCTGCACGAGTTGATCAGTTTGTTATGTGGGTGCAGATTGGGAACCGTGGAGATTGCCTATAGTGAGAACTAGCATGAAAATAAGAGGTTGTTTATAGTGGCATCCTGCTATCGAGCGCAGGAGGCAAGATCAGTAACTGGCTCCCGGATATGACCGCTTATGGGGGGGGGGAGCGATCTGCCCATAAGATCAGCTTTGTTTGGTTGGTTGGTGCTGCATGTCTAAGCTCAGACGGATTCCAACCTCCAAAGGATGGGTATTCTCATGCAAGTAGATGCCGGCTATGCTTCAAAGCAATTGAAACCGTGGAGCACCTCCTTGTTGAATGCAGTTGGTTCAAAAGAGCTGCAAAAAATTTTCTAGCATCCAGGACAAAATATGAACATCCGCACTCCACGTGATATATTACTTCTTGGGTGAAAGCTTAGAAAGGGGGGGCAAGGGGATGCGGTGCTAGGTTTCGATTGCTTGGAGGCATATTTGGCTGCACCGGAATGAAATCATATTTGAAGTGACTCCCTGGAATTGGAAAATTCTGCAGATCAGAATTGTTAGGGAGTTCAGAGATTGGAAGAAGTTGAAGGTTGGTGAGCGTGCGGGCTGTGCGATGCCTGCAGAACTGCTGTCCTAGCAGCGTTGGTTTTTTATTCAAACGTTTCGGATGACGGCCTGTGATCCGTTTCGGACGCGCAAACTGGGTTGGTTTGTAATTTGTTTTTCATAATGTAAATGGTAAAAAAAACATGATTAATAAGATGAATTGTTGCCTTGTAAAAAAACCTATGGACAGGAACTTTATTGAGAATAAAGAAAGTAGGTTAGTCATCTTGTAGAAAGAGATTTTTTTTTAACAATCCAAGTCTCACCCATAAAAGAGACACTGATATTTGGAACAATGACTATATAGAATAGATAAATTAAAAAACTATTTAAACCATGATTAATAATTTAATATCTACTGTTAAATCTAATGACCTGCTTTCTTTGCCCTTGCACACGCACTTGAGAGAGAGAGAGAGAGAGAGTTTATGGAAGAACTTGCATGCATAACCACGTTTGCACGAGAAAATGAAATGAAAGGAAAATTTTATGATTGGACTTGCACCAGAAGGAAAATAACCTTAGTAAGATGCGATTTAGTCTTGATATTCAAAATATAGTATTAATTGGTACATCATCTCTTCAACATTTATTTAGACAATGCTATAGGCTGCCACAAGCATAGTTTGCATGAATCTGTAATAAGCTACTACTTGTCTTGCATGGGCTTGAAATCAGAAACCACCACCAGCTCCTCCTCCAAAACCGCCACCACCACCTCCCACTCCTCCTCCAAATCCACCACCCTTTCCACCTCCAAAACCACCACTTGTTCCTCCACCAGCACCTCCTCCAAATCCACCGCCACCACCTGCACCGCCTCCTACTCCGCCTCCTAAGCCACCACCCTTGCCTCCTCCAAACCCACCACCGGAACCACCTCCTGCTCCTCCTCCAAACCCACCTCCACCAAGTCCAGTACCACCTCCTGCTCCTCCTCCGAAGCCACCACCTTTGCCTCCTCCAAAACCACCACCAGTACCACCTCCTGCTCCTCCTCCAAAACCACCACCAGCACCTCCACCAAGTCCAGTACCACCACCTGCACCGCCTCCTACTCCTCCTCCAAGACCCGACCCACCACCTACACCACCTCCAATACCACTACCTCCTCCTACTCCTCCTCCAAGACCACTACCACCACCAGCTCCACCTCCAAGACCACCACCCGCTCCACCTCCTAGTCCACCACCAGCACCTCCTCCAAGCCCACCACCATGCCCACCTCCAAACCCACCACCTAGGCCAGAACCTCCTCCCAACCCACCACCATGGCCACCTCCAAACCCACCACCTAGGCCAGAACCTCCTCCTAGCCCACCACCAGTCCCACCTCCAAGACCACTACCACCACCAGCTCCACCTCCAAGACCACCACCAGCACCTCCTCCAAGCCCACCACCATGACCACCTCCAAACCCACCACCTAGGACAGAACCTCCTCCCAACCCACCACCATGACCACCTCCAAACCCACCACCTAGGCCAGAACCTCCTCCTAGCCCACCACCAGTCCCACCTCCAAACCCACCGCCTAGGCCAGAACCTCCTCCTAGCCCACCACCAGTACCCCACCTCCAAACCCACCGCCTAGGCCAGAACCTCCTCCTAAACCACCTCCAAATCCACCACCATGGCCACCACCAAGCCCTCCACCTAAGCCACCACCAGACCCACCTCCTAAACCACCACCAGCACCTCCGCCTAAGCCACCACCAGACTCACCTCCTAAACCACCACCAGCGCCTCCACCAAATCCACCCCCCCCCCCCCCCCCCCCTAGGAAAGTGTCCTTCTCAACCCACCTCCCATCAACAACAACAACCAAAAACACAAGAGCCAAAATCCCAAGCCCCTTCGTAACCCTCCCCATCTTGTTCAAACAACACAACACAAGATGAACTCACAATGCCCAATCCCCTCAGTGGGCAATCGTATTTATAGCCCCAACCCAAGGTAACAGAAAAGAATGGCCATGACTAGTGCATGCAGTTGGGCGTCTGCTGAATTCTACGCGCTTGATTGTGGCAGCTCTCGACGGTGCACTTAATACGTAGCTGTTTGCCGCACTCCGTCTCAACCACTCTCTTCAATTCCATGACCTCGTTTTTCCAAGCATTACCAACAGCACGAAATCTTTGACAGAGAACACATCACAACAGAATGCCCTTGGGAGTATCTTCATTTCTAAATTTCTTATATTTTATTTTAATTGACATGTTGCGGTGAGGAATACCACTATCAGTAGGTAGAATTGAGATCAGGTGAACTGTGAGTACTTCTACTGGTTGTCTTTAAACCCCACACACACACATACATCCCACATAGGGGTGTCAACTGGTCAGGTTTACCCAGACCTGACCTGGACCAAACCCTGTAGGGTCCAGATATGGTGACAAATAAGACATGATTGAGATCCGGGTCCAAACTCGAAGATCTGATTAATATACAAATCTGGGTATAGTTTGTAAAATTTTATCCGACCCTGATCCTAGTTTCGATTAAGACCTACAAAATTTTAATATAAAAATGATAAAAAAAATATTATTTTACTAGATATGGTTTGGAGTTCTTATCGGGTTCGGATATGATTTCTCTTATAGTAAACCCAATTAGACTTGGGTCCAAACCCGATATCATACTCAAAAATCTAGCCCGAGTCTGGACTCACCTGGGTCCGAACCAAACCTGACCGGTTGACACCCCTAATCCCAGGTAGTCGAGGAAAGATCAGGTAAAATAGGATGGAAGTGCTGCACCTTCCATGTTTAGGATACAGCCTGTCAGCTGTGGACCCAAGCAATGATGAAGGTAGATTAGCTGCACCAGCCAACTAAAATTGTGCAATTACATTGCCCCTGATCCTCCCATAGCCTGTGAGCTGTGGGATCCAACCAATGAAAATTGATAATTTGATACGATGCTGAACTGAAAAAGCTATTTTTTAATAAATGTAAAAAATATCTTAAAATTATTTTTTAATATTATTTTAATGCTTTTAACACGTGTCACTTTTATTGACAAGTAATATTTTTTAATTATTTTCTGTCCGATTCGGATCGATACACTTGAGCCAAATGATACAGGTCCGATCCTGGTACTGACAACATCGGACCCAACAGCTGATGGATGGCGGTCAGATCGATGTAGCTGCACATGCACTTTGTGCAATGTGATTGCACCTGATCCGTCCTCTTGGTCTTTCAAAATACAATCTTTTCCTAATATGCTTAGACGGGCTACGTTCTGAGCAACATAATTGCACTATATTTATAATCAAACACGCCAGGAGTCTTTGATATTTGAACGTCATTGCCAGCACAATTCACTTCAGTTAAGCGACTCCCTTCTTCATCTTTAATCAAAACACCATCTGGACTTAACTTGCTCCTGAGAGAAGGTTAAGATGGTGTTTCTTGTGAGAAAATTTACAGCAACGCCACCTACTTATCTGCTATTCAGAAAAAATGGTATGACATTTGGGGTATTACGTTCCACCACCTCATTAGCAGAATGCATTTCAAATGCCTGCTTGATGTATAAAATAACATTGTTAGTTATTTTTTGGGCACGTTTGAAAGAAAGAAAAACTTTTATAGGAAAATAAAGTTTTGCCTACGAGAGTTTTTTATATGAGTTATCAAAAAAAAAAATTCACTTGTTTGTGTAGCATGCGAAAAACAGAGTGAAAAATGTGAAAAAAATGAGAGAAAGGAGAAGGAGGGTGGTGGGTGGTGGTGGTGGTAGTGACAGTGAGATGGAGAGTGGTGGTGGTGGTGAGATGGGTGGTGGGGAGTGTAAAAATAATTTTTCTCTTGGTACTAAACATTCCTCCGCCACCATGTTTCTTATAAAAAAGCGTATTTTTTAGAAAATCTCTCTTAACGGTAAAGTCTCTCTCCATTGGAAGGGTTGAAAATCCTTACAATTTTTTTTTTTATTTTCTATAACTTTTCCTACATCTTTCTCTCTTCCAAACGTGCCCTTTATGTCATGTCATGTTTTTTTCTTTAACTAATCAACAATGAGGGCATTTTGGTATAAAATGTCAATGATTGAGTGATTTTAAGGAGAAACTTACCTTTCAAACACGAATTATAAAACCAGGGACTAAATGTAATAACCTCCATGTTAAGTGGCTCTCTAAATAACCGATTAATTAGGCTGTTTTTTGTAATTTACATTTTTTTTAGACCTTTTAAGCCAAGAAACAACGTAAAGCTCTAAGTTGAGATCAAGCATGAACAATTTCATGAACTCTAGCAACTCTTCTACATCTATGACCAAGTTCCCAAACTCCAATATCTCTACTAGTAGTAAAATAAAGAAAGACAAAAAACGATGCAGATCAACTTGATTAGTGTCTTAGGTAACACCAATACAAGGCTCGGAGTGCATGAATTTGGTCATGATTAGGGACATCAAAACGGGTCAGGTTTACTGGGACACGACCCATATCAAACCGTATAGAGTCCAGGGTGATAAATAAGAAGGCCCAGGTCTGGACCCAAAGGTCCGATTAACATGGAGCCGGGTATGATAATTTGTGAAATTTTATACCAGACCCAAGCCTGACCCCAGTTCCGATTAAGACCCACAAATTTTCAATGTAAAAATGATAAAAATATTGTTTTACCAGGTATGACCCCGGTCTGGTTCATGTGGTTCTTATTGGGTTCAGATATGATTTCTCTTATGGTGGGTCCAATTAGACTCTGGTTCGGACCCGATACTATATCCAAAAATCGAGGCCAAGTCTGGTTCCACCTGGATCCCAACCAAACCTGACCCGTTGGCCATTTTGTCGTCTCATGTTTCCTTAAAGAACATTTCATGACCTTACATTTCGATGAATATGCCAAATAGAGACCTAAGTTGGAGTAAACCGTGAGTAGCATATAATAAAATTACTAAAATACCTCTGTTCCGAAAGGCAATAACCAAAACGCTTCTTCTAAAAGTGAAGGTCAAAAATGGGATTTTATATGGATTTTAACCATTAAATCTGATTTCACCTTGCTAATGTCTTCAAAAACATGCGAGCCTTTTTCAAATATCAAGAAACAAGTGGGCCTTAAAATGGAAATTGCCCTACATAGAACGAGGAATTTCGGGGGTCTTGAAATGTCTCAAAAAATATGCTACGCTTTTTGAAATATCAAGCAATAGGTGGGCCTTAAAATGAAAATTGCCCCATATGGATCAGGAATTTTCGATCCGAACGTTAGATCTGCTCCTCTTTGGTTAGATCAATTATCTCAGTTAGGTACAGAGCTTCATCAGTGGTTGAGGATAAAGACTGCTGCCGATTAATGGTTTTCCTTATCCTGAGCTTTCTACTGGTTGGCCAGCACACAGAGTAATTAATTGATCCTATTTGGCCTAAAGTCTTGTTGGTTCCCACAATTAGGTTTTTAACTGGGTCGGATCTTATCAGACCCAATTCTGAATCGGTACTAAAAGACTGAAACCCAACCCATTCTCCTTTGGTTTCGGGTACACTTAGAAACCATGGATCAATATGAGTTAACAGGTTCAGGTATGCATTGGGTCAGGTATAATCGGTTAGGGTAATTAATAGACTTGTTATGAAGCGGGTCAGGTTCGGGTATATATTATCTGTTTTGGTTTTAATGGGTTTGGGTTTCAACCCGGGTATTGATATAATTGGTATTCTAGACCTAATTACTCATCAATAAAAAAATATGTAAATTAATGAAATCAACTATTTATTAAAATTATATGCTAACAAATCAAAAGCTTAAGAATGTTTTCATGTCAACCACCTTTTGCCACTAATATGGCCAGTATACAAGTCAGTCTGATGATATAATGCTAATTTTTTATGAAATCCAACACCTTGAGGGAAGGCTTTCTAGTTTCACTTTTTTTTTCTTTTTGGGTAATTTGGGAACACAACATCATTTGAAATAGGACGGATTTCATCATACATTCAATCCTAACCATCCAATCAGCAGCATAGATGACTATACTGGATGGCTAGGATTGAATGTATGATGGAACCCATCCTATTTCAAATGATGGGATCAGTGTTAATAATTTGGAGGTTGATAAAAGAAACTGGGGTGAATTATGGACAGGTATACTTTTTTCTTTTCTCTTTTTTTTAATATTGAGGAAACACGTACTCGCCAAGGACGGGCCGGGTCGCTTAGTGGACTCACACCTCTGCAAGTTAAAATGACCGATGAGGTTACGATCGCAAGATTTACATGCAATCTCATGGGCTCGTACCTCTGCAAGGTATCAAAATAATTCACTATCTCTTTCAATCTCCTTCGCAGACATGGGCACCACTAACTCATTGCCTATGTCATCCCCTATCTTCATACCCCTCTCAAATCTTATGATGCAAGTTATTTTGATCAAATCTGACCTGATGGATGGATTCAGCGTAATCAATTCAATAAGAATCTACTCTTGGATTGTATTTTTTAACGAAAAATATAATTTTTTAAATCACAAAATTTTGTATTCTGTCAACCGTTGAATTTTGAATCGCAACGCACAAGTCTGATTTTGGCGATTTAAATGTTGATCTTCATTAAATGAATGATGTAGATCACATCTATGGGGCCCGATTTTAATTAAAACAACTTGCATCAATGAAATCCCAAGGAGGGTTATGAAGATAGGTATGACGTTGGAGATGAGTGGAACCGATTTGCAACTTTGAGGTACCCTTATCATACCCGGCCCTATCGGTAGACCCCACTCGGATCTTTTTTAGATAAAACCATTTTCTTTCCTCATCTTTATTTAGTAATCGAAAGATTGAACGAGCTTATCTCCCAATTGACTACTCTCACTAAGGTCCAAAGTATGCATGCTTGCATGAAATAGACTAAATAAGATGTAAAAAAATCTGGATCCGTTTGAACAAAATTGAAGGCACTCCAAACAAATGATAGCCGTTCGTTTTCAAGCCCATGGATGCTGTTCATCTAGAAAGTGGTCGGCATTGTAGAGGCCTATCATAGAGACTTTTTTGGTTTAGTCGCTTCACGACTGCCGCTCATCTTTGGTGGTGAACGACATCCGTGGGCTTGAAAATGATTGTAATTATTCGTCCAAGAAACCTTGGACTTGATCCTCTCTAGGTCGTCAAATGGGCTCCTCATCCCCTATGTCATACCCTTCAAGATTTCATTGATGCAAGTTGTTTTAATCAAATTGGACTCCAGAGATGTGATTTAGATCATTCATTTAGTGACCATCGTGGGTTAAATAGCCGAAATCCAACTTGTATGTAAGATTTTTTGAAGACCAAAAAATGATCTGTTGACAAAACACTAAATTTTGTGATTTAAAAATCATATTTTTACATTGAAAAAATATAGTCCAAGGGTAGATTCTTATAAACACGACCATGCTGAATCCATCTGTAGGGTCAGATTTGATAAAGAAAACTTGCATCATAAGATTTCATAAGCAGTATCAGGGCACTCCATCTATAGGGTATGCCATAGAGGATGAGTGGAACCCAACTCGGTTCTTTCAAATGTGACGGAAACCAATATTCACAAAGCAACTTGACGAAAACCAATATTCCTAGGCGATTTCATAAGCAATATCGTAGCACAAGCAACACGTGCGATCGATCAATGTTATGAGCTGGATTAAGAGATTGCACATGTTTGATCCCACTTGAGAGAGAGAGAGAGAGACGAACACACGGAGAATGAAAAGAAAATTTATGGTTACATCTCTTCAAATATTTATTTAAGCAACGTTAGATGAGAGCCACATGCATAGTTTGCATGAGGCTATGATAAAGTATCTAACTGGGAAAATCATAAGCCACCACCAACACCGCCTCCCACTCCTCCAAATCCACCACCCTTTCCACCTCCGAAACCACCACCGGCACCGCTTCCGAAACCACCACCCTTGCCTCCTCCAAACCCACCACCAGCACCTCCACCAAGTCCAGCACCACCACCTGCACCACCTCCTACCCCTCCTCCAAACCCACCACCCTTGCCTCCTCCAAACCCACCACCAGCACCTCCACCAAGTCCAGCACCACCACCTGCACCACCTCCTACCCCTCCTCCAAAACCACCACCCTTGCCTCCTCCAAGCCCACCACCAACACCTCCACCAAGACCACCACCGGCACCTCCACCGAGTCCAGCACCACCCCCTGCTCCTCCTCCAAGACCACCACCAGAACCTCCACCAAGTCCAGCACCACCTCCTGATCCTCCTCCAAGACCACCACCAGCACCACCTCCTGACCCTCCTCCAAGACCACCACCAACACCAACTCCTGATCCTCCTCCAAGACCACCACCAAAACCTCCACCAAGTCCGGCACCACCTCCTACTCCTCCTCCAAGACCACCACCAGCACCACCTCCTGATCCTACTCCAAAACCACCACCAGAACCTCCACCAAGTCCAGCACCACCTCCTGCTCCTCCTCCAAGACCACCACCAGCACCTCCACCAAGTCCGGCACCACCACCTGCTCCTCCTCCAAGACCACCACCAGCACCTCCACCAAGTCCCGCACCACCTCCTGCTCCTCCTCCAAGACCACCACCAGCACCTCCACCAAGTCCCGCACCACCTCCTGCTTCTCCTCCAAGACCACCACCAGCACCTCCACCAAGTCCCGCACCACCTCCTCCTCCTCCTCCAAGACCACCACCAGCACCTCCACCAAGCCCGACACCACTTCCTGCTCCTCCTCCAAGACCATACCCACCACCTGCCCCACCTCCAAGGCCACTACCGCCACCACCTCCGAGCCCACCTCCATGACCACTACCGCCACCACCTCCAAGCCCACCTCCATGACCGCCTCCAAACCCACCACCTAGGTCAGAACCTCCCCCTAGCCCACTGCCATGGCCACCTCCAAACTCACCTCCTAAGCCACCGCCAGACCCACCACCATGACCACCTCCAAACCAACCTCCTAAGCCACCGCCAGACCCACCACCACCACCAGATCCTCCACCAAACCCACCACCACCTAGGAAGGTGTCCTTCTCAACCCACCTCCCATCAGCATTAGCAACCAAAAACACAAGGAGGCCCAAGATCCCAAGCCCCTTCAAAAACCTCCCCATCTTGTTCAAACACAACACAACACAAGAACAACTCACAATGCTGAACACATCAGTGTGCAATGGTATTTATATAACCCAAACACCACTACTTAGTGGAATTCTACGCGCTTGATTGAGGATTGAGGAGAGGGTGGTGTATGTTCGCCCCCGATGATTCACTGAATCCCACGTCTGTGTTCGGGGCTTTGAATGAGCACCACGTATACAAGCACATGGGGCTCGTATTCCCGTGTATGTTGACATAACTTTGCATCGGACTCTGGTGTTGTTGCAAAGACTTAAGTACCCTTTATTGCTATTTTTTCTCATAAAGTGATGGTTTGAGAAAATGACAAAAATGCCTTTCATTCAAAAAAGAAAAAACAAATAGTTCAAAAAAAGGACAAACATGTCCTCCATCCATAAAGTCGAGGATGATGTTGACTCTTTAAAGTCTTCTTCTTTTTCTGTTCAAAAAAAGGACAAACATGTTTTCTTCTTCTTTCTCCGTAAAACACTGTAAAACCCTTTCTCTCTCTAGAGAAGAAATCAAGGGAAACAAAGAGTTCTTCCTGGAGAAGGCCATGAACATCAACCCTCTCACTCTCTCTCCCTTCTCTCTCTACTTCTGTGCACATCCAACGGACGATCCTACATTGTTGCATCGTCATCTTCTTCTTCTTCCTTCTTCGTAAAACACTGTAAAACCCTCTCTCTCTGTAGAGAAGAAATCAAGAGAGGTAAAGGGTTCCTCCTGGAGAAGGCCATGAACACCAACCCTCTCACTCTCTCTCCCTTCTCTCTCTACTTATGTGCCTGATTTAGAGTTTTTGCCCTTACAGGAGGGGGGTCCGGGGGCTCCCCCCGGTGCGGATCCCGGGGGGCAGCGCCCTCCGGACCAAAATTTTTTTGGGCCTTCCAACAATGATTTGTAGTATTATCGGGCTTTCCTACAACAATTTGTAGTATTTGTAGTGTCTTTCGTAAATCGCGAAACGCTATAGCGATTTGTAGTGTCTTCCGCAAATCGCTATAGCAATTCACAAATCGCTATAGCGATTTGTAGTGTCTTCCGCAAATTAGGACCAACTTGTCAGAGTCATATCTCCCTAACCGGAGGTCATATTCCAAATCCGCGATTTGTAGTGTCTTCCGCAAATCGCTATAGCGATTTGTAGTGTCTTCCGCAAATTAGGACCAACTTGTCAGAGTCATATCTCCCTAACCGGAGGTCATATTCCAAATCCGTAAAAAGTGGTGTCTTTGTTATTGAGTCTAGTTTATTTCTGTAAATTTTCAGCAATTTCTATTGTCATTTCATTCCCCATTTTAACTTCAACGATACATTATAACCACAATCATCAAAAGAAAGATTGTCCAAGCTAAGAGTCACCGTTCTCGCCCTCCTCCTCGACAGCAACCCAGTCGGTGCAGTCGCGCTGAGGATGGCCAGCAGAAGCTCCACCACGTCGTCTTCTTCTCCCTAGCGAGGAGGTCTCAGCGGAGCCGTCGTTCCGGTGACGGGTGTTCATCTCGTTCCGGTGACGGGTGTTCTACGAAATGTAAATCCCTCCTTCTGTAAGAGCAAAAGGCCATGAACACGCTGGGAGGAGCCCTCAGACCCCCCTACTGTAAGGGTAAAAGCTCTGAATCAGACTCCATAACTCTTCAAGTTGAATGATGCTACCCACACTGGGAGGAGCTCTCAGACCCCCCTTTCTGTAAGGGTAAAAACTCTAAATCAGACTCCACAACTCTTCAAGTTGAATGATGCTACCCACGCTGAGAGGAGCCCCCAGACCCTCCTCCTGTAAGGGTAAAAACTTTGAATCAGGCTCCACAACAGTAAATGTGCAGGTCAGTCGATGCTTGATGGAGCAATGTATGATCTTCTAATGGATGTGCACAGAAGCAGAAATAGAAGGGAGAGAGAGAGAGAGAGAGAGAGTTGAATGATGCTACCCACGCTGGGATGAGCCCCCAAACCCTCCTCCTGTAAGGGTAAAAACTTTGAATCAGGCTCCACAACAGTCAATGTGCAGGTCAGTCGGTGCTTGATGGAGCAATGTATGATCTTCTAATGGATGTGCACATAAGCAGAAATAGAAGGGAGAGAGAGAGAGAGTAAGAGGGTTGATGTTCATGGCCTCCTCCAGGGAAGATTTCTTTCTCGGATAATCCTGCAGTGCAGAGACTGGGTCTTAAATAATCATCTTCGGGGCACTTAAGTCTTTACAACCACTCCTTTTCAAGAACCGTCATTTTTTTTTGCACCAATGGAGGAGAGGGTACTTAAGTCTTTGCAATCGCATCAAACTCCAACGCTAATTAATGCTGACAAACATGAAGATACGAGATGCACATGCTTACATACATGGTGCTCTTTGGGACCCCCGATCATGAGATGTAGCTAACTGCCCTGTTCGGGGGGGGAACATATAACCTGCTTTGAGGATTGAGGGCCAGACGGTGCACTTATTGCACGAGCCTTTTACGGCACTCCGTCTCAACTACTCTCTTTAATGTCACATCCTCGTTTTCCAATCGCACGAAATCTTTGACACAGATATCACAACTGCCTTTGACATCTCAGTCAGGAGAGTATCTGGATTCTTCTCTTTTTCTTTTTCTTTTTCCTTTTTTTCATTACTAAGAGCCGAAGTCCCATGACTACCCAGGCCCACTTTTGAAAGATACGGGGGTTTGATTTGGGACCTTCAACTCAACCACCCACTGACTGGCAGTTTAAGTTCAAATTTCATGGGCGTCACCGTCTTGCGTGAGCCAAAGCTTGGAGACTCTCTGGCAGTGTTGTGAGAGGCGTACGCCTCAGTACCTGAAGCGTACGCCTCAGAGGCGAGGCGAGGCGCATGCTCAAGGTACTGAGGCGTGCTGTGATGCGCAAATAGACCCTCATCAACCTCCAGAACCCCCTCCTTCATCCCCAAGTCTTCCTCCTCCGCCCGATTCGTCTGTTGTGCTAACCCCAAGTGTCGGTAGATCCACCGTCACATGCCGGCCAACTGCTCCTCCGCCGCTCCCTGCCTCCCCTCCCACCGCTTCACTTCCATACCAGTTGTGAGAGGCGTACGCCTCAGTACCTGAGGCGTACGCCTCAAAGGCGAAGCGCAGGCTCAACGCCTCGCTTCGCCTCATCGCATTTAACAACCTTGCTCTCTGGGGTTGAGAGGTAAGCCTTTGAGTTTTAGGCTGACAGAACAAAGACCATAAGTATGGTGGCAGGCTGAGCTAGTGCAGCTAGGTCTCGGCTGAGAGGCGAGGAGGATCAGGTGTAATGTGGTTGCACACTTTCTGTGTGTCGTTGCCCCTAATCACTCGTCATCTTTGGCATACAGCATGTCAACTGTTGGGCCCAACGTTAGGGCAATCAGGTGCAGCAGCACACTTAAAGTGTGCAATCACATTGCACTTGGGCGAAGGCCTAATGATGCTCCAGTTAAAAGGATGGAGAAATGGAAAAATATATTAGTTAAAAGAGGTCGATAGACCTAAGAAGACGTGAATGGAGATGATAGGAAAGGATAGGAATGCAATGAACCTCAGGGAGGACATGGCATTGGATAAAAATGATTGAAGGAGAAGGATTCATGTGAAAAACCCAGAATGATTTTCTTTTTGGGTTGATATCGGACCCCAATTGTTTTGGGATGAAGGCCTAGTCATAGTTATAGTTGTAGTTGTTGTTGTTGTTGAGAAAAATTTACAAAACAGCTAGCTGGTTATCAGCTATTTACAAAAAGTGTCCAAGATTTGTGTTATTACATTCCACCGCACCATTTATTCTAATGCATGTCAAATTCTCGCTCGAGATAGAAATGTTGAGTCAGTTTTCTTAAATACTGATAAGTTAGGTGGCATTTTGTGTATTACTTTTCACTAGATATTTTTAAGTAAGGAACAAGTTAAGACCAATGTTGTCAGTATCGGTATCGGTAATGAATCGTTGGGCTGCTCATTCAGCTGTATCGGCCGATACAGATAACTGAATCGGCTTAAAAATAATAAAAAACTATTGCGTGTCAATCATAATGTGACATGCATTTATTTATTTTTACATTTATTAAAAATTAACTGAATCGGCCCTGAATCGTATTGAAATTCTGCCGATACAATGTGTATTGTATCGTCCTATACAGGCCGAATACGCACCGATACTGATAACATTGGTTAAGCCACCACGGATCAAGTATGAACAACTTCATGAACTGTAGCATCGAATATGACAGTGTTCACAAACCCCAATATCTACTTATGTCACAAAGACACACCATTTTGGGTGCAGGTGACACGAACAGACACGTTAGGACACACTGACTGGACACCGACATGTGCAGATATTATTTTCATACTTTTTATAATATCTTTATTTCAGTAAATAGTCAGGCCCTCACATCCCTTAAAAAATCATGGCATGGGCAAGAGGGTCACGAGTAAGTCAGGGGGACCTCGGGTTGGTGTCAACGAGTCGGGTTTGGTTTGGACTCAGGTAGAACCAGACTTTGACCAGATTTTTGGGTCCATACCCGAGTCTAATCAGATCCACAATAAGAAAAATCATACCCCGACCCCATAAGAACTACACGAACCAAACCGGGTAAAACAATATTTTTTATCATTTTTACATTGAAAAATTATGGGTCTTAATCGGAACTCGGGTCAGTCCCGGTCTGGTATAAAATTTCACAAACTATACCTGAGTCAGAATCCGGGTCTTAATCGGGTCTTCTTATTTATCACCATGCCCGAACCCTATAGGGTTTGGTTTGGGTCTGGTTCGGGTAAACCAGGCCAGTTGACACCCCTACAAGTAAGTTAGTGAGATGGTTTTCCCCAGTTAAATAAACAAACGAACATGACACTTTTTTGAAATATCAGGCAAAAGTTTGGCTCTAAATGAATTTTTTTTCCATCTCAAACGAGGAATTTCTCATCACAATGATAGAAACTGCTCTCTTTCTTTAGTGCAATTATCTCTGCTGCCAATTAATTTGTTTTCCTTGTTCTGCGTTTTCTGCTGGTTGGCCAGCACACACAGCTTCATATATTCCCAGAAATTAATTGATCCATTTGGTCTCAAATCTTGTTGCTGGTACTAACGAAGGTTATGAAACTATCGAGATGAAAATCATAGGGTGCGAGGTGTATTGGCTCAATCTAACCACATAAATGGTTTGTTTACTAAGAATCTGACCTTGGATCACGTTTTTTTTATCTAAATATACATTTTTTTTAGTCATCAAATTTTGATACATTGTGGGTCCTTCATTTCAAAGCCCTTAAAAAAGCCTACTTACAAATCACAATTACATCATTCAAAACCCATTTCCTACTAAACAGATCTGTAAAAAATAAAGAAATATGAAAAAGGGTGTTTTCTACTTTCGTACTTTCATTAGTACAAAATGTTTTACCCTTTTAAATAAGCAAATACACACAGATAACACTTTCAATGCCTGAGCTCATGTTACGATAGTGGTTCAATATGGTACAAAGTCTTATTATGGATTTGGATGTAGGTAGGGGTGTCAACGGGTCGGGTTTACCCGGACCGGACTCGAACCAACCCTATAGACTCTGGGTATGGTGATAAATAATAAGACCCGGGTTTGGACTTGAAGGTCCGATTAATACATGAACCCAGGTATAGTTTGTGAAATTTTATACCAGACCCAGATCTGACCTAAGTTTCCATTAAGACTCACAAATTTTCAATGTAAAAACAATAAAAAATATGGTTTTACCCGGTATGGTATGGTCTGGTTCTGGTTTATGTAATTCTTATCGGGTTCGGGTATGATTTTTCTTATAGTGGACCTGATTAGATCTAGGTCCGGATACAATACCATAACAAAAAATAGGTCAAAGTCTGGTTTCACCTAGGTCCGAACGAAACCTTGACACCCCTAGATGTAGGTAGTAATTGTCACCGGAATGTTTAAGCAAGTTGATTATCTAACTATTTAGTTTTAGATAAGCACTCGAATATGTTTTTTAAACAAGGATATTTTCTCAACAAAAAAAAACTGCTAAACAAGAATAGAACACTGAATCACAAAGTGAAAGATGGACCAAATAAGTTTCTGATTTACCACATCCTTCAAGACTCCCTCTTTGGCCATGAATCACTATTAGCTTAGCGGATCCTGTAAAACGCTGGGTGAGATTAACAGCTTTTACAACTACAAAATGTAGCTCAGTACAAGTAGGGATGGCAGTGGACCGGGGGAAAGCGGGGCCCCGCCCCGCCTCGCCCCGTTTGGACCGGGGATGAAGGGTATGAAACGGGGATGGAGGCGGGGACGAAGGTTAAAATCCATCCCCGTCCGGGGGTGGAGGCGGGGATGGACTGGCACGTTCCCCCGCCCCGCCCCATCCCCGCCCCCAACCCTTTATATTTTTACTGTTTACTAACCCTAACTCCCTTCCCTAATTTCCTAACCCTGGAGCCGCCGAGCCGGGCCGTCGCCTCTTCCCCTTCCCCATCAGCATTATCATTGTAGCCGGGCCGTCGCCGACCACCGTTGGCCGTCGCAGGGGGAGGCCTCCACCGTTGGCCGTCGCAGGGCCGTCGCTGATCTCCGACTCGTCCTCGGCGACGCTTGGGTGCAAATGCACACCAAGAAGCTTCGGCAGTACGTCGCTAAGTACGAGCGCATGGCGTGGAGCGAGGTCGTGGCGGCCATGGCGGAGATGCCGGTGGTGATCGATGCCGAAAGCGCGAGGCGGGCTTTCAGGCGGTTCAACTCCGCCTTCGAGGAGGCATACCGGGCGCAGACTGCGTCGATCGTGGTGGACATGAAACGGGGATGAAGGCGGAAACAGGGACGAGACGGGGACGGGGCGGGGGTGGAGGACATGAAACGGGGATGAAGGCGGGGTGGAGGATAAAATCCATCCCCGCCGCGGAGGCGGGGCGGGGGTGGAGGATAAAATTTTGAGGCGGGGTGCGGGTGGAAACCTTGTCCCCCGCCCCGCCCCGCCCCACTGCCATCCCTAAGTACAAGTGGGACCCATATTGACAAGTGTTTTTATCGGCAAATTCTCGTTTTTCAAAAACTCGCAAGAAATTGAAAAAAATCCATAAATCTTGCATTTTTTCGGCAAAATCTCAGCAATAAAAAATTTTAATTAAAAAATATATTTTATAAGAAAATATTAATAAAAATTATTTTAAAAAAATACACAATTTTTTTATGATAAATAGCCATTTAAAACGTAAATATCGCATTTAGATTGCAGTATTTATGTTTTTTAATAAATCTCGTGATATTTTGAAAATCTCACGAGAAATTGCCGTTTTACATTTTCAGGCAATTTCTCGCGATATTATCGCGAAATTTTCATAAATCTCGCGATATTTGTCACACTGGTGGGACCCACAGATGGGTGGGTTTTGTGGTTGTAAAATGCTGGGTGAGATTGCCTTATAGAACGACGTTCTACTTTCATCTTTTTCTTTTTTTAGTTTGTATTAGAAAAAGATGGGGTGAATGATAGACAGGTAGACTATTTTGGATTTATTTGAAATACAATTTTCATGGCCACATCATTTTTTATCTTCAGCTTTGTAAAAAAAAATCCTTGGGCACGTCTCCTGACGAAATTGGGTCAAATATTGTTGTGCAGAAAAATCATTTTTAATTACTTCATTGACATTGGGGGCAAGGGGTATGCCACTGGTTTACACCGTTGGGATAGCGACCGTAAGTACCGAAGGCCAGCAACATCTCTGATTCTGGCAGTGGGGCTGGGCGGGGCGGAGGACAAGGTCTCCACCCCCGCCCCTCCTCAAGATTTTATCCTCCACCCCTGCCTTCATCCCCGTTTCATGTCTTCCATCCCCGGTTCAAACAGAGATGAGGCGGGGCGGGGCGGGGAAAAGTGGTCGGGGCGGGGTTGGGTCAGGGATCGTGGCGGGGTGGGGAAAAGTGCACGTCCATCCCCGCCTCCATCCCCGTTTCATACCCTTCATCACCAGTCCAAACGGGGCGAGGCGGGGCGGAGCCCCGCTTTCCCCGGGTCCACTGCCATCCCTATCTGAGAGTGGTTTTCTCGTTCATGGAAAAAAAAAACTTCATTGTTTTTTTTTTTAAGGCAAACTTGGCGACCCACCCCTACCAGAACAACAGCCACCCCATGTGGGAGAGGGATTCGATCCTGGGCCTTCACCTTGACACAGGACCGGGCTTACCACATGGGATACCGCCTAGATGGTTAAAAAAAAAAACTTCATTGATATGGATGTTACTACGGAGAAACGATGCAATCAAGTATCAAAAGGACAGGTCACTAAACCTTGTTAATGAATCTCAGCCACATAAGCCGACGCCAGCAACATGAAGATGGCATATTCAAGTGGATCACGGTGGGAGCCATTGGTTTTAACAAGCCCAGCTGGTCAAATCAGATCCAACGGTCATCAATTCCACCCACATCCAGATCATGGCTGATGAAGGAAGCCTGCACTGAAGTAGGGGTGGGCATGGGACCGGGCCGGAGATGGCCTGGCCCATTTACTAACGGGCCAAGTTTTGACCCGGTTCTTAACGGGCTTGGGTTTGAAGAGAAGCCTGGCCCAATGGGCCAATGTGAAGCCCTGACCCTGCTCAAACCCAACTAATTAGGTAAATAATTAATAAGTTTTCATGTATCCAACTAATTATCTTTCTAGTTTTCATAAAGTTAATGCAACTAATTAGATAAATAATAATAGTTATCAATTTACTATGCAATTAATTAACTTTTAAAATTTTATATTATTAAAAAACAATAAATATCTCAAACCCATCCGGCCGACCCGGTAACCCACGGGCAGATCCAAATCTGACTCACATATATAATGAGCTGGGTTTTGGCTGGGTAGCTAACAGGCCCAAGCCTAAAACATTGACCCAAACCAGGACCATGACGGACCGGGTCTGCTTGGCCCATCGGGCTGCCCGGCCAGTTGCCAACCCCTACTCTGAAGGAAGACCTTCATACTAACAATTCCTCTTTTTAACATGGCAAACCTACAACATACCAAAAACAATTATTTTTTTTTTAAATGCAAGCTGTGGTTAGGCAGACTCCTACCGGTTATACAACTATACCATTGGGTTTTGAACCTGCAACATCCTAACACATGGTGACGTGCAATAGCTGCTCCTACCAGACAAGCCCAGCCTCCAATAATACCAAAACAACTATTATTAACGCTCGGTAACAAAATGTTTAATGGTTTTTGCACTTTTTATTGTAGAAAACACCAAACAGTAGAAGGGTGTCCTCACTTGACCATAAACAGCTGGGAAACAAGCCAAGCCGCTCGTGGGTTCAGCTCGTAATTAAGAACTCATTCACAGTCATAGACTAGGTTCAGGGATCAAATAAGATCGGTAAGTAATAATAAATAAATATATATTTTACATCTTCGAGCTCTGAAGCAACATATAATTCTGTAATCCTATTACTTCCAGCTTTGAGACAATGCATCTTTTATGTAAACAGGCAAGCTCAAGCTCAGCTTGTTTAGCTAAGGTGGTGGACCCTACTCAGAATTTTTAGCTAAACTCATTTCATATTTAGACATCAAAGCGTTTAACATATATCCTAACTGAGAAAAGACTTCAAGTTCAACAAGATCCTGGCATCATGCCACCTAGATGGCATCTCACTTGGGTTCAATCTAAGCGAACATTCAACACTTAAATTAAAGGTTCATGTCCATTAATAAAGTCCAAATCAATATTAGATCTAAATACTAAGGTTTGAATATGAATACGACTCATCTAAGATTCATAAAAACTATTGGTCACCCTGAACTCTTGTGTCATACCTTGTCCAGTTCTCATCTATAACAAGGCTGACCAAATGTTGAGCGCATTGACAACAGTGATACTCGGTTATTGAGTTTTTTTTTTAATATAACCCGAAGAAACCGCACTCGGCACCAAGACATTAGCTTGCACAGAGAGGCGACACTCATGAGAATCAAACCTTAACTGCCCGTCTAGCAGCCAAGGCCCCACCCCACTACGCCAACCCCCCTTGGGGCTCGGTTAGTGAGGTTGAAAATGAGTTCCTACTTTCACCTGATATCACTCTTGTCTAGTCAAAAACATGAGTTATGGCCATAACCTTTTTCCCACCCAGTGTCTACTGGAATGGCAGAAACCAACAGCGAGCTGTCCAGCTAGGCTATATCACCTTTGGCAGAGGCAGGAATACAAGCTTGGGAGAACTACATTTCAGTTAAAGCCAAAGACATATCAACTTCAACAAATGCGGTCTATTTTCACACGATGAAACACAGTCCATGGGTTCAGAAAACTGAGGCAATTCTTCGAATGTCAACACAGTGTTGACATTATGTAAATCTTTTCCATGAACAATGACATCCTCTTTTATCACCTTGGATTGGTGGCCTGTTTGTATGCCATGATATTCAAGTTCTTGATAGTGTATGATGCAAAAGAGAGGTTACGAATGGGTAACTATAGGTCATGGGTTAGTGGGTGCATGAGACGGTTGGAAATCCACGTTGTGTCTGTGTGGTTCCAAAACGTAAGGAATAAGTTTTGTGAGTTACTAGAGTCTTGCATTAGTAATAGGAATAATGGGGTAGTGCCTATTAATTAGGAAGAAGCAGTTATAAGTTTTTTATCTATAAATAGTGGGTTTTGTGGCCTCTACGAGTTGTAGTTTCTCACTTTGTGTTTTTACCTAAGTTTTTATCTTATACTAAGAAGTGTTTTTAGTATTTACCTCTTTCATTATTAAGTTACTATTTTGTAGTGTGTTGCTGCATCCTCTTTCATTATTAAGTTACTATTTTGTAGTGTGTTGCTGCATGTTTCTCGGTTTGAACCAACAGTTTGATATCAAAGCATCAGGTTCGATTGAGCTGGGCGTGTTTGAACATTGCGAAGATCATTGCTGAAGTCAGATCTTCAAGTTGGTTTGCAATTATGTGGTGCAATTCATGATGTCTAACGGTACAAATTTAAACTCTATAAATCTTTCACATGCCTTGGTACCCATTTTTAATGGAGAAAACTATAAATTTTAGAGTATTAAGATGGCATTTTTCATCTCTCAAGATCTTTGGGATCTAGTTGAAAATGGTTTTGTAGAGAGACAAAGCTCAAAAGCAACAAAAAAAGGCAACAAATGAAGTAAAGGAGTTGCGCAAAAGGGATGTCAAAGCCCTTCTCATTTTACAACAAGCGGTAACTGAAAGTATTTTTCCTCGAATTGCGGCAACCACCAAGTCGAATGAAGCATGAATTATTTTGAAGGTAGCCTATCATGGAGATAGTAAGGTAACTACTGTAAAACTTCAAACACTTTGTAGAGATTTTAAGACCCTGCTAATGAAAGAAAACGAGTTTGTGCAAGATTTTTTTTCTAAAATGTCTATTACTGTAAATCAAATGAGAACATTCGGAGAAATAATTAATGATAAAAAAGGTAGCAACAAAAATCCTATGAAGTATGCCACCAAAGTTTGATCATGTTGTCAAAGCCATAGAGGAATCTAAAGACATGAGTGATTATTCTATTAACAAATTAATGGGGTTTCTTTTGGCACATGAGGCATGGTTGAACAGGTCAACCGAGAAAAGTATCAAATATGTATTTCAAGCCAAGGTAGAAATTTTTAACAAGCAAGCGAGTGGTGAAGGTACCTTACAGAATAAATATGCAGGAAGAGGAAGAGGTAGAGGAGGATATTGTGGTTATGGTCGTAGTAGTGGGAGATTTGAAATGGGTCGGTACAATGGAAGCAATCAAAGGCCGAGTTATAAAGACAAACAATGCTATTATTGCAAGAAGTACGGGCATGTTAAAGCAAGATGTTGGGAGAAAACAAAGAAGCATGTCAATGTCGCTGAAGAACAAGAACAAGGTAACCTTTTCCTTGCTCAATTGAAAACCAAGGTTAATAATATGTGGTTTCTAGATAGTGGTTGTAGTAACTACATGTGAGATAAAAAAAAAACTTTTTCATAATATTGATGAATCCATGAGAATGAATGTTCGGCTTGGAAACAACAAACAAGTGCAAAGTGAAGGCAAGAAAACTATTGAAGTTGATGTTAAATCAAGTAATAAAAGGGTGATTCATGATGTTTATTATATATCTGGTTTATCATACAATTTATTGAGTGTTGGACAATTAATTGAGAATGGTTATGCACTTAACTTTTATGATGGAGTATGTGAAATTAGAAAAAGGAAAATAGACAGTGAACCTCTCATAGGAGTCAAGATGGCACCTAATAGAATGTTTCCTCTTGAATTTACACGCGTAAATGATATTGCCTTGATTGGCAAAGAGGATGAGCCTTCACATCTTTGGCACTTACGATATGTACATTTACACTATAATGGGCTGAAAATACTAAGAACCAAAAATATGGTTTTGGGGTTGCCTAGTGTAACATGCAGTGATGGAGTTTGTAAAGGGTGTGTATATGGGAAGCAACATTGTTTGTCATTTCCCATCGAAAAGGTGTGGAGATCCAGAAAGCCTCTTGAGTTAGTTCATGCATACCTTTGTGGGCCCATGAACACTCCATCCTTATACAATAGTACATATTTTTTATTGCTTACTGATGATTTTACTCGCATGAGTTGAGTGTTTTTTCTCTCTCAAAAGTCAGAAGCATTTAAAAATTTCAGGAGTTCAAAGCCTTTGCAGAAAATGATAGTGAGCATGTCATAAAATGTCTACGTACAGATAGAGGGAGAGAATTTTTGTCTAATGAGTTTGAAGATTTTTGCAAGAAGAATGAAATTCGTAGGCAGCTAACAGCAAGGAAAACATCAGAGCAAAATGGTGTAGCTGAGCGAAAAAACCGTACAGTTGTGGAAATGGCCAGGAGCATGTTAAGTGAAAAATGTCTCCCGAACAAATTTTGGGCTGAAGCAGTGAACACGACAGTATACTTACTCAATATATCTCCAATAAAGGTTGTGTGTAACATGACTCCATATGAGGCGTGGTGGCAGCGAAAGCCAAATGTAAGTAACTTAAGAATTTTTAGTTGTGTGTCTTATTCCTTGATCGAAACAAGATGGATAAGAAAAGTGAGAAATGCATTTTTGTTGGTTATAGTGACACAATAAAGAGGTATCAATTATATAATCCAACAACTGAGAGTTTAATTATTCGTCGTGATGCTATTTTTGATGAATTAAGCTCTTGGAATTAGAATCAAGATGCAGATAGGTCAAAGATGGTAGATGTTTCCCTTATACCTGATAAGACATTGGAAGCCTCAACAAGTATGTCTCAAGACAACAGTGATACTGAGGACACAGACTCACTGCCTAGAAAGGTAAGATCCATAAAAGAAAATTATAAATCTTGTACATTTACCCTGATGGTTGAAGAACATATATGCTATGAGGATGCTAGTAGGAAACAAGAATGGGTAAGATCAATGGAAGAAGAAATGGTAGCCATTAAAAAAAACAATACCTGAGAACTTGTAGATTTACCCACAGGTCAAAATGCTATTGGTGTAAAATGGGTTTACAAGGTTAAATATAATGTTGATAGGAGCGTGCAAAAATACAAGGCAAGGTTAGTCGTTAAGGGGTATGCTCAAGAATTTGGAGTAGACTTTTCAAAAACTTTTTCTCCTATTGTACGTTTTGAAACTGTTAAAATTATTTTGGCATTAGCAACTCATATGAAATGGTCAGTATTTCAATTTGATATAAAGTCTGCATTTTTGAATGGGTTCTTGGAAGAAGAGGTCTATGTTTGCCAACCACAAGGATTTATTGTTAAAGGGAAGGAAGAGAAGGTGTACAGGTTGAAAAAGGCATTTTATGGCCTTAAACAGGCATCGCGATCCTGGTGCAGGAGATTGGACTCATACCTAGTGTAAAGAGGATTTCACAGAAGTGAGAGTGAACACACTTTGTATGTAAAAGGAACAGGTACAGAATTTCTTATAGTCTGTGTTTATGTAGATGACATAATTTATACAGGCTTGTCAAGTACACTTTCTAAAGAATTTAAGGTGAGCATGATACAAGAATTTGAAATGTCAAATCTAGGGTTGTTACATTATTTTCTTGGACTTCAAGTCCAACAAAGTGTTGATGGTATTTTTATTTCTCAAGAAAAAGTATGCTTTAGATATACTTGAGAAATTTAATATGGTGTCATGCAAGCCATGTTCCACTCCCATGAATACTAATGAAAAATCATCGGTACACGATGGTATTATGAAGGCTAATGAACAGTTGTATAGAAGTTTAGTTAGACGGCTAATATATCTTACACAAACACGTTCAGATATCATGTTTCCAGAATCTCAAGGTTTATGCAGTGTCCCACGATACATCATCTTGAAGCGGCAAAGCGGATGCTTCGTTATGTTCAAGCAACAACTAATTATGGGATTTGGTACCAATCAATTTATGATTTCAAATTAATTGGTTTTTCTGATAGTGATTGGATTGGTTTTGTAGATGACAGAAAAAGCACAAGTGGATTCATCTTTAATCTCGGATCAGAAGTCGTGTCATGGATGTCAAAGAAGCAAGCAACAATGGCACTTTCGTCCTCAGAAGCAGAGTATGTTGTTGTGAATGCAACTGTATGTCAAACTATTAGGATAAGAAGAATTTTGGCAGACTTGCATCAAGAACAGGCAAATGCAACAGAACTCTATTATGACAACCAAGCAACCATTGTCATGACAAAGAATCCAGTGTTCCATGGACGAACTAAGCATATTGAGTTGCGTCATCATTTTATCAGACAAGGTGTTGTCGATGGAGCTATAACAATGAAATATTGCTCTACGAATGACCAAATTGCAGATGGATTTACAAAAGCACTTAGCTATTCAAAGTTTGTGAAATTCAGATCCACTTTAGGTGTATCGAGTTTTGCATAAAGGGGGAGTGATAGTGTATGATGCAAAAAAGAGGTTACGAATGGATAACCATAGGTCATGGGTTAGTGGGTGTGTGAGACAGTTGGGAATCCACGTTGGGTCTGTAAGACCCGCGAATTTCTGAGTGCTTTATTGTGTGATTTGAGTTGGAATGTATGTTTGTGTGTACTTGTGAAGTAGCACGTGATTTGATGAAATTTGACTATGCTTTGTATTTTTGCCTTGTATTCGCAACCTGAAAATCGCGTAAACATAATGTGCAAGTAAGAAGTGTCAAATTCTGGATGAGTTAGCCTTTAAGAATTTAAGGGTTAAATTATATTATATTTTTATGGTTCGTCCCCGAATTTGGGACTTATTGGACGTAAGAACCTCGTCAGTACATTTGAATTACGAGTTTTGACCCAAGTTTGGACCCGAATCGTAATACGCTTAATTCTCGCAATTGGATGAGAATTTCCTTATAAGGCTTCATGCATTTCATATTAATTGAGGTTATGAACAAAACTGAAAGATTTAATTGGAATTATTCAGTGTTTTAAGGCATTAATTAAGTGATGTTTTGAAACTTATCTATTGGCGATTTTGGATCTTGGACCGGATCACTAGTAGAGGACCCAAACCCATTGGGCGCCCTCTCTAGAGGACCATTTTATTCATGGTTGACCAGCCGGTCAAGGTTTGACCATCTGGGTGGCGATTTTGAAAGAAGTTGCATGGCTTTTGAAAAGAAGGCCACGATTGGCCCTTTTCTTCTTTTGAAACTCATGATGAGCCTTGAAGCTCATCATGAAAGGTGTTTTTCAATAAAGGGGACCATGGGGTTGGCGCCCCATGGTGTTTTTGTAATTGTTTCAAAACAATTCAAATAACAAAATCTGATTGGTTGGGTTGAGTGGCAGCCCAGGTAAATATTACAAGTTTTAAAGTCTTTTTGAAACCCTTTTACAATGGCATTATTGAAACTCTTGTGAAATGATTTCTAAAGCTCAACATGCATTGGGCGTGGATACCTATGGGTGGGGCGTGGAGCACTCCACGCCCTCCATCTTATGAGTTTTAATCCTAGCCGTTCCTTTTTGTAAACCATATGTACTTAAGGTTGCAAGAGAGAGAAAGAGGGGACCTCTTGGGCGATTTTCTGGGAGGAACCTCTCTCTCTTCCCCTTCTTTCTCTTCTTCTCCAAAACCGAGTGAGAAGAGTTGTGAGTGTGGGGTGGTTCTAGCCGTGAGCACCTTCTTCATCTCCTTAGTTGATTCAAGCCTCGAAGGTGAGACACCTCCTTTTCCCTATGCTTAGTGTGGATTTCGGACAAGTAAATGCACTTTGTTTCATGCATTCTCGTAAGTTGCCAATACATGTTTTTCTTTCGGATTTGTGGATGTTTAATGGATTAGATTGCATGCATAATGAATGTCCGGTTAAGCATGTTTTCAAGCTTCTTTCTCATGCAATATTGGCATTGTAGCTCAAGGCCAAACGGTTTTCCACGTTGACATGTTTATTAGTACATTTTTAAGCTTTTTCCTCGTGCAAAATGGGCACTATAGCTTAAGGCCATACCGTTCTTCGTATTTGCACGCTTATTGTTACTTTTAAACCTCGTTTTAACATTGGTAAAGCGTGTTTACAAGGAACTGTTTTAGCCTTTCATTTTCCTCAAAAGTTTCAAGTTTCTGTCTTGCATGGTTTAGTGGTTGCATCAATGTTCTTTCCCATGCTTTAGTGGCGAGGAGGCCGCGGATGGCACCTGCCCAGCCAACCCATCCATTCGGGTTAGCCCCGTTTTGGGTGCTGCAGGCTTGGGCTAAACGGGCCGAGCTGTGGTGGAATCGCACCCTTTCGTTTAACACTCCGTTCGAGCAGTAACCGAGCCCACCAACACGGGTTGGTGTGGGTTTCGGTTTTCCCCATCTCTGGCCTGACATGGTCTGGACCGAAATGGTCCAGACCTGTCAAAGGTTGTCCCATGATCGTCGGCTTGGGCGTCAGCCCTTTTTCGTCTGCCAGCTGAGATTTTCGGGCATGTTGTGGAAGTTGCAGCAGCTGGGCTGTGTCCAGACGCAGGCTGGAAGGCCTGCGCACCTCCTGGACCTTTGGCCGAAGCCAACCTGGATCTGGACCAGTCGGTCTAGTTCTGGACTGTGTTGGGCCAGCCTACTGCAACCAAGTTGCAGCAGGTGGATCGTCTTCGGGTGCAAATCCTGCACCCCTTGCGTTTTGGTATTGGCCGAGCCCCAAGTGATGTCTGGACCAGTCGATCCAGACCTGGGTTTTTCTTCTTAGCTGCACCCGGTGCACGTGCGCGAGTTGCCACATGACAACGAATGATCGGCAGTCCTAATAGATGATTTTCTCTCCCGTAGTTGCGCATTTGAGTGCTGGTTTATGGTGATCCGAGCTGCAGCCTATGCGGATGAATGTGCATACGTACCGCGGGGTCCAATACCCCAGCAACGTGATGGATTTGACTCATCGTATCACAATGGATTGTACTCGTCAAACCGAAGCAAACTTTATATGTAAATTTCCATTTCCATTGTCGTGCCTATAGCCTTGTTAGTAGACATCCAAGCTTTAGCCAAAGGGCTGCAAGTGTGCTGGGAGTGGGATCCAATATCCCAACGAGTGCACTAAGTGTTTGGACTCATGTGATGTATGTGTGTGGACCGATGTGATGTATCATGATGCTACTTAGCGTAGTTGGTGCACATTTTAGTACATAGATGACACGCGTGATGAATGTGATCACTAACTCATGTTAACAACTCTCGTATGTTTGTCAACTAAGGAACGTGGGCATAATCGTGTTGCTATGTCTTGGGATGCACTATGGATATTGCAGTAGTGTGATACACATGCAATTTAGCCTATGGATATTGCAGTAGTGCGAGACACATGTAATTAGCCTATGGGTATTGCAGTGGTACAAGACTAGCACAACCTTGGAACTCCTTGGCGAGTGGTTAGCGAGATGGGCTCGCTTATGGTTGCAACGTACTGGTTGGGAACCTTGGCATTGCTTGTGAGTTAAGCCTTTCATGCCAAATGCTTCTAACTGTCCCATCATAGCATCATAACATACGATGTTGGAATCATCATAGGATAGTTCTTCCACCTATGACACAATGCACAAGACTGTTCACTTGTACTTTATGTTCTGTGATGCATAATAGTCACTTATGCTTTGACTATTTGCAAGGATGTATACTAGTTACAGCCTTTCTTATTGATACATTTGTACTTTATGTTCTGTGATGCATACTTTGTTACCAATGTTGATCCATCGCTGAATCATTGTCCTTGATGCATGCTATAGAGGTTGTCGATAATACTCCATGTTTGGATATCACTGTTCTATACTTGTCCATGCTGCAACTGCTCAAATACTGTATATTGGCATGCTACGTTTACCATGTATAGCTTGTTCTTGATTTCCACATCTTTGGCATATCTTGTTGGTTTGTCTCACCAGCTCGAAAGAGTACTGACCCCGTTTTATGGGGATACAGGTTTACTTTGACGTGCGGTGGAGCTCGATGTGCTGCAGCGGACTTCGAACCCACACTTCTGAACCTCGCTTGTTGGATCCTGGCAGTGTTTTGTATAAGGAATCGGATATACAATTTTGTAAAGCTCTATTTAATAAAGGTTGTTTCATTTAAATGTTGTTTCACACCTGTAGTGACCACCTAGGGTTTCCCGCTTGTTGGTCTTTCCCTTTGGCTTTTTCCGCGCTTGTGCTTTGGTTTTCAAAAAAAAAAAAGAGTTTCCTCAAGGGTCGAGAAATCTGGGTTTGGGTCGCCACAGAATTGGTATCAAAGCAGTGTTTTAAAAGAGTTAAGAAGTGTGGTTCAAGTCTCTGCATGCATCAGCCATCGCACTGTGAGTATTTCTAACCCAGTTTTTGTTGTTTAGTAGCTGCTCTGCTTGATTTGATAAAATTGTGTGCTTTCGGGTGTCTTCCGATGTGAGGCCCCATTTCGTGCTTAAGCCTCGTGTAACAGGCTTGAGACATCGTTTATCGGAACCTAAGTGTTCGTTTGTACTGGTGGATATAGTTTCCAGGCTGTATCGAGTCGACTCCGGTTAGAGTAGGAGTTTTCGACTAAGATTTAGGGAACTACTTGCGTAGTTCACCCTTCTCGTTCCACGTTGTGTTGGTGGAAACGATTGAGATGTCATAGCAACTATCGAGCTTTAGCCTTATCATGTTATAGATGAGATGACTTCGATGAGAACCATCGTGTGAGGTTCAGGTGTGGATATTTTCCCTCTTTTCCAACCTCGTCGATATGGTGGTAGTCCTGTCCTTGGCGAAGGGTATCTCGTGTGATGTGAACCTTTTTAGACAGGGAAGTAGAAGCCTCGTCGGTGCCAGTAAGCCCTTACTTATCCTGCAGGCGGATACTTGACGCTGTTATTTTTCCCAGTCGTTCTTGGTGATGAGAACGTATATGTTGTTTCGTGCCTTGCATGTTGTGTGGGATGCCAGTGATGGCATTGGATTCCTGAAAGGATCGTGTTCTGGGGATGGCTCGACACCGATTTCGAGGGCATTGCCGCTCGTGAGAGGGCGTTGCGGAAATTTTGTTTCCCCCACCACTGTCTGAAGGATAGTGGTGTGTTGGCTCAGGAGGTGATTCCTGGTAGCGCCAACTGTACCGTTGAAGTGGTGATTCGCTAGCGATGCCATTAGAGTTGTGATTCTATAATGAAGGTCATTTGGAGTGGTGACTCTCCAGTGATACCGTTGAAGTGGTGATTCTTCAGCGATGCCGTTAGCGTGGTGATTCGCTAGCGATGCCATTAGAGTGGTGATTCTCTAATGAAGGTCATTTGGAGTGGTGACTCTCCAGTGATACCGTTGAAGTGGTGATTCTTCAGCGATGCCGTTAGCGTGGTGATTCGCTAGCGATGCCATTAGAGTGGTGATTCTCTAATGAAGGTCATTTGGAGTGGTGACTCTCCAGTGATACCGTTGAAGTGGTGATTCTTCAGCGATGCCGTTAGCGTGGTGATTCGCTAGCGATGCCATTAGAGTGGTGATTCTCTAATGAAGGTCATCGGAGTGGTGACTCTCCAGTGATATCGTTGGGGTGGTTCCCTAACGATGGTGTGCTTGGCTAGTTACGATTAATGATGTTACGATCAACTATGTCTCGTGACAATGCTAGATGAGTATAGATGACTCTCGTATTTTTTTTGCCTTGTCATGTGACGATGACTTTCCTGGTTTCGTTAGAGTTGTGTTCTCTAACATTCGTCATCAAGAATAGTGGTTTCCGGTGATAGCAACCTTGTTTGGTCGTTTGAGATCGTTCGTAGAACGCGCTTTCGTCGTGTTGTGTTGCACGATTGAATGTGATGTAAATTTTGTCTGAATTTTTGTGTGCTTATGCTTATGGTAGTTGTTTGGTTGCTGCTAGGTTTCTCAGACCTACCTTTTTTACTCACCTTGCTTCTGATAATGATAGATGACTTGGAGGACTAGATGCAATGTTGTTATGGGCACTGTGAACAACCTTGCAGAGGTTGTGCATCAGCAAGCGGCTGCAATGCATCAGATGGGCAAAAATCTTCAGCATGTAGCACAGAGTGTGCAAAGCAGTAGTGTGGTTACGTATAAGCGATTCATGGAGTTAGATCCTCCTGCTTTTATGGGTAAGACAGACTCTGAAGCTGCTGAGTCATGGCTACGTGAGATGGAACGTATTTTTCGTGTTCTGGATGTGCCATAAGAGAAGAAAGTGGATTTTGGCACTTATCGCTTGAAGGACCATGCTGAGAAGTGGTGGGACACTGTCTCTTCGGTCAGATTCAAGGACGCGACTGTTACGTGGGATGAATTCGTGGAAGTTTTTAACTCTGCTTATTTTCCTAAGCACGAACGCAGTAGGAAGATGCAAGAATTTATGGACTTGCAGCAAGGAGCGATGACCTTATCCGATTATACTACAAGATTTCGTTGTTTGGAACGATATTGTCCGAACGTTTACGTTACGGAGGATGATCGAGCAATGAAGTTTGCTCGTGGGTTGAGGCCTACTTTGAGAACAAAGGTGTTCACTAACGGGCCTAAATCGCTCGAAGAAGCTATTGAGGTAGCTACTCTGTTAGATGAAGATCAATCCGAGCACCAGGCTCAAGTTTTCACGATTGTGGCGGAGAAGAAACCTAGTGTGGTGGAGTCCTCGCCACCTACTAGAGGGCGGAAGCGTCAGAGAGTACAACTGAATGTCCAGCGGAGATGACCTCAACAATCGAATCGCCAGCAAAAGCAACCTCAGCGACCAGGAGATGAGCGGAAGTGTCGGCAATGCGATGTAGATCACGATTTTGAGACTTGTCCTCGTTTCAAGGGCAAATGTTTCAAGTGTGGACAACCTGGGCATTTTGCCAAATTTTTCTTGGAGAAGCCTCCAACAGACTTAGATGTTGCCGAGTAGGCGCAGTAAGGCGAGATCTAACCCTTGCATTATTGCTTGTTATTTCGTGATTTCGCGGACGAAATCTCTTTTAAGGAGGGTAGAATGTAAGACCCGCGAATTTCTGAGTGCTTTATTGTGTGATTTGAGTTGGAATGTATGTTTGTGTGTACTTGTGAAGTAGCACGAGATTTGATGAAATTTGACTATGCTTTGTATTTTTGCCTTGTATTCGCAACCTGAAAATTGCGTAAACATAATGTGCAAGTAAGAAGTGTCAAATTCTGGATGAGTTAGCCTCTAAGAATTTAAGGGTTGAATTATATTATATTTTTATGGTTCGTCCCTGAATTTGGGACTTATTGGACGTAAGAACCTCGTCAATACATGCGAATTACGAGTTTTGACCCAAGTTTGGACCCGAATCGTAATACGCTTAATTCTCGCAATTGAATGAGAATTTCCTTATAAGGCTTCATGCATTTCATATTAATTGAGGTTATGAACAAAACTGAAAGATTTAATTGGAATTATTCAGTGTTTTAAGGCATTAATTAAGTGATGTTTTAAAACTTATCTATTGGCGATTTTGGATCTTGGACCGGATCACTAGTAGAGGACCCAAACCCATTGGGTGCCCTCTCTAGAGGACCATTTTATTCATGGTTGACCAGCCGGTCAAGGTTTGACTAGCTGGGTGGCGATTTTGAAAGAAGTTGCATGGCTTTTGAAAAGAAGACCACGATTGGCCCTTTTCTTCTTTTGAAACTCATGATGAGCCTTGAAGCTCATCATGAAAGGTGTTTTTCAATAAAGGGGACCATGGGGTTGGCGCCCCATGGTGTTTTTGTAATTGTTTCAAAACAATTCAAATAACAAAATCTGATTGGTTGGGTTGAGTGGCAGCCCAGGTAAATATTACAAGTTTTAAAGTCTTTTTGAAACCCTTTTACAATGGCATTATTGAAACTCTTGTGAAATGATTTCTAAAGCTCAACATGCATTGGGCGTGGATACCTATGGGTGGGGCGTGGAGCACTCCACGCCCTCCATCTTATGAGTTTTAATCCTAACCGTTCCTTTTTGTAAACCCTATGTACTTAAGGCTGCAAGAGAGAGAAAGAGGGGACCTCTTGGGCGATTTTCTGGGAGGAACCTCTCTCTCTTCCCCTTCTTTCTCTTCTTCTCCAAAACCGAGTGAGAAGAGTTGTGAGTGTGGGGTGGTTCTAGCCGTGAGCACCTTCTTCATCTCCTTAGTTGATTCAAGCCTCGAAGGTGAGACACCTCCTTTTCCCTATGCTTAGTGTGGATTTCGGACAAGTAAATGCACCTTGTTTCATGCATTCTCGTAAGTTGCCAATACATGTTTTTCTTTCGGATTTGTGGATGTTTAATGGATTAGATTGCATGCATAATGAATGTCCGGTTAAGCATGTTTTCAAGCTTCTTTCTCATGCAATATTGGCATTGTAGCTCAAGGCCAAACGGTTTTCCACGTTGACATGTTTATTAGTACATTTTTAAGCTTTTTCCTCATGCAAAATGGGCACTATAGCTTAAGGCCATACCGTTCTTCGTATTTGCACGCTTATTGTTACTTTTAAACCTCGTTTTAACATTGGTAAAGCGTGTTTACAAGGAAATGTTTTAGCCTTTCATTTTCCTCAAAAGTTTCAAGTTTCTGTCTTGCATGGTTTAGTGGTTGCATCAATGTTCTTTCCCATGCTTTAGTGGCGAGGAGGCCGCGGATGGCACCTGCCCAGCCAACCCATCCATTCAGGTTAGCCCCGTTTTGGGTGCTGCAGGCTTGGGCTAAACGGGCCGAGCTGTGGTGGAATCGCACCCTTTCGTTTAACACTCCGTTCGAGCAGTAACCGAGCCCACCAACACGGGTTGGTGTGGGTTTCGGTTTTCCCCATCTCTAGCCTGACATGGTCTGGACCGAAATGGTCCAGATCTGTCAAAGGTCGTCCCATGATCGTCGGCTTGGGCGTCAGCCCTTTTTCGTCTGCCAGCTGAGATTTTCGGGCATGTTGTGGAAGTTGCAGCAGCTGGGCTGTGTCCAGACGCAGGCTGGAAGGCCTGCGCACCTCCTGGACCTTTGGCCGAAGCCAACCTGGATCTGGACCAGTCGGTCTAGTTCTGGACTGTGTTGGGCCAGCCTACTGCAACCAAGTTGCAGCAGGTGGATCGTCTTCGGGTGCAAATCCTGCACCCCTTGCGTTTTGGTATTGGCCGAGGCCCAAGTGATGTCTGGACCAGTCGATCCAGACCTGGGTTTTCCTTCTTAGCTGCACCCGGTGCACGTGCGCGAGTTGCCACATGACAACGAATGACCGGCAGTCCTAATAGATGATTTTCTCTCCCGTAGTTGCGCATTTGAGTGTTGGTTTATGGCGATCCGAGCTGCAGCCTATGCGGATGCATGTGCATACGTACCGCGGGGTCCAATACCCCAGCAACGTGATGGATTTGACTCATCGTATCACAATGGATTGTACTCGTCAAACAGAAGCAAACTTTATATGTAAATTTCCATTTCCATTGTCGTGCCTATAGCCTTGTTAGTAGACATCCAAGCTTTAGCCAAAGGGCTGCAAGTGTGCTGGGAGTGGGATCCAATATCCCAACGAGTGCACTAAGTGTTTGGATTCATGCGATGTATGTGTGTGGACCGATGTGATGTATCATGATACTACTTAGCGTTGTTGGTGCACATTTTAGTACATAGATGACACGCATGATGAATGTGATCACTAACTCATGTTAACAACTCTCGTATGTTTGTCAACTAAGGAACGTGGGCATAATCGTGTTGCTATGTCTTGGGATGCACTATGGATATTGCAGTAGTGCGAGACACATGCAATTTAACCTATGGATATTGCAGTAGTGCGAGACACATGTAATTAGCCTATGGGTATTGCAGTGGTGCAAGACTAGCGCAACCTTGGAACTCCTTGGCTAGTGGTTAGCGAGATGGGCTCGCTTATGGTTGCAACGTACTGGTTGGGAACCTTGGCATTGCTTGTGAGTTAAGCCTTTCATGCCAAATGCTTCTAACTGTCCCATCATAGCATCATAACATACGATGTTGGAATCATCATAGGATAGTTATTCCACCTATGACACAATGCACAAGATTGTTCACTTGTACTTTATGTTCTGTGATGCATAATAGTCACTTATGCTTTGACTATTTGCAAGGATGTATACTAGTTACAGCCTTTCTTATTGATACATTTGTACTTTATGTTCTGTGATGCATACTTTGTTACCAATGTTGATCCATCGCTGAATCATGTTCCTTGATGCATGCTATAGAGGTTGTCGATAATACTCCATGTTTGGATATCACTGTTCTATACTTGTCCATGCTGCAACTGCTCAAATACTGTATATTGGCATGCTACGTTTACCATGTATAGCTTGTTCTTGATTTCCACATCTTTGGCATATCTTGTTGGTTTGTCTCACCAGCTCGAAAGAGTACTGACCCCGTTTTATGGGGATACATGTTTACTTTGACGTGCGGTGGAGCTCGATGTGCTGCAGCGGACTTCGAACCCACACTTCTGAACCTCGCTTGTTGGATCCTGGCAGTGTTTTGTATAAGGGATCGGATATACAATTTTGTAAAGCTGTATTTAATAAAGGTTGTTTCATTTAAATGTTGTTTCACACCTGTAGTGACCACCTAGGGTTTCCCGCTTGTTGGTCTTTCCCTTTGGCTTTTTCCGCGCTTGCGCTTTGGTTTTCAAAAAAAAAAAAAAGAGTTTCCTTAAGGGTCGGGAAATCTGGGTTTGGGTCGCAACAGTGTCTGTGTGATTCCAAAACATAAGAAATAAGTTTTGTGAGTTACTAGAGTCGTGCATTAGTAATATGAATAATGGGGTAGTGCCTATTAATTAGGAAGAAGCAATTATAAGTTTTTTATCTATAAATGGTGGGTTTTATAGCTTGTACGAGTTGTAGTTTCTCACCTTGTGTTTTTACCTAAGTTTTTATCTTATACTAAGTGTTTTTAGTATTGACCTCTTTCATTATTAAGTTACTATTCTGTAGTGTGTTGTTGTGTGCTTCTCGATTTGAACCAACAGTTCTTTAAGACAGCCTCGAGCATGAGTAGAAGGATTCCCAACAAAGGGTTAAGAGACAGCAGACTAGTGTGACCACAACTTATTACTGTCAGTAATGACTTGACCAGCCTGGTCAAGATTTGGACCAATTCTTCTTCTCCAGTTAAGCTGAAGTCTGAGACTACTCAGGTTCCTGAATCCATTATGCAAGAGCATGAGGGGTTCAGTCGAATGAGATAGCTGGATGACTAGGTCACAATATCATAATCGAGGGGTTCTCGGGTTCGAAACCCCACAGGGGGTGTCCTGCAAATTGCTTATAAAAAATAAAAATAAAGAAAAAGATGGGGGGGGCATTAAAAGGTGGCAACAGAATGAAAGGCAAAGGGTCCTAGAAATAAGATACCCTTTACAACTAATTTTGATGGGGAAGCAAGTTTAGGCATTTAAAACACCATTCTATCACCGTGTTCATCCAAAGGACAAAATGTGGGGAAAAAATGACAATGGAGGTTTTGCAGAACAAGCAAATGACATCGACAATGGGGGACTTATAGAATAAGCATATGGAGACACCAAATCATAGTCTAAAAAATAATCAATGATGCAAGTCTTGTTGCTTCCAGATTCACAGGGCGGGCCTCACAAGATCAATAGACAGTGCTGGATGAAACTAAAGGAAAACAGATAAGAAAGGATAATTGCTATGATAAAGCAAAACAAACAGCTATTATGAAAAGTAAACATAGGATGATATATATACACATTAACCAGCCAAGAAGATTCAAATATGGACATATGTTACATGAGAATACATTGGGGTATACACAAGTAAACATTCTTGAAACAAATAGGGATTCCTCCAACCAAATCTGGCACAAGAATGTGGCATACAATGTACTCATGAAATTCACATGGAAGCTTCCGAAATTTCTAATTATGATTTGTAAATTTATAGCATTTCACAGGACCTACCAGTGCAAGGGCTTCTTCAAGGGCCTCAAAAAGATACTCAGGATAGTCCTCTATACGTGTAGGACCAAGAGATGAAGGCATTTTATATAAGACCCTCCCAATAATCTGTGCGAACATAAAGGTTAGGAATGAGTCATTGACTGCTCTTGTTTTCATTATCTCAAGAAAAAAGAAAATCTGTATAATCTACCCAAAATCCATGTGACATTCAACAGAATACATTCTAGGTGCATTTTGGTAAATTCTTTGGGCCCATGGCATGAAAAAATATAGTTCTACTATAAATGGACATTGACACTTTTATATGTTGCCTGTCTGTGTGATAATGTATCATTTCTTTTGTTTGGAAACTATAAAGATTGCAGAAGAAAACAAACAAGTTAATTGATTTAGTTTAAATAGACAGTACCTTTCTTGCATAGCCCCCATAAGCTATCCCACTAATTAGAGTTGTTGACTCACTCAGTGTGTCTGCAACACAAGCATTATGTTCACCAATGAATAGCATGGATTTAAAAAGAGGAAAAGGAAGAAGAAGAAAAGAAAGAAACATTTCGGTTTGAACCAGATGTACAACATGGACTTAAAAATTCATAGTACAAAGCACAAAACAAAAACCACCCACATGCATGTTAGTGACTGTTAATTGAAAAGGGAAACCACTGCATGAATAGATAAGCTCCACTGGGGCGTACTAAGTCTACTACAACAAAACTTGTTGCGTAGTTGTTGTTGTTGTTGTATAAAAATTTGAATGAACTGAGAAATCATATATTTGTGCTTTTTCCCCCACCAAGCGATAGCATCTCCACCAAGTAAGGCTGCTACGACCTTAATACTTAGATCCTCAATGATCATATTTTGAATATCCAGGTAGTCTTCTACTTGGAACAAAAAGTTCTCAATGGCCTTGCTATCACGAGAACCATTGAATTTCGCGGGTCTTGGCACATCAATCCTTGATGGCCTCTCACAATTTTTGCCATTTAGGGTCACCATCTGCTGCAACGTACGGTTCCTCAACTGAAGCTCCCCTACTTCAGTCTGTAAGTCGACCACTGTAGTGATCAACGAAGTGACATGCCCCATTAGTAAGTTTACTTGTTCTTGCAGGCTCGCCACCACATCATTCAGTCCACTGAATGATTCACATGCACGTGAAATTGCTTCCTCATGCGAAGTCACATCTTCCACCACTTGTTAACAGTTGCAGCCAACTCTTCTTGGCCTCGAGGTGAACCCATCTTCTCGGCTTCGGCAATTGCCTTGCCTTTGGTGTTGCGTAAGTTTTGATAAGGCGCCACGATGTCTTGCTCATAAATCACAGCTTGTCGGCGTGTCTGTCGACACCGACTTCAAAATCCCTTCCCCAGCATAAGAACGGGCTCTGGTACCACTTGTCACGGGCCTATTTCATTCAATGGGCCAGCACGACGCGACAGTCCCTCCTCACCGCCGCAAGCCTACTTGTCAGCTCGCTTGCCGGTCATGGAAGCTTGTAATCAGAGTGCAAGAGAGCAAAAGAAAATAGATGGAGATAAATTGCAATCACAAGAAGCAATCACAACGAGGGTGAACAAAAGAAAGCTCAACGCATTTGCTTTATTCACAATTTTGCTTGCAGGCTATTACAATTCAAGTATACGAGCTGCTCCTTCAGGGTATTGATTCACTTGAACCAGGCAACTTACATCAGACTCAACAAAAGCAAAACAGACTCTAAGTGCAACTATACAATGTAAGTCACAAGGGAACATGTGTAATCCTCTTGTTTAATTTTTCTTTTTTATGATCAAGCTGGGGATTAAGGCACCTCCTCACAAGCCCTACTGGTGGCTATACAAATAGGCAGTTATTCAACCACCCATGTAAGTGTGGCTCAAACTTGCAATGTTTCATCACAAGATGACTTGCAGAAACTACTCCTACCAAACAGATGGAGTCCCCCGTTGGTAATCCACTTGTTCAATTATCACCCTAGTTTAAATATGGCAATAATGGGATGTCAGGTCTTCATGCCCCTTATGTGACTAACACACATGCTACAATGTCTATAACAAAGGATTGCAAAAATGGACTAAATCAAAAGAACCATTTTTAGTTCATAGTATAGTTTGCAGCTCACTCGACCCAAGGGGTTTGGCATAATGGGATGGGGGCCTAGACCATTTGATGACTCCCTGGGGTCGAGGGGTAAGCCCTCAGAGTTTTTCACTAACATGGACAGAGACCGTACGTATACGGCAGGCTGAGCCAGCACGGCTAGGTCACTGTGGCTGGAGTAGTTTCTCCAAGTTAAAAAAAATAGGTTGCAACTCACCAGCACGAAGCCAGAATCGTTTGTAATCACTAGTCAGTCATATATATGATTTTTTTTAACCTTGTATACACTCTGATACAGTTCAATGACTGAGCATGCCCAAAGTCATGGTTATAGTTAACATCTTTCTCTCTTTCTTTCTCTCTCTCTCTCTCTTGCATTGTTGGTTCAACCAAAGCTTAATACACGCTTATTGAGTTTTTTCATCTTAACCATCTTTTCTTATAATTATTTATAGTGAATTTATGAAAATTAATCAAAAAGTGAACTTTTGCCAGAAGCTTGGTTGATACATATCTCCTTATGTTTCCTTTAAATCATACTTGATTCATGGAATTGAAAGACCCAAGTAGAGTTGGGAAACAGGGTGAGCTGCTTATGGTTCAATTCATGTTTAACTTCAGTGTTGTGTCCCCTCTTTTTTTATAGGAGGCAGTCACACAAGAAGATTGGTGAGGGGCATCTTGAGCAAGGCCCCTATGTGATAAATAAAGAGGACTCGGCTATGATCTCTAGTCAAAGCGTGAATAATGGTTAGATGTGACATCTCAGGTTGGGACATCCTTCGAACAGGTCTCTTTCAGCCTTGGTTCCTGATGTTGCTTTTGACACTCATATGTGTGATGTTTGTCGATATGCAAAGATGACTCAACCTCCATTCCCAATATCTGACAATGTTGCTAGTAAATTGTTTGATCTTGTTCATTCAGATGTTTGGGGTCCTGCACCCACGGCGTCACATGCTGGTTTTAAGTATTATTTAACATTAATTGATGATCAGTAAAAAATGACAGATATACTTGCTCAAATCCAAGGATGAAGTTTTCGAAAGATTTAAGAATTTTTACAATATGGTTTACACGCAGTTTGATACTCGGATTAAGATTTTGAGAACTAACAATGGGACATAATTTAAAAACAAGAGTTTTTAAGAATTTGAAGACCAAAATGACTTGGATCATCAGTTTACCTGCGTCGAAACTCCACAACAGAATGGAGTCACTGAGCGAAAAAATAGGCATCTTCTCAAGGTAACTAGATCCTTACTTTTCCAAACTCACATGCCAAAAATATTTTGGAGTGACACTATCATGATAGCATGCTATATTATAAATCGCCTCCCATCGGTAAATCTTCAAGGAAGATCCCCATGGGAACTGTTGAAAGGAAAAAACCCGAGTGTTGAACATTTGCGAGTTTTTGGTTGCATCATGTATATGTTAATTCCTAAAGGTGATCGAGACAAACTCAGGCACCGAGCTCGAAAATGTTTATTCTTGGGATACTCCACGATGAAAAAGGCATATAGGTGTTATAATCTAGAAGAAAAATGCTTGTATATCTCGGGTGATGTCAACTTTGATGAAGATATACCTTTCTTCAAATATGTCTCTAACGAAGAATGTTGTGAGGGGGAGGTGGTTCTCTCCAGTATTGACGCCTGTGATGATCTGTTGATAACCAAAGTTACTAGATCCATTAGTGAGTCCCAAAGAACGGATGATCTGCCCCCAAATAGTACAGGCCACACTTTCAATGAACAGGTAGTGGTCCACCATCCAGATGTAAAAAGATCTCAGCGAGTCTCTAGACCTCCTGATCACTTGAAAGATTTTATTACCTATACGGCCACTAAACATCCTATTGAAAAACAAATTAGCTATGGGCATTTGCCATGGCATTTCTAAGTTTTATTGATGCCAATCATGAACCGATATCATACGAAGAAGCAAAAAATGAGCCAGTTTGGGTTAAGGCGATGAAAGAGGAACTTGACACTCTGCATAAAAATAAAACATGGGAAATTGTTTCCCTTCAGGAAAAGAAAAAGATTATAGGGTGTCGATGGATTTTCAAAAAAAAAAATTAAAAGTGATAGATCTATCGAAAGACACAAGGCAAGACTTGTTGCAAAAGGATACACTCAAACCCAAGGGATCGATTACGAAGAAACATTTGCCCCGGTTGTGAAAATGAATAGTGTATATATTATTTTATCCATTACTTGCAATTTAAAATGGTTGTTGTATCAACTTGATGTGAAGAACTCCTTCTTGCAAGGCGACCTTCAAGAAGAAGTCTATATGAGCTTGCCGTCAGGTCATCCTCAAGAAAAAGATCCTTCTCTTGCCTACAAGCTTCACAAATCTATATATGGATTGAAGCAATCTCCAAGAGCTTAGCATCTTAAATTGAGCAATGCCATTGAAAAGTATGGGTTTGTTAAAAAATCTGCAGACAACTCTATATTTTTCAAAAGGGAAAATGACTCGATGGTTATCATGTTGATCTATGTTGATGACATCATCATCATCGGGAATAATATTCAAAAAATTATTGCTGCCAAAGAACTTCTTCAAAAATTATTTAAAATTAAAGATTTGGGTAGGCTGAAATGTTTTTTGAGCATAGAGGTGGCTAATTAAAAAAAGGGGATATTTCTGTCTAAAAAAAATACACTCTCAATTTACTTAAAGAAACCGAAAAAACTTGAAAGTAAACTTGCTAATACTTTTATAGAAACCGAATGCAATTCAATGAAAGATCAAGATGAACTAGTTGCAAACATCACTCAATATCAGCGAATTGTTGGAAAACTCGTCTGGATATTACATATGTCGTTAGTCAGGTAAGTCAACATATGCAAGCTCCTTGACAAAGTCATATAAAGGCTATTGATCGAATCCTCAAGTATTTGAAAAAGGTGTCTGGACAAGGATTGTGGTATAAAAAGAATGACAACATAGACATAAAAGGATTCTCAGATGTTGATTGGGCGGGTAGCCAGGAATGTAGATCTACTACAAGATATTGTGTATATGTCAGAGATAATTTAGTATCATGAAAGAGCAAGAAACAAAGTGTGGTTTCTAGATCCAGTGTTAAGGCAGAATACATAGCCATGACTACCACTACCAGTGAACTCATTTGGATCAAGAATCTTCTATCTGAGCTCGGGTTCAATACAAGCTCACCTATACCAATGTATTGTGATAACCAAGCGACTATTCACATTGCAGCTAATCCTGTCTTTCATGAAAGAACTAAGCATATCAAAATTGATTGTCACTTTGTCAAGGAAAACGTTCAATGTGGAGAGATTTGTACACTTTACACAAAGAGTATCGATCAAGCTTCAGATGGGCTAACAAAAGGAGTCACACATGCTCAACTCAAGGACATGTTAAACAAGTGGGGATGTCATGATATTTACACCCCACTTGCGGGGGAGTGATGGAGATAAGGCAAGTCGGCAACCGTTGTTTGTTAAGTTTCCTAAAAGCTCTCTCTCTTCCTGTTGGGATAAGATTGAGTTTCCTCTTCCTTCTCCTAAATATCTTCTTTTGGTTAATTAGCTTTGATATAAAAATCAAAATGTACCTCATATGATTTCATTGAAAGAAAAAAATAAAGAGAGTTGTAGTGGTTGCTTATGGTGGACGTAGGTCTTAAAGACCGAACCACGTAAATCGATGTGTCTGCAAATCGTGATAGTTACAAAACGTTGTGCCAATAAATCATGATGCGTATAACTCGTAGTGCCTATAAATCGCTATGCAAGTAAATTGTGGTACCTACAAATCGCTACCTATAAAATCGTCAGAGAGTTTATAGAAAAATACACTTTTATTTCAATGCTCACCTTGAAATAGCATGCATGTTTAAGTGTCATCACAGCCGTTGGATGGCAACCTTAAAAAGGGCCATAATAAAGAACATATGGTGAATAGAGATGTAATGACATACTCACAAGATCAAGACCCAAATTAGAGATCCACCAAACACTAATATTGCAATTCAGAGTTTTCTAATACATCCATCTCACCTTCATTTTATATCATGAGAGGTGAAGTTGCACAGATAAATACAAGTTTCATCAATAAGCTATAGCTAGGTTTTTATCTACAACAACAAATTAACGGCCGAATTTTTCAGAAAACCAGCCAAAGCTTCAGCCCACAAAGATCAACATATCTTTATTTCTTCTGCTTTGCTTTTCATTAAAACATTTCCCCTCAATTAGTACACTGGCAACCAGTTGTTGCCATCAATGAAGTCTATGCTCATGTATGGCTCAGCTTCTTCAGCAGTTAGCTGCTTAGACCATTCAACTCGTTGGTCAGTGTCTGCTCCTGGGCCATGGCAATCGTACTCGGCATACAACAAGTTCCTGTTGCATTCATGAAAATGCAAGGCATAAATATATGAAATATATATTTTTAAATTCTGAAATGTATTAGTAGTTTCAGGTTATACATGAAACAAACTAAATTAGCGAAAGAAAACTATTATTGGCATTAAAAAAGCACCAGAAAAAACATTTTTTTATGCTAAAAAATTTCAAAAATGCATTGTTTCTAGCGCTAATTTAGCGTCAGAAAAGGCATTTTTTTGCATTGTTTTTACCATCAAAAGGCATTTTTTCTGGTGTTATTTTAGTACAAGTAAAAAATCATTCACTTGCACTATGCATTAGTACAATAAATGTATTACCGGCAACACTTTTATTGACAAAACTACTAGTACTACTCAAACTTTTACTAGCATTAATTTAGCATCAATAAAGGTCCCATTTCTTGTAGTGCATGAAAAAACTTACATGGGGTTCACGAGACCCGTTGAGCTTTAACAGAGTGGGTGAGGCCATATTCGACTCCAAAATCCTGTCGTGTTTATAATTGGATCTATATCCAAAAATGAATCCACTCATTTAAAGTTGGATCTATTTTCAGGTCAATGAGGACCCGACCCATATCTGATTTTTTTTATTTGATCTGTGTCTTTGCCGATCTCATAGGCGTTTGTTACACACTGACACAAGAAAAGCTACTTTCCCTCTAAAGAGACACCTATGAGGGAAATGCTACCTTATGAGTAGTGGTGTGAAGTCATTTTCATAGGAAAGTTATTTTTTTTCATTTATTATGTAAGCCCGTTCTCATTAAGTTATTTGTTTCACTCCTTTTAAGGAAAAAAGATCGTTTTTAATGAGTTAAAGTATTATTTTAGGAAAAATACATGAAATAATTTGTTTTATGCAATTTTTATTAAAATTGCTGAGCTGCAATCCTTTTCTTTTCTTTTCCTTTTTCCTCTGAGAATAAAATAAACATCAAATCATTGATGCTGTCACAAGTGAGCCTTGGTTTTTCTGACCACTACATGGTAGATTTTTTTTTTAGAAATCTGTGCCTTTTCACCATGAAAGGTTTTTCTATTCTTGGGAATGAAAAAAATGGCCTTTAACGCTAGCAAGCAAAGAAAAACGTACGATTCATCGCCGGAGAACCTCCAATTGGTCCAGCCCTGAGGCTTGATGGTTTTGGAAAGGTATGTCTTGGCAAAGATCACTCTCCCATATTCACCGCGTGCTCTTCCCAGGTAAACACTGCCTATCCCATAAACCTTCCCCTTGAGAAAGACGAAACCTCCATTCTCTGTTGGACCGTGCCTGGTCTGGGATGTAACTGAACCAAGTATTTGTTGCCGCTTGTCAGCAACAACAAACACTTCACAGTTCTGCATGTGCCAAAGAATTACAACATCAGAATATCTATGAAAGTGCAAGATCCTATATACTTAATCATAACTTTGCATTACTTCATGCTTATTTAGTGTTATATACATGCACACAAATGCAAAGGGGGTGAAATTGGGGTTTTGCACTGTTGAGAGTGGCTAGCTTGGCAGGACTTTTTACTGCGGCAAGTCTCTTGACCCGACCCGATGCCGGGTCCCCGCGTAATAAAAAAAAATTCAAGTCAAAATCATTCATAAAAGCTAAATCCAACACTGGTGACTCTAGCCCACAAGGGCTCCGCTCATCTGGTAAGGGCGACTTGTGAATGTCACCAAGTTCACCGGACGTCACAAGTTCAAAACCCACAGGTGGTGTCCCTTGCTGCAAGGTCTCCCTGGTGAGCAGGGAGACCTCAAGAGTTTTACCAACTGGAGACCAGCCAATGTGCGATCGGTGATGGGGTGGGCAAGGTTGCCTTGGATTATCCAAAAAAAAAAACTCGGATGAGTCTAGCTCAAATGCTTCTATGTTAATGCCCAGTTTGATTCGAATTAAGCCTGAATTAATTGGTCTTGGGTTAGGTCAAGGCCCAGGAAGGTGCTGATGGATCCATCTCAATTACCCATTATCTAAATTTGACCAAGGTATAAAACTATTGTTAGTGTGCAATTAAACATGATAGACTAGGCCTAATCTTTCAGATGTGGTTGGAAGAAAGTAATCAATACAACTCAGATAAGGAGCAGAAAGATTTGCATTGAAGAGAAAAAGAGCATGCAAACAATAACAATAAACTAGATCTAGTCTTCCTAACTTAGGGTGACTGTGATTTGTCAATTTACATGGGCTGGCCACAGTTCGAAACCCATGGGGTGTGTCCTTTGCTGTAAGGTTGAAACTGGGTGTACTCCCTCGAGGGCAGGGAGGGGTCTCAACGGTCTACCAATCAGAGGCCTGCCTACGTGCGGTTAGTGATGGAGGGTATTTTTCCTTGGCCTAGCAAAAAAAAAAACTAGATCTAATCTTTCATATATGATTAGCATCCTCTAATTAATATCTCACAGCCAAAAGCCATAGGATTTGCATTGAGGAGAGCAAACTAAACTCAATTGATAGACACTAAATTAATATGATTAATGATGGGGAAGGCAATAATAGTTGGGACATGCATCGCATATGTATTAATTGATAGACATTTCCCAATTTTTTGCACACTTAAAAATACCTTGAAAATTGATTGAGCATGGCCATAAATGAAATCGATGGAGCCCTGGATGTAACATGACTCATAGAAATGTCTTCCTTTGTAATCTGACAAGGTGTTATGAAGGCTATAGAACCCACAGTGATAAAATGCAGACTTGTCTCCTCCAACCACTACTGCAACAGATTGATTAAATGGAGATCCTGCCACTCCTGCTGGAGCATCATTCTGGAACAAAAAGAAAAAAGCCACCAATAACATTATTCATAAAACTAATGACAACTCATATGGTAGGGGTGGCTTGTGAATGTCACCAAGTTTACGGGATGCCACAAGTTCAAAACCTGTGAGTGGCATCCCTTGCTGCAACGTTAAAGCTGGGTGTGCCTAAGTTGATGGGATGTCATAAGCTGCAAGGTCGAAGCTAGGTGTACCAAGTTGACAGGACATCATAAGTTTGAAACCTCAGGAAGGGCCTCAAAGGTTTTACCAACCGGAGGCCAGCCAATGTGTGGTCAGTGATGCGGGGGTTTTCCGTGGTCTATCCAAAAATAAATAAATAAATAATGACAACTTAAGGATGCCCAGAGTGTTGGTCTGGGTTGGATATCCGACCAAATTCAAATCCTTATTAGCCGGATATCCAATTGATAATCATTGGGCTCTGATTCCATTTTAGTATTTTCCGTCGGAACCCGAACTCACCGATTGATAATCATTGGGCTCCGATTAGGTTTTAGTATTTCACGTCGGAATCCGACTCCAGTTACATGTAAATTGACATGGGACACGAGTCTGAAACCGTTTACATCCCTAAGATTATCAACTACTATTGTGTTGATGAAAAGAAACAGCATTTGTTGTACCTTGAAGCTAATGCCCCACGCAATAAAGTTGGATGCATCAACAGTGAAGGTGGCTGAAGCTGATGCGTTGTCCTTATTGGCACTATCATTCCATACGATGTATGTCCTTCCCTTGCCGTTCCCTCTCAAGAAAATAAATGGCTTGCTCGCAGGAATCTTTACCTTTTCCCTGTACATCAGAATGAACAAGTTAGCAAAATATTTGTGACTGTATGTTGAGATTAAAAATAAGTTTTATTGCAGCTTTTTGCTGTCCTTGAAGGCATTGTAGTTTCTCATTATCACCCAAAAAAAAGAAATAGTAATTTTGAATAGTGTTACATCTTTTTTTACCTAATATTTCAAATATCTCAAATCACAAAGATATTTCATATCTGAGGAGCTCTGCCCTGAACCCAAACCCCTCCCAAATTAGGCCAGAAAATCATGCATCTTAAGGTTTTGAGGATTTGACTGATCCAATCTTTGCAAGATAGGAGGATGTTTGGTACAGACCCCGTGCCATATCTGGCTCTTAGATGGTAGATCTGCAGGCATTCAAATGTGCCTTAGGCCTCGTTTGTTTCATTCTTAGGGAAAGGAAAGGCTTTGATGAGAATAGACACAGATTTCCAAAAAATCCTGTTAGCTCGGCCTTCTCATGAGAATGCTTTCGTAGGGAGATGGTATGAAAGAATTTACACATGAAAAGTAGTAGGTGATAGAAAAAACTGAAGCTCACTTGTGCCAGCATAGCACTTTTCTGCCATGATGATTTGATGTATGTTTGGCAAGTAATAAAAAAGAAGAGAAAGTAACGTCAGCTCAGCAATTTTGGATGAAAATTACATGTGACAGACAAGCCCTAAGAATGTTTTTAGATACTGTGGAAAGAATGTTTTTAGATACTGTGGAAAGAATTAATGGGGTTGAGAATTCCCATCCAACCCCTCATTCATTGCTTTTGTTGGTGCTTATTCCACTGTAATTTAGCAGTAATTTGAATTCTTAATATAAGTGGAGGCTATGCACTTTCACAATTTTTTTGATATAGCACATGAATTCAATGTTAACAAGTTTGTATTTTTTTTTTTTTGATAATTGAGGAAAACCACATGAAGTCATTGGTATACAAAACCCGAGGTCTCCCCTCCAAAAGACACACACAGATTTGGCCTGACTGGGGACACATGTCCATAGGTTTCGAACTAGTGATGTCTAGGGGTGTCAACGGGTCGGGTTTGACCAGGACCCGACCCATACCAAATCCTATAGAGTCAGGGTTTGATGATAAATAAAAATACCCAATTAGAATCCAGGTCGGAGGTCTGATTAATACATAGAGACGGGTATGGTTTGTGAAATTTTATACCAGACCTGGGCTCAACCCGATGGGCCAAGCCAACTTGGCCCACCATGGGCGGGGTTTGGGCCATGATTTTAGGCCCGGGCTCATTATATACGTGGGCTGGGCTCGGCTTGGCCCAATGGGCATGAGTTATTTATTAAATTTTTTAATAATATAATTTTTAAAGATTAATTACTACATAATAACTTAAATATCTATTATTATTTACCTAATTAGTTGCATGAAAACTTGCAATTGTTAATTATTACTATTTACCTAATTAGTTGCACTAATTAAGAATTAGTTGAACTTGCTATTCTCTCATTAACCTATAATCGGGTCAAGCATTTATGCATTTTAGGATTGGGCTAGGCCGGGCCGAACCCAGCCCGCTTTACATTGGCCCGGGCCATGGGCTTTTCTTCAAACCCGAGTGCATTAAGAACTGGTCCAAAACCCGGCCCGTTAATAAACGGCCCGATGCCCATACCTATTTGTGAGCAATTGCTATTCATATTGAATATCATCAATTAATTAGCAATAGAGATGACGCTATATCCAATATCATCGCAAATCGGTGATATTAAATATATGTCCTATAGGAATTCATAGTTCAAAGCCATTGGACCCCACCTGATGAAATTTAGATTAGGTGCAATCACATTGCACAAAGTGCATGTGCCCACTGCACCTGACCTCCACCCATCAGCTTAAAATGGCGCTGCGTGTCTCTGATGATACGTATGGACACGCGGATTCTGAAACTGCCACATATTTTTTAATATTTTATTATTTATAAATGTATTTCAATAAAAAAATATTTTTAATGTTAAAATATTTAAAAATGGTTTTTATTGATTAAGAATTAAAAAATTATGAACTCGTATCCCATTTAAAAAAAATTTTGGACTTCCGAGTCTAACCCGAATCCTGTATCTCCGAGTCCACAAATCATTGTGACATAGGTCAGAAAAACGAGTGGTGGTACGGTGCAGCGGCACATGCACGTAGTTGCACCCGATCCAGCCTCCATGATTCGAGGGCGTGACCGCCGTGAGACACAATTGTGCCACCGGAACCGTTTCCTTCCGTCATGTGGGGACCACAAGATCCACAGCAATGAATACGTGTGTCATATTCAGTATCACCAATCTTCGATGATATTGACTATGACCAGAGAGAGAGAGAGAGAGAGATTCATTGATACCGGTAGACGCCCTTCTTGACGTGAATGATGACCCACTGGTTGTTGCCTTCCGGAACGGCGTCGATGGCGGCCTGCACGGAGCTGAAGTTACCCTTCCCCGATGCGTCCACCTTCAACATCATCGTGCTGTTCACCTTCGACGACAGCAGCGGCGCGTCTATCAGCAGGTCCCCCGCCGAAACCTCTCGTCCTTGGGCAAGGAAGATAACCGCTAGCAGTAAGAAGAGAGGGAAAGGCCGGAGACTCGTCATCCTCGCCGGAGAGAGAGAGAGATATCTCGTACGTACGTCTTCTGGTGGTTTATGAAGAAGTGAATGGAATTAAGGGGAGGGGGTTTTCTTTGTTTGGTTGGCCAACTTAGTGGTTGTTTTGGTTTTGGTGGTTATGATGGGAGGGATGCCAGGAATCGCCGGGATCTACGGTCGTACGGTGCCCGCTAACGGTTTCGGGAGGAGGGAGAAACAGAGAAGTGAATGGCTGAGATAGGGGAGAGTTGTTTGTTGCTGCCATGATGGCCGTGGTCTCCGAAGGGCAACTGCTCTTGGATACCCGACACGTTCCAGGGAGCGGCTATGTGCCATAGCCAATCAAATGACAGCACAGCAATGCTGTCATTTGATTGGCTATTGCACTTAGCCAGGTCACTAAACCGCTTCTTTGATCTCAACTCCCCGTCGACAGCCTCAATGTGTTAGCTGTGTCCTATTCGGTAAGAATCGACAGGGTGTTGTGTGTTCTCCCCCCTAAGACAGATTAGTGTGTTCGGGGGGTGTATAGAGGAATATCTTGGGACCTGCAATAATTCATATGCCAATGTTACTCATGATGATTTTATAATAAAATAACATATAAAAAAGATAAAATAATGTGTAAAAAAGATAAATATACGTTTGACGAAAATATCCTCATGTAAGATAGATATGCATATGACATTAATGCTCTCTCGTAAATAGCTCTGCACATTCCTGAGAATCTAGGTTCCCGCCTTGACTTTTAGTTTGTGTTACAACACATTACGGCCTTTTCGTTCCTGCCTTGTGTTACAAAACATTATCGAGTTTGTTCATACCTCGTGGTGATAACTATAAATCGATCGACTAGTTCGATCATTGATGGGCGTCATAGGGAGATTTGTCGGCCATCTCTTTTTACAGTCTTTTCTTCTTCTTCGTTTTCGTTAGGCAGTATGAAAAAAAATAATGACGCATAAACATTTCAACAAGTGTCGTTAAGGCATCGTGAGTTCCTTTCCATGTCATCATGCTATTGTTGAAGAATGTATGTCGTCGTGAGTGCCATTAAGGAGTTGTTTTGTTATTGCAGGTGGATGTTGACTTTTCGATGGTTGAAAAATTAAAGATATTTGTAGGACGTTGAGACATGTTGACAAGAATGCTTGGTTACAGATGCAAGGAAGTACCTCTACCCCATCTGGTATCGTCCATTCACTCAGTATATGCAATGTATCGCAAATCGCGATTGTAATAACATACTATCGATTTGTGAGATATTGTTTTGTTTGTTAATACCGATTTGTAAGCTATTATGTTGAATTGTCGTATCGATTTGTAATGTATTATGCGATATGTATATCGATTTGTAAGATATTATGTGTTTTCTAGTGTCGATTTGTAAGATATTTGTATTATGATTTTAAAACATATGCATGTAGAATTTATATTGTTGCGAGCTTGCGGTGGCGATTTGCGTATTCAAATCACAAATCATTTAGCGATTTCTATTGAAATCGCTTCACAGTGTCATAGATATAATTAAATCATTGTCACGTGAATAACTATCGTCAACACACGTATACGATAAATCGTTTCTTTTATTGGCATTGTAAATGACAACTCGATGCATAGTATAAGCAAATAACAAATCATTATTACTTTTATATTGTGATTCATTCAATTGTTTCTTTGACTTGCTTAACTAATCAGTATCCGTTGTTATATGCATCTTGAATAAATCGTAGTAAATGTATGAGCTGGCTAACGCAAATTGATATCTTGCTTATGACAGTGGTGAGCTTATCATCTTGTTGCAGTGAAGATAATGTATCTCAATTATTAGAAAGTTATGAATAAGTGAACATTTGTACTATTGACGTACTGAAAGAAGTGAATATGTGCACTAATGATGCACATGATAAGAAGGGTGCAAGCATTGGATTCACTCTTAACTTGAATGTTCCAACAAAAGAAATGTAATTCGATAACGAGGTAGCCGATCATGACTGTACACTTGACTTTGTTCCCGTAGAAGGAATGCAGTTTAATAATGAGGAAGTTGCATATAAATTTTATAATGATTATGCCTTCAAACTTGGCTTCGATTTATTTATTATTTTTTTCTGGCTTTTATGAATAAGTCATTATGTAAATTGCGATAGAACATATCGTTCACATAGACAAATCTCATAAACGCAAATCATGATAGAATAAATCATTTTCGCTTTATGTCTGTGGTTGTATAAATCATGATAGAATACTTCATCTATAAAAAATAAATCATGATCTCTTATAGAAAGAATTATAACTATTGGACAAATCGTTGGTCATAATGTATTGCAACTAAATACTCATATTTTTTGTAAATGAATGTGGTTGTAAATCACGTCAATTTGTATTTATGAAGTTACCGCGACAATAATATGTCTTTGTTTGTCTTTGTGAACGATATCGATATGTAATATAACGATTTACTCATATCGATTTGCAACTGTTACTAAAATATTATTTTAGTATAAAACTTAAAAAAGAATTATACACTTATAGAATGTCATGTTACAAAAAAGAATTATATAATTACAACAAAGAATTATAGAATTACAACAAATAATTATTGGGACATAGATTTGTATTTATGAAGTTACCTCGACAACGATATGTCTTTGTTTGTGTTTGTGAACGATATTGATATGTAATATCACGATTTACTCATATAGATTTGCAACTGTTAATAAAATATTATAAACGAAACAATGATATCGATTTACAATTGTTACTTAAATCGATATCAAGTTGTAAATCGATTTGTATTTATGAAGTTACATCGATTTGTACTTTACTAAGTCTAAACATCGTGTCGATTTGTTTATTATTTTTCTTTTTTACCTTTTATGAATCAGTCATTGTGTAAATCGCTATAAAACATATCGTTCACATAGATAAAGCTCGTAAAGGCAAATCGCGATAGGATAAATCATTTGCACTTTATGTTCGTGGTTGTACAAATACCACGATAGGTCAAACAGATTTGGTGGGATGAGATGTATTCGATTGAGATGATGGGTTTAGGTGGGGGAGTGATTGGATTGGGTTAGTTATGAGACCTATTTAGCTATCATTAAATCAAAACCCAAACTAAACTAATATATATAGAGAGAGATACACATTTACATATATATATTTTAATTAAATTTATTTGAGTCTCAAATAAACCCAAAATCTATTTATTTAAGTAGGATCCATTTAGAATTTAGATAGATCCAAAACTTATTATATTCTAGTGAAATTCACAGTACACTAAAAAGATTCATTTAGATCATAAGTGAATCTAAATCTTGTTTTCTTAAATAGGATCTATTTCGGTCTCGAATTGAATTCAGATCCAAACAAATTTATTTTACGTTCATGAGATCCATTTAGGTCTCAAGTAGATCCAAAAGCCTTATTTACTTATTGGAATCCAATTGGACCTAAACTCTAAACCCTAAACCCGGTCTAGTCCAGTCCAAACCCTGATCTGAGTCAAAACTCTTTCCATATCCATTTATGGTCGACCCAAATACTCTGCAAAGTTCTCATAATTTTTTCAAGAATAAATGTTGAAATATTAATGATAATGAATTTGCTAATTAGTCAACTGATAAGTTTTTAGAAAAAAGCTTCTAATGAATTAACTATAATAATTCACAAAAATATCATTTTAATTCATTTCAAAATTCTAAAAAATTTATGGACTTTCTTTTCAAATATCTAAATATGTGAATTTGTATTGTTTAGGTACATTACTAAGTCTAAACATCGTGTTGATTTGTTTATTGTTTTTCTTTTATGCCTTTTATGAATTAGTCATTGTGTAAATCGCGATAGGACATATCATTCACATAGACAAAATTCATAAAAGCAAATCGTGATAAGACAAATCATTTCCGCTTTATATCTATGGATGAACAAATCATGATAGAACACTTCCTCTATAAAAAAAACAAATCGCGATCGATTATAGAAAGAATTATATATTTATAGAATATCACGTTACAACAAAGAATTATAACTGGTTGCAAGCCAATCAATATCAAGCAAATCACGATAACACAAATCGTTTCTAACTTGTACTTTAAAGTCATCAAGTAACATGCCAACTTGTGCTATATCATGATATCGCGATATCGCGATTTATGCAGTGACGTATATGTTCGCTACAACGATTTGCCTTTGTTACTAAAATATTGTTATAGTATAAAACTTAAATCGATGTAGTTGTAAGTCGATTTGTATTTATCAAGTTACCTCAATTTGTACTTTACCAATAAATATCATGGCGTATTTCTTATGAAGTATATCGATGTAGACGAAACTGATCTATTATCGGTTATCAGCATCACCCTCCCGTCTATTATGCACAAGTAGACGAAACAAAGAAGAAAAAAAAAAGATGTCTATTTTCTTTGATGATGATGGTCATGTATTGTATCTAAGCCAAATCATTGCTCATGATGTATTGTAACTAAATACTCATATTTTTGGTAAATGAATGTGATTGTAAATCACGTCGATTTGTAGTTATGAAATTACCGCTACAACGATATGTCTTTGTGAACAAAATTGATTTATATTTATGAAGTTACCTCTATTTGTATCATTGAAGTTACCTTAATTTGTACTTTATTAAGTCTAAACATCATGTCGATTTATTTATTATTTTTTCTTTTCAGCTTTTATGAATCAATCATTGTGTAAATCACGATAGAACATATCATTCACATAGACAAAGCTCGTAAAAGCAAATCGCGATAAGATAAATCTTTTTCGCTTTATGTCTGTGGTTGTATAAATCGTGATAGGACACTTCCTCTATAAAAAACAAATTATGATCTGTTATAGAAAGAATTATATAATTATAGAATTTTACATTACAACAAAGAATTATAACTGGTTGCAAGCCAATCGGTATCAAGTAAATCACGATAGCACGTAGCCTTCATACGTACAAATCTTTTCAGCCTTTTATCAATCATTGTATAAATCGCGATAGGAAGACAACTCGTAAAAGCAAATCATGATTTCCACAGTACACAATGTTAAACGCTTCTTCAATTTTTATTTATGAAGATCGAACATTACAATGATTTGTTCAGTGGCACTTGTGTGATACACTTATTAAAAAAAATTATACATTTATAGAATGTCACGTTACAAAAAAGAATTATAGAATTACAACAAAGAATTATAGAATTATAATAAATAATTATCGAGATAAAAAAATTATATAATGTTTATTCAGTGGCACTTGATGACTCAGATGGTCTATGACATACAAATCGTCTCTTTCTTTTCCTTGGTGGATTCTTTTTCCTTGATCGCAATATTTGGCTTCATAAGTAAACATCATTGTAAGATTTAGCAAACTTAAGTACAAATCGAGGTAACTTCATAAATACACATCGTTACTGTATAAAACGTATAAATCGTTGTTGCTTCAATCGTACAAATCGCTATTGATTTAAATGTATAAATCATTCATGTTTCAAACTTAAAAACCGTTAAAAAAATCGCACCCTTCATAAGTACATATTGTTGTAACGTTTGGGCTTCATAAGTAAACATTGTTGTACGATTTAGCAAACTTAAGCACAAATCGTGATAACTTCATAAATCATAAATATACATCGCTATTGCTTCAAACGTATAAATCGTTGTTGCATCGAACATACAAATTGCTACTGCATTAAATGTATAAATCATTGTAGAAATTTAACCTTCGTAAGTACATATCATTGTAATGTTTGGTCTTCATAAGAACAAATCGTGCTAACTATTTTTTGATGCCTAGAAGGTGGATAGGTACAAATCGATTTGTTTTAGTATGAAAATAGGTATTATTTAGCATGAATAATACAACCAGTTGTAAGATTTAGCATTCAAATTTACAAATCGATTTATTTACATAACGAAACCTTACACGAAACTCACCGAAATGGCAGGAGTTTTGGTAATCCGATAGTGGAGGAGAAACACTCAGAAGGTAGATGTAGTTGATGGTGGCAACGATGCTCCCACTGCGCAGACGACGACAAAGGTTGCTCCGGCGGCAGTAGACGACAACAAATGGTGTTTCGACGGCAGCAGACGACGAAAAAGGGTGCGTCGTCAAAGGGAGCTTTTGTTATAGCAGATGGTGCAAAAGTTTACTGCTTATGGCGAAAACAAAACGTTTGGACTTTGAAGAGTTATGCTCATCCTCCTTTTTCTGGATGAAGGACATTTTTGCCCTTTTCTCGAACCATCGTTTCATGACAGAAATTGCGGGAAAGGGTACTTAAGTCTTTGCAACCGCACTGAACTCCGACACTAAGTGATACGGACACACACAGGGATACAAGCCCCACGTACGTGCTTATATATGTGGCGCTCATTCGGACCCCTGAAGATGCACCTGCGTGTTTCGGGGGGAGGGGGGGGCATATAACCTGCTTCGGTATGAATCATAAATTCTTGGGTAATTTATATACGAAAAATGATATTGTACGGTAAAAATGATTAAAATCCGTCAAATGACCAAAATCGCAAATAGCCAATTTCGATCTTTTTACTCTTCGAATGTGCGAAACTGACGAAGTTGGCAGGACGCTCCACTCTATGTCAATTGAGATCCTTCATTCTCCACGGCTTAATGACCTTATTGCTTTTTATATAAACTTCAGGGAAACCAAGACAATTCCTGGTTTATTGGACGAGTGTTCAGTCAGGTTTGATGATGGAAAACCATCTCTTTCATATGTACTGTTTGATTCTGTGCGCCTTGAGATCGACCTGACTTGTTCGGTATGCTTGGTAAGCTGATGAATTTGATTTTACAAGCTTCTTTGCCATGGCTCTCTATCATTTCATTATCACCATCTTATCATTATCATCAGCAGCAGCATGTCATGTACACAAGTGAGTTGTGAAATAAAGGATCATACTTGAGAGTCAGCTGCAACCAAGCTTGTGGTTGGTTTGTTCACAGGAACGCTTGAGAGTTATTGAAAACTGACAAGTGCCACTGAACTATTAACTAGTAGTATGCAACTTGACAATAATAGGCAAAAGTGAATAAAAAAAAGCTATCATGGAATGGGATAGAATCTTTTTCTGTAATAGTTATCGGTAATGATCTTGATTTTCAAGTAGGCAGTGTATGGTCTGCAGAGTCAGGGATTCTATGCTTACTATATCTCTACCATTAACAAACTAAATTTTAAAGAGGATACTGGAGACCCTTTTTTCGGTCTGTGGTTTTATTGTAATCTTAGTTTCACTTCTACTGTTTGATTTGAAGAGTTCTGTTAGAAACATAGATTCAATTTGCGAAACAGAGATAAATGATATGGTAGCAGTAACTGGGTATATGGTATGGTACATTTTCAGCAAATTGTTTTATCTATATTTCAGGATACAGTATTTGAGCCAGTCTCCCTCACATGCAGCCATATCTTATGCTACATGTGTGCTTTCTCAGCTGCATCTGGCACGTACAAGCAGGGGCGACAAACTAGAGAGGTTATAAGCTGAGTTATAGAAAGCGCTATAGTATATGGGAAAACGTGTTTTGGAAGCACGAAATGTATTGGAAAGCACAAAAAAATTTGAGAAGCGCTTCCTATTTAGGGGAAGCTCAATTTTTCTTTGTTTTCTCATATTTTTTCATTTTTGAGTTTTTTTTTTACTTTTTTCTCTTCGAGATGATTTTTTGTTCACTTTTAAGTCGTCTCGCCCTTCTCGCTTCCTAAAATTTTGAAAGTGCCTCGCATCTCTCATCTCTTCTGCTTCCCACTCTCACTTTCCCGTTATAAGTTAAGAAAAATGTCATCGGCAAGTTAATCTGCAGAAGCTGGACTATGTTAGAATTGCAGGGATAAAAAAGACGATGAACCCAAATTTGGTAAACAGTACTAACGAAACTCTACTGCCACATAGTCTCGAGCATTATGAACGGCAAGAATTTGGCTCATGACCACAAGGAGTGCATTAGAATGTTAAAGTGCTTCAATCAGAGAAAGATGAATTTTAGAAACAGCATGGATGAACCATAAAGAAAAATAGGAACTGAGGATCAGTTGTGTGTTCAGGATCACTACATTCCTGAGAAACTTGATCCAGCTCCGGTTATCTTCTCTCAAGATAGTCGAAACAAAGTAGTGAAATTAAAGTGTGCAACAAGACCCCAAAAATTCAAGTTGCAAAGGGCACAACTGCAGATGTCAAATCAGATGAATATTAGAGTATATCCGTTCAGTCGAAGATAAATCCAGAACATTTAGCAGTTTAGATATTTGCAATCCTCTAGACAATTTAAAATTATAATCATCTGGACATTTGCAAATTGTTAATCTTACGTTTGTTGTTTATGTTATGTTAATGTATTTTTTTTATGTATTATATTTTTTTACAATAAATTATTTAAAAATTATTTAGGTTGAAAATAGTGGAAGTTTTCATTGTCACTATTTGTCTGATGTCATGCCGTGGCAGTGTGCAATTGCCACTCTTGAGTCAACTATGACAGTTTGTAAAAATGATTAAAATATTATTAATAATTTAATAAAATTTTATATAATTTGTTTATATATTCTTAATTTCTAACCTTAAAGCTAAAATGATCATCTCCTTCTTTCGGCTGCCGCTTCTCCAGTAAGCTCTCATTTATCTCTTTCTTCTAGACAGCGTGATCAACCTACTTCTTTAAGGATGACAGTGAGCCAAAGGAAAACCAGGACCACGCTCTGTCTTGCCCTGTTTGGATCAGAGATGAAAAACATAAAATGAAGATGAAAGTTAAAATCAAAACCCGTGCAAAGATAGAGGGCAGAATTTTGAGAATGGGGGAGGAATAAAGTCCTTGTCCCCTGCCTCCACCCCCTGTTGAGTGCAGCCATCACTGATGTTCACTGCCATCCCTGCGTGGGCTTAGGGGTGGCAATTTCTGACATGACCCGCCAACCCGTTTCTTAGCCAGGTTCGAGTTTGGCTTAAATGGGTTCGTGTCATAAACGGGTTGACCTGTCTAACCCGTTTATTAAACGGGTCGGGTTCGTGTTAGGGGTATGCCAACCCGTTTAATAAATGGGTTAAGCGGGTCGGGTCAACCCATTTACCTGAACCCACCTGCCAACCCGTAAACTTTTCAATGTAAAACCCTGAACCCGACCCGCCAACCCGCCCGCTAACCTGCCAACCCGTTTACCAGACCCCACCCGTTTATTAAACGGGTTAACCGTGTAGTGTCGGGTTACCCGTTTAATAAATGGGTCGGGTTCGTGTTTGCCACAGCCGACCCGTTTAATAAACGGGTCGGGTTCATGTTGAGGTATGCTGACCCGCCAACCCGCCGACACGACCCGATTGGCACCCCTACGTGGGCTGTTGGGTAAATGAGTAAATGCTGTGCACTTATTACTATCTTTTTATACTTTTATATAGCATTTTGTATACTGTTGAGAAGGAAACGTGATGTATCATCAATTAATTCTTAAAATTATTGAGTGCTTTTCGATTTCGTACGTATGGAATTGCTCAATAAATAAGGTAGGCGCTATAATTGTGGGAATCACCTGCACCTGATCTGCCCTCATCTTCTGCTGGGTCCCACAGCTGACAGGCAGAACCCCGATGCCGGTCAGGTGCAACGTCACACTCAGTGTGATCTGCCCTCGCTTTTAATTTCCCATCAAAAAAGAAGCTTTAGGTCACCCCTACGGTTAGGCATGTGCATGAAAGGGAGGACTCAATTCAGATATCAGCTTTATTGAGTCTACTTAATTAATGGAATTGTCCTCATGGAATTTTAATATGGATTACCAAATTTAAATCGGATTATATATATATATATAAAAGAAAAGAAAAGCGTTCAATCAAATAAAAGTCCAAAATCTACAATGAACGATGATCGAACTCTATTTCTTCAATGCTTAGGCATCTCATTGATTTGACATCATATATTTGTTCTTTATAATTTATTTAGTAAGAAATATGATTTATATGACATATAGACACATTTAAAACTTTACACTACAAAGTACTGTGGTGTTGATTTTTAGCGTTTTCAAAAATGCATCTTAAAATAAAAAAATCATAACCCAAAACATGTGGCTCACTAAATGAATAATAAAAATTCAATATGTAAAGTCCTATTGATGGAGAAAGAATGCCGTCAAATATCCCTGCATCATAATCAAATGCTTCAAGAAGTGATTCTTATAAAAACAAGAATATAAATCACATACTTATGGTCAGAATTTTAGAAAAAATACTGAAAATTTAAGAAAATCCAATAACATGTTTCATTTAGTAGGTTTCTTATTCAGTAATATATATATATATATATATATATATATATATATATATATATATATATATATATATATATATATATATATATATATATATATATACAGAGAGAGAGAGAGAGAGACCATGGGTAGCCCGTTGGCCACCCCTAGTCAGAATCATGTTTTATTAGTCCTATATCTAACTATTATCCTAATTTGACTCATATCTAGTGCAAATGGATCCACAATGGTGTGGGATCCTAATTCAGAACCAACCAATTTCCAGCATATTATTTAGCACTTTATCTCTCAAAATCCTGCATTGCTAATCTCTCTGTCATTTCGGATGGATGAAGTTTGGCAGCGGGTGGATGATAGTCTCAATCATTCATGTACAGTGAATATTCAATCTTTTTTTTTTTTTTTCTTAAGGAACAAGAAAACCATCCTCAGGACAGAGACAAAGGTATGTTTGGTTCAATCACATGAGATTCACTTAGTTTGAACAGTACCCAAAAATAATAAAAAAATAAAACTTTTTTGGCATAAAACTTTCAAAAAACATTTGCCTCTTAAAAAATAAGTTGAGACAAAACCCAAAAGTGAGATTTAGAAAGTGAATCTCATTTGTGTGATATTCAATTTCTTACCAGATTTTGACAGCACATCTCTTTTAAACAGCATTTTCACTTTCAACCAAGAGAAACATGCCTTAATTACAGCCACTGTTCCAACAGTGTAAACTTGTTGCTTACCCTACGCCACTGCTCACCCTTATAGAGGTCTTGTTTAGGCATGATGAAGGGGTGACACTAGTGAAAATGGAACCCTAACACCCATCTAGTGGCCAAAGCCCCTCCCACTGTGTCAAACCTAAGGGTGCAAATGGTTTGAATACATTTGGGGAGTAGAATCAGTTCAAATCCAGGATATCCAAAACTTGCAAATTCTCATTCTTGAATCAGACCCGTTTCCAACCCCAAACCCCTTGAGGCTAGTGAATCTTCAACTTAGTTGGAGTCCAGCAAACAATTCATGTACATGGTTTGGATCTCAACCTAGATCCAGCTGAGATTGGCCCCTGACTGAGTCAATTTGACCAGACACAATATGGCTGTTCATTTGGTGGCGTTAAATGCCTCAGCTACCAGTTGCACACAAGAAGCTGGCAAAATAATGGCTAAACTAGATGCATTTATAGGCCCACCTGATACAATTTCCCAACTGATCAAGATGTGGCAAAGACAGGGTCTAAGATCCGACAAGACTGAGTTTTTTTTACTCCAACTAGGGCCCAATCCAGCTGACCTAGCTCATATTTTGTCAAGGTTAGACAAGTTGTGTATTTGCTTGCTTTAAGATTAGGTTTAGCCAAGTTAATCAACCTAATCCAGGACCTACTTGTGCTTTGTGTAGTCTTTAGATTCTTTGAATAAGAATTCAAGGTTCATTCAAATGTCAACGAACCTCCTTGGCTCATACAATGACTCAGATTAGTCTGACCGGGGACGGGCTGTGGGTCAGTCAAATAGGCTGCCTGGTAAAAAATGGATACGGGCCGGGCCCTGCCCATCTCTTTTCCCTTTAAAATGGGCCAAGCCTGATGGTGGCCCGTGACCCGGCCCTTCTAATCCAATCTGACACACACCAGGTTGCAGATGAATCTTTCCTAGACTTGGCCAAACAAGACAGACTTGGGCAGGTTTTACATGGTGGAAATTGCAGCAATTAGATTCACTCCTATCACTAAGGGAAACTTTTGAATCCACCACAGAATATTAATTGCAAGCGTGCAAGCCAATGAGTAGTATTGGCCCTGGGGCAGGGATCTTAGCCTCAAAGTTTTACTCAGCTGGCACGACGACCGCAGCTATGTCAGCCTAAGCAGGCGCTACAAAGTCTTCGTGCTGGGTGTGGTTTCTTCGGGTTACAAATCCAAAAAAAAGAAGTCATCCACCATTATCAGAAGATTGATTTTAGATCTTTGAAATTAATACAGATGCATAAGAGGGCAATCCATCTAGAAATGAGTTGTACACTTCCCTTAACTATCTGCATTTCTGCCAACTTAACAAAAAACTCAGCACCCCAATAAAGAAAAATAAAAGAATATGGTTAAATAACAACTGATGTCTACCTGAAGAGGAAGAATATATACACAATTAAGGTTAGACTTTATGCAGACCACTTTAAAATCATGCAAGTTTGTGATAGTGACACATAAAGTATAGAAACAGGACAAATTGGATATGGATGTCAGCATAATTGAATCCTACACAATTTGATATGGCTTAAGTGGATTCAGAGTCAAATTTGAATTTGGCTGCAAAAAGCTACATCCGATTAGCCTAAATAGCAGATTTACATGTAATCAGATTTGAAAGCTAGTCAAATTCAGACTCGGATTCAGATTCTCATATTGTTTCTTTTACTAAACCTTACTAAATAGATTTAGATTTAGTCAAATACTCGAGCCAGGATCAAGTGCCATCACATGACACACTTTGAGTGTGCCTCTGCACCACCTGGCTCATTTTTGGTTGACAGTTTGTCAGTTGTGGAGCCGAAAAACATATGGAGGGCAGCTGCCCTACAAACCTACTCGATTCGGATATTAGGAGCCTGATTCAAGGGGCCTTCTGAGATCCAAAAACACAACTCCATGATCCTGGATCCAATTCAGCACCCGACCCAATCAAATCCAACTCTTTTAGGCCCATCTAAAACCATTTTTTTGACCCATATTTATCCCAATATCCTACTAAATTGTCCTGCATAAGTGACAGCTCCTTTCCATTTGACCCAAGTGGTACAAACTTAGATCTGATCAGTTATAGTTGAATCCAAAAGAATTTATAGCTGAACTTTTTTACTTTGGATCATATATTACAAGAAGATCCTTTTGAAGTTAGTTTGCACCAGCCACCATGGAGCAACAAAGTCTGTATGTTCTCTTTATTTGTATCATAGAATAGAAGAAAAATGCAAAAAATAAAAAGAAAACAAAGGATAACTAATTTATCTCATTCAACTGACAGAGATCCTACATCTATAAATAAGTAAGATTTTACCTAATTCTAATCAAAGAAAATTACCTAATTCAATAAACTTCTAAAAAGATAAGATTTATCATCAAAATATGGATATGATATAGTGATCCAAAAACATGAACCAAAATAGAAATTCAAAATAAAAATGGATTCAAATGGATCCTTATAGACCTCGGCCTTCTACTCTGCTCTTTCTTTATTCTCTTGGGGTTGGAGAAGACTTGCTCTAAAGTCTGGATTTCACTTGCGCCTTTTTTAATTTTGTTTTACTTTGTAGGTTATAGACCCACAATATGGAACAAGATCTCAGTGATGAACGAACCAAACAAGATCTATTTCAACATGCATATTGAAAGCATGATTTTTTTTTCTAAACCAACCAAAGTCAAGTGAGATGCCCCCAAAGTAAAATGGATCAAACAGATCTAGCGCACATGACTGACATAAAATATGGATCCACTCTTAAGGTATATCATCCATAGCTATTTGTGAAAACCCATAAAGATTTAGTTTAAGTTGTTTAAGGTCTTAAATGAGTTTGGGTTGTGAAATAAGGATATAGGGCATTCTTGGGTCTGGTTATTACGGTTTGGATCTTGAATATATATGGGTAGGATCTGTGAAAGGTCACCTTGGATTGGGTCAAGTGGATCTAGGGTTGAATCTTTGGGACCTAAGGTCAGTTCAAGAAGATTCACTAAAATAGGTTTGGATCTATCAAGAGATTTTGGATCTAAATCATTTTTAATTGGATTTGAGGCTTTGGATAGGTCTTGAATGGATTTAAATAGAAGCTCATTTGGGATAGACTTTACCAAGGTGGTATCTAATTTGATTTGGGTATCTTTCAGGTCAAAAGTGAGGGGTAGTTGATCAACAAACCTGACCCGTATCAATTGCTTCTCCTTGACCCATTTAAGATCTTTGTTCATTCCTTTGCTCTCATGGTTCTTCTGTAATTCAAACCACCACATCTTGAATACCAAATGGAGTTGAGTAGATGCCATTATAACTTTGCAAAAATCTGGAAACTGATAGCGCTCGAACAAGTCATCCATCACTCGGGTCCATTTAATGATGTCAATTGGATATTGATATCTCTAGAATTCTAGAAGACACAATTTGGTAGCAAATGCCTCAATGCTATATAAAACTTCAACTTTGGGTGAATGCGGAAGTGGCAAGGCCGGCTGGTGGTTGGGTTGCTGCCAAGAAAAAAAAGGACCAAAAGGGGGAAGAGTCAGAGAAGATGGTGGTGCACAGGAGAGAATGATGGTCGGTGGCCGACGGTCTAGGGTAGCCAAATTAAGGCCACAGTTTGACGGACGACAATAGTGGGTGGGGCGTTATAAGGTGGTTGGTGATGGTTAGGGGATAAAGGAGACCATAAAAAAGAGAAAGAAGAGGGGATGGGTTAGGGTGGCGGAGATGAGTATGCCTAAGTCATTCCTGGACCATTGTGGTATAGCTGGTTGCGGTGGTCGTCATGGGTGAATATTGAAATAGGTCATACAATCATGCAACACTGCTATTGACGATCATGATTGTCGTTGATCCTGATAGTCATGGGACATATGATCGATCGATGCACTTTTTGAGTTGCATTTAACGAATCTAAAATTTTAATAGGATTGTCCCTCGAATAAGATCTAGGTGATCCCTCGCTTTGATACCACTTAAATGTAAATTCAACATCCAATTTACGAAGAAGCTACCCAACTATGATTATCTCTACTAATTATTTAAGAAAATCTTAAAATAAAAGAAAATGCAAAAAATAAAGAGAAAAACAAAAAATTAAAGGAAAAAGAGAATAACTGATTTATCAATTGTTCAGTCTATAAATAGGTGAGATTTTATCTAATTCTAATGAAAACAAATTACCTAATCCAATAAACTTTTAAAAAAATAAGATTTATCGTCAAAATATGAATACGATACAGTGATTCAAACACAAGAACTAAAATATAAATCAAATGAATCCTTATAGACCCTGGCCTTTGCTCCGCTAGTCACAAGTTGACAACTCTTCCAACGTGTTACAATGCTTTAATTTCCACTATTACATAGGGAAAAAACCATGAATATTAAAAAAAAAGAAAAAGGTCACCATCTCATCGGTTCTGATTGATAGTCCAGAAACCAAATTAAATGCCATGCGCCATGATGGTCAGAATGTAATCTTTAAAATTTCCCTAAATCCCAGGCCTAAATTTGAATGGATGCCAACTTTCCCACCAGAACCCTCATCAGAAATAAATTTGAAAACTCCCAGAGTTTCTCTTACCCTGATTATGGGGCTTCTTTTTCATTTTGTACCCCCACCAAGATCAAGATTTTTACTCACAGGCTGTTTAGTGGGGTTGGTGGGATCGTACAGATCCATTCAATGCCAATGAAGATCCACAGAAGCTGTTTCTTTCATTTATTGGCCGCGTGGCCTTTGTATTTCCACTTTCTAGTGGTGGGCTTTGGATCTTAGGGGCTTCGGTTTGAGTACTTGGTTGTTCATAAATGCAGTTGGAAGTATGAAGTGCCCAAGTCAATTTTTTATCTGCTTTGGCTGGCTTTCCTAGTTTTGGTTGGATGTTTGAGCTGTTGCTAGGGAGTAGGCACATCAAAAGCATGGCAGAAGTTTGATAAATTTTATTTCTTGTTTGAGAGTTATCAATGCCCATTTATTCGGCTTTATTGAACAGCTGCTGCGCACTTCAAAAGTATTGCACAATTTGATGTGTTTTATTTCTAGATTGAGAATCTTCAATGCCCATTTACTGGTAAAAGGAAAAGGTGTTAACTTTTTTGTTGTTGCTGTTGTTGTGTGTGTGTGTGTGTGTTTTGATTTTGTTTTGGTTTTTGAGATTTTTGGGTTTCTATTATTTTCATTGGTTGCTGCTTACCTGTTAAGCCTGTGCATTTAATGTTTAGATGAGTGGAGGTTGCGGTCCCACAGAATTGTAGCACAGAAATTTTTTGAAATCATTGCTAATGTTTTTATATTTTCTATTTCTAAATTATCACTGAACCTTACACTACTCATTTGCATTGAAAATATTTTCTGTTAAATTGGGCGGCTTTAAATAGTGAGTACTTGTCTTTGACTTATGCCTAGCTTCAGTTTCCTTTTATATGTAGGTTCAATTGGTAGCTCAAGCCCCCGATTTTGAGAATTGGTGATAAACCGCTGGTTTATACTTTTTTCCTTGGTTTTTTCTTGTGTTTCATTCCTTTCCCATTGAGGACAGAAATTTACAGGGATCTCTTGTTAAGTTCTTTGCCTCTGTAATGGCTTCCTTTTCTTGGTATTGCTTCGTTTTTGAGCTTTGCATTGCCATTACAGGAATCCTTTTATCTGGGGTCTGCTTTGCACATTATTTCCCCGCTTGTTTTGTTCTTGGGGATTCATTGGTTGATTCAGGGAACAACAATTTTATTGTTTCTTTATCAAAGGCCAATTATCTTCCAAATGGGATAGATCTTGGGAGGCCCACTGGTCGGTATACCAATGGAAGAACTATCCCAGATATCCTAGGTATTTTTTGCTTTTGTTTTGAGTTGTAGTCTTCAGTCTCTTTTCTGGCCTCCATGATTAAGTTATCGTGTTTGAAAGGTATATGCTCAGAGGTTTAACACTTGAAGTATCTGAGCAGGACAAGAGCTAGGAGTGAACAATTTTGCTCCTCCTTATTTGGATCCCACCACAACTGGAGCTGCAGTATTACATGGGGTCAACTATGCTTCTGGTGGAGGAGGAATCCTCAACTTTACTGGCAAGATCTTTGTAAGTTTGATCCACCATGTCTTTGCTTACTTTGCAAAATAATGTCATGGAAAACTGGAGCTATTTTCTGTTTCTTATAGAAGAAATCTGCATTTTGCTGTGGATTACTTTAGTTTCTCAAGAGCCATATATATTTGATTTGAACCATTTTAATGAGTGTAGATGCTTGGCTTCCTGGTCACTGCTTGAAAATTTCTATTACAGATTCTAAAAAAGTAGAAAAAAAAACTTTTGTCTTGTTAGATACAGAGGAGGCAAAAGTCATTATGCACTTGACAATACCATCTTGTTGGTGGAAGGGTTCCTTCTTGTTTGGTATGACTGTTTGTGTTTGTTTTCAGGCCTAGCAGTTGTCACCTTGTTTTGGAGATCAATTTTTGATAGACCTTTATATTCCTTGATTAGTAAAAGCACACATCTTTTTTCTTTTCACATTTTCTATTTTTAATGCTCCATATCTTGTCTCCCCTTGTTCTTCCATAAAACATTCAATTTAGAGTCCTAATTTCGGCCGTTATATCTCACCAAAATAGTCGGTGACTGTTTTAGTGCTCCTGCTTCAATGTATAGGTTTTGAATAATGTGATTGATGAAGTAGATACAGTTTCTTTTTCTTTTTTTTGACAGCACTCTACTTTTCATTGTATGCTTGGTATTCTAATGTTGAATATTTTGCGCATGTTACTTGCATACCCTCTTTCACTATCAATTTTCCTTCTGAAGTCATTCTCTTGCAGTTTTCATGATTTTCCCTCTTATTATGTTGACGTATGTCATTTTAGGGGATATAATGTGGACCACTACAGGTCACACTGTGTTACCTGTGGGTGTGTTTGATCGCCCGTATTGCAGGACACCGCAGTGATCAAACATTGGACGCAGTGGATGCACATCCGTGGAACGGTGATTCAACCTCCCACCCACTACATTGAGAATGGGGACAGGAAACATGGATTAAAAAAAAAGTTGGGGGAGGGGGTCTCTCTCTCTCTCTCCTTTTCTTTAACTAGGGCTTTGAATCAAATTTTTTAAATTAGGGCTTTTTTATATTTAGTTTGATTAGGTTTTTCTTTGATTTTCTTTGAATAGGGCTTTGAATCAAATATCTTTAATTAGAGCTTTTGATATTTAATTTGATGATGAATTTTCTTTGATTAGGGCTTTGAATCAAATTTCTTAAATTAGGGTTTTTTATAGTTAATTTGATTAGGGCTTTTCTTTTATTTGATCAGCTTTTTTAATTTCTTTGATTAGGGTTTGAATTAGGGTTTTTTATATTTAATTTTATGATTTACTTTTCTTATAGTTTAGGGTTATTTGGTTTATTTATGATTTATTTTCTCATATTTTAGGGTTTTATAGTTTATTTATGATTTATTCTCTTCCATTTTATGGTTTTATGATTTATTTATGGTTTTTTTATTTGTATATATAAAAGAATGAATTCTTATTTTTTTCTCAAATTACTCAAATTTTAAACATTTTTGGTACTTGAATCCAGTTTGATATCCATATTCAGGGATAAAATCAATAATTTTTTGATGGACTCATAATTAGATCCAGTATGACTTTGATAAAGCATGTATATATCACAAAAATATTTAGTCGTATTATTTTCTCAAATTATCCAAATTTTAAACAGTTTTTAGATCCATTGCAAAATCCATGTTTGGGGCTAAAATCCATAATAAACATGTTAAAACACGCATATTGTGGGGCGGATCAAGTCGTACAATCCAAAAATAAAGTTATCCGACCCATTATCCATGTGTCCAAGTTGTCCGCACAACGTAAAAAATCAAATGCCAAACACAAGGAACACAACTTCATGTCCAGTCAAAACAAATGTTGGATGTAGTACAGTTGTTACAAAACAAACAGAACATGTGTTCTGCCTGTTATGTTTTTCTATTCCTTCTAATCTTGGACAAACAATCAAACACACCTTAAGGTTCTTTGTTTGAGTTAACAGGTGATCCTATCAAAATGGATCCTCCTCTTAGTTGAGGAAAATCCATTTTGAACATAGTTTTACCCATTTCAAAGATTTTTTTTACAACCCTTTTTGGTTTCTCTGATTATCCGGTTTCTAGGTGTTTTTATATGTAAATTTTCCTAGTTCTTAACCCTCTCACCCAAGAGAGAAGAAAAGGACTATCCACTGTATGAGTTCTCAATTCATTTGATTATCGGTCAGTTAAATGTCTTGGTTGTGCCCACAAGGGCTCTGGTAGGGGTGACTCGTGAATGTTCCAAGCTGAAGGAATGACACAAGTTCAAAACCCTTAGGTGTGCATCCTTTACTATAAGGTTGAAGTTGGGTGTACTCTCTGGTGGGAAAGGGGGACCTGGGGTTTTTACACCAATGAGCTCACGAGTGAGTGAAATGGTTTTCCCTGGTTATCTTAAAAAAAAAAAAAGTCTTCGTTGTCAAGATTCAATTAGGGAGGCTACAAGGGTCTAGCCTCGGAGTTTTATGTTGTCGGCACAACAACAGTAGGTATGGCAAGCTGAGCCAGCGCGTTCAGGTCTTTGTGCCCGATGCGGTTTCTTCGGGTTATAAATTCAAAAAAAATAAATTAGGGAGGCCAACTTATTCTGGTTTTTATTTCAGCTTGCATCAATAACCACAGCATTGCCAGGATTAGAGTGAAAACCACTCTTTCTGATTTGCTCTCCAAGTCAAGAGCCAATATATGAGCCCTACTGTAGAACTCATGCCTCTCTTTTCTCAGCCCTCTGGCAAACGTAGTAGATTATAGCACTCAATTTACTGTTAACTTGTCTTCCAAAGCATAGTTTACTTTGATCAGAGAAAAATGATTACCTAATCTCCACTGAATCTAGTCACTCAATTCTGCAGGTTGGTCGAATCAACTTAGATGCACAACTCGACAACTTAGCCAACACTCGGCAGGATTTGATCTCAAGCCTGGGAATGGAATTAGCATTGGATATATTAAGAAACTCAATTTTCTCTGTAACAATCGGTGCAAACGACTTCATCAATAACTACTTAGTTCCTGTTACAGCACTGTCTGAGAGGACGATATTAACTCCGGAAGCATTTATAGAGAGCTTAATATCGAGATACACACTTCAGCTAACAGTATCTTCTCAACTCTTCCCTTCATAAACTAGAATAAACTGATTTCCTTCCATTTGATGTCATGCCTGTGTGGGTGCACATGCATTGTGTGTATACATGCGTAGGTTCTAAACCGTCTTATCTCCTGAGCTGTCCTATATGGCTTAAACACACACATATAGGGGTGGGCATCGGGCCGGCCGGGCCTGCTAATGGACCAGGCCGGGGGTCCTATTATATTATATATAATAATGTATATTATATTATAATAGTATATATACACACACACGGGACCAAGCTTGGGCCTAATTTATAGGTCCAAGCCCGACCCGATGCCCACCCCTATATGTGTGTGTGTGTGTGTTTTCTCAATTCAAACTTAGATATGTATTCTATATAGTTTACTTTGTGGAGAACATTCTTTAAATGAGGCTTTAGATGTGTTTTTAGTGTAATCAAAAGTCAATGTCTCATATAGGGATAGCAGTGGATCGGGCAGGGGACAAGGTCTCCACCCCCGCCCCGTTTCAAAATCTGAACCTCCATCCCTGCAAGGGGATGGATTTTAACCTCCACCCCCGCCTCCATCCCCGTTTCATGTCCTCCATCCCCGGTTCAAACGAGGGCAAGGCGGGGCGGGGCGCTGTTTATCCTTAGTTTATAGTCATCCCTTAAAGGATTAGGGACGGGCTAGGCGGGGATTGAGACGGGGATGGGGCAGGGCGAAGAAAAGAGTAAGTTCATCCCTGCACGGGGATAGACTTTAACCTTCATCCCCGCCTCCATCCCCGGTTCAAACGGGGCGAGGCGGGGTGGAGCCCCGTTGTCCCCCGGTCCACTGCCATCCCTAGTCTCATATGACACTAAAATTTGCTGATAAAAAAAAATCAAATTTTCTGCTTGAACTAATTCAATCCAATGCACAATTTTTAGCAAACAAGCAATGACAAACATAAATTCAAATTTAGGCTAAGCAAAAGAAACCATAAGCATGTTTAAAACTGCTTAAGAGCTATATATATATATATATATAAAGGAAAACGAGTATCACTGAACGACCCTCGGATGCGTGACTGCGTGCTGCACATAAAAAATTCAAAAAATGACCTTTTATCGGCAGTTCTTAATTGTCGCAAAATACTGTTTAATGCATCGGATGACTCAAGTATTTGATGTTATGGGTTACTCAAACATATATATATATAAGAGAGAGAGAGAGAGAGCCGAACGAAACATCAACATTACTATGACAAAGGGTCAACAAATGTTGAGCTCGTGAGCAAACAAACAGCAGACCCAAACCAAGGGCCAAAAACACGAAAACAAATAGAAAAAACATAAGGACATAAGTCCAAAAAAGAATGAAAATCTAACAAATTCAACCAGGGTCATAAGGAAGAGAGGGCGGTTGAAGGTGGTGGAGACCAGGGCAGCAGAGGCACAAAATTGCGTATACATCAGCCAAGATGCAATGCACGAGCTTATTGAAAACAACCGAAGTTTGACAGAATATCGTATTATTGTGGGTCATCTAAACAGCCCATCAGGTAGTGAGGAGCCAAGTTCTCCAGATCAACTGCCATCTCTTGCAACTGTGGTGGGCCCCACAAAAGATCGAGCGCAAAGGAGCCCTGTCGCACGTTGACATCAGGTTTGTTCCACGTACTCTTGAAGAGATCCACAAAGATGGGGCAGGCCCAAAACAGATGATAGGTGGATTCTTCTGCCGCATTGCACAGGACGCACCGACTCGGAAGCTAAAAACCCACTCTTTTGAGGAAGTTGTTCGTCTAAACTTGATCATGCAAAATTAACCAAGCTAAGAACCGAGAATACGAAGTTGGGCTTTTAGCCCATAAAAAATGCTCAGGTAGCCCGTCAACTCCAGGAGGAAGAAGAGACTGATAAAAAAATTGGTGCAGAAAGTGCCGCTAGGCGCAATTGCCCGATGCAAAAGCTGGGCAGCAGGGTCGGGATCACCCTCATTCATGAGGACAAAAGACATGGCTTTAAGTCACATGCGACGCAGGTGCGAAGTAGGAAGCTTGTGATGACGACGATAAAAAAAGAATGACTCAAGGGAGCCATATTTAGCATGCAGTAAGGGAGCGCACAGATTGTCAGGACGGTGTGCCATCCAACATTGCTTCACGATGAGGTCCATACTTTTAAGTCTCGGAGCAAGAATTCTCAGACCCGCCATACACCTAGGGAGAAACAGAGAATTCCAACCCACTAGATGGCGCTTAGTCTGAGGATGACAACCAGACCAGAGGAAATCCGCCATCAAGCGAGAGAATTTCTTTTCCACGCCCGAGGGCATCAAGAACATAGACATAAGGAATACCGGGATAGAGGATAAGACATGCTAGATGAGGATAAGCTTGTCTACGATGGAAAGGTAGGAAGCCTTCCAAGAGGAAATTTTAGTCTGGACTTTTTGAAGAGTGACATTCCAAGCGGCTGAGGGGGAGGCATGTTAGTTGCAAAGGGAGACCCAGATAGCAAATTGGAGGATCCGAAGTAGCGCAGCAAAAAAATATGTTGCCCAATGGTCAGCAAGGAAGGGGGAGCATTGAACATGGACATGCAGCATTTACTGTCGTTCAGAGATAAACCCGACAGAGAGACGAAAAATTGAAGGATAAACTTGAATCTCAACATTTGTTGCACGGAGGTACGGTCAAAGAGGATCATATCGTCAACGTAGGTGAGAATATGATGGGGAATTCCTGGATGCCGAGGGGATTAATAAAGCCAGAATTTGCAGCCCTCTTGAACAAAACCATAAGACCCTCAACAATGACATTAAATAACAAAGGAAAAAGAGGACAACCTTGCCGAATACCGCGCCTAAGCTTGAACTGGGAGCCTTTAACTCTATTGATCTTAATCATAGAATGAGCATTTGAAACCAGCTCGCGCACCCATCGAGAGAAACGACGATCGATACCAAAGTTATCAAGCATATGGAATAAGAAAGGTCAATTAATCAAGTCAAAGGCTTTATGGAAGTCAAGCTTGAGAGAGAAAAATGTTGGCCGCTGATATTCAAAGAGTGCAGGACTTCCGAGGCCAGGATGAAAGAGTGATGAATCCACCTAAGGAGGATAAAAGTGAACTGAGAATCCGAGAAGCGACGGCTCTGAGCCTGTTAGCCAAAACCTTAGCAATAATGCGATAGAGCCCCCCTAAAACTGAAATAAAACAGAATCTCGAGATATCAGAGGATGCCACGTCCTTAGGGATGAGAGAGACAATGGCTAAATGTGTATGGACCGACAGCCAACAATTGCGATGAAACTCCGCAAAGACTTTGATAACGTCATTCTTAGTGCAGGACCAAAAGATACAGAAGAAGTCCACGGGAAAGTCGTTGAAGCCAAGAGCTTTCCAACCTGACAGGTCTTTAATAACCGAAAAGATCTCATCGTCAGTGAACGGAGATTGCATGGATCTGGATTGGGCTAGGTCAATAGTCTGAATGAGGAGAGGATCAATAGAGTCGTCGACAGAGGGTTGGGCAGCATAAAGAGCCTTGAAGTAGAGAAAAATTGTGGGGATGACATTGTCGGCAGAATAGGTTACTCCTTCAATGGAGATAGAAGGGATAACATGCCTCCTATGCCAGTGCGATGCGAAAGAGTGAAAAATTCTGGTGTTGCTGTCACCAGTGGAAAGTCAATGCACTCTCGATCGCTGCTTCCATCGAATTTCATCCTTGATCCGTCAGGATTGCAAAAGCAGAAAAAGCTCAGCAGATCTGGCTTTTAAGCTTTGAATAGATGAATCAGAAAGGGAGTCTGGGAACGACAAAGAGTGACGAACGACAGATAGCTCTTGTTCTCAGATCTCCAGGTGCTGGAATTTGCTGATGCTATTAGACTGAAGCCAAGCTTTTATGTCGCGGGGACAGGTGGAAGAGCTTCGCAAGGCAACAAGCGGCAGCTCTAACCGCATTGGAAGGCTTGTTCCACGAACGGAAGACCACAGATTCGAAATCCGACTCCTTCAGCCACCATTGTTCAAAGATGAAAGACCTAGTAGAGGAAAACCCTTCTCCCCAACGAGTAATGACCTGACTATGGTCAGAGATAGAAGGAGGAAGAAGAAAGTAGATGATGTCGGAAAGGATCACCAGAAGATACGGAGAGATGAGCACATGATCTAGCAGTCTGCAGCACAGACGAGATCGTTTATTAGACCACGAGAAAGCCTCACCGGTGGGAGGAACAGGGTAGAGCTGGTGCAGTTGGACAAAATCCTGGAAATTCCGCATAGATGCCGATGGAGAGACGGGATCCCATAAGAAGGTGCAATTCCCCAAAAGAACCAAGAACCCTGCTCAAATCAGTCCAAAAAGCAAAGCGAAGGTGAGGACGGTTGGGATCATAGACAAAAGTGACCACAGCATGGGAGACCCCTGCTTTCAAGGGGAGAGCAAACGATAGGGAGAATAGGCCTTCGTCATTCTCGGAGATTCCCAGAGAAGGCTTACCGATGATAAGAAGACCACCAACGTAGTGAACCGTGGGCTTAAAAAAGAAATCGGCCTCTCTCTGAATTTCGAAAACAATAGAGCGAGAAACTAAAACCATTTTGGTTTTGCATAGGGCAATGAGATCTGATTTTTTTTGACGAATTTAGCTTGCCAAGAACAGACATTTGTCGGGACAGTTCAATCCCCTGATATTCCAGCATAACACCTTCATAGCTGAAAGCCATCAAAACTCTGAGGGGTGCGAGCTCTCGCAGAACGCCTAGGCAAAAAATCAGCAAGGGAGGCTGAGCATTGCCGGAAGCAATGGCACCCACGGTGGGCAGAACAGCAGCACCTCGGGGAGGAAACTGCTCCATCACCAGGGAAGTATTTGCTGACGATCCTAAAGATCGGACGACTCTACTTGTCGAAGCCCTTGAGGTGCAGGGCCTAGAGCTGGTTGAGGTCGGAGAAGTCGTCGCCGAGGAGCGACGAGCGGCAGTCGAACCACTCCTCCTTCTACTGGATGATCTCGTGCGTCTGTTCTAGTAAGGTGCGAGAGTCCATCGTTAGATCTGACGCCAAAACCACGATCGACAACCTGTCTCCTCATTTTGTTGTTGCTACTGTGTGGTTCGGTGGCGTCCAACGAGGTGGAACAACTCAGGCAAGATGGATTCCCACAAAAGAAGATCCTGCACGCAGGTGACTTCCGTTGAGATAGGGTGATATGGGGTTCAATGAGGGTTTTTGTAAAGGAAGGCGAGGTGGGGACAACAGCAGCAGTGGGTGCATCAATGATGGCAAGGGCGACGGGGAGCGACAGGGGCAACAGAGGTAGGGGGAGCGACAGGGGCAGCAGATAAGGGAGAGGAGAGAAGAGGGATTGGGGGTAGGGGGAAGGCCTCACTGTCAGCCGACGCAACGTCGCCCCCTAACCAGCGTCGTCACCTCAATCCCTCGGGTCATGTTAGTTCCGGGAATGGGGATGGACAACAAATATGTGAAGGGGAGGATTGTTGCATGAGGTGGAGAAGGTTGGAGGTGGACTTGATGGCTTGCCGTTCGGAGAGAGAGGGCCGACAATGGGGGAAAGGGCTAGACTGAGAGAGAAGGCCAGCGATAGAGGTGGCCGGAGAGAGAGGGCCGGCGACGGTGGTTACCGGAGATGGGGCCTAGGGTTTGGGAATGTTGAGAGGGTGAGAGGACAGAGAGTGGCGACAAGGGCGAGAGAGAGAGAGAGAGAGATCATATTGATGACGAACCTGAACAGTCTAGCAAAAAGCCTAATGAGTCAACCATGTCATAGGTAGCTCACTTTTTTTTTCCGATGAGAACTGGAGAAAACCACCCCCGGAATAACAGACCTGGCGGTGCTGGTTAACCCTCCCAACCTACAGCTTATCCGGCAGTGTAAAACTGGGGCACACCCGTTGCCCTAGTAGGTAGTTCACTCAAAGCAGGACTTAGTCATCTAAAGAAAAAGAACCATCGAACCAGATTAACAGTATGGGCTATTTGGTCCATCTTACCCGAAGTTCTTGACAAGACACTGCACCCATTTTTCTTACAAACTACTAGTATGGTTTTGCCGAATAACTGTAACAATTTAAGCTGTTGTTGCTGCCTTACCAAAACCGGTATTTTCCATGGTCTTTTCATTGACAGAGATTGTACGAGTTGGATGCTAGAAAGATTATTGTGGCAAATGTGGGACCAATTGGCTGTATCCCATACTTGAGAGAACTATATCCATTGGCAGCACCCAACTGTGTTGCTTTCCCAAATGAAATGGCACAATCTTTCAACAATCGCCTGCGACTCGTCGTCGATGATCTGAGTGCAAATCTTAAGGGGGCCACCTTTGTCTATGCAGATGTTTACCGCATTGTTGCAGATATTATTCTGAACTATAGCAGCTATGGTATGTTTTGATGATCTGCAACTGCTCACATGTAATTTCTTTTTAAACATTTCTTCCTGAACCTGACTATTCCAATATCAACAGGATTTGAAGCTGCAGATTATGCATGTTGCCATGTAGCTGGGAAATTTGGAGGTCTGATTCCGTGCGGTCCGACGTCGAAAGTTTGTTCTGACAGATCAAAATATGTGTTCTGGGATCCTTATCATCCGTCTGACGCCACAAATGCGATAATCACAAAGAGAGTGCTGGATGGTGGTCCCGAGGATGTGTATCCGATTAACATCCGCAAACTAGCTTATCTTTGATATATTGGTTATGCGTTGAACCAATCTCATTATTTCTTTCTTGTATTATTTGTATTTTTTTTGGCAATTGGATACCATATTGGTCAGTTTTGTTCCTATAGAAATTCTTCTGTTGGAGGAGGTTGATGGTGTCTGTCAAATTGAAAGATGAAGGTGATTTCTCTTCTCTTAGCTGAGCACCTGTTGGAGGAGGTTGATGGTGTCTGTCAAATTCCTCTTTTGGCAAAGTTTTGTTGTGCGCAGTGGGAAACAGTAAGTAGAAGTTCTTGTAAGTTTGCCCATTATAAGTCAACAAATAATGATTAGTTCTTTATATGGTAAATGCTGTTGCTAAAAAAAGGCCCTTGCACTGTGTGTGTGTGAGAGAGAGAGAGAGTTGTTTTGGACTGATAACCACAATTTATACATTATTTCTTTAAGTACTGGCAGACAGATCTGGATCCTTTTTGGAAACGAATTTCATGCTTTCCCACGAGCAAATCTAAAAAGGTTGTGGGAAACGAGTATTCATGTTTGCCTCCCATGAACAAAAAAAAAGGTTGTTGGAAATGAGTATTCATGCTTGCCCATGAGCAAATCTAAAAAGGTTCTGCCCACAAGTGCTCTTGCCTTCTTAGTTAGGAGTGTTGGATTTTAAATCCACCGCAAAACTAGAAGAATTGATATTCATGTTTACTCCAAATCGTTGAAAACAAAACACAAACTGAATCTCAATGCGAGGCGTATCTGTTATTTTTCTTTCTCTGAACTTTATGAGAGGGACTGATTTCTCTTGTTGTAGATGAAGAGTCTAAAGAAAGAAAGCCGCTATATATGTTTTGGGGACCATAACTTAATTTGTAATCAATTGAGAGTTTCTTTTCAATTCAGCCCATCATAGAATCAAAAAATAATATATAAGGGCATAAAAGGTCTTCTTATATAATAAGATCATATCATATGAGATATCATATGGCCCAACTGAATTAGATCACATAAAGTGAGCCCTAAACCATAGACAACCTATAATGTGTGATTTGTCATATGTAGGCCCACATAATTTTTCTCAACAATCTCTTACTTGGGTCACATATGTAACATAATAACCACACATTATAACCTTAGGAGCTCAAAAACACTATCTTATCAATTGATATCTCTACCAATGTGATCCATTGATCATGTCAACATAGAACAAAAGTGGTCAGCATTACAAATAACGTAATTAGATCCATCAATGATCATGTATATTGACATAACCAAATGACATGGATCAAGTATGAATGTGAAACATGAAAATTACATGAAATGTAATCTAAACATCTATTTCCAACTGGTCCTTAAACTTAAGTCAGATCATAATAAATGAGTATAGAATGTAACCGAAACTTTAACTTTAATCTAAAGTGGTAAAAAAACTTTATTATATCATAGAACGTCTAAATACAAACTCCCACTAAACTTGTATATCATAAAATGATAAAATACTCATTCGAGCAGTATGCTCATGAAAGACCATGGATGGCAAACCTTTAGTCCTCGGATCCACAATCATGGAGTTTGTGCCAATATGTTTTATTCATATCTGAACATTATGCACTCTTTCTTTAATAACAAGAAACTTAATGTCAATATATTTTGACTTCGATGAGCTCCTATTGTTATTGGAATATAGCACTACTGAATTATTGTTACAAAATAACTTTAGTGGTCTCTCAACATTATCCAAAATCTGCAACAATGTGACAAAATTATATAACAATATTTCATGATCGAATGCCTCATAACAAGCTACGAATTCTGCTGCCATGATGGAAAAAGCAATGAGTGTCTGCTTGACACTCCTCTAAGAAACCACTATCCTAGCCAACAAAAAAATATAATCTGACATGGATATGCGATTGTCTTGGCATCTCACAAAGTCATAATTAAAATACTCAATGATCTTCAACTGATCTGACTTCTTGTATGTGAGCATGTAACATTTTGTTCTCTGCAAATACTGCATAACCCGTTTAGCTGCTTTGCAATGATCCATACCTGGGTTACTAAGATATTTGCCTAACATCTCAATAATGTACGCTAAATCTGGATGCGTACATACCTGAGCATACATAAAACTCCCCATAGCAGATGCATAGGGAATCTGTTTCATATCTTTAATTTCAAATTGGTGTTTGGGGCACTGAGTGAGACTAAACATGTCTCCCTTAACAACAGGAGTATCACCTGGTTTGCAATCATTCATGTTAAATCTATCCAGAATCATTTCAATATAGTTCTTTTGTAATAATCCAAGAATACTCCGAGAATGATCTCGATATATTTAGATCCCTAATACAAAAGAGGCGTCACCAAGATCTTTAATTTCAAATTTCTTTATCAAAAAACTCTTGGTTTCGTGCAGTATGCCTATATCATTATTGGCAAGCAATATGTTATTAACATATAAAACCAGAAAAATATATTTACTTCTACTGAACTTATGGTATATGCATTTATCAACTATATTTATCTCAAAACCAAATGAAAGGACAACTTGATAAAATTTATGATACCGCTGACGGAAAGCCTGCTTAAGTTCATAGATGAATTTCTTTTATTTGCAAATTATTTTCTTGACATCACCTGAGATGAAACATTCTAGTTGGACCATATATATTGTTTCATTAATGTCACCATTAAGGAATGCAGTATTTACATCCATCTGATGCAGTTCCAAATCATAATGAGTCACAAGTGCCATCATAATCCTAAAAAAAACTTTCATAGAAACCGGAGAGAAAGTCTTTGTATAGTCAATGTCTTCCCTTTAAGTAAACTCTTTTGCAATAAGACCTTATATCTTTTCATATTATCCTTTGAATCTCTTGGTTTTAAATATTCATTTATAATCAATGGGTTTCATACATTCAGGTAATGGGACATGATCCCACACGTCATTGTCCTTCATGGATTTAATCTCCTCATGCATTGCATCAATCCACTTTTGAGAGTTACAACTTTATGTGACTTGGTGGAAGTTGATTGAATCATCTTCCCTTACTCCAGTATCACCCTCATGTTCTTGTAGAAAGACAATATAATTATCTAAAATTGTCATTCTCCTCTCTCTAGTGTATTTTTTTAATGACACTTGTTCTTGAGGTATTTCTTGAAGTTGTTGAGTTTGTACTCTAAGAGTAAAAGCTTGATTTTGGATAGAGAGATCTAAAGCATCGCCTTGATCCAGATTTGTGGGAACGATGACAAAAATAGAAATTAGATCATTGTCAACTACAACTGTAGGAAGAGAAATAGATTATTCTTCAAAAGTAATATTTTTTACCTTATCACTTTTCCCAAACTTAGCACCCTCAAAGAAACAAGTGTTTTTCATTTTTAAAAAATAACTTATTCACAGGGTCATAAAACTTATAGCCCCTGAATCTTTTAGAATACCCAACAAAATAGCAAGTAATCGTTCTTGAATCCATTTTTTTTTCATATGGCCTGTAAGGCATCATCTCTGCTAGACATCCCCAAATATGAAATGCTTTATATTAGGCTTTTTGCCTATCCGCAATTCATATGGGGTCTAGGTTACTGCTTTAGATGGTACCATGTTCAATACATAAGATACAATCTTTAATGCCTCTCTTCAGAGGGACTCTGGTAAGGTAGAATGAGAAATCATACTCCTTAGCATATTCTTTAGGATCATGTTTCGTCTCTCAGCAACACTATTCATGTTAAAAGTGCTTGGCATGGTATACTGAGAGACGATCCTACATTCCTCTAGAAATTTAGTAAAGGACCCTAGACATTGTTCACTTTATCCATCACATCTACCATAGTACTCACCACTATGGTCATATATGACGACCTTAATATTTTTGCCAAGTTGGTTTTCAACTTCAGCCTTAAATTGTTTGAACACATCCAGAGACTGAGACTTTTCATGAATTAAATATAAGTACTCATAACAAGAATAATCATCAATGAACATAATAAAATATTATTGATCATTCCAAGAAGCCATAGAGTTGACCCATAAATATTTGTATGAATTAGTTATAAGATGTTTATACTCCTTTCATCACCTAATTTCCTTATGTTTATTTGTTTCCCTTTTATACACTCAACACAAACCTGAAAGTCAGTGAAATCAAGGGAATCGAGAATTTCACTTGACACAAGCCTTTCAATTATTTGTTTAAAAATATGACCTAAGTGCTTGTGCCATAATAAAGCAGAATGCTCATTTGTTAATTTTTGTTTTGTACTATGAGAGCTTAAATGCAAGGTTTCATTATACGAGGCAACAATATTAATCAAATAAAGGTTATCAATCGTAGATAAAGAACCGATCTCAATAAGATTTGAATCCAAAAATAATTTAAATTCATTATTTTTAAATAAATAAGAATAACCATATTTATCTAAAGTGAAAATAAAAACTAAATTCCATCTAAAAGATGGCACAATAAATATTTCTTTCAAATCTAAATAATTCTGTCTTTAAAAGTAACCTAAATGTCCCTATTGCCTCGACTTGAACTGATTTGCCATTGCTCACATAGATGGATCTTTTAGCATCAATCGACGATCGATAACTTAGGCAATCCTGCATAGACGCACTTCTGTGAGTGGTAGCACCACCAGAATCCATCCATCAAGTGTATTCTGCCACCAAAGTTAAATTAACCTCAGAACAAACCAAAGTAAGGAGCATATCTTTCTTCTCACGTCAAGCATGATACTTGGTACAATCCTTCTTCATGGGACTCTCTCATTTGTAAAAGAAACAACTAAACTTTGGGTCCTCATATTTTTTTCTGTTTTTTCTGCGATTGAGGGTCCACAATCACTTCCTTAGTCCTTTTCTTTTTCTTAAACTTGTCCTTAGAGGCTACTGTCAAATGAGCACTTTTTGTCTTCTCTTACTTCATCTTATCATCTTCTTGCACACAGTGTGAAATGAACTCATTAAGGGTTCATTTATTCTTCTGGCAATTATAATTGACCTTAAACTGACTGTATTGTACAAGAAAAGATATCAAAACTAAGTGAGTGAGTAAGTCCTCAAATAACTCAAACTTTAGTACATTTAGTTTCAAAGCAAGATGGGATATTTTCATAATGTACTATCTAATGTTCCGTTTACCTTTAAACCTCATAGAAACAAGACTTGAAATAAGAGTGTTTGTCTCAGTTTTTTCATTTTTAGCAAAACACTTTTCAATTTCTTAAAAAACCTTTGGCATTAACTTTTTTGGACATAGTGCCCATGAAGGATTCAAGAATTATACATATCATGATTACGATACTTATGCGATTAAATCTATCCCACCGCTCGGAGTTCCTTTTATCCTCAACGAAACTCCTATCCATATAAGTAGGCGGTTTATTGTTTCGTAGTGCAAGATTCAAATTCATGTGTTTGAGAACAATCATAATGTTCTCTTTTCAATTTTTTAAATTGGAACAACTCAAAACATGGATAGAATTAATGTTTGCAGATATCGAAGAAGCAGAAGTATTAACTCAATCAAGAACAAAACAAACTCACGATTAACATACATTTTCATATGCATTAACATAAAATAGCATATTTAAACTATGATGAACTCCATCACAACATTAACATTTAGTCTTTAGACAGAAATATCAATTTGTAAGTGATACTCTCAAAACAGTAATCAAACATGGACAATTAGTCCTGTCAAATAATGAGCCTTTCTTTAGACCGACTCGTTATTCACATAGAAAATTATACAATTGTCCTATATTTATTACTAAAAATATATATTTGGGTTCAGCCAAATAGTAATCTTCCTTTGGGTCGATCACTATTCGTATGAACCATAAATATATAAACATCACAATATTTCAAAACTAGCTAATCTACACAATAGAGGTTACTTTGGCAACATATTGATTCAATCAATTCAATTTAGAATATCGAACTCTAAATCAAAAGAATATCGAGGTTCAAATACGTTAATCTATGCATATGAACATAAAGAAAGCACAATCATTATCTGTATAGGGTCAAAAAATAACCGAAGATGTCCTACCAAAATGACACATGAAGCACACCAAATAGCCTTTGAAAATAATAAAATCCTCTTAAATTAATTTTTTTATTATTTTAAATCTTGTGCATGGGTCCGACCAATTGGATCTGACCGAACCTACCTGCAGGTCAAAACTGATCTGATCTGGATCAGGTCAGACCCAGTAATTTGTAGTCGGGTGCAAGTCTGTGCAGTGGGTCGGTCTTAACCAAGCCTGACCCACACAAAACCGCACTTGACTCAGTTTAGCTCCTTAACTGAATGAGGCTTAACTGAGTCATTAGGCCTCCAACCCCCTAATGCAACCTCAGCCGATTCGACCCCTCATAGAGCACTGAAATGGCTCGGGTCACTGGCGAGACTAGAACCCAGCACACACATGGCCGAATTGGCTCTGCACAGTATATTCGAACCGGTCAATCCCTAATGATCCAATCTGCTGGAACCTAATGACTGAACTGACCCGAGATTGGCTGTCGAACTGCCCCTGTACAAGTGACTGAACTGGCCCAGCAACTGTCTTGTACCAAATAGCCGAACCGGCCTAGGACGGACAACCCAATCGGTCTACTCGATCAAGTCGTCTAATGGTGTGTTGAACCGACCTACACAGTGATACAGTGCCAAATCACCCGAGTCATCGGTTCAGGTGAAGGTTTAACTAGCCCTAAGTTATGCTGCATCATCTAAAGGATGAACTAGTAAACTCGCCTGAACGACTCACCTGATGGCCAAGACATTGTCGGCAGAGGGTTGAACCAGATGTCAAATGTTGTCGGCCCTCAGAAGACGACGATAATGGCTGAATCTGGCCCAGGATGCTAACTAACAGGCATAATCCGGTGAACGACTGCACCCAAAAGCAATAACAACAAAGAACGGTTCGTGGGGAGCCGACAAACCGAGTGCATCTGGCGATCACCGAAATTAGCTCTGAATGTCGGTGAACTCAGGTATGAATGAACATGTGCCCTTCTCACTGACTATCTAAGTAGGTGAAACCCCTTTCAGTAGACCGATCGGATGACACCCCCTGTCCAGCAAAGGTAGTGTAAAACGCCTTTGCCGTTGGCCAAATGATATTTTTGAACGACGACATCCTTTCGATAAACAAACAAGAAAAGATAGGGGAGGGCCGTTCGACTCTTCCATCCAACCTCCTGACGAGGAAAGGGCTATCTCGTCTGGTCCATCCAAAAGAGAAGGGCCTTTCGGCCCTTCCCGCCCTGCTTATGGAAAGGGCCCGTTAACCGGAAGACTGAAAGTGAAAAACTCCCTGCCCGTCAGCTGCGATCCAGCATACACAAGAGGGAGGGACGATCAACCCTCCCTCCTTTTTGCAAAAAAAAAAAATAGTGGTGAGGGCCGATCGGCCCATCTTGCACCCAGGCACGTCTGAACAACGCGAGAAGAGCCGATCGACCCTCCTTTGTCTGTGCCTTGACAGTGATCAAAATAAAACGTCATCGTCAACCAAAAAAATATGAAATACATATTTAGATTAATTTTTTCAATGATTTAACGAGAACAAGATATCTTTGATATCAATTATTGGATTTTAAATCCACTGAAAAACTAAAAAGATCGATATGCATGTTCACGCCAAATCGTTGAAAACAAAACATAAATCGAATTTCAATGCGGAAGCGTACCTGAGTTCATTGGCGCTATGGTAGATCATTGATTGATATGATCTTCTAAAACCAATATACGTGGTCCTTTTTCTTTCTCTGAACCTTATGAGTGGAACTGATTTTTCTTGTTGTAGATGAAAAGTTTAAAGAGAAAAAGCTTTTATATATGGTTTGGGGATCATAACCTAATTTGTCGTCAACTGAGAGTCTCTTCTCAATTCAATCTTTCACAGAATAAAAAAAATAACATATAAAGGCATAAGCAGTCTCTTCACATAATAAGACCATACCATATAAGATATCCTATGGGCTCAACCTAATCATATCACGTAAAGTGAGCCCTAAACCATAGACGGCCTATAAAGCCTATAATGTGTGATTTGTCATATGTAGGCTCACATGATTTTTCTCAACAAGGAGCCACTGCGGTTTGTCACTTGACATGGGATAACCATGATTCTAAATCCATGCAAGGTATTCCTTACCGCAAGGTTGAAACTGGGAATACCCTTTGATTGGTAGAGGAAACTTTAATGGCATGTTTGTTTTGTTATTCAGCAGTAAAGTTTAGCTTTGAGAAAATCATTTACTTGATTTACATTTTTTTTGGGAGAGAGAATAATGTGATTTACATTTTCAGTCTATAACTTTCTCATGTTTGCTTTTATGTCCTGAATTTGATTTGTATGAAAATGTAAAAATGTGTCATGTATGTCACTGCTCTAACATATTCATAGTTAAGCATCTAACAGTCTTGAAAGTTATTCAGGGGGTTTAACTTGTATAAAACTTTTACAAGCTTTGAAGCTTCAACGTACACAGATGGGGATTCACAATTTTACATGTTTGCTGTGCTTGTGTGAAAGTTTTAAAATGTGATTTAAAATCACAAAAAATATGAGAAAGTTACAAAATCACAGGGGTTGCAAACATGCCTTAGGTTTTAGTGCTATAGAGACCTGCCAATATGTGGTTAGGGATGTCAGTGGATGGGCGTCAGGGCGGGGGACAAGGTCTCCACCCCCGCCCTGTCTCAAAAACTGAACCTCGATCTTCGCACGGGTTTGGATTTTAACTTTCATTCCTGCCTCCATTCCCGTTTCATGTCCTCCATTCCCGGTCCAAACTGGGCGAGGAGGGGTGGGACCCCATTTCTCCTCGGTCCATTGTCATCCTTAGAAGTATTGGGGACGGAACGGGACGGGGCGGAGGAAAGCATAAGTCCATCCCCGCCTCCATCCCCACACGGATTTTGATTTTAACATTCATCCCCGTTTCATGTCCTCTATCCCCATTCCAAACGGGGCGGGGCCCAGTTTCGCCAATCCACTGCCATCCCTATATGGTCAGGGATTGTGGTTTTTTATTTTTGGCTTAGCACTGCTAACCCTAGAGAGAAACCCTAGAGAGGAAAAGGAATCGGCGGCCGGAAATGGACGCTATGGCACAGGAAAACACGCCGATCCAGATCGACGTGAGGCCGGACGGGATCGCGTGGGTGAAGATCAACCGGCCGGAATCGCTCAACTCGCTGACGCGATCGATGATCACTGACCTCGCGAGGGGATTCCGGTCGCTGGACGCCGACGAATCCGTTAAGGCGATCGTGATCCACGGCGCCGGGAAAGCCTTTTGCTCCGGCGTCGACCTGACTGCCGCGGAGGGAGTCTTCAAGGGGGACGTCAAGGATCGGGAGACCGACGCCATTTTCCAGATGGAGAGCTGCCGGAAACCGATCATCGGAGCCGTCAGCGGCTTCGCGGTCACCGCCGGATTCGAGATCTGCCTCGCCTGCGACATCCTCGTCGCCGGAAGGGACGCCAAGTTCGTCGACACCCACTCGAGGTACTGCTCTCTTCCGGTTTCCTTCTTCCGGTTTCCTTCTTCCGGAGCGCTGTGTTTCGACTCGGGAATCGGGTACCTTTCCGGACAACTCGTTTGTTTCCGAGTCGATGTAATGGGATCGGAAACTGGTTCGAAATTTAAACGGGTCGGATAAGGTCCGCATCATGATAAATCGTATCCCAGTCCGAAGAGTACAGACAGTATAATATTGATTTGAATCGGAATTGATCGTATGGATTTTATTTTTTAAGATCCATATCCAAAAATAAAGTGGTGGATTTCAATCGGATATATCTAGGGCTGTCAATGGGTTGGATATTGGACCCATCAGGGTGTGTACCCAAACCCGCCTTCTTAACTAGTCGCTTGGATTCGAGTTTTGTCGGTTCAAGATAAGAAATTTTAAACCCAGATCCGTATAATTTAAGGAGATTATTTTCGTCAAAAAGTACGTATAAAATACTCGGGTCAATCCGGGTCGTGTCAGATATTCGAAAAAAAATCATAATTCAAACCCAACTCACATATTACTCACGTCAGGTTCGGGTCAATCCCAATTATTCGGTCGGCATTTTTTTGTACATACCCAGGTATTCAGGTCCGAGTCAGGTCCTGCTCGTCAGACCTAAACAGTTTGGAACTTTGGATATGGTAGGATTTGGGTATTACCAAATACTTCATATCCTTTGGGACTACCATCGGATTTGAATTTTTTTGGATTTGGATGTGAACAGCCAAAGCCAGATCTGCCGTGCTTAGCTAGTGGTCTCTGAAAGGCTTACTGGGTCCAGGTTCAAAAATCCGAAAACAAGGGCTCCACCTGTTAAACGGTTTCAGCTCCAGCCTGATTTGGTTTACTAAACCGTTGTTTGAACACTGATCCTACAGAAAGTATTGATCCAAATCCAAGTCCGAACCGGAAAAAGTCCAGCCATATAAGCCCGAATACAACCTAAAAAACACATATCTAGTTTTATTCTAAGATCCGTATTAAAAAATAATGTATCAGATTTGGATCAGAAGTCTGACTGAACCAATCCATTTGCACCCCTATCTCTTCTCAGATCCGGATGACACCAGCCCGGATAATTAGATATTCGAACCGGTAAATGATAATTGCCGATCTGGTAACTAACCCGGATCCAGTATCCTTAGTCACAGCGGTTTTCAGAACTGGGTGTCAATTTGTCGGATTTGATCTGGACCCGACCCGTACCAAACCCTATAGGGTCAGAGTTTGGTGATAAATAAGGAGGTTCGAATAAAATCCGGGCTGGACTATATGGGTCCAATTAACATATAGAGCCAGGTATGGTTTGTGAACTTTCATACCAGACCCAGGCCCGACCCGAGTTTCAACTAAGATTCGCAATTTTTCATTGTAAAATGTAAAAATGATAAAATATATAAATCTACCGGGTATGGTCAGTGTCTGATTCATGTAATCCTTATAGGATCTGGGTATGGTTTCTCTTATGGTGGATTCGATTGGACCCGGATCTGGATCTGGTACCAGTGTCTCAAATCAGGTCTGGGTCTGGTTTTACCTGGGTCCGAACCGAACCCGACCCGTTGACACCCCACTGGCCTTACTCCATCGTGTGCCTTGTTCTTCCTGACCCCCGGGATGCAGGTTCGGTATATTTCCTTCATGGGGCCTCTCTCAGAAGCTATCAAGGATCATTGGCCCAAACAGGGCGCGAGAAGTGTCGCTGTCGAGCATGGTGGTGACGGCCGAGATGGCGGAGAGATGGGGGCTTGTTAATCACGTGGTAGAACCATCAGAAGTGCTGAAGAAGGCCCAAGAAGTTGCAGAGAGGATAGTGAAGAACAACCAAGATATGGTTCTGAGGTACAAGGCCGTGATAAATGATGGATTCAAGATGGATCTTGGTGATGCTCTTGCTTTAGAGAAGGTGAAATTTTTTGCTTAATCACCATGAGGGGGTCTGATCCTTTAACGCTCACTTGGCCCATAATTTGCTTTGGGTCTGAGTCAAGATCCAGTGGGACATTTTAATCCAAACCGAACTAGAGATCTGGGCTGGACCCGGATTCGCCTGGTCAGATTCTATCAGATCAGTCAGTTTGGGCCAGATTTTGTGCGGGTATAAGCTATCAAGTACTGTTTATGAATCCGTTTGATAGTATTACAATGTTTGTTTTTTCCTTTTTCAGGATAGAGCGCACAAATTTTACGATGGGATGACAAAGCAGCAATTTGAGCAGATGAAGAAATTCATAGCAGGGCGAAGTTCAAAGCCGAATTCGAGGATGTAAAAATGGTTGCTGATCTGTTCTTAAGATCTCACTAATCACATGATTATCAATAAATCAGTTGCGCAATAGCCTCTTGTAAAGATACTGGAAAAATAAAAGCTTATGTTCATGGGATTAACAATATAATGATCATAATTCATAATCACTTGCTACATGTTTTCACATTATTTTCACCTCATTTATATTTACATTGAACATCTTGTTTCTTAGATTTCATGCCATCCATATTCATGGCTGAGAGCATTCCTCGAATCTTTCATTGATTGTTTTGTGTAGCAGAAGGGCATGGGATATTTGAACTCTGAACAGATGTGGCAGACTGCAATCTGCCAACAAACCTAATACATAAGGCCAATCAAAGCACGTAGTTCAATCATGTGAATGTAATATATACATAGATAAGAAACTGCAAAAGAATAAAACGTTTGTTTGAACTAAGTAGAAATTATATAAGCATTGCTGATGAGTATCTGGCCTGTGACCAGGGCTTTCTCAGTGGCTTTTTTGCCTGCAATTCACCATACATGTGGATCACATGCCTCCCAAATCTATGATCCTGGGCTCGCCGCTCATCGACTAAATTGCCGCGGCATTTATGTGATCGGCTCTCCATTTAAATTCGACTGACTGTACCCAATACGGATGGCACATTAAAGTTCGGTGAAGTATAAAAGGAGTAGCTTTATAGATGAGCAATGTTGATATCCAAAGCTGACATGCATTTTGCTTCAACTGTTAAAGTCTTTACAACTCCCGGGCATGGGTCCTCACCAAACATCTCGTTTGAAACACTGACGGTACATCTTTCTTTCCCTTGGCACGCCTGAGTGATATCAACACAGTGAGGAAATTATGAACACTTTCTGTATTGTAAATTATGAAATGAATACATACCTCAGATACAACAGAGAATGATTTAGAAGCATGGCATTGCCCTTCTGAAAACTTTTGGCAGCTACCGCGTGGGTTCCCATAACTGGCAAACACTATAGAAGAGATTATCTGACCATAATCACAATGTAGATCCAACTCTTGAGCTACTTCCTTGATTGAAATTTCACCGCTAATGACATCTGGGTGTGACCACATGCGAGGAGGCGGATAGTCGGACCCTGAGACACTGGCACAGATTGTATCAGTAGCTTGCAGCTTGATTGATATCTCCAATGGGTTCCCACCTATTTCCTCAAAGAGGACAAGCAGGTTGTTTGTTTCCTTTAGCCATGATCTTGGGATATGATACCTGCAGGCAATTTAGGTTGATTATTAAGCATAGAAATTAAGAACAGCTTTTGCAAGCATGAAACTGGCTTCTTTTTTCCCTCTTTTTCTCGATTCAAACGACAACTAGGTTATCATCGAACAGGCTAATGTCTAATATGAATCATTTAATTGGAAATAAGACCATGGGATTGTCCAAAGGATCTTTAACAAAACCTCCCCATAATTTAAACCAGCAGCAAAAGAAGGGAAGTGGTTGAATGCTTCATTTCTTATATACCAAAAACAAGAATGTCAAGAACCCAAAGGGATTCCAACAACTACAAGTCTAATTACATACAGTGGATAAAGAGGAAAGTAGTGACCCTACATATACAAATAGTAGACAAGCAGGTTGAATATCATGGATATAGAACAAATAAAATTGAACTTTCATTCTTGAGTAAGTGGAAATGTTCATAATGGGCAGACAAAGCCAACACATGAACTTAGCACTCAATAAAATCCCAGAAAAACCAACTTCCAAAACTAGCAAATCACACTTTTGGCATTTCATCATTAATACATGTCCTTATGACACAGTACAAGACCCAGCAGTGCAGTTCAAAACTTGGGATTTGACTTAAGACTTCACTAATTCTAAAGTCTAAACCAAATGTTGAGTAAACTGGTTACTTATAATTTATAAAGACTCGAGTCTATGATTTGGTTGACTCTGATAGGCTTGCACTCCAATCAGAGAATTTGGCTGACCTTTGTCACATAGGTATGGGTGTGGGTACAGGATGCAATATAGGTATGAATGGTACTATTTACCTAGAAAATTCTAAAAAAGATGGTGCACAGAGGCCTCTCTCTCTCTCTCTCTCTCTCTCTCTCTCTCTCTCTCTCTCTCTCTCTCTCTCTCTCTCTCTCTCTCTCTCTCTCTCTCATATATGTGTGTGTGTCTTAAAAGACAAATAAGTTTCTCACTAGAAAAAAAGAATGATTGTTATTGCATCTATAATCATCCCACTGATCAAAGAGCTTAAAGAAAAAAGATTCAATTGTGAATGATCTATTTACACATTTCTAGCATATCATTTACATCTTATATATAAGGAAGACATGGACTTCAGTATCAGATCACTTTCTTTAATGTTATTATTACTTAGTATTATTATTATTGATGTTGTTGCTATTGTTTTCCAAGTAAACACCAAAAACATACCAGCGCTGAGTAGGTCTCCCACAGTTCTTTAAACACTTGTTTTCATTATAAGCTCCACGATAATCACAATGTGAAGGGCATCCATTCCTTGGTGCAACTAGAGTCCAATACCTTCCAATGTTGTTTCCATTAACCCAAGCTTGGCCCTTTCCCATGCTTCCCAAATCAATTACAACTGGATCTGTACCATCAGGAGCATCAAATACTGCCTACTAACAGAAGATTAGTCAGTTTCTGGAAATGCAGAACCAGACAACAGTGTTTCCTATAGTCAATTTTCAATAAGATTGGATAAAATTAAACAAAGATTTAAACATATATTTGTGCACCATTTATAACAAGAAACAAGATAAAAATGAGAATCAAGAAATACTATTAATATTGAAAAACAATGCAAGGCTAGATAGAACTTCCAACAAGGAATGTGTATAGAGCCAAAGGTGCTTCCATAAGGAAAAACATGGGGCCCCACCTGGTGAAGCATTTGTTTCACACATGTGAGAAAATGCTCAATTCCATAGGAAAATGAGCAATTTTCCCACCGGTTTGGGGGGGGGAAGGGCTATGATAGAAAACATATTATCCTTACAAATAATAACATAAAACTTGTATTGTCATGACTTCGACTAATGGAAACAACAAATAAGTGTCATCAAATAAAAGAAACCAAGATACCTTGTACCATGTGAAGAAAGAAGTAGATGGGTCTGAGGGTAAAGCAGAGGACCAATTCACACTTCTCTGGCTTTCAGGAGCATATATTTTTAGGAACTCTCCCTTTAACCCAACCTGAGAGGAGACATAAAATTTTATCAATTCAATTGAAAATTTCCATTTGTCCAAAAATTTAATTAACAAATGTTCTAACATAAATCCAACCATGTTATTAACTAACTAGATGACATTTAACTCAAGCTTTAAACTAGCAATTTCAAAGTGAAGAAATTACATGACCTCTATGTCACCTGGGTACGGGTACGGCCATGGAGAGTACGACACAGCAATTTCAAAAAATATAGGTACGGCACGACACTATATATATATATTGTGTAGGTCCAATGCAAGATCCAAATAATAGTTTGTAAGTGCAATGCAGTTTTTAGTAAAAGAGGAAGAGATTTTAGTAAAAAAGGAGTTAGTGGGATGAAATTTTGAATAAAGGAGGGAGGTGTAGGTAAAAAGTTAATAAAATGGGGGGGGGGGGGGGGAGGGTAAAAAGGAGAGTCTTCCACCGCCTCCCTCTCTCTCTCTCGGGCAGATTCAAAGAAGAAGAAGAGGAGGAGGTTGAAGAAGAACCCCCATTATGTTCTCTCTCATCTTTCTCCTCTCTCTCGATTTACCCCTCTCTCTATTCGCCTCTCTCTCTCTCATTTCCCCTCCCCAAACCCCTCCGGTTACACCCCCCCCCCCTCTCGTTTCCCCTTCCCCCAACCCCTCTGGGTCCCTGGAACGAGACCAGGTTGAGAGAGAGAGAGAGAGTCGAGGGTTTCGGGAGGGGTGATTTTGCTTTTTTTTTCTTTTTTGAGGTTCAGGTCTGCATTAGACCCTACCCAACACAGTGCGGTGTACCTGCACTGCGCCCGGTATGCATCGACACAGGTACGGCAACCGATCTGCCGTGTTGTAGTGTCATGACCTACATTTATTTAATTGGTTATATATGAAGCATAGTCACTTGTATCGTTAAAGGTAATTTCTTGGCGAGGGTATTTCTCAGAGAGATTTTCAAAAGTTGATAAATCTCAAGAGTTTAAAAAAATGAAAAAATATATATATAACAACAAAAAAACTAAGAAATAATGAGTTTTGCATTATTTTTCTTCCAAAAATATAAAGAAACATGTTTTAAAGGTTTTAAAATATAAAAGAAACAAAAAAATAGGAAATGCAAACTTAAAATAAAAAAAAGAGTTTTTTTTTAAAAAAATCGTGATATTTTGAAAATATTGCGATATTTTGAAAATATTGCGATATTTTGAAAATAACACGATATATTCCCGATATTATCAGCTACCTTGAAATAGCTGATAATTTTGCGACAATTTCAATATATTGGCGATATTGGTGACAGTGATACGAAGGAAGCCTGAAACAATATCTACATAAGGCGTCCAATCATCCATGAAGGTAACCAAAATGCAAGCAGAGAATAGGAAAATATCAAAAGGAAATAGCAAAAATTTCTACTAAATATCTAGGAATTGTTGGAAAGCAGGATGTACAAATCAAGACAGTGGTCATACACCTATTATCAGTGTATAGGAAAAGATAACAGATTGATTAACCTACATACAAAGATTTTGACAACAAAGGGAAAAAGAAAGATCTTAAAATCACTGCTCCACTAGAAAAAAATTGAAAAAATCAGCTCGGCCATGAAATAGCTTCTCAACAACAAAATTCAGACACATCAAACATCCAGAGGAAGGCATTTTGTTCTTGATATAAAATGATTAAGAGATATTATTTCTATCAACATAGAGTTTTCAAGTTACAGAACTTACTTGATAGGTCCATAGTGAATTCAAAAGGTTTTGAACCCCATTCTTAAGGCCTATGAGTTTGATCTGCCCTCTCAGTCCTGCTCCATCATTTTCAAGGAAAGCACCATAATTCTGCAAGGTTGAACTTCAATATCAATATAAGTTACTACCTACAAACCATAGCTTATGGATCCGTGCTGACAAAGCTATCATCCAAGGGGTCCTTATATGCATCATCTTGGAAACTGTAGGTGAACTTGAAATGCAACAATGACTTAAGTCAACAGAGGTGAAACCTAACTTGATACCATAGTAACCAAACTAACTTCAATGTGGTCTCATTCTTTTTAGATAACCATCAAACTTATGTGTAAAATGTTGGACAAACCATGCTTCCTTGACTCAGCTTCAATAGGTATGCAATTCACCCAAAAGAATAATAATGACCAAATCAATGAACAAATCCACTGCCAAATAGCATCCCAAGAGAATGGCTGATTGATGAGTTTTTGAGTCATGTCATTCCAATTTGTTACAAGTAAACAAATAGTGCTGAAAAAGACACAATAAGACAAAACCAAACAGAAGCAGGAAACGATACGGGAAGTGAAAGCGAGAAGCGATGCATTTGAAAATGTATAGGAAGCAGGAAGCAAGGGATAAAAAAACAATATAATAATTGAATGAAAATCGAAATGAAACGCAAATAAAAACTAAAATAAAAGTGACTATTCTTAAATTTCATGATTTTTTAGTGTAAGAATTAAATTTTTAAAATATAAAAATGATCACTGTCAATTTAGAGAAAGCACATGGGAGTGAGTGAGAAGCATGAGAGGAAACACAAAAAACAAGAAAAGTATAGTGAGAGAACATATAAGAAGAATGGAAGAAGCACGTGGAAAGTGTGGGAGAATCAAAATTGTTATCAAGTTTTAGAAGCGAGAAGTATCGTGCTTCCGAAGTGAGTTCCCGGGAAGCGGGTATCCCACCTATCTAAGAAGCTTCCAGTAACTCTGGACAAAACCATGAGTTTTGGTATGCCTATACAAGAAAAAAAGGACAGTGACTAAAAAACAAGAAATTATCAAGAGTAAGGCATGTGAAAGATTTACTTCACCCTAAAGTTTTATTGAAAAGATATAATCTTCAAACGGCAGCACATATGTAAAGCAACCATGCTATTATGAAATACAAGCCTTACTAAATGGTTGAAAATGCAGTTACTGGGTTCTTCACTTTAGGGGATGAAAAACAAATAAGAAACAGCACACAATCCAACACTCTGAATGCACTATAATCCTTTTAGCTTGAAAGATCCCACCCCTGTGCACTGGGATATTGGGTGCTAGCAATCCCAATGTTGTCACTATCGGTGTGAATCAGCCTGAATTCGCTGATTTGTATTGTATCATAAGCTATTTTAGCTACAAACTATTAACTCATGATAAAATTTGTTCTTAAGAGTGTGACCAAGGAAGTTTGGGTCCGTTCACTTGATTCACACCTTCATGGACAGTCCTAACAGCAATACATCTGTCATATCGTTCTCATAAACAAGGACAGAGAAGCATAACTTTTTCTGGCTTCTCCCATTTGTCCCTGAAAGAACAGGGCATTTTTCATAAAACTATTAGCCCCCTAATTTTTCACACTTCAGAAATATCTTCTAAGCACCTAGTATATCGAGATATTATATTGGAACCTATGTTTTCGAATGTCCATTCATCCATCAGCATTTTTAAAATAGAATATCAATTTACACATTCCTTTTTCCTTAACCTTTGCAACTTATAAGTAGGGTCCACAAGTTTTCCAACAGCACCAACACAAGCAAATGAGCAAGGACAAGCTATATCTGGAAGAAAATTAGAAAGGACACGTTTAAATGAACAAAACATGAGAAAGAGATGGCAGAAAGAAGAAATAATAGAATGGGTAGCTTATTCAATGTAAAACCCACGTTTCAAAAAAAAAAAATTATCAGACCCGGGTCGGGTCCGGACCCGACCCGGGCCCGCCATCGATAGGGTTTTAAGTTAACCCGACTCGAGAAGGGGATTTTGAGAAAACCCCTTCTCGAGCGCCGCAACACCTTCCCCCCCTCCACCTTCGATTTCGGGGAGATTAGGGGAAACCCATCGGGGTTTCCCCATTCATCGCCCCCCCTGAGGCTTTTAAAAGCACTGCAGGGGGGCGGTGGAGGGCACACAGCCCTTCGCCCCCAGCACGCCGCCCTCGATCTCCCCACGCCGACGCCGGCCACCGCCTCCCAGGTACGCCACATCTCCTCCTCCCTCTTCTCTTCCTCACCCCCCCTCTCCGTCACCTCGCCGGGAGGCCGACAGGCGGCTCACAGCCCCTGCCGCGGCCTCCCACCTTCCCTGTGCCCATCGGGGGCCCGACAGGTGGCCTATGGGGCCCCTGTCGTCCCCTCTTCCCTCTGGGGGTGCGCCGGAGTGCCGGCAGGGGACCAATGGCCCCTGCGACACCCCCTCACCCCTATGGGTGATAGGGAAACCGACGGAAGGTCGGTTGCCCTCCCTGTCACCCCCGCCCCGGTCTCTCTTTTTCTGGCAGGGGTCAGTCCCCCTGCCACCCCTAGATCACCTGTAGGCAGGGGCAATGCCCCTGCCGCTTCATGTTTCCCGGCAGGCAGGGGCTTGCCCTGCTGCCTCTGGGTTTTGGCACACAGGGGTAGTGCCCCTGCCGCCTTCCTATCTCGGCTGGCAGGGGCAATGCCCCTGTCGCCCTTTGTTTTGTTGGGCTGGTAGGGACTCACCCTCCTGCCGCCTCTTGGCTTCTGGGAGGGCAGGGGATAACCCCCCTGCTGCCCCTTGATTCTCTGCACGCAGGGGCTTGTCCCTCTGTCACCCCTCGTCCTGAGCTCTCTCCCTCTCTCTGTCGGCAGGGGCTGGTCCCCTGTCGTCTCGTGTTGTCGGCAGGGGCTGGCCCCCCTGCCGTTTCGTGGCTGTCGGCAAGGGCTCAGCCCCTGCTGTTTTGTTGCGGTCAACAGGGGCTCAGCCCCTGCCGCTTCGCTGCTGTCGGCAGGGGTAGGCCCCCTGCCGCCTCGTTGTCTGCAGGGGCTGACCCCCTGCCGCCTCGCTGTTTTTTACAGTGGCTCATTCCCTGTCGCCTCGTTGTCGTCGATGCCGCCTTCGCCTAATTCTACCCTTGCCCCGTTGCACCATTAATTATATTAACATAATTGAATATTTAACACTCTTGCATATTTACGCAACAGGTCCCGATCGTGCTCCGCTGCTCAACCCTCATATTATCCTCACACGTAGGCGTACGCAGCTGCACGACATCCCAAGGTAGGGTAAAGTCGCACAAAGGGCAATTGATGAACCTAATTAAGTTAAAATAATTAAGATGTCCATGCTGGATATACTTAGATTTATATTGCTTCTGCATTGCATATTTTCTTGTCTGCATAATTATGAGTTCGGGTACGGTTGTACTCTTCGAGTATTAATTTGCGTATTTGCTTATGTGGTTGAAGGTGGTTTCGTACTTTTTGCAATACTCATGCCCTTAATTGCTTGCATATATACTTGCCTGTACGTTCCTATGGGTCGATGTACAATTTCATTCTTCGATCATTATTTTGCATAGTTGCTTATGAGTTGAGGTGTGGTTTCGTATTTCTTGAAATACATATGCCCTTGTTTGCTTGCATACATTTTTGCCTGCACGTTTCCTTTGAGTGAGGTACGACTTCGTGTCTCGTGTATTACTTATGACCTTATGTGTTTGCCTATCTAACTGGTCAAGGTATGGTTTTGGTACCTCGTGTGTTACTTATGTGCGTTTCGCTCGATGTGCGGCATTGCAAGTCGAGAGTTGCTTGTGTAAAAGTATCTTCAACAAGATACTTTAGTTGATAACGCAACAACCTTAAGAATAAATGTGTGAACATACACACCCAAGAACACTTGTGCACAACAAACACAACACACCGAATCACAAATGTGCACTTGCACCCATAAGTTTCATAAACACTAAAGAGGTTGGGCTATAATCCCAAATCCCTTGAGAAATACAAGAGGAGCTGCCCATATAAATAGGGCTTTGGAGGAGGCCTTGGGAGAGGCTCCACATAGTCGTTGGAGCCCCTCCAATGGTCACAAATGTGACCGTTGGAGGGGTCCAACGACTAGTGGGTTGGGCCCCTCCCAATGCATGTACAATGCATTAAATGCAAAAGCAAAAATAAATAAAGAAAAAAGAAAAAAGAAAATACAAAAAACATATTCTCGAAAAAGAATATATGTAAAATTCCTAAACTACCCTTACTATGACTATATATATTTTATATATATAATTGGTAAATACATATACATATATTATATATATATATGTATATGTATTACCTTATATATATAAAATATATAGACGAAAATACAAGTTTGATTACATAATTTAACACCCCCCCTCAAACTTAGGGCAAGATGACCGATAGTTTGCCAAGAAGGAAGTTGAACCGCGGAGCGCACAGGGCTTTAGTAAAGAAATCTGCCAACTGATATTCGGACGTGACATAAGGAAGATCGATAACTCCTCGGAGATATGCTTCACGAACATAGTGACAGTCCATTTCGATGTGTTTTGTCCGCTCATGAAAGGTGTGGTTCTTTGCAATGTAGATTGCACTTTTGTTGTCGCAGCATAGCTTGGTGGGTCCTTCAATTTTGATCCCCATGTCTTCTAGCAGTTGGTGAATCCAAACAATCTCCATGGTAGTAGTGGCCATGGCACGATATTCAGCTTCAGTTGAGGAGAGCGACACCTTTTGTTGCTTCTTGCATCTCCACGAAATTAGTGAGTCTCCTAAGAACACACAAAAACCAGTGGTGGAGTGACGGTTATTTGGGTCACCTCCCCAATCTGAGTCAGTATAAGCAATCAATTTTAAGTCAGAGGAAGAGGACAGAAAAACTCCCTTATTTAGAGTACCCTTTATGTATCTTACGACCCGTAAGATGGCACTCATGTGAACGGATGTAGGCGCATGCTGAAACTGACTTGCAGTATGGACTGCATGGGATATATCTGGTCTGGTAATACTCAGATACATCAGAGATCCTACAAGCTGTCTGTAGGGTGTAGGATCCAACAGGGGAACTCCATCATCAATTTTCATCTTTGCTCCTACTACCGCAGGAGTTTCACACAGCTTCTCATCTGTAATACCTGACTTGTCAATGATCTCAGAAGCAAGCTTAGTTTGAGATAAGAAATATCCTCTAAGAGAGTATGCCACTTCAATTCCCAAAAAATAAGTTAAAAAACCCAAGTCAGACATTTCAAATTTATCTTTTAAGATAGATTTTATACTTTTAACCCCGTTAGAATCACTCCCAGTGATGAGCATGTCATCAACATCCAGAAGTAAAATTACAATCCCTGCATTGGATTTTCTAACAAATAGAGCAGTGTCAGTAAAACAAGAGGAAAAACCATTCTCAATCATAACAGAGTTAAATCTATCATACCAAGCCTTGGGAGCTTGTTTTAGGCCATAGAGTGCTTTCTGAAGACGAAGCACCTTTCCCTTAGGAGTCTCCATTCCAGGAGGAGCATCCATGTAGACTTCTTCGCTTAAATCGCCATTTAAAAAGGCATTTTTCACATCCATTTGATAGATGTTCCATTTGTTGATAGAGGCAACGGTTATAAGACATCGAACAGTGACCATATGAGCTACAGGAGCAAAAGTTTCTTCATAGTCAATACCATATTCTTGACTATATCCTTTTGCAACCAAGCGAGCTTTATACCTTTCAAGGGATCCATCACTTTTAGTTTTTACTTTGAACACCCATCTGCACCCTATTGTTTTCTTGCCTTTAGGAAGATTTTGGAATTCCCAGGTTTTGGCTCTTCTCAGAGCCTCAAGTTCATTGTCCATGGCATTAATCCATTCAGGGCATTTACGTGCTTCTTCAAAATTTCTAGGTTCTATATAAGAGTGAATGGCACTAAAGCAGGCTCTATATCTTGGTGAGAAAGAGTCATAGGAAATGAACCTAGAAGGAGGCCTTCTACTTCTCTCAGTTCTACGAGGGATCACTTCATTCTGAGAGGCACTGGGACTGGCATCATTATATCTATCAAGAGCACTCCTAAAGTTGTTTTGATCTCTATGAGAGTAGGTGATAGGGTCTCTAGGTAATTCAATAGGTTGATGTGACGAAGGAGACAAGGAGATGTTTTCCTCGGTTTCAAGTTCATTTGGGTTACCTTGATCTGACTCATTATCACTAGTATCATCGTCCTTATTCAGTAAATCAAATAAAAAAGAATAATCCATATTTTCATTATGGGGGTCACAACGTTCAAATCCACTAACATTTTCCAAAAAACTCACGTTCCTGGAAACATACAATTTATCACTTTTGATATCATAACAACGAAACCCCTTTTGGGTTTCAGAGTAGCCAAGAAAGGCACAAGGAATGGCTTTTGGAGAAAGTTTGTCATTCTTATCAGTAAGAACAAAACACTTACACCCAAAGACCCTTAACCTGCTATAATCAGGTTCCTTATCATACAGTTTTTCAAAGGGAGAAATTTTGTTTAAATTTTTCGATGGAAGTCGGTTTATGAGATAGACAGAGGTAAGAGCTGCCTCAGCCCAAAGATTTTTTGGAATGTTTTGAGAAATGAGCAAAGTCCTAGTTGTTTCAATGATGTGCATGTGTTTTCGTTCGGCTAACCCATTTTGTTGAGGGGTTTTCGTACATGATTTTTGGTGAAGAATTCCAAAATTTTCAAAATAACTCTTAAATTCATTTGAGAGGTATTCTCCTCCAGAGTCAGACCTAAAGATTTTTAAGCATCCATTGAATTGATTTGAAATCATCATGTGAAAACTTTTAAAGGTTGAAAAAACTTCATGTTTATGTTTAAGGAAATAGATCCAACAAAACCTAGTATAGTCATCCACAAAGATCACATAATATGAAAAACCTCCTTTTGACATTACCGGAGCCGGTCCCCATACATCGGAATGGACAATTTCAAATGGTTTTGTCGTAAACATGGATCTTTGAGGAAAGGGCAAACATTTCATTTTCCCAAGAATGCATTCATTACACAAAAAGTCACTTTTACAAATATGTTTAACAAAAGGCAAATACGAGATTTTAACAATATTGGGATGACCCAATCTCTTATGCCATACATGAATGTCTTTGTTTTGGACGACGTTGCAAAATTGACTCTTGGGAACTTGAAGAAAATCTACGTAGTAGAGGTCTCCTCTTCTAGAGCCTTCCCCAATCAATCTCCCGGACTGGCGATCCTGTATCCAACATTTATTAGAAGAAAATTTTATATCGCAACCATGGTCCGAGAGTTGGGAAACGGAAAGAAGATTTAGGTTAAGGTTTGGGATAAAATGAATTTTTGGAACAAAGAAGTCTTGTTTTTCAAAATTACCTATTACTTTAATCTCAAGAGATGTACCGTCCGTGGTTGATACAAAGGATGGAAAAGCATTTTTAGAAAAATTTGAAAGAGTGCAATAACTAGGGGTCATGTGAAAGGATGCACCGGAATCTAAAAGCCAAGATGTCTTACCGGGGGAAGAGAATGACATAGCGGCTCCGGAAGTACCTCCCTTGAGAAGAGGTTGTAGGGCTTCCACGATTTGTTGAAGAGAAAGAGACTCACTTGATAAAGAGGGTCGCTCTTCAACTTGAGATGCCATAGCCGTTGCAATCAATTTCTTCCATTTAGGACACAAGGGTTTGATATGTCCGGGTTCTTTACAATGATAGCAAGTTACTTTGCTATAGTCTATTTTGCCATACCGATCATTTCCTCCTTGACCTTGATTCTTGAAATGAGGAGGTCTATAGGTCCTCATGTTATTTCCCGGTCTTGACACGGCATTAGCCATTTCACCATCTTCTTGAGTAGAGGAAGTAACAAGAATGCTAGGATTATTTTTGCCAATCCCCATACGGGTTTCTTCACCACTTAGCTTGGTGATAACATCTTCGAGTGAGGGGGATGTGAAGGCGGAGAGAAGAGAGGACCGAACTTGTTCAAATTCGGGTCTAAGGCCATTTAAAAAATTGAAGAACCGGTCTTCTTCAAGTTGTTTGTCCTTAATTCGATTGCCTCACCACTCCATTTAGGTTCAAGGATTGCGAGCTCGTCCCAAATAGAGGATAATTCGGCAAAGTACTCCCGAATGGTCATGTCATTTTGTTGGAGAGTCAAAGCCCTCTTTTGGAGAAAGTACTTGTGGGATAGATCTCTTGAGGTGTACATTTTCTCAAGATATACCCAAGCTTCGGAAGCCCTTTTAAATTTGATGATGTTGGCATTTATCTTGGTCTCAACGGATGAGAAAATCCAAGATAAGATCTTGAAGTTCTTCATTTCCCAATCATCATGTTTCTTAGAATACTCTTCAAGGGCCTTTTGTCTTTCATCCCCTTCAAGGATCTTAATATCCCCTCCTTCAACAATGGTAATTTTGGGTTCCGGTTCCGGTATGGATCCATAAACGTAACCCCAAAGCCCCTTTCCTTTAATATGGGCTTCCATATTACCGGCCCAAACATGATAGTTTGAGCCATTAAGCTTAAACCCAAGAGAGAAATGGGAGTCTTTTTCGCCCATTAGAGAGGAAAGAATGCAAGAGATAGTATGTACCTTAATTACTTTTTGCGTCTTTCTTGACAAAAGAAGCTCCTAAAATATTGCTCGAAGAAGATGATCCTCTTTGATTTCAAAAAACTTGAAGGCACGCTTCCCGAAGAATGCAAAAGAAGGCGAGTCGCAATTCTTCTTCTTCAACGAGGCTCTGATACCATGTAAAAGTATCTTCAACAAGATACTTTAGTTGATAACGCAACAACCTTAAGAATAAATGTGTGAACATACACACCCAAGAACACTTGTGCACAACAAACACAACACACCGAATCACAAATGTGCACTTGCACCCATAAGTTTCATAAACACTAAAGAGGTTGGGCTATAATCCCAAATCCCTTGAGAAATACAAGAGGAGCTGCCCATATAAATAGGGCTTTGGAGGAGGCCTTGGGAGGGGCCCAACCCACTAGTCGTTGGAGCCCCTCCAACGGTCACAAATGTGACCGTTGGAGGGGTCCAACGACTAGTGGGTTGGGCCCCTCCCAATGCATGTACAATGCATTAAATGCAAAAGCAAAAATAAATAAAGAAAAAAGAAAAAAGAAAATACAAAAAACATATTCTCGAAAAAGAATATGTGTAAAATTCCTAAACTACCCTTACTATGACTATATATATTATATATATATATAATTGGTAAATACATATACATATATTATATATATGTATATGTATTACCTTATATATATAAAATATATATACGAAAATACAAGTTTGATTAGATAATTTAACAGCTTGTTGTCAGGTTATAACCTGCATATGCTCATATTTATGGTAAATATGTACTTACATAAACGTAGTCTTGTGCCTATCCTGATATCACTTGTTTTCAAAACACTAGAAGTTGTGTTTATGCGTTGTAGTTCTTTAAAAGCGAGTTTCCTTCTGTCAACCCAGTGCTCTTCAAATTGCACAACTTTTGCAAAGTTAAGTTTTAGGTCTTGCAGGATTGCGAAGTCACATTTGGCCCCTCCCAAGTCCACACACTTGGGAGAAATGTTTTATAACCTTGATTCAAGTTGCGGCTCATTTTGAATAACCCCGATCAGGGGCATGAGCATATGAATGAGTTGGGTTCTGTTGAAGGACCCATTCTTTATGTATCAATCTAGTGTCACATGTCGATACTAAGATAAATTTTGGATGTAAGATTGATAGTGTTGTGTCTTGTGTGAATGACTTAATGTGGCATTATGGCTTTTAAGTATGAATCGTGCCAAATGAGCACTCCTATATTTTTTTTGAATTGTTATGAAGTTGTGTGTTGGGTATTCCTTTTGAGAAGCCCACAGACCTCCCTGGTTCAGTATAGCGTACTTTTAGACATGCACAACATGTTAAGTACTTTGTTGATCGGACGAGAGATCCGAGATGACCTTGCATTATGAAATATGAAAAATGTTGTTGAAGTGAATTCAAAACTTATCTTGCCAGGCTGTGTTGTATTATTTCTTTTGCAGATAATATCTGTTGGGGTTTCTTTTGTGGAACCTTATCCCTTTCATCGTAGTCGTACTTATGACATGTACGACCGTACTTTTTGACAAGTACGTCTTCTTACGTTGCGATGATTGGATAAGTAGGTTGTGACAACCTCGATGAGTGCAAATAACAAAATGTTGTGATCACCTAAATAAGTGATGTTTTCGCCTTCACCGGCAAGATACTCGAGTTGGTCGAAAGACCAGAGTATGTAGATTGGGTCTTCAGTTAACTACCCCTGATGTACTCATTCGAATCGCTGACTCCTTTCAGGAGAGAGGACAGGAAGGTACAAAACTTCGATGGGCAGGCCATTAATGGCAGTTACGAGCAAAAGACTCGACTTCCCCAATCATCGGAGTTAGGGGAATGGGACTACCATAATTATCCTAGGTGGTAGCTCTCCATGTTTGGGATGCATCCATTGTTTATGCTGCTTTGGGGATTTCTCTCTTGGTCACCGACCGTCCCCTTAGGTGCGGACTCAGTCAGCTATCCGGGTTATCATAAAATACATAACATAATAAACCCCCGAATCAGTCTAGGTTGTTTCTAGAGTCGTGCCTTGTGCGTACCCGCTTGGCCAGTTAATATCGAAACATAAGTTAAATCTGATCGCAATGTGTTCAGTTATGCACGTATGAAAGTTATAGGGTACAACAGGTTCAATACTTATGGAATTGTGTGTGTGGTTGATGAAGCATTGTATTTTGCTAGTTAACTTTCTTGTGCAGTGCTTTGCTTGTAATAGTTAACCTATTTGTGCCAGTAAAATGCTTGTAATAATTTTAACATTGTGTTCATGATAGTTGCTCTGTGAATCTGTTGAAATTAAATTGCTATATAATTGTCTGTCTACTTGACATATTAAATTATTCTGCTTAATTATGTTCAATATTGTCATGTCTGTGCACCTACCAGTTTTTAGTGAAACTAACCCATTTTATGGGCAGGTTTTGGATAGGTAATACAGTCTGCGATGGCACGATGGCGTGATGAGATCAAGATAGAGCTTTTTCCCTGACGTTTCGCTCCTGAGGACATGTTGGTAAATTTGGTATGAAGGGTATTCCAAAATTTCTCTTTTTATTAAACCTTGAGTTACTAAAGCTGTTTTAGTAAACTTCTTTTCGGTTTCAACAAACAAATTCTCCATCATTGAAATTGCATTTCAAAACCATTTGATTTCAATAGTTGTGCGGGATTTGACAAAGGAAAGTTTACATTGTAATGCACTCAAGGTCCATTGACTTGTGGTTTTAAAAATATCATTTTCCGCTGAAGTATTATTTAAACTTTGATAATTGTATGATTTCAAAGCTTTCTAAACTATTCTAAAAGTTACAAGTCCTGGATTTTTGGGGCGTTACATTCAAACTTCAAGAAGAACGGAAAGGGATTAAAGAATAATAATTCAAAATTTTGCTATTTTCAAATGTTTGTGCAACTCATGATGGCTTGTATTTCTTCTCAACTAGAATTTAATTATGAAATTTTAATCACAAGGATATATATATATATATATATATGTGTGTGTGTGTGTGTGTGTGTGTGTGTGTGTGTTGCTAAATGAAAGATATCTCGCTAACCATTATGGAGGATGATTGATATGTTTGTCACCCTGTATGTATTACACAGACCAGCCATTTATATTAGATAGTAGATACATGGTAGGCAACAGTAATATCAGACGGAACATGACTACAAGAGATACAACCTGCACATGTTTGAGGAAAACATCAGAAAAAGATGTTGGCAAATGTCCAGTGCAGTTCACTTGCCAACTGTTCAAGGATGATAAAGTCAGTTTCCTTTTATTGGGTGGGTGAGAGAGAGAGAGAGATCATGGCACCTTTTGGATCAGGAGAAACTATTTCCATTATTCTAATAACAACCTTAAAATGAAAAGGAAACATGATACACAGATCAAAGTCATCACCTGCAAGCCCATAGTTTGTGAGACTATAGCCAGCTCATTGTCTCCCTGTGCCAAATGAATAGAGTGGTTCATGGAAACCCACTGGCCACTAGCATTACCTAAGACATTGCCAAACATACCAACATGAGAAAGAACATCTCTCTCTCTCTCTCTCTCTCTCTCTCTCTCTCTCTCTCTCTCTCTCTCTCTCTCTCTCTCTCTCTCCACACACACACACACATATATATATATATATAAGGGCTTATTTGTTTCCAACATGAGAAAGAGAAACTCTTCTCACATCCTTTCAATTTCATCTATGAGATAAAAACATAGAAAAGTTGTTTTTCATGAAAACCATTTTTATATGTTTATTTCATGCCTTGTAGGAAGACCATCACATAAGTGGGTTGTGGGTCACACCAAAAAGTTATATTTTTGAATTTATGGCGGGGCTCACTATGAGATAAGTCCATAGGAAATTGCTTCTCCAGAGAAAGGGGTGCAATTTGGTTTTCACTTGAAATGGGCAGTCAATGAGAAAAATGAATCCTGTTGACTTTGCCAAACCTTTTTCTCAAGTTTGGATTCATGTGGGAAAAACAGGCTCATTTTCTCTCATTTTAAGAAACATGCGCAAAGGTATACCTACAAGAAAAGGATATATAGAGGCATTCTATATGATAAGTGACATAGAGAATGATATAATTTTCCATAGGGTAGAGCAATAAGAAAAAGCTAATGATTTACTTGCAAGCTGTCCATTCACGAAAACTCTAACAACATCGCGTACACCGTCAATTATGAGAGAAGGCTGAATCTCATTTGCCACCCAATGTATAGCATCCTCGTCAGAGACATATACCCTACAATTTCATCAACAACAAGGAGGCATGAGCAAGAACAGAAACAGAAATCAACAGTAATTTATCTAGGAAGCGGTATTTAACATACAGTTAGACAAGAGCATATGTGTAGCATGCAGGTCAAGCCACAGGCATGAAGATACACCTATTTCTGTATGAAAAAAGGTTTCATATGATCCACAAATAACTTATCATGTTAATCAAATTTGAGATATCAAGGAAAACCGAACAATCATCTAGAGCACCACATAAAATCAAATTGGAATCTTTATGTGCAACCATAGTGTCAAATATCAGTGATATTTTGAAAATATCACAAACAAGGTGATATTTTGATCACCATTTAAAATGGTCAAAATATCATGATATTTTCAAAATATTACATTATTATTGCTTTAAGAAAACACAATTTTATAATGATATTTACATTGTTATCAACTATTTCTCAGGAGAAAACGAGTCATTTTATTTTATTTTATTTTTACTTTTGCTCCTTTTAAAATATTTTATTCTACTTTTAAATTTATTCATTGTTTCCGATGTTTTGCTGTTAATAAAAAAAAGAAAGTCAATTTATCATGAGAACTTTGCTGCCTTTAGTTTCCCATTTTAAACTTTTGTCATGATCTGTGCAACTAGTCAAATGGTTTGTCCAAACTGGCAGGCTAGGAAAAAAAGAAACAGGAAAATAGAAACCTATAAAAGAAATAAAAAAAGAATCCCAGCTTATAGAAACAAAGACATGTTCCTTATCTTCATGATTACAAATAAGAATATAGGTAGGGGTGGCAAAATCTGACACGACCCGCCAACCCGCTTCTTAGCCGGGTTCGGGTTTGAATTAAACGGGTTCGTGTCGTAAACGACCTACCTAACCCGTTTATTAAACGGGTCGGGTTCGTGTTAGGGGTATGCCAACCCGCCAACCCGGCTGACCCGTTTAATAAACGGGTTAGATGGGCGGGTCAACCCGTTTACCCGAACCCGACCCGCCAACCTGCCCGGCAACCCGTTTACCCAAACCCGACCTGCCAACCCGTTTAATAAACGGGTCGGGTTCGTGTTGAGGTATGCTAACCCGCCAACCCAACCCGATTGCCACCCCTAAATATAGGAGTGAGAGAGAGAAAGAGAATGTAACACCCCAAAATTTCAAACTTATAAACATTTTCAAAATGGTCAAAAGATTAGAAAATTCTCTTTTCTTTTCAGAGTTTTTAACAAATCAGCGGAAACGTTTTTCTTTGAATAAAATAGCAAGTTGAAAACCTTGGGTGCATTAGCGTAAAAATCCACATTCACCAAACAGAAAGAACTTGCAACCATTTCAATAAGCCATTTGTATTAGAAATACTTTAAGTTGTACAAAATTAGGATTTTCTGAGAAAACCCTTGCCCAAAAACCAAAAATTTCAGAACACGAGTTGCTAACAAAAACAGTGGGATCCTGAGATCATCTTGCAATCGCATCATCGTTTGTCTCGCAACCTATTCATCACATATGCCCATAAAATGGGCCAGTTTCGCGAAAACTGGTAGGTACACAAGTGAGACGACGGGAAACTGAATTAAGTACATTTGATTTAGCATGCTAAGCAGTTTAAAGCATATAAGCAGTTAAGCAATGTAACTGTCAAATATAGCATAACGATTCATTCAATCGTAAGCTGTGAACTACAAAGCAACTAACAAGTCTTATGACCCATCAACTAGTGTTAACAGACTTATGTTTCGATATTAACTGGCATGCGGGTACACGCAGATGCGAATCGTAGAAACAACTGAGACTAGTTCGGGCGTTTGTTATTCTATGTATTTTCAATAACCCGAATAGCTAGTTGAGTCCGCTCCTAAGAGGACGACTTTTGGCTGAGAGAGGATTGCCCAAAGGCAGTTACTTGGCAACAAATGCATCCAACTTCTGCAGAAGTCTATGGGATCTACCACCTAGGATAATGTCTGGTAGTCTAGTCCCCTAACTCCAATGACTGAGGAGGTTGGATCTTTGCCTGTGGGGTGGTTGTTAACAATCTGTCCATTGGAGTTTTTGTACCGATCCATCATCTCCCTTGACAGAAACAAAAGGTGAATGAGTGTGTTAGGCGTTGCTTAACTGACGACTCATTCTACATGCTCTGGTCTTTCAACCATTCGAGCATCTTGCTTGTGAAGGTGATCAATCACCATTTTATGTGATTACAACATTATGCATTTAACACTGTTCGAGGTCACATGACCGTCTCATCCAATCATTGTAGTACTAACGAACAGTGCACGTCTACAAGTACTCTACGATGAAAGGGATATAGTTTCTTAACAGGAGCCCCAAAAGTGTTTCGCAAAGATGTAATGTTTCTCAAACTTTACTTTTGACATTCTTTATCTTTTGAAACAGTCGACAACTCGTGCCAACATATGGCATGCGATTTTCTAGAATCTCTCATCTGTTATCGTAGTATCTGCATGCCTCGCATGGCTCAATACTGGCCTTGATAAACGGAATACGGGTTTCTCAACAGAACCCCCGCCAAGAAGTTCGTTCGAGCCCCAATTCGAGGTTACCCTATATGTGTCGAATGCACGAACTGAAATAGACAAGCACCCCCTTTCCAAATACATAGATTTGGGTAGTCTTTGATATTTTAGCGTAACTCCGATGTATCGTTTAAGCCCCCGACTCATCTATTATCGTAAGAGAGGGAGTGGTAAATGCTTGTACGTACTCAACGAGGATGTATCTAATAGTACATGCGATGAGCGAAAATATGAGTGTCATGTGCAATGGCAAGGCGGTAACGAAACATTTGCAAAAGCAGGAGCCTGAGCGCAAAGCGTGACGGTAAAGTAAAGACTGAAAGCAGAAGTGCAAACGCAAAGCCTGTGCGCAAAGCGCGACGACAAAGGAAAGACTAAAAGCAGAAATGCGTAAGCTGTTAAGATATACATATATGTGTATATATATGTATATATACATGTATTTACATGTATACGTATATATGTGTTTATTGTTAACTGAAATACCCATTAGGGGTATTTCAGTCTTTTCTCTGTAATAGGTGTCAGCCCATTAGGGGCTAACATTTCTGCATTTTATTTCATGTATTTATTTTTGTCTTTTTCTTTTTTTACCTTTTTGTCTTTTTCAGATTTGATGGGACAGCTTCATATAGCTGTTGGAGCTGCCCCAACAGCTATATTTATGACTGTTGAGTGCAGCCCCAACAGCCATATTGAGCTGCACCCCATTGGCTTCATTGTATTATAAATTGGCCTCTCGTGGCCTTGTATTTCTAACTCATTCTTGAGTGCTCTTATGCAATAACAAGTTTGTAGACCCTTGTGTGGGTGGTTTCGTGATTCAATCAAGTATATATAGCTGTTGGAGCTGCCCCAACAGCTATATTTATGACTGTTGAGTGCAGCCCCAACAGCCATATTGAGCTGCACCCCATTGGCTTCATTGTATTATAAATTGGCCTCTCGTGGCCTTGTATTTCTAACTCATTCTTGAGTGCTCTTATGCAATAACAAGTTTGTAGACCCTTGTGTGGGTGGTTTCGTGATTCAATCAAGTATTTTTACTTGATTGAAAGTGTGTTCTTGCACGTGTATCGGATTCAATCAACTTCATTACATGGTATCAGAGCTTTGGTGGTCCAAAGGCAAGTTGTTTGAAGAAAGTTCGTGACAATATCAAGAGGAGAATCATATGCTTAGGGGATACAACAAATCGAGGATTGTTGCATCGGGAAGCGTGCCATCTCTCAAATAAGTGCTCGTATTTCACTCTTTTTTCTTTCTTCTTCGTTCTCTACCCTTTCTCTTAGCCTTGTAAGGAAATGGAGAATGAGAGGTAATGGTCTCCATTCCCGTACGCCTAAACGATACAAACTATGTGATGCGGGCATCCATAGTTAAACACAAAATATGGGAAAAGGGATTATGGGGTTTGGTGGACGGTACCGAAAGAAAACCCAAGCTCATTCTTACAAAAAATGAGAATGGGAAAGAGATTGCTCTTCAAGGAGAGGAAATGGGTAAAGTTGTTTCCGATTACGAGAAAAAATGGAAAGAGTGGAGGATGGGCCACTCCAAAATAATTGGATGGTTCATCAATAGTGTGGACATCCACAAATGTTCTAGCATTTCGCTAGTGATGCATGGAAATATCTTAAACACATGTATAGTCTTAAAGATATTGCACACATATGCAATGTCCAAAACAAGGTGAGAACCATGACCCAAGGAGAAATGAGTATTAGACAATATTACAATGCATGTTCTCTCCTTTGGGATGAATTGGCTCTTCTTGAGCCAAAATGGCATTGTCCTCAAGATGTAGAGCTCCGTGAAAATCAAATTAAAACGGAGCATTTCTACCAATTTGTGAATGGGCTTAAGCCCGAATTTGAGGGAACTAAATCGGCTCTCCTTCATAGAGGAGGTGTGCCATCCATAATCGAAACTCTTGAAGAATTGACTATAGAAGAAAATAGATTGAAGAAGCCATCCACTTCAAAGGATGAAGAAACCGTGCTTGCTATGTCAAAGCTCGGTAATGATACTAAGAGTTATAAACCTTCTCACTTTGTGAAAAATGAGAATGGGAGAAATCCTAACAACTATGAGAGGAATGACAAAAAAGGTGGCAAAATCATATGCTATCATTGTTATGAACCGGGACATATCAAGCCGTTTTGTCCAAAAAGAAAGAAAGAAGATCACCGAGATGATAAGAGAGTTGCTTTGGTGGAAAGGAATGATGTTAACAACTCCAAATGCATTGGCTCCATATCTTTAGCTCAATTAATGGAGATGCTACAACCAATGTTCAAAACTCAAGCTTCTTCCTTTTCGGGGGCGGTCGTATCCACAAGTGGTGACCCTGGTAAGACTTCTTGAATCTTGGACTCCGATGCCTCTTTTCATATGACTCCAAATGAGTCAATATTATCTGAATGTCATTCTAACTCAAATGATTCTTATGTTTCAATCGTCAACGGAACATCCTTAAAAATCAAGTCTTGAAATCCTTCAAAAACAACAAAACTTTCACATACCAAATATTAGGGTTGTGCCAAAATTAAATTTGAACCTTTTATCGGTTTCACAAATTACGGATCATGGTTGTAAAGTTTTATTTTCTTCTAATGATTGTTTAATACAGGATCTTCAGTCCGGGAAACCGATTCAGCAAGACCATAGAAGAGGAGATCTCTATGTAATGGACAATCTTGAGTTATCAAAACAATCTTTTTGTAATTTTATGAAGAAAAAAAAGATATAGAAAATTGGCACAAAAGACTAGGACATCCTAGTGTGACCAAATTACACTTGTTTTTATTTCTTATTATAAAGAAAAGAATTTGGTTTGTGAAGATTGCATTCTTGGCAAAATGAAAGCTTTACCCTTTGGACAAAGACAATTTATATCCAAAAATCCATTTGAGTTAGTACATTCGGATGTATGGGGACCGATTCCAGTTATATCTAAAGGTGGGGTATCTTACTATGTTATATTTGTAGATGATTATAGTAGACATTCTTGGATCTTTTTTCTTACGCAAAAGTCAGAAGTAATTGATTGTTTTAAAAGATTTTTCTATTACGTAAAGACTCAATTCAAAACCAATATTCAAATTTTTAGATCCGATTCTGGGTGGAATTTGTTTCAAAAGAATTTAAAAATTTTCTTGATTCAAATGGCATCATTCATCAAAAAATCTTGCCCTTACACTCCTCAGCAAAATGGACTAGCTGAAAGAAAGCATAGACATATTGTTGAGACCACTAGAACACTTCTTGTATCAAAAAATGTTCCAAAAATGTTTTGGGCCGAAGCTGCTCTTACGGCAGTCTATTTGATAAATAGAATGCCCTCAAAAGCTATTGAAAATATATCCCCTATTGAAAAATTGCTTAAAATCCCCCCCGATTATAAAAGATTGAGTCTTTGAATATAAGTGTTTTGTTCTTACCCATAAGAACGACAAACTTTCCCCAAAAGCAATCCCTTGTGTTTTTTTGGGCTATGATGGAAATGAGAAGGGATATAGATGTTATGGCAGGGAAAGGGGCAAATTATATGTTTCACGAAATGTTACGTTTCTTGAAAATGAAGATGGTTTTAGCAAGAAAAAAACCCAAGAAAACTATGATTATTCGTTTCTTTTTTATCTCATCAATGAACATGAAGGGTATGAAAATCTTCATAATGAGCATGAAAGTGAACATGAAGACTCTGACTCTCGTGATGCAAGTGAAAATATAGACAACAATCTTAACAATATCAACCCATCCCATAGTAACATACAAACATATACTAGGCGGACCGAAGGGCACCCACCATGTGCTTTAGAAAGATATTCTCAAAATCAAGATATTGAGATTCTGCTAGTATTAGAAAATCGATAAGAATTTCAAAAGCCCCTAGTAGATTTGTATTCTATGATTCCTTTGAACCAAGATACCGAGCATGCTTAATGGCCATACACTCATATTTTGAACCATCATCCTACTATGAAGCTAAAAATCATCAAGAATGGATTAAAGCCATGAACAATGAATTAGAAGCATTAGAAAACGTAAAAACTTGGAAAATTCAAACATTACCTAAAGGAAGGAAAACTATAGGATGCAGATGGGTTTACAAAATCAAAACCAAATGGGATGGGACATTGAAAAGATATAAAGCTAGACTAGTAGCTAAGGGATACAGTCAAGAATATGGAATTGACTATGATGAGACCTTTGCCCCAGTTGCTCGAATGACGACTGTCAGAACTCTCATCTCTATAGCATCGATCCAAAAATGGTCAATTTTTCAAATGGATGTGAAAAATGCATTTTTAAATGGTAATCTGGATGAGGAGGTTTACATGGATCCTCCACCAGGTTTGAATTTAGTACATGAGAAAACTCTTCGTCTACGAAAAATCTTGTATGGGTTAAAACAAGCTCTCAAAGTTTGGTATGATAAATTTAGTAATCTAATGACTCAACTGCATTTTAAATTTTGTTTTACTGACACTGCATTGTTTGTTAAGTCTTCTAATGCAGGGATGGTTATATTGTTGTTTTACGTAGATGATATGATAATCACAGGAGGTGATAAGCAGGGAGTAGACCATATCAAAGATGTGTTTAAAGACAACTTTGATATGACAGATCTTGGCTTTTTACGCTATTTCCTTGGAATTGAAGTAGCTTACTGACCTCGTGGTTATTTTTTGTCACAGACTAAGTATGCCGCAAAGATCATAGAGAGATCAGGACTCTCAGATGAAAAACGGGTTGACACTCCAGAGATCATAAATACAAAAATGAAGAAGGATAATGGAGAACCTCTGCAAGATCCAACCCTATACAGACAAATGATTGGAGCTTTGTCCTACCTTTATATTACTTGTCCTGATATCTCTCATGATATTCACTCTGTCAGTCAATTTCAACATGCTCCCACTACAGTACATATGAGTGTTGTAATGAGAATGATTAGATATATTAAGAATTCTATAAGTCATGGATTGTTTTTATCATCTTCTTCCTCATTAGAAGTCATTGCATACTCAGATTCTGACTGGGGAGGGGTGTGAATGATAGATGCTCAACTACTAGTTTGTGTGTTTTTGTAGGTGACTCCCTAATCTCCTGGCGATGCAAGAAGCAACAGAAGGTGACTCTCTCCTCAACTGAAACTGAGTATCGCGTCATGACAACGACTACGTCTGAGTTAGTATGGTTGCGACAACTACTAGAGGATTTGGGAATTCACACCACATAACCTTCCAGATTATGTTGTATATATCGCTAACAATCATACGTTTCAAGAGAGGACAAAACACATTGAAATGGATTGCCACTATGTTCGGGAAGAATTTCTACGGAAGACTATCACATTGCCTTATGTTCCATCCGAGTATCAACTCGCAGACTTCTTCACCAAAACACTTCCTTCACCCAGATTTCATTTCCTACTTGGCAAACTCTCGGTTGTTGCACCATGAGTTTGAGTGTGGGTGTTAAGATATACATATATGTGTATATACATGTGTGAAATTGTCTACGAAGAGACAATACATAAACAAGCATAAAAACTTTGTAAAAGAAGTGCACGAAAGCACTCTTACAACACTTGAACAAAATACGCAAAAAGCGTATAAATAATAATCATGCAATAATGCATGTATTTCAATATATAAAATCAAATGCTTGAGACTCTTAAGCTTATACTACAACAAGGGGGAACACCCCTATTTATACAAGAAAGAAGAGGGCAAGAGGGGGCTCCCCAAAGGAGTCGTTGGGGAGCTCCCAACGGTCACAATTGTGACCGTTGGGGGCTCCCCAACGACTATATTGGGGAGACCCCCAATGCTCCTTTTTGAATGTGCAAAAAGGCAAAAATAAAAGAAAAAAAAGAATTACAAAAAATAAAAAGAAAAAGGAAAAAAGTACAGCATATTCCAAATGGGATATGCGCAAAATGTGAAAAGACAAAAATACCCTTATCGGGTAAAAAGAGAAAAATGTATAAATATATATACTTATATATAGAGATACGTATACATATAATATATGTATACGTATCTCTATGTATATAAGTATATATATTTATACTTACAATAATGCTTTTGAGTATACATTTTAACACCCCCCCCTCAAACTTACGGTGTGATAACCGCAAGTTTGTCAAGGAGGAAATGAAATCTAGGCGAACAAAGAGTTTTTGTGAAGAAGTCCGCAAGTTGATATTCAGACGTCACGTATGGTAAATCAATGACCTTCTTCAAGTATTCTTCCCTGACATAATGGCAGTCCATCTCAATATGCTTTGTTCGCTCGTGAAAGGTGTGGTTTTTGGCAATATAGATTGCACTTTTATTGTCGCAGCACAACTTAGTTGGTTCTCTGATAGGCACTCCCATATCTTCCAAAAGGCGTCGAATCCATACAATTTCCATGGTAGTGGATGCCATGGCTCTGTATTCGGCTTCAGTGGATGATAAGGATACCTTCTGTTGCTTCTTACATCGCCACGAGATCAACGATTCTCCTAAGAAAATACAAAAACCAGTGGTGGAGTGACGGTTACTAGGGTCACCTCCCCAATCTGAGTCAGTATAAGCAAGCAATTTTAATTCAGAAGAAGAAGATAGGAATACTCCCTTATTCACCGTTCCCTTTAAATATTTGATGATGCGAAGCACAGCACTCATATGAACGGTTGTAGGAGCATGCTGAAATTGGCTGGCGATGTGTATAGCATGTGACAAATCGGGCCGAGTAATGCTAAGATACATTAAAGAACCTACCAACTGCCTGTAAGGAGTAGGATCCGTTAGAGGAACACCGTCGTCAATCTTCATTTTTGCTCCCACAACTTCAGGAATTTCGCATACTTTGTCATCAGAAATCCCTGATCTGTCAATAATCTCACAAGCAAGCTTAGACTGAGATAGAAAATAACAACGTTGCGAATAAGCAACCTCAATTCCAAGAAAATATGTCAGAAAACCCAAGTCTGACATCTCAAATTTTGAAGTCAAGACGGACTTAATACCCTTGACTCCTTGAACATCATCACCTGTAATTAACATGTCATCAACATATAGTAACAATATTACAATCCCTGCCTTAGATTTTCTAGTAAATAGAGCAGTGTCAGTATAACAGGAGGAGAAACCATTTTCCAGCATTACACTGGTAAATCTGTCATACCAAGCTTTGGGGGCCTGTTTCAAACCATAAAGGGCCTTTCGAAGACGAAGAACTTTATCTTTAGGGATCTTCATGCCTGGTGGAGCATCCATATACACTTCTTCGTTAAGATCACCATTTAAAAAAACATTTTTTACATCCATTTGAAAAATATTCCAATTTTTAATAGATGCAATAGTGATAAGACATCTAACTGTAACCATTCGGGCTACAGAAGCAAAAGTTTCTTCATAATCAATTCCATACTCTTGCCCATATCCTTTTGCAACTAAGCGAGCTTTATACCTTTCAAGGGATCCGTCACTCTTAGTTTTAACCTTAAAAACCCATCGACAACCTATAGTTTTCTTTCCTATGGGTAGAGTTTCGAAATCCCAAGTTTCAACCCTTTTAAGAGCATTAAGTTCATTTTGCATAGCTTCTTGCCATTCTATACATTTTTTAGCTTCTTCAAAATTTCTAGGTTCAAAATAAGAATGAATGGCACTAAGACAAGCCCTATATCGGGGTGAAAAGGAATCAAAGGAGACAAAACGAGTTGGAGGTCTCCTATTCCTCTCAGATCTACGGTGATCGAGAACAGGAACAAGTTCACTATATTGATCAATAGCACTTCTAAAGGTGTCTTGGTTTCTACGTGAGTATGTTATTGGATCACTTGAAATCCTGCCTTCTTGTTGGTTATGCTCTTCGACATTACCCTCAATGTCCTCATCATGGTTTGATGATACATCATCATCACTAGATATATCATCATTACTAGACAATAAGTCAAAAAGGAAGGAATAATCAAAATTTTCTTGTTGCGAAACATTTTTTTCAAATCCACTTTCATTTTCCAAAAAAGTTACATTTCTAGAGACATATAACTTATCTTCTCGAAGATCATAACACCGAAATCCCTTTTGAGTTTCAGAATAGCCAAGAAAAGCGCAGGGGATAGCCTTGGGAGAGAGTTTGTCATTCTTATCCGTAAGTATGAAACACTTACACCCGAAGACTTGTAACCTATTATAATCTGGTTCAAGTTTATATAAAATCTCAAAAGGGGATATTTTCCCTAATATTCTAGAAGGTAATCGATTTATTAGATAAACAGAAGCAAGAGCTGCTTCAGCCCAAAAATTTTTAGGGATGTTTTGAGAAATAAGAAGGGTTCTAGTGGTCTCAATGATGTGCCTATGTTTTCTTTCGGCCAACCCATTTTGTTGAGGGGTTTTGGGACAAGATCTTTGGTGAATGATTCCGTGATCTTCAAGATATATTTTAAATTGGTTAGAGAGATATTCTCCTCCAGAATCACTTCTAAAGATCTTTATGTTACTGTTAAATTGATTCTTGATCATTGAATGAAAGGTTCTAAAACACGAAAAAACCTCATGCTTGAACTTAAGAAAAAATATCCATGAATATCTAGAGAAATCATCCACAAAAATAACATAATAAGAAAAACCTCCTTTTGAGACAACAGGTGCGGGTCCCCAAACATCGGAATGAACAATTTCAGAGGTTTTAGATGAGAACATAGTTCTTTGCTCAAAAGGTAAACTTTGCATTTTTCCGAGAATACAGTCATTACAAGAAAAAGAACTTTTACATAGGTCATTTGCAAAATGTAAATAGGATAACTTGATGATATTAGGATGACCAAGTCTTTTGTGCCACACATTTATGTCTTTGTTTCGGGCAACATTACAAAAAGATTTTGGAACTTGAAGAGATTCCATATAGTATAGATCGCCTTTTCTAAAGCCTTCCCCAATCAATTTTCCGGACGGGCGATCCTGTATAAAACATTTATCACATGAAAATTTAATATCGCAACCATGGTCCGAGAGTTGAGAAACAGAGAGAAGGTTTAAGTTAAGCTTAGGTATAAATCTGATTTTTTGAATAAAAAAATCTTGATTTTCAAAATCACCTATTCCTTTAATTTCAAGAGAGGTTCCATCCGCAGTAGAAACAAAGGATAGAGAAACATTTTTTGAATAATCGAAAAGTGAAAACATGTTTGGGGACATATGAAAAGATGCACCTGAGTCCAAAAGCCAAGAGACTTTACCTGGAATGGAAGAAGTAGACACGGCGGCACCGGATGTAGCTCCCTTGAGAAGATGTTGAAGGGCTTCCATTATTTGGTTCAACGAGAGTGACCCACTGGATGATGCCTCTTCCTTTTGTGGTGCTCCGGTGGTGGCCATAGCGAGAAGTTTCTTCCATTTGGGACATACGGGTTTGATATGTCCCGGTTCTTTACAAAAGTGACATATAGTCTTGCTATAGTCCCTCTTTCCTCTTTGTCCGCCATCTCCTCCTTGATTTTGGAATTTAAAATGAGGAGGATGATAGGTCTTTACATTATTTTCGGGTCTTGATACGACATTGACCTCAATGTTTTCTTCATGATTACAAGGGACCATAAGAACACTTGGTCCTTGTTTACATAAACTCATACGAGTCTCCTCACCACTTAATTTGGTGAGAACATCTTCAAGAGAGGGAGGAGTAAATGAGGATAGAAGTGATGACCTTATTTGCTCAAATTCCGGTCTCAACCCATTCAAAAAATTGAAGAAACGATCTTCTTCAAGTTGCTTGTGGCGGAGTTCAATTGCCTCTCCACTCCATTTTGGTTCAAGCATAGAGAGCTCATCCCAAATAGAGGAAAGATCGGCAAAATATTCCCTAATAGACATTTCACCTTGAGTAAGGGAGAGGGCCTTCTTTTGAAGGTAATACTTATGAGATAGATCTCTTGATGTATACATCTTCTCGAGATAATGCCAAGCTTCCGATGCCTTTTTGAATTTGATAATGTTGGCATTAATCTTCGTTTCGACGGATGAGAAGAACCAAGAAAGAATCTTGAAGTTCTTCATTTCCCATTCGTCGTGTTTTTTTGAGTATTCCTCAAGAGCTTTGATTCTTTCCTCTCCCTCAAGAATCTTGATATCGCTTCCGTCCATTACGGTTATCTTGGGTTCCGGTTCCGGAATCGTTCCTTGCACATAACCCCACAATCCTTTTCCTTTTATGTGGGCTTCCATATTCCCGGCCCAAATATGATAGTTGGACCCATTCAACTTGAAGCCAAGGGCAAAGTGAGACTCTTTCTCACCCATTAATGCGTAAAGAGAAGGAGAAAAAAGACGTACCAATACAATGTTTCAACTTCTACTTTGCACAAGATCCTTCTAAAATATTTGAGAAGTAAGATCCACCTCTTCAATCTCTAAAGATCCGAAGGCACGGTTTTCGAGGCACTTGAACAAAAGAGGATCCCACGATCTTCAATCACCAACCGAGCTCTGATACCATGTGAAATTGTCTACGAAGAGACAATACATAAACAAGCATAAAAACTTTGTAAAAGAAGTGCACGAAAGCACTCTTATAACACTTGAACAAAATACGCAAAAAGCGTATAAATAATAATCATGCAATAATGCATGTATTTCAATATATAAAAGCAAATGCTTGAGACTCTCAAGCTTATACTACAACAAGGGGGAACACCCCTATTTATACAAGAAAGAAGAGGGCAAGAGGGGGCTCCCCAAAGGAGTCGTTGGGGAGCTCCCAACGGTCACAATTGTGACCGTTGGGGGCTCCCCAACGACTCTATTGGGGAGACCCCCAATGCTCCTTTTTGAATGTGCAAAAAGGCAAAAATAAAAGAAAAAAAAGAATTACAAAAAATAAAAAGAAAAAGGAAAAAAGTACAGCATATTCCAAATGGGATATGCGCAAAATGTGAAAAGACAAAAATACCCTTATCGGGTAAAAAGAGAAAAATGTATAAATATATATACTTATATATAGAGATACGTATACATATAATATATGTATACGTATCTCTATGTATATAAGTATATATATTTATACTTACAATAATGCTTTTGAGTATACATTTTAACAACATGTATACGTATATATGTGTTTATTGTTAACTGAAATACCCATTGGGGGCATTTCAATCTTTTCTCTGTAATAGGTGTCACCCATTAGGGGCTGACATTTCTGCATTTTATTTCATGTATTTATTTTTGTCTTTTTCTTTTTTTACCTTTTTGTCTTTTTCAGATTTGATGGGACAACTCCATATAGCTGTTGGAGCTGCCCCAACAGCTATATTTATGACTGTTGAGTGCAACCCCAACAGCCATATTGAGCTGCACCCCATTGGCTCCATTGTATTATAAATTGGCCTCTTGTGGCCTTGTATTTCTAACTCATTATTGAGTGCTTCTATGCAATAACAAGTTTGTAGACCCTTGTGCGGGTGGTTTCGTGATTCAATCAAGTATTTTTACTTGATTGAAAGTGTGTTCTTGCATGTGTATCAGATTCAATCCACTTCATTACATAAGCAAAGCCTAGGCGCAATGTGCGGCGGCAAAGGAAAGACTGAAAGCAGGAGTGCGTAAGCAAAGCCTAAGCGCAATACGCAACGGCAAAGTAAAGACTAAAAGCAGGAATGCATAAGCAAAGCCTAGGCGCAAAGCGCAACAGCAAAAAAAAGACATGACAGAAAGTAAAGGATGTTAAAATATACATATACTGCAAACCAAAATACCCATCAGGGGTATTTCAGTCCTTTTACTCCATAGGCGTCAGCACACTTTATTTCCTTTTTCTACTTTTTTCTTTTGCACTTTATTTCTTCAACCCACTTTTTCTTTTTTTTACTTTTGTCTTTTGCACTTTATTTCTTCAACCCACTTTTTCTTTTTTTTACTTTTGTCTTTTGCACTTTATTTCTTCAGCCCACTTTTTCTTTTTTTACTTTTGTCTTTTTGCACTTTCTTTTTTTTGTCCTTTTCACCTTTGCTTTTGTATTTGTGTGATTGGGACAACTCCATAGAGTTGTTGGAGCTGCTCCAACGATCACAAATGTGACCGTTGGGTGAAGCCCCAACAGCTATATGGGGCTGCCCCCATGTGCCTCTCTTGTATTATAAATATGCCCTCTTAGGCATTGTATAGTGCATCTCTCTTTTGAGTATCCTTATGCAATAACATTTGTTAGACCCTTTTGTGGGTGGTTTCTTTGATTCAATAAAGTATTCTACTTGATTGAAAGTGAGTTCTTGCATGTGTATCGGATTCAATCCACTTCATTACATGGTATCAGAGCTTTGGTGATCCAAAGGCATTTTTCTAAAAGAAAGATCGTGTTGATTTCAAGAGGAGGATCGTGGGCTTAGCGGATACAACAAAACAAGGATTATTGCATCAGAAAGCATGTTGTTTATAAAATAAGTCTTTGTATCACTTCCTTTCTATTTTCTTCCCTTTCTCTTCACATTGTAAAGAAACGGAGAATGAGCGAGAAGTTATAATCTCTATTCCTGTACGCCTAAATGATACAAAATATGTGATGTGGGCATCTATAGTAAAACACAAGATATGGGAAAAGAGATTTTGGGGCTTGGTGGATGATACCGAAAAAGAGCCCAAGCTCATTCTTTAAAATTGAGAATGAGAAGGAGGTTGCTCTTCAAGGTGAGAAAATGGGTAAAACCGTTTCCGATTATGAGAAAAAATGGAAAAAGTGGAGAATGGGTCATTCCACAATTATTGGATAGCTCATTAATAGTGTAGATATTCACAAATGTTCTAGCTTAGCAAAATTTGATTTTGCTAGCGATGCTTGGAAATATCTTAAGGACATGTATAGTCTTAAAGATATTGCCCACATAAGCAATGTCCAAAATAAAGTAAGAAGCATGACTCAAGGAGAGATGAATATTATAATGCTCTCTCCCTCCTATGGGATGAATTGGCTCTTCTTGAGCCAAAATGGCTTGTCCTCAAGATGTAGAACTTTGTGAGAATCAAATTAAAACGGAGCATTTTTACCAATTTGTGAATAGGCTTAGGCCCGGATTTGAGAGAACTAAATCGGCTCTCCTTCGTAGAGGAGGTGTGCCATCCATAGTCGAAACTCTTGAAGAATTGACTATAGAAGAGAATAGATTGAAGAAACCATCCGCTTCAAAGGATGAAGAAACCGTACTTGTTATGTCCAAGCCCAGTAATCATACTAGTGTTAAATTATGTAATCAAACTTGTAATTTCGTATATATATTTTATATATATAAGGTAATACATATACATATATATAATATATATATTTACCAATTATATATATAAAATATATATTACTATTAGGGGTAGTTTAGGCATTTTACACATTCTTTTTCGAGAATATGTTTTGTATTTTCCCTTTTTCTTTATTTCTTTTTCTTTTAATTTAATGCATTGTACTCACCTTGGGAGGGGCCCAACACACTAGTCGTTAGACCCCTCCAACGGTCACATTTGTGACCGTTGGAGGGGCTCCAACGACTATGTGGAGCCCCTCTCCAAGGTCTCCTAAAGCCCTATAAAGATGGGCACTGCCTCTTGTATTTTTCTCAAGGGTGTTGGGGTTTATTGCCAACCTTTTTATTGTTTATGAAACTTATGAGTGCATTTGCACATTTGTGATTTTGTGTTTTGTGCTTTTTGTGCACAAGTGTTCCAAGTGTTCTTGGTGTGTGTATGTTTACACATTTATATCGTTCCATCGACTATAGTATCTTGTTAAAGATACTTTTACATGGTATCAGAGTCTCGTTGAAGAAGAAGTAATTGCGATTTTCCTCCATTTGAGTATCTTGAAAAGCGTGCCTTCAAGCTTTTTGAGATTGAAGTGGATCATCTTCTTCGAGCAATATTTTAGAAGCCTCTTTTATCAAGAAAGACACGAAAAATACTTAAGGTACGTATTATTTCTTGTCTTCTTTTCTCTCTAATGGGCGAAAAAGACTCTCATTTCTCTCTTGGGTTTAAGCTTAATGGCTCAAACTATCACATTTGGGCCGGTAATATGGAAGTCCATATTAAAGGAAAGGGGCTTTGGGGTTACATTCATGGTTCAATACCGGAACCGGAACCCAAAATCACCATCATTGAAGGAGGGGATATTAAGATCCTTGAAGGGGATGAGAGACTAAAGGCTCTTGAAGAATATTCAAAAAAGCATGATGATTGGGAAATGAAGAACTTCAAGATCTTATCTTGGATTTTTTCATCCGTTGAGACCATGATTAACACCAATATCATCAAATTTAAAAAAGCTTACGAAGCTTATCTTGAGAAAATGTACACTTCAAGAGACTTATCTCACAAGTACTTTCTCCAAAAGAGGGCTTTAACCCTCCAACAAAATGATATGACCATTCGGGAGTACTTTGCCGAATTATCCTCTATTTGGGACGAGCTTGCCATCCTTGAACCAAAATGGAGTGGAGAAGCTATCGAGTTAAGGCACAAACAACTTGAGGAAGACCGATTGTTCAATTTTCTAAACGGCCTTAGACCCGAATTTGAACAAGTTCGGTCCTCTCTTCTCTCCGCTTTTACATCTCCCTCCCTTGAAGATGTTATCACCAAGCTAAGTGGTGAAGAAACCCGTATGGGGATTAGCAAGAATAATCCTAGCATTCTTGTTACCTCTTCCGCTCAAGAAGATGGTGAATTGGTTAATGTCGTGTCAAGACCGGGGAATAACGTGAAGACCTATAGACCTCCTCATTTCAAGAACCAAGGGGGAAATGATCGATATGGCAAGAGGGACTACAGCAAGTTGACTTGCCACTTTTGTAAAGAACCGGGACATATCAAACCTATATGTCCTAAATGGAAGAAATTTATTGCAACTGCTATGGCATCCCAAGCGGAAGAACGACCTTCATCAAGTGAGCCTCTTTCTCTTCAACAAATCGTAGATGCTTTGCAACCTCTTCTCAAGGGAGGCATTTCCGGAGCCACTATGTCATCTTCTTCCCCCGGTAAGACATCTTCGCTTTTAGATTCCGGGGCATCCTTTTACATGACCCCAAGTACTTGCTCCCTTTCAAATTTTTCTAAAAATACTCTTCCATCCTTTGTCTCAACCACGGATGGAACACCTCTTGAGATTAAAGGAATAGGCAATTTTGAAAGACAAGATTTTTTTGTTCCAAAAATTCATCTTATCCCAAAACTTAATTTAAATCTTCTTTCCGTCTCCCAACTCTCGGACCATGGTTGCGATATAAAATTCTCTTCTAATAAATGTTGGATATAGGATCGTCAGTCCGGAAGATTGATTGGGAAAGGCTCTAGAAGAGGAGACCTCTACTACGTTGATTTTCTTCAAGTTCCCAAGAGTCAATTTTGTAATGTTGTTCAAAACAAAGATATTCATGTATGGCATAAGAGATTGGGTCATCCCAATATTGTTAAAATCTCCTATTTGCCTTTTATTAAACAGCTTTGTAAAAGTGATTTTATATGTAATGAATGTATTCTTGGGGAAATGAAGTGTTTGCCTTTTTCTCAAAGATCCATGTTTATGACAAAACCTTTTGAAATTGTTCATTCTGATGTATGGGGTCCGGCTCCTGTAATGTCAAAAGGAGGATTTTCATACTATGTGATTTTTGTGGATGACTATACTAGGTTTTGTTGGATTTATTTCCTTAAACATAAACATGAAGTTTTCTCAACTTTTAAAAGCTTTCATATGATGATTCTGAATCAATTCAATGGATCCCTAAAAATCCTTAGGTCCGACTCTGGAGGAGAATACCTCTCAAATGAATTCAAAAGTTATCTTGAAAATTTTGATATTCTTCACCAAAAATCTTGTCCGAAAACCCCCCAACAAAATGGGTTAGCCGAACGAAAGCATAGGCACATCATTGAAACAACTAGGACTTTACTAATTTCATAAAACATTCCAAAGAACCTCTAGGCTGAGGCAGCCCTTACCTCTGTCTATCTGATAAACAGACTTCCATCGAAAAAATTAGGCAAAATTTCTCCCTTTGTAAAATTGTACGAGAAGGAACCTGATTATAGCAGGTTGAGGGTCTTTGGATGTAAATGTTTTGTTCTTACTGATAAAAATAGCAAACTTTCTCCTAAGGCCATTCCTTGTGCCTTTCTTGGTTATTCTGAAACCTAAAAGGGTTTTCGTTGTTATGATGTCAAAAGTGATAAACTATATGTTTCCAGAAATGTGAGTTTTTTGGAAAATCTTAGTGGATTCGAACGTGGCGAATCTCATAATGAGAATATGGACTATTCTTTTCTATTTGATTTACTGAATAAAGATGATGACTCTAGTGATGATGAGTCAGATCAAGGTAACTTAAATGAATTTGAAACTGAGGAAAACGTCCCTTTGCTCCCTTCATCACATCAACATACTAATGAAGGGTTACCTAGAGACCCTATCACCTATACTCATAGAGATCGAAACAACTTTAGAAGTGCTCTTGAAAGATATGATGATACTGGTCCAAGTGCTTCTCAGAACAAAGTAATTCCTCGTAGAACCGAAAGAAGTAGAAAGACTCCTAGGTTTATTTCCTATGACTCTTTTTCACCTAAATATAGAGCATGTCTTAGTGCCATTCATTCTTATATAGAACCTAGAAATTTTGAAGAAGCACAAAAGTATCATGAATGAATTAGTGCAATGAACAATGAACTTGAAGCTCTGAGAAAAGCTAAAACTTGGGAGTTTCAAAATCTTCCTAAAGGTAAGAAAACAATAGGGTGCAAATGGGTCTTCAGGGTAAAGACTAAAAGTGACGGATCCCTTGAAAGATATAAAGCTCGTTTGGTTGCAAAAGGATATAGTCAAGAGTATGGTATTGACTATGAAGAAACTTTTGCTCCTGTAGCTCGTATGGTCATTGTCCGATGTCATATAACCGTTGCTTCTATCAACAAATGGAACATCTATCAAATGGATGTTAAAAATGTTTTTTTAAATGGTGATTTAAAAGAAGTTTATATGGATGCTCCACCTGGGATGGAGACTCCCAAGGGAAAAGTGTTTCGTCTTCAAAAAACACTTTATGGCCTAAAACAAGCCCCCAAGGCCTGGTATGATAGGTTTAACTCTGTAATGATCGAAAATGGATTTGTTTCTTGCTTTACAGACACTGCTCTATTTGTTAGAAAATCCAATGCAAAGATTGTGATTTTATTATTATATGTTGATGACATGCTCATCACTGGGAGTGATTCTAACGGGGTTAAAAGTATAAAATCTATCTTGAAAGATAAATTTGAAATGTCTGATTTGGGTTTTCTAACTTATTTTTTGGGGATTAAAGTAGCATACTCCCCTAGAGGTTACTTCTTATCTCAAACTAAGCTTGCTTCTGAGATCATTGACAGGTTAGGTATTACAGATGAGAAGCTTTGCGAAACTCCTGCAGTAGTAGGGGCAAAAATGAAAATTGATGATGGGGTTCCTCTTTCGGATCCTACACCCTACAGACAGCTTGTAGGATCTTTGATGTATCTGAGTATTACCAGACCAGATATATCACATGCAGTCCATACTGCAAGTCAGTTTCAACATGCGCCTACATCAGTTCACATGAGTGCCATCTTGTGAGTCGTAAGATACATAAAGGGTACTCTAAATAAAGGAGTTTTTCTGTCCTCTTCATCCGATTCAAAATTGATTGCTTATACTGACTCTGATTGGGGAGGTGACCCAAATAACCGTCACTCCACCACTGGTTTTTGTGTATTTTTAGGAGACTCACTAATTTCGTGAAGATACAAGAAGCAACAAAAGGTGTCGCTCTCCTCAACTGAAGTTGAATATCGTGCCATGGCAACTACTACCATGAAGATTGTTTGGATTCACCAATTGCTAGAAGACATGGGTATCACAATTGAAGGACCCACCAAGCTGTGCTGCGACAACAAGAGTGCAATCTACATTGCAAAGAATCACACCTTTCATGAGCGGACTAAACACATAGAAATGGACTGTCACTATGTTTGTGAAGCATATCTTCGAGGAGTTATTGATCTCCCTTATGTCACGTCCGAATATCAGTTGGCAGATTTCTTTACTAAAGCCTTGTGCGCTCCGCGGTTCAACTTTCTTCTTGGCAAACTATCGGTCATCCTGCCCTAAGTTTGAGGGGGGGTGTTAAATTATGTAATCAAACTTGTAATTTCGTCTATATATTTTATATATATAAGGTAATATATATACATATATATAATATATGTATATGTATTTACCAATTATATATATAAAATATATATATTACTATTAGGGGTAGTTTAGGCATTTTACACATATTCTTTTTCGAGAATATGTTTTGTATTTTCCCTTTTTCTTTTTCTTTATTTCTTTTTCTTTTAATTTAATGCATTGTACTCACCTTGGGAGGGGCCCAACACTAGTCGTTGGAGCCCCTCCAACGGTCTCCAAGGTCTCCTAAAGCCCTATAAAGATGGGCACTCCCTCTTGTATTTTTCTCAAGGGTGTTGGGGTTTATTGCCCAACCTTTTTATTGTTTATGAAACTTATGAGTGCATTTGCACATTTGTGATTTCGTGTTTTGTACTTTTTGTGCACAAGTGTTCCAAGTGTTCTTGGTGTGTGTATGTTTACACATTTATATCGTTTCATCGACTATAGTATCTTGTTAAAGATACTTTTACAACTAGGACTTACAAGCCTCCTCACTTTGTGAAGAATGAGAATGGGAGAAATCTCAACAACTATGAAAGAAGCGATAAAAGAGGAAATCATGAGTACAAAAAAGGTGACAAAATCATATGCTATTATTGCTATGAACCAGGACACATCAAACCTTTTTGTCTCAAAAGAAAGAAAGAAGATCACTGTGATGATATGAGGGTTGCTTCAGTAGAAAGAAATGGTGCAGACGACTCCAAATGCATTGGCTCACTATCTTTAGCTCAATTAATGGAGGCGCTACAACCAATGTTCAAAGGTCAAGCTTCTTCCTTCTCGAGGGCGGCTGTATCCACAAGTGGTGACCCTGGTAAGACTTCTTGGATCTTAGATTTCGGTGTCTCGTTTCATATGACTCCAAATGAGTCAATATTATCCGAATGCCATTCTACCCCAAATAATTCTTATGTTTCAACCACCGACGGAACATTTTTAAAAATCAAAAGTTTTGAAACTTTTCAAAAACAACCAAACTTCCACAAACCAAGTATTAGAGTTGTGTCAAAACTAAATTTAAACCTTTTATCAGTTTCACAAATTACGGATTATGGTTGCAAAGTTTTATTTTCTTCTAATGATTTTTTAATACAGGATCTTCAGTTCGGGAAGCCGATTGGGCAAGGCCATAGAAGAGGGGATCTCTATGTAATGGATAGTCTTGAGTTATCAAAACAATCTTTTTGTAATTTTGTGGAAAAGAAATATATAGAAAATTGGCACAAAAGGCTAGGACATCCTAGTGTGTGACCAAATTACATTTGTTTTCATTTCTTACTAGTTATAAAGAAAAAAAATTGGTTTGTGAAGATTGCATTCTTGGCAAAATAAAATCTTTGCCCTTTGAACAAAAGCATTTTATACCAAAAAATCTTTTTGAGTTAGTACATTAGGATGTGTAGGGACCAACTCCTATTATATCCAAAGGTGGGGTATCATACTATGTTGTATTTGTAGATGACTATAGTAGTCATTCTTAGATCTTTTTTCTTAAGCAGAAGTATTTGAATGCTTAAAAAAAATTTATTTATACGTAAAGACTCAATTCAAAACCAACATTCAAATTTTTAGATCTGATTCCAGGGGAGAATTTATATCAAAAGAATTCAAAAAAATTCTTGACCTAAATGGGATTATTCATCAAAAATCTTTCTTATACACTCCTCGACAAAATGGTCTAGCTGAGAGAAAGCATAGACATATTATTGAAACCACTAGAACACTTCTTATATCAAGAAATGTTCCAAAAATGTTTTGGGTTGAAGCCGCTCTTACGACAGTTTATTTAATAAACAGAATGCCTTCAAAAACTATTGAAAATATATCTCCCATTGAAAAATTGTTTAAAATCTCCCTCGATTATAAAAGGTTGAGAGTCTTTGGATGTAAATGTTTTGTTCTTACCCATAGAAATGACAAACTTTCCCCAAAAGCAATTCCTTGTATCTTTCTAGGCTATGTTGAAAATCAAATGGGATATAGATGCTATGACATGGAAAGAAACAAGTTATATGTTTCACGAAATGTTACATTTATGGAAAATGAAGACGGCTTTAGCAAAGAAAAAATCCAAGAGAACTATGATTATTCATTTCTTTTTTATCTTATCAATGACCATGATAGGTGTGAAAACATTCATAATGAGCATGAGAGTGAAAATGAAGACGCTCATGATGTAAGTGAAAATGTAGACAATGGTCTTGATGATATTGAACCCCTTCGTACTACTATACAAACATACACTCGGCGAACCGAAGATCACCCACCATGTGCTCTAGAAAGATACTCACAAAATCAAGATACAGACTCTGCTAGTATTAGAAAATCAATAAGAATTTCCAAGGCCCGTAGTAGATTTGTATCATATGATTCCTTTGAACCAAGATACCGAGCATGTTTAATGGCTATACATTCATATACTGAACCATCATCCTATTATGAAGCCAAAATCGTCAGGAATGGATTAAAGCGATAAATGATGAATTAGAAGCTTTAGAAAAGGCAAAAACTTGGAAAATACAAACATTACCCAAAGGACGAAAAACTAAAAACTATAGGATGTAGATAGGTTTACAAAATTAAAACTAAATGGTAGAAAGATATAAAGTTCGATTAGTAGCTAAGGGATATAGTCAAGAATATGGAATTAACTATGATGAGACCTTTGCCCCAGTTGCTCGAATGACGACTGTCAGAACCCTTATATCTATAGCATTCATTCAAAAATGACCTATCTTTCAAATGAATGTAAAAAATATTTTTTTGAATGGTAATTTAGATAAGGAGGTCTACATGGATCCTCCACCAGGTTTGAATTTAACACATGGAAAAACTCTTAGGTTACGAAAAGCCTTGTATGGATTAAAGCAAGCTCCCAAAGCTTAGTATGATAGATTTAGTAATTTAATTACTCAACTTCATTTTAAATCTTGTTTTACTGACACTGCATTGTTTGTTAAGTCTTCCAATGCAGGGATGGTTATATTGTTACTTTACGTGAATGATATGATAATCACAGGAGGTGATAAGCAGGGAGTAAATCATATCAAAGATGTACTTAAAGACAACTTTGATATAACAGATCTTGGTTTTTTAATATATTTTCTTGGTATTGAAGTGGTTTACTCACCTCGTGATTATTTTTTGTCACAGACTAAGTATGCAACAAAGATTATTGAGAGATCAGGACTCTCAAATGAAAAACGGGTTGACACTCCAGAGGTCATAAATGCAAAAATGAAGAAGGATGATGGAGAACCTCTGCAAGATCTAACCTCATACAGACAAATGATTGGAGTTTTGTTTTACCTTTCTATTACTCGTCCTGATATTTCTCATACTATTCATTATGTCAATCAATTTCAGCATGCTCTCACTACAGTACATATGAGTGTTGTAATGAGAATTATTAGATATATTAAGAATTCTACAAGTCATGGACTACTTTTGTCATCCTCTTCGTCATTAGAAGTCATTGTGTACTTAGACTCTAACTGGGGAGGGGATGTGAATGATAGATGCTCAACAACTGGTTTGTGTGTTTTTGTAGGTGACTTTCTAATCTCATGGCAATGCAAGAAGCAACAGAAGGTGTCTCTCTCCTCAATTGAAACTGAGTATCGCGCCATGGCAACGACCACGTCAGAGTTAGTATGGCTTCGACAATTACTGGACTTGGGAATTCACATCAAAGAACCCTCTAAATTATGCTGTGATAACAAGAGCAATGTGTATATTGCAAGCAATCATACGTTCCATGAGAGGACAAAACACATCGAAATGGATTGTCACTATGTCCGTGAAGAATTTCTGCGGAAGACTATCACATTACCTTATGTTCCATCAGAATATCAACTAGCGGAATTCTTCACCAAAGCGTTTTCATCACCCAGATTTCACTTCCTACTTGGCAAACTCTCTGTTGTTCCACCATGAGTTTGAGGAGGGGTGTTAAAATATACATATACTGTAAACCGAAATACCCATTAGGGGATTTCGATTCTTTTACTCCATAGGTGTTAGCCCACTTTATTTCCTTTTTTTACTTTTGTCTTTTGCACTTTATTTCTTCAGCCCACTTTTTCTTTTTTTACTTTTGTCTTTTTACACTTTGTTTTTTTTGTCCTTTTCATCTTTGCTTTTGTATTTGTGTGATTGGGACAACTCCATATAGCTGTTGGAGCTGCTCCAACGGTCGCAAATGTGACCGTTGGGTGCAGCCCCAACAGCTATATGGGGCTGCCCCCATGTGCCTCTCTTGTATTATAAATATGCCCTCTTAGGCATTGTATAGTGCATCTCTCTTTTGAGTATCCTTATGCAATAACATTTGTTAGACCCTTCTGTGGGTGGTTTCTTTGATTCAATCAAGTATTCTACTTGATTGAAAGTGAGTTCTTGCATGTGTATCGGATTCAATCCACTTCATTACAAATGACAGGGATCGCGAAACCGCGTCCTTGAGCTAAACGTGTACTCATATAAATATATATATATATATATATATATATATATATATGAGTGTAGTTGAGATGTGTATGCCTAGATGGATGTGTGGAAATACAATAAAAGATAAGATTCGGAACGAGGAGATACGTAAGAAGGTAGGCGTTGCACCCATTGAAAAAAAGATGAGAGAGAATCGTTTACGGTGGTTTGGACATATTCGGCGAAGGCCTAATGATGCTCCAGTTAGAAGGATGGAGAAATGGGAAAATATATTAGTTAAAAGAGGTCGAGGTAGGCCTAGGAAGACTTGGATGGAGACGATAGGAAAGGATATGAATGCTTTGAACCTCACCGAGGACATGACATTGGATAGAAATGATTGGAGGAGAAGGATTCATGTGGAAGACCCAGAATGATTTTCTTTTTTGGTTCATACCGCCGACCCCAATTGTTTTGGGATGAAGGCGTAGTTGTTGTTGTTGTATTCATTTATTTATGTCTTGTTAATAAATTTAACTTAATTCAATTGTCCAAGTCTTTCGTACAATCTTTCCCTACCTTGGGGCGTTGCGAGCTTGCAGTCGTCGGCGAGTATATGTGATCGACGGCTCAGGCCGCAGGGCGCGAGTTGGATCCGTCCTACGAGCTGCAAAAGCGAGACATCAACATGCTATCTCAATCAGAAAAATAGAGAGGACAGGGGCATTGTCGTTGTTCTGTTGTGAAAGAAGCAGAGGCAGGGGTAGCGTGCCCCTGCGGACCTGCTATAAGTGCAAGCAGGGGTAGGGGCAGGGGCAGGGGCTGCGAGCCCCTGCTGACCTGCTGTCAGCGAAAAAAACAGGGAGGCAGGGGTTGTGCCCCTACCTTCCGAGAGAACGGACAGAGGCAGGAGTTGCGCCCATGCCTTCCGAAAGCGAGACTAGGCAGGGGTTGTGCCCCTGCCTAACAAGGTGGAAGAGAGGTAGGGGTAAAGCCCCTGCCTAACAAAAATAATGAGGGAGGCAGGGGGCTTCGCCCTTGCCTGCCGGAGGAGAAAAGAGGGGCCCGTTGGTCACATAGGGGGAGGCAAGGAGCTTCACCCTTGCCTGCCGAAATTAGTGAAGGCAAGGGCGACGCCCCTGCCTACTAGAAGAAGAAGGCTCATGGAGGGGCTCGGCTCCTCCCTCGCCAAACTGAGGGTGCAGGGAGGAGGCTCGGCCCCTCCCCTGCCAAACGAGGGCACAGGGAGGGGCTCGCCCCCTCCCTTGCATACAGGGGTATAGGGAGGGGGATCGGCCCCTTCCCTGTCGCTGGAGGGTGCAGGGAGGGGGCTTGACCCCTCCCCTGAAATCAGAGGGAATAAGGAGGGGGGGGCTCGACCCCTCCCTGCCGTCAGAGGGAGCAGGGAGGGGCTCGACCCCAACCCTGCCTTCAGAGGGAGCAGGGAGGGGGCTTGACCCCTCCCCCGCCATCAAAGGGAGCAGGGAGGGGCTTGACCCCTCCCCTACCGACTCAACAAGAAAGAAAGAGAAGAAAAGAAGAAGAAGGTGAAGAGGAGGCGGCATGTACTTGGAGGGGGTCGCCTGCACCGATCCCGACAGCAGGAGAGAACCGAGAGAGATGTAGGGAGGAAACGGGAAGGAGGCGGTGGCGAGGGTCACCGGGGTGGCCTCCGGCGAGCAGAAGAGAGAGGGTCGGGGGAGAGAGAGAGAAGATGGGGGACTGAGAGAGGAACGAGAGAGCGAGAGGGGAAGGGTTTCGAATGTGAAACCCCTCCCCTCCTTGCTGCCTTAAATAGGCATGAGGAAGGGTGGCCCGGGTATGGATCCGGATCCGACCCGGGTCCGACTATTCATTTTTTCATTGGATTTACAGAGAAGATATAAGAAAGAGAGATAGATAGAGAGAAATAAAGAGAATGAGCACGTCCACTTGAGCACCACAAGCACCACACCATGAACACTTTGAGAACTGATCCACGAGCACCCAAACAAAGAGACAAGTCAATCTTCAAAGGTAGATACACGAACACGAGCACACAAGCATGTGGTTGTCAATCAACAGCGAAAAAGAGCATTGTGGCTTTGATACCATGTAAGAAAATGAGAGCCTTCGAATACAAACAAGAATGTCCACCAATAGGTACCAAATGGACAAACACAAAAGAGTGCCACAAAGGGCACACTCACAAAACCCACAAAGGGCACACACAAAGAAGGCTCTCACTGTAAGATTGTGCCCAGCGTCGTTGGTTTGGTGCAAAGAAGGGAGAAGACGCCTGTGAGAGAGAGGGAGGCTGCGGCAATGAGAGGTACGATCCTCAACTGCAGGATCGTGCCCTATATGTTATACTTATATTAAAATTAGATTGGGTCTGGATATTACATTATGTTATATTAGATCCAAACCCAATACAAACAATAGAATAAATACATAGATTTCGGGTCCAGATCCAAACCCATAATAGGTACAATGATACAACGATCCAGTCAGTCTTAATATCCTCCCTCAAGTTGTGCATGGTCATGCACCATGGACAACTTGCTCTTCAAGAACCAAAATTGTATGTTGGTAAGACCTTTAGTGAACAAATCCGCCACCTGATCAGCCGTCCGAATATAAGCAGGTTCAACTTCCTTGTCTTCTACTTTTTGCCGAATAAAATGTTGATCAATCTCTATATGCTTTGTACGGCTGTGATGAATGGGATTGAAGGAAATCGGGATCGCACTCTGATTATCACACAAAAGAGTAGTGGGTAGAATAGTTTCTCCTAATTCTATCAAAAGATGTCTCAGCCATGTAACCTCTGTTGTAGCTGCTGCCATAGACCTATACTCAGCCTCTGTACTGGATCGTGCAACTGCACGATGTTTCTTGCTACTCCATGCTATTAAGTTTCCATCAATAAAAACACAATAGCCAGACACTGACCTTCTGTCATCTGGATCTCCAGCCCAGTCAACATCAGAATACACAATTAGTCTATGTTGCTCTCCTTTGGTCTTAGATTGATGATAAACTAAGACATCAGAATTCTCTTGACAGCATTCATATGTTCTGTGTGTGGATCATGCATGAATTGCGAAACTTGATTCACTATATACACAATATCAGGTCTAGTGAAAGTGAGATATTGAAGCATACCCACGAGGCTGCGATATTGTCTGGGATCTCCATATGCCTCCCCATCTAGAGCACTGAGTTTATGATTCAATACACTAGGAGTGGACAAAGGTTTACAATCCTTCATACCTGCCTTATCCAGTAAATCCAAGGTATATTTGTGTTGAGTTAGCGAAAGATATCTATCCTGACGGTCTACTTCAACTCCCAAGAAATAACGCAGAACCCCCAAATCTTTCATCATGAACTTTCGACTCAAGAGAGTCTTTGTAACTTCTATATGTTCGTCAGAATTCCCAGTGATAATAATATCATCTACATATATGAGAAGTAAAGTACTGACCTGACGATCTCGAAAAATGAATAAGGAATGATCGAGATAAGATCGAATGAATCCAGGTCGTTGAACTTCGACAGAGAAGCTATCAAACCAAGAACGAGAGGCCTGCTTTAGCCCATAGATGGCTCTTCGTAATTTACAAACATGAGTGTTGGGACTGCATTTGGCATAACCAGGGGGCTGCTCCATATACACTTCTTCTTTCGGACTGCCATGCAAAAATGCATTTTTGACATCGAGCTGACTGAGAGTCCAACCATATTGAACCGACAAAGATAAAATTAATCGAATTGTTCCCATCTTGACCACTGGGCTAAAGGTCTCATCATAGTCTTGCCCATATTCTTGAATAAAGCCTTTGGCTACAAGTCTCGCCTTGTAGCGTTCAATGGATCCATCAGGTTTGTACTTAATCTTATAGACCCATTTAGAACCTACAACATTTTTGTTTGAGGGTCTAGGGACAATCTCCCAAGTTCCACATTCATGTAAGGCCTCCATCTCCTCATTCATGGCTTCAATCCACTTGGTTGACATGTATGCATTCGAGAAGCTGACAGGTTCATCTTGCTTTTTAATCTGAGAAACAAATAATTGCAGATCTGTAGAGAAGTTGTTATAACTGACCCATCTCTCAATAGGATGGTGAATTCTTCCAGTTCGTCTGGGTTGCACATCAATTGGCTGATCATTATTCTTGTTTCGTCGTACATAGATGATTCCTTGAAATTTTGCGGCATCTGAAGTAGATATGCTAGGAACCTGCGCATTTCTCAATTCTTCAATCTGAGGTTCAATACCGATCTCACTCGGTTCAACAGGTGGCGTGATCTGAGGTTCAATACCAGTCTCACTCGGTTCAACAGGTGGCATGTGACATAAGGAAGCATCATATGTCTCTATCTGGTTAAGCAACTCACTGGCAAGCCACGGCTGGTACCACTCAACGGCCTCGTTGTGTTCATCTACACTTCCTGGGTGCTGAACAATGGTTTCATCAAACACAACATTTCGTGAGACTCTGATGCGATGAGTGATGGGGTCATAGCATCGATACCCTTTTGTATTGATCAGCATATCCTACAAACTTGCACACACATGCCTTGTCCTGAAACTTATTTCGTTGAGAGCTATCAATATGAACGTAACATATAAAGCCAAACACTCGCAACTCATAATCGGGTTGAGTCCCTAAAAGAGCAAAATAAGGGGATTGATTCTTTAGCAATGTCATGGGTAGACGATTTATGATATACACAGCTGAGTGGAAGGCCTCAGTCCACAAACTCACGGGAACGTGAGTGTCATGCAACATACTCAAGGCACTTTCTACAATGTGCCGATGTTTTCTTTCTGCCACACCATTTTGTTGTGGTGTATGTGGGCAAGATATACGACGACTTATTCCATTATCTTGAAGAAATTCAGTAAATTCCTTTGATAGATACTCACCTCCTCCATCACATTGAAAATGCTAAATTTTAGACGAGAATTGATTACAGACTGAAGCGAAAAATGAACAAAAGAGTTTGAACACTTCATATTTATGTTTCATAAAATAAATCGAAGTATATCTGGAGTAGCTATCAATAAAGGTTACGTAATAGCGACTTTCGGATAAAGAAGATTGTGGGGCAGGACCCCAAACATCAGAATACACAATTTCAAAAGGTACTGAAGCTCTTTGATTTATTGAATTAAAAGGAAGAACATGACTCTTGCATATTTGACAACTGGAACAAAGTGAAGTATCAGACTCAACACTCAGACTAGACTCTGGAACAAGTTCACTCGACACAAGTTTCTTAATGAAGGAACCATTACAATGACCCAAACGACGATGCCAAATCTCTGGCTTATTATACTGAGATAAACTAAAACAATCTTTAGACGACACTGGCTGGACTGGCTGAACGACGGATGAATTTGATGAAGCACCACGAATAGAAGAAGAAGAAAGTTCATTGAGGATATACATGTTTCCTTGTCGTTCTCCATCAACGAGCGTCTTCTTCGTGAGAAGATCCTTGACACATACAGAAGAAGGAGTGAATTCAACAGAAGAATTAGTATCATCAACAAGTTTAGAGACAGAGACAATATTCTTGACAATACTTGGAGAATGATAGACATTGGACAAATTTAGAGAAGAATTAGGGAGGGAAAGGTTAACATTTTCAGTGTGAGATATAGAGTGAAGAGTACCATCTCCAGTTTTAATATGAATTTTTTTGCGATAAGGAACAGGTTTTAAAATCTTACCGACATCACCTGTCACATGCGCTGCAGCCCCAGAATCAATGTACCAAGTTCCTTGCTCATTCTGCTTGAAGCTTAAACTTGAAAGAGCAGATATCAGAAGATTCTTCACATTATCCTTTTCACCATCCTTCGAGTCTTCTCCTATTCTTCCTCTGTGAGAGGATCCTGCACAATTGAATTTTCCCTGGTTCTATGGATTGAACCAACAATTAGCTTTGATGTGCCCCCTTTTGTTGCATTGAAAACATGTCGGTATGTTTCTAGAGCTCTGATTCCCTGGGAAAGAATTAGGTGACATGTTGGGCGTGGGCAACAATCTTCGTCCTCCTTGACTATTCATTCCCTATCCACGTCCACCTCGAAAGCCTCCACGTCCTCGTCCTGACATCATCCCTGTAACCAATACATCATGGTGGCTGGAGTGCATCTTTTCTCCTCGAATAGTAACTTCATATTGTAATAGCTTCGCGCGAAGATCCTCAAAACTTGGTAAAGAAGGAAGGCATAGGAGAGATGAGACCAGCATGTGATAATCAAATCCAAGACCATTTAGTGCATGTTGAACTTTCTCTTTATCAGGAATTTCACAGCCCACCATGGCGAGTTGATCAGTGATGGTCTTGACTTTATTCATGTACTCTGTGACTGACAAGTTTTCCTTCTTTAAGAGCTGAAATTCTTTCTTCAAATGTAGGATTTTGTCCTCTGAAATCTGTGAATAGGTTTGCGCCAACCTCTGTCATAGCTCCATAGCGGAGCATTCATCGGGAATGCCCACTAATACCTCTTGGGAAAGAGTAGAAGTAATATGTGCCACAACCACCTGATCCTTTCTCCTCCATACTGTGAATTCTGAATTACGAACCGATTTGTTGGAAACCTCCCCTTTATCATCTCTCTCCTCTTGCAAAACAAACTCTGGTGGTGAAGGGACAGATCCATCAAGATATCCAAAGAGATCCAAACTCCTAATAAAAGGCAATATTTGCCTCTTCCAAGTTAAGTAATTCGAGTGGGTGAGTTTCTCGGAAATAAGTTGACCAAGGAAGCTAGATGGAAGGGAAGGAGAATCCATGAAGGGAATAAGAATAAATGGAATTGAAGAACGGGAAATATATCAACAAGACAGTCCCACAAGTTAGAGAAACAATCGGTGTTCACGACCCTTTTTTTTATTATTATTATTAGAAACGGGTCACTGCTTCTCGAATACCTTTAGTGGACTGCACAATTAGTACTGGTCAGAAGCTCCACAGATTATCGCAGACTCCAAAATGCAACGTCAAGTTTGACAAAATTGGGTATACGAGTTTGAAACCCAATAGATGTTAGTAAGATGAGAGTTCTGACGTGAAGAGTCAGAACTGATGTTAATGCAAGGTAGATGCACCAATCAGATCCAGAAGCAGCGATGAAGGGGTAAAATATTTTTTTTTTCGGGTGTTGGCAATAGAAAGACACGAACTCAGATCTGGAACAAAATCAGAGCTGGAACGAAATCAGGTTTGGAACAATAGAAGATGGAATGGAAATAAAGAATTGATGAGAGGCAGATCTGAAAAAAATATATAAGAATCGATAAAAAAAAAAATTTAATAGGAAGAGACGAACTCAGATTTGGGACGAGAACAGATCTGGAACGAAATCAGATCTGGGTCAAAATCAGATCTGGAACAAACACAGATCTGAAAACCCAAAGATTGAAGAAAGAATCGATAAAAAAATTTGTGTGGTTTTACTAACCTGGAAAAGAAGATGAATCTCTCGAGTTACTTTCTGAAATCGGATTCACGCCCTTGAACTGAAATCAGATGCGATCCCACTCTGATACCATGTAAGATTGTGCCCAGCGTCGTTGGTTTGGTGCAAAGAAGGGAGAAGACGCCTGTGAGAGAGAGGGAGGCTGCGGCAATGAGAGGTACGATCCTCAACTGCAGGATCGTGCCCTATATGTTATACTTATATTAAAATTAGATTGGGTATGGATATTACATTATGTTACATTAGATCCAGACCCAATACAAACAATAGAATAAATACATGGATTTCGGGTCCAGATCCAAACCCATAATAGGTACAATGATACAACGATCTAGTCAGTCTTAATACTCACAATATAAAAATTAGTATTTTATTGATGTCCAAGTATGCAAGAAGCATACTTCAAACAAGGGGACCCCTATTTATATACAAGAGAGGGAGAGAGAATGAAAGATTAAAGAGAGGGAAGAGAGAACCCTTCTAGCCGTTGGACTAGGTCTAACAGCTAGTTTGACTAGCTGTTAGACCAGCTCTAATGGCTAGGCTAGTCAGCCTAGATTGATCAAAATAAATAAATAAAAATAATAAAAGAAAAAAGAAAATGTATATTTTAGATATATATATGTATATGTACACATACACATGTATGCATACAACACACAAATATACATATATATGCAATGCAGTCACATATTTTAACAAGTATATTAACCCTTGCCTCTAAGGGACGGAGGGGAGGAGAAGAGCAATCTCAGTGAGAAGGTTTATGAGTTTTGGGAGCAGGATTGACAGTTACTTCTCATCTAAACCTAGATGCACAATCTAATATATGTTCTACCATGGATTCCAAGCAAATGATTGAGCAACTGATCTAGCATTTGGGCGCTTTGTTCATGAGATCTGCCATGTGATGTCATTATGCTCTCTTATCATTTAGTGAGAGGGGAGATTCTAAAACATGTGGTACAAATCAAGCAAGTGAGTAGAGACTCTTGGAAGATTACACGCTACACCATTATGAAAGATGGATGGACAAATAAAATGTAGTGAAATTTGTTAAACTTTTAGGTTTTTTGTCCTAACAAGGTGAAGTCTTTGAAGTTTATTGATATATATGATAGATCGAAGATGACAATGAGCTAGCTAAGATATTCTCAAAGGTGATAGAAGATATTTTCAAAAGTATGAATAACTTAATCATTCACATGAAACTGAAACTTTGAGAAAAGTAAAGCAGCATGGAAAATTAATTGTCACCACACTGTTTTCTTTGCCACCAAGTCAACTTCAGGATACAAAGGAAATTATGACAATAGATCTCTCTCTCTCTCTCTCTCTCTCTCTCTCTCTCTCTCTCTCTCTCTCTCTCTCTCTCTCTCTCTCTCTCTCTCATCTAGAACAACAACAGCAACAACAGATTGTAGCAACAAAAGCTGCATTACCTTGTAATATACCACAAATAATCTGACCTATCTTTTGTCACATTCAGATGTTCTAATACGCCATAGGCTGTGAAATTGTTTGGACTCCAAACACCAATTGGCTCCTTAAATGCCTTCCATGACTTTGAGATGTATGAAACTCCAGCCTTCAATGACAAATTGGCCATACTTGAAAAATGGGAAGAAACCATGTCCAACAATTTCAGGGAAGTCTGGGATTGCACCTAGATCATATGTACAAGAGAAGATTGAGAAATGTAGAAGGGTAGCCCGAGATATATCAAGGCGCAAACTGATCTCATGTAATACAACTCAGATAAAATCACAAAGGAAAAAATTTTAGCCAGTAAACAAGCAAGATTATTGATAAATCAACATAAGGCTATTTTAAAAGCATTCATCGGACACAAATAATAGTATGTGTTGGTGTTTGCGTAGTCTTGGTTCTTTGCCTCACTCATTGTATCCTATGATGTATTCTCATTTATTTAGCAGCATTTTCATTTTTGTCCATCACATCAGATTGAGTTGTATATCTAATACTAATTTTTAATTTTTATAGCTAAAAAAGATCAATGTTGTTTTCTGTTTTTGCTTCATTACATGGCTTCAGAACCAAGAGAAGTACATAGGGTTTATTCAACTGGTCAATAAAGTTATAAGCTTTCTACTGACTTCCATTTATTTGTTTCTCCATTTCTATAGCCACCTCTGTCAATCCTGGCATTAGCAGCTTTATCATCACGCAAAAATTCCAACCAAAAAAGAGCTGAAAGCTTCCTCTTTCTTGGTGGATCAACTGTTTCCAAGTCCTAGGTCTTTCTTTGTTTTTCAACTTAGTTGACGGCCAGATTGAGAGGTGAAAATTTTCCTTTCTTTTTTCTTCAAACTAATATGTTTTGAGTCATTTCTTCATTTTCTTGGTGCCTTTTCTTTATTTGACTCTCCATGTTGATTAGGAGATTTGGTAAGAATTTGTTGCCTTTGTAGGATATAATGCCTGTATATACAATTTTTTAAATGGTAATTCCATCCTTCTTGGCCCTCAATCTCTTACCTGATGACTGTCTGGCTCCTTTTTGTTGACGGAGTTCTGTTTTGAAAGCAATTGAGATGCAGTTGAAGTTTCATAATCACCTAAAACATATATTGTGCTTTGAGTTCCTTTTGTGTTTATACTGTAGAATAACAATTTTGGTGACCTTCCACTGTTGTGCTTACCCAGAGCAATTCAGCTGTCATGCAATGAAAGACTCTAGCTGTTCTTTGCTCCGTGAACCTTTTGACTTTTTTTCTTTTGTGGAACTTTTTTCATATTTGAGCATGGAATTTTTTTAAGCAAAATATTTGAGTGACTTAGATGGTTTGATTGATATGGTTCGTGTTCTTGCCACTGCATTCTGCCAATTAGCATCTATGTAGTCAAAATCCCGACTAGGCACCGGCTAGTCTGCCTAGTCAGTTAGACGTAAGTAAAACGCTTAGGCTTTGCAATTCCTAGGCAGGTACCTTAAAAGGTACCAATTTTGTCATCTAGGCACCGACTAAGCTGCCTAGTCTGCGACTAAGCTGCCTCCGCCTAGGCTTGAGGGCAATTTAGTCATTTATTATTCTTATATATATTGTTATTTTTTGCATATGTTTATATATACGTGTGTGCGCGCTACTTTGCTTTTGGGATTTATTCTGTGAAACATTGAAAGCATGCATAGTTAATTTTAATTGATTATGTTTTTTATATATATATGTGTGTGTGTGTGTGCGTGTGTTTCTGATGAATTTTTCTATAAAATCCTGAAAGCATGTTTAGTATTATGAATTATGTAATATGCGAAAGGTTAAAAGCATATTTTGTTGATTATTATGAATAATTGAAATATATATATATATATATTTGGGTTATGTATATTAATATATTTTGTGAAAGCATGTGTAATTGTGTACTTGTGTACTTGTGTAATGAAAACATCTTATTAGTAAAAGAATTAAACATATTTTTATGTATATTTTGTGTACGTTTTTATATTTTAATTGGGGTACCGACTAGTCCTTTTAGGGGTCTACCAACTAGACATTGCCTAGCGCTTTTGACTACATAGATTAGCATTATGTGAAGCTGCAGTGGATGGATTAGAACTCTATTTTCAAGAACTAGAATGTCTTTCGTGTTCATGATGTTAAAGTGGCAGCTTAGTTGTCAAAGGCGCTAGGCGGTGAGCCCCTAAAAAGACTAGGCGAGGCCTAGGTGGGGCTTAGGCAGACTAGGCGGTGCCCCAAATAAAATAAAAAAAACATATAAAATATGTAAACAGACTACTAAAATTAATAACAAACATGTATACAACATAAAATCAATCAACAATAAGAATAACAAACATGTATACAATAAGCATCAGACAAATAATAACATGTTGTCGAACACTGTAAAGCAATTATATTACATAAAAACAGTCAAATAGATAACTCATATGCTTATAGATTATATATGAATTAAGTACACAGATATGTATATATATATAATATAAACACATAATATTGTAAATGTATAATATATGTTTATGATATGTTAATATATAATTATATACAATTACACACAAGTATATATATATATGTGTGTGTGTGTGTACAACTGCACATCAGACCGAGAGACTAACTCGGTTAGGCCGCCTAGGCTCTGCCTTTGACAACTAAGCAGAGGGGTGAAAGGAGGAGGAAGAAGAAAAAAAGTAAAGTAAAAAAAATAAAAGAAGAAAAGGAGAGAATAAAAAAAGAAAGTTTTTGGGGAGAGAGGAAGAATAAAAAGAAAAAAAGAAAGAAAAGAGACAAAAAAAATTTAAAAAACATGACAACTATGTCCCTGCGGCTTAGGCATTGACAACCCAGGCAGCCCAGGTAAAAAAAACAGGGCCCTACCTCCTAGACCCATAAGCCTAGATGATGGCCCTACGCCTAGCCAGCCTAAGCACAACTTTTGACAACTAAAAGTGGCATAACTTATTTCCTGCTAAGTTTAGATAGGGATTGGTGTTTTCGCTTTTGTGCTTAAAGATATATGAATCTCAATGTTCGACAGTATTTGGTGGGAACTGATATACCCTCACTTTGACATAGCCAATAGCTTTTCTATCTCCAATAGTCTTTGAGGATTACATGGTTATGCTACCATGATACCATGGCAACATTAAACCACTAGTCACTACCACTTATGGGTGCATGCCTTTGCTATGTTAGTAGAGATCAAATCAGCCCTATCAGTTGTTAAATATATATATAGTAACTAGGTTAGGTTAGTTAGGATTATTTTTGTTTTTTAATTGGGATGGGACTAGTCAACAAAGGTTGACTAGTCAACCCATAGAGTCTTCGGGAGTCCAATGGCTCTATTTAGAGCAGAGTTACCAGTCGAGGAAGCGGGAGCAAGAAGTGAAGCACTTTCAAAATTTTAGGAAGCGGGAAGCATGGGATGACTTAGAAGAAAATTACGAACCGTCTCGGAAGCGACCTAGGAAGCGAACCGGAAGCGAGGGGGAAGAGAAAAAAATAAAACTACAAAAAAATGAAAAAAATGGGGAAGCAAGGGGGAAGCGCGCTTCCCAAAAAAAGTGTGTCCCTGCACATTTCGGAAGCGTGGTGTTTCGCGTTTCCGAAACGCGTTTCGGGGAAGCGCACTTCCCCATGCACCTAGGCGCTTCCGGTAACTCTGATTTAGAGTCGTAGGACCCCCAACGACTCCCTTTTTGAGCTCCTACTTTTTGTATAAATAAAGGGCAAAACCCCCATTGTATGTATGCTTCTTGCATGAGCATTGATCAATAAAATATTATTTTTTTATCCCTTTTGTTTTCCCTTCAGTGGGTGTTTGTGTGTGAGCCCATCTTGTGGCTTGTGTGTGTTCTTTTGATGCTTTGGTGGAACTATTTTGGGTGTCCACATTATTGTTTTTGGTGAACATCTTCGAAGGATCTTGTTTCCTTTCATAGAGTTTTATGATGACTAGTTATCATCATCAGTGTCTTTATTAATGGCTGCACTTTTGGATAACCGAGGCAAACCACCTCAGTCTCTTGCGAGCTCATTGGTGAAAAGAAAAAAAAACAGGTCCCCTTTACCCACCAGGGAGTACACCCAGCTTCAGCCTCGTGGAAAGGGATGCACACTGCAGGTTTCAAACTCATGACATCCCTTTAGCTTGGTGTCATTGACAAGTCGTCTCTACCAGATGAGCAGAGCCCTCAAGAGCTCATCACATTAAAAAAGGACGGATTTTTGTACTTGCAGTTGAAAGATTGCCACTCCAACAAGTTGGGCATCACCAACCTAAGATCACCAAGGCCAACTTTCCCAGTCTGGCATTCAACGTTCATTTTATAGGATCAGTATGAATAATCCTTTTTTGTTTAATAATGCCAATAAGTGACCAAAAAGTGAGAGCTGCAAGACCATTGACCGATTACACCCAGCTTTATCTGTAAAAGTTCGACAACATGACTACAAGTTAATGGCTGCTATGATACTTCAATATGTTATTCGATTTCAACAGGGCACATGAATCGCATTATTTCCTTAATGATTTAAAGTTTAAACACTAAATATACAACAGCAATCCTCATATAACTCAACAAAGTACTCGGGAAAAAAATGCAGAAACAATTGATCCACAGCAAAAAGCAGGGGAAAGATGTTACCTTCGCAGTATTGAAGGCTACATTCTTGCAATCAGGTAATATGCTTACTGACCATGGTGGCAAATCAAAAACTTGACCAAGAAACTTCACAGTCACTGAATCATGCTCATCCATATTTGCAAGAAATGCCGAACATATACTTCCATTTGCAAGAAAATTATCGTCGATGAGTGTATTGTCAACAGTTGTCCGATAAATGTGTGCCTGCACAGACAATGTTGATAATTGGATGCAGATTATTGAAGTACACACAACTGAACCAACTGTGCAACACCACCACTAAGAAAAATGTCCACATCGGTTTTACAAATCTACTGAACTAATGTGCAACACCGCCACTAAGAAAATGTGTGCAACTTAATTTCACAAACAACAACAAACACTCATTCAGAGCCAAGTGGCGACTAAAATACCATTGCCAAATTCACAGGCTGCCTAAGTTGATACGTGTGATAAGGAGGAGCCCAAACAGAAACTGAAACTGAACGTGGAATAAAAATTATATGAATAAGGCAAAGCAAGAGACCTCCTGTTTTATTCCCAGCAGTATATGATCAGGAGCACTAACAGAAACTAAAGCTGGTTCACAAAGCTTTATAGCTTCATGGAGGTTCTTTAAGTGTCCCCACCGAGGTTGCCGTAGCAAACCTGACAGAGAAACATGGATATTAACCAGACAACATTAGCTTGCAGTAACATGCTTTAACATAAGACCAGTTACAATTGCAACAACGAATATGAACCCATTTCATGGTAACATAAGAATAACTGTAGATACCATATTCATCTATTGGAGCATCATAATCATAGCTAGTTGTATAGAATGGGCCACCAGCTGTACGTCCAAAGTTGGTTCCACCAAAGAACTGAACATTATTCAAGAAAAGATCCAATAAGCTCAGTGGATACTACCCCAATCTTTCGAACAAGGTTAAATGGAGAGGTTGAAATACTTTATCAGAAGAGATTTTCTTGACAAATTCTTCAGAATATGGAAGCCAAAGTTCAACTTTAAATATAAAACATACTTGTATGCATAAAACTGGTGTTTATCTTAAGCGATGAGGACACATGAATCATGAGGCAGCTGAAAGCTGATAAAAGTAAGAGAAAGACTGCATACCCTATATACTTGAGCAAACATAGAAGCAAAGTTGGCATGCGTGCTTGTGTGTCCAAAAAATTGGGAATAAGGGGGAAATGAACATCATTAATTGATCTTCGGGAACAATCTGAACAGAGAAACACTCAACCAATCCAATCCTTTTCCCATGGGTGACAATATACCTCAAACTTTTTAATGCATAGGCAGCAGGTTCTCCTTCTTTGAATCATGATGGCAACCCTCTCTACCTAGACTGAGGTTGTTAGCAGACCAGAGCCCTGCAATTATCGAATTCATAACACTACATGCATATAAGCATATGTTCCATGGAGGAATAGGGAGCAAAGAATGTGGACAGATCAAGTACTTAGACAAAATATAGGCAATCACGAGTATTGCTGCTGAAAATCTTTGGATTAAAGGATTGATGAATTTTGTTGGGATTGAAGCCATCACACTTGATTTTGTTATGTGATAATAAAAGTGCTTTAGCACTTATTATGAATCCATTGTTTCAAGATTAATTTAAGCATTTTCAGATTGATTGTCACTTTGAAAGAGAAAGGGTTGAGTCAGAAGAAGTGGAGACAAAGTTTGTAGCCACTGAACATCAAGTTGCAAATATCTTCACCAAAGGTTTAGCTAAAGCCACACATAATTTTCTGAAGGACAAGTTGCACATGTTTAAATATGACGTAGAACTTGAGGGGACTTGTGAAATGAAAATAGCAGGACCAAAGAACTCTTTAAAAGAGCCAAGAACACAAGCACATAAAGTGCACAAATAACCCACTAAGGGGTAAAATGCCAAAAAGGCAAAAATGTATAGAGGAGAGAGATAAAGTGGGCTGAAAACCCTTGCATTTACAAGAGGGAAAGCCCTCTATTTATAGAGGAGCAAAAAGGAATTGAGAGGGACCACAAGGGGGCTCCCTTCTAGTCGTTGGGAGCACCAACGGTCATAAATGTGACCGTTGGGGCCCCAACGACTAAATGGGTGGGGCCCCTTAGTGATCCTATTGCATAAAGAAAATAAAATAAAAATAAAAACAAAAAAGATAAAAGAAAGAAAAAAGGAAAAACCTAAAAAAGGAAAAGTACAGGAAAATTTACCAAAATACCCCTATCAGGTATTTGGATGTAAAGAAAAAAGATATATGTATATATATACATATACTTATATATACATATTTTAACACGCCTCCTCAAACTTTACGGGGAGAAGACCGAAAGTTTGCCAAGAAGAAACATGAAACGCGGAGTTGGAAGCGCTTTGGTGAAGAAGACAGTCAACTAATATTCTGATGTAACATATGGTAGTGTGATGGTTTCTCTGAGAAATTCGTCTCAAACATAGTGGCAATCCATTTCAATATGCTTGGTACGCTCGCGGAATGTATTGATTGCTTGCGATGTAAATCGCACTCTTGTTATCACAACACATCTTGGTGGAAGAATAAATGAGGACGCCCATGTCACAGAGGAGACTTCTAAGCCACACAATTTTCATAGTTGTCATCGTCATGGCCCGATATTCAGCTTCAGTGGATGATAGAGAAACTTTTTGATGCTTTTTACATCTCCACGAAATGAGGGATTCACCTAAAAAAATGCAAAAACCAGTAGTTGAGATTCGATCATTGGGATTCCCCCCCCCCCAATCTGCATCAGTATAAACAGTTAATTCAAGACATGAAGAAGAGGATAAGAAAAGCCCTTTGGAGATGGAGTTCTTGATATAACGCACAATTCGCATCACGGCCGCCATGTGAACTGTGGTAGGAGCATGCTTAAATTGACTTGCAGCATGAACCGCATGAGCAATATCCGGATGGGTGATGGATAAGTAAGTAAGGGATCCAATCAATTGCCTATACGGGGTAGGATCCTCAAGAAGAACGTCATCCTCAAGTCTCAACTTTGCATTTATAACTTCAGGAGTTTCAACTTTCTTTTCATCTGAAACTCCCGATTTGGTACATATGTTTGTTGCTAACTTCATTTGAGATAGAATGTATCTCCGAGGAGAATACGTCACTTCAATACCTAAAAATATCTCAAAACCCCCAGATCAGACATATCAAAAGTTTTCTTTAACATAGACTTAACATCATTTACTCCCTTTTTGTCACTTCCAGTGATGATCATATCATCAACATACAGAAGTAGAATAACAATTGAGTCACCTGTTTTCTTAACAAAAAGAGCAGTATCAATATAACAAGAAATAAAACCCAAATTGATTAATACATTACTAAATTTGTCATACCAAGCTTTGGGAGCTTGCTTAAGACCATATAATGCCTTTTTTAATTTCAAAACTTTACCATTTAAATTCATGTCAGGAGGTGGCTTCATATAAACTTCTTTACCCAGATCTCCATTTAAAAAAGCATTTTTGACGTCAAATTGGAAAATGGGCGATTTTTTAATAGAGGCTATTGCAATAAGGGCTCGAACACTAGTCATTCGAGCAATAGGGGCAAAAGTATCATCATAATCCACCCCATATTCTTGGGCAGATCCTTTGGCTACTAATCGAACCTTAAATCTTTCTAAAGAACCATCACTTTTAGTTTTTACTTTGAAAACTCATCTACATCCAATGGGTTTCTTGTCATTAGGGGGATCAATGATTTCCCAAGTTTGTGCTTTATTAAGTGCATTAAGTTCAAGTTTCATTGCTTCATTCCAATGGACATATTGTTTGGCATCATTATAATGGGATGGTTCATAGAAAGAATGAAGAGCTAACAAACAAGCTCGAAAAATTGAAGAACAAGAATCATAAGATACAAATCTATTAGGTATTTTAGAAATACGATTTGATCTCCTTTGAGAAGATTCTTCTAACGATTCATTTTGAGAGAATTTTTCAAGGGCACAAGGAAGATTATTTTCATTTCTTCTAGTATAAACTTGTGTATGACTTGTTATATTTTCATTTAGGTTTTCATGTGGATCATGTTGCTCATCATTTTGAGGTTCAATATAATCCTCAATGGCAGCTATAGGAGGTTCAATAGTTTCAACATGATGGTCTATGCATTTTTCTTGAGGTAACAAGTCAAACAAAAAAGAATAATCAACATTTTCATTTAGGTTATGCGAAAAACCATTTTCTTCTTCTAGAAAAGTGGCGTCTTTTGAGATATAAAGTTTGTTATTTAATGGGTCAAAACAACGGTAACATTTTTGTTTTTCGCCATATCCTAAGAAAATACATTCAATTGTCCTTAAAGAAAGTTTATCGTTTTTGTAAGTTAGAACAAAACACTTACATCCAAAAACTCTTAGTCTTTTATAGTCAGGAGACATGTTCTAAAGTTTTTCAAACAGAGAAAGATTTTTCAAAGAAGACGAGAGTGTTCTATTAATTAAATATATTGAAGTAAGAACAGCTCCGGCCCAAAAGGATTTTGGAATATTTTTTTAAACTAATAGAGTTCTTGTTGTCTCTATTACGTGTCTATACTTTCTTTCTACAAGACCATTTTGTTGTTGAGTGTTTGGACAAGAATGTTGATGAAGAATTCCATTTCCTTTTAAATAGCTTTGAAAATCATTGGACATGTATTCACCTCCCGAGTCAGATCTAAGAATGGACAGGTTTCCTAAAAATTGATTTTTAACCATTACATGAAATTCTTTAAAAAAAGAGAAAACCTTACGGTTTAAGAAGTAAATCCATGTAAATCAAGTAAAATCGTCAATAAAGACAACAATATATGAGAAACCTCCTTTAGATACGGGACCCCATACATCGGAATGAACAAGTTCGAACGGTCGTGTGGGAACATAATTTCATTGAGGAAATGGAGTAGCTTTAGATTTCCCAAAAATGCAATCTTTACAAGTCATGTGTTCGTCTTTACAAGTATTGTCCAAAAAAAGGAAAAGAGACATCTTTAAAAAATTTGGATGACCAAGTCTCTTATGCCAAACTTCAATACTTTTGACATTTACAAAATTACAAAATAACTTGGATGGAAGAGTAAAAAAATCCATAAAATAAAGATTGCCCCTCCTAATGGCCTTGCCCAATCAGTTTTCCTGACTGGAGATCCTGCACGGTGCAATCTTTAGGTGAGAAAGAGACTTGGCAACCATGATCGATAATTTAAGAGACCGAAAAAAGATTTAAGTTAACTTTTGGAACAACTCTTACTTTTGGAACAACTCTTTAAAAAAAAAGTTTTGAGAGGATTTCAAGTCAAGTGTTCCAATACTTTCAATTTTTAAAGATGTCCCATCGGTTGTTGAAACATACAAAGATATAGGGTCGAAAAAACATTCGAGAGAGAATTTTTATGAGATGTCATATGAAAAGAAGCACCGGAGTCTAGTATCCACATACCTGAAGGTGATGATAAATATGCTATGGCGGCTCCAGAAGTTTATGTTGAAGAAGTCTTGAGAAGATGTTGGAGGAGTTCAAAAAATTGGCAAAGAGTTTCTTTGATATCTCCTCCATTGATATTTTCTTCTTCCTTCTTTGAAGTGTTTTCTCCAACCACGGCCACTTTTTCTTTAAGCTTTGGACAAACTGGCTTAATATGCCTCTGTTCATTACAATAGTGACAAATCACTCTCTTTCTATACCCATTATTTTTTGAAAAATGGGGTGGTCTATATGCTTTTACATTGTTTCTCAGCCTAGTAACGGCCAAAATTTCATCATTCTTAAGGCTTATGCCAAGACGAGTTTTCTTTTGGCATACTTCGGCAAGAGCATCTTCAATAGGTAAGGCTTTACTTCTATGAAGAAGAGATGCCCTAACTTGTTCAAACTCAGGCCTAAGCCCATGAAGAAATTGAAAGAAATGCTCATTTTCAATTTGTTCTCTTCTAAGCTCAATATCTTCCGGAGCCACCCACTTGGGCTCAAGAAGAGCGAGTTCATCCCAAAGAGGAGTTGAAGCACTAAAATAGTCACGGACACTCATGTCCGCTTGTCTAGTAGATCTAATCTTTTCTTGACAAAAAAATTGTCTAGCTAGATCTTTTTGGATATGCATATCAGTTACCAGTCGAGGAAGCGGGAAGCGGAAGCGAGAGCGGGAAGCGGGAGCGGGAAGCGGAAGCGAGAGCACTTTCAAAAATTTAGGAAAAGGGAAGCGTGGGACCACTTAGAAGAAAATTATGAACCGACTCGGAAGCGACCTAGGAAGCGAACCGGAAGAGAGGGGGAAGCGAAAAAAAATAAAAAAAAATGAGAAAAAATGGGCAAACGTGGGGGAAGCGTGCTTCCCATAAATGGAAAGTGTGTTTCCCATAAAAGGGAAATGTGTTTCCCAAAAAAGGGAGACGCTTCTCCACGTGTTTCGGAAGCGCGACGTTTTGCGCTTCCGAAGCACGTATCGGGAAAGCGCGCTTCCCCATACGCCTAGGCGCTTCCGGTAACTCAGATACATACCCTTAAGGAAGAACCATGCTTCATTGGCTCTCCTAAATTTAGCAATGTTGGCACAATTTTTAATATCAACATTGTTCATGAACCATGCCAAAATTTTGGCATGGTTACTTTCCCAATCTTCTACATTGGATTGGTACTCGTTAATGGCTTTGATGCGATCATCTCCATCTAGAGCTCTCTCCACACCTCCTTCAATTTTGGTGAGCTTTAAGGTGGGTTCAAGAGTGGTGCCCATCACAAAGCCCCACAACTTTTTACCTCTTAGATGATTTTTCATAGCCGATGCCCACATAAAATAACTCCGCCTGTGTAGTTATACACTGCCGGTCCCAAGCCCGGATAAAGGAGGAGGGTTGCGGTAGGCCTGTGACAGCCAGCATAAAAACTTTGTCATATCCTATGAAAATGAACCAATATGAGAATTTCGTTGGGGCGTTCCCTACTGAGCGACGCGCTGTACTCTCTAGGCCCGGAGGCAGTGATAAATGTGCAAGGGTTGCTAGGTCGTCGCCCAGAAGCGACGCGTCACACCGGCGCCCGGGTGTGGTGTCAAATAGGCAAGGGTTCCCTCACTTTGTTGGACGGGTGGGGGTAAAGAAGTTAGTCCAAGACCATAAAATTAGGTTAGCCACTTGGAACATAGGGTCTTTAACTGGTAAGTTGGTAGAGTTAGTAGATGTTATGTGTAGGAGAAAGATTGATATTTTATGTCTTCAAGAGACCAAATGGGTAGGTGAGAAAGCTAAAGTGATAGAACCTTGGGGATATAAGATTTGGTATACAGGAATAAATAGGAATAGGAATGGAGTAGGGATTGTTATGAGTCGTCAGTTTATAGATAATGTAGTTGAGGTCCGTAGGAAGGGTGATAGAATTTTACTTATTAAATTAGTATTAGGTACGGATATTATTAATATTATTAGTGTTTATGCACCTCAAGTAGGTTTAGATGATTCCATTAAGCATCAATTTTGGGAAGATTTAGATGGAGTAGTACAAGAGACATCTTATGGAGAAAAGTTTTTCATCGGCGGTGACCTTAATGGACATGTAGGCATTAGTAGGGATGGATTTGAGAATATCCATGGAGGCTATGGTATAGGAGAAAGAAAGGAAAGTGGAGAAAGGATTTTAGATTTTTGTTTGTCCTATGATATGATCTTAGCAAACACTTGGTTTAGGAAGAGGGAGTCTCACCTAGTAACATTTAAAAGTGGGGTTAATACGAGTCAGATAGATTTTTTCCTACTTAGAAAGAGAGATAGGGGTTGTTGCATCGATTGTAAGGTTATACCAGGAGAAAGTGTAGCTACACAACATAGAGTCTTAATTTTAGATCTTAGAATTAGACAATGCCGCAAAAGGGATAGACATAGGATAGATCCTAGAATTAAGTGGTGGGCACTGAAAGGAGCTAAACAAGGAATGTTTGTAGAGCAGGTAGTTAAGGAAGTTGATTGGTGTCTCGAGGAGGATTAAGAATCAATGTGGAATAAGATAGCGGGTGGTATGAGAAAAGTAGCTAAGGAGGTATTGGGTGAGTCTAAAGGCGGTGCACCACTAGGTAAGGATACATCATGGTGGAACGAGGATGTCAAATTAGCTATTAAGGTTAAAAGAGAGTGTTATAGAAATCTAAGAGTCGTGATAATGAGAATTTGGAGAAGTATATGATAGCAAAGAAGGAAGCTAAAAAAGTTGTTCGAAACGCGAGGGCTAAGGTATATAAGGAGGTTTATGACAAGTTGGATACCAAAGAAGGCGAGAAGGATATTTATAGGCTTGCAAAGATGGGAGATAGGAAATCGAAGGATTTGGGTATGGTTAGATGTATCAAAGATGAAACGCAAAGGGTTTTAGTCAAAGATGAGGAGATTAAGGAGAGATGGAAAGATTATTTTGATAAGCTATTTAATGATAGTCATGCTCAAGATCTTGGAGACTTCTCCATTCCTTTTCATGAGATAAATCGTGACTTCATGCGCAAGATTCAAAAGAAAGAAATTGCAGAGGCTTTGAAGAAAATGAAATCAAGAAGGGCAGTTGGCCCAGATGGTATACCTATCGAGGCTTGGAAATGCTTGGGAGAGAAAGGTTTAGAATGGTTGACAAATCTTTTTAACTTGATTTGGCGAACAAATAAGATGCCTAATGAGTGGAGGAAGAGTACTTTGGTGCCTTTATATAAGAATAAGGGTGATATACAAGATTGCACAAACTATCGTGGTATAAAACTCATGAGTCATACTATGAAACTTTGGGAGAGGGTGATTGAGTCTAGGTTGAGGAAGGTTGTCATGATATCGGAGAATCAATTTAGTTTTATGCCTGGAAGATCAACTATGGAAGCTATACATCTTCTTAGACAACTTATTGAAAGATATAGAGAGAGGAACAAAGATTTGCATATGGTTTTTATTGATTTAGAGAAGGCATACGATAGAGTACCTAGGGACGTTCTCTGGTGGACAATGATGAAGAAAGGTGTTTCTCTCAAGTACATTAGTATAATTAAAGATATGTATGAAGGAGTAGTAACCAATGTCCGCACTTGTGGAGGGGTGACAACCAATTTCCCGATAACGGTTGGGTTACATCAAGGATCTGCTTTAAGCCCTTTCCTATTTGCGATAGTGATGGATGAGCTTACGAGATCAATTCAAGAAAATGTACCGTGGTGTATGTTGTTTGCTGATGATATTGTTTTGATTGATGAGTCTAGAGCTGGGGTTAATGCTAAGTTAGAATTATGGAGACAGACATTGGAAGCTAGAGGTTTTAAGTTGAGTAAGAGTAAGACTGAATATATGGAATGTCGGTTTAGTAAGCAACGAAGTAGTGATGGGAGTGTAGTGAAGCTTGGTGAGCAAGATATACCGGTGAATGATTATTTCAAATATTTGGGATCCATCATTCAAAAGTATGGAGAAATTGATGGAGATGTAAATCATAGGATAAAGGTTGGGTGGATGAAATGGAAAAGTGCTACTGGAGTGCTGTGCGATCGTAGAATGCCATTGCGGTTGAAGGGAAAGTTTTATAGGACGACTATTAGACCCGCTTTACTATATGGTACGGAATGTTGGGCTGCCAAGAGACATCATATTCAAAAAATGAGTGTAGCTGAGATGCGGATGCTTAGATGGATGTGTGGAAATACAATAAAAGATAAGATTCGGAACGAAGAGATACGTAAGAAGGTAGGTGTTGCACCCATTGAAAATAAGATGCGAGAGAATCGTTTACGGTGGTTTGGACATATTCGGCGAAGGCCTAATGATGCTCCAGTTAGAAGGTTGGAGAAATGGGAAAATATATTAGTTAAAAGAGGTCGGGGTAGGCCTAGGAAGACTTGGATGGAGATGATAGGAAAGGATATGAATGCTTTGAACCTCACCGAGGACATGGCGTTGGATAGAAATGATTGGAGGAAAAAGATTCATGTGGAAGACCCAAAATGAATTTCTTTTTTGGTTCATATCGCTGACCCCAATTGTTTTGGGATGAAGGCGTAGTTGTTGTTGTTGTTGTTGTTGTTGATGCCCACATAAAATAGTTTGCGCCATTGAGTTTGAAGGAGAGCTCAACTATTGATTCATGCTCCATTGATGACGGGAAATATGAAATATGAAGAGTTCCAAGGATCTTTCAAGGATATTGAAAATGTAATGGCTCTGATACCATGTAATGAAAATAGCAGAAGGACCAACAAACCAAAGAACTCTTTAAAAGAGTCAAGCAAAGAGCCAAGAACACAAGCACGTAAAGTGCACAAATAACCCACTAAGGGGTAAAATGCCTAAAAGGAAAAAATGTATAGAGTAGAGCAGTGTTATTAAAAACGCGCCTTAAGGCGCAAAAAGCGCGCCTCGCCTCAAGGCGAGGGCCTTTGTGCCTTGAGGCGCAGCATAAAAGCGTAAATACCCTAAGGCGTATGCCTCATATGCTTTGAGGCGTACGCCTCGGGGCGAGGCGCGGCTTAAAGTGAGTCGTACACGCCTTAATTTTTCGGTCAAATGGGGGTCAAAGCCCCCATTTGACTGAAAATTAGGGTTAATATTGAGGGCCCTCATTCTCTGCTCGTCTCTCTGCGAGGCAAACAGTCCGTGTAAGCAGCAACAGGGTAGTTGCAGTTGTCGCCAGCGGCAAAAAAAAGAAAAGTAGAAGAAGCAACAGGGTAGCTGCAGCAGCAATCCCTTCCGCCTGGCTTGTGGCAGCAGCAACAGGGTAGCTGCAGTTGTCGCCAGCGGCAAAAAAAAGAAAAGTAGAAGAAGAAGAAGAAGGGGAGGAGGGGACTCACCTGTGCAGTGGGCGGCGGCGACGACGCTCTTGGTGGTGGTAGTGAAGTAGGCAGAGCAGAGAGAGGGAGAGAGAGAGAGAGATCTGAGAGGGAGCGTGGGGGGTAAACATAGAGAGGAGTGAACGAGAGAGAGACTCTCATAAAGAGGAAGAGTCGGGAGTGTTAAAATGTATACTCAAAAACATTATTGTAAGTATAAATATATATATTTATAAACATAGAGATACGTATACATATGTTATATGTATACGTATCTCTATATATAAGTATATATATTTATACATTTTTTCCTTTTTACCCGAAAAGGGTATTTTAGTCCTTTTACATTTTGCGCATATTCCATTTGGAATATGTTGTATATTTTCCTTTATTTTTTAATTTCTTTTATTTTTATTTTTCTCCTTTTTGTAATTTCAAAAAGGTACCTTGGGGGTCTCCCCAATGTAGTCGTTGGGGAGCCCCCAACGGTCACAATTGTGACCGTTGGGAGCTCCCCAACGATTCCTTTGGGGAGCCCCCTTGCACCTCTCATTTCTTGTATAAATAGGGGTGTTCCCCCTTGTAATTCCCTAAGCTTAAGAGTCTCAAGCATTTGCTTTTATATATTGAAATACATGCATTATTGCATGTTTATTATTTATACGCTTTTTGCGTATTTTGTTCAAGTGTTGTGAGAGTGCTTTCGTGCACTTCTTTTATAAGGTTTTTATGCTTGTTTATGTATTGTCTCTTCGTAGACAATTTCACAGGGTATCAGAGCTCGGTTGGTGATTGGAGATCGTGAGATCCGCCTTTGTTCGAGTGCTTCGAAAACCGTGCCTTCGGATTTTTTGAGATTGAAGTGGTGGATCTTGCTTCTCAAATATTTTAGAAGGATCTTGTGCTAAGAAGTTGAAACATCGTATTGGTACGTCTTTTTTCTTCTTCTCTCTACGTCTTAATGGGTGAGAAAGAGTCTCACTTTGCCCTTGGCTTCAAGTTGAATGGGTCCAACTATCATATTTGGGCCGGGAATATGGAGGCCCACATAAAAGGAAAAGGATTGTGGGGTTATGTGCAATGAACTATTCCGGAACCGGAACCCAAGATAACCATAATGGACGGAAGTGAAATCAAGATTCTTGAGGGAGAGGAAAGGATCAAAGCTCTTGAAGAATACTCAAAGAAACACGACGAATGGGAAATGAAGAACTTCAAGATTCTTTCTTGGTTCTTCGCATCCGTCGAAACGAAGATTAATGCCAACATTATCAAATTCAAAAAGGCATCGGAAGCTTGGCATTATCTCGAGAAGATGTATACATCAAGAGATCTATCTCATAAGTATTACCTTCAAAAGAAGGCCCTCTCCCTTACTCAAGGTGAAATGTCTATTAGGGAATATTTTGCCGATCTTTCCTCTATTTGGGATGAGCTCTCTATGCTTGAACCAAAATGGAGTGGAGAGGCAATTGAACTCCGCCACAAGCAACTTGAAGAAGATCGTTTCTTCAATTTTTTGAATGGGTTGAGACCGGAATTTGAGCAAATAAGGTCATCACTTCTATCCTCATTTACTCCTCCCTCTCTTGAAGATGTTCTCACCAAATTAAGTGGTGAGGAGACTCGTATGAGTTTATGTAAACAAGGACCAAGTGTTCTTATGGTCCCTTGTAATCATGAAGAAAACATTGCGGTCAATGTCGTATCAAGACCCGAAAATAATGTAAAGACCTATCATCCTCCTCATTTTAAATTCCAAAATCAAGGAGGAGATGGCGGACAAAGAGGAAAGAGGGACTATAGAAAGACTATATGTCACTTTTGTAAAGAACCGGGACATATCAAACCCGTATGTCCCAAATGGAAGAAACTTCTCGCTATGGCCACCACCGGAGCACCACAAAAGGAAGAGGCATCATCCAGTGGGTCACTCTCGTTGAACCAAATAATGGAAGCCCTTCAACCTCTTCTCAAGGGAGCTACATCCGGTGCCGCCGTGTCTACTTCTTCCATTCCAGGTAAAGTCTCTTGGCTTTTGGACTCAGGTGCATCTTTTCATATGTCCCCAAACATGTTTTCACTTTTCGATTATTCAAAAAATGTTTCTCTATCCTTTGTTTCTACTGCGGATGGAACCTCTCTTGAAATTAAAGGAATAGGTAATTTTGAAACTCAAGATTTTTTTATTCCAAAAATTAGATTTATACCTAAACTTAATTTAAATCTTCTTTATGTTTCTCAACTCTCGGATCATGGTTGTGATATTAAATTTTCATGTGATAAATGTTTAATACAGGATCGCCTGTCCGGGAAATTGATTGGGGAAGGCTTTAGAAAAGGCGATTTATACTACATGGAATCTCTTCGAGTTCCAAAATCTTTTTGTAATGTTGCCCGAAACAAAGATATAAACATGTGGCACAAAAGACTTGGTCATCCTAATATCACCAAGTTGTCTTACTTACATTTTGCAAAAGACCTATGTAAAAGTTCCTTTTCTTGTAATGACTGTATTCTCGGAAAAATGAAAAGTTTACCTTTTGAGCAAAGAACTATGTTCTCATCAAAACCCTTTGAAATTGTTCATTCCGATGTTTGGGGACCGGCACCTGTTGTCTCAAAAGGAGGTTTTTCTTATTATGTTATTTTTGTGGATGATTTCTCTAGATATTCATGGATCTTTTTTCTTAAATTCAAACATGAAGTCTTTTCATGCTTTAGAACTTTTCATTCGATGATCAAGAATCAATTTAATAGTAACATAAAGATTTTTAGAAGTGATTCTGGAGGAGAATATCTCTCCAACCAATTTAAAATATATCTTGAAGATCAAGGAATCATTCACCAAAGATCTTGTCCTGAAACCCCCCAACAGAATGGGTTGGCCGAAAAAAACATAGACATATTATTGAGACCACTAGAACCCTTCTTATTTTCCAAAACATACCAAAAAAAATTTGGGCTGAAGCTGCTCTTGCTTCTGTTTATTTGATAAATCGTTTGCCTTTTAGAATATTAGAAAAATATCCCCTTTTGAGATTTTGTATAAACTCGAACCAGATTATAATAGGTTACGAGTCTTCGGGTGTAAGTGTTTCATACTTACGGATAAGAATGACAAACTCTCTCCCAAGGCTATCCCCTGCGCTTTTCTTGGATATTCCGAAACTCAAAAGGGATTTCGATGCTATGATCTTCGAGAAGATAAATTATATGTTTCTAGAAATGTAACTTTTTTGGAAAATGAAAGTGGATTTGAAAAAAATGTTTCTCAACAAGAAAATTTTGATTATTCCTTCCTTTTTGACTTATTATCTAGTAATGATGATACATCCAGTGATGATGATATGTCATCAAACCATGATGAGAACATTGAAAGTAATATCGAAGAGCATAACCAACAAGAAGACAGGATTTCAAGTGATCCTATAACATACTCTCGTAGAAACCAAGACACCTTTAGAAGTGCTATTGACCAATATAGTGAACTTATTCCTGTTCTCGATCACCGAAGGTCTGAGAGGAATAGGAGACCTCCCACTCGTTTTCTCTCCTTTGATTCCTTTTCGCCCCGATATAGGGCTTGTCTTAGTGCCATTCATTCTTATTTTGAACCAAGAAACTTTGAAGAAGCAAAGAAATGTATAGAATGGCAAGAAGCTATGCAAAATGAACTTAGTGCTCTTAAAAGGGCTGAAACGTGGGATTTTCAATCTCTACCTATAGGAAAGAAAACTATAGGTTGTCGATGGGTTTTTAAAGTTAAAACTAAGAGTGACGGATCCCTTGAAAGGTATAAGGCTCGCTTAGTTGCAAAAGGGTATGGGCAAGAGTATGGGATTGATTATGAAGAAACTTTTGCTCCTGTAGCCCGAATGGTTACAGTTAGGTGTCTTATCACTATTGCATCTATCAAAAATTGGAATATCTTTCAAATGGATGTGAAAAATGCCTTTTTAAATGGTGATCTTAATGAAGAAGTGTATATGGATGCTCCACCTAGCATGGAGATCCCTAAAGATAAAGTCTTTCGTCTTCGAAAGGCCCTTTATGGTTTGAAACAGGCCCCCAAAGCCTGGTATGACAGATTTACCAGTGTAATGCTGGAAAATGGCTTCTCCTCATGTTATACTGACACTGCTTTATTTACTAGAAAATCTAAGGCAGGGATTGTAATATTATTACTATATGTTGATGACATGTTAATTACAGGTAATGATGTTCAAGGAGTCAAGGGTATTAAGTCCGTCTTGACTTCAAAATTTGAGATGTCAGACTTGGGTTTTCTGACATATTTTCTTGGAATTGAGGTTGCTTATTCGCAACGTGGTTATTTTTTGTCTCAATCTAAACTTGCTTGTGAGATTATTGACAGATCAGAAATTTCTGATGACAAAGTATGCGAAACTCCTGAAGTTGTGGGAGCAAAAATGAAGATTGACGACAGGGTTCCTCTAATTGACCCTACTCCTTACAGGCAGTTGGTAGGATCTTTAATGTATCTCAACATTACTCGACCCGATTTGTCACATGTCATTCACATCGCCAGCCAGTTTCAGCATGCCCCTACAATCGTTCATATGAGCGCTGTGCTTCGCATCATCAGATATTTGAAGGGAACGGTAAATAATGGAGTATTCCTATCCTCTTCTTCTGAATTAAAATTGCTTGCTTATACTGACTCAGATTGGGGAGGTGACCCTAGTAACCGTCACTCCACCACTGGTTTTTGTATTTTCTTAGGAGAATCTTTGATCTCATGGCGATGTAAAAAGCAACAGAAGGTCTCTCTATCATCCACTGAAGCCGAATACAGAGCCATGGCATCTACCACGATGGAAATAGTATGGATTCGACGTCTTTTGGAAGATATGGGAGTAGTTGTCAAAGAACCAACAAAACTTTGTTGTGACAATAAAAGTGCAATCTACATTGCCAAGAACCACACATTTCACGAGCGAACAAAGCATATAGAGATGGACTGCCATTATGTCAGGGAAGAATACTTGAAGAAGGTCATTGATCTACCATATGTGACGTCTGAGTATCAACTTGCGGACTTCTTCACAAAAGCTCTTTGTTCGCCTAGATTCCATTTCCTTCTTGACAAACTTGCGGTTATCACACCGTAAGTTTGAGGGGGGTGTTAAAATGTATACTCAAAAACATTATTGTAAGTATAAATATATATACTTATAAACATAGAGATACGTATACATATGTTATATGTATACGTATCTCTATATATAAGTATATATATTTATACATTTTTTCCTTTTTACCCGAAAAGGGTATTTTAGTCCTTTTACATTTTGCGCATATTCCATTTGGAATATGTTGTATATTTTCCTTTATTTTTTAATTTCTTTTATTTTTATTTTTCTCCTTTTTGTAATTTCAAAAAGGTACCTTGGGGGTCTCCCCAATGTAGTCGTTGGGGAGCCCCCAACGGTCACAATTGTGACCGTTGGGAGCTCCCCAACGACTCCTTTGGGGAGCCCCCTTGCACCTCTCATTTCTTGTATAAATAGGGGTGTTCCCCCTTGTAATTCCCTAAGCTTGAGAGTCTCAAGCATTTGCTTTTATATATTGAAATACATGCATTATTGCATGTTTATTATTTATACGCTTTTTGCGTATTTTGTTCAAGTGTTGTGAGAGTGCTTTCGTGCACTTCTTTTATAAGGTTTTTATGCTTGTTTATGTATTGTCTCTTCGTAGACAATTTCACAGGGAGTGGAGATCGGCTAGTTTGCGGTCCACAGGAAAGGGGGGAACATGAGCATTTTTGCTCATGCGGACCGTCTGTTTGCATTTTGGATGAATGCCACGTGGTTTTGTTGACTTTTGAGCTTTTTAAAATGCAAATTGAATGGCCACGATGTCAGCATGACCTGATCTGCTTACCAAATTGAGTGTGTATGTACAGTTTGGCGAGTACTAATATATTCACCCAGACCTGTCTTTGATTGCGGATGGAAAGTGAGAAAGGCAATCCCATCCATCCACCGTCCTTTGGTATTAATGCATATCGTACCCATTTCTGCTCGTAAGTATAAAATGAGTGGCTCTCCATTCACTACCACTGCAAGCTTAGGGGCAAACACACATTGCTTAGGGGCTCTCCATTCAGCATGACCCGATCTGCTCCCCTTATTAGACTATCCAGTTAAGCGGGTCTGGTTTATAATGGATCCAAGGTCCAACCAGATATAAGTTAATCGGGTCCATGTCCAAGTCCAGGCACAAATGAAATATATACATGAGGGAAAATGTTTGCTATCCTTTGTTGGTTCCAAACCCCTTAGTTGAAGCTCATACGGCGAAGGTGTAAAATCCGCTAAAAAAAATTTTTAATTAAATCGGACCCGGGTTGGGTCGGGTCCAGACCCGTCTCGGGCCCGTCATCTTTTGGGTTTTAAAACCCGACACAGAGGGAGGATTTGTTAAAACAAATCCTCTCCCCTGTGCGTCGCGCCCTGCCCTGCCCACGCCGCTCCACCCTCCTCGACAAAATAAGGAAACCCCTTGAGGGTTTCCCCGATTGTCGCCTCCCCCGAGTCTTTAAGAGAAGGGCATGAGGGGAGGGGAGGCACACCTCCCTTCTCTCCTCCTCCTCTCCTCCCGACGCTGCTGCCTCTTCCCTATCGCCGCCAACGACGACCTCGCAAGGGAGCCGACACCGACGGCGGCGCCCCCCTTCCATGTACGCCCTCTATCTCCGTCTCCCCCTCCTCTCTTACCTTCCGGCAGGGGCCATCGGCCCTTGCCCCTCTTCTTTTAAAACTCAGCAGGGGTCGATGGCCCCTGCCATTTTTTTTAGACCGACAGGGGCCTTTGGCCCCTGCCCTCCTCCTCTTTTAAACACCAGCAGGGGCCGATGGCCCCTGCCCTTTCTCTCCATGAACGACAGGGGCCATTGGCCCCTGCCTCCTCTTTTGAAGCCGCAGGGGACCTTTGCCCCTGCACTCCCCTCTCTCTACTCATTTTTTTTTTTGGCAGGGCCCATCGGCCCTGCCATTCCTCTTTTTGGTAGGGGCCTATGGCCCCTGCCCTTCCTTTCAAGCCAGCAAGAGCCTTCGGCTCTTGCCTCCCTTTTCGGAAACCCAGCAGGGGCCGATGGCCCCTGCCCCTCTCTTAGTCGTCTTGGCCCCTGCCCCTCTTTAAATATCCGGCAGGGGCCGATGGCCCCTGCACCTGTTTCCTTTGCCGGCATGGGTCATTGGACCCTACCCTGCTCTGTTTCGGATCGACAGGAACCGTTGATCCCTGCCTTGTTTTGCAGAGAAGCCGAAACCCCAGTCCTTTATTGCCGTTTTCCCTATTCATTTAAATGCATGCTAATAACGTACCTTGCAGCTTACGCAACAGGCTCCGTTCGTGCTCCGTAGCCCGACCCTCGTATTATCCTCTCGCGTAGGCGTACGCAGCTGCACGACATCCCAAGGTAGGGTAAAGTCGCACAAGGGGCAATAAGATCTAATTAAGTTGAAATAATTAAAAATGGCTATGTTAGTTGTACTTAGATTTATACTGCTTTTGCGTGACTTATTATTCTTGTCTCCATGTTTATGAGTCGAGGTACGGTTTTACTCTTCGAGTATTAATTTGTGTATTTGCTCATGTGTTGAAGGTGGTTTCGCACTTTTTGAAATACTTATGCCCTAAATTGCTTGCATATATACTTGCATGTACCTTTCTATGGGTGGATGTACAATTTCATTATTCGATTATTATTTTGCGTAGTTGTTTATGAATTTGAGGTGTGGTTTCGTATTTCTTGAAATACATATGCCCTTGTTTGCTTGCATCCATTTTTGTCTGCACGGTTCCTTTGAGTGAGGTACGACTTTGTGTCTCGTGTATTACCCATGACCTTATGTGTTTGCCTATCTAAGTGGTTAAGGTATGGTTTTGGTACCTCCTGTGTTACTTATGTATTTTTGCTCGATGTGTGGCATTGCAAGTCGAGAGTCGCTTGTTGTCATGTTATAATCTGCATATGCTCACACCTATGGTAAATATGTACTTACATAAATGTAGTCTTGCGTCTATCCTGATTTCACTTGTTTTCAAAACACTAGAAGTTGTGCTTGTGCATTTCAGTTCTCTAAAAACGAGTTTCCTTCTGCGAACTTGGTGCTCTTCAAAATGCACAACTTTTGTAAAGTATGATTAAGTCTTGCAGGATTGCGAAGTCACATTTGGCCCCTCCCAAGTCCACACACTTGGGAGAAATGTTTTATAACCTTGATTCAAGTTGCGGCTCATTTTGAATAACCCCGATCAGGGGCATGAGCATATGAATGAGTGGGGTTATGTTGAAGGACTCATTCTTTATTTATCAATCTAGTGTCAAATGTCGATACTAAAATAAATTTTGGATGTAAGATTGATAGTGTTGTGTCTTGTGTGAATGACTTAATGTGGCATTATGGCTTTTAAGGATGGATCGTGCCAAATGAGCACTCCTATATTCTTTGAATTGTTACGAAGTTGTGTTGGGTATTCCTTTTGAGAAGCCCACAGACCTCCCTGGTTCAGTATAGCGTACTTTTAGACATGCACAACATGTTAAGTACTTTGTTGATCGGACGAGAGATCCGAGATGACCTTGCATTATGAAATATGAAAAATGTTGTTGAAGTGAATTCAAAACTTATCTTGTCAGGCTGTGTTGTATTATTTCTTTTGCAGATAATATCTGTTGGGGTTTCTTTTGTGGAACCTTATCCCTTTCATCGTAGTCGTACTTATGACATATACGACCGTACTTTTTGACAAGTACGTCTTCTTACGTTGCGATGATTGGATAAGTAGGTTGTGACAACCTCGATGAGTGCAAATAACAAAATGTTGTGATCACCTAAATAAGTGATGTTTTCGCCTTCACCGGCAAGATACTCGAGTTGGTCGAAAGACCAGAGTATGTAGATTGGGTCTTCAGTTAACTACCCCTGATGTACTCATTCGAATCGCTGACTCCTTTCAGGAGAGAGGACAGGAAGGTACAAAACTTCGATGGGCAGGCCATTAATGGCAGTTACGAGCAAAAGACTCGGCTTCCCCAGTCATCGGAGTTAGGGGAATGGGACTACCATAATTATCCTAGGTGGTAGCTCTCCATGTTTGGGATGCATCCATTGTTTATGCTGCTTTGGGGATTTCTCTCTTGGTCACCGACCGTCCCCTTAGGTGCGGACTCAGTCAGCTATCCGGGTTATCATAAAATACATAGCATAATAAACCCCCGGATCAGTCTAGGCTGTTACTAGAGTCGTGCCTTGTGCGTACCCGCTTGGCCAGTTAATATCGAAACATAATTTAAATCCGATCACACAATGTGTTCAGTTATGCACGTATGAAAGTTATAGGATACAACAAGTTCAATACTTATGGAATTGTATGTGTGGTTGATGAAGCATTGTATTTTGCTAGTTAACTTTCTTGTGCAGTGCTTTGCTTGTAATAGTTACCTTACTTGTGCCAGTAAAATGCTGTTAATAATTTTAGCATTATGCTCATGATAGTTTGCTCTATGATTGCTGAAAGCAAATTGCTATTTAATTGCCTGTCTACTTGACATATTAAATTATTCTGCTTAATTATGTTCTATATTGTCTTGTCTGTGCACCTACCAGTTTTTAGTGAAATTGACCCATTTTATGGGCAGGTTTTGGATAGGTGATACAGTCTGCGATGGCACGATAGCGTGATGAGGTCAAGATAGAGCTCTTTCCCTGACGTTTCGCTCCTGAGGACATGTTGGTAAATTTGGTATAAAGTGTGTTTCAAAATTTCTCTTTTATTAAACCGTGAGTTAATAAAACTGTTTTAGTAAGCTTCTTCTTGGTTTCAACAAACAAATTCTCAATTATTGAAACTCCGTTTCTAAACCATTTGATTTCAATGGTTGTGCGGGATTTGACAAAAAGGAAAGTTTATGCTGTAATGTGCTCAAGATCCATTGACTTGTGGTTTTAAAAATATCATTTTCCGCTGAAGTATTATTTAAACTCTGATTATTGTATGATTTCAAAGTTTTCTAAACTTTTCTAAAAAGTTACAAGTCCTGGATTTTTGGGGCGTTACAGAAGGTCCTGTTGGCCAAATATGATTCCATGGATGTGATCAACATAGTCAAAATAATAAGAATAGACCCTTATATATTATATTTTAATGTAAAATTTATGATTTTTTTTTTTAAAAATGAGGCTTACGCCTTACGCCTTGAGGCTTACGCCTCGCCTCAGATTTTGGTGGAGCGCCTCGCTATGCCTCAACGCTTTTCACAACACTGGAGCAGAGAGATAAAGTGGGCTGAAAACCCTTGCATTTACAAGAGGGAAAGCCCTCTATTTATAGAGGACCAAAAAGGAATTGAGAGGGACCACAAGGGGGCTCCCTTCTAGTCATTGGGAGCCCCAACGGTCATAAATGTGATCGTTGGGGCCCCAACGACTAGATAGGTGGGGGCCCTTGGTGATCCTATTACATAATGAAAATAAAATAAAAAGAAAAACAAAAAAGATAAAAGAAAGAAAAAAGGAAATGTACAGGGAAATTTACCAAAATACCCCTATCGGGTATTTGGATGTACAGAAAAAAGATATATGTATATATATATACATATATGTATATATACATATGTATATATATACATATATGTATATATATACATATATATATACGTATGTATATATATAAGTATATGTATATATATATATATATATTTATATATATATATATATATTTTAACAGCTTGTTAGGCTGACCAAGGGTATCTTGCTTATTCTGCTCATCAGGAGCATTTTTATGATTTTTGAGCAATCCAATTGTGGCAGGAGTGTAATTTATGCATCAATTGATATTTATTTTATAAAGTGTGAAGATAAATAAAGGATGAGTTATTGTTGTTTAGGGAGATGTCTTACATAAAGGATGAGTTAATATTGTATAGGGCGATAAAAAGGTAGATAAAGGATGAGTTAATGTCGCATACGAAGATCATCATAAAAAAATTGTTGCATAGGAAGATGTAAAGGTAAGTAAAATTTCTTCTATAAATAAGACCATGGAGAACCCAATTGGCAGCTCTTTTTGTTTGGGCTCACAAGGTGTTGTCCTCTTTTTTTCTTCCTTCTCCTTTTCTCCCTTTCTCCCTTGGTGTATTACAACCATTGAAGAATACCAGTTCATATCATCTACACTGGCGTAATAGAACATCTCATGATTGATGAAACATATAGAATGTTGCAGCCATTATGCTTGTGAACAGTGTCATATCATTGACATATACAATAAGAGCACAAAATTGTAGTATCGTATTGCATATATTTGCTAAACATTTACATTTTGTTCCCATAAAGGTCACTCTATAGCCTCCTCAAACATCGCTTCTTGTAGAAAGAATGCAGAAGGTAAAACACAAGAAACCTAGATATGTTGCATATGGAACATCAAAACTCCAATTCAGACAAAGTAAAAAGCCCTAATGCATACATTTGCTAAACATTTATATTTTGTTCCCATAAAGGTCACTCTATGGCCTCTTCAAACATCGCTTCTTGTAGAAAGAATGCAAAGAAGGTAAAACACAAGAAACCTAGATATGTTGCATATGGAACATCAAAACTCCAATTCAGACAAAGTAAAAAGTGCACCCAAATAAAATTCCTGATCTTTTTTTTGAAAGAGCATTTTCCTGTCAATTGGACTGGAAGAATATTTGAGAGTTCTGACAATAAAATTTGAAGAGAAGATTATTAACATGGCTATGCACATTAAGACTTAAGATGCATTGAACATATCAATTCCCCTAAATATTTTTTTTACCATATAGTAATTCTGGAAGCTCCCACCACGTTCAAAAAAACGAGCAACAGCAAATGCAAGATCTTGAACAGGCCTGTGAGGAAGTCTGCCACCCCATGATACATACCTGCAAGGAACTCAATGAACCAAAGAAAATGGTAATTCGAACCCACAGAAATGATAAATGAAACAGTTCGCTATGCCAAAACTACACAAGATAAACAAGAAACAAATAAATACACAGAAGTGGAAATTATCCACACCATTGCCACAATAAACTATGGTAATAATTTTAAAGTCCAGGCATGAAAATAATGCAACAAGTTCCTAAATCTAGTGACACTCATTGTTAATAAAACCGCACATAGTCAATTGACTAGTTGACCTAGGGGCAAGTCCGGTGCGTAGCTGTAGACACCTAGTTCACCAAGACTAAGTTGATTTACAAGATGCAAGGACAAAGTTGGCAATTTTCCTAAGCAACAAATAAAAGAGAGAAGGTTGGCTAAACCATCTCTCTCTCTCTCTCTCTTGTATGGGTGAGCATTGAGCCAGTCTGGCCTGAGGCAAAGCCCGTTAGGTCCTGATAAACCTGAAGCCATGATTGACCCATTGAAAGCCCAACCCGGTAGTTATGGGCACCAAGTCTATTCGGGCTTAGGTACCAAATTCTGCTCAATACCCACTCGATACAGGTCTCTTTCTCTCTACATATATATATATATATATATATATATATATATATATATATATATATATATATATATATATATATATATATATATATATATATATATTATTTATATATATATATGTATGTATATGTATATATGTACATATAAAAGAAAGAAAACATGTTTTCATTAGAATACAAAGATCAACTGATAACATCCAAAGTGGTTGATGAGAATATCACCCAAATCCAATGAGGTGAACCAAAGGTAAAGTTGTAAAAGGAGGGCCCAGACATGTGGGGACTGTTAAATTATGTATCAACATTGTAATCTCGTATATATATATATATATATAGAGAGAGAGAGAGAGACATATGTACTATGTATATATGTATATGTATCTCTATCTATATATATAAATATATTTATATATTTCTTTTTTTGTCTCATTGTTCACCCGAAAAGGGTATTTCTGTAAATCCCTATTTTACGCATATTCCATTTTGGAATATGATTGTAACTTTTTTAATTCTTTTATTTTTCCTTTTTCTTGTTCTTTCTTTTCTTTTTATCTTTTTTGTAATTTGTGCCACATAGGGAGGCTCCCCAAAGAGTCATTGGGGAGCCTCCAACGGTCACATATGTGACCGTGGGGGGCTCCCAACGACTCTCTTGGGAGCCCCTTATGTGGCTCCTTTGTATGGTTATAAATAGGGGCTTCACCCCCTGTATTCTTATGGCTTTGAGTCAAAGCCTAAGCTCCTAATAAAGTTCGAATATTTATTTTTATGCTTTTGGTGCATTTGTGAGGGTTTGTGATTTTGTGCTTTTATGCACAAGTGTTGTAAGTGTTCTTATTGTGCATGTATCTATCTTTATCAAGAATATTGAAGTCTTGATCATGGTTTTAAAACTCGTCTGACTCGGCTCGGCTCGGCTCGGCTCGGCCCTCCAACGAGTCAACTCGGTAAGCTAAACTCGTTCTGTGAAAACTCGGCCTTGACTCGGGTTGACTCGGCCTGACTCGGGCGAGTTTTGGGCACTTTTTTCTTTTTTCATTTTTCAAAGGCTATGGGCATTTTTTTCATATGTAAGTGTTCATTTTTCAAAGAACAAATAGCATAATAACAATAGGCTTACCAACTTAATATAAAATCACAAAATTAGTAAAAGTCAATCAAATTTCACATGCCCAATTGTCAATCATTCATTCCTTTTGGTAGCTCCAGGTAAGGAATCAAACCCAGTATCCCTCAATGAACATAGAGTGAATCCACTGATCCAGCTAACATAACTGATCCCTCATGCAACCATCTCTGAGACCTACACAATAGTTGGCAGCCAGCTTGTTCAAAACCAACAGCATAAAATGCCCACATTTATCATTATAATATATATACATCACAGCATTCTCATTATCCAAAGCTTATATGCATTTATGTGCAGATATATAAGGCATGGTCCAATCAACTCTACATCAGAAACACACTTACAAATATCAAGATAAAGTTCAATGTTCCCAAAATTTTGCAAGGATTTTCTGAGGCCCTGCAACACAACAACTATGACCATATATTCAGGATGTAAACCATGATCGAGCATGGCTATTAAAGTTCTTGAAGCTAGTAATTAAGTCATTCTTAATATATTGTCTTGAAAGACTTGCTCCTGGTTGTGTAGTTTCTTTAGTAAATGTGAGATTTGAATTAAGAGGAGTTTTACTTGATGTTATTTTACTTATTAATCAATTAAACTAGTAATTAAGTCATTCTACAAACCTTTATATGTTTAAATGACAATTTATATATTGTCTTTGTTTTAAAATCAAAAGTTAACAAAACCCGCTCCGAGTCACCGAGTTGACCCGCCGAGTCACGAGTCAATAAAGAACGAGTCGAGTTCCGAGTCACGGGTTTTAAAACCTTGGTCTTGATCATAGTATCTTGTTGAAGATACTTTCACAGGGACCTCGTTAAGCCACTTCAACAATGCACAATACATTTACAACAAGTATAGACTTATCCACAAATGGTAAGTCTGAATAGCATTCCTTGAACATATGCTTGTTCTTTTCTCTCCAAACCATCCACCAGGTAATCAGCAGCCAAAATTTTCAAAACTATCTCCATACCCTATTCTTCCTTGTGTTCTCCGGACTTAAGAGAAGTAACCTTAAGCAACAGATATGGCTAAACCAAGCATGAAAGTTGGGCCATCAGTCTTGAAAGAGAATAAGAACCTTATGTTACTTTCTCTCATTTATGAAGCATAAAGGATACCTCTATCAGGATTACCTTTCAATTTCCTTGACACCCTATATGTACAACAAGATGAGACATCAATGGCTTCTTTGTGACAGACAAGGTCACCAATCAATAAAAACAGAGTATAGCAGTGTAACGTCCCAAAATCGTAGACTTGAAACCTTTTATAAAAAATGTTGAAAGCTTTGAAATCGATTATTTATCAGAGTTTGAAACATGAGTTCAGCGGAAAATCATGTTTAAAATAGCAAGTCCCTAGACTTTGGGCGCATTACAGCACAAACTTCCCTTTTTACAAACTGATTTGCAACTCAAATATATATTTTATTGAAATGAAAAGAAGAACGAAGTTTTGGTAATACAGTTTTAATAATTCAAAGTTTTTATCAAAAGAGGTGTTTTTAAAGAAAACTCTATACCATATTACCCATAAATATCCTCAGGAGTGCAACGTCAGGGAAAGGGTCTCGCCTTAAACGCATCACGTCATCGTGTCATCGCAAGTTGTATCACCACCTGCCCATGAAATGGATTAGTCTCACAACAAACCAGTAGGGGTGCAAAAGACAAGAAGGAACAAAGGCTGCAATAAGCAAGATATTCACTAAATCAAACAGGAAAAAGCAAAACTAGTAGATCTGACCAAACGTATTGTGGAGTAAGCAAAACTCTAGTAAAGCAAACAGCTAAATACAAGAGCAATAAGGACCATAGTGCTAAACAAGCAACTATAGCGATCCAACTGATACTATAGGTGAAGAGTGACTAACTTTATCCAACAGTCAAACAAAACAACTGAATAAGACAAGCATTTATAACAATGCTCGCAATACATACAATTACCATTAAATGGTTCAGTTCATCGGCAAGTAATTATATTAATCATAAAGTACAAGTTGTTGCATCACAAGCAATTTATAAGCTACACATGTTAAGCAATCATAAGGCAGCAGTTATATCACAATATGTAAACAACTTATAAGACAAGCGGCTACATCAATTCTAGTTGTGGACAGTTCATAGATTACGAATTGTGAGTAGTTACATTCATCATATAAACAGTTCATAGATTATGAGCTGTAAGCAGTCACATTCGTCATAAGAGACGCAAGCTAGCAAGTGCTATATTATAATAAGCACCACGCAGTTCAACCAAAGGGTAAAGCAAGTCACATGCTAATATGTAGCAGCTAGCATAATGCTATTATTTTAAGTATTTAACTAATATGAGAAGCTAGTTATTGTTTAGTAGAGACTACGTAAGCAGTTTAACTAACTAGAGTAACGCCTCGACAGGCGTGCATAACTCAACGAGTAGCGTACCGAGCTACTGAGCTAACAAGCAATCAATTCACGTCACAGCACGCATATCTCATAATTATGTGCGTAAGTTATATCTTGTCTCATTATGAGTTGGCCATTGTGGGTACGCACATGGCATGAAACGTAGAAACAACCGAGATCGATTCGAGGGTCCATTATGCTATTATTTTATTATACCCCGAATGACTGACTGAGTCCGCTCCTAAGGGAACGGCCAGTGGCTAGGAGAGTAAGTCCCCAAAGGCAAACAGGGCTTATGGATGCATCCAACTTCTGCAGAAGTGTTAGGCGACTACCACCTAGGATAGTTATGGTAGCTCCCATTTTCCCTACCTTCGATGATTGGAAAAGCCGGATTTTTGCCCGTAATAGCCATTAATGGCTTGTCCATCGGAGTTTTGTACCATTCATCCTCTCTCTTGATGAACCATATCCAATGGGCACGACGGGGGTTTCTTAACCGTCGTCTCATTCTACATGCTCTGGTCTTTCGACCCACTCGAGCATCTTGCCTGTGAAGGCGCATAATTATCATTATGTGAATTACATGCGTTATTGCGCGTTCGAGGCAACCACACACCTTTCATCCTACTCATCGCAGTACGCAACGTACTTGTTCAAAAGTACAACCACGATGAGAGGGGGGGTAAGGATCTCTCGCAGGAAATCCCCCAACATGTCTGTTTTACAGAAGTCCACAGTGAACTCATTCAAGTTCCAACTTATCACGCTCAGGTCCTTTAGACAGTCACGAGCATCTTGCCTATTAGGCGAACATCAGCATTACATGATTTCCTTAAAGTGTCAATACACATTTCGAGGTTACTACAGACCTCTCATCCTTCTCTTCGTAGTCCAAACATATCGTACATGACTAAGAGTACGACTACAAGGGGAGGAGCATGGGTTTCTCGAAAGAAATCCATCAACAATAATTTCGCGAAAGAAGAAAGTGCGTCAACTATCTTAGTTTGACCAGAAAGCCTAACAATTAGGTCTCGCATCAGAGGTGATATAGCATCGATCTAGCGATGGTGCAGGTACCTCGATAGAACTCTCGTCCAACTCACGCACATGCTCCTAAACAGGGTTATCGTAATCGTATCGAATACGCGAACTAAGGTTATAACCCTCTTCTCCCAAATACATCGATTTGGGAGATTCAACCACTATCTCTCAAAAGGCTTTCGAAATCTGCTTTACAAGTTTTACATTTTGAAAATAGGTTTGCACCTAAACCACCGTTTGAAGAATCAAAGTGCAACGTGAGCATCGTGACTTTTAAAACAAATAAGCAAAACGGTATACACTATATACTCGAAGCTACACTCAGGGAGTGCAAGCTGGCAAGGGGCAAACCTGTGCACATTATAGTGTAATGGCAAATCGAGGAGCAAGACTCGATGTGTGAAACTGCACCTTAAGCGTAAAACGCACAAGCCACACACGAGATATGGAATCCTATCCTGACTAAACAAGTGCAAAGGATGACTCGTGAGGCATGGAGTTGTACCTCGATAGATCGATAAGCATAAGCAAGTAAAGGAACATACGACAGAGATAAGAATACACGCATGAAAAAAGCATATGCGTGAAGTGCGGCAGCAAAGTAAAGACGAACAACACATACAAAAAGTAAGTGCAAAAGCAAGCACGACTACAACAGGAAAGTAAGGTAGTAAGTACTAAGGCCATGGCGCATAAAGCGCGGGCAACAAAAGTAAATGCAGAAAGTAAAGTGCGAGAACGTAAATGAGGACCAGGATTGCGTCCTGGAGTAAAAAGGCATACATATACAAGTAAATGCCATGGTGCAAAGCGCGGGGCAGTAGAAAAATAAAGTACGAAAAAGTAAAGAGGACAAGGATCTTGAAACCGCGTCCTTGAGTTAAAATGACATGAACTGTAAAGACATGAATTAAAAGTCTGGGCACATATAGCGTGGCAGCAACAAAAAAAGAAAGTGCAAGGAAAGTAAAGAGGATAAGGATCGTGAAACCGCGTTCTTGAATTAAAATACATACGTATATATTTTATACGTATACATATATCATCATCCTCTTTCATTTTTAGTTATCTTTCCTTATTTTAGCATTTATCTGCTAATTGTCCTTTTTACGCAAGAATCCCTTACCCTTGAGGGGTTGCGGGTCCTCGTACGCCTGCGACGTAGGTAAGCACGAGTTCGAGCCACAGAGAGCGAGCAGGATCCACCGTTCAACCTGTGATGCTTAGAACGTTAGTAACATGCCATAATACAAACGAGAAGTGGGTCCGGTAAGACCTGCAGTGGTACCGGACCCCAAATACGAGGGTAGGCAGGGAGCTCAGCTCCCTGCAGAAAAGCAACAGAGGCAACAAGGCAAGGAGTCCTGGGTTCCCTACCTGCTCGAGCAGCAATGGCCCCCTGACAGAGCCTTGCTGACCACCTACAGTAAACAGTGGCAGAGGCAGGGAGCCTTGCTCCCTGCATGACCGAACAGCAGAGAGGCTAAGGGCTTAGCCCCCAGCCACACGAGTAGGGACAGGGAGGCCTGCTCCCAGACTGCCAGAGATGCGGAGGGAGGGGCAGAGACACTGCACCCTGCCTGCGAGGGTGCAGGAGGCAAGAGCCTCACCCCTGCCTGGCAAAAAGCCACAGAGGTAGGGAGCTCATGCTCCCTGCCTACCAAGACAGAAAAGGCAGGGGAGGGAGCAGAGGCTCCCTGTCGAACCTGCCTCAACAGGATAGGGGGGTGACACTCCCTGACAGAACACAAATCAGGACAGGGGGCGCAACCGCCTGCTGGAAACAAGACAGGCAGGGGCTCTGCCCCTGCCAGCAGAAAGATCAAGGTAGGGGGGCGAAGCCCCCTGCTAGGAAACAAACAAGATGCAGGGGGCTTCACCCCCTGCCCGAAAACAGGAAGAAGGCAGGGGGGCTTTGCCCCCTGCCGGGAAACTAAAGGAGGCAGGGGGAGCTTCGCCCCCTGCCGACAAAACACATAAGCAGGGGCCTCGCCAACAAACACAACAGGGCAGGGGGGCGAAGCCCCCTGCCGGAAGACAAAACGAAGGCAGGGGGCCCCGCCCCCTACCGGGAAACACAAGAAGGGGGGTGACAAAGCTCGATCGGGCCCTACCGACACACCCAGAAAGCCCAAGGTGGTGGCAGGGGCTTGGTCCCTGCCGACCCACCGGAACACAAGGTGGAAAGGAGGGGAGGTGCTCAGCACCTCCCTCCCTGGCAGACACAGAGCCACCATGATGGTGGCTTTGGTCCATCGACCCGAGAACAGGAGGGTCGAGGGAGACGAAGAAGAGAAGAGACAGCGAGGAGGGGTGCTCGGCACCACCCTCCTGGTAGACCCAAAGCCACCCACGATGGTGGCTTTGGTCCACCACCACCAAACGAGAAAAGGAGGTGGAGTTTACCTGGGAAGATCATGGCGACGGGGGAGACCATGGACGGCACAGGCAAAGGCGATGGGTTGCCGATGGCGATAATCAGGGGTTCACGAAGGAGATACCAGGGCTGCCGACGGTAGGTGGCCAGAAGCAGCGAGGAGTCGAGGGGTCGCTCGCATGGGGCTGTCAGACTGGGGTGGTTGCTGACGACAGGTGGTCGGAGGCGGCAGCAGCGGGTCGGCGGCCAAGGGAAACGGGAGGGGCCAAAGATGAGGTGGCTGGCAAGGTCGTGGGAGCTCAAGAAGGGGAGCAATGACAGGGAGGCTGACACCCTAAGGTGGTCGCTAGTGTCAGTCGGACACAGGGAAGAGGCGAAGGAGGGGCCGGCAACACTGGCGCTGACGGTTGAGGTTGCCGAAAAGACTCAGAGGCTGAGAGAGAAGGAGAGCCGAGGACAAGGTTCCGGCAAGGCGTAGCCGACGTCGAGGTTGCTCCGATCGTCGGCGACAGCACGGGAGAGACTAAAGGGGACGGGAGATGGTGGCGAGGTCATCGACGGCGTCCTGCCGCCACGGAACGGAGACGGGAAAGGTGAAGAGGAGAGAGAAGGGGCGAGGGCTTTTGCCCCTTGCCCGAGGCGCCTGCGTCTTTTAAAAGACGCAGGTTCTCAAAGCTTCGAGAACCCGGGTCCGGGTCAGGCTCGGGTCTGGTTGAGGCTCAGACCCGGGCCCGACACGGCGGACCAAACCTTGACACGTGCCCTGCACGTGTCTGACACATGTACGACACGGTTATTATTTATTTATTTTTTAATGGGCTTTACAAGCAGCCCCAACTCTTAGGCATGGATGTATAGAAACCCAGTCCCAGTACCTATTATGGGAATTCCTCTTCAACAAAGAGGCAGATCTACTTTCCCAGGATATGTTATGTAATAATAGAATATTTTATGCGAATTTTTATGCAATTAAGTAGAATTTATGCGTTTTGGGCCTAGGATCCATTACCAGGATCCATATAAGGTAGTGGGTGATTTGGGTTTGGACCCACATTGGAGCCAATCAGCTCCAAAAATGGATCCATTACCCGGCTCTATGTGGATCTGTCACTCACGGATGACCCAGATCCATGTAGATCCGCCACGCATTGCCGACCCAGATCCACTATAATAGCGGACTCGACATCGCGGTTCCGACCCCGGCTTTATTTTATAAAACACCCGAAAACAAGAATCGTGCCTAGGGCACGATTCTTGCAAAATCGAAAGGGGAGGGGGAGGTTACAGAGGGCGTAACCGACTCCACCTTTCGCTGAGGGAGAGCCTTCGCTCGATAAAAGGGAAGGGAGAGGGTCTCACCCTCTTTCTCTCACGCTCTCTTTCTCTCGTTCCACCTCTCTCGGCTCCCTCACAGTGGAGCAATCGATGCCGGCGACCTCGCCAACCGCGACAACCACATCTCCTCGCTGGACCAGCATCACGACTGTGGAAGCAACCGGAGTCGGCCGACCATCGTCTTGCGATAGCTGTCTCCGATCGTCGGAAAAAGCACCGGAAAAGGTAGGATTTCTGCACTTTCTTGTTTGGGGTTGATTGTATCTCGTGTGTGTTGTGGGTCGGTCAAGAAAGCACACCTATTGCATGCTCAGTCGTTCTTGATAGGGTTATTGGTTTAATTCTAATAGTGGACATTAGCTGTATGTAAGAGATTATTTCATTTCATCAATGACCTGAATATTGGCAGATTTTGAGCTGTTATCATATCTCATCTTATTTTGGTTGTGATTGATTATTGAATCTGGCTGAAGAAGTAACATGTTATCTGTTTTCTTTAAAAATTAGTTCGATTAGATACTGCACTCTTATGCATAAAATGTTATATTTCTTTTAAATTCCACCGAGGTGTGTTTCTAAACTGATTCTGTGTTTAACTGCATTCTATATTGAACAGTTAGCAAAAAGATAGTTTACCACAAATTTCAGGATAGCTTAACTGCTATTTTTGAAAAGATATTTAGCTGGAAACAAATCGGTTAGAACAAAATCTTAAGTTATATGATACTTTTGTTAACAGAGCAACTGAGTCATATTTATCAGATAGATAACTATGATGGGTACTCATGTTTAGTATATGGGGAGCAATGGGTATAACATGTGACAAGAAAATTTTGGGAATTAGTTGGATGTTTAGCTAGGAGGATAGCGGGTTCGGGATTGGTAAAGCGACTATCGTCCCTAGCATATGCAGAAACTCATATTTCTGTCGGATGTATATGAAAAATGTTATCTTAGCCTTTCAATATACCGATTGTGCAATCGTGAAGGTGATCATGGTTCAGTTATTAACATTTTTATTTGAGCATGTATGCTTGATGTGGATATGAAATTTTACATGTACACCCCCACACTCAAAAGAGATATGCATTGGTTAATACATGTATATGATGTAGGTGACACACGTAGTGAAGATGCATATGATTGAGATATGACATGCTTATGGTTGTGTTAGGGTTGCATGAGTGCACATGCATTTGGCACATGTTAGCATGCTTTATAGTTTGTAACATGTGTGGTATTTGATGTCTATTAATAGGTCATGGCAAAGTTGTTTTGATATAGGCACATACATGATATGAATGGGTGCAGCCTTGAAGTTTCAATTGCTGAATCTGGGTTATGTTCATGTGTGTGGATGTTAACACATGAAAAGGTTTCCTGTGCCTATATTGATGGAACTTGTTTATTTATCGTGCATTTATGGATTTGTTTTGAGTACATGTGCATACACAAAATCGATGTGTGTTTAGCATGTAAAATCAAGTATAAATGTGCTTATGGATAATGGATGAATGCATGTGTGTTAAGTGATTACATGAAAGCACTTACACATGGATGGTGAACACATGTATATGACTGTGGAAGCTTATGCACATTGTTAACATGGTATGAATGAATGTGCATTTGGAATCATGTTGGTATTATTGCATACATTGCAAGTTATGATTTTTGCATACGATGCAGTGATGGTCTAGATGAATCATCACAGGCCTGGAGAGCCTTGAGCTTGGGTTTGCTTTTTCTTTAATTGTTTAAATGCATCGCAAAAATCATACTTTATATTATTGTTCTATATTGCACTGTTCGATGTGTTTCCACGAGCTGGAGTCTCGTGATGGTTCTCGCAGAGGTTGATGCGAGCTTTTGCCTTGTTTTTGCATGTGGAACTGCAAAACTCATTAATTGGCTCATAATAAAAAGATAATGAATAAGAACAGTGTAATATACGTTCTGGAATATCTCATTTGGAGTATGAGAATCTTAGAAATCCGGTCTTGGAGAGACTGTGAGGATACAAAAACTCTGTGTGCTGTAATTTTGTCCCCTGAACCCGATATTGAGGTTCTTTCTCCTGGCCACGGTTTTAGGGAAAGCCTGCCACTTTACCCGGGAGTGGTGTGTTGGTCACAGTTGTGAGTTTGTTTTGGTACCAAGGAAGTGGCACTTGTGGGCGTGGGTGTCCCTTGTGTCCCCGACATTAGATGTGGAGGTCTAATGTTCTGATGGATGGTGTTGTTTCCTGATATCGGTCGAGGGCTAAGTTGGAACCCAGTAATAAAATACAAATTGTGTGTTAAGCTACCCTGGGAACCTACTTGACCTCGGGGTTTGTACCCGTTTGGTGTATCCGCGGGCAACGGTAATTAAAAAGAGAAACTTAAATTGTATGCATTTAATAGGGCATGCATATGGAAAAGGAAACTTAATGAAAGATAATAAGAGGATTCATGCATTACACATAAGTTATGCATTTTCCTGTTATGCATTAGAACATGCATACATTATTTGTTTTTCTTAATTGTTATATATTTGGTGGATGCGTGATATTTAACTTTCAATGTATGTTAAATGTCTTGTACTAAAATTGTGCATCATGGTATGTTTTAATGTTTCTTTATGCATAATGGATGTACCTTGTGGTGTGAATACGTACCTGAATTATGAATTGTCATAATTGCATTTCTTTGAATAATTGTGTGGATTCATATTGTGGTGGTGGGATATATATAAATACTGCTATTAATGTTACCTGTCAGTTAACTTCTGATAAATTGTTGATTGTCATAGTATATACCTTTGTTTATTTTTTGTATATACTGAACATCATACTTGACCCCCATATCACATAATGGATTCATGATGTACCACATTAAAAGTTACGGATTTCCTACTTAGACAGTTGTAGTCTAATTCCTATAAATTTCAGGTGAAGAATTGGAGTTAGGATCGGCTGCGGGATGAGGCTTCGATCGAGATTTTGGATTTACTGTTCCAAGAATAGTGTGAGGACTTTGATCTTAATTTTCATTGATCTTGAAATGAAAAGAATGTTTTGGTCTTGCTCCACCTGTAATGTTCTGGAATGCTTAGCCCTGTGGTATGATTGGTTTCCGCTGTATTAAAAAAAAAAATCTTCAAAAATCTGGGTTAAGATTTTGGGGCGTTACATGTTATGCATCAAATTAGGTCTTCCTCTGTTTTCTGGTTCTTTCTGGAATTGGGTTGAAAAGAATTGAAGCTTTCACGACCTTTTAATGCACCCGTTTCAAAGGCTGCAGAAAATTTTATGACTTATCTCAGACAATTCCCTTCAAATTACACTGGGAATAAAGGAGAAAAGGATTGTGAACCAAGCAGCTACTATCCACTAGGAAAGGAGTTGAGACAAATGACAACACTTACCCAAGAGAAATGCCTGAATATGCTGTAAGAAAATGCTAAACACCGTAAATGGTCACTAATTCTAGCTTGCAAGAAAAGTTTGCAGTACAATCACTTCAAAAACTCTCATGAGTGACGGAAAAAGAGTTGGATGCATGTACCATCCATCCCAGTCTTCAGTCCACATAATCGGTTTGTCATTTGAATTAGGCCTGTAGCCATCACAATAGTATGCATTACAGGTATTGATCTGCGGCATAACAACAATATGAACAAATGAATTACTGAGATTCCAGATAGATTATCCAAGATGATACCAAGTCATTCATGAGATTGTCTGCAGAATGCATAAAAATGTGAAAACAAACCAGAAGCCTAAGACACTTCTAATTCACATCAATCAAATGACATCAATGATGCAGGAAGATATAAAACTAAAATGAAATAGTTTTTAAATAAATCATACAATATTCTCTGGTGCATCATTTTGCCTGCACATAACCCACGGAACAGCAGCATCAAGCCCTAGAGCCATCCTGGCTGCCCACTTAACATACTCCTTCCCTCCTTCACCATATGACTGTTCTACATTCCCATACTCATTCTCAATCTGTTGAAGAATGTCAAGTCTCAGAGAAAATCTCTTACAATCAAATATATACATTACAAGCTGTTATGACCTACAACTGCCTAAAAGATTAATTTCAATTAACATAATTCTCAAAGTAGCCAGTTATTGAGTATCCCAAGCCAGTCGAGGCTTGCAAATCAGACATGCATCAAATTTGATGGGAAGCAATGCATCAGATGCATGTGTAGAAGAAAACTAATCACAAGAGTCTTTCTTTAATAGAATCAACCAGGACGATATGGTCAAACAACTAGCTTACTTGATCCCCCTCTTATGATGAACATTGGATGCATCTTTACTACCTGCAATAAGATGATGGGGCCACCTTGCCAGGAAAACAGCATTTCCTGCTTCATCAGATCGACCACTTTTTTTACAAATCTCTCCATCTCTTCCTAGTAATAAGAAAGTAAAAGCTTATATGAGACACTGGATTGTTCTGATTCAACAATTTGGAGAAACCAGGTTTAAAACAGTGCAAATAATAGTAAGGCAATTATTAATGGAATGTATGAGAGAATCAGCTAGCTGCCTATGTGTGTAACAGCGTGCATGAAGGTGTGCATGTGATATATATAGGGATATATATAATGAGTATCTCCTAAACCATCCTAAATGGCTTCAAAGCACAAAGTTCTGGGCATTTGCTACAGCTTACTTCTGCATTTTTGTATTTAGATGCATATTTAGAGAGATCAAATCTCAATTGCACCAAAATTTGGTGAAACAAAAATCAAGGTTTATTCGATCTGAGTCAAAGCATGGTTCTTAATGAATAAGTAATGATGAATGCATCTACAGGTTAGGATTTTAAAAAGCACGTGGCTGCATTTTCTTAGAAGTCTTTAGGAGCGCTTTTAGGATGCAAACTGTTTAGGAGCTACTCATCACTCCACACACACGTGTGTGTGTATTTGTTTTGCTAAAAGATTTCAACTGTCACAATGATTCGTGGACTCAAGGATAGGATTTGGATTCAACTCAAAAGTTCAAAAAAAAATTTAAAAATGGGATGCAAGAGAGAATTTTTTTTAAAAAATAATTAATAAATAACTATTTTTTAATATTTTATCATTAAAATGGATTTTTTATTAAAATAAAATTACAATGTAATGAAATATTATTTAAAAATATTAAAATAATGCCGCACGTGTCAGTGTCAGTGTCCCTGTCGGCGTGTCTGCCTGTGTCACTAGGGACATGCAGTCGAAATGGCGTGTCGTTGTGTCATAGGACTTCAATGTGTATGCCTCTACCATATCGTAAAACCTAAGAAAAAATAATAATTTGGACTCGGGTCGGACCCTAACCAAGACCCGACCCGGATCCGTCACGGGCTTAGTCGGCTGCGTGCTAATAAAAGCATGCAGCGACAAAAGGAAGGAGGTCTCTCGAAACCTCCTTCCCCCCCTATGTTCTCTCTCTCAATCGATCGACCCCCCTTGCCGACCCCTGCGTTGTCGAGCCCCTCCCTGCTCTCTTGCGGCAGGGGAGGGGGTCGAGCCCCTCCCTGCACCCTTGTCTTCTTCTCCGTGTTCAGTCGACTGACAGAGGGGCAGAGCCCCCTATCGTCGCCTCTTGTCGGCAAGGGGACTCCCCCCTGTCTCTCTCTTTGGTTCTACCGACAGGGGAGCAGAGCCCCCTGTCGTTGTTCTTTCACGTCAGGCAGGGCGGGGCAGAGCCCCCTCCCTGTGTCTTTTCTTCGACCGGTGGGCACGGTGGGAGGACTGGGTTCCTTCCCGTCGCCCTATGCTTGTTGGGTAGGTGAGGGCCGAGCCCTCCCTGTGTTCTGTTTCTGCTTGGCAAACAGGGGCTCGTCCCCTGTCTTTGTTTCTTTTTACAGGACAGAACAGGGTCGTCGCCACTGCCCTTTTGCAGAGATGTCAGAGGACCGAGCCCCCTAGCCCTCTTTGCATATTCGGCACGCAGGGGCGAAACCCCCTGCCTCCCCCTTAGTGGCTTGTAGGGAAGGGCCTCGCCTCTTTGCTCTCTTGGCAGGCAGGGCGAAGCCTCCCTCGTTGTCTTCTTCAGGCAGGGGTGCAGCCCCCTGCCTCTCTTTTTCTCGCTAACAGCAGGGGCTCGCAACCCCTGCCCATGCTTCTTGCGCTTATAGCAGGTACCCAAGGGCACGATGCCCCTGCCTCTGTTTCCCTTACGTCAGGACGACGACAGTGCCCCTGACCTTCTATTTTTGGTGTTAGCTTGCTAAGATCGTCACTTTTGCAACTCGTGCGATGGATCGCGTTCGCGCTCCGCGACCCGAGTCGTCCATCACTTACACCCATAGATGCCAGCAAGCTTGCAACTCCCAAAGGTAGGGAAAGATTGCACGGAAGACTTAGATAATCGAATTAAGTTCAATTAACTAAAAATAGACCATTAAATAAATATATATATAGAGAGAAATATATATTTATACGAGTACGCATTTAACTCAAGGACGCGGTTTTGCGATCCTTGTTCTTTACTTTTTGTCAGTCTTTACTTTGTCGTCGCGCATTGAGCAAAGGTTTTGCGTAGTACTCCTGCTTGCAGTCTTTACTTTGTCGTCGCGCATTGCGCAAAGGTTTTGTGTTGCACTCCTGCTTACAGTTTTTACTTTGTCGTCGCGCATTACGCAAAGGTTTTGTGTTTCACTCTTGCTTACAGTCTTTACTTTGCTGTCGCGCATTGCGTAAAGGTTTTACGCTGCACTCATGCTTACAGTCTTTACTTTGTCGTCGCGCTTTGCGCACAGGCTCTTGTTTTTGCATATATGTTGTTACTGCCTTGCTATTGCAGATTACGCTCAGGTTTTCGCTCATTGCATACGCTTTTGAGGCATCCTCGTGGAGGATTCAAGAGGCATCTACCACTCTCCCTCTTGCGACAAGAGTTGAGACGGGAGCTAGCGATACATCCTTGTCTAAGGAGAGGGATACCTCGCAAGGATTCTGGCTCTTCGTGTACGCAGTCCTGTAGAGTCGACTTGAGATTTTAGGGAGCTGCGCAAAAGCATCAAAGACTGTCCAAATCGAAGCATTTGGAAGGATGTAATTGGCAGGTTTTGTTGAGAAAGCTGTATCCCGTCTATCGAGGCCGGTATCGAGTCATGTGAGGCATGTAGATACCCCGATAGCGGATGAGATTCAAGATAATCACATGTCAAATGTTGGCACAAGCTGCTAGCTGTTTCAAAAGACAAAGAATGTCAAAGTATAGTTTGAGAAGCATTACATCTTTGTGAAACACTTTTTTTGAGGTTCCTATTGAGGAACTATACCCCTTTCATCCTAGAGTACTTGTAGTCGTGCATTACACGCTAGTACTGCGATGATCGGATGTGACGGTCGTGCGACCTCGAATAGTGCTAAATGCATAATGTTGTAATCACATAAAATGGCCTCACATTCGCCTTCACAGGCAAGATGCTCGAGTAGTTTAAAGACCACAGCATAGAATGGGTCGTTAGTTAAGCAACCCCTAACGCACCCATTCTCTTGTTGTCTGTCAAGGGAGAGGACAGAGCGGTACAAAACTCCAATGGACAGGTTGTTAACAACCACCCCACGAGCAATGATCCGGCTTCCCCAGTCATTGGAGTTAGGGGGAAAGGGGCTACAATAGTTAGCTCAACACTTCTGCAGAAGTTGGATGCATCTGTGGCACTGCTTACCTGCCTTTGGGGAATCTTCTCTCGGCTAAAGTTGTCCCATCAGGAGCGAACTCAATTAGCTATTCAGGTTATTGAAAATACATAGAATAACAGACGCCCGAACTAGTCTCAGTTGTTTCTACGTTTTGTCTGCGCGTACCCGCAAGCCAGTAATATCGAAACATAAAGTTTGTTCACACTGGTTAATTACTTGTTTTACTCCTTAGTCGAACTGCTTGGTGTTTATTGTAACGTAGCATTTGTTGACTTGCGTCTCTTATGATTGATGTGATTGCATACAGTTCGTAATCTATGAACTGATGGCAACTAGGATTGATGTGGCCGCTTGTCTTATAAGTTGCTTACATATTGTGATATAACAGTTGTTGTATGATTGCTTATCATGTATAGCTTATGAATGGCTTGTGATGCAATGGTTTATGCCTGACGATTAATTTAATTACTTGCTGATAGACTGAGCCATTTGATGGTAATTGTATCTATCGCGAGCATTGTTATGAGTGTTTGTCTTATTCAATTGTTTTGTTTGGCTGTCAGATAGAGTTAGTTACTCTTCGCCTATAGAATCAGTTGGATTGCCATATCTGCATGTTCTCACGTGTCATTTACGCATGTTTTGAGGTCCTATTTGAGGATTGCAATGTTCCTTGTGGCAATAATTCGATGTGTAATATTATATGCTTCTGTGTGATGTGATTGATGTGTCACGTGATAAGAAATGTTGAGAGTATGCGATAATATGTTTATGGTTCATGGAACCTTAGTGGAGGAATGGGTGATCTTGTGTTTTTTTTACCATGTGAAGTGATACGATGCATATTGCTGATATACATGCTTGTGCCCATATTGGTGGCTACTGACCCCAACAACGGTCAATTGTTCGGAGCAGTCGATTGTATTGATGCATGTATCACTGAGTAGGGTCTATGTTGAGGACCGGATCTTCAAAAGATTATCTGCGAGGGCGTGTATGATCAAGACCAGGTAACCAGCTAGAGTGGTAGATTCTTTGTGAGGATGTACATTGTACACAAACGGGTAAACGCAAAGATGGTGAACTCCTGTGAGGAAGTGTATAGTCCAAGACCAGGTATACCATCTAGGGCAGAATTCCTTGTGAGTTATGTCACATGGGTGCGGGGATTCGGCACTTCCAAAAAACCTGGGTGCAGGGGTGCGGCAGGGGCAAAAATGTAAAAAATATATATATATAAGGGGGGTCCGGTTGTTCATTAAATGGGTTTAAATTTGCATTTGGATTTGGTTGTGAAAAGCTCATAGCAGGTCTGCTTTTTTACATGTAAATGGATTTGAATATCTATCAAATTAGAATATGTATCGGATTCAGTAGCAAAAAATAATAACCATATCTGTCAAATTTGAATATAAACGGAATTGAATTTGGTGTAATATGGATAAAATCCAATTTATTGGCATCCCCACCTAATAGGATGTGGCCTCTTTCCACACAAGAGTTGGATCCAGATACAAAACCGTGACTTTGTTATGTACACTTTTACATGTATTCAGGTTTTGAGTTGGAATTCAGATTTGGATTAACGGTATGGTATCTAGCCCATATTTTGTTGGGATCTGGAATGCTTTACTGAATCCAACTAAAAGTTAATCGTGGTTGGATATTTAAATCAACCTGATCCATTGACATCTTGCGTACAGGTTATCAATTATGGGTAAAGGTCTCACATTGTTAATTGTATCCCATTTCTCCTGATATATGCAAATCCAATTCGGGTAGCACCTTTCAAATAAATTGGATCTAGAAGAAGGATACCGAACCCGGATCGAAACAAACCCAATCCAGATGCATGTTTACAACGGGTAGGGGTAGTTTAAATCATTTTCTCCTCAGGGATTTAACTGTCCTCTTGTGGACCTTTGACCGACAAGGACCTCCTCGTGAGGGCCCCACACGTCCTTCTAGGGTGACGGCATGTCGCTTCTCCCAATCGACGTCCGCCACGTTACCGCCTCAGGTATTGTCCGCCCCCCGTGGTCGTACGATCGGGGTGATCCGCTTGCGATCGGACGGTTGGTAGGACGTGGAAGGCGGATCCGACAAAGAGATGCACGGGATTCTAGAGGCTTCGATGGGGGGAGGGAACCTGATCAGTTAACCGCGGTTAATTCTTAACCACTGGTGGAGCCCCCCTCACCCCTTGCTTTCCGTCGAGTTAAGATTCCGAGGAGAGAGAGAGAGAGAGAGAGAGAGAAGGCGAGGGTTTCCTCTTCTTCTCCTCTCCTCCTTCCGCCCTTTCGGGATCGTTGCAGACGGAAGAGATTCTCCTTCTCTCTCTTGGTACTTCTTCCCTCCTTTTGAGAGAGAGAGAGATCTTGACCGTAGGTCACTCTGAAACGCTGGCAAGATCGATGGCTGAAGAGATGACGAGTTAGCTAACAACGATTTGTTTATCGTTCCTATCCTTCTATTCTTGCGGGTTTCTTCCAGGAGTTCGTAAGATTGGTCTCTCTTCTTGTTTGTTTTCGTTGTTTTGGTTTGAGGTTTTGTAGATCTGAGTGCTTTTTCTGCAAATTTATGGACGGAATTGCTATGTTTTGCATTCCGATGGTTTCGCGATGTCCTGTGCTTTTAGTTTTGGGAAGTTCACTCTTACGATTTTTTTTTTTTAATTCCGCAGCCCATTTCATATGGCAAAATTTTTTTTTAAGACCCTGGGTGACGCACCCAGGGTCAGGTTGACCGCACCCGCGTCGAGTCGCGTCGAGTCGCGTCGACGCGGGTGCGGCACCCTGCTAGCCGAATCCCTGTGACATAGCTTGTGAGGTTATACATTTTCTAGACTAGGTGATCCGGCGTTGATCTTGTTGATTGTAATAGTTGTTATCGACCCTGAGAGCGGTCATTTATGTTGATGTGTGTATCGCAATGATTTTCATTGTATGTGGCATTTGTTGAGGATCGAGTTCTCAAGGGTTTCTTTGTGGAATATGTATGATTAAGACCAGGTAACCGGCTAGAGTGATAGATTCTCTGTGAGGATGTACATTGTCCACGAACGGATAGCTGCAAAGATTTGTTGAAGAGCCAAGGAGATTTGTCCAAGAGTGTCTTTGAGATCCCCGTTCTTGCCGTCATCTTCTTTGGTGGTGGATTCTTCAACGGAAGCCACCTTTGGCTTGAATGCCCCATTTAGCTTTGAGCAAACGGGTTTAATATGTCCCGGCTCATAACAATGGTGACATATAATCATTTTTCTTCCACCACTCCCTTGCTTACCAAAATGAGGTGGTTTGTATGTTTTAACATGATTGCCGGGTTTAGATACGGCAAGAACTTCCTCTATGCTTTTACCCATGCTATGCCTAGTCTCTTCTTGAGTAATCTCGGCAATAGCTTCTTCTAAGGGAGGAAACGTGGATCTATGGAGAAGTGAGGATCTCACTTGTTCAAATTCGGGACGAAGCCCAAATAAAAATTGAAACAATCTATCTTGTTCCATTTGTTTTTGTCTTAGAACCACATCCTCCATAGATACCCATTTAGGCTCTAAAAGGGCCAATTCATCCCACAAAGGATTTAGAGCACTATAGTAATCTTGTATGCTCATGTCGCCTTGTTTTGTGGTTCTTACTTTTTCTTGCAAGAAATAAGCTCTTGCAAGATCCTTTTGGGTAAACATACCCTTCATAAAAAACCAAGCTTCATTTGCCCGGCGGAATTTTGCAATATTTGCACATACCTTAAGTTCGACATTATTCATAAACCATGCAAGGATTTTTGCATGGTTGCTCTCCCAATCTTCCATTTGATGATTATAATCTTCAATGGCCTTGAGACGAGCATCGCCTTCAAGTGCTTTCTCTTGATCTCCTTCCATCTTTGTGAGCTTAAGTTGGGGTTCCGGAACGGTTCCCATTACATAACCCCAAAGCTTCTTGCCTTTGAGATTATTCTCCATTGCGGATGCCCACATCATGTAATTTTTTCCATTGAGTTTGAATGATAGATCGATCTTGACTTCCATTGCTACACAAGGAAGATGTGAGAAAGAAAGGAAGTAGAGAGAGACAAGATTTTACCTTTAGAAGATCTTATGGCTTTGATACCATGTAATGAAATAAGCGGAAGAAACCAAGAATGCTAAAGCATTCACTATGTCCCACACGGACAAATGCAACAAGCACAAGAGAGAAAATCCACTAAGGGATATACAAAGGGCCTTATAAAAAGGCTACACACATGAAAAATAATATCACTATTATTGAAGAGGAGCTCTCAAGAGCAATACAACATACATGGGGGGTTCCCCCTATTTATAAGAAGAGGAGACCAAAGGGGCTCCCAATAGAGTCGTTGGGAGCCCCCAACGGTCACATATGTGACCGTTGGGGGCCCCAACGACTCCATTGTGGGGCCCCTTTTCGGTATCCAAAAAATACAACAATAAAAATAAAAAGAAAAATAAAAAATAGTGAAATACGAGAAACAAAATAAGTACCCCTATGGGGTACTTTGTGAAATGACCATAATACCCCTATCGGGTATTATGGTATTATTACATATGTTTTAACACAGGTATACCATCTAGGACGGAATTCCTTGTGAGGTTATACATTTCCAAGATCTGGTAATCCAGCTAGAGCGGTAGATTATCTGTGAGGATGTACACTGTCCACGAACGGGTAGCCTGCAAAGACGGTGAACTCCTGTGAAGAAGTGTGTCGTCCAAGACCAGGTATACCCTCTAGGGCGGTATTTCCTTGTGAGGTCGTATATTTTCCGAACCGAGCGATCCGACGTGGATCTTGTGTTTTTGCTTAACATAAAAAGTTATGGTGAGTTGTGATGATCTTCTGAGATTGTTTGAGATAGCCAATTATGAATCTATAGTTTTGGCTTTCTGTTTTAGCATGATTTCATGTAGGACTCAGATGTGAGAATCAAATCTTTATTTGATTTTAGATCATGTTTTGGACCTTCTATAGAAGGGTGGGCTTTTTCTGAGAAAGTATGACGCCTAAGTGAGTCATAACATGTGTCAGTTGGTTACGTAAGGCCTTGAAAGATGAGAATAGATTAAGGTGGTTTAGGACAAAGCGTTTGTTAGAAGTAATGAGAGCGACAAACGATGTCCTCATAATGATTAGATGCAAAGACCTCGTTCTAGGAACGAAAACAAGCTTGTTGCATGGTAGTTTATAGCTTACGATCAAATGAATCGTCTTGCTATGTTTTAACAGTTGCGCTGCTTACTTGTTTTGAACTACTTACCTGTTTGCACTGCTTACTCGCTTGCACTACTTACCCGTTTGCACTGCTTACTCGCTTGCACTACTTACCCGTTTGCACTGCTTATCTGCTTTAAACTTCTTAGCATACTGAATTAAATGTACTTAATTCAGTTTTCTGTAGTATCTCTTGTGCACCTACTAGTTTTTCGCGAAACTAACCCATTCTATGGTTACAGGTGATGATTAGGTATACCACGGGCGATGGCGCGATGGCAAGATGGCTTCAAGACTTTCTTCTTCCTGCTCTTAGCTCGCGTCCTGGACATTTTGGGTTTGTAACGGATTTTTCTTGGGATATCCAAATTTTGTGAGTTTTGGTTCTTTTAGCTAACGTGCCCAAAGTTGTCAGCTTGTCTTCTAAATTAACAAAAGAATAGTCTTCTGCTAATTTTATAAACAAACTCTGGAGGAAAGAGATTTTTTCTAGTCTCTTGCCTGTTTTCTGAAAGGTTTGAAAGTTTGAAATTTTGGGGCGTTACAATAATGGTGAAAGCATTATAATAATCAAACTTCAGTCAAAAAGCATGTGGAGCACATCTCTTGGTTCAAATAGAGAATATTTTTTATTACCACAGAATGGCATGTCCTTGACTTAACAATACATTGTATAAAATTTTCAGTTATGTGTACAGTACTCTAAGTAAAAAAAAATTATCTGTTGACTTCAAATAAAATCACCACTGCTAAAATTGCAATCAATTGCAAATGAATAACTCTGGAGAACAATAGAGAAAGACACAAGTCCAGTAGGTAAATCTAACCTTAAAGGGTCCATTATCAGTTCGGAATTCTATTCCTGGGATATCTCGTAACCATACTGGGAATCCCCTGCATTGACAAAAAAATTAAAGGGAAACAAATACTATATTTTATGAACTATGGCTTACTAAAATTACAGTAATAGTATAATTCAAATGCTTCCCAAAATAAAAGGAAGACCATATTTTCCAAGCAATGATACATTATACACGAGTTTCTTTATCTAACTTTAAACTAGTTATATTAATGTTAGTAGCATTCAATTGATTGAAATGACCAAACCACCTTTAAAAACAAGAGAGTTTTGAAAATACATAAATAACAGTAAAGTGAGTCTTTTGTTTTTGAGGCAAATAAAAAGTAAAAAACACTTCAGAATATAACAAGGTGTACTTTAGTAACTTGAATTTGAAAGGTGAAAGTGACTCTTTTCCCCAAAATGCAACCAGTCTTTTAAAAAATGTCATTGCTTTTAAATATGATTTCATTATTTCAATCTGTTGAATGCTGCTAGTATCAATATAGCTAGTTTAAAATTAGATAAATCTGATACAAATTACATTTATTGAAGTGGGTAGAAAAAATAGACCAAAGACAAAAAAAAAGAAAAAAGTTTACATATTACAGTTGCACCATATGCCCAATATACCAAATCAAGAACTTCACAAAACGAGATCTACCCCATAGACTATAGCCATAACTATGTGACATAGGCATTTACGCATTCATATAGGAATGGTTACGAATTTTTTGAAACTTATTATTTGTCAAGGGGCAATCAGCTTGATCTTTTAAAGGCAGCACGAACACATAGTTAGAATAATTGAACAAACGTGTATCCTGTGAGTCTTTCAGTAGATTATCAAGATGATCTTTGCAAAGAATATTCAAACTTGGCTCCACTTGCTTGAATCAGTGCATATGATGATCATGATGATCAATCCCCAGACTTATAGTGTGACCGTGAACTAAAGAATCATGTCAACTATGCTGGTTTCTAGTCATAGTTAAGCACTTCTGGACTTATTGTTCTGGCACTAGTCTCCGGGCAGAATATCCAATTCCCAAACGTCATCCTTTTTCTTACTTGATGTTAATAATGAAGTTAGCAACAACATCTAATACTGTTAAAGTTGCACAGTAGGGGTAGGGGTGTAAAAGGGTAATAGGATAAGACCTAATTGGATTCAATCTCGACTTCAGACGGATAAATAAAGCTTCTACCATATTTGGATCTCATATACCCTATTTGGATCTACATTTACATATGATCAGGTTGGATTTTATCAAACTTTGAGTCAGACCCAGACATAATATTGCTAGAAATCTTTTCAAAAACACACAAATAAAGTTTTGCTGACAATAAAAAATACACCTAAGTTTTTTATGTTGTTAAAGACACACATCTGTCAATTTAACTTGGGTTGTCATTAACTCTAGTTCACTTAATAGGATAAAGTTACTTATTGTCACGGGCTTAGAAGCGAAGGCTCCCGCGACGTAGCTTCGGGTAATCACAAACACCGAAAGCAAGCCTTTTAAGCGCACAAGCAACTCACAACACACGCGCAAGAGCGGAAGCAAGAGTACACTCATGCACAAACACAAAGAAAGAAAGGAGGCAAGGATGAATAAAACTTCTTTTATAACAACTTGTAAGCAGAGTATATAAAGAGGGAGAGAGAGGAGCCCAGTACACGGGGTTCTTAAGCCAAAAGGCCATATTTGGCATTGGAGAGTGCTTTTTTAACTTTCTGGTAGACATTTCCACTGCACTAGGTACTTTTTTAACTTCGCCGAGATAGTTATTAGAGTGGTTGATGATGACTTTCGGTTCTCTACCTGGGATGTTGACCGTTGATGGTATGTGTTGCAGAATGGGAGCACGTTGAGACATGCTCCGTTGAAGGTCTCCTTCATTTTCGTGAAACAACTTTAGGTTGCATATATGAAAGATCGGATGCACTTGAAAGTTCGATGGCAAGACCAGCCGGTACGTCAAGTTTTCAACGCGCTTAGTGATGGTAAAGGGGCTGTCATACTTGCGAATGAGGCCTCGGTGGTAGCCTTGAAAGATAGTTGTGCGATCGGGAAAGAGTTTCGCTAACACCTTATCTCCAATACGAAATTATGTTGGCCGACGTTTCTCGTCCGCCCATTTTTTCATGTGCTTGGTCGACTTGTTCAAATACGCCTTTGGTAACTCTGTTTGATCTTGCCAGTTTCTGACGAACTGGTATGCATAAGGTGCTTTGCCACATCCTCGTACGGCAAGTGAGTGCGGAGTCTGCATTTGTTGTCCGGTTGCAACTTCGAATGGACTATAGTCGGATGACTCACTTTTTTTTGGAGGTTGTAACAGAATTGAGCAACAATAAGTAAATCAACCCAATTTCTTTGATAACAAAGTGTCACAGATATTCCTCCAGCATGCCATTGATTCTCTTTATTTGCCCTTCAATTTAGGGGTAAAAACTTGTGTTGCAATGTAAGTTTGTCCCAATCAAGCGAAATACTTCTCACCAAAATTTGTCAATGAAGCGGGTATCACGATCACTAACGATGCTCTTAGGGATTCCTCAATAGTTGATCACATTCCGCACAAACAAATTTACAGTATCAGCAGTTGAGCAGGTGGCAAGGGCAGGCACAAAGATAGCATAATTCGAAAACTTGTTCACAACCACGTAGATAAAAGTTAAAATTGCAACCTTGAGTTTTTGGCGAGTTCATGATGAAGTCCATGGTTATGCACTCCTAAGGATGCTTGGCATTGGTAGGGGCTCCAATAGTCCACCATGTCTTTGGTTTATGGGCTTATCTGATCAAGCAAGTCCGCACATAAGCATCCACATCATCGCGCATTTGCGGCCAATAGAACGCACGTTTTAACAATGCCAAAGTTTTCTATTGTCCCGGGCGACCCGCCCAGGTGGTATCATGACATTCGTGCATCAAGCACCTTCGTAGAGTATCCTGTGGTAGAATATATAAACGATCACCCATGGAGCGGAGCAAATCGTCCTCCAACTAAAATCTCTGTGTCCTTCCTTCTTTTACCAATATGATCAGTTGTTGGGCCGTTGGATCATTTTTCAAAGCTTCTCGAGAAGATCGCTCATTGGTTGGCTAACATTGTCGGCCCAAGCGAGCAAAGCTACAAGTTCCGCCTTTCGACTCAAGGCATCAGAACATTAGTCCTACCAAGCTTGTACTCTAGGACCATATCAAATTTCGCCAGAAAATCTTGCTAGTGGGCTTGTCTTGGACTCAGTTTTTTCTAAGTCTGAAAGTAGTTTGTCGCAACATTGTCAATGCGCACAACGAATTGTGACCCCAAAAGATAGTGTCTATATATGCGAAGACAATACACGACCGCCAACATCTCGCGCTCGTGTATAGTGTATCAACGTTTGGCGTCATTTAGCTTTCGGCTCTCAAATGCAATGGGATGTCCTTCCTGGAGCAACACACCTCCAATTGCGAAGTCAAACGCGTCAGACTGCACTTCAAACGGTTGATGACAATCTGACAACCTTAACACTGGTTCTTATGTCACGACGTACTTTAACTCATCAAAAGCTTTTTGACATGCATCAGACCATAGCCATAGTTTGTCTTTCTTCAGCAGATCAGTGAGTGGTGCAACGCTCTGTGAATATCCCTTGATAAATCATCGATAGTAATTGGCAAGTCCCAAGAAAGAACGTAATTCAAAAACCTTAGCAGGCGGCTCCCAAGTTTGAATAGTTCTAATCTTCTTATGGTACATTTTCAATATGTCTCCTCCCACAATATGGCCAAGAAAGTGAACTTTCGTATGACCAAATAGGCACTTCTCCCGCTTGGCGTACAGTTCATGGTCCTTCAGAGTCTGAAACATAATCTGAAGGTCTTGAATATGTTGTTTGATAGAGTTGATATACACCATTATGTCGTTCAAGTACACAACGACAAACTTATCAAGGTGCGGGTAGAAAATTTTGTTCATCAAGGTTGAGAAGGTTGTGGGCGCATTCGTCAGACCGAATGGCATAACAAGGAATTCGAACGCCCCATATCGTGTTACATAGGTGGTTTTTAGTTCAGCCCCTTCAACAACTCTGACTTGCCAATAGCCTGATTTCAGGTCCAACTTAGAGAAGACCTTTGTCTTTCCAACCTGATTAAACAAGTCTGTGATCAAAGGAAGCGGATACTTGTTTTTCACAGTCATTTTATTCAGTGTCCTATAGTCGATGCACAGACGCTTTGACCCATCTTGCTTTGCCTGAAACAGCACGAGCGCTCCAAATGAAGCTTTAGATAGTTGGATGATTCCTGCTTCGAGTATGTCATCCAATTGCTTGCATAATTCCTACAACTCAGGAATTACCTTACGATAGGGAGCCATTGTGGCTGGTTGTGCACCTGGCACTAACTCAATATGGTGGTCTACCTCACGCCTCGGAGGTAGTTTCTTCGGCAGTTCGGCAGTCATAACATCACCAAACTCCTTAAATACAGGTATTAAGGCCCTTGGGACGTCAGCGGCTTCTCCCGCTTCATCTATTGCACGAATCGTGATGAGAAAAGTCTCACCCCCACTTTTTATGCCTCTCTTCAACTGGAGCATAGACACCAAGCGCTCACAAGGCTTCACCGATATAGTGGTAACCATGCAGAGCTGATTTCAACCTTAAAGCTGACAACGTTAAGGTGAAGCATCGGCTCTGGCTTATTATATTTAAAAAGATTCATCCTAAGGATAACTTTGAAATCATCCATAGGTGCGACTGACAACGTGATCCTTCTTGACCAGTTAGGGATCCGCACTAGTGTAAAGAGTCTTTCACACAATCAAGTCTACAAACAACTTGACAAAACATACATTCACCCAATATGGTAAACCAAAATAGCATACAAAATGCTCCACAGCACAAACATAAGAATAGTGCATAAATGCACTTGAATCTGAATATGTAAGAGGTAAAACCCTCTACCTTTTTATATTAATTACAATGGGCAGCATGCCCTTATTTATAGAGAGGTTACATGAGAGGAGCTATTAAAATAGTTGTTGGGATAGCTGTTGGGCTACTCCCAACAGCTCTAATTAGAGCCGTTGGGAGTAGCCCAACAGCTCTATTCAAACAGTCAACATTTTGACTGTTTGACAGAACCTGACAAAAAGGTTGTTGGCTGTTTTGACAGTCCAACAACTCTAGTCAATTATGACTGTTTGACAAAAAGACAAAAAATAAGAAAGAAATAAAATTACAAAAATAAATAAATAAAAAAGTATCACAAGAATATAAGTATATATTTTAAATATATAGTTATATACATATATATACATATACATACTCTTGTATTACGAAAAGTATGTATATATATATATATATATTCAAGTATATACATATATATGTCATTTTCTAACAGTCTCCCTCAAACTTATGGTGAAATCACTGAAAGTTTGTCAAGTAAAAAGTTGAATCTTGGTGAGCATAGTGCCTTGGTGAAGAAGTCAGCAAGTTGATATTCTGATGTCACATAGGGAAGATCAATAGTCTTCTTCAAATATTCTTCACGAACAAAATGGCAATCCATCTCTATATGCTTAGTTCTTTCATGAAATGTATGATTTCGAGCAATGTATATCGAACTCTTATTGTCACAGCACAATCTTGTAGGATTCTGAAGGTGAATCCCCATATCTGAAATCAGTTGTTTGAGCCACACGACTTCCATAGTAGTAGTTGCCATTGCTCTATATTCAGCTTCTGTAGATGATAATGACACCTTTTGTTGTTTCTTGCACCTCCATGAAATCAAAGATTCACCTAGAAATATACAAAAACCAGTTGTTGAGCGCCTGTTATTTGGATCTCCTCCCCAATCAGCATCAGAATATGCAATAAGATCTAAGGAAGAAGAAGAGGACAGAAAGACTCCCTTATTTATAGTGCCTCTGATGTATTTAATAATTCTCATGACTGCACTCATATGAGCTGATGTTGGAGCATGTTGAAATTGACTGGCTATATGTACACCATGGGCTATGTCTGGTCTTGTAATACTTAAATACATAAGAGATCCCACTAACTGTCTGAAGGGAGTTGGATTGTCCAAAGGAACTCCATCATCGGCTCGCATTTTCATTCCAACAATCTCTTGAGTATCAACAACTTTATCATCTGAAAGTCCTGACCTGTCAATAATATCTGAAGCAAACTTTGTTTGTGACAATATGTATCCTCGGTTAGAGTATGAAACTTCTATACCAAGAAAGTATGTTAGAAACCCAAGATCTGTCATTTCAAAAGAATTTTTCAAAAATTGTTTTACTTTCTTGATTCCCTCCTTGTCACTACCTGTAATTAACATATCATCAACATATAAAAGTAAAATTATAATACCAGCAGAAGAGTTCTTGATAAACAAAGTTGTATCAGTATAGCATGGTTTAAAACCATACCTTGTAATAACATTATTAAAAGTATCAAACCAAGCTTTAGGTGCTTGTTTGAGGCCATATAATGCCTTTTTTAATTTAAGCACTTTACCTGAAGGAATTATTAATCCAGGTGGAATATCCATATATACTTCCTCATTGAGATTCTCATTTAAAAATGCATTTTTAACATCCATTTGAAATATATTCCAATTTTTAATAGCTGAAATAGCTACAAGCATTCGAACAGTGGTCATCCTGGCAACAGGAGCAAAAGTTTCTTCGTAATCTACTCCGTATTCTTGAGAATATCCTTTGGCAACTAATCTGGCTTTATGCCTTTCCAAGGATCCATCACTTTTGGTTTTTACTTTAAAAACCCATCTACAACCTATTGTTTTTTTTCCTATAGGTAAATCCAGAATTTCCCAAGTATTAGCATCTTTAAGAGCTTCTAATTCTATGTGCATAGCTTTTATCCATTCAGGTAAATTTTTTGCTTCATTGTAACATGAGGGTTCAAAATATGAGTGGATAGCTATAAGACATGCTCTATGTTTAGGAGAGAATGAATCATAAGACACAAATTTATTTGGGATTCTTGAGGTTCGTTCTGATCTACGAATAGTGGTTTGTTCTGAGATATTTCTGATGCTTCATGATTACTTTGATTTACACCTTCATTGAATGCATTTCGATTTCTTCTAGTGTATACTATTGGTTCAACTATTGTTCTATTTTCAATAAGAGGTTCTACATAAATATTTTCATCATTAGACAATAGTTTGAACAAAAAAGAATAATCAGAGTTTATGTCTTCCGACATGTTTTCTTCAAATCCACTTTCATTTTCAACAAAATTAACATTCCTTGAAATGAGAAGTTTATCATTTTTGGTATCATAACATTTAAATCTTTTTTGTGTTTCTGAATAACCAATGAACGCACAGGAAATAGCTTTAGAAGATAGTTTATCTCCTTTATCATTCAAAACATAACATTTGCAACCAAAGATTCTCAGTCTTTGATAGTCAGGTTGATATTTGAATAATTTTTCAAAAGGAATTTCATTAGATAAAGTTTTGGAAGGCATCTTATTTATAAGATATACTGAGGTTAATGCAGCTTCATCCCAAAGATTTTTTGGAACATTTTTAGCAATAAAAAGAGTTCTTGTAGTTTCCATAATATGTCTGTGTTTCCTTTCTGAAACTCCATTTTGTTGTGGGGTTCTAGGACATGATCTTTGATGTAAAATTCCTTCATTTTCTAAAAATTGTTTAAACTCATTTGACAAGTATTCTCCTCCAGAGTCAGTTATGAGAATTTTGAGTTTACTTTCAAATTGATTTTTAATCATGTTATGGAATGTTTTGAAGGTTGCAAATACATCTGATTTATACTTAAGAAAGTAAATCCAACAATATCTAGTGAAGTCATCAATAAACACAACATAGTAGGAGAATCCGCCTTTAGAGGCTACAGGAGCAGGACCCCATACATCCGAATGAACTAATTCAAAAGGCATTGAGGAGTAAAAAGTTCTTTGACCATAAGGCAAGACTGTCATTTTACCAAGTAAACATTCTTTGCATTCAAAATTATCTTTACAAAGATTCTTGGTAATAGGTACAAAATTTAATTTTCTTATATTTGGATGCCCAAGTCTATGATGCCAAGTCCGTATGTCTTTTGTTTGGACAGTGTTGCAAAATGATTCCTTTGGAATACAAAGGAAATCCATATAATAGAGATCTCCTTGCCTAGAACCTTCCCCAATCAATTTCCCGGACTGGCGATCCTGCACCCAACATTTACTTGATGAGAAAATGACATCACATCCATGATCCGAGATTTGAGAAACAGAAAGTAGATTAAGATGAAGTTTTGGTATAAGTCTTATTTTCGGAATATAAAAGTTGTTATGTTTTGACAAATCATTTTTAAAAATTCCAACACCCTCTATTTCCAAGGCAGTACCATCGGCAGTGGAAACAAATGATGCATTTGAATTAGGTTGACATTCGGATAGTATAGATCTATGTGGGGTCATATGAAAAGAAGCTCCCGAATCAAGAAGCCAAGAGCACATACCAGGAGTAGAAGAGGTTGCAATGGCCGCTCCTGAGGTAGATCCTTTAAGCAGTGGTTGTAATGCCTCCGTCAGTTGAGATAATGATTTGGTGAGGTCTTTGAGATTCAAAGTATCTTCATCTTGTTTTGATGGTGCAGCCGCAACACGCTTTTCTTGAGGCCTATATTTGTATCTAGGACATTGAGGCCTAATATGACCGGGCTCATTACAATTATGGCAAATGATTTTTTATTCTCCTCGATTCTTATTAAAATGAGGAGGTTTATATGGCTTGATATAGTGTCCTGGTTTTGATGCGGCAAGTGCGCAATACTCTTCTTGACCATTGCTAGAAGTAGCAAGCACACTAACATTTTTACTCATGTTTAGCCTAGTCTCTTCTCCACTAAGTTTAGTGAGAATCTCATGAATAGGAGGAGGTGATGAAGATGATAGCAAGGAGGCCCTTGTTTGTTCAAACTCGGGTCTCAAACCATAGAGAAAAGTGAAAAGTCTCTCTTCTTCAACTTGAACTCTCCGCATTTCTATATACTTTCCTTCCCATTTGGGTTCAAATTGGGCAAGTTGGGTCCAAATGGAAGATAACTCCATAAAATAATCTCTTATATTCTTATCTCCTTGTTTAATGTTTCTAACTTTTTCTTTGAGATAATACTTGTGAGCCATATCTTTTTCGATAAACATACCTCTAAGATATTCCCATGCTTCATTTGCCTTTTTGTAACTCAAAAGGTTTGAGGCAATTTTTGTCTCAACTCCACTAAGCATCCATGAAAGAATTTTGGCATTTTTCATTTCCCATTCATCTAATTTTTTGTAGTATTCTTCCATGGCTTTGTTTTTTTCTTCAAGACTAGTCTCAACGTCATTTTCACCTAATGTAATTTTGGGAGTGGGTTCAAGAATAGTACCTCTTACAAATCCCCACAAACCTTGACCCTTGATGAATGTCTCCAAGTGTCCCGCCCAAATGTTATAGTTGTTTCCTTCAAGTTTGAATGGTGGAATGAAGTTGGAGTTGCTTGTATTGTGCGGAAAAAATTCACCCATGATGAATCCAAAAAAAAAAGGAACCACCAATCACGAAAGAAAGAAGGCACGCTTTACGAGGCAGCTCACCAATGCACGGTTGATCATACACCAAGCTTTGATACCATGTAAAGAGTCTTTCACACAATCAAGTCTACAAACAACTTGACAAAACATACATTCACCCAATATGGTAAACCAAAATAGCATACAAAATGCTCCACAGCACAAACATAAGAATAATTACAATGGGCAGCATGCCCTTATTTATAGAGAGGTTACATGAGAGGAGCTATTAAAATAATTGTTGGGATAGCTGTTGGGCTACTCCCAACAGCTCTAATTAGAGCCGTTGGGAGTAGCCCAACAGCTCTATTCAAACAGTCAACATTTTGACTGTTTGACAGAACCTGACAAAAAGGTTGTTGGCTGTTTTGACAGTCCAACAGCTCTAGTCAATTATGACTGTTTGACAAAAAGACAAAAAATAAGAAAGAAATAAAATTACAAAAATAAATAAATAAAAAAGTATTACAAGAATATAAGTATATATTTTAAATATATAGTTATATACATATATATATACATATACATACTCTTGTATTACGAAAAGTATGTATATATATATATATATAAATATATATATATATATATTCAAGTATATACATATATATGTCATTTTCTAACAACTAGCGCATCACAAGTAACACCATAGATAGCCCTTGCATCAGAGTTAACTGCTTTCATGTGGCTGTTTTTTTTCATTGTAATCCCAACCATTCTGCCTCTTCACATAAGATGAAATTATACGTGGCACCTGCGTCTACTAATGCCTTGGTGAGTCTTCTGTTGAGTAGAAGTTTCAAGTACATCAGTTCTTTGCATACAATCGATTTTGCAGTAGTTGTCACCTTCACTGCATTCATCATCAGCATTGCCCCAATAGTTGGTGCCTCTGCAGGTTGATGGACTTCCTCACCCTGAACGACATTCGCAGCTCGAGGCACGCGGTTATCTCCATTCCTATTGGGATACATATCGACCCAATGATCACTATGGCAGATATAATCAAGGTTGTTAAATGCGATTAGGCGAAGCGAGGCATTGAGCCTGCGCTTCGCCTCTGAGGCGTACGCCTCAATGCGGCGTACGCCTCTCACAACATGAGTGTGATGCCTCAACACTAAGTATTATCTAAAATATCGTAAAAATATGTGGCATCACACTCAACGCCTCGCACTAGTGAAACATTTCACTAACTTGCACTGTTGGATGTCAGAAACATGGGGAGTACAGTTGACTTAAATGGCATATTAGAAGTGAAACACTGAAACTTTACTTTAAGCGCATCACAGCAACGCCTCAGTACCTTGAGCGTGCGCCTCGCCTCTGAGGCGTACGCTTCAGGTACTGAGGCGTACGCCTCTCACAACACTGGATATAATAATCACGGCGATGATAGTTGTCGCCCTGAAAGTTATTCCTATTCTGATGGTTATTATTTTGGCCATCTTGTCGACCTTGATTCTGCTGGTTCCCACGGCCAACATTTTGTGCATTATCATTCCTTCGATTGTCCCTTTGATTATTATTGTTACGGTCATTTTCATACTGTCTACTTTAAAATACAGTGTTGTTCCTATCAAGCTCGGCAAGCTTATCCGCAACAACAAGCGTTGCAGCGAGAGTTGGAGGATCATGTCGAATGAGTTCTCTGGCTGCCCACCCTTGCAATCTGTGACTGAAGTAGAACAACTGATCTGCATCATCCATGTTTTCGATGTCCAACATTATCGAGGAGAATGCCTTGACATATTCATGAACTGACCATGTCTGCTTCAATGCCAACAACCTATTGCGGGACAATTTTTCTTGATTTCTGGGCAAAAAAGTAGTCGTGTAACTCTTTCTTGAGGTCCTCCCATGAGACTATCACGACCAACCCACGTCGAACATCATTTAAGCGACGACTCCACTAAAGAGTCGCTTCATCCGCAAAATACATTGTTGCAATGCGCAGCCTATCTGTGTCTTCCTCTATCCTAGTAGCTTCAAGAAATTGCTCCATCTTATAAATAAAGTTCTCGAGGACTCTCGAGTTTCAAGTGCCCTTATACTTTGTGGGCTCAGGTAGCTTGAAACACAACCTATCTACATGCATCGCAGCCCCACCAGCTGGGACAGTCCCCAACTGTTGCTCCAACTGATTATTCTTCTGTCGGACATCCATTTCCGCAACCATGATGTTGAACTGATACAACAAATCATCTAACTTGGTGGCAAGGTCATCCACTGAATCACCAAATTTAGTGGCAAAACTTTCCACAGAGTCTTCCACCCCCTCTACTGTCATCTCTCTATTGAGATCCGTAAAAGCAGCACAAAACCCATTGGCCAACTTCTCCACATTGGTCACTGTCTCAGTCAGCTCAGTAACATCACGCGCAATAACTGACACACGATCATTGGCCATAAAGACTTTTTCAGGAGGAACAATATTGTCGGAATTAGTCATAACATTTCTCTTCCGTGCTATTGTTAATCTCAATGTCGACAAGGCTCTAATACGAACTTGTCACGGGCTTAAAAGCAAAGGCCCCCATGACATAGCGTCGGGTAATCACAAACACCGAAATCAAGCCTTTTAATCACACAAACTCACAACACACATGCAGGATCGGAAGCAAGAATATGCGCATGTACAAACACAAAGAGAGCAAGGAGGCAAGGATGCATAAAACTTCTTTTGTAGCAACTTGTAAGCAGAGTACATAAAGAGGGGGAAAGAGGGGCCCGGTACATGGGATTCTTAAGCCAAAAGGCCATACCTGGCACTTGAGAGTGCTGAAGAGGTATATACATTATAAACAAAAAGGTGAAAACATGGCAGTTCGGAACACTTATTTACCCTAAAAAAAACAATCCTTTTCGGAAAAAAATCAAAAAACACACCTAAGTTTTGGTAATTACATCATACATTTAATAGCAACTTTGACATAACTAAACCCTAGATAGGCATGCATCTCAGATTAAGAAGAGAATTGAACAACTAGCAAGGCCTTTATTGTAAACATGATCATACTTAACAAGCATAGCATATAATTGCCATAATAAAAGACGAAGAATTCAAAAGTATAATATTTAACAGCAAAAAAAGAGTCAAGAAAGTACCCAAAATTCCACTCAGCACACACATATGGACCTATGCGCAAATGTAGATAAAGTCCGCTTGATCCAACTAATTTGACAAACTTTACAATGTCAAATCGCCCTTCAAAGTTATACTGCAAGAGTAGATATTATGGATCCAACTGTTTCTTGAACTCAAAAGGCAAGATAAACCGCTTAATGATTATCCCATCTTAAAATGATAATTAGTTTACCTGACCTCTGACAGGTTCATGCCCATTCCAAAAAACATAGGTCTGAACCACATCTGCACCACCCTCTTTTGTCTTAGCAATTAGGTCTGGCCACATCTAAAGGTTTTCATGAAACAAAATATTATTATTAGAAAAAATAAAGAAAACAATTCCATTCATGTTACCAATCTAAGTACCCTCAAGCACCACAATGAATTAAAGAATGAATACCATTGAGATCCAATATAGTACAAGGTGTAAACTATTGTACATTTACAATACAGTGCTAAGAAACCAAGGAACAGTACTACTATACACCCCTAAAACTAGCTTCAGAGGTGTATCTTACCTTTACAATACATTATGGTTTAGACACATATCATATGACGATCCGATATTTCCATAGATGTGATTTTCCGACAGCAATCTTTTGATATTTTTCTGTTCACTTTTGGCTAGAGTTGTTAGACATATAAGGGGCGTTTTGACCCCTAAGAGAACCCACTCATTTTCTCGTTTTTTGCATGCTTTATATGGCTTTTGTAGAATTTGAGATTTGGGTTCTTCCTCTATTTACTCTAATCTAAATTGGCATGGAGAGGAGGCCGATTTATGCTTTTTATGAACAGGGAGGGTGATCTCTAATATTTTCTTTTATCCATAATACATTTTGAGATCAGGAATCATTGTATTTCTGATAGATCAACAGTAATCCCAGTGAATGTGGCCCCTAATACTTTCAGTAGTAACGAAGGAGGCATAAATGGTTTATTACTAGTTTTTGAATGCCCCAACGAATTATTGTTTTTGTTGAGAGGCTCTTGAGTGACATCTATTGATGGTGTTGGGAATAAAATATCTAAAATCTAGAAATGACCCAGTATAACAATTTTGTAAACCAGTCGGGGAGAAATCAATGAAGTATCTATGACTCAGCATGTTATCTTACAGGTGATGGCAACTGAATAACCACCAGAAGTAACACTGAACTCTGAAGAATAAATGTTAGTGAAGATAAATTGTCACCATCAACAAATACAATTGCTGCTAGCTTCAGAAATCGAGAAAAAATCTTGTGCATATGAAGCAGCAAGAGATAGAACTAAGAAACAAGAATTAAATGATAAAACATTTACTTAGGAAAATATTGGAAGTAGTTAATCACCATTACATGATTTTTTATTTTTTTTATTTTCAAGGATTATAATCCATAGACTGATGCTTTTTATGATAAATATGTTACAATACCGTCTTTTGACAATTACAATACAAGTTACAGTATCTATCTTACTGAGATCGACACTATAGAGAATAAACTTCAACAAATTTAGAAAACTGGAATAGAATTTTACTATATAAATTATAAAACCCAGTTTAAAAAAGGTACAAACCAAAGTTGATAGGACAACAAGATGAAAATCATGTAAGAAACATAATTCAGAAATACTGAGATGACAAAAGCAACATACAACGGCCTAGAAACCAAAAACCATGACCAAAGTAGAAATTATATTTTCTTTCACTAAACTTTAGTAAATTTAAACTAAACAGTATATGAGGGAGACTAAATAACAATTTGGATTTCTGGGATAAGATGAAACATGAAGAAGCCAAAATCATTGACAATAGAGCTTCAGTGCTTCATCATAAATAAAGATTCCATTATTTTATGAAACAACACATGCATTAAAGAAACTGAAAAAAGGAAAACCCCAAATCATTAAAAGCAAGAATGGTCCTAACCCCCAAAACTAAATATTAAAAACTCAAAACCTAAAAAAAGGAAATGAAATCCTTTATCATGTCATAGTTTCAGTTTCCCTCAAACATCAGGAATCACCATAGATGAAGAGAGAGACCATCAGTTTTTAGTGCAGCCATGCATAACTGCACACACAAATTTCTTATCAAGTAGGTATGTATGTATGGGTGGTTTTTTCATGGTTCATTCACCAACGAACATGCTTTGGCTGAAGAAATTTACAAAGAATAACAAAAGTGGATGGTCCAAACTGCACCAAAATGATATACTCAAGAAAATGAAACTTCACATCAGAATTGCTACATGTAACATGATTAACACTAAACTTCAACATTAAAAGACAAGTTAAGAAAGAAAGAGTGTACTACCATGGGGCTTGAACTCATGACCACAAGGTTAAGAGCCTTGTACTCTACTGTCTGGGCTAGAATATGATTGACACTAAATAAAAATGACATATTCATCTATGTAATCAAATATACTTGGAAATTCATGAGAACACAAGAATCTGCTTATTGATAGCATTTCATGGCATTGCAGGATTCCACCACTTTTTGTGCCCCTATAAATTAAGAAATACCATGGTAGTACAATGCATTGATATTCACTACAAGCAGTATCTAAATATGTTTATAAAGAATTAAGGAATGTCTATAGTTAGTTTGCAATGAAAAACATCTTTTTATGTGGTACCTTTACAAAATCTACTAAAATGCCCTTTGGTAGCGTCCATTAATGTGACTTCCAAAATAGTAAGAGGTAAAAAAGAAAGAAATGTAGTGGAAGTGGAACTTGTCAACATCCATGAAATTAACGATAACCAAAACATCATATTCCAGTCAAATTACAAATATTTGAAACACTAGAAATTGATCAAGCAAACTCCTAGAGAACTGAGATATCATTCTGAATTCGCTTCAAAATCAAGAAACTTACACGGGAAACTACTGTACACTCAATCAGGACAAGAAACGACAAACATGATAGAGAACCGATAGGAAGAGGATGGAAATCAGTGAATTCGAATCCTTGTCAACGGATAACAAAAATCCTCATCATATCAACTAGCAGATTTCGTCCCAAAATCAAAGAGCTCACTCAGAACAGACGCTCTATACTCGACCATGAGAAATTACATCGAGAAAACTGCAAAGAAGACAAAGACGATTCTTCTGCTACCGATGATGACGATAAAATAAGGAAATCAGAAAATTTCTAAATCTTATAACTCAATCACACAATTTCTCCCGCAAGATCGAACTGAGTTCCATTCAATTCCATGACACGCTACACTATAAGCAAAATTCAAACTCAACCGAGACATAATCACGGAAACAGTAAGCGACCAGGAAGAAGACGAATAACATCAATATGAAGAAGAAAAGAAGGAAATCACGAAATCCGAAACCCTACAAACCGAACACACGAACTCCCCGTAAATCAAACCCAATTTCCCTCCAGAATCTCGATTCTTGACGGGAAAGCAAAAGCTTTTTTGAGATTAACAAAAAAAAGACGGGAAAGCAAAATCACAACCGAACCAGGCGAAGCAATAAAAAACACACCAAAATGTAAAAAAAAAAACGAGGAAGAAGAACAAGAAAACCGTGTGGAAATCGACTGCATGAACTCCTCATAAACTCAACCTCGAATTCCTCCAAAAATCACAACGCCTATACAGAGAACAATCTCCAAGCCCAGCCAGGAGAAGCGATCAACGACACAGCAAAAACGCGGCAAGAAGAAGAAGAGGAAGAAGTAAATCGGCAAATTCGAAACCCTAAAAAACGAGAATGAGCAAAAGCGGCCGAAATCGAACCTCGGGAGTCGCTCGAGGGTAGTGAATCCCTGCAGAGATGAGGATCCTCCGCCGTCCATCGAGCAGGAGGGCTCTGTGATCGTAGCTCACGTTGAAAGGCTTGAAGAATCCGATCGAAAACGACGATCGAGAGACGAAGGCGATGAAGAAGAGGAGGAGGAGAGAGATATTCAGGCGCATTGTTTCTCTGTATGGGAAATGAGTGACGCAGAGGAAGGCGAAAAAAGAGAAAGGAATAAAAAGGAAGAGTGAAACGGCAGAGAGAGAGAGAGACTGTTTACTTGTCGGTTAGTGCGTGGGGTCCACGAGAAACGATCTTCTCTTATCGGATGGAGCTTGTCGCTGACTCAGACTCCAATTGGACTGGACCGTACCGGGTCAAGCCTAACGAGGAACTGCGTCGAATCTGGATCCGATCGTGCCTGACCCACAAAGTTAAGGGTGTAAATGGATTAAATTTTGCCTAATATCTGATCAAATCTGACTCTATTTAGTTAAAGATATGATTTTGAACTTTTGCTATCAAATCAGATGAATATTGGATTTGACAAATATTTGAATCCGATTACATGTAAAAATTGGTTTCTATATGAGCCAAATTCAAATCCAAACCCAAAATTATTTAGCCAATATCGGGTGCATCCAACCCTAACTGTTGACATCCCTACCCAATGTCACAACTATTGACAACAGGAAAATCTTGACCTAGGCATGGTGACAACTCACGATAAATTGCTTGAAAGTTAAAAACAGCAATTTCTCCTTATTTTTTTGTCAAAAACATAAAATGTGATATTTATTTTTTTTATCGGCTATAGTAAAAAACATGTGTTTTTTTAAAATAAATTTTGTTTATATTTTAAATTTATTTTTCATTGCCAATATTTTGCTAAAAATGCAAAATTTTCAAAACAATCAATTTCTCATTGAGTTTTTGGCTGCCGATATTTTGTCATTTTTAACTTTTGTCACTATGGACCGAGGATAACCTTGCAATAAATTTAAGAAAAAATTGCCTTTTCGCAAAATTCTCAAAAATGTGACACATGTAAATGTACAAATGTGAAAAATTAACAATTAAGGAGTGCACATATCATGATAAAATCAAGATAGAAAATGCACATTTTTTTAAATACCTTTGTTTGGTTGTCATATTATAAAACCCAAAGCATAATAAAATATATAAAGTACATAATTGTATAAAAACAAAAGTTAAAATTATCAATGTTGTGATAAAACTTGAGATAAAAATATATAGTAGGTAGGAGTTTTGGATTCTATGTGGAATTGTAACTGCTTCTAAAATATCTAGGCAAACTTGCAATATTTTTAAAATATCAGTATTGTGACTATGGACTGACTCGGGTCCATATATGAATTTGGTGCATTGGCCCCTATTTTGGATCCAGAATGAGTTAAGGCTGACTCGGGTCCAGACTTGAGGCTGAACTTGATCATTGCTCGGCATTATCAAACTTGGCAAGAATAGGTATGAAAACATCATTTAGGTAAAACAAAATAAAAAATGGATCAATTCTAACATGGGCTTGATTTGGTCCATTACCAACATGATGATACCAAAATTATGTCTCAAATTTAGGTTGAATTTTTATTTGAATGTGAATTTAATTTAGATTTGAATTGAATGTGAATTTGAATTTGGGATTTAATTGAATTTATATTTTAATTGAATGTGAATTTGAATTTGGATTTGAAAATCAATTTGAATTTTATTTGAAAAGAACGTTGAATTAATTAAATCAGTTGAGGAAATAAGAGTCATAAGGTCTATGTGGGCCTCTCGTAATTACCTAAAAGTCCTATTTAGGCCTAAAGCTAAACCAACTCAATTGGTTTTTTATTTTCATTAAGAATCCAAGTTAGCTAATGTATCTTTCATTTTTATTTCATATAATAATGCTAATGAGCCTAGGTTTTATACATTTACAATTAGGTAGTAAAAATTTAAACTAGATAGGCCTATAAAGCAGTTTTCTTAAGGGATTAGAAAACTCCACATAAAACTACATATAGGGACTCCTCCCACACGCCCCTTTAGTGTACTCATATTTTTAAGATCCCTATTCCCTATATATTTATCTTCCTATTTTTCCTTCATCCCACACACTCCTCTTTTTGAAAAAAGGAAGCCAGTGTAGGTGGTGCATATATAGGAGAATCCGATATAAGTGAGCACCCTAGTTGAATTTTTTTGTATCTTGGGTTTCAACCTTAGTTTCAGATCTGAATTTGAACTTAGATCGAATGCTTTTCCAAATTTGTAGCCTTTGTTTAGTTGTGAATGGTTTTCAGGAGTTTTTTCGGACATGTGAAGTCGAATAATGCATGATTTTATGAAAAAGGTATGAAAAACCTATACAAATAGGTTCGTATTTAAGATTGAGTCATGTGAATCCATATCTTAATTCAAGTTCACAATTTATAACCATAGATTGAATCTATGTGTGGGTTTTTGCATCAGTTTCTTTGAAAATATGCAAAATGGCATCGCGGAAGTATGCAATTTGAATTTTGGATTAACCTAACTTCAATTTTTATATTCTTTTGTGTGTTTAGCATAATGGATGGTTAGATTGTCACTTAAGAATCTGATCTATGAAGGATCTTATATGGTTTTGAGTTTAGAGGTTTTAATTAACCAAAATCTTTTTTTAAAAATCATTTTTTAGAAAATGTATTTTCTTATATAAAAATGTTGGATCTTCTATTTGATTCATGATATGTATGATATCTTTGTGTTTTCAACATATTTAGATGCGTATAAGTATAAATATGATGTGTGATTGATGAATAAAAATTATTAAATTCATGTTCTTGGCATTTTTTATTAAATACATAAAGTTCTTGATGTCTTTTTTTGAAACCTGCATGTTGTTATGCATTTCTATTCTGACCAACCTTAAAGAAAAATCTTGTTCTCTAAAACATTGAACCCATCAATTCTAAAAATTTAGAGAGATGTTTCAGACATATATAAAAATTTTAAAAAAATTAGGCGCAAATAAGTTTCGGGTTGGGAGGTATGACCTTTGCAAGTTGACATAAAATTTTTATCTTGATAGAAAATTTGTGTAGAATACATTTTTTTATAAAAATCATAGATCTAGATATATTTTTGATTTATGGCTGATATTTTTATGTTTGTTAGTTTGTATATTGAAAAATGTATGATAAAAATCTTGTAGTCTGATTCTTTATTTTTTGAAATTTAAAATTCATGCAATATTATTCCAGAATCTGTAATTTCTGAGAAGCAGTCTATCAATGAACAAAAATAACAAGTATTGTTTTAATTTTAATTCTCTGTAGGAAAAGAATTTTAACTTAAGATTTTTTGGGACTTGTGTTAGACATATCAAGTCACCCTTATCAAAAATATCATAATTTATTTCATTATATATAATGCATGGTTGATGTTTCTTTAAAAAGACTGAACCAAACATGATTGTTCTATGAAGAGAATTTTCATTGGAACCATGCCTTTATCCCAACTAGTGGAGGCCTTACAACCGCTTCTCAAATGATCATATTCTTTTATCTCAGGTGTCGCGGTCTCCTGTTCTTCTCCTTGAGGTAAATTTTTTGGGCTTTTGGACTCCGATGCATCTTTCTATATAACTCCTAATAATTTTTTGCTCTTTGAATTTAAAAAGCATTCAAGTATGTTTAATGTTTATACCACGGATGATTATGCTCTTAACTTCAAAAGGGTTGGTGATTTTAAAAAACTCTTTAAAAATTTTTATACCAAAAATCAGATTTGTTCTAAAACTCAACTTAAGTCTATTTTTTGTTTCTCAAATGGCCGATCATGGTTATAGAATCTCTTTTTCATCAAAATAATGTTTGGTGCAGGATCTTCAGTCCAAGATGTAGATTGAAAAAGGCCATAGAGAGGAAGATCTTTATTGCATGTATCGATTGATTATCCATATAAACAATTTTTGTTACAATGTACAAGATTTGGATATTATTTTGTGGCATCAAAGGTTAGGTCATCCTAGCATATCTAAATTATCCAATGTATCACATTTAAAAAAAAATTATACTGGAAATTTTGATTAGAATAATTGCATTCATGAAAAAATGAAGGTTATTCCCCTTAAAGAAATAACCTTTTTTTTCTACTAAACCACTTGAATTAATACATTTGTATGTATGAAAATCGACACCTATTAGAATCTCCATTAGTTCCACTCTTATCCTTATGTGATGCATCAACATTTGAAAATTAAAAATCATGCAATATTGTTTTAGAACCTATAATTTCTAGGAAGCAGTCTATCAAAGAACAAAAATAACTTATATTGTTTAAATTTTAATTCTCTGTCAGAAACAAATTTTAACTCAAGATTTTTTGTGACTTGTGTTAGACATATCAAGTCACCCTTAGTAAAAATATCAAAATTTATTTTATTATGTGTAATGCATGACTGATGTTTCTTTTAAAAGACTAAACTGAACATGGTTATTTTGTGAACAAAAAAAATCATTATAATGAATGACTAACTCAAGGTTTCAGAATTTTTATTTTTTTATCCGAAATGAGTTTAAGTATAGTTTTTTTTTAGATAGCTAACGTGTGTGTGAATTTATAATAAAAAATTTAGAATCTAGATCATTTTATATGATTTATAGCATAATTTTTAATGACTAAGAAATTATGTCATAGCTGTTTCGAATTGGGAACTTGTGGTTGCATGCATGTCATGCTTCTAAAAGTGAATCAGATGAATATAGTTTGGTTTCAGAGCTGAACCAGATGGACACATTATCTGTTAGTGAACAGTGTATGGGCTTAATGAGGTTGTATGATTGTGTCTTCACTTATGAACATAATTAGATTTCTATATTATAATTTTCTATTACAATACTAAAATGCACTGCATGATATGTTAATATGCTTACATGATGTTATAGAATACAACATAATATTATAATATGCTTACGTGCAACATAATATGGAACATGTGAAACATGATGATATGCTGATGTACACTGAATAAATGATTGAATGTATGTTGGTATGCATATGCATGAAGTGACTTACGTATTGATACCATGTTTAAATTATTACATATTTGTACCCCAAAGGTGGCAATGTTGTGCCTGAATTGGTGGCTATAGACCCTGTGTGTGGTTAATTATATTTATGCATGCATGAAAAGAGAATTAATTAAATAAAGTGAAATATGCATTAGTTCTTTTGTGACTTACAAATAAAATGAAAGTGGTACTCAGTTATGTGAAAATTTGTTTATAGCATAGAAGGCTACTTTTACCACACTGCAGAGAGAGATAACTAAGCTACCACTGCAATCGCGGAGTGGCATGTATGGTCTTTTGCTGAAGAAAATTCTGATATATTAAGTTAGTGGGTTGGAGACTCTTTCAATATTGGATCGCCCCACACCCGGGTCCAGTGAAGTTGTGCAAGGTCACGTTAATAAGTCACAAATTGGTTAAAAATATATCCTAAATTGTTGCCTCTGATTCAGGAAGGTCAATGTAGTATCCACATAATGTGTTTGTGATAGAGAAACAATCTTGTATTATGCACATAATTAAAACATTGCATGCATCATCTAAGTAAAAAAAGACAAAAATAAAGATAAGAAGTTACTTATGCATTAAAGAGATATTTAATCATTATGGTAAGTTAGTGTATAAATGTGTGAATTATTAAAAGTTATGTAAATGATATTCCTTAGATGTACATGTGTTAATTGTTAAAATTGTATATAGTTCTGATTAATGCACGTCGTAGTAAAGTTATTACAAAACTGAAATTATTTGATGATATCTTAATTTGTGCATTGTTTATTACTTGGGGACGTTCTCACCCCATATAATTTTAACATTTTAGATAATAAGGCATAATAAAATTGTTTCTTTTCGGACTTGAATGATTTGAATGTGGTCGGACCTTGTTTTTGGATGCTATGGAGTTTGGTGCTAGACTCCGAGATTGACTCATTGCTTTTGAAACTGCTTGTTATGAACAATTTAAATTAATTCAGTGTGAAAAATGATTTTTAAATTTATGAAATTTATTGGAATAGTTACTAGTTTGATATTGTACCTGTAGCATTTACGTTTTTCACCATCTTTATATTTTTTTGGTAAAGGGTTATTGTTCTTGGATGTCTCTTTCTCAAACTTGGTTTTAGTGAGTTATTAAATGTAGTGCTTGCACACAAGCTGACTCTTTAGAGCTTAATCTGATTGAAGTAATGGTATAGATAAGGTCTTGCAAAAAAAAATTACTTTAAAAATCAAGTTATAAATTGAGGGCATTACACTAACACTTTTCTACCATCACCATCATCATCATTTCTACCACCGCCACCACCACCACCACCACCATCACCACCGCCATTATTTTCACCACTAGCACAATCACCATTGTCATCATTTCCCTTACCATCATCACCATTGCCACTACCACTATCATCACCATTGTCATCATTGCCCTTACCATCATCACCATTGCCACTACCACTATTACTACCACCATCATCACCATTGATAACACAACCACTATCATCCACCATCACCATCATCACCATTGTTCACTAATCTTCTTTTCTTATTTATTATAATTTAAATAGTTGGTGATCCAAACACTCAAGTAAAAAAAATGGCAGGTATCTTTTAGATCATGGATTTTTTCCATAAATTTTATATCTGAAAATGTTTGATGTTAACAACCATTATGATAGACTAACTAGTTTTGCAGGATGTCAAGCTAAATCCTTATGAATGATCGTATCTGAAATATAAGCTTGCTCACATCTCATGAAGATTGATGTACACATTCGATTCTAAATCGATGAGAAAATAGAAGACTTGAAGAGTTGTGATGTACTTATCAAAATGTTTGTATTATATTTTTTTATTTTACATTATATGTCAAAATCCCTTGAATTAGATACACATCACACACATCACGTAGTGTTTATATTTAAAAGAATATGTCTAGTACAAGAGAAAGTTTTATTTTTTAGACAAATTGCTTTTATTACAAAATTAAATAAAACATGATTTTTTATTTACTTGTTTTATTTATTTTGTTCACATGTTTTATAAAAAATATTCAAAAGTTTTTGTTCATATGATTTTAACGATAGACGTCTTTTAGAGAAAGGTTTTTGAAAAAGTTATTTTTTTATATTTCACGTGGTATTTTTTTTAAACTCAACTTTAGAGAAATGTGTTCTAGAAAGAGATGTTAAAATAGATCAAACAATTTTTAGAGAGAGAGAAAGATGTTGAAACAAGTTTTGACTGCTTTAACAAAATCTAGTTTTCAAAAGTTGTGTTTTGACATTTTTTTAAAAAGACATCTCTTGGAGAATTTTTTTTTAAGAGACGTGACAATTGAAAAAGAAAGACGTTGAAACACTTTGAAAGAAGAAGACGTTGAAACAATTTTTAATTGTTTAAAAAAAATGTCTCTTTGACATACCTAAACAAAAAGATATGTTTGTATTTTTAAGAGACAACCTTTCCTTCCAACGTCTTTTTTGAAACCTTCTTATAGGTATTACCTTTTGAAAGACAACAAAACACAACTACAACTGCAGAAAAAGAAAAAATCATGAGGTTCTAAGAAAAAAATCTTGTTTTTTTTTTAAAGCACTAGAGGGCCATCTCATTCAATGATTGTTCAAGTGGCTTATAGGATTCCATTACATGTTATGCAATTTACTTTTTGAACTGTTGTAGAGTATCTCAGTGTAAGATCCTAGAATTTTGAACATTTATTTAATTCAATAAAGATGCATTTTAGTTTATTTTCATATTTAATTTTACAGAATTTATTTTAAGCAAAAGAAATAAATTTAAAAAAAATCTAAATTAAAATTAAAGGTTTATAGAGAATTTAACTCGATAAAAATCTCCCTAAAGACTTAGTTGGAAACCAGTATAAAATCCAATTCAAATTGGATTTGGATTCGATCCAATAATTTTGAAACTAGTGTTTGAGTATTGGACATGGTATATATTCTAAATCCATTCTCGATTTGGGTTTGGATTTTTCTAAATGGAACTTAATGGTAAGGAGATCCAAATTGGATCCGAATTAATTAGGAAACCCAAATGAGGATTTAATTTAACAGATAAAAATTTAATGTATTTTAATTTATTATAAGTGAAAAGGGTGGCTCAACCCTAGCGGGTATTCAAATAAAAACAAATTGAAAAGAAAAGGAAATTTTAGAAGAAGAGATACACACGCCAAATCATCATATGTGAACACTTTAAATTTTGGTAAGTACACTATTCAAATTTAATTCAAAGAATTTTTTTTAAAACAATCAAGAAAAGTTTAAAGGAAGGAAAATAATGGAAAGAAATAACACATAAGTATATATATATATATATATATATATATATATATATATATATATATATATATATATATATATATATATATATATATATATATACTTCAATAGTCATTTATGTTGAAAGTGATATATATTTATATATATGTTGTCAGACATATATATATATATATTGGTATACATGAATAAAAATATATGTGCATCCAATTAAAAATCAACAACTGTTCATAATTGTGCATTGTAGATATATTAACTCGCTTCTTCGTCCGAGACAATAGTTCTTTTCGGAAATGAGGTAAAAATACAATTCTAAAGGGTTGTTATTATAGTGTACATGTGTTATCGCATAAGTTGTTATTTTATCTCTTATGCATGAAAAGATTTAAGTATCCTTTATTGAACATTGCGAAAAAAGTATTTGAAATGATTATTTCGCTTGAATTTAATTATGATTCGCATGTGAATGTCATGGGCTTAATTCTATATGTTATTTAGTGCATATGTATGGTTGTAAATATGTGTTGGCTCATGAATTGTGTGAATGTTCGAGAATGAACGAAGTGGGTTCACTAGAACTTATGCAGTGCCACATGAGCACTTGTGTCTTTGATTGTGTGTCATACTTGTATGTTCGCCAATGATTTGGGTAAAATGGTCAGAAGATTGTGTGTTTTGCCTACACATTGGGTTTGTGGTCAAATTGGACCTACAGGGTACTCTATGTATGCCCAAAACTAAAAATAATGGATAAATGCATGAAAACAAACATAAGTCAAAGCATGACTGGTTTTGTACGAGTTTTATTTTCAAACCTCGTTGGTGTTTCGACACCATGAGTACCCCAGATGAGTGATCATAATGCATCATAAAATAATGTTTTGACTACCACACGTATGTAGTCAGTGTTCTTGCCATGATACCATGCACATTTGTATTCTGATGTGATATATAGGTTCTCAAAGCCCTGGTTGCCCAATAAGGCATGTACAATAATGTCATAAACACTAAATTGATAAGATTGATGCTTATTTGGTCCCGGTGCTACATTGGAGAGGATAGATGATACATACTTTAGTGTGTTGGTGGTGTATGTTTAACTTGCTATGAGCGACAATAGCTCGATGGTTCCTCGCCTTAGAGACTTAGGGAACCAAGTCTACCACTTTTGTCATAGGTTGGTAGATCCTATAACTTCTACATAAGTCCAATGCATCTTGAAATCTTAGCCTTTAGGGGAGTTCTCTCGGTTATTACACTGTCCCTCTAGAAATCTATTTCAGATAATCAACCCCCGATTGGTTTCACTTGTCTCAACGTAAAAGATAAATATGAACTATGTTTCAGATAATCTAGAAATATGTTTCAGATAGTCATTCACAAGGGGCTAAATATGAAACATAAAAGATAATTGTACTAACTTTACATTTCTGAATGCAATTGATGTTGCATAATGAATTATGAGAATGTTAGTTTTGAGATATGATTAGAGATATGTTGTGTCTTTGCATGATCAAACATTTAATCCCTTGTGATATATGTTCTTTGAATTATGTGAATGCACTATGGTTAGCTTTGGAATATGTCATGAGAAATGTCATTAATGAATACTTAACCTTTTATTTCTTATGGTGCATACTCTCATGTATTTGATAGTATTTATGATACTAATGAATGTTCAAACATTTAATCTAATATGATGCATGCTCATATATGTCTGGTACATCATTTGTGTTCTTTGGGACAAGTTTTCCCTACTGTGACTAATGTAGTCGATTGACATTTTGGTAAAAATTTATAGGTACAAAATGATTGCAAGAGCTTTTGTGGGAAGTTGCAGATGCCATCATGATTTACACAATCTCTAGGGATCCTGACTACTGATTATTTATTTGAATATTTTACCATTTCATTTAAATACATGTATTGTAATAATCCTTTTAAATTTCTAGGTAATTAAACTCTGATTTTATTAATTTTAATTGATATCATGTTTCGATGCTAACTCCTGTAACTTGCCCAAGATGTTCGTCATTTCAATTAAATCATTTTTGTTGTGTTTACTACTTAAAAAAAATTTATCAAAAAATTTAGGTAAAATTTTGGGTGTTACATGATACGATTTTTGAAAACAATATTTTTAAACCAAGAATTGCGCACCAAATAATAATTTTAGAACCAATTCTTACACTCGTTGCAAAATAACAAGTCGGATCATCTCCTTAGGGAATGGAACTTAGGCAAAACAATTCACTGAACTTTACTTTATTAATAACTGGAAAAAATTACACTATTCTTAATTTACAATGTTAATTAAAACAAAAGAGACAAAAATAATGAAATTCTAAACTAACTCGGGCCCTCTAGAAAAATCCAAGGAGCTTTATTAATATATTCTTTTGTATCTATCTCAGCGCACCCTCCTCCTTATGTTGGCACGGTATAGAGACCTGTAATATAAGAAAAACAAAAAGGAACCTACCTTATTCTGAACAAAAAACAAATATTCTAACTAAATTAGGGATGATAATATAATTAATTAAATGGAACTAAATTAAAAAGGGAACAATAAAATTAACAAATTAAGTAAACTAAACAATAGCTACACTTAATGCTAAAAAGAATATCGGTTATTATAATTTAAACTAAACTATCTAAATTATCTAAATATAATTAATTAATAAAAATATAAAATAACTAATTTATGTCGAAACTAACAAGAATCAAGAAACTAACTACTAACTAAACTATTCTAACTAATCAAGAAACAAGAAAACAACTAATTAATTTAATTAACCAACTAACAAGAAAACAAAAAACACATGCTAACCAAATTCAAGAATCAAGATATTAAACTAACAAACTACTCTAACAACTAACAAATAACCAATATGTTGTACAAAATACACATCTAAACTATCTAATAACAATTCTGTTACGACAATGAAGCCATACATGATACTTCAAGTACAAGGTTTTGATGATGAGCAAGTGGAATCAACTGCATTTCAGCTAAGGCTATTGAAGAATTCAGTGAAGAATCTTTGAAGACTAGTGTGCAAATGTTTAATTCATTAAAAGTCTTAGATTCTTGTAAGAGCCTTACTTAGAGTGCATATTTAGGTTGCATTTCACCTTAAAAGTCTTTAGAAAAACTTTTCTAAAAGAAACTCTTTTGAAAATCTTTTTAGAAAACACTTTTCTTAAATTTTCATGTTTATTAGTCGACCAATAGACTTATCAGTTGACTAATCCTTTCGCGCCATATTTTCTAAAAAGTCATTCTTGTCAAATTAGTCGACCGAAGATTTTATCAGTCGACTGGACAGAATGTCTGTTTTCGGCCGATGGACCGATGATGAAAAGAAGACTGCTTCACTTAATGTCAAGGCAATGAATGCCTTATATTGTGGCGTTGACAAGGTAGAGTTCAATCGCATCTCTCAATGCTCTACAGCTAATGAAATCTGGCATACTCTTCTCGTAACACACGAAGGTACGTCAAAGGTAAAGGAATCTAAAATTGCTTCTTTAGTTCATAAATTTGAATTGTTCAAAATGAAGCAAAATGAATCTATATCGGACATGGTAACTAGAATGACCGATATAACTAACACTTTGAAATCCCTTGGAAAAGAATATTCACAAGTGGAGTTAGTCAGAAAGATTCTAAGATGTTTAACTCCTGAATGGGAGAGAAAAACCACTCTATTGAAGAAGCAAATGATCTCAATATTCTCACTCTTGAAAACTCAGTTGGTAACCTAATGGCATATGAGGTCCAACTTCAAGACAGACAAGAAGAAGAGCCTAAGAAGAAATCTCTTGCTTTTAAGGCTACTTCTGACTCAGAAAATTCTGAAGAAGATGAAGATGAAGATATTGCCCTCATCACAAGGCAATTCAGAATATTCATCAAAAAGGGAAGATTTCAAAGAAAGGCAAAGAAAGCAGATTCTTCCATTCTCAATGAAGTAAAGTGCTTTAACTGCAAAAAGGCAGGACATATCAAGAAAGATTGTCCTCTTCTCAAATTCAAGCCCAAAGACCAATTCAAGAAGAAAAAGGCATTTCAAGCCTGTTGGGATGATAGTGACTCCTCTTCCGATGAAGAATCAAATGAAGAAGTCGCCAACATGTGTTTTGTAGCACAAGAAGATTCGGTAAGTCAATTTGACTATGATGAGTTATTTGAAGCATTTAATGATTTATATGCTAAATTTAAGAGTCTTAATTCTAAAAATAAAGAGTTAAAAACTGAAAATTTAACTCTTGACTCTCAAAATAAAGTGTTACTTCAAGAAATAGAAGATCTAAAGAAGGAAAATTCTTGCCAAGCACTTGAGATAAAAGAAATTGGAGTTAGAACCAATTTCTTACAAAAGGAAATATCTAGTCTTAAAGAAAAGTCAAATGATCTTCTTTCTATAGTGACCAAATTCACAAATGGTCAAGAGAATCTAGAAAAACTTCTTGGTTCTCAAAGATGCTCAGTTAATAAAACCGGATTTGGATATAGCTTCTTTGATACTCAAAATAGACCAAACTATGTGGTGAAAAATCAAAGACATTATTCTCAACCTTTTGTTCATAAAACTAAACTTTCTAGTTCTAATAGAAATGCATCTAGAAATGATTATTCTAGAAATGTTTATTCTAAATTCTTTTATAGAAAGAATATTTATTATCAAAGGAAACCAAAATCCAAATGGATATGGGTTCCTAAGACTAACTCTCATGGACCCAAAAATAGAAAGGGGTCAAATGCTCTGTTTTCTGATTTTGTTGTAGGTACACAACATAAGGAGCAAATGGATATTGGACAGCGGCTGTTCCAAACATATGACTGGAAGGCCGGAGTTATTTTCCACCCTCCAAAATAAGGATGGAGGAACCATCACCTTTGGTGACAATAACAAGGAAAAAGTGATAGGTATTGGTAATATTGGTAATCCAAAATTTCCCTTGATAGAAAATGTTCTTTTAGTAGATGGTTTAATGCATAATTTAATATCTATTAGTCAATTGTGTGATAAAGGTTTTCATGTTTCTTTTGAAAATAATTTATGCTTAATTTCCGATTTTCAATCTAAAAAGATCATTTTTAAAGGTAAAAGAAGAAACAATGTGTATGCACTATATCTAGATGAATTACCCTCTTTTAATGAAAAATGTCTTATTGTTTCAAATGAAATTCAATGGTTATGGCACAAGAGACTTGGACATGTTAATTTTAAAATTATTTCAAAATTATCCAAGAATGATCTTGTAAGAGGCCTACCTAGAATACCATATAAAAAGGATCACTTATGTGATGCTTGTCAAAGGGGTAAACAAATCAAGAGTTCTTTTAAAGCTAAAGATATAGTTTCAACAAAACGTCCTCTTGAACTTTTACATTTAGATCTATTTGGACCATCTAGAATTCAAAGTTTGAATGGTAGCAAGTATGCTTTTGTTATAGTAGATGATTATTCCCGGTTTACATGGGTGATTTTTCTAAAAAGCAAAAATGATGCTTTTTCACAATTTTCTAAACTTTGTAGAAGAATTACAAATAAAAAATCTACATCTATTATTAAAATTCGTAGTGATCATGGTGGTGAATTTGAAAATGAATCTTTTCTAAAGTTTTGTGATTTACATGGTATATCTCACAACTTTGCTTTTCCTAGAACGGCTCCACAAAATGGAGTTGTTGAAAGAAAGAATAGAACTTTGCAAGAATGTGCTAGAACCATGCTTCAAGATAAAAATTTACCAAAATATTTTTGGGCTGAAGCAATTAATACAGCATGCTATGTCTTAAATCGTGTTCTTATTCGACCAATTTTACATAAAACATGTTTTGAATTGTATTATGATCGTATACCAAAGATCTCATATTTCAAAATTTTTGGTAGTAAATGTTTCTTGTTAAATACCAAAGAGAATCTTGATAAGTTTGATTCAAAATCTGATGAATCAATATTTCTTGGATATTCTTCTAGAAGTAAAGCATATTGTATTTTCAATAAAAGAACATCTTGTATTGAAGAATCTTTACATGTTGCATTTGATGAGAATTGTGAGCAGGTTATTCCTCTAAGCGAAGAAGAAGAAGCAATACTTCAAGAAGAACCCTTGATAGAGAGTACTTCTCAAGAAAATATTCCTCTTCAACCGGTTTGGAAAGAAGTTCCTAATCATCCACATGAACAAGTTATTGGTGAAATAAAGAGTGGTGTCCAAACTAGAAGGCAATTAGAAAAATATTGCAAATGTTGCTTTCATATCTAAATTAGAACCAAAGAATATCAATGAGGCATGTGATGATGAATTTTGGCTTTTGGCCATGTCTGAAGAACTTAACCAATTTACTAGGAATGATGTTTGGGATCTAGTTGATAGACCAAAGGATCATCCAGTAATTGGAACAAGATGGGTCTTCCGAAATAAGCTGGATGAAAATGGTGAAGTCATTCGTAACAAAGCAAGGCTAGTGGCACAAGGCTATAATCAAGAAGAAGGCATAGATTTTGATGAAACCTATGCACCAGTGGCTCGATTAGAGTCAATTCGTATGATGCTTGCTTTTGCTAGTTACATGAACTTCAAGTTATATCAAATTGATGTTAAGAGTGCATTTTTAAATGGACACATCAATGAAGAAGTTTATGTAGAGCAACCTCCAGGCTTTGAAAATGAGAAATATCCAGAAAAAGTCTACAAATTGAAAAGAGCTCTGTATGGACTCAAACAAGCACCAAGAGCGTGGTATGAAAGACTACGAAATTTTATAGAACAATCTGGTTTTTCCATTGCTCGGGTAGACTCCACTTTATTTATTAAACATTTTAATTCAGATATTCTTATTGTGCAAATTTATGTTGATAACATAATATTTGGTTCTACTAATGATTCTCTTTGTAAAGAATTTGCTAAGGCTATGCAGGAAGAGTTTGAAATGAGCTTGATGAGCGAATTAAACTACTTCCTTGGACTTCAAATAAAGCAAACTGAAGAAGGAATCTTCATCAATCAGGCTAAGTATACAAAAGAACTTCTCAAGAGATTTGGGATGGACTCATCGAAATCAAGAAAGAATCCTATGAGTACAACTACTTCTCTTGATAAAGATGAAAATGGTAAAAGTGTAGATACTAAGCTCTATAGAGGTATGATCGGATCTCTATTATACTTAACTGCCAGTCGACTTGATATTATGTTTAGTGTTTGTATGTGTGCAAGATTTCAAGCTAATCCAAAGGAATCTCATTTAACTGCAGTAAAACAAATTCTTCGTTATTTGAAAGATACTTCAGATTTCGGTTTGTTTTACCCAAAATCATCTTCCTTTGATTTAGTTTCATATAGTGATGCAGATTTTGCAGGAAGTAAATCTGATCGCAAGAGTACTAGTGGAACTTGTCATTTCTTAGGAAATTCTTTAGTCTTTTGGTTTAGTAAAAAGCAAAATTCAGTATCACTCTCAACAACTGAAGCTGAATATATAGCGGCTAGTTTAGCATGTTCACAAGTACTTTGGATGAAACAGACCTTAAAAGATTTTGGTTTAAACTACTCCACAACAACTATTTATTGGGATAACACTAGTGCTATAAATCTTTCGAAAAATCCTATTCAGCACTCAAGAACTAAGCATATTGAAGTTAGACATCATTTTTTAAGAGATCATGTGTTAAAAGGAGATATTTCATTAAATTTTATTTCCACTAAAGAACAACATGCCGATATCTTCACTAAACCTCTTAAAAATGAAGATTTTATGAGAATTAGGAGAGAACTAGGTATTTGCTCATTTTTGGATTTATAAAAATGCTGATTTTTGAACAAAATCTCAAAATCGCACTATACTAGTCGACCGATAAAATTCTAGTCGACTGGTGTTTTTATACTTTGGAATGTATCGCATCATATTAGTCGACCGATATATTTCTAGTCGACTGATGATATTTTTAGAATAAGTCACACTTTTTTAGTCGACCGATAAAGTTTTAGTCGACTAAATTTTTTTAAAAAAAAATTTAAGTGAAGGGACCCGACACCCCTTGGATTTGTTTTAAAACCCGTTTTTTTTAAGAGGCATCGTTTCACTTCGTACCTTTTCGTTTTTAAAAAAAAAAAAACGAAACCCTTAAACTGAAAACCCCTCTTTCTCTTTTGCCTCTCTCTCTCTTCCGAAAAACCCTCGGAATGCCGTTCGATTCCATCTTCGTCGAGATTTTCCTGCCGTAACAGGGAGACGCTGGAATCTTCTGGCCGTGATCTTAAAACGCCGGAATCCTCTTGTAGTGACTGGCGCATCTTCAAAAACACGCTGGAACTCTCTTGCCGTGACAGTGTATTGCCGGAATCCTCTTGTGGCCGACCTCTCCTCGCCGTCAGCCACTGCATCGTCCTTAGTTTTTGATCGCCGAAAAGCTTTTTCCCCTTGCCGGACGTCATTTGGAAGCCGACATTTTGGTAACCATGCCTCGTACGAAGTCTGCATCTGCAAAAGGTTTAGGTTCTCCTCCTCCAACACCTACTTCAAGACATGGTTTTTCACTAAGATTACTTCGCAATCCTCTTCTCTATGACACTTTTGGATCAATTTTTGCACTACCTATTTTACCAGGCCGAAATGTTCTATTTCACTTGTTTTCTCGTTACAAAATAAGAGAATTATTTCCTGGTATTTCACATCTTTTTTATGCTTGTGCAGATACCCTTCACTATCCTTTTCTTATTCACTTGTTTTACACGAATTTACAAATGAATCATGAAACTGGAGTTTTGTCTTCTCTTGTTCGTGATGTTGAAATCGAGTTTGATTCGAAATTACTTGGAGAAATTCTTGAAATTCCACCTTTAGACACTCTTTTCAACACTATTGAATTGAATGATGAAAGAGTTTTTGAACAAATTCTTCTTCCAGAAGCACCTCACTGCCCTCCTTTCAAAAATACTAATCTTCAAACTCGTGCACGCATTGCTGGACGAATCCTTGCCCACAATGTTCTACCCAAAACTGGTTCTTTTGATTATTATTCCACAGATCTATCTACGACTCTTTATGTTTTATTTGGAAATATTTCTGTCAACTGGGCCAATGTGTATTTTACAAACTTATGGAAACAAAAACCATTTCTTCCTTATGGTTGTCTTTTAACCCGTATTTTTAGACATTTTAAAGTTCCTTTAACAAATGAAAAGTACATTGAGCAAAAAGAGTTCTTTGATCAAACAATTTTTAAAAGAATAAAAATTAAATATCTGCCTCCCTTAAATGTTGATCAAACTGAACCATCTGATCCTAATGAACCATCTATTTCTGAACCTTCACCTTCTGCGACACCTTCATCTCATGCAAAAAGAAAGAAATTTTCGACAAATCAAGACCATGATGAAGTTATGCAGAGACTATAAGCTTTGGAGTTGCATCAACACACTTTTCGTGAAGATGTGACTCAACAACTTGCTTCAATTCAGAAGGATGTAACTGCCATTAAGGATTTGCTAAACTCTCTTTTCTGATCCTTGATCTTTGAAAAACATACTTTATGGGTTGTAATATTTTTAGACTTGTATCTCTATTTCTGCTTATGCTATTTTTGCCCTTACTCTTTTTTATTCTGACAAAGGGGGAGAAAAGATAAAGATAGCATTACAGGAGATCTTGCATTGATAAAGATAGCATTACAGGAGATCTTGCATTGATAAAGATAGCATTACAGGAGATCTTGCATGAGAAATGCAAAATTAAGAGAAAAAGAAAGCTTTGAATGAATGTATTTCTAAATGCATGAAGAAATGATGAATGGAAATGCAAACCAATCAATATGTGATATATGTGCTTTAAATGTGCTAACTTTTAATGTTTTGCAGCATATTGATAGGGGGAGTAAAATCTCCATCTATGCATCTAAAAAGTTTGATTAAGTTTGTCATCATCAAAAACGGGGAGATTGTTACGACAATGAAGCCATACATGATACTTCAAGTACAAGGTTTTGATGATGAGCAAGTGGAATCAACTGCATTTCAGCTAAGGCTATTGAAGAATTCAGTGAAGAATCTTTAAAGACTAGTGTGCAAATGTTTAATTCATTAAAAGTCTTAGATTCTTGTAAGAGCCTTACTTAGAGTGCATATTTAGGTTGCATTTCACCTTAAAAGTCTTTTGAAAAACTTTTCTAAAAGAAACTCTTTTGAAAATCTTTTTAGAAAACTCTTTTCTTAAATTTTCATGTTTATTAGTCGACCAATAGACTTATCAGTCGACTAATCCTTTCGCGCCATATTTTCTAAAAAGTCATTCTTGTCAAATTAGTCGACCGAAGATTTTATCAGTCGACTGGACAGAATGTCTGTTTTCTGGAAAATTAGCAGCAGTCAACTAATGGTTTTTCAGTCGACTGAACAGAACATGTGTTTCTGAAAAAAAAAATTTAGCAGCAGTCGACTAATGCTTTTTATCAGTCGACCGAACAGAATGTTTGTTTTTCAGAAGTTTTTAGCAGCAGTCGACTAAAAGGTATTTCAGTCTACTGATGATATTATCAGTCGACTAACTTTTCTTAAGTCGACTAAGTTTCAAAAGTTCAGATTTTCAAACGGCTCGATTAACAGATCAGTCGACCGACGATAACTGTTAGTCTACTAATAACTAACTATTAGTCGACTAACTGATGTTTCAGTCGACTAATTTTGCCGTTTTCCTGAAACTTCAAAAAGGCGTGTTTTTTCATTTTTCAAACGTTTTGATCGTTCAAATGGACAGTTTTGACACCCTTTCATACTCTCAACGTATGGAATCTTTTAACTATAAATATGAGTGCATTTTACACTCAATTACATGAAAAAAGAAACAAGAATTCAATCGATTTGAATCATTTACTTCTTGCTTTTCACTCCTATCCATTCAAGTATTTGTTTTCTCACTCACGTGATATTTTCACTTCAGTTTTTCACTCAAATCACTTTGAGAGATAGTGAATTCGTGAGTAGAGTGTTTCAACAACCTCAAAAGCCAATTACATCTCATTTGCATTCAAAAGGAAGACTCATAGGTTGTATTGTAAGTTGTTATTTCTTTTGTGTAAAAAGAAGGACTCCTTGGTGTAAAGGAGTTGTTTGCTTTCAGTGAGATTGTTGCTGAAAGTGGGACCGGTTATGGTCTGTGTGATCTTGTAGTTTACAAGGTTGATAGTGGAAAATCTCAAGCGGGTTTTGCTTGGGGACTGGATGTAGGTCGGGTTTGACCGAACCAGGATAAAATCTTGTGTTCTTTGTGTGTTTGCTTTGAGATTTGCAAAATCCTTCAATATTCCACAGAAAGTTTTAAAAGCACTATTCACCCCCCCCTCTAGTGATCGTTGTCTCGATCCTAGTGCACTTTCAAATTCTGGGATAAAATAAAAACTAACTTACAACTATTTAATCTAATGAATTAAAAGAATAAAAGAAATCGGCTATATGTATTTGAAACTAACTAATTACATGCGATATTAAAATCAAAGCTAACTACTAACATGGATTAAATTAAAACTAAGTTTGACTAACTGAATTAAACTATAAATTATCTACAACAATTCATGAATTAACCCAAAATAACATAAACTATGCTAAAACAATAATTGAGACAAAGCAAGATATCAGCTAAATTACTTTTAATCTAAACTAAATTTTAAACAACTAATCTAATTTAATCTAATGAAATTAAACTAACTATCACTAATCTAATTACTTAAAAAAAACAAAAATAACATATGAATTAAAATTGCTAAATAAATAGAAATTAATATCTATCTAATTAATTTCTAATCTAAATATAGGAAATAAATTTTGGAATTAAATATTAACTTTAACTAACTAATAAAAACAATAAATAAATCTAATCTATTTGGCTGAATAAAAAAATGAATTAATTTATTTATTTAACTATGAAATTATCTAATCTAACTAATAATTGAATAAAAACTAATTACAACAATTAAAATAATCAAGAACATGAATTAAACAATGACTAAACTAACATATTATTGAAAATAAACAGGAACTAATCAAATCTACTTACCAAAAATTAAAAAGAACTAAAAAGATTAGATAAATCCTAATCAACTATTAATTTATTTCTTAAAAAATTAAACCTACCGAATATCAAAAACAAAACACTAATTTTAAATTAATCTAACATAAATCTGAAACTAAACTGAATGAAAATCACATGAAATATAAAAATAAATCAATCTATACCTAATGGTTTCCAAACAAACTAAAAAATATGCAGAAAACACTAAAATCGATAAAACCCTAATTTGATCTATCTTTATTTTGGAAAAATTTAAATCTAAACTAAAAAAAAAATCAAATCTAATCTAAAATTAACCTAAAACTATTCTAATCAATGAAAATATAAAAATAGACTATCCAACGAATCAATATAGATAGTTTTTATAATTTCAAACTTACCCGACAAGCCTTTTCGATTAAGTTCTTCGACCCGGATGACTCAAGGCTTGACCGAAACACCAAACAGAAAGTGATTAGACATTAAAAACAAACTCTAGATGACAAATAACACATAATATAAAAAATCCAAAACAAAACAAAGAAGAAAAGGGGCTAAGACTCGGGTTCCTTAAAAAAAATAAGGAATAAAAACTGAAAAGTAGAGAGGGGGAGGAAGACGCACCTCAAGGGCTGCCTGACAAGTGTGGGGGTAGAAAAGGGTGGACTTATACCTTGGTTTTTATTCCACGAACATCCTTTTTATTGCTAGAATCGAGTTAACGAAAAGGGAGATCGGTGGTGGAAAAAAAGGGATCGGTCAGTTGCAAAGGGAGAGTTCTCGGCTAGCCGATCGTGAAGGTAGATGGTGGTTTGCACCAAATCTGAGTTGGAAGCCTTCAACCATGGGTACCTGCAGCAAATACGAAAATAAACAAGAAAAAAAAATATGCAATACGATGAAATGAAAGAATATTGGAAATCACAGGTGAGTAAGAACAAGGGAAAAAAAAGGAAATATAGAAAGCAAAAAGGAATAAAGGAGATAGAGAGGGTGGTGTGAAACCCTAGGCAAAGTCGCTAATACAAGGTTGAGCGTCCCCTGATTTATAATGATATTTTACAAAAATTAGAAAATAAGGCCTTATTTTAGACTATTTATAAATTAGTACCTAAACTATCTATATTTGCTAAAAACTACCATGTGCCACTTTTAGAGGAGCTTTTTGGATATTTTTTCAAATATGGATCTTGGACTTTTGTTTAGATTGACGTGTGGATCAGATTTGAACTCCAGTTGTATGATTTTGAATCGGGTCTGGATCTACTTCGAATCAGTATAGATTTGATTTCTCAAAAAATGCTCTAGTTTTCTTGTTTTAACTCGGATTCTGATGAAATTCGAGCTGAAGCCCCTTCACACCTAAAACAACATAAGCACAAGTACTTAATTTCTAAAATCACATATAAATGCATGAATTTATGATAATATGATATGCATTTCATGCATTATCATTACACTCAGGTTGTGAGAGAAGTGTTGTTTGTGTGGCAAAGGTTGTTTTGTCAAGGTTGTTGCAAAGAGTGGTTTGTATTAGTTTTGATCTTGAGTTTCAAGATCAAGTATAGTGGAATCCCAAGTCAGGTTGTGCTTTGGGACTGAACGTAACCAGGATAAAAATATGTTGAATTGCTTTTTATTGTGGTTTGTATTTTTTTTTTAATTTTGTATTTTCATTCCTAAATACTATTCACCCCCCTCTAGTGTTGTATTGTCATAGATCCAACATAAATTATATTTGGTATTAGAGTGAGGTTTGCTAGAATCAATCTCACCCTTAACTAGCAATCATGGCAGTGCTTCCTTCGGTGCAATTTCAAGGACACTCAACTACAAGGCCACCATTTTTTGATGGATCAAATTATAGTTATTGGAAGTGCATGATGATGATTTACTTATGATCGATGTACTATGAACTTCAGAATATTGTAGAATCTGGTTTTCTGAAGCCAATCTGGTTTTCTCAAGCCAAGAATACCCTATGTTGAATAGACTGGCGAGGAGAAGAAGGCTACACTCGATGCAAAAGCCATGAACACACTGTTATGTGCACTAGACAAAAATGAGTTCAATCGAGTATCAACCTCGAGTACAATGAGTCATATTTGGCACACTCTACTGGTAATGCATGAAGGAACTTATGAAGGTTAAAGAGACTAAAATTGCTTTGCTTATTCACATGTTCAAATTACTCAAGATAAAAGAGACCAAGTCAATCACTGAAATGATCACTCACTTTACCAACATCACCAATTCACTTATGACTCTTAGAAAAACATACTCGCAACCTGATATGGTAAGAAAGGTGTTGAGATCTCTCAATCTCGAATGGAAAAAGAAGACTACTTATATAGAAGAAGCAAATAATTTATCAAGGTTGTCATTAGAAGAAGTAGTTGGAAGCCTAATGACTTACGAAGTTCAACTATAAGAAAGAAAGCAAGAAGAAGCTCTTAGAAAAAGGTCCTAGCTTTCAAAGCATCTTCCGCCATCGAGGAGTCTGAAAATGATAAAGATGATATAGCACTCATAACTAGAAAATTTAGAAAATTTCAGCGTAAAAGTATGCATGAAAAAGAATAATCTCAATTATATTATAAATATAAAAAACCAACTTACATAAAGAAGGATTGTCTACTTTTGAAAGTCAAAAGTAATTTTAATTTTAATAACTTCAAAAAGATGAACACTTTGCAAGAAACTTGGGATGATAGTGATTCGTCATTCTTCGATGAAGAACCAAACAAAGTTGCAAACATGTATTTCATGGCACTAGAAGATGAGGTATGTGATTCTATAGAAATTGATGAACTACTTGATGCTTTCCATGAGGTATATAGTGAATCCATAAAATTAAGCATCAAAAATAAAGAATTGAGAAATGAAAATGATGTTTTTGCAAAAAAGGAATTTTATGCTTAAATCTGAAGTTATGTCTTTAAATTTTAGAATCCCGGTTCTTGAAAAGGATATATTATGTCTTCAAAAAATCTAAAGATCGTATGAATATTTTCACAAAATTTACAAAAGGAAAAAATAATTTCAAAAAATTGTTATCTTATCAAAGAGTCTCTAATAATCGATTTGGACTTGGATATAGTCACTTTGACAAGAGTAATGCAAAAATTTATTTTATTAATGCTTATTTTCATGAGAAGTATGATTTCAGTCTTAGAAGAAATGTTAATTACTCTAATCCAAGGAAGCCAAAATCTAAATGGGTTTGGATTTCTATGACTAAACTCAAAGGACCCAACTTGGTATGGGTACCAAAAGTGAAATCTTATTTTTGTGATATAGGTACCAAGAAAACAAAGTAAATGGATCTTGAACAATGGATACTCCAAGCACTTGATGGGAAGAACAAATTTACTCACATCTCTTTAAAGCAAAAATGGAAGAATAATTGGAATAGAAAATGTTAGTAATCCTAATAACCCACTAATTGAAAACGTCTTACTTGTGGATGGTTTAAAGCATAATTTACATAGTATTAGTCAATTATTTGATAAGAGTTATAAAGTTTCATTTGAAAATAATGCATGCTTGATTTATGATTCTTCTATGATAAACATTATTTTTAAAAGTATTAGAAAGAATAATGTTTATGAGCTTTACATGAATGACTTAATAAATTTGCATGAAAAATGTCTTGTTACATCTAATAAAGATTTTTGGTTTTGACATAAGAGATTTGGTCATGTTAACATGAAACTAATTTCAAAAATTTGCAAATATGATCTAGTTAGAGGTTTACCTAAAATTTCTTTCAAAAAATGACCATTTATGTGATACTTGTCAACTTGAAAAACAAATAAAATATTCCTTTAAGTCTAAAGACGTTATATCTACTTGTAGGCCACTAAAATTATTGCATATTGATTTATTTGGGCCTTCGAGAGTATCTAGTTTAAATGGTAGTAAATATGTATTTGTTATTGTTGATGATTACTCTAAATACACATGGGTTATTTTTCTTAAGCATAAGTATGATGATTTTTCTGAATTTTCTAGTTTTTGTAGAAAAGTTCAAAATAGTAAATCATATATCATTGCTACTATTAAAAGTGCTCATGGTAGAGAATTTTGAAAATGATTTATTTGCTATTTTATGTGATTAATTAAGAATCACTCATAATTTTGTTTTTCCTAGAACACCTCTTCAAAATGGTGTGAAAAAAAGAAAGAATAGAACTTTGCAATAATGTGCTAAAACCATATTATGTGATAGTAATTTACCTAAATATTTTTAGGCTAAAGTTGTTGCATTTTATGTATTAAATAAAGTACTTATTAGACCCATGCTTAATAAAACCACTTATGAACTGTATAATGGAAGAACATCCAAAGTTTCATAATTTAAATTATTTGGTTGTAAATGCTTTAGCATTAATACTAAAGATGATTTGAATAAATTTGATATTAAATCTGATGAAGGTATTTTTGTTGATTATTCTACTTGAAGTAAGGTATATAGAATCTTCAATAAAAGAACATGTGTTACAAAAGAACCATTGCATGTTAATTTTGATGAAATAAGTAAAACTTCAAATAAAATTAACAACAATGATGATTACAATATATTTGTTACCTTATATCCAAAAATTGAAAATGAGAATGCCCATGCTAAATTATCTAAAGCTTAGGTAGAAGTTCCTAATCATCCTCATAATTTAATTATTAATGACATTTTATAATGAGTAAAAACTAGATCACAACTTGATTTTGTTACTCACGTTGCTTTTATATCTCAAATTGAGCCTAAGAATATTGAAGTATATGTAAATGATATTTGGTTTCTAGCTATGCAAAAGGAATTAAATCAGTTCACCCGAAATGATGTTTGGGAACAAGTTCCAAGGCCTCAATACAAGATGGGTATTTCGAAACAAGCTTGATGAAACATGCCAAATAATTTGAAACAAGTCATGGTTGGTAGCTCAAGGATACAACCAAGAAGAAAGAATTGACTTCGATGAAACCTTTGCAATGGTTGCTTGATTAGAATCAGTTAGTATGTTTTTAGCTTTTGCATGCCATATGAATTTTAAACTTTATCAAATGGATGTAAAACATGTTTTCTTAAATGGTTTTCAACATGAAAGTTTTTCAGACCATGTTTTCAAACTCAAAAAGGCTCTTTAAGGTCTTAAACAAGCACCTCCCATGGTATGATAGACTCAAATTTTGTTATTTAAATCTGGTTTTTTCATTGGGCAAGTTAATTCTACTCTGTATTAATTATTCAAATTTATGTTAATGATATTATTTTTTGTTCTACTAATGAATCTTTTTGTCAAGCATTTGCAAAAGATATGCAGAATGAATTCGAGATAAGTCACATGGAAGAATTAAACTTCTTTCTTGAACTACAAATTAAACAAATAGAAGAAAGAATCTTCATCAACCAAAGCAAATACACATAAGAACTACTCAAATGTATTGGTATGGAGACTTCTATAGGTAAGAGGACACCCATAAGTATAACAACTATGTTAAATAAAGATGAAAGTGGGAAAAGTGCATATACTAAGCAGTATAGAGGTATGATTGGTTCTTTACTTTATCTTACTGCTAGTAAACCTGATATCATGTTTAGTGTTTGTTTATGTGCTCATTTTCAATCAAATCCTAAAGAACTTCATCTTAAGGCAGTTAAGAAAATTCTTAGATATTTAAAAGAAACTTTTGAGTTTGTTTTTTTATCCCAAAGCATCTGCATTTAATTTAATATCTTATAGTGATGCTAATTTTGCCAAAAGTAAATATGATAAAAAAAGTACTGGTGGAACTTGTTACTTTTTTTGACATTCTTTAGTCTCTTGGTTTAGTAAAAAACAAAATTATGTATCTTTGTCAACAACTAAATCTAAATATATTTTTGCTAGTCTTGGGTGTGCACAAGTTTTATGGATGAAACAAACATTAAAAAACTTTAGAATTAATTTTTCCACATCTATCATGTGTGATAATACAAGTGCAATTAATCTTTCTAAAAGTCTTATTCAACACTTATGCACTAAGCACATAGATATACAACATCATTTCCTACATGATCATGTTTTAAAAGGAGATATTACTTTTGACTTCATTCCAACTAATAAACAACTGGCTGATATCTTGACTAAACCTTTAAAGAAGAGGATTTTGTTAGAATTAGAAGAGACTTTGGCATATGCAGTCTTTCTGATCTTTAAATTCTCAACTTGAACTTTACATGGTTTAAATTGATTGACTTTATAAATGCTTTTTTATAATGCCAAAGGGGGAGAAAATTTGTATCATTAATGCAGGGGAGCATTATATGATATCATGATATTTTATGATGATTTTTTTTATGTGATGATTTTATGCATTGTGTTGTTGTCATCATCAAAAAGAGAGAGAATGTTAGATCATGGATTTTCGCCATGAATTTTATATCTAAAAATGTTTTTATGCTAACAACCATTATGATAGACTAACTAGTTTTAAAGGATGTCAAGCTAAATTCTTATGAATGATCATATCTAAAATATAAGTTTGCTCATATCTCATGAAGATTGATGTACACATGTGATTCCAAATCGATGAGAAGATTAAGACTTAAAGAATTGTGATGTGCTTCTAAAGATGTTTGTATTATATATTTTTTTATTTTGGACTACATGTCAAAATCCCTTGAATGAGATACACATCACACACATCACTTAGTGTTTATATTTAAAAGATTAAAAATAAAAATAGTTATAAAAGAATATCTAGTGGAAGAAAATTTTTATTTTTTAGAATTAACTAAAACATGAAATTTTATTTACTTGTTTTTTTATTTTGTTCATATGTTTTATAAAAAATATTCAAAAGTTTTTATTCATATGATTTAAAGATAGACATCAAAAAAGTTGTTTTTTTACATATTTTACATGGTATTTTGTTTAAAGTCAACTTTAGATAAACAAGTTTTAGAAAGAGACGTTAAAACAATTTTTAGACAGAGAAAGACATTGAAATAGGTTTTGACTCTTTTAAAAAAATCTGGTTTCGCAAAAGTCATGTTTTGACATTTTTTGAAAAAATGTCTTTTGAAGAAGAATTTTTTAAGAGACGTGACAATTTTGAAAAAGGAAGACGTTGAAACATTTTGAAAGAAGAAATTGTTGAAACAATTTTTAATTGATAAAAAAAAATGTCTCTTTGACATACCTAAAGAAAAAGACATGTTTGTATTTTTATAATACACCCTTTCCTTCCAAAGTCTTTTCTGAAACCTTATGTGTATTACCTTTCAAAAGACAACAAAACACAACTACTATGACAAAAAAGAGAAAAATCATGAGATTCTAAGAAAGAAAAAATCTTGTTTTTTTACAAGCACTATAGTCCATCTCATTCACTGTTCAAATCAGGTGACTTATCAGATTCCATTATATTTCTACAATTTCCTTTTTAGTGTTATTCAGCTTTTCGAAAACAAGTTCTTTGTGTGGCAGAGGTTGTTCTGTCAAGGTTGCTGCAAAGAGTGGTTTGTATTGGTTTTGATCTTAGGTTTCAAGATCAAATATAGTAGAATCTCAAGTCGGGTTGCTCTTGCGGACTGGACGTAGGTCTGGAGGACCGAACCAAGATAAAAATCTGTTGTGTTGTTATTTATTGTGGTTTGTGTTGTGATTTTTTTTTTAATTCAATATTTCCATTCCTAAACACTATTCACCCCCCTCTAGTGTTGTATTGACATAGATCTTATGTAAATTACAATATCTTCTTTATGAAATGTACTTTGATTTATTTTTGTGAACGAAAAATACAAAAAGATCTAAGGACAACCTAAATTACTAATCTTTTGAATGAATCTAATTATTTATAAGTGAACATTTATATTTTTGAAACAACAAGAAGGTACAATAAATTCAACACGTGAATCTAATCATCACCAAGATTCTTTGCGTCATCTTCTTCATTGTCTCGATCTGCCCCTTTAGCTCCTCTATGCTGATTATCTCCAGCAACCTACAAGAGAAAAGAAAGGTTAATATTGATAAACAAAATATAATAAAATAAATTATATGCAATGCACCTAAGATAAGGCAATCAAAGTAACATGAAATCTAACGACATGCAATACATCACATGAAACTTTCATACCTAAGAGGTACCTGCAGACGAAGTTTCCCTGTCTAAAAAAAAGCTGCACAACTCATTACGACCAACGTCAGAAATTGCTTCATGTAAATAGTCATGCATTGTATCCTTAACGAGCTGGCGTACACCATCCCAAGAATTAGGCGGGTCAGTCGAATGCTTGGAGTTGATGCTGACAGAAGAACTCTGTGAGCCGTGACTAGAGGAAGCAATGACTGGTGAAGTGTTCATATTACTCCCAAACCCGAACACACGACACTTTTTGGGTTCACCTATTGTAGTCACCCATGTTGCAGGATCAAAAGGTGGATACCGAGTGGAGTCATCGTCATATTGCTCTACCATTTGTTACTCATATGACTCCTACAAAGTAATGATTACAGTATGAATTAATAATTAAGAATTATAATGTTTATAATAACTTGTATATTACAATATTTATTAATACAATAAATACATATCATTGTCATTCTCGCCTTCTCTGATATGAACTCTCCCGTGGTTGTACGTTTATATGTTTCAACAAACACATCCTTGTATGGCACAATACCTCCTTTTTCTGCGTCCTGCGAAGTTAAATGATAAAATAATTATTTAACAGGTTTGCAACAATACTTATAAAATTGACAATATATAGATTGATGAGTTATCATTTTCTTCAGGTGGCTCCCAAAAGTCCTAGATCCACCTGTGTATAGATGGGCATGAAGATGAAGGCTTAGACTGGCTACCACTGGGTGATCGACCACTGTAACCTCCACGAACCATATTCTAACAAATAAAAAATGTCATGCAATACATTCAAACATTGTAATACCTTCAAATCATTCAAATTATTGCAATATATTTCAATACATTCAAATAATTTACATCAAATATTGCAATACATTCAAATCATTCAAACATGTTACAATACATTCAAATCATAACTCTATACGTATCAAAAAAACATTTTAATAAATAAAAAATGCCATGCAATACATTCAAACATTGCAATACCTTCAAATCATTGCAATACATTTCAATACATTCAAATAATTCAAATCATTCGCATCAAATATTGCAATACATTCAAATCATTCAAACACGTTACAATAATTCAAATCATAACTCTATACGTATCAAAGATACATTCTAATAAATAAAAAATGTCAAGCAATACATTCAAACATTGCAATACCTTCAAATCATTGTAATATATTCAAATCATTCACATCAAATATTGCAATACATTCAAATCATTCAAACACGTTACAATACATTCAAATCATAACTCTATACGTATTGAAGATACATAATCAAAGAATAAAAAATGTCATGCAATACACTCAAACATTATAGTACCTTCAAATCATTCAAATCATTTCAATACATTCAAATAATTCAAATCATTCACATCAAATAGAGGTTTAAGTTACAAGATTTATTTCACTAACTCGAGAATTATTCTTCATCACTTGTTTGACTTTCATATCCTTCTTCTTCCTTCTCATTTTTTTCATCTTCTTCTTCTTCTTTGTCCGCCCATTCACTTGGTATATCATTTGGATCACATTCTTCCATGAATGTTCCATCGACCAATGGAGATATGACATGCATACCATGTGCGACATCGTGACCATAAGAGAAGTCATACATATCATCTGATTGATAGTAATCATTGTCTTCAATTAACTTGTCTTCCTATAACTGATCATACTCGGGATATAGTTTGGACTTCACCTTGCAAACTGTCCATCATTCATTTCTATCTGACTTCTTTGTACTCGGATATGAAGTATAGTAAACTTGTTGAGCTTGCGATGCTAATATGACTGGTTCATATGTTCTAAACCTTGATTTATGATTCACCTATATAATGCTTGAGGCTTTGTCGACTCTTGTTGCAATGGGATCAAACCAATGACACTTGAATAAAGTTACCTTATTATTTATGCCTAAGTAAGTTAACTCCATTATTTTTTCTATAACACTGTAGTAATCATGTTCATTTTCACCGTAGTTGCTACCCTTGACACACACACCACTATTCATCATTGATTCGTTTACACCGTAGTCTTTTGTTTGGAATCGATAACCATTTACGATGTACCCATTATAACATTGCATAACTTTGGTGAGATCATTTTGTAAATCACATATTCCTTGATCTTTAACATCACCATGGCGGACCTACAAACATAACAATGATTGTGATCACGACCAATTAAGTGACTTATTGTTATTTACACGAAGACAATTTATGTCATTGTACTTACCAACTCTTTCAACCATGTCATAAACTTAGTTTCATGTTCTTTTTGTACTTCTGCATCAGTGAGATGAGAAGTAGCAGAGCGACTTGTATGACATTTTTTTTGACCTCGTTCTACCATTGCCTCTTGTATTTGGCTTGAACCAATGATGCCCACATGACGGGCATGATCTGCTATTTTCTTGATCTTTGAAATACAACATGCAGTGATTTGGATAAACATCAATCTTTTAATACCCCATACCTAGAGCGTTAACCATAACCTTTGCATGATAGAAATTTTATGGCAATTTCTCATCTCTGGACAACATACTCTTCACAATAGAGCACAAACGGTCAAAACATGATTGACTCAAATTAAACTCGAACTTCAAATTCAGTAGTTGAAAAATTGCATACAAGATAGTGTGACTCTCACAACCATTCCAAATTGGCTCATCAGCATCTCTAAGTAAATCATAAAATCTGCTAGCTGCATCGTTTAGTGCTTCTTCCTCTACCCCAGTTGTTACATCACTAAGACTCATAGCAGAACCCAGTTTTGGTCCTGCGGCATCAAATATCAAATCTATATAAGGATTATCGTGCACCACATCCACCCGTGCATCAAAATTGTTCATAAATTCTTCATCATGAAACATCCAATTCTGATAATCACTCACAAAACCCTTACTGTATAGGTGATGTCTAACGCCATGAGGTTCTACAAATCGATTGTTCTTACAAATCTTGCAAGGACATCTAATCTCACTTGTGGGATCCACTGTACTGACACTTGCCGTTGCAAATTCAATAAAACTTTCAACAATATCCATATATTCAAGCGATACCGCATTGTCAACTATCCTACGGTACATTCATTCACGGTTTGCAGTCACTTTGTTGTATGATGTTATGAATATTATTCTAACCAGTTAAAAGATAATCATCAGAATGCTATGATGAAGAAAATATCAAATTTATCATGTATTCGTGGTAGATGTAATGATTTGATATCACACACACACACACACACACACACACACACACACACATATATATATATATATATATATATATATATATATATATATATATATATATATATAATATCATACAATTACAAGAACTATGATGCATGTATTGATAACTTAATATTTTTATGTGCAAACTATTCATAACACGATATATTCATTTGAAGCATGTTTTCATGATATAATTTCACATGAAAGTCATAAATAAATTGAAAGTAACTTCATGCAAGTATGGATACAATCACATCAAACATTATAATACATTCAAATCATTCATATCAAAACAATGTCAAACATGTATCTGCAGCAAACACACTCTAATATTCCGCTAACTACTACCATAACTAGCATGAAATCCGAACTCCAAAAATAAGAATACTTCTATTCTCATACATTAAAATCATGCTCAACATGATCTTCGAACTCTATCAAAGCAGTCCTAGATATCTATAACTAAGTGAGTGTGTGAACAAAAAAGTGTTGCATCTAATAAATTAAATAACATGTGATGCGCTTGCATCACTTACTCACCAGGAGTATTTACCTGATTTACAGTTTTCAAAGTCTTCGTGGAATTTTTTCCTACCTTGTGAGGTTGCAACGCACTTGAGTGTCTACGATTGTAAATGATACGAAGCTCGAGCCGCAGAGTCAAAAGGCGGTTGTTGCATAAAACTGCAAAAGTGTGAAGACTTAGAAGATTGTAGCCATACTAAAGAACAGAAAGTGACACAGGTACGACCCATGTCCGTCATTCTACTGCCAGTCTCCCGACAACCCCAGAGAGAGGGGGCAGAGGGGCACCGACCTGGATTTGCTAGGAGGGAGAGTGCCGAGCCCCCCCCCCCACTCTGCTCTTTTTCCTCTGCCGACCTAGTGCGGCAGTTGAAGCCGCAACCCACCCCTTTTGCCTCCTGTTTTTTTCAGCCAAGAGGAAGCGTCGTCTGACTCTTCTCCTCCTTCCTTCACTTTATGTGAACATAGTGGTTGGACGCCATTGTCCCTTCTCACAGGAGCCCCTCACCTCTCACCCCCCCTCATTTTTCTTCCTCCCTTGATTTATGGCAGACCCACTTGCTGTGGGTCATGCATGTTCCCTTAGTCATCCTACCGAGCTGAGCTCATTTTGAACGGAGCCCAGTCTGGTTCGCTTAGCTGAAGGGCTCAATCCCTTTTGAGATAGGGCCCTTCGACAACCACAGAGAGAGAGGGGGTGGGAGATGCGGCAGGGGGTCACCGCCCTCCTCTCGGCCTCCCAACAACCACACAGAGAGAGGGGAGGGCACGACAGGGTTGTTGGCCCTCCGACAACTCGAAAGAGAGAGGGGGGTGGGCCCTCCGGCAACCACAGAGAGAGAGAGGGGGGCGGGAGATGCGGTAGGGGTCGACGGAAGAAAAAAGAAAAGAAAAGAAGAAGAAGAAGAAGATAGAGGGGTGGGGGATCACCTGCGATTGTCAGACGGGAGGTCGACGGGCGGCGAGCGGGCGACGGGAGGTCGACGGTAGGTCCACGAGAGCTCGACGAGCGGCGGGTGAGCGACAACAAAAAAGGAAAGGGAAAAGAGGCTCACATAAGGGATTTACGAGAAATTTAGCGACAACCAAATTTCGTCGCATACTCCATCGCAAACAACAGAAAAAGAAAGAGAAAAGGGGATCGCATTAGGGATTTACGGAAAATTTAACGACGGATTAGCGACGGCCAAATTCTGTCGCATACTCCATCACAACTTTGCGATGGAGTAGCGACAGAAAAATTCTGTTGCTGAGCTGTCGCGCATTTGCGATGGAGTTTGAGATGGAATTTGGTTGTTGCTAACTCGCGACGGATTCGCGATGACATGTTTTTCGTCGCTAATTCCATAAATAATTCGAATGTTAGCGACAAATATTTTTCTCTCGCTAATCCGTCGCAAATGGGTGTAGAAAAAATCCATTGCTAATTGGAGTTTTTCTTATAGTGATTGCCAATTTAGAGAAAGCACATGGAAGTGAGTGAGAAGCGTGAGAGAAGACACATAAAAACATGAAAAATAGAGTGAGAAAACATTTAAGAAGAATATAGTAAGTGTGTTGAAAGCATAAGAGAAGCGTAGGGGAATCAAGATTTTCATCAAGTTTCAAAAGTGAGGAGTATCGCGCTTTCGAAGTAAATTTCTAGGAAGTAGTCTTCCCACCTATCTAAGAAGCTTCCGGTAACTTTGTGCTAGACTTAGGATTTTTTTAGTGTAAATGTTGTGTTTTTGTGAACAAAAGTGACAACTTTCTCCCAAAGCCACTCAATGTGTGATTTTAGAGTATGCTGAAAACCAAAAACGATTTAGATGTTATGACCTGATTTTAGACAAACCATATATTTCTAAAAATGTCAAATTTGTTGAAAAAGAATTATATTTTGTAAAAGGCCAACAAGTTAAAGAAAATGAATATTCATTTTTATTTGGTCTTGTTCCTGATGTTAAGCATGATTATATGATTTCTCAATCTAACATCCCCACTTGTGAAAATGATGTCTACAATAATGATAATATTGATGATGCCTCGGCGGAAAGCGAAGAACTTGTTCTCCAATACACTAGAAGAATTGAACCTAACCCTCCTTGTACCTTAAAGAAATATCAACACAATGAAAATGTTGGGGATAATGAACAACCCATCCAATCTTTAGAAAATTCTAATGTCCAATTTGATAGAACTAGTGATCAAGAAGTTAGGACATCTAGTGGAATATTTAAACCACTAGATAGATTCATGTTTTTTTAAAAACTCTTTTCTTATTATAGAGATTGTCTCTTGTCCATACATTCATTTCATGAACCTTCTACTTATAAGGTAGAAAAAATACCTTGAATGGATATATGCCATGCAAAAGGAACTAGATGCCCTTCAAAGACCAATACTTGAGAGTTTTAAACCTTGCTAAAAGGAAAGAAGACCATAAGATGTAGATGAATCTATAAAGTTAAAAACTAAAAGTAATATGTCATTAAAATGATATAAAGCTAGGTTAGTTGCTAAGGGATGCGCTAAGGAACATAGGATTGACTATAATGAAACCTTTGCCCCAATTGCTAGAATAACTTTTGTTAGAACTCTGGTTATAGTTGCTTCTATTAAAAAATAAAGAAATTACCAAATGAATATAAAAAATGTCTTCTTTAATGGTGACCTAGTCGAAGAAGTCTACAAGAAAACACTGTCTGGGTTAGATGTCACTGTAATGGTGACATAGTCAAAGAAGTCTACATGAAAGCACTGTTTGAGTCAGATGTCACCGTAGGAAATGTTCTTCACTTTTGGAAGGCCTTGTATGGCTAAAGTAAACCCCCAAGGAATGGGATCACATATTTAGAAGGGTAATGTTAGAACTTAGATTTATATAATGCTATACTAACACAACTTTATTTGTTAGAAATTCCTCTCCAAGAATCATTATTCTTTTCTTGTATGTTGATGACATGATAATCACATGAGATAAAGTGTGAATAGAAAAGATTAAAGATATTCTTAAAAACAATTTTTAGATGTTTGATTTGGGACAATTACATTATTTCCTTGGTATTGAAGTAGCTTATTCTCCATTCTTGTCCCATATAAAATTTATTACAAGTATTGTTGAAAGACCGAGCATCATTAATGATAAGAAAATTGACACTACATAAAAATCAATGCAAAGCTGAAAGCCAATGATGGAGTTTTGTTGGATGATCTCACTTTGTCAGCTCATTGGTGCCTTAACATATTTCACAATCACTAAACCAGATATATCACATGTGCATGTTGTAAGTCATTTTTAGCATGCCCCTATAGTTGTTGACAATGGAGCAAACATGAGAATAATATGATAATCAAGAATTCTACTACAAAAGGATTATTCTTATCTTCTACCTCTTTAGATTTAATTTCTTACATTGATTTTGATTGGGGTGGAGATACTAATGATAGACATTCAATAACGGGCTTTTGTGTTTTTACATGGGATTCTTTAATTTCATGAAAATATGAAAAACAACAAAAAGTATTTATATAATCCACAAAAGCTGAATATAAGGCAATGACTACCACCACTACTAAAGTTATTTTGCTATGAAAGCTACTTGAAGATATGGGAATTCACATGAAAGAGCCTTCAAAGCTTTGTTGTGACAACCAAAGTGTCATATGCATAGCTAGCAACCATACATTTCATAAGTATACTAAACACATTGAGATGAGTTGCCACTTGAGAAGTATTCTTGAAGAAAATAATCACTCTTTTATGCCTTACATTAAAATATCAACCAACAGATTTCTTTACCAAAGCCTTGCTTTCCCTTAGATTTTACTTCCTCTTTGACAAACTTTCGATTATTAGACCATAAGTTTGAGGTGGGTGTCAAAATATGTATTTATTTTTAGTATATATATATACTTATATATGTGTATATATACTTTATATGTATATACACATTTTATAAATGTGTATATATGTATTTTAAAGTGTAACTAAGTTTATTTTGTGTTTATTTTTTTGCATTTTTTATTTCTTGTCTTGTCTTTTTAGCCCATCTAAAGGGTATTTTTGGTATTTGGCATCTAGCTATTGGGAGCTCCCAACAGCTAGCTGCCTTGCCAACTCTTTATCTTTGCCATTTGATGTATTTGTTCTTCTTCGACTTCATTAATAAAATATTATTTATTTTATGTGGTGTTCTCTCATTTTCTCTATCTTGTTGTGCCTTGGTACTTGTGTGTTGCCCTTAGTGGTTGTGTATTGCCTATTGTGGCTTTTTTATTTCCTATAGTGGCTTGTGTATTGGTCTAGTGCATATTGTCAATAACTTGTCTTTAAGAAACTATAGTCTTCTGTTTTAGTCATTCAACACTGTGAAATCATCCGGGGTCCCAATAAATACCTCTTGAGAAAGGTTAGAGGTAATATACACTATCAACACTTATACCTGTTTCATCCAACTGACAAATTCAATGTTCAAAATAGTTTTTGTAGACAATGTAGCCCCATTACCCATTACCGTCTTTCTCTTCTTGAAAAATAAATTTTAGCAGGATCGATACTAACCCATGCAAATGACCACCAAGATCCTAGCTCCTAATAAAAAGAGTAATTTGCCTCTTTCAGGTAAGGAAGTTGGAGTTATTCAACTTTTCAAAAACAAGTTCTTTGTGTGGCAGAGGTTGTTATGTTAAGGTTGCTATAAAGAGTGGTTTGTATTGGTTTTGATCTTGGGTTTCATGATCAAGTATAGTGGATTTGGAAGTTGGGTTGTGCTTTGAGATTGGACGTAGGTCTGGAAGACCGAATCAGGATAAAAACCCGCCATGTTGCTATTTATTGTGGTTTGTATTTTGATTTTTTTAAATTCTGTATTTTAGTTCCTAAACACTATTCACCACCCTCTAGTGTTGTATTGCCATTGATCTTTTGTAAATTACAGTATCTTCTTTATAAATTGTGCTTTCATTTATTTTTTTAACAATAAATTCGAAAAGATCCAAGGATGGCCTAAATTACTGATGTTTTGAATGAAACTGATTAATGGGGACTTATTGATAAAGAAGAAAATTATTGGCTAGCTGCACGCTAGAGTACGGTACTTTTTAGCTGAATTTCATAAGTGCAAGCCTTCTTTTGAGCAATTCGACTTCAGGAATGTGTTCAGCACTGTTTATTTTTCATTAGAATGATTTCAACAAAAGAAAAATAAATAAATTTCTCAATAGTAAAATTTCGACATATTATAATAGATGACTTTTGTAGCCCTTAGAAAATCACTTACGCAACACAATATGAACAGTTTAAAAATATCTTTTTACTAAAACAAACATATAGATCACATCCAGAGGGTATGATGTACAAAAAAAATCAAGAAAATGTGAAAGAATGGGTAGTTTCTACTAGAGAGTAAGGTACACTCGAGCGTAGCCAATATTTTCCCATTAATAAATTCAAAATAAGAATCAATTCAAAAAACCATCCAGCCATGTTTGAGATATTCAGTTTTGAGCCCTTACAGAAGCTTAGTGACGCTTTGAAGTTTGCACCAATTGGACTCATTAACATGCGGAACAACGAGGGAACAATCCAAGATGTGGTGTATAATATTTGTGGCAGAAAGGTAGACCAATGTGAGAGCTCACAAGGGAGAGGGTCATTGTTGGCCTGTGGAAGACAGAAGGCATGCAGTTTGATTGGAAAAGAAGTTGAATCTAAGTGGTTGGATAACAGAATGCTTCTCATAAATGTCTCATGGATAGAAGGGGCCATCTTCCATCTGGTATTTCCTTTCTGAGCTTTCTTGTGTTCCCATTCATTATAATTTTGAGTGACTAAAAGTCTCATGGTTAAAGCCGCCCAAGGGGTTTGGTGCCGTGGAGGGGGCCTTGACCACTAGACGGGATCAGCCAAAACTGGGCGACTCCCAGGGGGCAAAGGGTGTGACACAGGTTTACACCACCAGGAAGTCGACTCTAAGTACAGCACGCTGAGTCAGCGCGAATATGTCTCCAATCCTGAGGGTGGTTTCTCCATAATCCATGGAAAAAAAAGTCTCATGGTTAATGTTTATTTTTTCTTTTTTTTTTGCTAGGTCAAGGGAAAATCCCTCATCACTGATAGGGATAGCAATGAACCCCACCCCGCCTCGCCTCGTTTGGACCGGGGAAGGAGGACACGAAACGGGGATGAAGGTTAAAGTCAAAACCCATGTGGGGATGGAGGTGGGGATGAACTTACGCTTCCCCCTGCCCCGCCCTTGTTCCGATCCCAGCCTTGCCCCGCCCCGCCCGGTCCCCAATCCTTCTTTAGGAATGGCAATGGACCAAGGGGAAATGGGGTCCTGCCCCACTTTGACCCGTTTGGACCGGGGATGGCGGTAGAGATAGAGGTTAAAATCAAAACCCGTGCCGGAATGGAGGCAGGGATGGAGAGCAGGATTTTGGGACGGGGCACGGGTGGAGACCTTGTCCCCTGCCCCGGTTCACTGCCATCCCTAATCACTAACTGCACTTTGGTCGATATTTCATTGGTAAAACCCTTGAGATCCTTTATGCCTATCAGAGATTATACCCAGCTTCGACTTTGTGGCAAAGGATGGCCCCTGGATCTCAAACTATAGTCATCTCATATCATTATCAGGTGACAGACCGTGATCCCTCACAAGCAGCATGCTTGTGGGTATCATCTCTAAAGGGACCACGTTTGCTTTGAAGGACGCTCAACATTAAATAAAGTGCTTTTGAGCATTTTCTTGGTGGTCTTCAACCTTATGCTATTGCCAAGCAATTCAGTTTGGCTCATCTTCTCTGTCATCCTATCTTGGGATCTCACTGATGCAAGTTTTTTTTTTTTATGGAATCTGACCTCATAGATGTGATCTACATCGTTCATTTAGTGAATATCAATATTTAAATCACTAAAATCTGACTTTTTCATAGGATCTTATGACGATTCAAAAAGCAACAGCTATAAACATTAAAATTCGTCCATTTAAAAAATCACATTTTTTTGTCAAAAAAATTCAATCCAAAGGGATGATTCCTAACAAATTCATCATGCTGAATCCATCTATGCGGTCAGATTTGATGAAAACAACTAGCATTGATGAGATTCTGTATGGGTATGAAGTTAGGGGTTGAGTGTAACCCAACTTATTGCTAAGTGCCATGCTATTACAAAGGGTCATCCTTATGGACCTTTCATGAAGGGAGTCGGGTCACATTTTTGCACTTGTACGGATTTGGGGGAACCATTTGTTTGTTGGGGTGCAGGTTACGTTGAGTACCCAGACAACAAACCTAAAGAAATAGCCAAATACCTTTAAAACGAAGCGATGAAGTAGCGTATATATCAAGCATCAAGTTGCTTACAAAACTATCACTTCTCTTGTTAACAAAAAAGATTGAATCACTTCACCACCGAGGTGGTGGGGTCCTGTATCAAGCTGAAGGCTCAGGATCGAATCCCTCTGCCACATGGGGCGGCTGTTATTCTGATAGGGGTCCGCCTACTTGCCAACTGAACTCGGCTTGTTTGGTAGGAGCAGCTAGTACAAGTTACCTTGTGTTGGGACGTTGCAGGTTCAAAACCCAATGGTATAGTTGTATAATTGGTAGTGATCTGCCTAACCCCAGCTTGGGTTTAAAAAGAAAAAGATTGAATGACTTTTTTTTTTAATGAGGAGAAACCATGATTATGCTTAGAGAGATAAGAGGCCATCTCCACTCCCGTCTCCAGAATTCAACCTCTCAAGCAACAGCAAGTGGTAGGAGATCAGTGAATTGTCATCTATCATCTCATCTTCCCTTCAAACACCAGCTCCCAAACAGAAACTTTGAAAAAGGAAGGCATAAAAAAGTGATGCAAAAAAGGGAAAGAAATGTACTATTTTTTAAGGCAAGTATGTGTTGTAAAGAGATGAACTATTTTTATGAAAGGTAAACTTGTTCTTTTAATCACCACCACGGTATAGCCCGTGTGGCCAGCGGGGGGATTGTGAAGGTGTTGAGTTGAAGACCCTGGATCAAACTCCGTTGGTACACAGGTGTGTCTGTAGCTTTAAGAGGTGGGGTCACCTAAGGCAGGATAGTCATGGGGCCCAATGCCTCGGTGTGGGTTCCTCATCAAAAAAAAAAAAATCTTTCAATAATTTGAAGGGCAAAATGAAACCTTCAATGAAAGGGCACCTATTATCTGACAAAAGTCACTCATAGTGACAAACGTTAAAAATGGCAAAATCTCATTTTTCAAAAATTTGCGAGAAATTGAAATTTTTTAATAAAATTTGCATTTTTTGGCAAATTCTTGGCAATAAAAAAAAATTAAAAAAATTTACAAGAAAATATTAATAAAAATACATGGGTTTTTCATGATAAATAGCCGTTTAACACATAAATATCGCGTTTAAATCATGGTATTTGTGCCATTTTAAACTTTCAGGTAATTTCTCACGATATTATCGCAAGATTTTCATAAATCTCTCCATATTTGTCACTATGAAGTCACCTTAGGGACTCTGTTAACCGTTAATTGCGGTATGCTTTTGTTCATTAACAAAAGAAATGCGTTGCTTTTGATTTTTAAATTTTTTAATGAAGTTGAGTAGGTTCTTGCAAATAGCCCTTTGCCCAAAACTGTGCTGTTGAAAAGGCTGAGACTAACACTTCTATTCAGAATTTTATGAAGTAAGAGTTCCATTTTTCACAATTCCGCATATCACGCAAACACGAGAAATGTGTGGCCAAGGCAAATTCTTGCTGTGGGTGCCACATGCACTGTTTCAAGTACAGGGCAGATCAGGTCAATCTTGAAGATATCCGCCTCAGGCCCCACTCTTGCTAAAGCAGATCCATTCAGTGCTCGGCCCAACCATTGGCAAGAGGGGATCCAGAGAGTAGGGATGGCAGGGAAGCAGATCAGGTCATGCTGAACATGAGCGTTTTTGCTCATGCCAACATCGTGGCCGTCCGATTTACGTTGCATTCATCCAAAACGCAAACAGACGGCCATGATGTTAGCATGAGCAAAAACGCTCATGTTCAGCATGACCTGATCTGCTTCCACAGATGGCAGTGGACTGGGGTGGCGGGCGGGTGACAAGGTCTCCACCCCCACTCCGTCTCAAAATCCTACCCTCCATCACCGCCTCTATCTCCGCACAGGTTTTGAATTTAACCTCCATCCCCGTTTCATGTTCGGTCCAAACAAGACGAGGCAGTGCAGGGCCCTATTTCCCATCAGTCCACTGCCAACTCTAAAGAAGAAGGAAGCAGATCAGGTCATGCTGAAAATGAGCGTTTTTGCTCATGCGGACATCATGGCCGGGTCGGGCCTCGTTTCCCCTCGGCCTATTGCCATCCCTTCCAGGAGCGCTTAAGTGCCCTGAGTATGTGACACAGCCTATTACGTAACAGCATTCAATGTGGGCCTGAAATCTGCGGAAGCAGATCAGGTCATGCTGAAAATGAGCGTTTTTGGTCATGCTGACATCGTAGCCATCCGATTTGCATTTTAAAAAGCTCAAAGGTCAACAAAACCACGTGGCATTCATCCAAAATGCAAACAGACGGCCACGATGTCCGCATGAGCAAAAACGCTCATTTTCAGCATGACCTGATCTGCTTCCGCAATCTGCTGCTGTGGGCCCCATGTAATGCTGTGATGTGATTGGCTGTGTCACCCGCATTTAAGCGCTCCCTGAATCTCCTCTCAACCATTGGCTGCCACGTTCCACGCCTTTTAAGGAGGGGTCAAGGGCCGGGTTTGGGTTGACAAGAATAACTAGCTTCAGGTTTTGTTGGGTCACGAGAATATAATCCCAGACCCAGATAATTATAAAAATTATTTTTATGAAAATTTTATATAAAATACTCGGGTCTGGTCAGGTACCCTGCAAAAAAGCTGGGACAGATCGGGTACTCGGCAAAAATCATGATCCAAACCTGGACCACAAATTATTCGGATCGCGTTCTGGTCAACCCGAATATTATTCTGGCCAACACTTTCCATGCTCATATTCAGGATTCGGGTTCGGGTTCGGGTTCGGGTCTCGTGGGTACCCGATAGAAAACAAGTTAACAAACCCGTTGACAGCCCTGGGTGAGAGACTCTGATTGGCTGTCCTTAACCAGTAGTGGTAGACAAGTTTAGGTGAGTTTACAGATAGGGTTTCAGTTAGGTAGGATCTGCAAACAAGATTTGATTGCGTAGGTATGGATATGGAGATTATGAGAGTGCACTGTAAGATAGCTTTGTGATATGTGCGTGACTACACATTTAACGTTGTGGACCCTAGCCATTAGCTTTCTATTTAAAAAGAGAGAGAGAGAGAGATTACTTGAAGCTTAGGGCCCATTTGAATCAATCACTAAGTGCGGGCCCCATACACGCGTCTGTGTGCTCACGCAAACACAGGATGCGCGGAATGCAATATTGGTGTGTTCCACGGATGGTTATTGTGTCCGCCGCTGTTTTGTACCCCCAAACGAAACAATGGAGAATGGACAATCTCGAACAAAAAAAAAAATATTTTTTGTGCATGTGGACAAGGCAGGACAGTGCGGCCTGTCCTGTTCACGGACATGTGTGGATGTTCCGCTGTGATTCAATTGCACCCTTATGGTACCATCATCTGTATATATTAAAAGTATACAAGTCAAGCTAACCCGAACATCCACCAGGGCTCTGCCTTCTTGGTTGTGGTCAACCATGGTTTGTCACCTAAAATGATAGGGATGTCCGTGGACACCCCAGCCCCGACTCAAAATTCTATCCTTTATCCCCACCTTCGTCCCCACATGGGTTTTGTTTGTAACCACCATCCCCCGGTCCAAACAGGGCGAGTCCCCATTTCTCCTCGGTCCACTGTCATCCCTAAAGGTATTTTAGTTATTTTACTAACAGGGACGGGGTGGTGGAGGAAAGCATATGTCTATCCCCACCTTCATCCCCGTTTCATGCTCTTCATCCCTGGTCAAAACGGGGCGGGGCCCCATTTTCCTCCCGGTCCACTGCAATCCCTAAATATGAACCTCAAGTTTTTTCACGGGTTCACTTGCCACAAGGTCGAAGTTGGGTGTACTTGGTTGTGAAAAAAGAGAACTTCCAAGTTTTACCAACTAAAGGTGTGCCAATTTGCAGTTGATGATTAAGGAAGATACATTGGGTCGTCTGTATTGTGTAAGGTGAGATAGTCCAGAATCTTTAGTTGTACGGAACACGTGAGTAGGACCGCCACTCAAGTCAAGACTCAAAAGCATATCCCATAAAATCAGTGTCAAAAAATCATGACCACAGGGTTTTCATGTTGTATTTATGTTGTTTATGAGGCATTAATCCTAGGTTCAACTCCTCTCAGGTGTGCAGGTGCGGGCTCTGTAAGGACTTGGGTGTTAGTGACCCCACTTGGAGGTTATCAGTTTTCGGAGGGAACCTCATCGTCAAAATATTAGGCACCACGTATGGCATTTGATTTGTGATAAGATTGGTCTTAATCTATTGTGGTTTGGACCAGTGTTGTCATTATCAGTGCATATGAGTCTGAATTGGCTATTTTTTAATAAATATAAAAATAGCTTAAAATTAAATTTTAATATTAATTTAATGGCTTTAACACATGTCAAGTTCTGAATGATATGTAATATTTTTTAATTATTTTTTGGTCAATTCAAAATAATTCACTTGAGAATCGGTATCGGCCTATTCAACTGAGTCGTTAGCTAAACGGTCCGATTATGATACTGACAACATTGGTTTGGACATCTAGTTACTAAAAGTTGTCACCTTGCCTATGGCCCTATTTCTATGTCGATGGGGGTAAAACTCCATGGGTATTCCCCCTGCCCGTCAATGCAGGCATATGAATAAAGAGATTAAAGAGGTAAAGACACTTGGCTACATTAGTATACTTGTTTAACATACTAAAACAAAAATGTCATTTTCTTTTCAGAAAATTACTGTACTTGTTTTCCTAAAATGACCTACAATTTTTGAAATTTTCTTGACGTTCAAAATCGTAAATATTCAAATGTAAAGGGATCATTTTAACCTTCGCATTGAAAATTTCTTTCAGATATGCGAATTTTCCCTAAAATATGTGTTCAAGTATTGCATCCAAGAACTGCGATAGACAATTTCACTATTTTTTTACCTAAAAATGAAGGATTATGAAAAAATATAAAAAACAATATTAATAAATAAATATATTTTCAACGACATCTAAATCACTGAAAAATGATAAATAGGCGTTGAGATACAACCCCAACAACGTTCCTAAAACAAAAGATGAATAGATGCAGTTGCGCCTATCCTCATTATTTTATACTATTTTCTGGCTATATGTGCCAAAAAATTAAAAATAATAAAAATAAAAAGTTAGATCAGGGCGTTAGCTTGCGTTAGCTTTTCACTCCACCAAAATCACTTTGATATGATAAGCGGTTGGAACGAAACATTCACTGGAAGATAGACAGTTCGGTTATTCTTGTTTGTAGAGTTTGTTTTTGTTCTCATTTTAGAACTAAAAAATGAGAACTCTAGAGGGGTTTTAGGTTTTAACTCAAAACAACAAAGTTGGCTCATGTCTCAGTTTTTCAACGACTTTAAAAACACGAGTTTTTGATGTTGAGTAGGTGAGATATAGATAGGAGAACAAAGATTGTTCTACAAAAAATATATGAATATGCAAATTTACATGTGAATTTTCTCTTCAAATATACAAATTTTCTCATATATATGTGGGTTTTCTCTTAAACATGTGAATCTTCTCATATATATGTTATTTTTCTCTTAAATATATGTGAAGATCCAACTATATATATGGATTTTTATCTAAACATGTGAATTTCTTATGGATTTTCTCCTAAATATATGCAAAATTGCACTTATATACGTGGATTTCCTCCTAAATATGTGATTTTCTCCTAAAATATGTGAATATATAATTTATATATATATATGAATTTTCTTCTAAACATGCAAATTCTCTCTTAAATATATGTGAAATACATCAGATATATACATATTTCACATGTTTATGAGAAAAATCACATATATAAGAGGAACTTCATATATATTTAAGAGAAAATTTACATGTTTGAGATGAAATGTGCATATATATGAGAAAAATTATATTTTTGTGAAGAAATTTGTATATATGAATCTACATATTCGTATATTTTATGCAAAACAGTATATATTCTCATATTTGTATCTCTCCGATTCGACATAAAAAATCTGCATTTTTATAGTCATTGAAAAATTGACACATGCTTATAACTTTATTGTTTTGAATCAGAACCGAAAACCCCTCTAAGATTTTCATTTTTGAGTTCTAAGATAAAAAAAACATGTTCTACAAACATGAACAACCAAACAATCTATCTTTCAAAGAACGTTTATTCATAGTCGCTTACCGAATCAAGGTGATCTTGGTGGCATTGAAATGCTAACACCTCGATTTATCCATCTTTTTTATTATTTTTCATATTTGTAGTGCAGGTAGACAAAAAATAGTACAGAATAATCAGGATAGCCGCAACCACGCTTGTACATCTCTGATTTTAGGAATGTTATTGAGGTTGTATCTCAACACTCGTTCACCATTTTCCAATGAATCAGGTGTCATTGGAAAGGTATTTTGTCTAGTTTCTTTATTTTTCTGAAATCCTTTATTTTCTGTGTTGAAAATCAATAATGAAGTTTATTACAGAACTTAGATGCAATACTTGGGCACATATTTGGGAGAAAATTCACATATTTGAAGAAAACTCATACATGCAAAGGAAAATATAGTTTTTTTTACATTCGAATATTTGCGATTTTGACCATAAGATGAATTTTGGCAATTTATAAGGTTTTTAAAAAAATATGGCATTTTTACCATACAGTACAATCATTTTCCATTTTTTTGTTTAGCATATTCCATTAGCCATGCCATACCATGCCATTAATAGCAATGATTGCTTATGCCAACACATTATTTTTTCTTTCTTTTTTTTCCTTTTAAAACATGTCAATGTGTGACCTTATACAATTTGTGAAATGTTCTCCTTTTTTGTTACTTTTCATTATTGATTATTCTATCAGCTTTTGTTTCATAGTTTCCAATCACTATGCGAGTGTTCACATTTTTTATGCAATTAACTTTTGATAAGTGGTGTAGTACACTTGCTTCATCAACACTCGACCTCGTTTGTTTGATTCTCATGCAAGGGAAAGACATTTAAGTAGGAATGAGCATTGATTTTTAAAAAATCCTGTCAGCTAAGTTTTTTTATGTGAAAACTTATATGAGGATAGGTGCCAAAGGATTTATACATAAACAATACTGGTAGGCAGTGGGAAAAATTGGGTCCACTTGTACTAATGACACTTTCTCACCATGATTGATTTGATGTTTGTTTCATTCATGGTGACAAAGGATTACAAGTAATCAGTTTTGGATTTAGATTCAGATAGAAAAAGCTAATACTAAATCTGAAAAGTGCATGTAATTAGATTTGGATATTCATCAAAGTAGGATATTTCGTCGAATTTGTCAAAAGGCTTAAGTGGGGGCAGTCTTCATGTGACAGGGGATTCGATCTTGGGAGTTCAACTCATCACAGGACCCACTGACCACATAGGTAACCACCATTGGAAATGTCAATTTTAGTTCATGTTTCATTCAATATCTTCTCACAACTTTGCTCAGGCAGTTGATTCATTCTCATCATTACAAATGTGCCCTGAAGTAGCTAGTTTGGGCCCATAGGATGGAGATTGAGTGGTGTTACATTCGGATGCTTGCGAGCGCTAAGCATAACTCCAGGGTGAAGTCAATAGATTTCCATGACCTAATTAAGCAAGTCTATGAGCTTAGGCACATCATTCACTGGCGAATACTTTAGGGTGCGTTTGAGAGCATAGGTTCTCAAATTTGAGAAATTGGATTTAAGATCTTATGACACTAAGAAAAAATGTTTTTTACTGGCATACAAGTGAAAGAGCATTTTCTTTGGCGCTATTTAAATTAGAGCTAGTGAAAAAATATGTTATACTGGCTTCAGAGGTACTGCACTACTATAATAAACTTTTTATGGCGCACACAAAAAGTGCACCAATAATAAGTGTGTCAGAAAAAAAAGTTTTTTTAGCAGACATAAAAAGTATGCAAATAAGATAAAAATGCATTTAAAAAAATCTGGTCATTTCACTCATTCTTGTGTCCTCTCCCTCTCTCACTTTTTGTCTCTCAGCTACCACTGCTCGCCACCATCGTCGGCAACCCTTCTCTCTTTCTGTCAGTATGCTCTCTCTCTCTCTCTCTCTCTCTTTGCCACCACTGCCTATCACCGCCGACCACCATTGTCGATGTCCCCTTTCTCTTCCTATTTGTTTGTGTTCCCTCTCTCTCTGCCAACACTGATGGCATCCTCTCCAACATCCTTTGCTCCCGATGACATCCTCATCCAAAGTATGCTAAATTTGATTTTTTAATTTATGCTTTAGATTTTAAGGGCAGATTATAATCTATTTTTTATAATTTATTAAGTAAATGCATGCTAAATTCAAAATTTTCATATATGTTTTAGATTTTAGATATTTTAGATTATAATTTATAATTTTGTAATTTATTGAGTAGATGCATGCCAAATCCGATTTTTTCTAGTATGATTTAGATTTTAGTTTTTTTTTTAAATTAATAATTTAGAAATTTATTTAGTAAATGCATTCTTAATCCAATTTTATTTTAAGAATGATTTAGATTTTAGAGGTTTTGTATTTTAATTGATAATTTATGAACTTATTTAGTGAATGCATGCTTAATCTGATTATGTTTTTAAGTATGATTTATATTTTAGGGGTTTTGTATTTTAATTGCTAGTTTAAAAATTTATTTCATAAATGTGTGCTTAATTCAATTTTATTTTCAAGTATAATTTATATTTTAGTGGTTTTGTATTTTAATTTTAATTTAAAAAATCATTTAGTGAATGCATGCTAAATCTTATTTTCTTTAAGTGTGATTTAGATTTTTAATAGTTTTGTATTTTAATTACTAATTTTATAATTTATTGAGTAAACACATATTAAATCTGACTTTTGTTCTTAAGTATACTTTAGATTTTAGGGGTTTTATATTTTAGTTGTTAATTTTATTATTTATTTAGTGAATGCATACTTAACCCAATTTTATTTTCAAGTATGATTTAGATTGTCAGGGTTTTATATTTTAATTGATAATTTAAAATTTTATTCTGTGAATGCATGTTTAATCCAATTTTATTTTCAAGTATGCTTTAGTTTTTAGGGAGATTGTATTTTACTTGTTAATTTAAAATTTTATTTAGTGGATGCATACTTAATCCAATTTTTTTTCAAGTATGATTTAGATTTTAGGGTTTTTTCATTATAATTGCTAATTTTATAATTTATTTTGTGAACATGTGCTTAATCTGATTTTTTGTCATAAACATGATTTAGATTTTAGGGATTTTAATCTCATATATAACTTAAAATTTAGGGGCTTTGCGTTTTAATCAATATGTTTATAATTAATTTAATATATATGTATATATATATATATAATTAGATTATCAGAGTTTTCTAATTAATTTAATAATATAACTATTATATGTATATAGTACTTTAATAATTTTTATGTGATCCAGTTTGGCAAATACACTTTGAAATTGCGCATATTTGAAAAAGTGTCAAAACATTATGAATGACAGAAGTTGGATCTAAATTGAAAGGTAATTTTAAGTATTTTTTTAGTTGTCTTATTTGCAAGTTAAGTGTATATTTAGATGTAATAGTTGATGATGACATGTCCTCGATAACCTTTATTTCATAGGAGAGGCCTCGACCAATATTTGAAAAGAGTTAAGAATTTATTAGAATTTGCCTAAAACAATAATGTAGTATATCAGGAAAATCTCAGGTGCCCATGTCGAATGTGGTAGCCACTGCAAGATGTGTTTGATTATATAATGTGCAATGAATTTTTAAAAAGCTATGTCAACTGAACCTATGAGACCATGTGCAAGTGTTGTGCTAGTTGAAACGTCTGAAGTACATCCAAATCCATTAGCTAAAACATCAAATGATATGGATGAGTTGATAGTGGATAGATTTGAAGTACATCCAAATTCGACAACCGATGATCATGTAAATGAAATATCTGGTGAAAGTTTAGAAAGTTATTTAAGCATCAGAAAATGCATTTTTTAGCATTAAAATATCATAAAAAATAACATTTTTGCTATAAAATAGCGACAGAAAAGATATTTTTATAGTGCAACTTTAACATAATTTTTTTTCTTATGCTAATAAACTTGTTTTTATGGTGCTATATTAGCACTAGTAAAAACTCCTTTTACTGGCGCTATGCATTAGCATCAGTAAATGCATTACCATTGATACTTTTATTGGTAAAACTAATAACACTACATGAGCTCTAGTAAAACTTTTATTGACATTAATTTAGTGCTTGTAAAGTTTCTTGTGATAGATTTTGTAATCAAAGATCTCTAATCCCAACCCAACCATGTATTAAGAGTCAAGTATGTGTCTCGTACTCTAGAAGGGAAGATCTATTCAAGATACTTCCTTAGCTTATAATATACCGGACCCACACTACATCATATCACAAATTTAAGATGAAGGATGAGGTGGAATGTCTGCAGCAAGTGATTAAAAGTGTGCAATCATATTTCCCCTAGAGTAGATGGTGGGCGATCAGCTGCAGCAGCACACCAAAAGTGTGCAATCACGTTGGCCTCCCGTTTTTAAACCCTTGAGCTTCCCATGTACAGTGCCTTTTCACAGTACATGAGGAATGTGCAATCACATTGCACCTGATCTGCCTTATAATAGATGCATGGCCCTTAAATGCGTTCTCAATAACCGAGAAATTTTGGTCAAACCTAAAATTTCCACATACCCACTTTTGTCTTTTTTCTGAATAGTCCAAGGGAAAAACATCCCATCACCGACCCCACAGTGCCTCTGGATAAAACCCTTGAAGTTTCCATGTACAGTGCCTTTTTCCTCATTGACTGAGAAATTCTGGTCAAACCTAAAATTTCATCATACCCACTTTTGTCTTTTTTGAATAGTCCAAGAGAAAAACACTCCATCACCGACCCCACATTGGCTGGCCTCCGGTTGATAAAAGGTTCCCACCGGTTGGTAAAAGGTTCCCCTGTACAGTGCCTTTTTCAAATATTTTACCAACAAAAGCGTGTATATTGTGCCAAAATTATGATATATTTATTTCGAGGCATTATTTTTTTTTCTTTTTCCCCTTTCTCAACATGTTTTTTTTGTGAAATTTGCAAAATGTTTCCCTTGACATTTTTTTTTTGTTACTATTTTCATCATTGATTAGTCTGTTCACTTTCGTTTTATAGTTTCCAATCTATGGATGCAATTAACTTCCAAGAAAGTGAGTTTTTTTTTCTTAGGCAACATTTGTTATTAGAGATGTAAGCGATTCATATTTGCGAGAAGGCTTGGAGGCATGATGTGAAGCGCGCTTTTAAGAACAATAGTCAACCCATTGGTATAAAATAGAGTACAGCAGGTAGGACACAATTTTGCTTATGGGATACAACCAAGTTTTTTTTTTTTTATTTCGTGCATTTTGCTTATGGGATACAACCAAGTTTACACGCCGACTTTCTACACTAAGCAAGACCACCACCATGACACAATCACTGAGCAGCCTCAATAAAAAAAAAGCAAAAAATTAAAAGACAATAAAAAAGTGTTTTAGATCGGGTAAAAGCAAAGTCTAAATAAACCCTAAACAGACACCGTAGGCATCCCTCCAAAATTTTTATCTCATTTTGGAGTAAGGTGCACTCAAAATGAGATAAAAAAAGATTCTTTTACCAAAAGGTCAAAGTTTTCAAACGTTGGAAATAAAAACACAATATTTAATATTCTAAATACTTTTTTTTACAAATTCAAAACGTTAAAAATAATAACCAATGGTCAAAGTTAAAGACCGAGACCCAAACCGAACCAAATTGAACCAAAGCTAAAACTAAAGCCAAATTCAAAATCCAAGTCTAAAATATTTAATAATTTAAATATTTTTTTTTACAAGTTCAAAACCCAAAAAATAATAGCCATATATCAAAGTCCAAAGGCTAACCACCCAAAAAAATTGCAAAACCTTCATCGTGGATCTAACCCATTTGCATCCCAAGATATGCATAAAAATCCATGTCAAAAAACACGTGGACACAAGAATGGATGATGTGGGTTTGATCATGCAAGTTTGAATTTTTTTCTCAAAAAATAAAACATAAGGAGAGAGAGAATTTTTATTTTTAATCCATAAAAACTAATGCTTTGATATTTTAATGTTAAAAAATGTATTTTTTTTGAAATGATACTTTTTAAATATTAAAAATATTAAAATAATATTACTCACACGTATCAGTGTCCATGTTTACGTGTTCGGTCGTGTCATAGATAAAAATCTATATGTCTAGGCTTGTGCAACACCAATTGCTTCCGACTGGGGTTTTGCTTGGCTCAGTTGCCTTATGATTTTAAGGTTCACCGGAAGATTTTTCCGGTAAAGTAAATTCTCTTGATCAGTATTAAAAAGTGTTTTTCTAAGAAAAATTCAAAATAAAAATGGTATATTTAACCTTTAAAATATACAAAATATAAGATAAACATAAAAATGTAAATATTATGATAAAAGCACAATATTTTTTTAAATAAGCCCATATTTTGAAGCTATCTTGTTTTTTCTGGGTTTTGCAAATCTCGTGATAAGCTTGATATTTATGACTGGTATGGACTCACTCACAGGTTATGAGTGACTTTTGCCTCCAATGGTTTCACTTATCTCGCAGGGGCTATTATGAATGTCACCAAGTTGATGAGACGTCACAAGTTCAAAATCCACGAGTGGCGTACCTTGCCACAAGGTCGAAGCTGGTTTACTCTCTGGTGGGCAGAGGGACCTCAAGGGTTTTACCAACAGAAGGCCATCTAATGTGGGGCCGGTGATTGGGGGGTTTTCCTTTGAATGATCCAAAAATAGGTCGCGAATGACTTTTTTTGGTCGATGGGGACCAGTGTTGGTCGTAATAGAGACCAGGGGGGTCAGCTAAGTCTGAGTGAGCTGGGCCAACCCAACTGACCCGAGTCAAACCAGCCTGCTTCCAAAGTCTCTCTCTATTTCTAGGGGAGTAGGGTTTAGGAAAGACCTCCACCGGATCAGACCGTTCGGGTCCGCGTTGAGTGGCTTCCCGCGTTCTCCGCGCGTAGAGAGAGAGAGAGAGGGGTCACCTTGATGACGAGCCTTTGGTATTTAGTTCAAGAACTTGCGATTTGAAAGCGCAGAGAAGGAGCTATCTTCAGAGAGAGAGAGAGAGAGAGAGAGAGAGGAACCCATTAATGGGTGCTTAAACGACATCACAAAGTTTTATATATTTGGAGATCTTGCAAATACTTTGTGGGTCTTTGGTCTTATTGATTCTCGCCGTCTTTATGATCGGTTTGTGCATAAGGTGTGGTGGGTTTTATGGGTTCCCTATAAATCGTTTTCCTTTGGAGAGTTAGAGATTTGGGGAATCTCTAATTTTTCCCCACCTTTTTTTTGGATTTTTTAATGATTTCATTTGATCTCTTTGGGATGCCAACTGTTCAAGGTGTGTGTATTTTTCTTGTGGTTTTCTTGTGATCTGGTTTTGATAAAAAAAGTTGAAGGAGATATCCGTCGCTCTTTTTTGAATTTGGGGATTTGGATTGATTGTCGGGGTTTTAAGATTGTTGATAATTTGGGTTTTTTAGAATTGCTAAAGGTGTGGGGAATTCTTGGGGTAGAGGGTGAGATGTGGTATGCTGGGGGTTTTGATGGGACTCTTCTCTCTCTGCTGCCGTTCCTTTGATGTTGCGGAGGAAGGGAAGGAGGACCTTCTGAGGTACAGAGACTTGGGGCGTCATGCCTTTGGGGAATTCTCTATGGCCATCGTCCAGGCCAATCAAGTCCTGGAGGATCAGAGTCAGATAGAATCGGGGCCGTTCGGGACGTTTGTCGGCGTGTATGATGGGCACGGAGGAGCTGCAGCCGCTCGTTACATTCGTGATAACCTCTTTCAGCACTTCAAAAGTTCGTGTTTTATTCGATTTCTGAGTTCTGTATCATTCTTTGATGTGTTACAATGTTAAAATGTGTCTTTTGCCTGAACTGTTGTTTGGTGATCGGAAATTGATTTTTATTGATGTTAGGTTGTAGAATTTGATTGTTGGTCTTTGATGAGAAACTTGTGGCAGTCCATGATTTGGTTTAGTACCTGCAATTGAATAGGGAATTTCTGTTATCATCTTGTTTTGTGGAGGTCTTCATTGAGCTTTTATTTGGTTGCACTCTAGCTCTCTATAATTAGGCTGCCAAAAACTGCTATAGTTTTGTAGCAGTGTCTAATCCTGCTTCGTTTAAACTTAATTCGAATCCACCAACTTGGTTGAGTTGCCATAAAATCCAGTCCATAATTGGATATACTTTGCTAATCGGATCATTTTTACCTGAAACTATTTAGGTCGATTGGCAAGATGCACCATGAATGTAGTTTGCAAACTGTTGGTCCATGGACTTTGCATTTGATTAATTGATTATGTATGATGCAAGATTATTGTTACATGCATAGAGATGACAAACCAAATGGCTGCTGTACGAATGGTGTTGTGGTTCCATTTGAAGCTTGTCATCCTTTGCAACTTTTAACTTTAGGGTGTGTTTAAATTTGCTCAGAGTATTGTCCCTTCATATCCCTTGTGACCTGTAGTTAAGATGTGCAAAACAATGGAGTCGTGAATTGAATGTCATTTCATGTAAATGATAACAGGGAGGTTGGTGAATAAAACTATTTATTTCCACTTTTTCTGGAATCTCCACAATCTCATATTTCTGAAGGTCATACACCGATCATGGAATTCCAGAGAAAAGGAATGAGAATTCTGCTAATCTGAATACTTTACACCCTTATATGATGAAAAATTCTCACTTTATTTAATAAAAATGATAGAAGAGTGTGAAATTCGTGATTGGAGGTATCGATTATGGAACAGGTAGCTATATAGCCTATTTCAAATAAAACCAAATCCTTGAAGAAATTTCTACCTTGTTTAGATTAAAAGCAAGGGTACCCGTGGAAAAAAATGGCTAAGCGCCCTTTATTATTTCTTATATATATATATATATATATATATAAAGTGTAGGTTGGGAAGTTCTTGATCCTTGCCTATGGTAAAAAAAAGTTCTTGATCCTTGGTGAGTTACAGCTTTATGTATTTTCTTCAGGGATTCCTATGATCATGTATTTTCTTCAAGGATTCCTATGCTCGAGATTGTTGCAATTACTCTTCCTTCTAATCTTGGGAATATCTGTTTTAGTGATTTAATTCTGAGCTGCTTTCTGTTGATTCTAAGATGTGCTCGTTTGCAGTTTAATTTTTTTTCTTTCTTTGTCTTTTTCTTTTTCATTGCAGCATTTTTGTCAGAGGCTGAAGTTATGTCCCCTGACATCATAGATAGAGCCATTCAGGAAACAGAAGAGGGATTTACTGCTCTTGTTTCAGAACAATGGAACAGAAAACCACAGATGGCAACAGTTGGGTCCTGTTGTCTGGTTGGCATTATCTGCCAGAGAGCACTTCATGTAGCCAATATTGGAGATTCGCGTGTTGTGCTTGGGAAGTTTGTTGGTAATACAGGAGAAATTGCTGCTATACAGTTGTCAACTGAACATAATGCTAACCGAGAGGCTGTACGTCAGGAGCTCAAGGTGATGCATCCTGATGACCCACAGATTGTGGTGCTAAAGCATGGAGTTTGGAGGATAAAGGGTATTATTCAGGTGGCATCAACCCATCTATACTTTTAACATTGTTGGAATGTGTTGTTATTTTGATTTTTTGTGGTTTTCTTCATTGTGTTTTTGGAAACTGTTTTCGATCCATGTAAACTTCCTCTTTTTTCTAATGAAATGTGTAGGATTTGGCATCATTGAATTGTAAAATTCCTTTTCATTTTGATTTTGTTTCATCAGTTTTCATGAGTTGGAATGATAGTTTTTGAGTTAGGTCAAACCTTGAGATGGGCAACTGACCGGATTGGTACCAGTGTTGGAGTAATCCATCAATGTATTATTCTTCCTTGATTGAGACATGCTTTGTGCATCAAAGTTTAGTCACAAGATCCTCCTACTGATGCACATCACACTTTCACCCTTGTGTATTTTTAGGTTCTCCTGCACAAAATTGTTAACCGATTTGAACTTGGTGTAGCTTCAGTGAATCTGTGAGCACTCACATCTGTGACACGAAATACTCCTTTGTCATTTACCCATTAACATTATTCATCTAATTCTGGCAGATGATCATCCTCATCTATTTCTTAGCACATTTCATTCAAACAGATATTCTTTAATGCGTTAGTGCTATGTGTCTTTTATTGATGGATGTACCCCAGGCCCCTGCATGTTTTTAGGAAAGTAATAACAACCAGCAAGTTCAAACGTTTACTTATGTATTGCTTAAGTTATTTATGCCTGAATTGAAAAGACTATTTTCTCCTATTTTTCAACCATAGTCACCAGTATTGACAATAAATTGAATTTTTCAAGAGTTTACGTCAATAGTTTATCCAAAAATTAAATAAGCATTAAGTTGTAATATATGCTTTTTTATCTCAATTTTGTTATGATACTTGTAACTCTTCCCAAAAGTTTTAACCAAAAGTTAAATAAGCTATTACGAAAACAAGCTTTATGAATATCCTATTTCTTTTCTTTTTTTTCTTGTTTTCTTTCTTTCTCTTTTGCATATAACATGTTGCAAACTGTTGTACTTTTTTTTTTGTATTGGTTATCCGTGAGATTCACTAAGTGATAAAAATCTTAAATCATCCGTTAACGTTGTTTGGCTATATGGGTTCATCTTTTCCTCGCTAGTTCCTTCCCCAATACTCTAAAAACACATCTATAAAGAATCCAACAGAAGTTTGACATTTATTTTTCATGTGATTTGTGTGCTATTAGTAGATTCTGGTTTAATAGGGTCTCCACAATTAGTGATTTTTTTTTTCTTTTGGCAGTCTTGATAATTTTATTCCTTTACAAAAGCAATAGGCCATTTTTTGTTGCATTTGAATTTCATGTCCTCTTTCTACTTGGAAGACTTCCTAAGTAAAAGGGTATTGTCTGTTTGTATTCAACTTTTTTTCCTTCACTCAATTTCTTTTGTCATTTCATATCATATGTGACAAATTTGATGATTAATTGAAACATGAAAGAAAAAACTGAGTTTACTTAATTGGCTTAGGTTAATATGAAATATGCATTACTCTGAGTAGGGATTTTTGGTCTAGTCTTATCCTGATTGTAAGTAATGGAAAGTGACTTACGTCAACTATATGGTGCAGGTTTCTAGATCCGTTGGTGATGTTTACTTGAAACATCCTCAATTTAAGGGGGAATCACTCAATGCAAAGTTCAGAGTTTCTGAACCAGTAAATATGCCTATTTTGACTGCCAATCCATCTATCATATCACTTGAGCTTCGACCTTGTGATTCATTTATCATATTTGCTTCGGATGGTCTCTGGGAACATTTGAGCAATGAGAAAGCAGTGGAAATTGTTCACAAGCATCCACCTGCTGTAAGATTTCATCTCTTTATGTTATTATCTTGTTCTTTCTTTTCAAGCCACATGTAAATTATTGCTGAAACTTGATTGACACCTGGATGTAGGAATAATGGCTCAATGAACAAATGCAACAAGCAACCTCCATGTAATAAAATAATTCATCATCAGCCAAAAAAAAGGAAAAATGTTAAAATGCAGTTATGATTTTCTGCATGCTACATTGGCACTTCTTTGAAGTTGAATTGGTAGCAAATAATTATAGATGGTTGATTAATCATTACTATTCTTGCGAAAGATCTGCGCTATATGTTATCCAGCTGTATGCTCGATTTTTTGGTGGCTTATATGAGATGGCTCATCTTTTATTTTTCCCTTATAATTATAACCTTTTCAGATATGGTTGTATTAGTGTTAAATGCTTTGAAAATAGGATTCCTCTCATACAATTTGCTTTGTTTCTTTCATTCGTTAATGACCTTATATCTCATTGAAATGTGTAGCAGAATTTGGATGTGAAATAAACTGAAAGGGTTAATGCACATTCAGAATTTGTTCCCTCTTAATTAATTCATTCAGGATTTATAGTATTGAAATATTATTGGTTGGTTAACATAGTGGAAGGGTTTGAACAAGAAGCTTGAGTTCAGAATCTGAACTTCATGCAGCAGAAGAATTTGCACTGTTTTGTGGAAAGCCACCTTGCCACAAGGTCATAACTATAACATCTGTTTCACAGTTCGTATTTCCATTTCTAATTTGGAACAAACAGCCACCTTTCTAGATAATCCTATGAATTTTGAGATGCTGCTATGTCAAATTGCCTTGACTTTTGCTGTTCAAAACATGTGGATTTTTTTAGTAGCTACAGATAGATGCGGAGAATTCATACGATGCCACTGTAATTCGAGAGCATCTTATTGTATCTGACCAAAAGACCAAACTGTTTCGGAAATCTGAAAGAGAGAATAGGGTGGAAAAACTGAAAACTGAGAAAACATTGACTTGAGAACAAGCTGAAAGTTCTTGAGCTCTCTCTCTTGGGGCAAAATAGGCCAACCATAGTCGGCCTTTTCCCTCACTATCAATCTAAAGAGAAACTGTATCTTCTTTTTTTCTCATGACTATGAAAGAATGTTTCAAGCAAGAGACTGTTTTACATTCCTGAATTTTCTCCATCAGTTGCCTTTTGCCTATTCTTGGTAAATTGCGGTACTACTGGAAATACTCAATCTGTCAGGCAATTCAACCGCCTGATAAATGACAAGAATTCTTCCATAGCTCAAAATCTTTGTTCTAAAAGTGATTGAATTTACTTCAATCTTATTCACATGTATTTGCGCTACAGGGAAGTGCCAAGAGGCTTGTCAAAGCTGCTCTGCAGGAGGCAGCCAGGAAAAGGGAAATGCAGTATGCAGACCTCAGAAAAATCGACCGGAAAGTTCGACGGCATTTTCACGATGACATAACTGTCATTGTATTGTTCTTGAATCATGATCTCATCTCAAGAGGCTTGACGCAAGGTTCTACCTTGTCGGTCCAAAGCGCTTTGGAGCATTGAAAGTGCCTCTTATTTTCATCCACTGTTTTTGTGCTCTGATCGACAAAAAAACCAGCAACTTGCCCAATCAAGAAAAGAGGGATCACCCAAATTGCACTGAAGAGAATCATTAGTCAGGAGACTGGCAAAGTCTAAAAGGTAAATTTTATGCTTGAGCTTTCTGTCCAACCAACCTGTAATGTGACTCGAACATTCCTGGCTTGTATTTACTTGTCAAAGATTAAATGCAAATTTTGGTCTTGATGGTCCCTTGGATTTGGGTTTTGTATATCCTCTAATGTTCACAAGCTTTCTGGTGGTCACCAGGACACGTGACACGTCATTATTGTCTTTTTTGTTAAGAAAAGTATACAATGGGACACGGGGTGGTTTGCTGCATGTGTTCAGACAGTGCAGTGCGAACTGATTCTAAATTGAAGTAAAGGGTAGCCTTTTGTTGTGGTGTTCAACCCATGGCTAAACTTGCACCATTAGTGATAAGTGAGTTTTTCTAAGTGTTGTGAAAGCCTAGTTTGTCGGACATTTTAAAGGGTCAATATATCATGATAGTTTGATTATGTTATGATTGTTTTTGTTATTTAAATGTCACAATATACTGTCGATGTTTTTATCGATTATATAACATGAAAAAATATTTTTATATCGTTTTATGCTATAGTATTTTACCCTTTTCTTTATATATTTTTTCCACTTTTTGAAATTATTTATGTAGCTCTTGTTACAGTTGTCTGAGAGGATTGTGGTGGCAGCATGATAATCGTGACATACGGGGAAAATATTTGATACCCTCGAATGTACCGTACTTTTTAGTAGAAACAGCATGTTTCAACGTATTTTCTAGAGTTTTTTGTGAGTCAAGCCCTATGGATATGCTCTAATATGGTTCGTCAGACCAAAACATGTTTTAGATCATCCCATTGTATTGTATAATCGGATTTTTTTAGACCTTCAAAACTCAATGTTCTATAATGTGTAAAAAAGTTGCTGAGATTTTTATATGAACCATTCAAATAAAAGTGTGTTTTCTGGTACTGACCCCTTTGTCTCAGGTTCGACTTTCATCGGGTGTGTGGGTAACTTCAACTGGTGAGCTCCATAAGGGCTCGTGTGTCCGTGACTCCACATGGAAGCCCATTAATTGACCCAATTTTTGGCAAGGGTTCTTCATCATTAAAAAAAAGTAAATTCACTGAAAAAAAACCAGGCTGAATGCACTGGCCAATAATTTCATGTTCTATATATATATGTATGTTAAAATCAGTTCACTAGGCAAATCGGTTTCTTAAAAAAACTATCAAGTTGAATTATTTGTGAATGGACAACTTCTTAGCGTCAGATAACACGTGCCATTAAACAATAAAATATTAAAAATCTTAAATTTGTAACCCCTTTAAGAATATTAAAAACCGAATTGAAATGACACATGAATGGGCCCTTTTTTAATCGGCTAATGGCCAATCCGATCTGAATCGGCTGATTCTGACCCACTTTAACATTGATTTATACTCAGCATCAATGAACTCATATTGACCATACCATTTAGCTCCTCCGTACTTTTATCATAGTCAAGTAATTTTAGCTATAGTTCACTTCTGAAATGATAAGGATGTGAGTGTAGACGTGACTTGGCAAAACCCGAACCCAACAAATTATTATTTGGGTGGGTTTAGGTAGACCTTATAGGTCATGTACCGACCCATTGACAAACCTACTTAGGGCCACAAACTCTTTCTCCATTCTCCCCATCATATAATTTGGGGCGGTCTAACAAAATGTTGGGCATGGATCCAATGCTAGCTATATTAGAAAAAAAGTTCAAGATCAGTGTATAGAAGCAAAATTGAAGAAGGAGTTCTACTTTGGTTAAGAAAACAGGATTTTACTAATAATTTGATTAGGATTTCATAAAAGTTTTTTCAATCTGCATCTGAACAAAGCACAAACCGCAATAATCTGACCAGCTTCCATATAAAACATATAGAAAATAATTGCATTGGATGGTTAATTTGACACATTTCCCAAAATGCCGTATAATTTTCAATATTCTTTCCATGCCCAAAATCACAAGTATTTGAATTTAAAAATATCTTTTTACCCTTCACACATGCGAACTTTTTATATATGCAAACTTTCTCTTAAATATGTGACTATTTTTTGCAAAACAGTCTTTCTTCTCAGATTTGTATTTCTCTGATCCGAGTCAAAAACTTGTGTTTTCAAAGTAGTTGAAAAACTGAGAATCAGGACTATAACTTTCATGTTTTAAGTCAGAACCGAAAACCCCTCTAAGATTCTTATTTTTGAGTTTCAAAAACGAAATAGAAACATACTATACAGACTGAAATAACCACATAATTTATCTTGATAGGATATTTTGGCCTATAAATAGAAGGAATTATAAAGAACACATAAAAAAAAACTAAACAGAAATACCTTTCCAACTACACTTGATTCATTGAAAAATGGTTAATGGATGTTGAGATACAACCTCGACATTAATCTTAAAATAAGAGATGAACAAACATAGTTGCGCCTTTTCTGTCTATTCTATGATATTTTTGAGTACTTTTATCAAAAATCTAAAAAATAACAAAAATAAAAAAAGACAAACCAGAACATTAGCTTTTCAAAGTTATCAAGATCACCTTGATTTGCTGAGCGATTGAGTAGAAACGTTCTCTGAAAGATAGACGACTGATTACATGCAAATATGATAAAGTCTGCATAAAATGAGGAAGTCCGCATAAAATATATGCGAAAATGAAAAAGTATGCATAAAATGAGAAAGTCTGCATGAAATTAAGTGCTAGCATCCTATTAAACTCAAACCTCAAAACTTCATAAATATCTGACTAAGTTCACATATAACTCAAACGTTCGCATAAAAATAAGTGTGAACATCTTGTTTAATTTAGAAAATTGCATGTATTTAAGAAAAAATTGCATGTTTAAGAGAAAAATCACATATATAAGAGGAACTTTACATATATTTAAGAAAAAACTGCATGTATAAGAGAAACTCTGCATATACTTAGAAGAAAACTACATGTTTAGAAGGAACTCTACATATAAGAGAAAATCACATATATAGGAAAAATTGCACATATATGAAGTAAGAAAATTACATATATAAGAGGGGTTTTCGGTTTTGATTCAAAATAGAAAAGTTACATGTCTATGTCTCAGTTTTTTAACGACTATAAGAATAAAATTTTCAACATCGTATCGAAGAGATACAAATTTGAGAACAAAGACTGTTCTGCAAAAAATATGCATATTTGATAGAAAAATTGCATATATTTAGGAACTTTGAACGTGCGAAAAGTAAAAATTTATTTTTAAAACCAAATATTTGAATTTGTAGATGTGAAGGGAATAACAAAAAGTATAAGGCATTTTGAGAAATGTGTCAAATTAGCCATGCAATACAATTATTTTTCATACAAGATATATTATTAGTTAATGAGAGTTGGATTCAATAGGACATGAATCCATCTAACTGCAAATCCTAATACTAATTTGATTAAACAAAGTGGTCAACGTGGTTGCTGTGAAGAATCAAATCAAACCTCATTGTCGCAGATGTGTGTTTGGCTTTCGAAGGTGGGCCATGTAAAGCAGGGTGGTCGTGGGCCCGACCTAGCGTTTGCCCTGATGGGAGGTGAGTCCATTAAGTGGCGTGGTTCTCATCACAAAAAAAATCTGATTAAGCAAGAGACAATTGGGTCGCATCTAAGGATGTTAACGGGTCAGGTTTGGTTCAGACCCAGGTAGAACCAGACCTTGTAATATCCATAATTTTTTTGTATTTATTAAACATTTAAATGATAAGAAACAAAACATCCGATAAATAGTCGTAGTTAAATTTTGAGGATAACATTTCTTTAACGAGGGAAGGATGTAAAACCCGTATTTTTTTTATACTCTACGAGAAATAATAGTAAATTAAAGTTAAAATATTATTCAAAATTATGGTATAAAATTAATTATAATTTAAGTATTAATTGGGATTCAAAATAAAGTTCGAGTTAAGGATTTATTCAGAATTAGGGTTTTGATTTTTATCGGATTTAATCTGAGTTTAAGCTGAACTTAACTGGATCTTAATTTGAGTTTTAATATTAGTCAGGATTCGAACTAAGTGTGTATTTTAAATTTGAAGTTTTATTGAATTTTGATTTCAAATTCTGAAGTTTTATCAGTCTGAATTTCGATTTAAAAATTCAAATTAGGATCGGATTTGAATTTGAATTAAGAGTCTTATTGAATTTTGATTTTAGTTTCTAGAGTTTTTCGAAAATGGATTTTGATTTATGAATTGGATTTCAGCTTGATATCTACGTGACCAAGCTAAACACTCCGATCCATACCTGGCCCAAAATATACTTGTTCAACTTAGCCTACATGGCCACCTGACCCGTTGCCCACTTGTAAATCCATCACCAAGATTGGTTCAGGCTCATGTGTAGGGATGTAAACATGTTGGATGCGGGTTGAGCTCAGGTTGGACCTAATATAGTCGGATTCAGAGTGGGAAGCATAGAGCTTATACCAAACATGAGTCCAATTAGAGTAGGTCTCCTAATGGATCCAACTTTAACATTTAATTAGTTCCGATCTTGTCGGACACCAAGTCTTACTCAGATTCGGATGTGAAAAATAATACAATCGGTTCCGAGTCCGATTGGCATTCGGATCCGGTCGGATATCGGACCCTAGCACGAACCGTTTTTGGAAACCCTAACACGAATTCATTTGGGGCAGTTTTCTTTGGAAACCCTAACGCGTATAAAGAAACTATTTAACGCTGCCTCTCTCCTCTCTCTTTCTCGTTTGTGGTTCTGTGCACATCGGCAGTCCGAGAGCTCCCCTTTTGTGTTGGTGATTTTAAGGTAATCATCGATCAATCCCTCTCTGTTTTTCCTATGTGTATCGCCTGATTATGTTCTTAATCTGTACCGATTCTTTCATGGTTTTTGCTCTCTCTCTCTCTCTCTCTCTGTAAGCCCTTTGATGGGTCTCTTCCACCATTTTTCTGATGGTTTTAGGGTTACCCATCTCAACGATTCCTTTGGAGGGCTTAGATTCAAAGCAGGATTTTGTTGAGTCACTCTGCCTTTCTTTGCCACAGGCATAGTGAATAACGGACTGCGACATTGAACGTTAAAGCAATCGCGTTTCTCATAACCTTGCTTGCTTCTGGGGAAATCGTCTTTGAAAAGAACGTTTGATTTTGCTTTCATCTTTTTTGCCGTTTCCAAATGTATTGAAGGTCCGATGATGGCATGTAATCTTTGAGACCTGATTTTTTTTCTCAATTGATGAAAATTAAAAGCAGTAACTCTGAGGACCCTCAAAACAGATATTTTCCTCTTTTCAATCATTTTGTTTTAATTCTCAATTTTTTCTGAGTTTGTATCTAACGCCCTTTAGGCATAAAAAAACTAATTTATGTTTTGGGGTGAGCTTGGATGATGAAATGCACTGGGCTCTGAGCAAATTTCGTTGATGGAAATGCATTTGCCTAGAAAGCATTGTCTGACTTAAAACCACCCACTCAGCTTTTCTTTGCCGTTTGTCTGTTTCATAAGAACAATAGTCTATTGTGATGGAATATGGGGTAAATATCCATTTTCCTCTTCATGTCCTCCATTTCCGGTTCAAATGGTCCAAACTTGGTGAGGTGGGGCGACTCGTTTTCTCTGTCATTTCGCTGGCTGACACTTTCTGCCGTCAGAGGAAGGAGAGGATAGAAATGGGAGCTGCCACTGCATGTTAGAGGAAAGGGAGTGAGGAGAGGTTCGATAAAGGATTTTATGTTAGGGTTAGAATATATATATAATGATTTTATAATATATATAATGGTATAGTACTTATTATATATATATTATATATATATATTATGATTTTATAATATATATAATGGTATAGTAGTTATTATATATATATTATATATATTATGATTTTATAATATATATAATATTATAATAGTTATTTTTTTAGGCGGGCGGGGTGAGGTGGGGCAGAGCAAACTTTTATCTCCTGTTAATTTTTGTCATTTCATGTCCTCCATGCCTGGTCCAAACGGGGCAAGGCTAGGGGAGGCCTCCTTCCCTCTCGTGTCATTGCCATCCCTAAGTTAAGCAGAACCCTACTAGTTATACAACAGTAACATTGGGTTTGAACTTGCAACATCCCAACACAAAGGGACGTGCACTAGCTGCTCCTACCTGACAAGCAGAGCCCTTTTTGGTTCTGCTTTGGTGCTTTCCTTGTAAGATGTTCACCTCCATAAGGTTGATCGGTCTCCCGATCGTGCAACTAATAATCGGGTTCAGGTTTGGGTTCTATCGGGTTACGAAAATATACACATAATATTTTAGAAATATATATATATATATATAATGCCTTAAAATATTGTTCGCATAAATCTAGTCACCAAATGGTAAATCTAGCACTACTGCTGTGTTTAACATGATTTATTTATTTTATTTGAAGGTTTTATCATGATTAATACTCTATAATTTTTTATTTCAGATGTGTTTAACATGATTTATTTAGCATATTTAAATATTTTATCATGTTTAACACACCAAGAGACAACAGGGGTTCTGCATAATTACTGTTGGGGGCCTGACTAATCCCAGCTTGCCTTTAAAAAGAAATAGAAGGTTTTATCATGTTTAATGCATCTTAATATTTCATTTATAAGATGGTGGAAATCAATGAGTCACAATTTATGAAAATAATGATAGTTTAAAAATGGCATAAAAGACCATATTTGAGTCAACTTTGACACAAAAATAATAATTAGAACAGGCTAAGCATGATTCAAATCTAAAAATTTCCTTTTGGAGCTTAGATCTAGGTAAATCAAGTGTGGTTACAAACCGGTTCCTTGAAACCCAAGGACTTATGTGTGTCAGTTTATCCTATTCCTAATGCCTTACCAAATTTGCACAAGACACTGAACCTACTTGTTTTTCTCAAGTTCGAAAAAATCTGATGTGGCGTAAGGCCATGGAGGATGAGTTTAATGCTCTATATAGAAATGGTACTTGGTCTCTTGTTTCTGCTAAGCCTTATACTAATATTGTGGGTTGCAAATGATTTTTTAAAATTAAACATTTGATGGTTTTTTTGAAAGATGTAAGGCAAATCTAGTTGCAAAAAGATACATTCAGGAGGGCAGTGAGTGATTACTTTTGAGACTTTGTCTCCTTGTCAAGCCAGCCAATTCATCAACATGATGTTCATAATGCCTTCATGCATTAAATTTTACTCATTAAGACTATTGTATGTAAATTATCCAAATTGTATTCAAATTGTCTTAAAACAGGCTTTCCAAGCTTGGTACCAAACACTCAATGACTTTCTTTTGTCAATTGCTTTTGTCAAATTCAGTCATCCGCTACAATGTTGTTTATTCTTATTTATGTAGATGATATTGTTATTTCTGAAAAATGTTCTTCATATTATTCAAGGGTTGGGTGATGAATTTGTTATTAAGGACTTTGGCCCCTTACATTACTTTCTGAGAATTGAAGCTATCAATACCTCTTCGGGCTTGTATTTATCCTTACAAAAATATATGTTAGATTCTTTGGACGAGACAAATATGGTTGGTGCCAAACCTGTTACTACACCCATGGCCTCCTTCGATATCGTCAGGTTGTTGGTGCTTTCCAGTATTTTATTCTCACTCCACCTGTCCTTTTGCTGTTAATAAGTTTGTCAGCCTACCACAACTCACGGAAGTGTTCTCAAGCAGATTTTTAGTTATGTTATACATACTCTTCAATATTATGGGGTTATTGATTCCAAAATGATGTCAACTCTGAAATTTAGCTTATTCTGATGTTGATTGGGTTGACTATGTTGACGACAACCCATACTTGGGCAATACTTATCTTAGAACAAAATGGACTGTGCAAATCAGGATCTTTAAACTGTTGGTGACAAACCTTTTGAACTTGTTCACTCCAATTAAGTCCTATTTGGGTTTTAATTACTTTGTTACCTTCATCCATGTTGTACATGAACATACTTCGTTAAACACAAAAGGGAGGTCTTCAATGCCTTTAAAGTGTTCCACAGTATGGTTTAAACCCAATTTGAATTTGTTAATAAATATATATTTTTCTGAGCACCTCATAAGCTAAGGTATCAACACAAAATCTTAGGACTCCTCATTAGAATGGGGTTGCTGAACTTAAAAGTAGGCATCTCAGGAATGTGGTGCGCAATTTCATGTTCTATGTGAACATCCCTAAGGCTTATTGGTTCGATGCAGTTTCTACTGCTTGTTACATAATCAACAGACTCACTAGTCAACAACTTGGAAAAATCCCTATGACTCTACCTAAGGGTAGACGATTGTCTCTCCCACTGCATTTTTTGGTGCGTTTTGTCCACATGCAATAATATTACTGAGATAAGCTTGTAAAAAGGTCACCAAGTGCGTCTTAGGATAATCTAAGATCCAAAAAAGCTTTTCTTCTTAAGGGATGAGTTTTTCCTGAAATAACCATAATTTTTGGAACTAGACCTTTTTCCCTTTTGACAATAGGGTTCAGGGGGATGGCTCTATCAAACCTTTCATTAGGGGATATTAGATTCCCACCATTTCACCCCATGTTGCTATTCCTCACAAGGAGGTATGTATTGAACCAGAGAACAATGATGATGGTGACCCCATCGTAGAGGAGATTAAGGTGGTTACCCTTCCACCAAGTTGAGCGCCTACTATATATATTGTGTTTCATCCCATGATCCATCATTGGATTTTTCCAGGTTTACGTCTCTCACATGTGCAATGTTCACTCTCACGATAAACCATCTACCGTTAAAGAAGCCAGCTCCCAATTTCAGTGGAAACAAGCCATGAACAATGAGCTCAATGCCTTAAAGAACAGGATATGGAAAATCGTTGAAATTCCACCTGGCAAAAAACCCAAAACCCGATGGGTTCAGTATCCCAAATCTAGACCGGTGGCAAAAGTCTTTACTCAAGCTGAGGAGACGGTGATCCATATACCTTCACACATGTCAAAATCAACTCCAGTTGCTGCCAATAAAATTGGCAACTATATCAACTTAGTGTGAAAAGTGGTTTCTTACGTGGAGTCCTTTGAGAAAGTTTAGACTGAGAAAAATGACAAATAACTTGCATTCTAACTCAAGCGCTCAGGCAATCATCAAGACCTTGTTTTTCTAAATTTAGCTCATCCCTCGGCAACTCTAAAGTAAGAGGAGATGCCAAGGAGATGGCCCGGACTACTATGAAAGAGAAGGAGAGAGAGATGTGTCTCTGGGGAGAAAAATGAGTTAGAGAGAGAGAGATAAGGGGAAAGGTGTGTTTATAGGATTTTTTTGAGGGATGGTATTTGAAAAACTATCTATCACCTCTTTTTTTGGAAATGGTTTTGGAAAAACCATTGCTGCTCACTTTTTTTGGAACTTTGCCTCTCACTTTTTTTTTTTGAGAAATGATTTTGTAAAAACCATTGTTTGATTTTTTGAAAAACATTTAAACCCTTTAAAATTCAAAAAATCCCTTTAAAATGTACCAAAATACCCATGGTTTAATTTTTTGCCCTTTTTTTCTGCGTCTTTTGCGTAGTGAAAGTTTGACAGGTTGTTTGAGTTGTGCGGCACAAACTTGCCTTAAATGTGAGGTACATAAGATTATCAGTTTCAAGTTTAGAGTCTTGCATATTTCATACATGTTTAGCACAATGAGATATCAAAAGTGTCATAGTTGAACAAGTCGATAGAGTAGGGCAATGTCAGTTTAGAGCTTGAAGCAAGTTTGGGCTTACGAGGGATGGATGTGTCACCTTCATATGATGAGTGCACAAGCAATTGATGGTCGATATAATCAATTACGAATCTGAATAAACATTATAGGTATTAAAGTGAGCATTGAGTTTCAAAGATGCACCGAAGAGTGGTATATTATATTTTGACACCTTCGGGCTTTGTAGAACGTAGCGTGCAGCCCGCAGTAAAACCTCCTTTTACGATGGAAAAGACTTTTTAGCTTTTAGTCTAACTCAGTTACTAGTTTGACATAGAAAAGCTCTCTAATCAAGAGGAATTAATATCGCTCGATATGCCCTCATTGAGTTTCTCGCATAGGTGTGAGGTTGGGCGGTCAGAGCGGGTCTCGTGCATGCCTGTCATAGAGAATTTGCATACTCGTGAGCACCACCGTGAATATGAAATTATTATTTTACCTTTAAATATTTTAAGTATTTATAATAATATACTTTTGGGTTATGAAATTATCATTTTGCTTTTGAATAATTTAAATATTTATATGTATATCTTTAAAATATGAACTCGAATAAATATCTAAAAAGTATCAGTTTGAATAATATCTAAATTCGTTAAAAGATGGGTTATAGGTTAAAATTTAGTAAAAGATTCAGATTTGAATATTATTTGAATCATGTTTCTGGACTTTGGATCAGGTTTGAGTCTAGTTTAAAATCCATAAGGTTTCATTTCATATAATAAATTTATTTAACATTTAAAAATGATTTATTCATTCTTACTTATATTGTACCACTTTACAAAATCCTTATTGGTTTCTTTTTTTGTCCCTTTGAGCCAAAGGTGCCTAATTAAAACCTTTATTAACGATCAAACGGGTAACATCGATGCCTGTGATTATCCTTTTACAAAGTAATGGGTCCGTGCTCAATGAAGTAAGCTGAATGAAACGTGCTAAATGAGGTTTTCAGGTTTTGCTTGTATTATTTTTTAATTCTGACCATACAAATGTAATCTCTGTACTTGATTTTATAGGGATTAGCTCTTAAAGTGTTCAATTCCTGCACATCGGTGAGTTTTTATAATGTTCGAAAAATCAACCGTCCAAAATCTTTGTAAACTTTATTTTTTTCATCAAAAACACATGATCCAGGTGTGGATTTCTCATAAATCTACACTGGCTAACACATTTTATGGGTTCAAAACTGTGAAAAAACACCCAAAAAGCAGAAAAAACCCTTTTTACCATATTTCATTTACTCCTTTTCCAATTTTCATAAAAAAAAAGACCACTCTTGCAACTCATCCATTCAAAAAAATGATTGTGTTTATTCCTTCAGGCGAAAAACTACCAGCGTCAGCTCCCATCGTTGTGTTCATCAACTGGATTTTCCTCGCCAACATCTGATTCACAATCAACAGGTGAGTCATAATCGAGCCCTTCTTCTTCCACAGTCCTGTCGAATACTTTGCATAGAACGTAGTTATAATTCTGCAAACAAAATGTCACTAGTGAGCCACCATGAACAAAAAGTGATGAAATAAGAAGAGAGCAGATCCTGTGATCAGTCCAGAATGCTTAGCAAGGTAGTCGGTAGGGATGCAACTGGTTCGGATCCAAAACAGCTAATTACATGGAGATTCAGATCATAATCAGATCCAAAACAGCTAAAAATTGCAAAAAACCCATTCTAGATCTGGCCCATTTGCACCCCTAGTACTCCAGCCCTTGAAATACAACACATCCTTGTGCCACTCCAATGTTACATGCATGCCACAGACATCATTAAAGTCATTTTTAATGGGTCGCTTAACATACCAACCTGGTAACCGACCCATAACCTGCCCACATAACCAAGTATCAGGTTTCAGTTTTGCCGGCTCGCCTAGATGAAATCTCAAACCTGGATTCGTATAATTTCAAAAGATTACTTTTACTTAAAATACATATAAAAAATTGGGTCGGGTCGAATACCTGGCAAAAAAGCTGAGTTGGGTCAGATATCCAGCAAAACTTATAACCCAAACCCAGCCTGCATATTGCTCGGCCTGGTTCGGTTCAATCCGAATATTATTCGGGTCAGCACTTTTTATGCCCAAATCCAAAAATTCTCATTCAGGTCTGGTACCCTACCAACCATTTTCAAAATTGCCGGTATGTTTAGCAACTAAAAAAAGACGTCATTGTGAATGCCTGTGGCACTCGGGCAAAACAGATCATAGTGACAACTGTTTTTCTCGGCAAGATCTCGTTTGTCAAAAACTCGTGAGAAATTGAAAAAATTTCTTAAATCTTGCATTTTTTGGAAAAATCTTGGCAATAAAAAATAATTAAAAATATATATAAAATGTTTTTTATATGAAAATATTAATAAAAATTATTTAAAAATAAAAATACATGGTTTTTTCATGATAAATAGCCGTTTAAAACATAAATATCACGTTTAAATAGTGGTATTTATGTTTTTTTTTCACAAATCTTGCGATATTTTGAAAATCTAGCAAGAAATCGCCGTTTTGAACTTTCAGGCAATTTCTCGCAATATTATCGCGAGATTTTCATAAATCTCGCGATATTTGTTACAGAGGCACAGATGCATTTTGGAGGCCTAAGTACCTTGCTAAACACTTGGCTTGATCACTGATTCATGTCTTTGAGAAGCAGAAGTTTTGTCCTTACTTTTTTCATCTGTAGCCAATGCAGTGAGCGCTTCTCGTTAAAAGATTCTAGAACATCAATTTGATTAGATGAATCTAATCGGTACTCGTCCATTATCCAGTTGGTTTCATTCCCAGATGGAGGATAACCTTTATAATAAACCCATCTCTTCTTTATAGCAGAAGGAAGATGATCTTCCTCATGGAGGACCACCTCTTCTTCATTAGCTTCTTCCCAGTAACTTCCAGATCCTACCAATCGATGGCCTTGCTTCATATTTGAATACAATTTATCTTTGGGAGTAAAGAAGTATCTCGTGCTTTGATTGATATCGGCACATGCTGCAGATTCAAAACATGACACGAAAAATAGAAAAAAGAAGGGGAAATGTAAGTTCGTGTAAGTAGAAACTGCGGTTTGATGTAAATTAATTCATGATCCCACACTTTGCACAGGTTATGTTTATGCTATTAGTTTTCATATATATATATATATATATATATATATAGATAGATAGATAATGAGAAAGGGATTCTGCCGCTTTTTTTTAGGTTATGTCACTCTTACGACCTTCCAAAAATCATACTTTTAGGTGTTTTATGCTACATCTGAACCATTAGATGTATTTATCATACCAACTGGCTCCACGTAGTTGAATGGAGCTGTCTGTGCACGTATCCTTGCGGTGGGTCATTGTAGGCTCAGACCCCAGTTAAATAATAACTGGTGGGGTCTGCCTAACTTAAAAAAAAAAAAAACTGCATTCATCATTATTTATTTATCAAGAAAAAAGTTTGACGTAAAAATGTGAATATTTTATCATCAATTTTTAGTACAATTTCAACCGTTAAATTTTTTACCTCTTTAAAGTACACATCATAGCATGCTAAATCAACAAATGATAAACAGAGTAAAACTATGATTTTTGTGGGTCCTAATGGTAACATAACAAAAAACAGCAGCACCATCCTTATTATATATATATATATATACACTTTGCCATTTTCATGAACTAACTCTGCATATGTGATTTACATGGTTTGGTTAGTGAGAAACGGCTCTTGAATTATTTGATTATGACATGTAAGCACAATTTTAAGGCCCTCAAAAAATCAAGTACCTACAGTGCACAATTTTCATAAAATCATATTTTCACTGAAAATACAAGATTCAAGACCCGCTTCCTAGCATTTAGACCAAGGTTGCCAAAACTAAGAAGAGAGAAGCGAAACATTTTAAAATTTATAGGAAGCGAAGTATAAATTTCAAAGCAAAATAAGAATAAAAAATGATTCAATATGGTAACTGAATAGGAATTGAAGAAAGAAACAAATAAAAGCTAAAATAAAATTGATTATTCTTATATTTCATGATTTTTTCAACAAGAGTTAAATTTTTGTTAAAATCTAACAATGATGGTTCCCAATTTAGAGAAAGTAGATAGGAAGTGAGTGAAAGCGTGAGAAAAAATACATGAAAGACATGAAAAGAAATGTGTATATATAAAGTATACACCATGTGTGTGAGAAGAAGAATAAAAGAAGCGTGTGAGAATCAAGATTCTCAAGAAGTTTTGAAAGCAAGAAGTATCGTGCTTCTGAAGCAAGCTTCCAAGAAGCGCACTTCCCACCGATTACTCTTATTTGGACCATGTTTGATTAGGTGAACACACCCCTTTAATATGATTTCCAGCTCAACATGACCCAATCTTAATAAATAAATATATATATATATATATATATATATATATAGAGAGAGAGAGAGAGAGAGAGAGAGAGAGAGACCCTTTTTGGTTAGGTGCATTCCTTAGGCCCCTTTTTGGTTAGGTCTCGTTAGTCTCTTTCAAAAATTGTAGTTTTAAGTAATTTTTCTCAAGTCTAATGCCGTAGATTTTATGTTTTTCCGGTGATCCAAAATCAATAGCTATGAAGGTATCAATTTTTCTCGGCTTATAAATTCATGTTTTTTCATCAAAAAAACATGATCCAAGAGTTGATTCTCACTAAATCGATCATGTTAAAACACATCTAACGGTTCAGATCTATCATAAAACACTTAAAACCTATAGGCAGAATATAGCAGAATGAGAAATGGGGTCTAATATGTTCAGTTCTCCTATTTATATATGCTGCAATCCATTATACCTATAATTAGTTGGGATCTCAACAATGACAGTCATTTTGGTACAATCTAATCTCGTAGATTTGTTGTGGATGGTTGATTTGCTAGAAATTAACCCTTGAATATTTTTTTGTTTGACCAAGAAACATGATTTTTTTGTCAATAGATCCTTGTGCATTGATCTACGAGAAGCCATGATATATATATAGTGTGTGTGTGTGTGTGTGCACATGCACGTGCGTGGAGAAGGGGGATGGTTCACCAACTAAATGGTCTACTACTTATCCTCCACTTCAAAAAGTCTGTCAGATAGATATGTTTTTTAACAAATCTCACTATGATCTCCTCGGTTGAAAACACATGAATCAAACTTTTTTTTATGTGTAAATAGGATTTGAAGTTTCTTATGTTATAAAATCTTTCTTCCATGAAAATCACATACATACAGGCAGATTTTGCCAAAAAATATGTCTAAACATACAGATTTTAAAGGGGAGGACATGGGGGTGAACCATTTAGTGGGTAGACCATCCCCCTTCTAATATATAGACTACTGTCTCCTGGATGTACTATTTTTATAGAAAAACATAGATGTAAGTTATACCTACTGAAATTGAGCTCATAAATTTGTTCAGCATATTTTATCTGAAATGATTGTTTTAATGTAAAAATATGATTTGAATCATGAAAATTTTGATACAATGTAAGATACTATATAAATCACATCTATATGGTTAGATCTAAAAGAGAAAATGGTATTATCTTAATTTCAAGTACTAAAGCGCAAAACGTTTGATATGCACTCTTCTATCATTGACATAAAATTGATCTCCTTGACCCAGCATAACTTAAACATGGTGCCCTGCATTCTATCTAAAAAAGAAGCATAAGTTGCATATAGGCTTCTAATGTATGGCGAATTTACATTTAGCTAGTTTCAACTTTAAAATAATTAAGATAAGATACTAAGCTTTTAACAAATTATTCAGATGACTGCCTGTGCTCCAGTTACCTTTTAAAATTACTTATTTGCCCTTGATATTTGAATTCAAGAAGGATGGCAGTGGACCGGGGGGAACGGTGCCACCCCGCCTTGCTCCGTTTGGACTGGGGATGGAGGTTAAAATCAAAACCCGTGTGAGGATGAAGGAGGGGATGAACTTATGCTTTCTCCCGCCCTGTCTCATCCCTGTCCCGATCCTCGCCTTGCCTCGCTCTGTCCTCAATCCTTCTTTGGGGATGGCAATCGACAGAGGGGAAACATGACTCCACCCCACCTCGGCCCGTTAGGATCGGAGATGGAGGACATGAAACATGGACAGAGGTTAAAATCCAAGAGGATGGAGGTGGGGATGGAAGTCCGGATTTTGATATTGTGTGTGTGTGTGTGTGTGTGTGTGTGTGTGTGTGTGTGTGTGTGTGTGTTTTGGTGTTGGTGGTGGTGGGGGGGGGGGGGGGGGGTGTTGGGGGTTGTTTCAGATAGCACGGCTTCTTTTGACCATATGGTTAGATTGCACGGAGGGAGAAAGATCTAAGGTGTGATGATGCTTTTGATATAAAATTGGGCTGTTATTTCATGAAAAAGAAATACATCCATTAACCTCGCAATGCAAGATGGAAAGGAACGACAAAAGGAGAAAGAACGAAAAGGAAAGCTTGCTTACTTGGTGCCTCCCAAGGGCTGAACACGACGGTGTCTAAGTATTCATCCACCGTCTTAATACAATCGGTATATGAAGAAGAGGGATCGCAGATCTTCGCCAGCAGGTAATAAGTTACGATTTCGTGGTCAGTTGGCAGAAATCTGAACCCAATGGGAACGTTGAAGCCCTTTTCTTTCCCTCGCTCTCTCTCTATCCCTTCCTTATCTTGGCCGGTGCTTGTCATCCTGCTCTCGTGCATCGCTTCGATGAGATACGCTATGATGGAGACCGAGAGATGAGAATGGTTGATGGGGACGGGGACTGTGCCTGCCTGTATTTATCAGTGAGAGAGCGAAACTTCCAAACCGTTGTTTGAAAATCCAACTCTAACAGAATAGGTTTATCTAGCAAGAACTCTTTTTGGTTCAGTTATCTAGTAAGAACTTGTATCTAGAGGTAGGCAATGGCCAGGCTTGGGCCGATAATATTAGACCTTAGCTTGGCCTGAAGTCTAATCTGATCCGGGCAGTCCGGCCCAATTCGTCTCTCTCTCTGGATATATATATATATATATATATATATATATATATATATATATTCTGGCCAGCTCAGCCCAAATAGTCCCACAGGCCTAATGGGGGGGGGGGGGCAAGCATTTGCCAACAAGCTAGCTCAATGGAGCCTAGGCCTGGTCCGTTGCCCAGCCACCCCTGTCATTTAGGAAAATGGGACTCACAAGACAAATTTTGTTTCTCTTTTTTAACAAAACCTTCCCTGTCATTTTACAAAACCAGACCAACCAACCAATATTTGTTCTTTTTTTAGTTTGGATCTGGATTTGAGTCTAATCTATTTTGATTAAAGAAACTTGTTTTAGTCATAACTTTTAGTTCAACTATTTTTTGGGGGTGGTTTTTGGCTTATTCAGAGGCTTACAATCTTTAGTTTTATTTTTTTATGCAAAAAATGCCCTTGAATTAGATCTAACTACTTTGAACATGAAATATGGGTACTTCAGAAAAACAATCCTTTGGATAAGACCGCAAGATTATAAATGATCAGAATTGGAGTATCAAAACCATATAAGTCAAATAGCTATTTATGACTTTCAAATTTTCAAAAAAATTATATTTTTCTTAAATCACAAAGTTTTATTCATATTGAATATGGCTTTACAACATCGTTCAAGTTTAATTGAATTTCTCCATTGTTTTTTTAAAAGCCTTTGGATTTTCATTATCTTTTTAATTTTACACACTTTTTTTTTTGTTTTGAAATTACCCTCTTTCACTTTATTGGAAAATGAACACACTTTTTTTTTTTTTTGAAATTACCCTCTTTCACTTTATTGGAAAATGTTATTTACAAAATCATATTTTGTATTAAAAACCAAAGGAAAGTTTGATAGCAACCCTACTCAAAAATACTTTTTATACTATTTTTTGGTATTTTTATTTTTGAATCTGGGTTTACCGACATTGGATTTGGATCAGGATCCGTGTGTGTTTGTGAGATTTATGGATTAGGTGGAGGGTAATCTAGACATTAGCACTAGACAAGGGCATTTTAGGTATTATCATATTTTAGAGGAGTCGTTTGGTCTCCCTTTTGGGATGGAGCAATTTTAGGGGGAAAATGAACAAGAAAAAATGAAAAGATCTCTATTGGATAAGGACGGTCAGCTAGGGCCTTCATTTTAGGTTGAGTTTGCCTTCCTCTCTTTAAAAGGCTATGTAATCCTCATTTACTTATATGGGTTTACCTTGATAGGATTTATATGTATGTGGGATTTGGAGATTAGGTGGAGGGTAATCTATACATTAGTACTAAGCAAGGGAATTTTGAGGATTATTATATTTCAAAGGAGTCATTTGGTATCCCTTCTAGGATGGCATCATTTTAGGAAAAAAATGAGAATGAAAAAGGAGAGCGGATAAGGACATACAACTAGGGCCCTTCATTTTAGGTTCATATTGACTTTCTCTTTATAAAAGGCTCATGTAATCCTCATTTACTTTTTATGTGAATAACAATAATTTTAACAGGTTTTCTTTACCTTTTTTGGCCTACTTATTTGGTAGGAATAAGTCTCATTCCTTGGAATGGGAAGACTCTTAAGTCATCAAGAAAATCTCACCTTAACTGTCCAACTACTTTACCGTGTCCCCTCTCTATTCATCTTCGTTTCACGTTTCCCATGGCCTCCCCCCTCTCTCACGCCCGTCCTACTCTCCTCATCTTTCACGGATCACCAAATCGCCCAGCCTCTCTGGCTTTGTCGCCAATGGCAATCGACATCTCTGGTTCGACTATAGCAACCCACACTCGAGTACTTATCAAAGTTTTATTTCAAATCATTTGATGTCTTTGATTATAAAAGTGTAGGACTGGGATCCTACCTTTGCAAACAAAGGATTTTATTTTTAAAAGAATTAGAAAGTATTTTTTTAACCATTTTTTTCAAGATATTTGGTGTCATCGTTCTTACTAAGTTAAATTGTTCCACCCCCAAGTGGTGAGAGATAATCCAACTAAGGCTCCCGAGAAAATTGAACTTTAGAAGTCTCCTTCAACACCTATGGAGTAAGCTAGAGTGGTTAACCCACCCAAGGCTCAAACAAGAGAGAACAAGTGTGTGCGAATTAATAGTGAAGTGTGTAAGAAAAATAAATCACAAAAAAAAAACAATTAATAACAATAGAAGGAGAGAGAATACTTACTCGGGCTTCTGGCGAGCACTAACCCTTGCTCACAGAACTGGTGGAGTCTATTCTCATAATCGCAACCCAAAAATCTAAGAGTCACCCGTCTCTTACCAGGATTCATATGTGGGAAGGGCATTCTTCATAGAAAAACTATTCTACAAAGTGAGAAATCCACAAAAAAAATAAACTATCCTAGACAAGAAGAGTACTATGCACTCTTTCCTATTTTCCAAGCTTGGTAGCCAATCAAGTGAAAAATCTAGCCTAAAACCTAAGAAAACTAGCTAGAAAAGCTACCTAGATGAACTACGTAGCACCAAGAGAAAGTTGGAAATTTTACTTGTAGGAATCGCTTCCCGTTGTGAAAAAAATGAAAGAAGAATGTGGACACTCTCGGTTCTCTACTAAGATGCAACCACTCAAATGAAAGAGCTCACCCTAAGCTCAAGATGCATGAAAATGAACCCAAGAGGGGGCATTTATAGGTTCCTTGCCGCTCAAACCCCACCCAACTTGCCATGGACCGATTGGTGCCTAGTTGGATTGGCGCAAGATGGACCGATTGGCACCATGCTGGACAACACTGGGGCCAATACAGTTAGCTGGATTGGATATTGGGATGAGTCATATACATATTCGGTCTAAACCCGAACAACATGGCACCAATTGAGCTCACTGGCTCCAAGCTCTCAAACTGGATTAGGTTTGAAGTAGGTCGAATCTAGATCTAATCCAGATCGGGTTCAGAGAAGGTCGAATCTGGATATGGTCTATATCCAAAGAGATCTGTGCCAATCTATAAGATTGACTACAAGCTAAATGGATATGGATCTGAATCCGGGCAAAGAAAATGGTAACTAAATCTAGGACTTTTAGGAGCCACCTGAAGAAAATGGTAACTCATCAATATATAAACAAATCAATTTTATAAGTATTGTTGCAAACCTATTAACTAAATCTTTTATCATTTTACTTCACAGGAAGCAGAAAAATGAGGCATTATGTCATACAAGGATGTGTTTGTTCAAACACATAAATATAAGACCACGGGAGAGTTCATATCGGAGAAGGCGAGAACGACAATGGTATGTATTTATTGTATTAATAATCATTGTAATATATAAGTTATCATAAACATTGCAATTCTTAATTATTAATTCATACTGTAAACATTATTTTGTAGGAGTCATATGTGCAACAGATGGTAGAGCGATATGATGATGACTCTACTCAGCATCCATTATTTGATCCTGCAGCATGGGTGACTGCAGCAGGTGAACCCAAAAATGGTCGTGTGTTCGGGTTTGGGAGTAATATGAACACCTCACTAGTTGTTGCTTCTTCCAGTCACGGCTCAAAGACTTCTCCCATCAACATCAGCTCCAAGCATCCGACTGATTCTTGGGATGATGTACGCCAGATCGTTAAGGACACAATGCGTAACTACTTCCATGAAACAATTGTCAACATTCTCCGAGATGAGTTCAACAGTTTTTTGCAGAACAAGGGAGCTTCGTTTGCAGGTGCCTCTCAGGTATGAAAGTTTCATGTGATGTATTGCATGTCGTTAGATTTCATATAACTTTGATTGCCTTAACTTAGGTGCATTGCATATAATTTATTTCAGTATATTTTGTTTATCAATACTGACCTTTTATATAATATTTCAGTATAATATTTTTACTGCTTTAGAACACATATGAGCATAATAGAATCACATATATAGTTTTTTTACTGCCTTTGTACACATATGAGCACAATAGAATCACATATACAATTGTTTTACTGCCTTAGAGCACCTATGAGCATGGTAGAATCACATATACAATTTTTTGACGGCCTTAGAGCACATATGAGCATGGTAGAATCACATATACAGTTTTTTTTACTGCCTTAAAGCACATATGAGCATGATAGAATAACATATACAGTTTTTTTTACTACCTTAGAACACATATGAGCATGATATAATCACATATAAAGTTTTTTTACTGCCTTAGAACACATATGAGCATGATAAAATCTCATATAAAGTTTTTTGACTGCCTTAGAGCACATATAAGCATAATAGAATCACATATAAAGTTTTTTTGACTGCCTTAGAACACATATGAGCATGATAGAATCACATATACAGTTTTTTGACCGCCTTAGAACACATATAAGCATGATATAATCATATATACAGTTTTTTGCTTGCCTTAGAACACATATAAGCATGATAGAATCACATATAAAGTTTTTTTGCCTGCCTTAGAACACATATGAGCATGATAGAATCACATATAAAGTTTTTTTACTGCCTTAGAACACATATGAGCATGGTAGAATCACATATACAATTTTTTTACTGCCTTAGAGCACATAAGAGCATGGTTGAATCACATATAAAGTTTTTTTATTGCCTTTAGAACACATATGAGCATGATTGAATCATATATAAAGCTTTTTAACTGCCTTAGAACACATATGATCATGATATAATCACATATACAGTTTTTTGCCTGCCTTAGAACACATATGATTATGATAGAACCACATATACAGTTTTTTTCCTACCTTAGAGCACTTATGTATGGTTATGATAGAATCACAAAAACAATTTTTTTACTATCTTTAGAACACGTATGAGCATGATTGAATCACATATAAAGTTTTTTACTGCCTTAGAACACATATGAGCATGGTAGAATCACATATACATTTTTTTGACTGCCTTAGAGCATATATAAGCATGATTGAATCACATATAAGTTTTTTTTACTGCCTTAAGAACACATATGAGCATGATAGAATCACATATACAGTTTTTTTATTGCCTTAGAACACATATGAGCATGATAGAATCACATATACCATTTTTTTACTACCTTAGAACACATATGAGCATGATGAAATCACATATAGAGTATAATTTATTTCAGTATATTTTGTTTATCAATACTGACCTTTCTTTTCTCGTGTAGGTTGTTGGCGATAATCAACGTAGTAGAGCTGAAGGGACAGATCAAGACAATGAACAAGAGGACGCACAAAATCTTGGCGTTGATTAGATTCATGTGTTGAATTTGTTTTACCTTCTTTTTGTTTCAAAAATGTAAATATTGAATTATAAATAATTAGAACTTGCGAATTTTACAGTTGATTGATTAATTATTTTAGTTTCCTTTTATATGTATTTTGATGTGTACTTTGTTTTTTATTCACATAAAATATAAATTGTATTACGAAAAATTTTTTCTCGATATTTAATTTTCAAATATTTTTTTTTTATTTTTTTTCTTGTTTGCGACGGATTAGTGACGGATATATCCGTCGCTAATTACCATTAGCGTTGAATGTAGCGACGACTATAAATCCATTGCAACACCAAAATTGCCGTATAGTAACGACGACCTTGCGACGGATGTTGGCATTCGTTATTCCGTCGCAACTTAGCGACGGAACTGGCGACAGATACATTTTGTCGCTACTTAGCGACGGAATGGGCGACATATATATTCTGTCGCTAATTAGCATAAAAAAATTCGTGATGAAAGCTATTCGTCTCTAATCCGACGCTAATCCATCGCTAAGCTGTTTAGCAACGAATTTAGGTCATCGCTAATCCATAGGTTTCTTATAGTGAGATCTCTACTGGATAAGGACGGTCAGCTAGGTCTGTTCATTTTAGGTTGACATTGCCTTCTTCTCTATAAATGGCTCATGTAATCCTCATTTACTTATATTGGTTTACCCTCGTAGAATCTAGATCTGCCGATCCAAGTGAGTGTACGTGGGATATGCGGATTAGGTGGAGGGTAATCTATATATCAGTACTGAGTAATAGAATTTTGAGGATTATTATATTTCAAAGGAGTCATTTGGTATCCCTTCTAGGATGGCATCATTTTAGGAAAAAGATGAGAATGGGAAAAGGAGAGTGGATAAGGACGGCGCCCTTCATTTTAGGTTGATATTGACTTCCTCTCTATAAAAGGCTCATGTAATCCTTATTTACTTTTTATCTGAATAATAGTAATTTTAATAAGTTCTCTTTTACCGTTTTTGGCCTACTTATTTAGTAGGAATAGGTCTCTTTCCTTGGAAAGAGAAGACTTGAGTCGTCAAGAAAATGTCACCTTAACTATCCAACCACTTTACCATGTCCCCACTCTCTTCATCTCCCTCTCATGTTTCCCCTAGCCTCCCCCTCTCTCACGCCCGTCCTAGTCTCCTCATCGTTCGCGGATCACCAAATCGCCCAGCCTCTCTAGATTTGTCGCCAATGGCAATCGACATCTCTGGTTCGACTATAGCAACCCACACTCGAGTATTTATCAAAGTTTAATTTCAAATCATTTGATGTCTTTGATTATAAAAGTGTAGGACTGGGATCCTACCTTTGCAAACAAAGGATTTTATTTTTAAAAGAATTAGAAAGTATTTTTTTAACCATTTTTTTCAAGAGATTTGATGTCATCGTTCTTACGAAGTTAAATTGTTCCACCCCCAAGTGGTGAGAGATAATCCAACTAAGGCTCCCGAGAAAATTGAACTTTAGAAGTCTCCTTCAACACCTATGGAGTAAGCTAGAGTGGTGAACCCACCCAAGGCTCAAACAAGAGAAAACAAGTGTGTGCAAATTAGTGAAGTGCGTAAGAAAACTAAATCACAAAAAAAATAACAATTAATAACAATAGGAGAGAGAATACTTACTTGGGCTTCTGGCGAGCACTAACCCTTGCTCACAGAACTGGTGGAGTCTATTCTCATAATCGCAAGCCAAAAATCTGAGAGACACCCGTCTCTTACCAGGATTCATATGTGGGAAGGGCATTCTTCATAGAAAAACTATTCTACAAAGCAAGAAATCGACAAAAACATAAACTATCCTAGAGAGGAAGAGTACTAAGCACTCTTTCCTATTTTCCAAGCCTAGTAGCCAATCAAGTGAAAAATCTAGCCTAAAACATAGAAAAACTAGCTAGAAAAGCTATTTAGATGAACTACCAAGCACACAGAGAAAGTTGGAAAATTTACTTGTAGGAACCACTTCCCAATGCAAAAAAAAAATGAATGAAGAATGTGGACACTCTCAATTCTCCACTAAGATGCAACCACTCAATTGGAAGAGCTCACCCTAAGCTCAAGATGCTTGAAAATGAACCCAAGAAGGGGCATTTATAGGTTCTTCGCTCAAACCCCACCCAACTTGGCATGGACCGACTGATGCCTAGTTGGATTGGCTCAAGATGGCCCGATTGGCACCATGCTGGACAACACCCGGGCCAATCCAGCCAGTTGGATTGCATATTGGGATGAGTCATATACGGATTCGGTGTAAACCTGAACAACATGGCACCAATTGAGCTCACTGGCTCGAAGGTCTCAAATTGGATTAGGTTCGAAGTGGGTCAGATCTAGATCTAATCCAGAGCGGGTTTAGAGAAGATCAGATTTGGATATGGTCCTGATCCAAAGATATTAGTGACAATCTATAAGACTGGCTCCAAGCTAAATGGATATGTATCTGAATCCGGTCAAAGACTAAAATTCCACTAAACATGTTCTAACACATCGCTGTAAGATACCTATAACTTGGGATTTATAAATCCATTTGACAAAATGTTTGCTGAATTTGAAAGCTACCATCCTCGGCTACAGTCGATATTTTGGGATTGAAACCAAATTCAACTATTTGAAACGTCAAAAATGCCTTCAACCTACTTTTCAAACAAATTATTTTTGAGATCTAAAATCTTGTTTTGATCATAACTCTTCATGATGTTAGATTGAAGTGATTTTTGGACCATGTCTCAGTCTTGCCTATCTTTGTAGAGACTAGGTTCTTTCAATAAAAGATATGTATACATGCCCAACTATAGAATCTGGCCAAAAGAATGATTGTATGTGCATATACTAGAAAAATCAACTATCCCTAAGGATCACAAATGGACAAGAAATAAATAGTCCCAAACACGCTTCAAGAATCAGATTTTACAAGGGACATCCTATCTAGGCCTGCAAAAGTTGTGGGGTCTCTCTTTACCATATGTTGTCATTCAAACAAAAGTGTCCAAGATATACTCCTAACAACATGGCTGGCAAGACTTTCATAGAGCATTGCTTGGATAACATACCCTCGATGCATCAATAAACAAAATTTTTAGGATTTTGCAATTTTCAAAATTTCAAGCTTTTTAGAGAACAAACCAATTTGGTTTTTGGGATCCTAGGAATTTTCCCAAGCTTCTTCCAATTCTCTTAGAGAAAATCTTCTGCAAGAGTTTTTAATGGGCTGCTTTTGAATTGAGATAGCTAAGATCTTGATTAATTGATTATTTAAAATCCATTTGCCCTAAACTTATCTTGAATTTTGAAATAGTGAAGTTTGTGCTTGAAGTGTCTCTTATTTTATTCTAGATGAAATATTATTTCTTTTGGCATTGATTTTCAAATTCAACCAATTCTATTTTTTATTCTCATTTAAAGAATTAATATTGATACGTAACTCACTTGAAATAACAAATTAGTGATGCCCTAGTTAAAAACCTTTAGAACTTTTAGTTGACTTAGGATCCCTTAAGATGAAAATTCCTTTATATTAAAGGAATAAAACAATTCTTTTAGTTGGATTAAAATTGAAAGACTTTCCAAACATTTCTCTTTATTGATGTCTTACTTGGGGAAAAAAAAGATGAAGATTGAAAAAGTTCTTGTGGCAGCCCATGAAATGAGATGTATGGTGGGTAAATGGTTAATTTTATCTTTTATTTTAAAAAATTTCTTATTTAAAATAATTGAAAAGTTGTCATTTTTTCTTTCTTACCTACATTTTTCAACAATTTTCTCGCTTTCAAACTTGTTCTTATTTGTCAAAGGTAAAAGTAAGTATTTCTTTCACCCCCATAAAGATTTGGTGTAGTGTGATGGGGCCTAGGCCACTAGGCAGGCTGTCTAAGTTCAAAGCTCATGGGTGTCACCCCTTGCGCCGAAGCATGGCAACTTCTCACAGAGTTTTACACTGCCATGACAGTGATCGTAAGTACGGCAGACATAGCCACTGTGGCTGGGTCTCTGATCATAGGTGCAGTTTCTCCGTATAAATAAAAAAAATGAAATCTTTATTTGCTAATTTTCAAAAAATAAAAGCCCACACTGAGAAAATAAAAGAATATAAGGTCTTCTTTAAAATTAGGAGCAAAAGGTTCACCTAATAGAAATTTTCACACATCATGCCTCTCGTCAACCAACACGACCCCACGGTGATCTCCCTTATGTCTATATAAAACCCCAACACAAACTCCCCACCCACCAAGACCGTCCCAGGCATCGAAAAGACAACGAAGAGAGTCCCTTCTCTTCTAAAATATTCGGCAACATGTGCCCTTCGAGGAGGAACCGGCCCTCGGCGACCACCGGAGAGACCAGTATCCGGGACGCATTCGCCGTGCTCGACGCGGACGGTGACGGCCGGATCGGCGTCGACGATCTCCGAGCGTTCTACGCGGGCTTCTCCGGCGGGTCCGTCGACGACGATCTCCGAGCGTTCTACGCGGGATTCTCCGTCGGGTCCGTCGACGACGAAGCCATCGGCTCGATGATAAAGCTTGCGGACGCCGACGAAAACGGATTCGTGGAGCTGGACGAGTTTGAGAGGGTCGTCAGCCTGCCGCGGGGCGACGCAGCCGAGCGGAGGGCTCTGGAGGACGCTTTTCAGGTCATGGATCGGGACGGCGACGGGGTGATCGGATTCTCGGACCTCAAGAACTACATGAGCTGGGCAGGGATCCCCGTCAGCGGCAAGGAGATCATGACGATGCTGCGGATGGGCGGTGGAGACTATGCCAAGGGGATTTCCTTCGACGCCTTGGTGAAGATCTTGACCGTTGATCTCGGTGGATGGTCAGTTGAAGGTGAAGGGCGTGATTTGACTGTACGTTCGGATCGTTTGGTTTGATAATAAGAACTGTTGTTGTCTTATTCGTTATAACTTATAAGATTTCTATTTAACCTCTCTCTCTCTCTCTCTCTCTCTCTCTCTCTCTCTCTCTCTCTCGCCTGTGAAACTCTTTATGATTAATAAAAATAACAAGTTGGACATTAAATTTGTATTGAATTTCAGATATGATTTTTAAGAATTTATTATTCTTTTTGTACAAGTTGAAACGGTGCACCTATATCCAATTAGGGGTGTCAACGGGTCAGGTTAATTTACCCGGACCCAACCCACACCAAACCCTATAGGGTCTGGGTATGGTGATAAGTAAGAAGACCCCATTAGGACTCTTAAGGTCTAATTAAGAGTTTGTGGAATTTTATACCAGACTGGGGTCTGACCTAAGTTCCGATTAAAACCTGCAATTTTCCAATGTGAAAATGATAAAAACATATTATTTTATCAGGTATAGCCCGAGTCTTGTTCATGTAGTTTTTATTGGGTAATGTTTCTTTTATGATAGGTCCAATTAGACTTGAGTTCAGATGTTGACTATTTTTCATGGGATTTTTTTTCACATCAAACACAGAAAAAGAAAATGACGATAATTTTAAAAGATCATATACATACATATCAAGTCGTTACCATACCGCCTGATTAATGACATTCCAAAGCTTAGGTTGACGTAAGACCAGCTGTAAAAAAATAATATCTATATGTCAACTTGTCAACTAAATATAGGTTAATAGTAATTGCAGTAAAGTACTTTTTTCTTGATTTGCGTAAACAAAACCGTAGTGATTTTCCGACGTGAGGCGCATTTTTGGACTGTGCGAAAAAGATAGGTGCCATATTGGAAAACTTTTTTATATATCTTTGTGGGCCGCGTGGCCAGTAGCGGTGGCTCTGAAAGTGGTGAGATGAAGGCACCGGATCAAATCCCACTGGAGCAAGGGTGTGTCCATAGCTTTTTGAGGTGGGCCACGTAAGGCCAGGTGAGCCCGACCCAGGGTTTTTTCACTTTAGTGATGGTTCCTATTTATCAAAAATATATATCTTTGATGACCAAGTTCCCCACTAAAGCAAGTAATTTTAGGATGGGGTCGCCGATACCCGAGTCCTTACTAAAACAACCAGTGAAAGTCACCCGCACCCAGTGATAAAAACATATTATTTTATCAGGTATGGCCCGAGTCTGGGTATTGTTTCTTTTATGATAGGTCCAATTAGACTCAAGTCCAGACCTGATACCATACCAGAAAGTTGGGGCCAAGTTTGGTTTCTCCTGGGTTTGAACCAAACCCAACCGGTTGACATCCCTATCCTCAACCCGGAGGCAGGCCTATTAAGTGACTATTTTTCATGGGGATTTTTTGACATCAAACAAAGAAAAAGAAACTGACGATAATTTTAAAAGATCATATACATGTATAATCAATGAATCATAACAAAATCAAGAAATCAAGAAAAGGAAAATGACGATAATTTTAAAAGATCATATACATGTATAATCAATGAAACATAACAAAATAAAGAAATCAAGAAAAAGAAAATGACGATAATTTTAAAAGATCATATACATATATAAACAAAGAAACATAACAAAATAAAGAAATCAAGGGATAAAGATATCAAGTCGTTACCACCTGATTAATGACCTTCCAAAGCATAGGTTGACGTAAGAACGGCTGTAAAAAAATAATATCTATATGTCAACTTGTCAACTAAAGATAGGTTACTAGTAATTGCGGTAAAGTACTTTTTTCTTGATTTGCATAAACAAAACCATAGTGATTTTCCGACGTGAGGCGCATTTTTGGACTGTGCAAAAAAGACAGGTGTCATATTGCGAACCAGGTTATACGTTCCCCCGAAGAAGACGCATAACGTGGTGCATGTTCTGGTCCGAATGAGCACCACGTACATAAGCACGTGGGGCACGTATCCCTGTGTGTCAACATCACTTAGCGTTGGAGTCCAGTGCGATTGCAAAGTCTTAAGTACCATTTTTGTCATTCTCGCCATGAAATGATGATTCAAAAAAAGAACAAAAATGTCTATCTAGAAAAGTAAAATGCTGGTTCGAGATCTTCTATCTAAAAAAGTGAAACACTGGTTCGTGATCTTTCATCTAGAAAAGTAAAACACCGGTTCAAGAAAAAGATAAAAATGTCCTCCATCCAAAAAAAAAAGAATGATGTTAACTATTCAAAGTCCTAACGTTCCGTTTTCGCCCTAAGCAGTAAACATTTGCACCATCTATGATAACAAGAGCTCTCTCTGATGATGCATCATTTGTCATCATCTACTGCTACTGGAGCACCCTTTGTCGTCGTCTGTTATCGCTGAAGCATCTTTTATCGTCGTCTATGCAGTGAGAGCGTCGTTGTCACCATCCGTTGTATCTATCTTCTGGGTGTTTCTCCTCCACTGTCGGATTACCAAAACGCATGTAATTTCAGTGAGTTTCGTCTAAGGTTTTGTTATGTAAACAAATCGATTTATAAATCTGAATGTTAAATCTTACAATTGATTGTACTATTCATGCTAAATAACACATGTTTTCATACTGAAATAAATTGATTTGTACCTATCCACCTTCTGGGCATCGAAAAATAGTTAGCACAATTTGTTCTTATGAAGGCCAAACATTACAACGATATTTACTTATGAAGGTTAAATTTCTACAAAGATTTGTACGTTGAAATGCAACAATGATTTATACATTTAATTCAGTAGCGATTTGTACGTTCGATGCAACAACAATTTATATGTTTAAAACAGTAGCAATATGTATTTATGATTTATAAAGTTACCACGATTTGTACCTAAGTTTACTAAATCGTCCAACAATATTTACTCATGAAACCCAAATGTTACAACGATATGTACTTATGAAGGGTGTGATTTCTATAATGATTTCTAAGTTTGAAGCATGAACGATTTATACATTTAAATCAGTAGCGATTTATATGTTTAATGCAATAGCAATATATATTTATAAAGTTACCTCGATTTGTACTTAAGTTTGCTAAATCTTACAACGATGTTTACTTATGAAGCCAAATATTGCGACAATTTATAATGTTGGTCATTGTATGACGAATATGATAATTTATAACAATATATACTTGGAGAGGCAGTTGTAACATATAATGATGCAATTAAATTTATGTGTTATGCAGGTTAGCAATGACTAAAATTTGTAAGACAAGAAAGCCCCTATCGTTCGATGAGATGACTATTGGAGAAATTATCTGTTAATCCCATATATATGAGCGTTATGAAAGGTACAAAAATATAATAAAGATTGAGAATGATAAAGACAAGGACAAAGCATTGAAATTGTATAATGCGGAGCATTATCCATCAGATATTGAGACTGAAGAGCAAAGGAAGAAGGATGAGGAAGAACTAAAGATGAAGAAGAAGAAGGATGACGAAGAGAAGGAAAAGCAAAGGAAGAAGAAGGAGAATGAAAAGCAAAGAAAGAAAAGGTAAATTAAGAAGGAGGAGGAGAGGCAAAGGCAAATGAAGAATAAATAGGAGGAAGAGAAGGAAAGGCAATTGAAGAAGGAGAAGGAGGAAGAGAAGGAAAGGCAAATGATGAAGATGAAAGAAGAAAAGCAAAGGAAGAAGCATCAGAACGACGAAGAGAAGGAAAGGCAAACGAAGGAGAAGGAGGATGAGGAAGAGAATAAAAGGCAAAGAAAGGAGAAAGAGGACGAGGAAGAGAAAAAAAAGCAAAGGAAGGTGAATGAGGACAAGGAAGATAAGGAAAGAGAAAGGAAGAAGCAGGAGGAGGAAGAGAAAGAAAATGAAAAGGAAAAGCGGGAGGAAAAAAAGAAGAAAAGGGAAAAGAAGGAAGAAGTAGAAAAGCAGAGGAGGGAGGCGAAGGACTGAAGGAAGGAAGAAGTAGAAAAGCAGAGCGAGGCGGCAGAGCGAAGGAACAACAAGAAAGGCAGAGAAGGGAGGAGGATGAGCGAATTAGTTATATATTTGTGTATGCCATGGGTATGTATAATAACACTTGCATGTTTGTTGCAAACAGACTATATATGATTTTATCATGTATATTCAAAGTCACGCAACAACCAATACTAGACGCATCGTCACCGCTTATTTCATGGTATATCGGTTCTCTTATATATTTATTTTTTTTATTTACTCTTGTTGCTTCATATTTTAACCTTACTATTATCACTGTTTTGTTCAACAGAGTTTCGTCCGTCGACTATCATACACCATTGGATTTCAAGATGAACTATAATGTTGGGGTAACGATGATCACTGTGGAGACTTTTGGTCAAGTGAAAAGGTAAGTGAAGAAACCTGTTATCCAAGGTTTATGAGGCATAACAGTCCTAACACATTTTGTACTATCGATTTACAAGATATTATATCGATTTAAGACATTGTTTTGATTCTTAATATTGATTTGTATGCTGATTCTAAGCTATCAATATGAATTTCTATATCGATTTGTAAGATATTTTATTATCAATTTACAGATATTGATTCCTACATTATAGCAATCTTCTGAGCATTAGGTTTTATACGTTATGGATTTACGAAAAAAACAACTATGGTGTTACAACTCATTGAACTTTCACACTGGTATACAATGTGACATTATGCATTTGGTAAGTTTCTATCTATAAGTATATTGTATCGTGTACGGTGGCCCACAATTTACTTACTTCTGCATTAACCACGGGAGGGATTCCTCAAAGACGTCTTGGGTGTCGATATTGGCGAGTGTAGGTTTCACGGCGCACACTATGCTCATTTACAAAATAATGGCATCGATTATGGCGTATTTATAATAAAATATATTGAAGCAATATACAATGGACAAGAACCTGATTTTGACATTATATGCTATACACTTAAACATGTTTTATTATCCTATATTATTGGGGACTCAATTTATATATTGGTGTCACATTATCTTTTTGTTGCAGGATGATATACTTGGATTTTGCACAGAATTATGCAAAAAATTGATAGAGTTTTTAATTGCGGAAGAGAAAAAAACTCAATCGGCAAGAATACCTAGAAGGCAACAAACAACACGACCCTCCAGAAGTAATATGATGTACAAAGATTTGTAACAGATTTTATAGAATGTGTATATAAATTTTATATATAAATTTTTTTAAGACTGTGTATACAAATTATGTAAATCTCTCTGAGTTGAAATAAAAATTCAACAATTACCCTGATTTTACTAAACACATCAATAAGTTAGACTGTTATTTGTAGTAAAGGCAAATCGTTATCTCTGACATGGACGTCATTATGTAAATTGCTATAGGACACTATCTGATATAACGATTCAAATATAGTATATGTACAACGATTTGTCTTATTGTGATTTACACAATTACTGATAAAAGGCGAAAAAGAGAAATAGAAAATAAATCGACAAGATGTTTATTGGTAAAGTATAAATCTCGGTAACTTGATAAATACAAATCGACTTACAACTACAATTCTTTAAGTTTCATACTATAATAATATTTGTCCTATCGTGATTTGCTTTTATGAGCTTTGTCAATGTAAACGATATGTTCTATCGTGATTTACATAATGATTGATTCATAAAAGGTAGAAAAGAAAAATAATAAACAAATCGACACAATGTTTAGACTTAGTAAACTACAAATCGAGGTAACTTCAATGATATAAATTGAGGTAACTTCATAAATACAAATTGACATCATTCACAAAGACATATCATTGTCGTGGTAACTTCATAAGTACAAATCGACGTGATTTACAACCATATTCATTTACAAAAAATATAAGTATTCCGTTACAATACATCATGACCAATGGTTTGGCTTAGATACAATACATGACCATCGTCATAAAAGAAAGCAGACATCATCATTAGCATCACCCCCATGTCCAAATAGTAATGTGCTTCGAATGCAATCCAGGTGCGCATGGAATCTAGATTGCTAGTGCAGAAAGCTTTGAGGCAGAGTTGACGAAGTTGCAGAATGTATGGAATACCATCATCATCGATATGTTTTTACAGGCAGAGAAGATGGAACCACACGACTATAGTATATTTGTCATTGTTATATTTTGTGTAAACTTTGATATACTTTACGATAAATACGCCACAGTCGTGGTCTCCTCGTTTGTTTTTGATCAAGTACATATAAGACTTTGCATGACATACAGGCAACCAAGCCCTTCGTTCATGCTTGTGAGCATCAATTTAGAGACGACGATTGTGTCGCATGTGTCTTGAATATATCGATGTATACACAAAAGATAACCACCATAATCATCATTGAAGATTATCCAGATCTTTTCTCATGGTGTGAAACAACTAGGTTATCAGCACCAAACCCCATCTATCAAGCACAAGTAGAAGGAGCACAGAATAACAAAGAAGAAAGAAAAATACAAGAAAGAAGAAGAAGATGACGAAGGAGGAGGAGAAAAAAGAAGAAGAAGAAGAAGTTGCGCTGCCGTAGAAAAGAGGAAGAGAGGTTAAATAGATTAGAGTTTTAGACTTGGACAACAAGTTGGGTCAGATCGGGTAGGGTTTTACATAGATCTATATTAGGGTTTTACATATATACTAGGGTTTTATGCACGTGTACACAAATCGACACGATGTTTAGACATAGTAAAGTACAAATCAAGGTAACTTCATAAATACAAATTGATTCACAACTTGATACTGACTTAAATAATAATTGCAAATCGATTTCACTGTTTTGTTCATAATATTTTAGTAGCAATTGCAAACCTATATGAGTAAATAGGGATTTTGTATATCGATATTGTTCATAAAGACATATCGTTGTCGCAGTAACTTCATAAATACAAATCAACGTTTCTTACAACCACATTCATTTACAAACAATATGAGTATTTAATTACAATACATCATAACCAACAGTTTGGCCATAAAATGATTTGTAGCAATACATCTCCGACATAGACGTCATTATATAAATCGCTATAGGACACTATAACATAACGATTCAAACACAGTATATGTATAATATTTTTTATATGTAAAGGTTAGATGAGACAATGATTTTTACTTTTAATATAGTTTATTCACTGAACAACTTTTTGCGTAATGATTTAGCTAAAGTATATGTATAACGATTTGTATATGTGAAGAATAGATGAGACAACAATTTTTACTTTTAATATCATTTATTCACAAAACTTTTTTGCACAATAATTCAAATACAGTATATGTACAATGATTTGTATATGTGAAGGCTAGATGAGACAACAATTTTTACTTTTAATACAGTATTTACATAATTATATAGTTGAAGAAATAACACGTGATTCTTGTGTTCCATTGCTCAATTTTGAATTGAACTGAGTCTGTCATGAAACAGAACAATATAAGACACTACATTACGTTTATCAAGAAATGCAAACATCATCCCAACATTGATTACATACCAAAAGACTTATAAAACTGATGTCATTGTTCCACTTAAACTGGTTGGGAGGATTGAAGGTTACAACATTATAGTGCACATCTGTAGGGTATTGTTGTATGTTAGAAATTGTACAAGTTAGATATTGATAAGTTGCACGTAATGCAATTTACATGAAATGTAATATAATATATTACATACATGTTCATGAGAAGGGCTTGGTTACCTTTGCTTAGGAGTTGGTTGTTTCTTAGACCTTTTTTTGTCAAAAAATTCTAGTGTACCCTTTATCCTCCAACAATTGTGATCAGAGGCAGGTTTTCTTTTGATACCCTTCAATAGGTTTATTTGTCCATCATAATCTACAATGTTGACTCCTGACTTGTTGAAGATGATGTTTACGCTTCGGTGCAACTTCTCATGCGGGTCAAAGGAAGCATGATTTTTACCTTCGTTGTTCATTATCATTTTCTTAAACTGGTCTTCATGAGTTACAATGGACTTATGGTGAATTAACTACACATTTTAAAGTAACCCCCTTGACATTTTTCTCATGCTATAAGTGATCTACATAGTTGTTGGTAATGGGAGGCTATGTGGCACTTCTCATCAACACCAGATGCACTGACATTATCTGTATCTAATAGTTCAATCTTTGTTTGTCTCGTTCATCTTTGTATTAAATATGACTCAGGTATTTCTTGTAACTTTTCTTGATTAAGTACCTTTAATGCATAACGATATAAAATACATTAGAATTCATACATTTTGCATATACATTCAACTATTTTGTTGTCAATATTGTACGCAATATGTGCTTCTTGCCTTTTTGGATGCTCTTTGCCCTCCCATATAATATGATATTTGTGCATATTCTTGGCTTGCATACGTCCTTCTATGTTGCAATTCATGACCTGTATAACCTCATTTTTAATTCATTCAAATACAGTTAGTGTATACAAATCTGCAGGTCACATCAATATTTTTATGCTCAAAGTTACAGGGTGTGTGTTGAAGCATTTCACATCTTGTTCAAGCTCATTCTGTCTAAGACTGTCTATAAATAATTTATATTGTTCCATAAAGCAAAACATTATTAAACATTAATACAAGGTTTTTTTCAATGTGGCATGCATAGATTCAGCTCTTTGTGTGCTTATCATACCTGCACAAAAGTATTGTCTTCCATATGTCAATGCTCACTTCTCTTTGTCTGCGTATAGATTTTGTAACCACATACAGTCTTTAATCTCGTACATCTGAATCATTTCCTCTCAATCAGAAATAAAGATGACCTCATCTACGCTCTCAAGTACACACCTTGTAAGTTTTTTATTAAACCATGTCTTCTAATTAAATGTGTTCTATGTTCTTTGTTGCATTTTGAAAGATATGTCACAAACATAGGCGATGATGTGCATCTGGCCATACATGAGACACTGCAATCGCAATTGTGTGATCACCATCTGTAAGTACAACTTCAAGTTGCTTCTCATTCATTGCCTGTATAAATACTCTGAACAACCACTCAAAGGTTTCTTTGGTCTGATCATACAAAAAAGTGTTGCCTAATATACAACTCTGTGAGTGATGGTTCACTCTGACAAACTGCGTAATTGGCCATTGTTTAATATTAATCTTCACTATCATATAAAAAACAAGCACATTATTGAAGCATTTATAATCTACTTTTGACTTTGAATCTGCCCAAAACATATTCACAACATATTCATCTTCATCCAGTTGCATTGCACTAAAGAAATCAGGGTCATTGCTTGATTTCTTTTGTAAGTAATCAACCAAAGAACATATTTCTTTATTCTTCATGTTATCTGTCATTTTCCTTTTCAAGTAGTTTATTAAATCCATAGGTGTGAATGGCACATTCTCGTGACCATCATCTATGTGCGCGTATAAATTGTATATCTTTTTTGATGCAATGTTAGCTCTATCAGTTATTTCAGCAATTATAGCATGCGTTTTAGTTACTTTATGATGTGACCTTAACATAAGAGTCATAAATGAAGTTGTTAATTCATGGTTATGATCACTAATTAAATTATGAACTACATATTTTCTATTTGGAAGTCTTCTTAACACCATTCTCGCTGGACAACCACATCTTGAATCTGACTTGCTCCTTGTTGAATTTTTACTTGACTTCTTCTAACCTTCCTTAGAACAAACATGTCTTTCTCACCATGACACCCTGTGCATTTTTTGACCAAGAATACCTTCTAACACTGAAGCCAAGTTTGAAGGCATAATCATTGTAAAATTTGTATGTAGCTTCCTCATTATTAAATTGCATTCCTTCTATGGAAATAAAGTCAAGTGTATTGTCATGATCGTCTACCTCATTATCGAATTGCATTTCTTCTGCTGGAACATTCAAGTCAAGAGTGAATCCAATGCCTACACTCTTCTTATCATGTGCATCATTAATGCACATGTTCACTTCTTCAGGTGCGTCATTAGTACAGATATTCACTTCTCCATAATTTTTCAATGAATGTGATACATCTTCACTGCAACATAAGCTCACCACTGTCATAAGCAAGATATCAATTTACGTTAGCCAGACATACATTTACTATAATTTATTCAAGATGCATATAATAACAAATATTGATTAGTTAAGCAAGTCAAAGAAATGATTAAATGAATCACAATATAAAAGCCACAGTGATTTGTTATTTGCTTATACTATGCATCAAGTTATTATTTACCATGCCAATAAAAGAAATGATTTATCGTATATGTGTGTTGATGATAACGATTCACGTGACAACGATTTAATTATATATATGATGTTGTGAAGCGATTTCAATAAAAAATGCTAAATGAGCAGCGATTTGAATATGCAAATCGCCACTGCAAGCGCACAACAATATAAATTCTGCACGCACACATTTTAATATCATACTACAAATATCTTACAAATTAACACTAGAAAACACATAATATCTTACAAATCAATATACATATCACATAATATATTACAAATCGATATGGTAATTCAGCATAATAGCTTACAAGTTGATATTAACAAATAAAACAATATCTTACAAATCGGTAGTATGTTACTACAATCGTGATTTATGATACATTGCATATACTGAGTGAATGGATAATATCGGATGAGGTAGAGGCTCTTCCTTGTATCTGTAACCAAGCATTCTTGTCAACAGGTTCCAACATCCTACAAATATCTTTAATTTTCTAATCGTCGAAAAGCGAACATCCACCTGCAATAACAAAATAATGCCTTAATGGCACTCACGATGACATACGTTCTTCAATAATAGCATAATGACATGGAAAGGTACTCACGATGCTTTAATGGCACTTATTGAAATGTTTGTGCGTCATTGCTTTTTTTTATACTGCCTAACGAAAACAAAAAAGAAGAGAAGACTGTAAAAAGAGATGGCTGACAAAATCCCCCTATGACGAACCAGTCGATCGATTTATAATTATCTCCACGAGGTAGGAATGAACCCTAGAATGTTTTGTAACAAAAGGCAAAAACGAGAAGGCGGCAATGTGTTGTAATACAAGATAACTTGGACTTACGGGAATATGCAAAGCTATTTACGGGAGGACATTTCCGTCAAACACATATCTATCTTACCGGAGGACATTTCCGTCAAACACATATTTATCTTTTTTATATATTATTTATCTTTTTTATATATTGTTTTATTATAAAACCATCATGGGTAACATTGGCATATGAATTATCACGGGTCCCAAGATATTCCTTCGTATACCCCAGAACACACGAATTTGTCTTCGGGGGAGAACACACAACACCCTCTCTTCATATTGAATTTTTTTTTTATATATCTTTGTCGCCCGTGTGGCCAATGGGGGTAGCTATGAAGGTGGTGAGATGAAGGCACCAGATCAAACCCCACTGGAGCAAGGGTGTGTCCGTAGCTTTTCGAGGTGGGCCAAGGCAAGGTGATCATGGGAACCCACCCATGGTTTTTTCACTTTATCAAAAATATATATCTTGGATGACTAAGTTCCCCACTAAAGCAAATAATCTTAGGATGGGGTCTCCGATAGCCGAGTCCTTACTAAAACCACCAGTGAAAGTCACCCACACCTAGTGAGAGGGAGTCATGGGTAAGGAGTAAGAAACCCTTCAAGAAAAATCTATATTCTTTTATAATTCTTTTATTTTTTCTCACATGTTACCCTCCACATGTGATCTACATGTTTGGTTTAGTAAAAACCAGCCTTTGTATCATGATTTTCTAACATATATGTCGGATTTTTTAGGGTTTCGGAAAAATCAACTGCCTAAGATGTACTGAATTTTCAGCCCTCAAAATTACAATTTAACCTTGGTAAAATTCAACCCAAGAGTCGGCCTTTACTATTTTGTCCATCCAAACACATCTATGGGTCAGATTTGGTCCAAACAAACACAGTATCTAAAATCATCCTCGGCAAATCATCGTGGGTTGCCTTCCTCGGCAAATCGTGATTAATGGACACAAAAATCGATCAACCTGGACATGAAATTTTTTCACTAAAACATGATTAATCGGAAAAATCATAAATTTTATATTAATAACTATAAACAGTTAAAATTTAAAAGTGTAAATTTATAAAAATTTATAACCATGCTTTTAGAATTCTCGACATGTTAATATTTTAATTATACCATAAATTTTGTCAAAACTATGCTATCCTAAGACAGCAAAAATGTTGAAATTAATCAAATTTAAGACAAAATATGTGATCTACATGATTCTAAAAGACTGTTATGTTATTAAATTAAAAATGTCTTAAAAAACTGTAAGATGCTTTCATTTCTTATGTTTTTTACTTTTTAATTGTTATGTCTATATTAATATTTTTATTGATAATTTATAGAATTTTATTTTGGTTTATATCATAATGTAATGGTTGTATTTAGTATTGCTCATTGGCACTTTTTTTTTAATTGACTATCATTAATACAAATTACCTTTTTCTTGTCTTTATTCAAAACACGTTGCTCCAATTTTCACTACAAGAAATTATCTTTTTTTACTAGTATGCCTCCTATGCAGTGCCAATAACAAATCATGTTTAGTAGCGTAAAATATGTTTACACCACTAAAAAAGTACGTTATACTTGCACGACATGCATTGCCTAAGTATAACACCTTTACTGGAGTAACTATTTTTCGCATAGTGGAGTAAACATCTTTACTAGTCTAAAATAAGCTCGCACCAGTAAAGATACTGGCATGACAAAGGTAACATTGATAAAGGCTTCATAGGCGGAGCTGGGGGGGGGCAGAACTGGGCTGTAGCCCTGTCCTGACTCCTGGCCCAGTTAAATTTTTTTTTTAAAAGCCCAGTCCTAGCCCAGCCCTGATTTCATATGAAATAGATTTTTACTAATAATTGTAGCCATTTTTTATTTTATCGCGCCCCCAAACCCTAGACTATCACACCAATTTTTTCCTTTTTTTGGTACACCCCTGTTTACCCCCCCCCCTCCCCCCTCACATGAATCCTAGCTAAGCCCTGACCACGATGTCGGCATGAGCAAAAACACTCATGTTCAGCATGACCTGATCTGCTTCCTGTCTTTACTCAGTATTTCTTGTAGTCTCTCTTTCTCTCTAAATGCGGAAAAGAGATCAGGTGCAATGTGACTACACTTTTAGTGTGCGGCTGCACCTGATCACCCTCCATCTTGGAGATAAGGCCTATCAGTCATATATAGAGCCCAAAAAATGGAGGGCGATCAGGTGCAGCGGCACACTAAAAGTGTGCATTCACATTGCACGTGATCCTCCCTCATAGATGTGAATGCACAAAGCATCGACCTTAGGCAATGATACATCACCTCTTACTATGAAATTGTAGTTGACAACTTGTTCATGAGTTGGATCACGATTCATCGGTGATTTGACCGATGAATCAGCGACCGCGACTACACTGAAAAGAACCACCTCTTATGAGTTCCTTACCAACCGGGTTAGCCAGTGTTTTCCCTTTACATAAATTGGAAACAAACTTTGGTTGACGTAGACGTTGATCTCGCATTTGGATATGATGGAAAATTAACATGATAGTCATGGATTCTCAGGGTAGCCTATCTCAGCCATAAAAATCAGTAATTTGGAGACCTAGCGACACTGCCTCTCTCTTTTTTTTGATAATCCAAGGGAATACCCCTCCCCCAACATCACCGTGTCCGCACATCGACTGGTTTCCGGTTGGTAAAACCCTTGAGGTCCTCTCTGCCCACCCGGGAGCATAGTGACAAACGTTTTTATCGGCAATTTCTTGTTTTTAAAAAACTCGTGAGAAATTGAAAAAAATCATAAATCTGGCATTTTTTTGGCAAAATCTCAGCAATAAAAAAATGAATTTTTTATAAAAAAAAATAATAATAAAATTTATTTAAAAATAAAAATACACATTTTTTGCGATAAATAGCCGTTTAAAACATAAATATCATGTTTAAATCGGGGTATTTATGTTTTTTCATAAATCTCACGATATTTTGTAATTCTCACGAGAAATTGCTGTTTTAAACTTTGAGGCAATTTCTCGCGATATTATCGCGAGATTTTCATAAATCTCGCGATATTTGTCACACTGCCCGGGAGTACGCCCAGCTTCAACCTTGTGGCAAGGAACGCCACATATGGGTTTTAAACTTGCAATACAAGAAATTATGTCTTTAATGGCGCACTAATTGCGCCAGTGAAAATATTTGCTGGCGCAATATTGTGCCCACAGTAGTGCCAGGCAAAATGCCGCCTGTAATGCATTTGCTGGCACAACTTTACACTGCCTGCATTTTTGCTGATGTACTTCTTGTGCCAGCAAAAAATTAATACTGGCACAGTTGGTGCGCAAGTAAACATATTTCATGAAACCCAAGGATCTTTACTGGAACAAAATTGTGCCGGTAAAATATCGTTACTGGCAAAATATTGTGCCAGTAAGGATCTTGTCCAAAAAACGGAAGGACTTTTGCTGGCGCAATATTACGCCGGTAAAAAAGCTTTACTGGCGCAATATTACGCCAACAAAAGCCTCTTTTTTTACTGGCGCAGTTTTTGCGCCAATAAAAACTGTTTTCTTTTTAATATATTTTCCAGTTACTCCTATAGGTTATTCACAGTTAGCATATCAAATTATCAAAGAGGAGGTTCCCAGAAATAGGATCAAACAATGTATTATGGTTTGCAGCATTTTGAGAGTAATGGCACTTGACAACTACTGATGATCAGATTGATTATACAACTGATGGACCTGATTTTCACATATTTTTGTAAGAAAAATACAGGGTACAGGGGTAACACTTTTCCTTCTTATTGACACAATTCAATTCCCTTGTGAAACTGGAGTGGACCTGAAGTGGGAAAAGGTACATGATATTTGCTTGAAGCCTTGCTTCCACAGCACCAAGATGCAGCTAATGACCTGAGGAAGTGCCCGGATTTGTTGAGGAACTGGGTTTCTTTTCATCTGCAGGCCAAGAAGTTGATGTTTCAATATAATTTGTCTTTAACATGAATATTTGACCAGCAACCCCTTTGTTCAATCTATGCTAATGTTTGGAAAATCAAACTTTCCCACTAATTCAGTGAGAAGCAAGGTCATGCAAATGGATGATCATACCATGTGCCAAGGGTGTGATTTTATCTGTGGAAATCTGAACTCCGTAGGGTTCATGCACCTAATTTTCTCACGGGTTGGTGTGCCAAGCACCTGAACAAGTTTTGATGATTGAGTCTGACTTACAGGAAGGCAGATTGTTAATGTATAAAATAAGAATAGCTACCTTAATGCAGTGGCGGAGCCATGGGTGGGCGGTCGCCCACCCCAGAATTAGAAACCGAGTCAAAATATGATACGACTCGGGTCTTCTTCTTCATTCCCCACGATTTGGAGGTTGCATTATTTCCTTGCGAATGCTTGTCGAAGAAGATCAGAGCAGGGTCGTGCAGGAGTGGAGATCACGCCTCCCTACGATACAGAGTACCCTATGGCACCCAGACGCAGGAGATGGTGGACATGAGATGGAGCCAGCCGAGGGAGTTGCTCTGCCTCGATGCTGTGGCGAGGACCGTCCCCTCCGAGAGAGAGCTGAGGAGGCACCTCAGTTGGAAGACCTTTGGCTTGCTGCTGGATCACCACCGAGAAGGAGGTGGCTCAACTACCGAAACAGGCTTTCGATCTCGATGTATGATCTTCACCACCATGGAAGCTTCGTGCCACTGCACCACCGACATAGGTCGATGATCACCACCCGAAGTCTGCCCACCCAACAAAAAACTTCTGGCTCCGCCACTGCCTTAATGATCTCAACAAGCTGGTCTACTGCACTTTCTCCAGGAAACAGTGGCTAAACAGAGAAAAAAAAACTGTCAAAATGCAGATATATAAAAACTGATTGTCAGGAAGCAAAAACTAAACAAGACATAGCCTAACCTGTCCAAGAAGTAACTCAGCTAGAACGCATCCTGCTGACCATATACCAATGGAAGTGGTATACTCTGTAGCTCCAAATATGAGTTCTGGAGCTTGATAGTAACGAGAACAAATGTATGCGATGTTAGCTTCACCTCTTACCTGATATGCAGATCAAGAACCATGGCCACATGAGTCAACTTTTTCAAGAATGTGAATTGTGAAACAGGAAATAGAAATTTGATATTAATACGTGAAGACATCATACAATGTCCTTCCTTAACAAGCAAAATATTCTTTTAGATGCAGGCAAATCTAAAAATTTTGGAATATCCATTAATCTACAAAAGCCTAGATACTTTAACAAGGTCTGAATTCCAAAGAGACTAGCATTTTAAGAAGCCCCCAGTACCTAAATTATGCAAAGATGGGCATTTCTTAAAACTGCATATAATCAGTAACTATCCAGGCTTTGGCATTCAACTTGTGTGTTCATTCAATTTTAACATTTAAGGGCACTTATACTGCAAAAGAACAGGTAGTAAAAGAGTACCCATATCAGTTCATCAGGACAAGTCCCACACATAAAATAGAGTTCCATACAAACATGTGAATGCATGCATGAACCAAATAAAGATAGTGGTATCCAATGGACCTCGACCACAAACAAAAAAACTCTTGGAAGCCATCTTTTTAGCACACATTCATCTATACCACAGGAGACCACTCTGAATAAATAGAGGACAAGTGTACAACAGAATTTGCTACACAAAGAAAAAACATCATGCATTTCATTTTGATGTGCATCTTCACAGATCATTTACTATGAGATCATAAGGAGAGGGTGACGGGAGAGAAAATTTCATCCGGATTATTATTTACTGAACATATGAAAAAAAAAACAGGCACCCCAATGCACTCTCATTGCAATACCCATGAAGAAATCCCTATGTAAAATGCAGTTTATAATTCATATGGTTAAATGACCATGCACATGCAAGGAACCATGTGCATAATATGTATGACCACATGCAGATCATGCATTTAAATATGCCACAGTTAACGCAAACAAAGACAACATAGGAAACCTGCTATGGTACTATATCATTAATCTCTATCAATGACATGGCTTGTCTCATCTACATGGGGTCGATCTTAGAAACCCACTCTATGTAAAAGATGAATTAAATCATGTGAGCAAGATCCCAGCTGATACAGCAGCAAAAAGCATGGGGCAAAAATAGAATAGAAGGCAGAAATTAACAGAACTTCAGCACTTCCAAAGTCACAAAGCTTAACCTGGTAGGTAAGAGGATCAACCTGCAGATGTTCAAAGATAGTGAAAGGAGGGAAAAAAAGAAAGAAAAGATTATTCACTTCACCTAGCATAAATAAAGTAAAAACAGGTAATCTCGAAAAATATATACCAGAAGATTTTGGGGTTTAACATCCCTGCGACAAACCCCAGCACCATTGTGTATATAAGCCAGTGCCCTAAATATCTGGAGTAAAGACACCAGTCAATAAGCAAAACAAGAATTCAGCAACATAGCATGACAAGAACTAAAAAAAACAGACAGGTCATCATACCTGGTAAGTGTATAGCTTCACATATATAAGTGGCATTCTTTGGTTTGTGTTACTGCAATGCCAGAGCACTCGATAGACAGTTTCAGGGATGTATTCCATAACCAGATTTAGAAATAGCTCATTATTGTTTGTTGTAGAGAAGAAACAATGCTTTAAAGAAACAATATTAGGATGATCCATTGAGCGCATCAGCTGTAACTCATGGTTCTTGTACCGCCTATCTTGCAAGACCTTTATAGCCACAGTCTGCAGTCTCCAAGCATTTTGCCTGGACGTGAATCTCATTGCTCACAAAATGTTCTAGCTGGCCTTAAAGTAGGACAAACTGATCATTTTTTAATACCTGAAAGACAATGCCAAAAGATCCAGTTCCAACAACTCGTTCTGCCATGTAACTGATAGTCTGTAATATGAGAGAATCAAACAAATTAGTGTCCCTTCAACATTAGCAAAATATACAAGAATAATATCATCCGTGGAAGATGAGAAAAATAGAACCCTACATGTCTATAATTCTAATTCAGGGGTTCAGCTAATGGAATATACAGCAGCAAGGGCAAGAACAATTAATCAGATTTGCAAAACATTGATTTAAGTACCTATCAGCTTTAAAGTTTAAGCATGCAAAAGATATGATTCACAGAGCATAATAATAATAATATTAATATTCATAATGAAGATGATGATGATGATAACAATAATGATGATAATAATTTTATCAGGAAAGTGGAACCCAAAAGCCCAAAACATGATCAATTAATCAATACAAATGGACCCCATGCTAAGATTAACAAGTTTTAAGCCAGAAAGATTCATCAACTGACAAGAATAACAAACCAGGCACTTTTCAAGTAGAAACCAAGATAATAACTAATTACAAATGATCCATAAAACTAAAATCACTTCAGTTTTAACCAAACACATTATGAAGGGCCAAATGAACAAGACAAGACACTGACTGAAAGAACAACAAATTACAAATGATCCAGAAAGCCAAATATCATATTAGTTTTAACCCAACCCATTATGATTGGCCGCATGCCTAATGCAATACAATGAACAGAAGCCATCAAGCTCACAAATATTACAATTTAATTTAACATTCAGACAAGCCACTTTTGTAATAAAAAACAAAAATTACAACCAAACACAAGCGATCCAGAAGATTCGGCATCATTCAATTTTTCTATTATAAGTATGCCTATTATTGAGGGCAAAGAGCATACGAAGACTGTATCCGTGAACAACAACCATCAGGCTTCTACCATGCTACAATTCACTGTTCAATAACCATACAAATCATTATTTAATTATCACGCAAAAATAGAGAAAGGAAAGGAAATTTTATGAGAGCACAACCAGGAAAACTGACCCGTTTCATTTCACCATTTTTTCCTCCAATAGTTGTGGAAATGATATGACCGGTGCCAGCGTCGTTGCCCTCAACAACAGGCATTGAGGCCGATAAATCCTGTGTTTTAAAAATAACATTAGTGGAAAAGAAACAAAGTGGCAGATCAGAGATCAAAGATATTTATTTAGATCTTAATATAGCAAGATCTTTAGGAAACAATGACACAACCAAGCTCAAGCTAAAGAACAAAATATTAGCATAAGAACACAATATGAGTACATGTAATAAAGGAACTAACACTCTAACATACAGAAAATCTCACAAAGAGGACCGATGCCGAAGAACAAGAAGAAATTTGGGAAGAGTGAACTAAAAATCTATCCTTAGAATAAACAGGATCAAGACCAAAGCATACTAAACCCCTTAAAAACAGAACAAAAATTCACTAACAACCCATTAGAAACCCTAGCATTAACAAAGAGCAACTGAGCCACCTAGAATAGTAGATCGACCTTCCCCAAGATCTCAATAAGACAAAAAAGGAAAGGGAACAATGACTCCGCCGGAAAACTACAAGAATGTCGCATAGATACGCCTAAAACAAAAATGGAGGGAAGGAATTAAAACTTTACAAATAGAAGAAGAAGAAAACACAACGAACTATGTAGGCAACAACTCGATTCGCAAGCGAAAGACCAACACCATACATATTCCCCACAAGACCTTACCGAAAGAAAGGAAATCACAAGACACTCCCAAACAGGAAAAACGAAAACAGCAAAGGAATAGAAGAGCAAAAGCGTCAAAATGAAACCAACTCACAAGAATAAGTCCTGAAACAAGAGAGAGAGATTATTTAGATGCAGTACCTTCGCTGGGAACCACTTCTGAGGGAATGGCACAAGAAGAAGAAGAAGCTGCCACAGTTGGTGGAGGTGCCCTCGCCGTCCTCCCATTCTTGAACAGAAGATCGAAGGAATGGAACGAAAACGAAAAAATGAGGGAGAAACAGATTCAGAAAAAAGGGGGGGTGGCGTTCTGCAAGGAGCAAATGAAAACGCCTAAAAAAATTAGTTTTTCACTGGCGCCGGATAAAAAAATTTTGCGCCACCGAAAACTTTTTTGTGAAGCTTTACACTGGTGTGTGGCCCGATTTTTTGTAGTGTTGTCACGTTTCAACTTAGTATTTTTTTATAATATATCTAATGTTTAATTTTTATTAATACATATACAATCATATTTTTTATATAATATACATAATATCTATATTATATTTTATACAATATATATAATTATATATATTTTTTTTATATGTATGCATGACTCGCCATAACTCAGTCAAGTTTTGTTAAAAGCCGGGTGGCGAACCAGGCCAAGTCAACCTGACTAGTTTTTAAATTATAGTTTTTATAACATTCAAAAAATCATTCTTTCAAAATCTTTGTAAAGTTTTTAGGCTTTAAATATCATTTTTTTCATTGAAAACACATGATTCAGGTTTAGATTCCTGATAAATCGACCATGCCCAATACTTTTATTCGGTCGAAACTGCAAAAAAAATGCCTAAAGAGCAGAAAAATCCTATTTAGCACGGACCCATTTCTTATATATATATATATATATCGAGAATGCCACCAGTAAAAAATTAATTGAATTGACACTTTGGGGCTGGAAGTTTTTTTTTGTGAGAATCTTACCAAATCCATGGAAATTAGCAAACATGAATACAGTCACACCAACTGACAGTTTTTTTTTTATATGTACACAGAAAAACCTCCCCCAGAATCATAAACCTAGTCGCGCTGGCTCTGCCGGACGTATTTACCATCGCAGTCGTGGCAGCGTAAATCTTCGTGGGCTTATATGAAATTCCAACAAACATTTAAGAAACTGTAATAATTTAATATGTAGTCAGAACCTTTATATCAAGATTTTTTTGGCATGGAAAAATCTTGTATAGATTAAATAATCTGTTTTCTGGCCCAGTTAACATTTAAACACCTAGTATGAAAAAGTGATAGTTTGAACTCACTACTGTTTTTTGGGCTTGTCTCTTTTTTGTGAAATTATCAAGATAAATTCATAGAAGAAGCCAAATTTTTGTATTAATGATGATTTTCTCAGGGGTCTTGTCTTCTATTAGGTTTTTTTCTTTAGAGAGGATCACGTACTATATCACCTGGGTAGGGATGGCAGTGGACCGGGGCGGGGGACAAGGTCTCCACCCCCACCCCGTTTCAAAATCTGAACCTTCATCCCGGCACGTGGATGGATTTTAACCTTCACCCCTGCCTCCATCCCCAGTCCAAACGAGGGTGAGGCGGGGTGGGGCCATATTCGGGTCATATTCCCCTCGGTCTATAGTCATTCCTTAAAGGATTGGGGACAGGTCGGAATGGGGAAAGGTTGGGATTGACGGGGACGAGACGGGGTGGGGGAAAGCATAAGTCCATCCCCACCTCCATCCCCCCGGGGATAGATTTTAACCTTCAGCCCCACCTCCATCCCCGTTTCATGCCCTTCATCCCCGGTCCAAACGGGGCGAGGTGGGGCGGAGCCCCCGGTCCACTGCCATCCCTACACCTGGGGCAGGTCATGACCACTTTCCTTCCTTTACGTGGAGCTATGAACATACCCGTACGTCAGCAGATTTTGATCAGTCACCTCCATCTCAGCACTCTCACAATCACCCTGCTGGCCACTTACGTGAGCGACCCCCACTCGTCTTATCTTATAATTAATCATGATAAATTTAAAACATCACCAGCATTTGTTACAATGGTTGATAATCATTCCTAACTAGGGATTGCCGGGGGACAACTGGGCTCCGCCCCGCCTCGCCCCGTTTTGGACCGGGGATGAAGGGCATGAAACGGGGATGAAGGTTAAAATCTATCCCCTGGAGGCGGGGATGGACTTAAGCTTTTCTCCGCCCCGTCCCTAATCCTTTAAGGGATGTCTATAAACTAAGGGGAAACACGAACCTGCCCCGCCTCGCCCCCGTTTGGACCGGGGATGGAGGACATGAAACGAGGATGGAGGCGGGTGGAGGTTGAAATCCATCCCCGTGCCTGGATGGAGGCGGAGATGAAGGTTTGGATTTTGAAACGGGGAGGGAGACACTGTCATCCCTATTCCTAACTTGAACTAGCTACAAACATTCAACACCAACCAACCATTCACTTGTTACGAATCATATTAGCATTCTAAGAAATAAAAGGACGTCATACAAGGAAGCCAACGAGTCTCAAATGAGACCCAGCGATTCCTGACATTAAGCTTCCATCTCATTCGTTTAATAAGGGATCAATCTCATCATTAGCTAAAGCACTCAAATCCAACAAGGGAAAAAGAAAAGAGAAAAAGACTAACCCAAACAACCTTATTCGGTTGTAGATTGGGCATGGACTCATGATGCATAGGGATGTAATTGGTTCGGATTCAGATCGGATGTGGCTATTCAACTAATCGGATGTTGGCTAAATGGATTCAAAAGTTGAATTCGGATTCGGATGGTGAAATGCTCATACCATATCCACTTTTTTTACAGTAAATGGATTTAGATGTTTGTTGGATTCTATAGCAAAAAAACAAAACTATATTTGTGTTTGATTGCAATAAGATATGGTCTTGACTTATTAAATGCAACTAAATAGAATCGAATTGAGTCCAATATCTATTGAACTTTGGATTAGATCCAACTTGATGTGACCCGTATTGATACAAGCACACCTAAGGTTTTCAGTTTTTGAGGTTTGGGTTATAGGACAGTTATGAGAATGAAGAAATTACATAACTGTCCATGTACTTCCAATACATAATCCTATGAGTGCTACTTGATATTGGTTTTTTTCAATTTCTGGGGTCAAGGGTCCTTATCACCTCTCAACTTGACGGTTTGGGCTCATCGAAGGCGTCGATTGGCAGAGGAGAACACCAACAACCCACCTCTATTGAAGTATTGTTCGGATCGACAATGGTTGCTTCCTGTAAGTGGTGTTCTCCTGGTCTTTTATTCTAATTTGGGTTATGGGCCCACCGCATTTCCGTTGCGCATGTTATGGTTGTGGGTGTGTTGGCATCCATGCTGTGCTCACCGGAATTATCCTCTCATTTTTTTCATTTTCCATCAAGTCCATGTTGCTCGAGTTTGAGACAGTGTCGACCGTCGATGGCCAACTGTGTCTTAACATCAACATCAATCACCAACACAAGCCACCGATGTATAAGAGAGAGAAAGATGGGAAGATTTGTCAACAACTTCTTCTTCGTTGGGCTCTTGTTTGGATTTGAAAGTCGGTGGTGAGGGGGGGAGGTGTCGACCGGTGACCCACCGCCAGCAAGCCTATAGTTGACGTCATGAAGGCCCCGTCGAGGCCGACGATGGTCATCGTCGTCGACGAAAAAAATTATCGGGACCTCAGACACAATTTGTATTGTCCCTTCTCCTTTCATTGTTTTTTTTTTCATTGTTGCAGTCACCAACGAATGGCCGAGACCAACAGTGACTGGCCGTCGAATGCCGGCTATTGCCACCGGCAGTTGTGTCGACTACTAGTGGCGGCGGAGGTAAATGAAAGTTGAAGGGGGCGTAACCTTAAAAGAAACCAAGTAACTGAATTCATAATATATGTGTCATGGCATTGCAATATGAATATACTTATGGTAAAATATATCGATCAACTCACTCTTAAAATGATTGAGGGTTCTTTGAACCGTGTTCAGATTGAAATTTAGTATTGCGATTATGTTTTAAATTATGAAGCAATTATTACACCTAAAATCATATCATTGTGTTTCGAATTCATACCGAGTGTAACAGTAGGTATGTACATCGACCCATGAAGCATGTTTGTACCTAAAGGTATAGTGTCAAATTGCCTCTATACTAGTTTCATCAATTGAATGACAATTTCTTGATAGTTGAGAAGGTAAAGCATCTATGAATATTATTGTTTTCACCAAAGTGAAACCATAATGACCCTATTATGCTTGCCTTAAAAAATATGAATAATAAAGGGCATCATATTTATCTTTTCGATATGAATCTTGTATGAGTATTTATTTATTTATTTATTTTCTTTCGTTCTTACAATACCAGGTTTTTTTTATTTTTGACGATTCTAGCTATATCCTTATTTTAGATGAATCAATTTTTTTTATTAGAAAAAAATTATGTTGTTCACTTTGGGTTATATGGACCTAGATTTATCTTTAAAAATTAACAAATCACCCACTCTTATAGAGTAAAGCACAACTGATCAGAAAGTTGACTATAAGAAGTGGTAGCGCTTAAATAGACTTAGCATGTTGCTTTTGTAATCATGAGTGGCTAAAAATATTAGAGGTGCCTTTCCTCACTACAAGATAATGAAAAAAAAATATAAAAGATATTAAAGCTTAATTTATTGGTTCTAATAAGACTAGGGTCAATACTGTCATGTCCAAGTTGGTATATATGAAATATTCTAAAGACAGTTATTTTCGACAACATATTTTGAAAATGAAAATTATTGTATATCAATTGAATGATATGAAGCTTGCCATTTCTGACCCCTTTCTAGTGCATTTGATTATGACCTCATTGCCTATAAAATACAGACATTTCAAAATCTCTTATAACACACATAATGATGAGTGATCCTTTAATGACCTTTTAACTAAGTATTGAAAAGAAAAAAATATTGAAGGTTGAGAAAGTGCAAAATGCACATATGACTTATTATCTGGCAAAGTATAAGCCTGAGGCAAATAAAAGTTCCCTCAAGAAGAAGAGAAAGAAAAAAACCTCTGGTGAATATGCTTTTGACTAAAACAACTGGACTCCAAGTTGGGCCTGAATTGCATTTGTCACACACTATTGAGTAAAAAAAATCCATACCCGATCGAAAGCACATTTAACTATTTTAATTGGATCCAATTTAGAATCAGATGACAAATTCAAATCTAGCCCGACCCATTTACCTTCTGTGTACAGAAAATAGTCGAGATTACCTATTTTGTTGGGTTTGGCACCAGGAATTCAAACCAGACAGGACCTGAAAAGCAAAGCTTGCCCCAAAATTATATCTGAAACCACACTCAATGAACGAAGTATCTTGTCATGCATGGCCCGGATGATATCCAATCTATTTTCAACACTACTTTGGATATGGTCACAAAAACATAAAAGGTGAGATTGTCCTTGAGTCGTATCGACTTGTCTCGACGATGCATTTTGGTCATTAAATTTTAGTCTATAGCGTTATATTGTAAAATCGTATCTAAGCAGGGCATTGCGTCATTTGGAAGCAGTTTCAGGGGTATTTTCATCAAATAAGGATCTGATTTGGCCCGCTATAAAAGGCCATCGAGCAGTGAATTTTCCCTCCAATTTCATCCCCTTAATGAAGCTCAGTCCAAGAATCTCCCGCCCAGCGAGAGGTCGACACCGATGACAAGCTTGTCCCACAAAACCCTAGTTCTTCGATCAAGAGAATTTTTTGTCAATGAAATCGGGCACCATATGGACATGTGCGATGGAAAAACTGTCGGAAAGTTTAAATTTCTAGCCTTCTTCATCTCCTTTTTTGATTATCGGCAATCAGATGATTGGTATTGCTGAATTTTGTCTTTGATCGAAAAGAATTATTCGTGATCCTATCAAAAAGTTTATGTTCCTAGCCTTCTTCATCTCCTTTTTGGGTTTTCGGCAACCCGATCATTCAAATTACTAAATTTCATCTTCGATCGGCAAGAATCGTTCATGATTCCTTTCGATTATTTAAATCAGACAGATTCTTCTCTGCATTCACGAGTTTGTGATTAGATTACATGGGTTTGAAAGGCAATTTAATATATTGGATTTTAAATCCACTGAAAAACTAAAAAGATCATTGTTCTTATTCGCACTAAATCGTTGAAAGCAAAACATAAACCAAATCTCAATGCATAAGCATACCTGAATCCATTGATGCTCCAGTAGATCGTTGACGAGTATGATCTTCCAGAACCTATATTGATGCTCCAGTAGGTCTCTTTACATAATAACACCACACCATGTGAGATATCACATGGCCAAATCAAATTAGATCATATAAAGAGGGCCTAAACCATAGACAACATATGACTTATCATATGTAGGCCCACATATTTTTTCAAACATGATTTGCTCTTCTTGAGATCAATTTTCCTCTCCCAGGTTGTCGTCAAATAGTCGACATCAAAGATATTCAGACCGTCAGAATCTGTCGAGGAAGTGAGCCCTCATCTCAAATATCGTCATTGGTGAACAGGGAGATGTTTTGATAGTAGATCAGAGGGACGAAGGTGAATTCATTGATCTAGACCTGAGGCTATCGTAAGAGCATCAAAGAAGGCTCTTTTCCAGGCGATGAAGTCGTCGGACGTCGAATATCGATCCAAGATGCACCTGGATGCATTGATCAAGATGATGGTGGATGACTTTAGTTGTTTTTTTGACGAATCGTTCAATTTTGTCGATATGTTCTGTGCAATGGACTTTGTCATTTTCGCCTTCTTGTTTCTCGTCCTATTGTCATTTGTTTTGTTGGCTAATGAACTTTCTTTATGATAAGGATGATGATGGATTTCATTTTCTGTCCCAACTTTATCCTAAGAATTCATTTACGTGAGAGCCACATGTGTCGTTAGAGCCTCACAAGCGAATGAAGAAAGGAGAGGCAGAGTATAAAAACATCTCCTTTATGTCATTTTATACTTTCCACATTTGCAATCTAATCGATAAAAGAAAAACTTAAATCAAAGAAATATTTTGATTTTGAGACGCCCTTGACAATGTTACTGTCATGGGAGTCCTGGATGTCGTCCATCTTAACAATGAACTTCATCAAATTTCAAACAGTCACCTCAAAATGGCTCTTTATGCGTTGTTTATGTTGGATACCGTCCATCTAGCATGAATGGCACAGGACAAAGTAGCATCATACCTCATCCTATCAATGGGCAGCTCATACATGGACCTCTAATTGTTGTTCATCTTGGGATGCCAAGGTGCTCCTGAAGGTAAATCTGTTAGATAAATCGTGTGGGCCTACACATGTTTAATCACACATTACACATTATATATTGTCTAAGGTTAAGGCCCATATAAAGTGATCACATTAGGTTGAGCCATATGATATCTCATATGGTATGATTATATTATGTGTAGAGACCACATGTGCCCTTTTTGTCTCTTCAGATTGTTGGATGACAGGGGGGTTCCCCTCTTCAGATCGTCGGATGGCGGGGGGTTTCCCCTCTTCTTATCGCTGGCAAGGGGTTCGCCCTCTTTTAAACTTTGAATGGGCGGTCACCTGCTCAGATCATCGAACAGAGAGGGTGGACGCCTTTTGAGGGTTGACGGTAGTCGATATTTGGTTCGACCTTTCGTCAGCGACAATCAGTATTTGGTTCAGCCCTCCGTCGGCGGCAATCAGCATCTAGTTCGGCCTTCAACCGCAACAATCGGGTGGGTTGATTCAGCCTTCAGCCGATTCGAGGGCCCATGCCAGTTCGGCCTTTAGCCGACTCTATCGGGGCCGACTCGGCCATCAGCCTGAGCCGGGTTTGGCCTCCAGCCGGAGTCGGGTCGGCTTTTATTTTCCTTCAGGGGTGGCTAATCTGGTTCGGTCCCCATTTAGTTGTGGGGACTGAATCGAGTTAACTGATGTCTCTGTGTGTCGGGCCTGGCCAAACCTATGTTGGGTCAGGTTTGACCTGACCAGTGGGTCGAGCCTAGTCATACTCGACCCTATGGCTCAGGGTTGTACCTGACCGTAGTGTATTAGGGTCTGACCCAGGCAGGTCAGGCATGTTTTGACCCACCAGTTGAGTTTGGCCCGATCACATGGGTTGGACCCTTGCATGTGCCTTTAAACTCATAATATTTGTTTTTAAGGATTTAATTATTGAATCCAGGGCCATTAAGTATGTATTTTGGGTCCCTTTAGAGGGTTGACTTCGGTTACTTTTTGACCCTATATGGATTATGATTATATTTTCTTTTATTCATATGCATATATTCACATATTTGAACAATGGTATTCTTTTCAGCATAAGAGTTTGATATTCTAAAATAAGTTGATTGAAACATGTTACCAACGTAATCTCTCTTGTATAGATTGACTTGTTTCAAATATTGAGATGTTTGTATATTTGAGTTTCATGTGAATGTCGATTGGCTCAAAGGAAGATTACTATTTGGTCGAGACTAAATATATGTATTTTCATTAATGAATATGAGATGATTATCAAGTTTTTCATGTGAACAATAAGTTGGTACAAAGAAAGGCTTGTTGTTTGACAGGATTAATTATCCATGTTTGATTACTATGATTAAGAGTATCACTTACAAGTTGATATTTTTATCCAAAGACTAAATGCCAACATTGTAGTGGGTATCTTGTGATGGGGTTCACCACAGTTTAAATATGTCAGTTTATGTTAATGCATATGGCTATGTATGCTAATTGTAAACTTATTTTGTTATTGATTCAGTTAGTATTTCTGCTTCTATGATATCTGCTAATATCAATTCAGTCTCTGTTTTGAATTACTCTAATTTTAAAAACTGAAAAGAGAACGTTATGATTGTTCTTGAATGTATGTATTTTGACCTTGCACTTTGAGAGCATCAACCACCTGATCTTACAGATAGAAGTTCTGCTGAGGATAAAAGGAACCATAAGAGGTGAGATTAAACCAATCGCATGAGTCTTATAATCATGAAACATGTAATTTTGAAAACCTTCAGGGGCACTATGTTTGAAGAGGTCAATGCCAAGATGTTCTTTGAAAAAATTTAAAAGTGTTTTGCTAAAAACGAAAAGGCTGAGACAAGCACTTTCCTTTCGAGTCTTGTTTTAATGAGGTATAAAGGTAAAAAAAAACATTTGGGAGTACATTATGAAAATGTCTCATCTTGCTTCAAAACTAAAGGCACTAAAGTTAGAGTTGTCTGAGGACTTACTCGTGCACTTAGTTTTGATATATTTTCTTAAAAAATACAATCAGTTTAAGGTCAGTTATAACTGTTAAAAAGATAAATAAACTCTTAATGAGCTTATTTCACACTGTGTGCAAGAAGAGAAAAGGATGAAGCAAGAAAAGATAGAAAGTGCTCACTTGGCAGTAACCTCTAAGGACAAATTTAAAAAAAAAATAAAAGAATAAGAAAGTCGTAGTGGACCCTCAATCACAGAAGAAACAGAAGAGACATTGGGATCCAAAGTCCAGTTGTTTCATTTACAAAGGGGAGGGTCACATGAAGAAGGATTATACCAAATATCATATTTGACGTGAAAGAAAAGGTACGCTCCTTACTTTGGTTTATTTTGGGGTTAATTTAACTTATGTACTCAAATAAATTTGGTGGATGGATTCTGGTGCAACCACTCACATAAGTGTATCTATATAGGGTTGCCTAAATTGTTGAACACCAATTGATGTTAAAAGATTCATCTATATGAGCGATGACAAATTAGTTTAAGTTGAGGCAATAGGCCTTTAGTTTATTATTAAAGACTAGTAGTTATTTAGATTTGAAAGAAACATACATTGTACCGTCATTTAGACGAAATTTGGTTTATATTTTTGCATTAGATAAATCTAGTTATTCTTATTTATTTATAAATAGTTAATTTAAATTGTTTTTTTATTCAAATCATATTGGGACTGATTCTTTATTTGTGGTTGATAACATATATTTACTTAATATGGTTTTCTCATATAATAAAATCATGCATTTAAGTTCTTATGGTACAAAATGAAAATTAACAAATGATAATTTTGCTTTATTATATCACTAACGCTTAGGTCATATTTCTAAACAAAGAATTGAAAGGCTTGTAACAAATGAAATTCTTGATTCCCTTGATTTCACTGACTTTCAACTTTGTGTTGAGTACATAAACGAGAAACAAATAAACATAAAAAAATAGGTGCCGAGAGAAGAACATACGTCTTAGATAATTCATACAGATATTTGTGGGTTGTTCCCTATGACTTCTTGGAATGGTCAATAATATTTTATTATATTCATAGACAACTATTCACATTATGGGTACCTATATTTAATTCATGAAAAGTCTCAGTCCCTGGATGTGTTCAAATCATTTAAAGTTGAAGTTAAAATCTAACTTGACAAAAGAATTAAGGTCATCAGATCTAACCGTGGTGGTGAATACTATGGTAGATATGATGTATCAGGTGAACAACGCCAATAGCCCTTTGTTAAATTCCTAGAGGAATGTAGTATCATCTCTCAGTACACCATGTCAGACACTTCTAGCATGAATGGTGTTGCTGAGAGACAAAACAAGATTTTAAAGGACATGGTATGGAGTATGATTTATCATTCCACTTCACCAGAGTTTCTTTGGGGAGAAGCATTAAAGACTGCAACTGATGTATTGAACAGGGTACCAACTTAAATAGTAACCAAGATCCTATATGAAATATGGATATGCAAAAAGCCTAGCATGAAGCATTTTCATATTTAGAGATGTTCAGCTGAGGCTAGGCATTATAGGCCACATGAAAATAAACTAGACTCAAGAACGGTTAGCTACTATTTTGTTAGGTATTCTGAAAGATCTAGGGGTTATAAATTTTATGACTATGTAAATAAGTCATTTTTTGAAATGAGAAACACTTGTTTATTTAAGGATACTGAGTTTGAGATAAGTGATAAGGTAAAAGACATTGCTTTTGAAGAAAAATATGTTTATCTTTCTACAATTATTGTTGACAATAATTAGATTTCTATTTTTGATATTATTCAAACAAATCCAAAACAAGATAATGTTCAAGATCTTCTTATCCAAAATCAAGCTTTCAGTTCTAGAGTATAAACTCAACAACCTCAAGAAATACCTCAAGTTAAACCTCATTAAAGAAATCCACTAGAGAGAGGAGAAGGATAATTCCAGATGATTAGATTGTTTTTCTTCAAGAACATTAAGGTGATGTTGGCTTAAGGGAAGATGATACAATCAACTTTCACCAAGATATATAGAGTTCTAACTCTCAAAAGTGGGTAGATGTCATGGATGAGGAGATTAAATCTATGAAAGACAATGGCATGTGGAATCTTGTCACATTACCTGAAGGTATAAAACTCATTGATTGCAAATGAACATTTAAAACCAATAGAAATTCAATGGGTAATGTAGAAAGATATAAGGACCGTCTTGTTGTAGAAGGATTTACTCAAATGGTAGGCATTCAATATACAAAGACTTTCTCTATAGTTTCTATGAAAGACTCTTTCAAAATTATGATGACACTTATGACTCATTTTGATTTGGAGTTGCATTAGATGGATGTAAAGATTGCATTCCATAATAGTGATATTGATGAAACAATATATATGGTGTAACAAGAATATTTTGTCTCGGAGGATGCAAAGAAAATTGTTTACAAATTAAAGAAATCCATCTATGGACTTAAGCAGACTTCTCGTCAATGGTATCATAAAATTCACCAAGTTGTCATTTTATTTGATTTTGAGATGAATGTGGTTGATGAATGCATATATCATAAGTTCAGTGAGGGTAAATATATTTTCATGGTTTTATATGTCGATGACATATTACGTGTCAGTAATGATATAGGCATATTGCACGAAACCAAGAGATTTTTGATAAAGAAATTTGAAATGAAAGATCTTGATGATGCCTCTATTGTATTAGGGATTCAGATATATCAAGATCGTTTTTAGGGTATTTTTGGATTATCGCAAAAGAGCTATATCAAAAAGTTTTTTTATAGATTTGGCATGAAGGATGGTAAACCAGGTGATACCCCTGTTGCTAAGGGAGATAAGTTTAGTCTTGCTCAGTGCCCCAAACACCAGTTTAAAGTAAATGATATAAAAAAGATTCTCTATGCATCTTCTTTAGGGAGTCTTATGTATGCTTAAGTGTGTACACATCTAGATATAACATACATTGTAGGGATGTTGGACAAATATCTAAGTAACCCAGGGATGGATCATTGAAAAGCAGTCAAACGGGTTATGTGGTACTTGCAAAGAACAAAATATTGCATGCTCACATAGAGGAAGTCAGATCAATTGGAGATCATTGAGTATTTTGATTTTGACTTTATTGGATGCCAAGCCAGACACTCATTCTAGTCAAACGGGTTATGTTTTTCTGTTGCTCGGGAGAGTTATTTTTTGGAGGAGTATCAAGCAAACACTCATTGCATCTTCCACTATTATAGCAGAGTTCGTAGCCTGTTATGAGGTATCCAATAATAGAATATGGTTACGCAATTTTGTCACTGGGCTGCAGTTTTTAATAGTGTTGAAGTATCGCTAAAGTTATTTTGTGACAATAATTCGACAGTGCTATATTACAATAACAATAAGAGCTCATCAAAGTCAAAGCATATTGACCTCAAGTTCCTTGTTGTTAAAGAAAGAATGAAGAATAGTCAGATATCTATAGAACATATTAGCACAAACTTCATGATTGCGAATCTATTTACCAAAGGTTTGTCACCCAAGGTCTTTCACGTGCATACTGCTAGAATGGGTGTTTTATCATTTAATGATATGCTAGTTTACTGAGAGTTTGTATTTGAATGTTCTATGATATAATAAAGTTTCATTTTACTGCTTCAGTATAAAGTTTAGATTTCAGTTTCATTCTGTACTCATTTGTTGTGATCTCACTAAAGAATAAGGCATGACCAGTTGAAAATAAGCATGTTTTGATCAGATTACATGTAACTTTCATGCTTTACATCCAAACTTGATCTATGTCGTTTGGTTATGTCAATATACGTGATCATTGATGGATTTAATTATGATGATGGTAAAGAAGACCACTTTGGTTCTATGTTGACATGATCAATAGAGCAGATTGTTAGAGATGTTATCTGATAAGACAATGTTTTTGAGCTCATAAGGTTATAATGCGTGATTGTAAGGTGACATATGTACCCCAAGTAGGAGATTGTTAGATAAATTGTGTGGGCTTGTATATGTTTAATCACACATTATATGCTCTCTTAAGTTATGTCCCATATAAAGTGATCATATACGATTGTGCCATATGATATATCATATGATATGATTATATTATGTGTATAGACCTCATGTGCTCTCATTTGTCAATTTTTTATTTTATGATAGGCTAAATTGAAAATAGACTATAAGGTGATTACAATTTGATTATGGTCCCCAAAACAATATATAGTGGTTGTTCTCTTTTGCCTCCTTATCAAGAAAGAAAACAATCACTCTCTCATCAGGTTTAGAGAAGAAAACAAGACCACGTATAGAGGTTCTAGAAGATCATACCCATGAAAGATTTATTGGAGCACCAATAGATTCAGGTATGCTTTTGCATCAAGTTTTCTTTCTTATCCTTTTAATGATTTAGCGTGAACAAGTTAATGATTATATAAAGTGTTTTTAAGATTTATGAATCCAACAAAATCCTCCTACGAGCCTCTCACCTAATGTTTTTTTTTGCCATCCATGGCAAAGTCGACGGTGCTTTGACTAGTAGAACAACACGCCCGTGTCAAGCAAAATCACATTGCACAAATGCAATGTGCGGCTGCACCTCATAGCCCTACAATTTCTGTTGGACCTCATAGCTGAGACAGCAGATCAGGTGCAACCACATTGCACACTTTGAGTGTGCTGCTGCTGCACCTGACTGCCGCAAGGCAGCACACTCAAAGTGTTCTGGCATACCCAAAGTGTAAAATGTAATTACACCTGGTCCACCCTCATTACTGTCAAGATGTACGGGGGTAGATGGAAGGCGCTAAGGTGCAGTAGATGTAATGTGATTGCACCAAATTTATTATTTTGCTCGTGTTGATGAACATGCCAACACCTTGCATTTGTTCATTTTAATGGGTTTGATACCCGACCCATTCACAGCCTTTGCCTGTTGCTGGGCTTTTTTGTTTGCAACTGATGGGCCATGTAGAACTGTTTGCGTCCCCCTACACATCCATCGTCCTTTTCGAAGGCTGGAGTCCTATCACTATCTGTGTGGCTGTCCGTCACAACTTTAGGATAGGTCTTGGCAAGCGCGCAACGCGTTGTTGAGTGCAATTTGTGGATACTTCGTTCCTTTGTGGTTGCATGGATAATGTTACTTATGATTGTTCTCTAGTAGAGCACGTGGCAAAACACTAGCCAGCTCTGTGGCTGACACTCAGCATGCCTCAAGGGCATGGCTAACGAAGCTATCCTCACGGAGTTTTAAGCTGTCAGGGTGATCGTAAGTACGGCCAGACGGAGCCAGCGCTGCTTGGTCTCTGAACTTCAACGCGGTTTTTGGGTGAAAATATAAAAAAAACAAATCCTTTGCCATGTACAGTGGCAAACCGTGAATCATCGATTCGTATACCCCGAAGAAACAGGACCGGGTTATGTTCGTTATTTTGGGTTCTCTGTTTTTTCCCTTTTATAGTCACGAACATTGGTAGTGTGGGAAAACGTTAAAGGATGGGGTCGCGGTTGGTTCCTGCTGCTCCTTACTCCTTCCTCAACCGAAGCCCACAGGCTTTCCCCATTCGGAATTCTCGCCATTCAGGCAGATTTTGCTGCTTTTTATTCCACAGGCGACCCTTGAACCTTCTTCAACTCCGTGGGGTTTCCCGCGAAACGAGCATTGTTACTTCATGCTTGAAGGATGAACGGGATGTCGTTATTTCGACAGTTAATCGGACGGATAAGGTTTCCGCAGTTCTTTTCGACATGGACGGAGTCCTATGCAACAGTGAAGAACCCTCGAGGCAGGCTGCTGTGGACTTGTTCGCCGAAATGGGCGTGGAGGTCACCACCGAAGATTTCGTGCCATTCATGGGAACGGGTATTCTAGCAACTCGAAATGTGGCTTTTATTTTCCTCATGTTTTAAGAATATTTAGTTCTTGCATTTTCTTCACCTAAGCAAGTTTTGAGATCGTTGCACTCTGTCTCTCTCTCTGCGTTTTGTTTTGGTTGCGAATTTAGTCTTAGAAGCATTGTTTTTTTCTAGACTTCTAATTTTCCAAATGCAATTGAGAATCGTTTCTTACAAATGATTAGGGTATAAATTATCTAATTTTTATAATTTCACATAGGTACCGGCAAACTGCCCAAAGGGTTATAAACGTGGTTAGTGCCATGGACTTTTTATTGATTAGAGAGAGTTAAGTTATGATGCGAGATGCAACAAGTACGATAGGAGTTTCATACACAATCAAATCCATGCCATCATAGCACCTAGCAGTGTATGTGTTGCTTGTGGTTCTCCACAACCAAATAGGACATGTTTGGGTGTTTTTTTTGTTCATATTTCCCGTGGGCTATTGTTTGTATTTTCATTTTTTTCGTAAATGTACTTTTGCTGAGGTCAGAATGTAAAATCAGTGAGCCATAGCATCTTTGTTCCGTACTATTAGTACTGTTAACATTTAGGGATTAATCTCATTCGCAGGAATGCGATGATTACTCGTTGCCCAACAAACAGTTTGCGGTGTTTAACACAATCCATTCACATAAATTTGACCAATAATTGCCTGGTGTCATTGTAAAACCCACGTTAAAAAAAAAATTCGGACCCGGGTCGGGTCTGTATCCGACCTGGGCTCGTTAGGGTTGTAAAACCCGACGCAAGGGTGAGGGTTTTTAAGAAAACCCTCTCCCCTCCGCGCCGTACCCTGCCCGTGCCGCTTCCCCCCCCCCCCCCCTCGACTGGATAAGGGAAACACTTGAGGGTTCCCCCGAATATCCCCTCCCCCCCCCCCCCCCCCCCCCATTTAAGAGCATCGCAGGAGGGGAGGGTGGCCTCTCAGCGACGCTCCTCTTCCTCGCTCTCCTAGCGCCGACGCCCCCTTCTCGCAACCCCCAAAGCTGCCGTGGCAGGCCACCTCACCGGTATGTCTGCACCTCTCTCGTTCCCTGCGCGCGACATCACCGACGATGCCGACCGCCGGTCCCCTCCCAGGTACGTCCTTCCCTTCTCTTATTCTTCTTCCTCTGTTGTCGGAAGGCCGACAGGAGGTCGTCGGCCCCCTGCCATGCCTCTCCCTTCTTCTCCTCCCTCTCTCTGTTGTCTCGCCGGGAGGCCGATGGCCCCTACTGTGCCCTCCCTCTTTCCCCTCTCTCTGATGGCTTGTCGGGGGGGCGACAGGCGGCCCACGACCCCTGTCGTGCCCTCCCCCTCTTCCTCTGTTGTCTCGCTGGGAGAACGACAGGAGGTCGACGACCCCTGCAGTGCCCTCCCGCTCCCTCTGTGTCCGTCGGAGGGCCGGCAGGTGGCCGACACGCCCCCTCCCCCTGTCGTCTCCCTCTCTCTCTTGTGGTTTGCCGGAGAGCCCAGAGGGGGCCGGTGGCCCATGCGACACCCTCCCTCTCCTGCTGGTTATCAGAGGGCCGTTGAGAGGTCGACAATCCCCTTGTCACGCCTTCCTCCCTCTTTCTGTGTGCAGGAAGGGTCTGGTGGGTGGTCCCTATCGCCCCTCCCCCTCTCCTTTGGGGCCTGCTTGAGGGTCGGCAGGTGGCCCCTGCCACCCTTTTCCCCCTCCTCTGTTGCCTGCCAGGGGGTCGGCAGGTGGCCGGTGGCCCCTGTCGCCCTTTTCCCCCTCCTCTGTTGCCTGCCAGGGGGTCGGCAGGTGGCTGGTGGCTCCTGCCGCCCCTGGTCTCTCTCTCTCTATTGGTCGTCGGAGGTTCGGCAGGGGGCTGGCGGCCTCTGCCGCTCTCTCCCCTCTCCCTTTCTCTTCGATGTTTTTGACCCGCAGGGGCTCGCCCCTGCCACCCTTTTGTTCTAGCAGGCAAGGGCAAGGCCCCTGCTTGCCTCTCTGTTTCGACAGGTAGGGGCGATGCCCCTGATGCCTTTCTATTCCAGCAGACAGGGGCAAGGCCCCTGCTGCCTCTCTGTTTTCAGTTGGCAGGGGGCTCGCCCCTGCCGCCCTCCTGTTCTAGCAAGTAAGACTGACACTCCCTACCTAACTCCCCTTTTTGTGGAACCAACTGGGTGTCCGCTTGTGCTGTTTGGTAAAAGCTGTTAGAGCACGTAACCACGTCCAAAACCCTGTGGTGTCGAATGTCGGATTGGGACCGACCCCAACACAGTCAACTTTTGCGATGTGTCGATAATCACGTTTTTGTTTGTTTGCAGTTCGTACGATGAATCACACTCTGACTACACGGCCTGAGCTCTGTATCATCTACACTCGTAGGCACACACAACTATACAACATCCCGAGGTAGGGAAAAGTCGCACAAGGATTTTGGATGAATGAAATAAAGTATAAGAATTCTGAGATAGAATAATTGATTTTTCATACATGCTTACATATAGAACAATATAACTTGTGATTGCCTGTTTTGTGTTTCCTTGTTCTTACTCTTTTCAAAATACATGCTTGATGTTTGCTATATGGGTAGGCTCATTTCTACAGTGATTCCTGTTACTGCGTTTATGTACTTGCTCACTGTTGTGATTGCACTGTAAATGCTTTGTTTGTTATTACATGTTAGATCTTGTTGCCGTCCTCAGGTAAGCCTCGTAGGGTGTGCAGGTGCGTGCACCATATTTCGTGCTTTTCGAAAAGGTGCGAAATTGGGTATATGCACTAAAATCTCGAGAAGAGGATCGTCCTAGTACAAGGCCGACTTTTTGAGCACGAAATCTTGCTTTTAAAATGAATTTTTCATCTGTGCGTTGCTAGAGGCAACTAAGAGCCCCGAGTTGGTTACTCGGAGAAAATGATGGGATCCACAGCGATCCCAAGACTTGTCTCAAAATTACTGTTTTGTAGTGATTGAGTATGCCAAGTATATTACGGATTCTATGAAATACTATGATGGGTTATCCTTCGAGAAACCCACAAGTTGCTATCATAACCGGACCTTAAGACGAGTACAATATATAGATTACGATAAAAAGTATGAGAGGTCGTTGAGTACCTCGATGTGTATAATAAACACTTCATTGAAATAAATGAAATAATGATTTCACCCTTCACAGGACAAATGCTCAAAAAGCAATGCATGTCATGTATGAACCAAAGGAATTGCAAGATATTAAATGATTGCCCTCTCATCGTAGTCGTACCTTCATGCAGGTACGATCGTACTTTTAGACAAGTACGTTACGTTGGTGTTACGATGTTTGGATGATGAGGTTGTGGCAACCTCGAAGTGTGCATATAGCATAATGCTGAGATCACATAAATGGTAACAACTCGCCTTTATATGCAAGATGCCTGAGTGGGTCTAACAGACGAGAGCATGTAGAATGGGGCGGCAGTTAAGAAACCTTCGTCGTACCCATTTGACCTTCACTGTTCATCAAGGGAGAGGATGGATGGTACAAAAACTCTGATGGAAAGGTTGTTAACAACCACCCCACGGGCAAAAGACTCGGCTTCCCCAGTCATCGGAGTTAGGAAAATTAGAATTACCATAAATTATCCTAGGTGGTAACCCCCAGGTACTTCTGCAGAAGTTAGATGCATCCATGGGCCACGAATGCCTTTGGGGATTTACTCTCTTGGTCACTGACCGTCTCCTTAGGAGTGGACTTACTCAGTCATCCGGGTTAATGAAAAACACTTGACATAATAAACCCCCGGATCAGTATCGACTGTTTATACGTTTCGCATTTATGCGTACCCACAAGCCAGTTAATATCAGAACTTAAATAATATGCTTTCATAATAAGTTGTAGATGATTGAGATTTGTACTACTTGAAATGTTGTTGGTATATCTGTTGCAAGACAATAGATCTATGCATATGTTGCTCCTGCTAGAATAGATTATATATTGTACTTGTTGCTTTTAATGTAATAAATTGCTTATCTCATGAATGTCCTGCTTTATTTTATTGTACATTGTTTATTCGTGCACCTATTAGTTTGTTATGAAACTGACCCATTTCATAGGCAGGTGATGAGTAGGATTTCTCAGGCAGCCGATGGCGTAATGCAACATGGCTCGAGATTTTCTTTCTTTCTGCTGGCGTCTTAACTCTGAGTTTTGAGTTTTCTTTAGATTATTGGATAGTGGAAAAATGCACATTTTGTAATAAACTGCAAATTTTATTAATAATTTATTGTTTTGGTTTCGTCACTTCCCTTAAGTAGTTGTTTCATGAGAAATGATGATTTTACTGCTAACGTACCCAGAATTTGGTAACTTGTGCTCCTTTCTAAATTGCTTCCATTGTCGATTTTAATAGTAAAAACTCTTATCTTGAAGGGTTTTTCGTCAATGTTTTCGAATTCACAAGTTGAAATTTTGGGGCGTTACAACTTGGTATCAAAGCTAGGTTGGAAAGAGGTAAATCTTGACCATTGAGCATCCCATCGCGCTGTAAGTAAGTCTTTGATATTTTATAGCATGTTTAGATTAAATTGCATTCTTGCTTCTATTAGTAGCACAATCCGAAAGATGGATTCGTTCGCTGGTCCTAGTGGTAGTCATGGTAGGGGCGCGCGTAGGTTGCGTGGCCGTTCTGTAAGGGGGAGGGGCTTCTTCACAGAAAGGGGCGAACAAGAGATGTTCGGGGCTGGTTACTGGGCTAACTCCCACCCCTACTCACCTTTACGGATGACCAGGGCTTTCCACTACCGACCTCCTACCAGATACCCTTAGCAGCGACGTTGACTGAAGTTTATGCTCGAGAGGATAGACCCTACGAGGAGTCACCTCCCTTCACCCCTAAGCGCAGATTCAGGCGCACAAACAATAAAAGGGAATATCTTAGGCAGTATTCTAACCATCCCTTTAGTGGAGGTAGCACCTGCCAATTGTTGATGAAGTCTGCGAACTTCTTTATCGTTGTTGAATAAAACATTTTTTTTGTTTATGTACAAGCACTGATGGATTTGAAATGAACGACTTCCTTAATAAAGACTTATGTTTTTCTTGTGTTTCTACGACATATTGTGCGTTACTCTTGATTACTTTTCAAGGATGATGTGAAGCACGCACAACAACATGACTGATGAGTTGTGCGAGCAAAGGGGATTCATGATGGATACCCTCAACTCCCTGGCAGAGGCGATTCAGAGCCAGGTTCACCTCCAACAGGACCAGGTTCCCCTTACTAGGAATACACCAACTGCCACTTACGAAAAATTCCTGAAGCTCGTACCTTCTCTGGCAAGGTTGACCCTGACATGGTGGAGAGTTGGGTCAAGGAGGTGGAACGAGTGTTCCAAGTTCTGTCCGTCCCCGATGATAAGAAGACGATGTTCGGGTCCTTCCGACTGAAGGACGACACACACGAATGGTAGGACACTACTCGGAAAGTGCAGTTCCCGGGTGCTAAAGTGATTCCTTGGTTGCCTTCCGGAGGGCTTTCCTCGGAAATTACTTCCCTCCTCATGCGAGGGAAAAGAAGAAGGTGAAATTTCTGGAGTTGTGTCGAGGTAGCTTGAATCTGGGCGAGTACATCGCCAAATTTCAGCGGTTGGAGCGCTATTATCCCAACCTATTCGGGGATGACCATGAGCTGGCTGAGAAGTTCATTCGTGGATTGAAGGAAGGACTCAGGCACCGGGTCCTCACCAGCATGCCACGACTTTCTCTACGGCTGTAGCGGCAGCCACCCTACTGAACGAGGATTGGGAGCATTCGAAGAGGGCTCAGGCGAAGAAGCCACATGCGATAGGTGGTGATTAAAAGAGGACCCACTCCGGCGGCTCAAGACAGCGGCCACCATTGCCTGTGAAGACCGAAGGAGGAAAGAAGCAGTTTCGTCCAGCAAAACGCCAACGACAACAGGGCCACCCACCGCCAGCCAACCTTCTTGAGATAGCTGCCCCAAGTGCAAGAGGCCCCAGTGCGGACAACCCTGTTCGCGGGTGTAACGCCCCGGATTTCCAAAACAAAGCTAAGTTAAAATTTTCATGAATTTTTTTTTTCTTTGCAGCGGAATTTAGAAAAGCTTTTAGCAGCGGAATTAGACGATAATGAGTCGTCAGTTTTAGAAAACTTCGAGCACGTTGCAGGTATGTGGCCAAGCAACTCATTGACCACCAAAGTGTTCCATTTTATCGAAAACATATGTTTATTACAACACTACTGCTTAGGAAAGCAGTGTAGGTTCAATAAAAAAGAAGCAGTACAACTCTGTCTAGAGAAACCCTGGAACTCGATGCCGCCTTGCTCCGCATATCGCCACGCAGGTACAACACCTGAAATCCCCATGAAACGGGGTCAGAACCACTGATGGTCTGGTAAGCATGCAGTCATACATCCATTCAACTCAAATACAATAATGACCACTCAGGGTCGCAATGCGCAATAACGACGCTCAAGCCTCCAAGACTTAGCGTATATCGCAGGAGCCTCCTCAGGGCTATGAGTTGAACATCCGCTCAAGTCTTCATGACTTAGAGCAAGCCTTTTCAGGGCTGTGATTTGAATAGCCGCTTAAGTCTCCACGACTTAGCCATGACCTCTTCCGGGTCTCAAAGTGATGTCTAGCTCAAGTCTTCATACTTGGCACATCTGTATCCCACGCATCTAAGGACAACTCCTCGAGCTTCGCTTAGTCGTGCGGATACAACACGGGTCTTTGCCCAGTCGGTCCAGTAGTATACCGAACATGACACCTTCACAAAGGTTATGCAGGACTGACTCAACACGTCATCCACTCATACATTCAAAACATCGCTGTACCTAGAACTAATGCATTGTTTGATAATTAACCGCTCCCGCCTTTGGTACGCAGGTAGAGCTATTGTCCGGGCATCAACGCGACGTTCTGGGGGTTGATTATTCTATGTATTTTAGATACCCCAGAGGCCTGTTGACCCTATCCATAGTAGGGCAGTGTGTTTCAACTGGGAGAATCCTACTAGGCCCATATTCGGATGCATCATCTACTTGCAGTAGTTGGGTTCAATCCTTAGATCTTAAGGATAACCACGACCCCAAAACCCATGAGTGACTGAGGCCATCGTGGACTCTATCAGGTCCAAAGTAAAATACATGTCACTCAAGGCTGTACCATCACTGTCATTCCACAGTGAGCATAATTCCTGAAGGGGTCTGCCAGTCTTACAATTACTTGGACAGAATCTGCATGCCATTTAGGCAGCCCGTGCTTTCAGCACTACGGGAGTATGTACCCGACCCCATTCAGTCTGCCCCAACACAGTCATTACTGAGGGGGTACCCCTAACACGATTTTCAACCGCGGGGTATGTGCGACCTTAAGTCTTATTTATATGCATGCAGAACACCGCTCTTTGACACTTCGGCCACCACGAGCATCACACCTCTTTGGGTGGAAACAACACACTCTGGCTCATCAGCCCTTACGAGTCTGGTTGTGTAACCGTTCTCAATGAGCATGCATATGACTCGATCTAAATAGATCGGCTACTCGGCGTATTTTTACGCAACGAGTCCAAACCTAGCCAAGGCGCAACCTCTACTCCGGCTCAGCGGCCCTTACGAGCAAGGTGCCCTTGCAGGCACAAGGATACGAGCCGATCTGGCATCGTTCCATCAACGGACATCATTATGCCGTTCCATTGGTTCAGGCAGCTCTTCTGCCAACCATTTCGTCAGCACCTCCCCTGCTCTACCGGCAGTGGTGCGACGAACCCTTCTACGTTGTATAGGGCAAACCATGAACTGGGTAGCACTCTGCTATATGTCAGAGTATCCTGCTACGTTCTTTCTGAGCTATTCTTTAGCTTCTTCAGAAATTTCAGCAGCACTTCTTCTCTTTTATGGAGAAAGCGTGCGTTTCTTTTATCCATTTCAGCGGCATCTCCCCTCTTTGGTAGGAAATCGCCACGCTTAATTCGGGAAATGGATGCGCACCGTTGTGCGTACTTTGCACCCATCAAGGTTGCAGGAACCCTGGGCCATAGCCAGGCCATACGTAATTGACTCAGTTTTTACGTAAAGAGCATTTTGCCAAAAATCGAAGCCTTTCCAATAGGGGCTTCATTCGTCAAGCAGAATCTTGAACGAGGAGCGGTCAAGGAATCGCATGGGCGATTTGGAGTTGATCTCCATTTGAACGCTCATTTATGCGCTATATATGTAGTATAAGCAGAAGCCTGTGCTTTATACAGCGGCGGCGTAAAGAAATGCATATACTATTGTTCAGGGTGTGTAACTGAACGAAATATTCTACATATATAACAAAGCAGAAGCCTTGGCATCGTTCGACGCGACGGCGTAAGTAAATACAGTGCAGAAAGCAGGAGCCTTGGCATCGTTCGACGCGACGGCGTAAGTAAATGCATAATCGGAAGTGCAGTAATCAGAAGTGCAGAAAGCAGGGAGCCTTGGCATCATACGACGCGACGGCAAAGGTAAATTACATAGCCTGTGCGATATAAGACGCGTCGGCAGAATCAACAGATATACACCTAGATCCGCATCCAACGATAGTTACGAGGCGAGCGGGTGAACACCGAAGTGTCCTAAAGGGCTCAACCAAGAACTAAAGTGAGATACCATTTTGAAGAACGCATATACTGCGTGTTTGAACATAGATATATCCGACGATAGTTACGAGACGAGCGGGTGAACACCGAAGTGTCCAAAAAGGGCTCAATCAAGAACTAAAGCAAGATACTACTTCAGAATGTATATTTTATATACAAACAGTCAAATACTTGAGAGAGATGGATCAACGAAGCGAACTTACTTCAAATCGTGGAAGAAACGGCTCCGGGTGGCTTCTTTGGCTTCGAGCCTTCCTTCGAGAGGTCAGACTAAGTCAGATGAAGCTGACTTAGTTGAGAAAGAGGTAGAGTAGGTCAAGCTACTCAACCTAAGTGGTTTGAACCAAACAGGGTTCGATCCAAGTCAACTGGGTTCAGCAGGTTCGAACTCAGCTCAAGTAGGCTAAGTCTAGGTTCAGAAATCCAAACCGGAATCTGGACCAAAAAGGACTTTGACTTTAAACCCAACTAGGTTCAAGTCAAGTCAACTGGGTTTGGACCAGGTCAAGTGGGTTCAGACCCAGGTCAGGTGGGTTAGGACCAGGTCAGGCAGGCTCAGGCTAAGTCAGGCGGGCTCAGACCAGGTCAGGTGGGCTAGGCTAGGTAGGGGAGGTTTAGGAGAGAGAGAGAAGGCAAGAGAGAGAGGGGGGGTCGATTTTTATGAGAAGAGAGAGAGTGGGGAGGGCTATTTATAGCCCAAGCCCACCTCCTCTTGGGTTTTTCCATGCCCATTCTACCCCCTTGGCTTCTTTTTAATTCCAAGAGGTTCCTTGGTGTGGGGCCCACCTAGATATTTCCATGGGATATTTTGTGGGTCCCACCAGATATTTTCTGAGGAATATTTCTGTGGGTCCCACCAATATTTCCGTGGGTCCCGCAAGAATTTCGGGTTTCCGACGATTTTTTTCCGAAAAATTCTAAGTACGCCATTCCCTTCGTATTGACGTAACTAAGAAAGTTGGCTCGCAGGAATCCTTTGATTTCATTCAGGTAGGAAGTTATGGCTTCCAGAGTGTTTGAGCATATATTCGCGATTCGACGAATATCCTAAGTATATCTGGCTCGTACAAATCGATCTGATTCGTATTTCGGGTTCAGATGCTATTTTTACCGGTAAATGCCTCATGAATTTTATTCAGATATTTCTGAAAAATTGCGGGTCTTACAGCGGGACACTGGCAGGTGTCTGTACTGTGGCAAGATGGGCCACTTCATATGGGGCTGCCGCAAGAAAGCAACATATGACTTCAAGCGAATCGGTGGCGTACCTCAGCCTCCTCGACCACCTCAGCAGCATCAACGAGCACAGTCAAGCGGTGTCAAGGAGCCGAGCCGAGTTTACGTAGCCACGGTCGAGCAATTGACCAAAGGAGATCTCGTACAATGTACCATTCTTGTTGCTGGTCAAGTAGCTTTTGCACTCTTTGATTGTGGTGCCACACACTCGTTTGTTTCAGAAAAATTTGTGGAACAATTGCATATAACTGTAAAACCACTTGACAATGCTTTAGACGTGTATAACCCTATTGGGAAGAATACGACTTGCACCACTTACATACCAAAGTTGGATGTAGTGGTGGTGGAGCAGCACTTGCCTGCTTGTGCCATCCTGCTTGAGATGACAGAATTTGACGTTATCCTAGGCATAGTTTGGTTGCATAAGTATCATGCCAAGATCTTTTGCCGTAATGGCAAGATCGTTTTATCCTCGCCAGGCTTTTCGAGAGTAGAATTCAGAATTCTGACCTGTGCGAGCAAATCGGATGATCTCGATGCTAAAGGCGCATAACTACTTACGGAAGAGATGCATTGACTTTCTGGTTAGTGTCATCCAATTGGATCCGATGCCTATTCCCATCAGTTAGTTGAATGTTCATGATTATCTCGACGTGTTTCCCAATGAACTATCAGGACTTCCGCCGCTTTGTGAGGTAGAATTCAATATTGAATTGCTACCTGGTACGATGCCAATCTCCAAAGCACCATACGGGATGGAACTAACTGAGCTTGAGAAGCTCAAAAAGCAGTTACAGGAGCTGTTGGATTAGGGATTCATTCGCTCCAGCGTATCTCCCTGGGGAGCTCCAGTACTATTCGTGAAGAAGAAGGATGAGTCCTTGCGATTGTGCATCGACTATCGAATGCTCAACTAGGCCACGATAAAGAACAAATACCCATTGTCACGTATCGATGACTTGTTGGATCAATTACAGAAGGCTAAAGTTTTCTCGAAAATTGACCTTAGGTCTGGATACCATCAACTCAGAATTAGGAATGATGATATTCCTAAGACGGCCTTTCAGACCAGATACTGACATTATGAGTTCACGGTCATGCCTTTTGGACTGACCAATGCCCCCCAACTTTCATGGACTTAATGAATAGGGTGTTCAAGTCATTTTTGGACACCTTCGTGATCGTGTTCATCGACGACATCCTGGTGTACTCAGAAAGTCAGGAACACCTAATCATCGTGTTGGAGACCCTGCGAAAAGAACGTTTATATGCCAAGTTCTTTAAATGCGAATTCTAGCTCGAACAAGTCATGTTTCTGGGACACGTGATTTCTAAGGAAGGAGTGTCCGTGGACCCTGCAAAGGTTGAGGCTGTACACAATTGGCAGCAACCGAAGAACGTACGTGATATCAGGGGTTTCCTCAGATTAGTTGGATACTACATAAGATTTATCCAGGATTTTTCTAAGATTGCGTTACCTCTGACGAAGTTGCCAAAGAAAGAGGCTAGATTCGTGTGGGACGAGAAGTGCGAGACGAGTTTTCAGTTATTGAAGGAGTGACTTACCAATGATCCTATTTTGGCCTTACCTTCTTGTAATAACCACGATTTTTTTTATAACTTATGTGTTATGGGCCTGGGATCCACCTTTCGGATCCAGGATCCATATGTAAATTATATGATATTTGAAATATATATATATATATGTAATTTAATAAATTAATAAAAATATGTAAGGGATCCATAGTTGGATCCATTTGGACCCAGCCTATGGATCCACTTTGCAATGGGTTGCGAGTCCAAACTTGTGGACCCTAATAATCAGCGAATCTGCACCGGGTCCCGGTTTCGGTAGCAGGTAGGTAACGAAAAATAAAATAAAATAAAATTTAATTTAAAAGCAAAAAAAAAAAACCCTTAGACCCGGGTCGGACCCGACCCGGATCCGTAACCCGGTACGGTTTTTAAATCCGATATTGGGTTGCTGTTTTTAAAATGGGAAAGGAAGGCAAGAATCGTGCCTAGGGCACGATTCATGCTGTATCGAAAGGAAGGAGGGGGGAGCGGTTACAGATGGAGTAACTGAAACCCCGTGCCTCTCGGCAAGAGGGGGGTTTCGGCGATAAAAGGGAGTGGAGAGGGGGCCCTCTTCACTCGTCTCTCTCTCTCTCGTCCCTCGTCTCTCTCTCTCTGTCTGTGTGCGTGCGCCGGAGGGTAGAAGATTGCCGGAAAAAGCTGCGGCAACCCACATCCACCATCGCCGACCTCCAGCGAGCACCCTGTCACGGCAGTGAGAGGAGCATCACCAGCCGGCTCTGCTTTGCGTCCCCAGCCTCCGATCGCCGGAAAAACTTCAAAAAGGTACGTGCTCTCTCTCTTGAAATCGGGTGAGAAAGGGGCTGTAAACTGGATTCCATGTAATTTTTTTTGGGAACTCTCATCTTGGATTTCCTGTTTTTTTGGGCTTTCGGTGGGTAGAATCACATGGGGTTAAATTGCGAGTTTTTTTTTTTCACATGCTCATATTCACACGTTCTTTGAAGAAGGATTTAGTTTCAGCAAGCTAGAGAAATTTCAACTTGTATGGGTTTAGGGTTTCAGGATGGCTTTTGAACCTATTAAGAATCTCGTTCCTGGATTTAAAACTGATTTTAAAGTTCGATCGGTGATTTAATATGAGTTGGGTATCACTCGTTTTGTTGGGAGTTCATGATTAGGATATGAATACATTGATTTTTCTTGTTGTATGATGTCAAAATTTGTGGATTTACCCTGATTCCAATTTAAAGCTATTCAGATTTTTCAGCATGTCTCAATACACTTGTATGGGTTCACGATTTGAGGTTGTTCAACATACCAAATTTTGATTCGTTTGTTCACCTGTTAGTTTTGAATCCCCTGTTGCATAAGGGATTTATGGTACGTATGAGTAAGGTCTGCCAAGAATGTGATGTAATAGGATGCACGCATGGTAGGATCATGTTATGTCAGGATATACTGATTTTTTTTTATTTGCATGTATCTCGGTACAAAGCTCTTTACCCAGAACAGTGATTTGTGGTTTTGGTAATGGAGCGATTGTTGTCATAAGCTCTCTACCCTAGCAAGTTACCGTGACTATTTCATCTAGATATGCTTCTTTATCATACTTAATGAGCATCCGTAGGATTTAAATTACGCTTTCTTGTTAATACATTCATTTTATTGTTTAAGATACATATAGATCTATTTATCATCTTCATATAAGGGGGGTTCTATTATAACCATGAGTGGTTCAGTAGGTGTTATCTAACACAAGCATGTAATTAAATTGATTTTGAACTTCTGGTTATGGCTATATATACTGACGTGGAGTTTTGGGGGGGGGTTTAATAAAGTTTACTTCAGATTTATTATGTCAATCTGAATCAGTTATTTGAACCTGATTTGTTAGAATGAATCGAGATTGCATCCATTTTTAACTCTGATATGTCTTGGTTAACTAAATAATGTATTGAAATTTGATTTTTTGTTTAGAAACTGTTAAAGCTTAATCATTTTGGACATTTAATTAAACCTGAGACTAATAGGGGTTGTGCCTAGTAGTTATCAAAAAGAAAAAGAAAAAGAAAAATTTCTAGCAGAATCAGTATTGGCTCAAGTCTGGAAAAAAAATGGGCACTGTTGGTGTTTGTTTGGGCAGCCATATGTTGGCAGAGCCCAGCCTACTGGGTCGGCTGGGATCGGTTTGGACAGATTTGAAAAAAAAAATGTTAAGTAATGAGACACTTGAGGGTTTTTGTTGAATTAGAAAATCGGAAATTTTTCGCATGTGTTGAATGTAGATTCATACTTGTTACACAGTTCAAAGGAATTTTTGATACCGGATTATGTGGATCTAATCTTAAGATTTGTATACATTAAATATGTTGTTATAGGTTGATGAAAGTTCAGTTTAGTGCACTAAATTCCCAGATTTTTCCTGTTATGAATGCTTCGGTTACGTGCACGTTGGAATTGGAATTCGCCTTGAATAACTAGTTATGCATGATCAATATTCAAATGCAATGTTACACATCTTGTCGGCATGTGCAAATCTTGAATTTCTATTGCTATGCTTATGTGTATTGGCATAAGTACTCATATGTTCTAAGTAGAGTGATTTATGAATGGAAGCGTGCATTTGGCATGATTATATGGAAGCATGCATTGTAATAATGAATACATGTATATGAATATTATTATTTCATGCACATCTCTAAATGGGCATTGAAGGTTGTGCATCGAAAGGCATGTGATATGAACAGAATGCATTGGCATGTTTCTTAAGCTTTTTGCATATGAATGAATAGATGATCAAGGTGGATCATATGAGCTGTGAGATGCCTTGAGTCGGTGTGTTCATTGCTTTACTGGTTTATGCATTGTAAAAGTCATATTTGACGTTGTGGTTTTAATTACACTGTTCTATGTTGTCACGGGCTGTGGTCCCGTGAAAAGCTTAGCATGCTGATGTGCAAGCTTATGTTATTAATTCTGCATGTAAATTTGCAAATGTAAAAGAGATGAATTAATAACCAGATAAAAGAAAGTAAAGAACAGTGTAATTCATTTTCTCCTTGATGTCCCTGCTTTAGCGTGAGAATCTTGGATATTGCGGTTTGGGGGAAATCGTGAGGATACAAAAACTCCGTGTGCGTGTTGTTGCCCCTGAACCCGATATTGAGGTTCTTCTTCTGGCCACGATTTTAGGGAGAGTCCGCCACTTTTCCTGGGGGTGGTGTGTTTTGACACAGCTGTTGTTATTTTGGTATACCAATAAAGTGGCGCCAGTGGATGCTGTTTTCCATGGTGTCCCCGACTTTGGATGCTGTTTTCCAAGGTTCCGATGGATGGTGCTGTTTCCTGATATCGGTCGATGATTAAGTTTGGAACCCGATAATAAAATACAAATTGTGTGTGAAGCTACCCCGGGAACCCTATTTGACCTTGGGGATTGTACTCGTTTGGTGTATCCGCGGGCAATGATAAATTAAAAAGAGGAATTTAAAGATTGTGTGCATTTAATAGGACATGCATATGGAAAGAGGGGAGCTTAAATGAAAGATAATAAGGGTTCATGCATTGCACATAATTCATGCATATTCTTGCTATGCATTAGTTCATGCATGTTTACCTGTTCACTTGGTTGTTATATATTGATCATTGCATGATATTGATCTCTTTTGCATTTAATTGCCTTATTGATTAAATTGTGATCAATATTACTTACTTCGTGTTCCCTCATGTTCAATGTTTAATTCTGCATGAATGATTAATTGTCTTATGAATTGATTATAACCGTATTCCTTAAAATATTACATGGATCTTATTTATGCTCTTTTTCTTATTTGATTCATTAGGGAAACCTGTACGCAAAATTCTTCGGATTTCTGACCCTCTTCTTTTATTGGTTTTTCCCAGACACAGGTGATCAGTGAAATCGACTCACTTCTAAGGGGATATGAGGGTCACATTTGTTTCAGACGGCTTCACTTACGGACATAGTGACTCTACTTTTGTGTTCTTTTAGTTCTTATTTCCTGCAAGTTGTTATTTCACATTGGATATTGAGTATGAGACTCTTATTAATTCATTAATAAAAGAGTTTAGTTGGTTGGTTATGGATGATAAATGTAAGTTTGTTTGTGGTGTGTAGTTATCCAACTGAAATTGGAACTGTAAGGACCCCAGGTCTCTGGGAAGTTTTCCGCAACTCTTAGAAAAAAAGAAAAAAAGAAAAAAAAAAAAAAAAAAGAAAAAGAAAAAAAAATTCCGCATTTTTCAAAGGTATGAGTTGGGGTCGTTACACTTCTAGTAAAGGCGGATTCGTGATTTATACCGATGCCTCTGGGCCAGGCTTAGGGGCCGTGCTGATGCAGAATGAGAAAGTGATTGCTTATGCCTCTCGACAACTTAAAATTCACGAGAAGAACTTACCCAACTCACGATTTAGAGTTAACCGCGATTGTGTTCACATTGAAGATATGACGACACTACTTGTATGGAGAGTAATTCGAGGCATTCACCGATCATAAGAGCCTTAAGTATCTATTTTTGTAGAAGGAATTGAACATGAGACAACCACGTTGGCTCAAATTCCTTAAGGATTATGAATTCACCCTCTCCTACCACTCAGGAAAGGCGAATGTCGTGGCTGATGCCCTCAGCCGCAAGGCACCTTAAATTTTGATTAACGCCTTATTTGCTGGATAGAAGTTGGTCGAAGACCTAGCCTCTTGGGAACCTTCCGCGATCACGCAAGGTTCAATTGGTTTATCCCATCTTGTTGCTCAACCTGAGCTAGTGGCTAGGATGATCAATGGACATAAGACGGATGCGCGCTACGAAAAGCTGAAGGCTCAAGCGATGTTGGCATATACACATTTTTGTCTGAAGGAGGATGAAAGTATATGGCTGAAGGAGCGCCTTTGGGTTCCGAATCACCTGATCTTGAGGGACAAAATTCTTGCAGAAGCCCACAAGTCTAAATACACTATTCATCCTGGAGGCACGAAGATGTTCAAGGACCTACAACGGAGTTATTGGTGGAACGGTATGAAGCGAGACGTGGTTGAGTATGTCTCAAAATGTTTGACGTGCTAGCAGATCAAGATCGAGCACCAGAGACCCGGTGGGGTCATGCAGCAGATGGAGATTCTTCTATGAAAATGAGAGGATATCACTATGGACTTCATAGTCGGTCTACCGAGGAGGCGGAGGAAGCATGACACGATTTGGGTGATCGTCGATAGACTCACCAAGTCTGCTCATTTCCTACCTATCCGTCTCAGCCAGTCGCTGGATAGTCTGGCAAATCTCTATGTTAGAGAGATTATGAGACTGCATGGTGTTCCAGTCTCGATTATCTCCGATCGTGATCCGAGATTCACTTCGAGGTTTTAGGGGCAACTTCAGCTGGCTTTGGGCACAAAGTTGAAGTTCAGTATTGTATTTCACCTTCAGACTGACGGGCAGTCTGAGCGTACAATTCAGACCCTGGAGGACATGCTTCGAGCCTTTATGATGGACTGGAAGGAAGAGCGGGATTCTCACATCAGTCTGGTGGAATTCGCGTATAACAACAGTTATCATGCTAGTATCGAGATGACTCCTTATGAAGCTTTGTATGGGAGGCCTAGCCGATCACCTGTCTACTGGGATGAGGTCGGTGAACGAAGGCTGAAAGCATCTATAATTCTGTAACACTATACTCAACAGGTGCAAATGATTCGAGAACGACTCTGTACCGCTCAGAGTCGGCAGAAAAGCTATGTAGATAGACGCCGACGAGAGCTTACCTTCGCAATTGGGGAGATGGTTTTCATTAAGGTATCTCCGATGAAGAGCATATTTCGGTTCGGGAAAAAGGGAAAGCTAAGTCCTAGATACGTCAGACCGTTCGAAATTCTGAAGCGAATTGGAGAAGCAGCCTATCGTGTGGCGTTACCTCCTCAGTATGCTCAGATCCATAATGTTTTTCACGTATTCATGGAGGGGAAGTATGTTCACGACCCATCGCACATCATTCACTACGATGACGCGGACATTCGAGGGGACTTGACATTCGAAGAAAGACCGGTGGAGATTGTTGATCGTCGTGACCAAGTGCTAAGATAAAAAACCATTTCTTTTGTAAAGGTTCAATGGCAACATCTTTTGATTGATGAATATACTCGGGAACCTGAGATTGATATCAAGAAAAAATATCCTGACCTGTATTTTGATTCTTGAATGCAATAAATATTTCGCGGACGAAATTCTTTTAAGAGGGGTAGGATGTAAAACCCACGTTATATATATATATATATATATATATATATATATATATATATATATATATATATATATATATATATATTTGGACCCTGGTCAGGTCTGGACCCGACCCGGGCTCGTTAGGGTTGTAAAACCCGACGCAAGGGTGAGGGTTTTTAAGAAAACCCTCTTCCCTGTGCGCCACACTCTGCCCGTGCCGCTCCCCCTGTAATGACCTCAATTTTGATAATTATTTATTCAAATTTATTTGAAAATAACAGGTGTTTTTCTAACTTTGGGCCTCGGATCCGTTATCGGATCCATAAAAGAATCCATAAATAACCCACAAAGGGGCGTCAAATTATACTTATAATAGTAATTTTTAATTAAATAAATAATTAATAGTATTTATAAGAAGAAAAATAAATGAATTTTAGTATATAGGGGTCGGACCCATAGTTGGATCCACCCGGATCCAACTGAGGACCCACTGTGCAGGGGCGAACCAGAACCATTTTTGAAATGGATCCTGTATCGCGGGTCACGGGCTCGGACCCGGACCCGGACCCGGACCCGAGTTCAGTTTTAAAAGAGGGGAGGGGCGTTAAAATAGGAATCGTGCCTAGGGCACGATTCTTGTTTTCAAGAATCTGAAACCGAAGGTTATGCAGGGCGTAACCAACCCTGCAACTTGCGAAAAGGGTTCGGTGGGCCGATAAAAGGAGGAGTGGAGAGGGGTTTTTCCCTCTTCACTCAGTCGATCTCTCTCTCTCTTCCCCCCATCTATCTCGCCTCTCCCTCTCGTTTTCGTGTGCTCCGGAAAAGAGGTGGTCGCCGGCGAACTTCGGCCACCAACAACCACGACAGCAGCCGTGGGTGGAGCTTTGGCCACCAGCCACCACCGAAGGCCACGACAGCAGTGAGGAGCGTCAGCCGCGGTCCTGCTTTCGCGATTGCCGCCGTTGATCGCCGGAGAAATCTTCAATAAGGTACGGTGCTCCTTGGAATCAGGGTGAGGAATTGAACATGGGTTCGATTCCATGTGGGGGTTTGAGGGTAGGACTTGGGGTTTATATCAACCCTAAACCTAAATCCCCAAATCTGTGATTTGGGGGTTTCGGATCTTCCTAGTGAGGGATGTTTTCTTTTGTTTTTTTGTTGGATTTCTGGAAAAAAAGGGGGGGGGGGGTTCAAGAGAAGCTATGGCATTATCGATTTTGGTTATTGTTATGATGAGGCTGTTACACTTTTGTTCAAAAGGGCCGTTAGTCATTTAGCCCTAAGAAGATAGTTCTTGTGATAATGTTGAAGTATTCGTGTGTTAAAAGCCATGTTGATACTGTTTAGTTGAATAAAAGAAATCGCTTCATTTACACTTTAGTTTAGACATTAAGATGATTTGGGGATTTTCACTGGGGTGGTCGACCACATGGCCAACAGGGTGGTTGAGAGGGTGCTGAGACAAAAGCACCAGATCAGACCCCATTGACGCGGGTATGTCAGTAACTTTCAAAAGTGCGTCGAATTCAGGTTCTTGGATAGGGTCCATATTCTGGGAAGGGATTTAAGTCAGGGTATAAGATCCATAGTCGTGGGGGTTCAAGTTGATTGTAGTTTCAGCAAGTAATGGGTCTATGTGAACCCATGTTGGAATGCCATTACACAACTCAACGTGTGTTCAGTTTTAAAACTGCGTATATTGGCCTGCGTATTTTGCCTTGTATTCTTGTACTGAAATTTCACTAGACTGATAGTTAGTCCGTGACCTGTCATAATGGAGTTTTCACTTGAGTTGAGCTGGAAATCATATGGTCCTTTCACACTCTTGCTTCCTTTATTCTTCTTACCTGTGCTTGATTATTACTAAACTAATGTCTTCATGGCATAGTTATACCCGAAAGGAATCTGTAACCCGTTTCATGTGAAGAATGATTTGTTTTGTTCTTGCTATTTTCATTTGGGGTTATCAAGCCTCAGAAATCTATTTAAAAATTTGTCTTGAAATGTCATATTGTGATGTGCCAAATAGGAGGACAGCATTATTAGGTACACACAGCCGACCTCCACTCTTTTGTACATTTCCCCATTCACATTCGGTAAACTGGGCATAATTGTTATCATTAGAGCATGGGTTCATTAGTATTTTTCTGTTAGGCGATCTATTGACATTAAATGAATAAAATGAAGCATGACTAACTAGTTATACTTGTTAGTAATCATGAATGAGTCAGTTGAATATCCTGGTTTATGTTAAATTTTGGTTTAGGCATGTTGTGTTCTATGAACATGATTGAGTTTCATCAGTCTGTGTTCTGAAAGTTTATGTTGAATTGAGTTTTGGTTTGAGAATGTGCAATTTGATGAATTGAAGTAAATTGAGTTGTTCTAAAGTAGCTCATGCTGGTTCTTGAGTGGGGTTAAGCTCAAAGTTTGTAAGATGTAGCGTGGGATCATTGCAACATAACCTGAAAATTTTCAGTTGTATATAATAGTGCTCATGTTACACTGTTTAGGGAGGATGGATACATGAAACTGAAATTATACATATGGAATGTATCTTGCTTGTATGTCTCTAGCTGAACATTATATTTTTTGTCTAGAGTCCATGTGTTATTTCAAAGCTTGTGTATTGGATTGTATGGAAACACTTGCCGTGGAGGTTTATGCTTTCACTTGACTGTTATGATTATGGTACGCATGAGTGTGAGCATGATTCAATCATTAGTAATTCTTCTTGAACATGTACGCTTGATTTATATGCGAAATGGTACATATACACTCACACACTTAAAGAAACCATGGATTTGGTTATTACCCATATGTGATGTAGGTAACACACATATTGAAAATGCATACGAATGCATTATGACATGCATATGTTTGGGTTTATGATTTTCATAAGTGCACATGCTTTTGGCATTTTGGCTTAGTGTTATAAATGAAGCACTATTTTGGTTTTGTGATGTGATGCATTGATGGCCTAAATGGACGTCATCGGCCTGGAGAGCCGTGGGTTTGGTTTGCTTTCACATATGTTTTAAATATATCACTTGAACCACATAAGATGGTTTGGCACTTTACTACACTGTTCTAGTGGTTTATACGGGCTGGAGTCCCGAATGGGTCCCCGCAAGGGAGGATGCGGGTTTTCACTTTACTTTTGCATATGGTGTTGCAAACTTAAAGAATGAACTTTAAATAAAAATAATGAATAAGAACAGTGTAATATACATTCTGGGATATCTCATCTGGAGTATGAGAATCTTAGATATCCGGTCTTGGGGAGACTGTGAGGATACAAAAACTCCGTGTGCGTTGTTGCCCCTGAACCCGATATTGAGGTTCTTCTCCTGGCCACGGTTTTAGGGAGAGTCCGCCACTTTACCCGGGAGTGGTGTGTTAGTCACATCTGTGAGTTTATGGTACCAAGGAAGTGATACTTGTGGGCGTGGGGTGTCCCTTGTGTCCCCGACATTAGATGTGGAGGTCTAATGTTCCGATGGATGGTGTTGTTTCCTGATATCGGTCGAGGGCTAAGTTGGAACCCAGTAATAAAATACAAATTGTGTGTTAAGCTACCCTGGGAACTTACTTGACCTTCGGGGTTTGTACCCGTTTGGTGTATCTGCGGGCCACGATAATTAAAAAGAGGAATTTAAAGTTGCGTGCATTTAATAGGGCATGCATATGGAAAGATGAAACTTAAATGAAAGATAACAGAAGAAATCATGCATTGCACATAATCATGCATTTTTCTGTTATGCATTAGATCATGCATGTTTGAATCACTCTTGATATCATTACATGATTTGGTATTAGCATATGATTTACTTCTTGAAATCATGCTGCAAGGTTTAATTATTTAGTTCCTGATATATGTACTGTTTTACTATTCCTGACTGGTGAGCACATGCAATTGTTGGTAGTTATAGATAATTGATTGTTGCAAAATTTTATATCTGCACTCACTCAAATCACTGCATGAAATCTTATCCATGTTCTTTCTCTCACCTGGTTTCTTTAGAAGTAGCTGTGCTCAGAATTTCGGTTCTGACACCCTACTTTGTTGGTTTTTCACAGAAAATGGTGAAAAGGGAAGTTGGACATGCATCTGGGGATGGATGAGTTATACTTGGGCTTGTCAGCTTCAGTAGAGGATATAGTGGCTCTTTATTTTGTCTTTTAGTTCTTTTAATTTCTGCAATTGTTACTTTACTTTCAGTTGAAGAAAACCTTGTCTTTGAAATTTTCTTAGTCATTAATAAAAGAGTTTTAGTTGGTTGATATGGATGATAATTGCAACTTCGTTTGTGGTGTGTGGTTATCCAACTGAAATTGGAACTGTAGGGACCCCAGGTCTCTGGGAAGTTTTCCGTAACTCTTAGAAAAAAAAATATATTTCGCATTTTTAAAGGGGCTGGATTGGGGTCGTTACACCCCCCCCTCGACTGGATAAGGGAAACCCTTGAGGGTTTCCCCGAACATCGCCCCCCAAGCTCTTTAAGAGCATCACAGGAGGGGAGGGTGGGCTCTCAGCGATGCTCCTCTCCTCCTCTTCCTCGCTCTCCTCGCGCTGACGCCCCCTTCTCGCAACCCCCGAAGCTGTTGTGGCAGGCCACCTCACCGATACATCTCCACTTCTCTCGTTCCTTGCGTGCGATAGCACTGACGCCGCCGATCTACGCCGCCGATCCCCTCCCAGGTACATCCTTCCCTTCTCTTATTCTTCTTCCTCTGTTGTCGGAAGGCCGGCAGGAGGCCCTCGGCCCCCTACCGTGCCTCTCCCTTCTCCTTCCTCTCTCTGTTGTCTCGCCGGGAGGCCTGCAGGAGGCCGATGGCCCCTGCCGTGCCCTCCCGCTTTCCCCTCTTTCTGATGGCTTGTCGGGGGGCCGACTGGCGGCCCACGACCCCTGTCGTGCCCTCCCCCTCTTCCTGTGTTGTCTCGCTGGGAGGACGACAGGAGGCTAGCGGCCCCTGCCGTGCTCTCCGGCTCCCTCTGTGTCCGTCGGAGGGCCGGCAGGTGGCCGACGCGTCCCCCCCCCCCCTTGTCGTCTCCCTCTCTCTCTTGTGGTTTGCCAGAAAGCCGACAGGGGGCTGGTGGCCCCTGCGGTACCCTCCCTCTCTTGTTGGTTATCAGAGGGCCGTCGGGAGGTCGACAGTCCCCCTGTCGCGCCTTCCTCCCTCTTTCTGTGTGCGGGAAGGGTCTGGTAGGTGGTCTCTACCGCCCCTCTCTGTCTCCTTTGGGGCCTGCCTGAGGGTCGACAAGTGGTTGGCGGCCCTTGTCGACCTTTTCCCCCTCCTCTGTTGCCTGCCACGGGGTCGGTAGGTGGCCGGTGGCTCCTGCCGCCCTTGGTCTCTCTCTCTCTCTATTGGTCGTCGGAGGTTCGGTAGGGGGCTGGCGGCCTCTGCCGCTCTCCCCCCTTTCCCTCTCTCTTCGATGTTTTCGATCGACAGGGGCTCGCCCTTGCTGCCTCTCTGTTTCGACAGGTAGGGGCGATTCCCCTGTTGCCTTTCTATTCCAGCAGACAGGGGCAAGGCGCCTACTGCTTCTCTGTTTTCGGCTGGCAGGGGGTTCGCCCCTGCCGCCCTCCTGTTCCAGCAACCAGGATTGGCACTCCCTGCCTGACTCTCCTTTTTGTGGAACCAACTGGGTTTCCGCTTGTGCTGTTTGGTAAAAGCTGTTAGAGCATGTAACCACATCCAAAACCCTATGGTGTCAAATGTCGGATTGGGACCGACCCCAACTCAGCCAACGCTTGCAATGTGTCGATAATCACATTTTTGTTTGTTTGCAGTTTGTACGATGAATCGCGCTCTGGCTCCGTGGCCCGATCTCTGTATCATCTACACTCGTAGGCACACGCAGCTATACAACATCTCAAGGTAGGGAAAAGTCGCACAAGGATTTTGGATGAATGAAATAAAGTATAAGAATTCTGAGATAGAATAATTGATTTTTCATACATGCTTACATGTAGAACAATATAACTTGTGATTGCCTGTTTTGTGTTTCCTCGTTCTTACTCTTTTCAAAATACATGCTTGATGTTCGCTATATGGGTAGGCTCATTTCTACAGTGATTCCTGTTACTGCGTTTATATACTTGCTCACTGTTGTGATTGCACTGTAAATGCTTTGTTTGTTATTACATGTTAGATCTTGTTGTCGTCCTCAGGTAAGCCTCGTAGGGTGTGCAGGTGCGTGCACCATATTTCGTGCTTTTCGAAAAGGTGCGAAATTGGGTATATGCACTAAAATCTCGAGAAGAGGATCGTCCTGGTACAAGGCCGACTTCTTGAGCACGAAATCTTGCTTTTAAAATGAATTTTCCATCTGTGCGTTGCTAGAGGCAACTAAGTGTACCCTGAGTTGGTTACTTGGAGAAAATGATGGGATCCACAGCGATCCCAAGACTTGTCTCAAAATTACTGTTTTGTAGTGATTGAGTATGCCAAGTATATTACGGATTCTATGAAATACTATGATGGGTTATCCTTTGAGAAACCCACAAGTTGCTATCATAACCGGACCTTAAGACAGGTACGATATATAGATTACGATAAGAAGTATGAGAGGTCGTTGAGTACCTCGATGTGTACAATAAACACTTTGAAATAAATGAAATAATGATGTCGCCCTCCACAGGCCAAATGCTCAAAAAGCAATGCATGTCATTTAGTCGTACCTTCAGGCAGGTACGATCATACTTTTAGACAAGTACGTTACGTTGGTGTTACGATGTTTGGATGATGAGGTTGTGGCAACCTCGAAGTGTGCATATAGCACAATGCTGAGATCACATAAATGGTAACTGTAATACCCGTAAAATTTGAGTGCTTTTATTCATATTGGGTCCGGGATCCATTACCCGGATCCAAAAGGAAATATATATAAATATATGGGTATTAAGGGTATATAAGTAATAATAAGGTTTAATAAAAGAATAATTTAAAAAGTGTTATAATTAAAAAGATTTGCGTAATTGGGGTTTGGACCCACATTGGAGCCAAATGGACCCAGCCAGTGGATCCTGCAGTTCAGTGCCGATCCGGATCCACTTGGATCACTCAGTTTGGGCTAACCCGGATCCACTTGGATCACTCAGTTTGGGTTGACCCGGATCCGCCTCTCGCTTGGGACCCGGATCCGCCTCTCGCTTGGGACCCGAATCCACTTTGATAGTGGATCCAATGTAGTGGGTCGCAGGACCCGGACCGAGCAAGAAGTGTAAAGGCTTATAAAACATGAATCGTGCCTAGGGCACGATTCTGGCAAACAAAGTCAAGAAGGGGAGGAGTTGCGCCAGTCGTTCTCGGAGATGCGTGGGGTGGGTACGATCGATAAAGGGAGAGGGGGAAACGAGTCTCACACCTTCCTCTTGGGTTCCCTCTGTATCTCATCTCTCTTCCTTCCCTCGGCTATTCCCTCCCACCTCGCTGGAGCTCTTCTTCTCGTCATAGACGATCTTGTGCTTGCCTGCAGAAGCACCGACGTCGGAGGAAGCCGACCTCCTGCGATTGTTGTTGCCGACACCTCCAACTATTTTTCATCCGGAAAGAGGTAGGTTTTCTGTCAAGGATTTTGTTGGGTGTGGACTGAATCGGGTTGGGGTTGGGTCGGTCAAGGGAAATCCCGATTATTATCTCATGAACGAGATTCCAAATTCTTCTTGGTTGTCTGAAAATCCAACACCGTGGCTGGGGTTGCAGGTAAGGCTAATGATAGCCTTGAGAAGGGCATATGTTTACGTGCCTAATCCTAAAACACAAATTCCCCAAATCAAATCGATTTGGGGGTTTTCTTGATAAACCGTAAATCCCCACATCAAATAGATTTGGGGGTTTTCTTGATAAACCCTAAATTATTAAATTCATAACGTTTTGAGGGGTTGGTTTGATCTTATTCATTTGCTTGATAGAATTTACTTTATTTTCTCGGTTAGAATTATCTTTCTTACTCATAGTTGACTTTGTGATGAACAACCTTTCTTGATCTTGTATCCGATTTTTTTATCTATACCTGTCTGCGTTTACTTGTTCATCTACCTGCAAATGATAACAAATCGGAAATGATAAGTCACTGTATACACCTTTCTATTCGGTTCATCTGTTGTTCTTGAGAATACAGAAGTATTGATAGTTTCAAATATTGGCAGTGCTGGGTGAAATATATATATTTATATATATTATCAACTAGGCCAACACCTTTCTTGACTGACCTATTGTATGGGCATCATGTTAACACAGACTGTTTGCTACTGTTCTGACAATTTTTGCTCTATGCAGGATTGTATTGAATCCTTTATTTCTTATTTACTGAAGATAGTGATTCCCTGTTGACATGCAATGGTAGTTCCAGAATTAGTTTATTTTTTCTATCCATTAGTGGCTGATTCCATCAGTTTATCTTAGCTGTAGGTAGTGAATTATGTCAGTCCATTAGTGACCTGCATATTGGTATATTGGAGCCATTATTACTTCTCATCTTAAATGGTTTATGATGGATTATTAAATCTGGCTGAAGCAGCAACCCTTGCCAATTGTGCTATCTGCTTCTTTGGAAATTGTTTGTTACGCTACTGCACCCCTATGTATGAAATGTTATATTTCTGAACTAATTCAGTGTTCAACTGCATTCTATATTGAACAAGTGTCAGTACAAAGTAGTTTACCACAAATTTCAGAGTAGTTTAATTGTTATGTTTGAAAAGATATCTAGCTGGAAACAAATTGGTTAGAACAAACTCTCAAGGTACACGATACTTCTGTTAACAAAGCAATTGGGTCATATTTATCAGATAGATACATTTGAGGGGTACTCATGTTTAGTATATGGTGAACAAAGAACATATCACATGACAAGTAAATTCGGTCTCAATGTTTTAGTGTGTATTACTAAGAATGGGTTAATGCTATGACAATGATTAGAAGTTGTGTAAATGTTCTAAGCTTCGGGCAAATAACTAAATTAATGAAACCCAATTACTCAATTGAGACCTACCTTGGAGAGGGTAGGTGGTACAAAACTTCGAGGACTTATGTTGTGTTACGAGCGTGAAGCGGCTCGTGGGTCCCCGTCCTCGGAGTTAGGGACCAGGACTACCTATGTGTCCTAGGTGGTAGTCTTACGTCTTCTGCAGAAGTTAGGGATGCATCCTGATTTGAGTTGAGCCCTTAGGAGATTCTCTCGGCTATTGGTCGCTCCCTTAGGGATTCAGTCTCCGTTAGAATGTTCGGGTTAATAAATTACTTGGAATAATATACCTCCGAACGTTCTCTTCTGAGATGGTCACCTGTACCCGTGTGTACCCACGGGATAAGATAATTAAACATCATTTAGATGAGTTATGTTCACAACTAGTGGAGACCAGAGTTACCGGAAGCGCCTAGCTAAAAGGGGAAGCGCGCTTCCCCGAAGCGCGCTTCGGAAGCGCGAAACGTCGCGCTTCCGAAGCGTGGGGGGAAGCGTCCCCCTTTTTTGGGAAGCGCGTTTCCCTTTAATGGGGGACGCGTTTCCCTTTAATGGGGGACGCGCTTCCCTTTAATGGGAAGCGCGCTTCCCATCACGCTTCCCCCACGCTTCCCCCTCGCTTCCCCCTCGCTTCCCCTGTTTTTTTCAATTTTTTTGTATTTTTTATTTTTTTATTTTTATTTTTTTCGCTTCCCCCTCGCTTCCGAGACGCTTCCTAGGTCGCTTCCGAGACGCTTCCTAGGTCGCTTCCGAGACACTTCCCGAATCGCTCCTAAGTGGTCCCACGCTTCCCCGCTTCCTAAAATTTTGAAAGTGCCTCGCTTCCCGCTCCCGCTTCCCGTATCGCTTCCCGCTCCCGCTTCCTCAACTGGCAACCATGGTGGAGACACTAGAGAGACATATGTAAGTTGTATTTAAGATGCTTCATATTATCAATTTGTAAATTAGTAAAACTCTTAACTTGGTGGATATGAGGTAATTAAATTGTTATCTGAAAGCTATGTCACATGGGTGCGGGTGCGGGTGCGGGTGCGGGTGCGGGCGCGGGTGCGGGTGCGGGTGCGGGTGCGGGTGCGGGGATTCGGCACTTCCAAAAAACCCGGGTGCGGGGGTGCGGCAGGGGCAAAAATGTCAATATATATATATATATATATATATATATATATATATAGGGGGTCGGGGTTCCCCTCCCTTACGAATCGATTTTTTTTTTAAAAAGCAGTTGTCTGCTGCTTTTTTTTAAAAAAAATCGAGCAGCTGACAGCTGCTGCTGTCAACAGCTGTCTGTCAGCCAGCTGACAGAGCTGCTTTTTAAAAAAAAGAATCGAGCAGCTGACAGCTGCTGTCAGCCAGCTCACAGACAGCAGCTGACAGACAGCTGCTGTCAACAGATCTTTTTTTAAAAAAAAAATTCGCAGCATAGGGCAAATTTTTTTTAAAAAAAAATCCAAAAAAATGGACTTAAATGATCCTGGGTGCGGTCAACGCACCCAGGATCGGGTTGACCGCACCCGGTACCGCACCCGCACCCGCACCCGCGTCGACGCGGGTGCGGCACCCTGCTGGCCGAATCCCTGTGACATAGTCTGAAAGTGTACATATTATTTCATTGACTGTGGCATACCTCACCTGCTTATCAACGTTGCATATTTGTTATTGTTAAATAACTGCTCATTGGCATATTAATGTGGCATAGTTGTTATAGTTATACAACTGCTTATCTATGTTGCATATTTGTTATTGCTAAATAACTGCTCATTTGCATATTAATGTGGCATAGTTGTTATGGTTATATAACTGCTTACCTGCTCATGTACATGAATTTAGATCTTTATTACATAGTGCTTACCTGTCTTGATATACATTAAAAATCAACCATGACACTCATACCACACACTCGATTCACGATATACTTGCACTATCAGTACAGAATTCCTGCTTAGACGTGGTAGTCTAATTCCTATAATTTTTACCATTTTCAGGTAAACGAGTACATTTATGAGCGGTTGCGGGATGAGGCATCGGATCGTGACTGTTGATTTACTGTTCCAGTGATTCCTTGGGATATGGTAATTTAAAATGTTCATTGCATAATGTAATGAAATACCTGTGTTGAGTTTTCTCTCATATGTGATGTTCCGAAATGCTTAACCCTATATTGGTTATTCTTTCCGTTGTTATTGTTATAAAAAAAAATTCACATAAATCTGGGTTAAAATTTCGGGGTGTTACAGTAACAACTCTCCTTCACAAGCAAGATGCCTGAGTGGGTCTAACAGACCAGAGCATGTAGAATGGAGCGGCGGTTAAGAAACATTCGTCGTACCCATTTGACCTTCATGGTTCATCAAGGGAGAGGATGGATGGTACAAAAACTCCGATAGACAAGTTGTTAACAACCACCTCACGGGAAAAAGACTCGGCTTCCCAAGTCATCGGAGTTAGGAGAATTGAGATTACCATAAATTATCCTAGGTGGTAACTCACAGGTACTTCTGCAGAAGTTGGATGCATTCATGGGCCACAAATGCCTTTGGGGATTTACTTTCTTGGTCACTGACCGTCCCCTTAGGAGCGAACTTAGTCAGTCATCTGGGTTAATGAAAAACACCTGACATAATAAACCCCCGGATCGGTCTCGGCTGTTTCTACATTTCGCGTCTATGCGTACCCACAAGCCAGTTAATATCAGAACTTAAAGAATATCCTTTCATAATAAGTTGTAGATGATTGAGATTTGTACTACTTGAAATGTTGTTGGTATATCTGTTGCAAGACAATAGATCTATGCATATATTGCTCCTGCTAGAATAGATTATATATTGTACTTGTTGCTTTTAATGGAATAAATTGCTTATCTCATGAATGTCTTGCTTTATTTTATTCTACATTGTCTAATCGTGCACTTACTAGTTTGTTATGAAACTGACCCATTTCATGGGCAGGTGATGAGTAGGACTTCTCAGGCAGCCGATGGCGCGATGCAACATGGCTCGAGATTTTTTTTCTTTCTACTGGCATCTTGGCTCTGAGTTTTGAGTTTTCTTTAGATTATTGGATAGTGGGAAAATGCACATTTTGTAATAAACGGCAGATTTTATTAATAATTTATTGTTTTGGTTTCCTCACTTCCCTTGAGTAGTTGTTTCATGAGAAATGATAATTTTACTGCTAACGTACCAAGAATTTGGTTACTTGTGCTTCTTTCTAAATTGCTTTCGTTGTCGATTTTAAAAGTAAAAACTCTTATCTTGAAGGGTTTTTCGTCAATATTTTCGAATTCACAAGTTGAAATTTTGGGGCGTTACAGTCATATTCAGGCTCAAGTTCGGAAATGGGAACCTGTGCAAATTTGCAAATATTCTTTGTCATACTGGTAGATCTGTGCCATTGGTTCAGAAAATATTTCTGGCATAGGGTGATGTTGGAGCGTCATGGTCATCTATTCACACAATGTGATACATTTCTAGTCTCCTCTTTCTTATTTTATACTTCACTAATCACATAATTGGTTCTATGTGACGCTTTTGTTGTTAATCCCTGTAAGCAACAACTAGGGTTATCGTTTCTTTAGACAAGGCTGCTTATTTCATCGAATGAGTGGTTGATGTTTACTCAGTAAATTATCATAACCAGGATTCATTTTGAAAGTTATGGTTTAGAATATCCATCAGGATGGCTTAACACTCCTTGGCTCAATATTTGTGGACCTATTAAGCTCTTACAAACACAAAACTTAAAAGAGTGTAGCAATGTTGTCAGAATCGAATCAGACCCTGAATCGATTTTCAAAACGATTCAGGGAATTGGCTGATTCTCATTCTGAACCAAATGGAGCTGATTCAGCCAATTTTTAATTAGAAGATGACATGTATCATGAAAGTATTGAAATATTATTAAAAATATTTTAAATCCATTTTATAATTTATTTAAAAAAATAAGCCGACTCAGCTTGTTTCATATCAATTTTTTGCCAACATGATACAAATTGACCGATTCAGTCTGATTCGCAACCATACTGACAGCAGTGGAGCGTAGCCCACTTGATAGTGAAGTGAGTTGGCATCAAATGTTAGATTTTCTTTCTAGTCTTTCCCATTCCCATTTTCTTATGAGTTAGGATAGAAGATATATCATGTGTTCAAGAATCAATAGTCAGGAATTGATAGTGATTGAGACATGCATTATGTTTTACTTTTTCAGATTAATTATTAATTTTTTCTTGATAATCATGTCAATCTGAAACCATGATAGTCTGAGGATATTGACATGAATATGGATTTTTTTTTTGTATTAATATTAGAATTGCATCAGAAGGGAGTTCTTCTTTCATTGAAAAAGATGAGATGTGGAGAACAGAAACTGAATTGCATGTATAACTTTTTCAATGGTTATATGGAAAACTAATGCCAGTCTGTAAAATTAATTTGGTGTTGTAACCACACATGGATCTGATGAAATTCAACTAATATTTGTTTTTATGGTCTTCTATTACACCAGATATACAATAAACCACCTGTTTCATGGATTTAAAAGTCTTCTTGTGCTTACTTATCTAGGTCTGATTTCTTTAAGTTTTGTTGAAATGGTTAATTTTGCAAAAAACTAGGTGAAGCAAATTTCTTGGGTGGTGTAGCTTATTCGAAAGGGGTGGAAAACTTTGATCCTCAGGCAGCAAAGAAACGCTTCTTTGAGATATACCTTGCCAAGGTGACTAATATGCATCCATATTGAAAAGTTTAGAGAAATTGACTAACAGTTGATGCTGTAATTGTTCTTAGATTTAAAGGAACATTTCTTGTTTTACAGTATGCTCAGCCTAACTCTGGAATTGGATTCCCTGGTGCTTTGGAGCTCATTATGCAGGTAATTTTATATGATCATTGGTTCTCAAGTAGTATAACTGTTTTACTAATGTTTTTTCTTCATACTGATTTGCCAGTGCAAAAGAAATGGCCTTAAAGTTGCTGTTGCATCTAGTGCTGATCGCATCAAGGTTGATGCAAATTTAGCTGCGGCTGGGCTATCACCATCTATGTAAGATGAGTATTTCATGCACCTTTACTGGGTTTCTGTGTGTCATTAATTTGGTTTGTTGCTTGTCGCTAATTGAGTGGTTTTTTTGATGAATCTGTGACTGCATTTATAAAGGTGAATAGCATGCCAGTGTTTTTTTGAAGCTATGAGCTAGTTCTGTTTGACAAGGAATGATGCCAGAAATATTGATTGGTAATGCCTGACAAACAGACAATTGTTTTCATTGGATGAGTTGTTGAGCAATCATCATCAGTTGATGATACTTTGGGGAATACTCTGAACTTTGGTGGGAACCCAACAATCTCTCAATTAGAAGGGCTTTTGCACTGCTGCATAATCATTTACATTAACTAGTCAACAGTGGATCAAGAGTGATAACTGGACCAATGTGACCAATCCTATAAAAAAGAGACAAGGGACCAATAGAGTTGCAATATATTCAACCAGGAGTCCTGGGTTCAAGTCCCAAGGACTACCCACAGCTTGGCATAAAAAAGAAAGCATATAGAGGTCTCAGTTGATCATCATACTGATATTTCATACTTCTTGTAATTGGCAATTATTAAAGAATTTCATATGTACCAAGTGCAAAAGGATTTTCATGGATGTCTTCAAACAATTAGAAGTTCATATCATAATTGGGATCCTATAACATAGTTTCTCTATGCTTCTTGGGATTAGTATGTTGTAGAGAATCTGGCTAATGTTCAATTGAATTTTTTAATGATCTTTGAAAGGCCTGCTTTATGTCACTACCTTCTTGTGGTGCTTTTCATCATATAAAACCAGCCTGAAAAATAAAGATTTTAGAGACATGTAAAAATTATTAGGTTAAAATAAGGACTATCTTATTATATTCAGTAGTACTATTGCTATTATTTATGTTTCCATCATTGTATGCAACTATGCATGCATAAGGTAGTTTTTGCTGATCTTATCACGGTAGCATCATGATATTTTCAGTCACTTTTACTTTTGTATTTCTTTTCTACATTTTAAATATCTTTTCTTTCTTCTTACCTTTATATTTTTTATATTTCAAATTTTTTTGACTTTCATTTACATTTCTACAAAAAAGCTTTATTTTCTACACATTCTTTTCTTAATTATTTCTGTTTTTTTAAATTTTTAAATTTTTTTCAAGGGCCAAGATTTTCAAGAGATTTATCAAAGAACCTATATTATGGCGTGATTTGCTATGCTGGGATATAGCTGAGACTGATATTTGTGACCATCGTCTAAGTAAACATCAACCTTAACCGTCTTTGAATATATGAGAATGGTCCTTAGAGTCAAAATCCTGTCAATGTGCATCATTCAAGTCATCAAGGAGTGCTTCTAGTTGAAGGGTCAGGTGATAGTTTGGATTATGGACTTGTTTGCCATAAAATTTAGTTGACCATACCTGGAATGCTTGGAAATTGCCTTATTGGCTTATATTTCTTATAGCTTATCTTTTCTTCATAATTAATTTTAGTTGTTCCAGGTCACATACCAACTTGTTCGCTCATAGTTGTGGGTGGATCATACTCATGCAAGTTCCTTTTCTTTCCTAGTTTCTTTGGAACTTGTGTTGTTTTTTATGATTGGCAGTTGGCAATAATAAGGCCTTCCTATTATTGTGTAATTGTGTTTTGTGACGGACTTTCGAGAATTTGAGGATTTGGATATGCTGCAAACTATGCTTATGCTTTGTGCTTATAAACATGTCCTGCTTCCAAGAACAATTTTAATTGAAAATAACAAAAGCACCATCCTTCAGAGATTAGTTAAGCAGCTTACAGTAGATGACCTAATCCTCAGGTAGGTGATGGGGTTCAAAACTAGTAAACTCAGCAACCTGGGCTATCTCATTTAATTATGAAGGTTTGTGCACAATAGAACAATGATCTTTTCTGCACATGCCTTTCCTTGGATAAAGACGGAAGAAAGTAACCTTTGTAACTGTATCTAAGAGCAATATATCAAATAATTATGGTAATCTCCAGGAAGTTTGGAAATGAATTTATCCGTTATAGGGTTGCCTTTAGTCACTGAGTGATGTGGGTTGCTATTGAAAGCTTTTTTATTTTTTAAAGCCAACACTAGTATTCCACTTTCTCTTGTTCAGTTTAAAGTTATTTCCCCCTTGTCTGTCAGATTTGATGCTATTGTGTCAGCAGATTCATTTAAGAACTTGAAACCTGCTCCTGACATATTTTTAGCAGCATCAAGACTTCTCCAAGTTCCTTCTGAAGAGGTATGCTGTGTTGAATTTATATATTAGTATTCTGATTTGAGCAACAGATACGGAATCCATGTTTATGCTTGATTACCAAAATAATTGATCATTGTGATACAATTTCTCTTTTTGAAGATGTTGCAGGTAACATTAATAATGAACATGTTGGAACAATAAATAAAAACTTCATGAATGACCATTCTAATAATCATTGTTGTATTATCATTAACTTTTGAAATGTCCTCTTAGGATGTGGATCAATCTCATGATCATACTACCAATTTGAACAGTATACTGGCTATGTCACTTGGGTACGGGTGTGGGTACGGAAGGTACGACATGGAATGAGGGTACGGGGACACGACTATATATATATATATATATATAAGAGTTTGGGTTTGAATCATGAGAACATGGGATCTGAGTTGGGTCAACGAAACCAAGTTATAAAAGGGGAAGGGCATACCCCTTCCCCCCCCCCCCCCTCTCTATCGGTTTGTTGCTGTGAGAAGAAGAAGAGGAGGAGGAGGAGGAGGAGAGGAGGTGTGCTCTCTCTCTCTCTCTCTCTCTCTCTCTCTCGGAGGATGAGGATTTCAGGAGAGCACAGAGAGGGAGGGGCAGCGGCTCTCAGTTTCTCACTCTCTCTCCTTTTGCCGAGGATGATGATGAGGGTTTCGGGAGATCTGAGAATGAGGGAGGGGCGGCGGGCCGCGGGACCAAAATGGCCCCACCCTTTTGACCTTATGTAAAAAAAAATCTCGGGTCTGAGTTGGACCTGACCCGTGGCATACCCGCACTGCGTCCGGTACCCGCCCCTGTGTCGACATGGGTACGCCGACCATTTTGGCGTGTCCCGGTTACATAGTACACTGGTGATCAAGTGACAGAATTGGAAATAGAAAATCTTAATTTGGAAGCACACTGTCTCTATATTTAATGATTTATGACTGACTGTACATTGTATTATGGGTTCATGTGTGTGATTTACATGTGGTGACTTGCAAGGAAGAAAGCTAATATAATATGTGTATGTGAGTTGAGTTGGCAAGATAGACGAAGCTGCCTAGTGCGTTTGATAATGTTGTTACATATTATTCCATCCGTTTGTTTTGACTTTGCTTTTTATCAGATGTCCATGATGGGTGAGTAGCTACTTGCTTGTTACTAGAGAGTTATTTGAGGAGCAGTTTTGGATGAAAGGATTTTATGAAATGGGAGCACCCTTTTTTTTTCCCTCCCATGGAAGCGCTTTAGTTTGGAGATGGTAGTTTTGCTGGAAACATTTTATAGTGAACTGCCAAGGTTGGGTGGATGAAATGGAAAAATGCTACTGGAGTATTGTGCGATCGTAGAATGCCATTGCGGTTGAAGGGAAAGTTTTATAGGACGACTATTAGGCCCGCTTTACTATATGGTACGGAATGTTGGGCTGCCAAGAGACATCATATTCAAAAAATGAGTGTAGCTGAGATGCGTATGCTGAGATGGATGTGTGGAAATACAATAAAAGATAAGATTCGGAACGAGGAGATACGTAAGAAGGTAGGTGTTGCACCCATTGAAAATAAGATGAGAGAGAATCGTTTACGGTGGTTTGGACATATTCGGCGAAGGCCTAATGATGCTCCAGTTAGAAGGATGGAGAAATGGGAAAATATATTAGTTAAAAGAGGTCAGGGTAGGCCTAGGAAGACATGGATGGAGGTGATAGGAAAGGATATGAATGCTTTGAACCTCACCGAGGACATGGCATTGGATAGAAATGATTGGAGGAGAAGGATTCATGTGGAAGACCCAGAATGATTTTCTTTTTTGGTTCATATCGCCGACCCCAATTGTTTTGGGATGAAGGCGTAGTTGTTGTTGTTGTTGTTGTTTTGTTGCCAAGGTTGCTATCCTCCTTAGCACTATGAGTAGCTGCTCAGAATATTATGGGGATGTAAACATGGAAGACAACTTCATAAAAAAACTAGGCATTGTTTATATGGTTGTGACACCATTTTACCTAGGTGCTTCAATTAGTCTTTTAGTAAAGGTGGTGGTAGTGCACATCGTAGTGAGGATGATCTATATATTGTTAAATGGGAAGAAATCATCTTATGGCTGAAGATATTTATGTTGGATCAAACATGGCAAGGTTCAACAGATGCATACAAGAGGTTAAAGTGGAAGTTACATGTGAAATGTGGTAAATTATGTAGAATAAGACCAAGAAGTCATAAATACTCTAGATACTCAGAACTTATGGTTTTTAATTAACCTCCAATACATGGTGTGATCCTCAAGAGTTTGCCAAGAAGATATAGATGGGGAGAATAACAATAAAAGCCAACGAACTGAGGTTTTGAGTATCTATATGTATTTTTTATTGAAGAAAGTAAGGAAATAATTTCATCAAGTAACCTCTATTGGGTAAGATGACAATTCAACTGGATATTTTAGTCTTCTCATAAAACATGTAACTGTTGGCAATAGAAATGACACCTTTTCTGTTGTGGTAAAGTGGTGCACATGAAGCTATGCGAATAGTTCAAGTAAATTCAAGGCAGACTGCCTAAATGCATAAACCATATGTTCAGACTTGGCCATATAGAGAGAAACCTGTAATGTTCTTTTCTACCCACTAACAATTAATTAATTGGTCAAGGCAAATGATACACCTTTTTTGTTAGTGGGTTTTCTAGCTTAATCAGAGGATCAATAAGCAATAATATCTAATGTAAAAGACAGACAAAAGTAAATGGAAAGGTGTAAAGCTGGACCTTGCCATGTGAGAGTTGCCACTTGAACAATAGGCATATATTGAAGTTGAACTGGTTGACATTATGTATCCATTCTAGGAGGATTTTTTTCAGTCAGTTTCTTATAGCAGTTTACCAATTTATGATGAGAAAGTAGGTGGGCTTCAAAATCACTGATCATAGTCTTCTCCGAAACAGATATCCCTTGGAGGTTAAGATGTTTTCCTCTGGAGTGCACTTTAAAATTTAAATGTTTGAATCTTCTTCTCAAGCTGATTATGAAGATGCTTCATCATCTAAATTGCAGAAGTATCCCTATCTATGATGATCATGTCATTTGCATGTGAAGGTATTAAAAAAAATGGTCTTCATGATAGCATGTAGGAGCTTGAGTGAGCTCATCATCTTCAGGATCACCATTAAGGAAGGGATTCTTCACTCGAGTTGATAAAATACTGGATTGAGGGGCGTGAATTAAGGTGTAGAGTTATGAAACAAGAATATGGTCATGCGGGAAATGAGAGGTGAAAAGCAGTTATATCCTCATAAATTCATAATGTTGCTTGTGGTTATATTTACTGATAGTGGGGCTTGAGTCTCTTAATAGTTTCATTATATATTCACAGGTGTACGGATCTTCTCAAAATTTATCCATTCCATCTTTGGCTTAACTGTCATTTGTTGGTGTTTGTGCTTGAAAATGAAATATAAGAGAATGAGCCTAGTGCAAGTTCAGAAGGCCATTCACATGCATAAAGTTCTATAGCTTGTAGTCTAGAATCCAGATTCCCATCCAAAGCTAGCATCCAAAATCGGAGCTAGAATAATGACCACAATTAATTAACTGAACCGACGGAATATGATTGGAGCAAGTGCCAGAAAGAAAATCTATAAGGGAAAAAACAAAGAGAAATGGAAACAACATAATGGAATGCCTGTAAGAAAACATAGTAAGATGTTTGTTCTTTATCCTTTGCATGATTGTGACATCCATGCTCTTTTTTGTTATCTGCATTGCCAAGAAAAGTGTGTTGGGGTTGCAAGCTCATCCTATCGATTTTTTTAAAGTTCTGAATATGACCAAAGGTCCATAGCAATGTTGTATCGTACGATACTGTACAATACATATCATAACTATGGTCTAACTTGATACGATACACACTTGTATCATGATACGAGTGTATATCGTATCCATATCGGTTGTATCATACAATACAACCCTGTATCGTATCGTATTGTATGATACAGGGTGTATCCTATGATATGTGTCTGACGCACTTTAAAAGGGCTAAAACTTGACTTTTTTAATTTTGGGTTTTAAAGACTTATCTAAGGCCGATTCTCTCATTTGTGTAGAGGTCTTTAGAGGAGAACCCACGCACCTTGAGGGGCGTGAGAGCGATTTGGGGTGCCAATTCATGCGTAAGGAAGAGAGTTTTTGCAGATTTCTAATATAAGAGTGCATTTCCGTCATTTTTTCACTCAAGGGAGTGAGCTAAGGTAACAAATCTATATTCATTGCTTCCCATTGAATTTTTTGAGGGAAGATGACATCAAATGATCCAACATAACAATGAGGTACTCAAGTAATGAGTGAAAACTGATTGAAAATCGAGTGCAACTATTGCCATCATATTGTTTTGGGTGGTATCTCTCGGTTGAAGCATCATTGAGTCGGGACACGTCACAATGTTGCCTGTAACGACCCCAACTCATACCTCTTGAAAAATACGGATTTTTTCTTTCTTTTTTTTTAAACCATTGCGGAAAACTTTCCAGAGACCTGGGGTCCTCACAGTTCCAATTTCAATTGGATAGCCAAACACTACAAAGTGAATTACATTTATCATCCACAGTGACCAAAGCAAACCTCTTTATTTATGAATCAAAACCCAACTCCAAAGATAGTGTTCTACTCAACGAAAAATAAAGTAGCAACTAATTGAAACAAAAGAACTGAAAGAAACAACAAAACTAAAAGAACGAAAAGAAGAGCCACTTTGTATGCAAGTAAAGCCATCAAAAAAACCAAACGTGACTCGTGCCCTCCCAGGAGCTAGCGGACTTCACTGATCACCTGTGACTGCGAAAAACCAAATAGAGTATCAGAAATCCGAAAAAATTCTGTGTACAAATCCCTCTAATAAAATAAATGAGCATAAAGAACACAAATATGATTTCATGCAATAATTCAATTAAGCAGTCATACTACTAAGGATGATAGTCGTCCAGGGGTATTTATGTCACTTTACTGTTGTAATTTTGTATTATGCTTGTATCTCTGTATTATATTGTTGGATCGGGTGTTTGGGTCTGGAGCAGACCCGATATCTATTTATGTTGGACCCGAACTGACAGAGTAATTAAAAGGATGGATTAGGGCACGTTCTCACGATGAGAATGAAGAGAGCCCATCTTTGCTGCAGACGTCTCCAAAACCTCTCTCTCTCTCTCTCTCTCTCTCTCTTGTGCCACTGCGTGAACGCAACCCCTGGGATAAAACTTTCATGGTATCAGAGCAGGTTCGCCTGTGACTCCCATACAAGTGTGCAGGACGTGTTCCAGCGAGAGTGCCCTGTGAGATTCAAATTTTCTGTTGTAAACAGGTTAGGTGATTCATCCCTTCTTCTGGTAACCTTCATCCTTCTTCTCTTCCTCTCTATTTCTTATCATTTGTTATCTGTGTCGTCAGACCTGATTGTTCTCAGACCTAATATCGAGTTCTTCAACCCTAGGTCTGATCGGCAACCTCAAATTTGGTTGTCGTCAGATCTGCCACCTCTTCTCTCTTGGTTGTCGTCAGATCTGCCACTTCTTCTCTCTTTGTTTCTGTTTCTTGATTCCTTAAAGGAGTCCTACCTTGATAAGTATGTCGATTTTCAGTACTTGCCCTAAACTGCGGCAGATCTGAGCTATTTCAGATTCAACCCAAACTGCATCAGATCTGGAATTTGCGTCAGTTCTGAATTCTATGTTAAATCTGAATTGTTTGATTTACTGATTTTAATCTTGCCTTTGCGTCAGATCAGATTATAACAAATCTGATTTATATCAGATTGTTTACTGTGCTTGTCGTTACCTAAAAAAAAAGGAATAGAGAACTTCAAGCACATTTCTTGCAATTTTAGATAGTTTTCACACATCTATTCACAACTTTTCAGCATCACCATCACCCACTGTCCTTCTTCTTTCATCATTATGGATTCTCCATCTTTGCCGTCTAGTTTTCTTAGACAACTCATTTCTGAAAAGCTCAACAATTCAAATTACTTGACCTGGAAAAGACAGATCCTGCCATTTATCAGGAGTCTGGATCTCTCTGGGCACCTTGATGGGACAATCCACGCACCACCAGAGTTCGTCACACATGAACAACAGGGTGACAAAGGAGATGTCTCTAGCACGGTAATTCGCAATCCAGATTTCACATCATGGAGGAAGAGAGACCAAGCAGTCATAGCATACATTACCTCTACTCTCTCTCAAGAGGTATTGGTGAGTATTCCAGATGATTTCTCTGCTATGGAGCTGTGGCAGAAGTTAGCTAAGACATATTCACAGATTTCAGAGGCCAAAATTCTTCATTTGAAAAGAGAGTTTCAGCTGTTAAAGAAGGAAAGTCTGACTGTGACAGACTACATGAATCAAGTTAAGATCATCATGGATCAGTTAGCTATGGTGGGCTGTGAGATTCCTGACAGAGAAAAGGTGCAACAAGCGTTGAATGGTCTTGGGCTTGAATATCATATGTTGGTTATATCGTTGCTATGTCTACCATCACTACCAAACCTTGAAGATCTTCGTGCAAAGCTGCTACAGTATGAAGTCACCATTAATGGGGAGACCTTTTCAAATCACAGCAGTCACGAGGTAATGATCACAGGAATGGGATCAGAAAGGGGGCGCAACTCTTTTCGTGGAGGACGTGGACAAGGAAAAGCTAATTTTGGAGGACGTGGATTGTTACCTACTCCAAATAATCAGTTCAACTCATTTCCCAACAATCAAAACTCCTGAAATGTACCAACATGCTATTTATGTAATAAGAGAGGACACATTAAGGCAAAATGCTGGCATAATCCTCAAAACAAAGAAAAGATGAATGGAGCAACACTTCCCAGCAAAGGAAAAGAAATGGGGGGACCTAAAGATGAGGATAAGGATAACGTGAAGAATCTCGATTTTTGCACTTTCAGGGCTGAGTTTCAAACAGAATGAGCAAGGAACATGGTATATTGACTCTGGAGCGGCAACACATGTTACAGGTGATGTTGGTAAGATCTCAAAACCGATTCCCTATTTTGGAAAATTCAGCATTAAGACCGACGATGATATTCTTCACCCTATACCACATGTTGGAACCGTTGACCTTCCTCTTTCTAATTCTTCCCTAACTTTGTCTATTGTTTACCATTCCCCGAGCATAGTTAAGAATATTGTTTTTGTGTCTAAACTTGTTGACGATACTAACTCTTCTGTTGAATTTACTCCTTCTGTATGTGTTAAGGATCTTCTTACGAAGGAGACGCTCGTCGAAGGAGAGCGACAAGGGAATATGTATGTCTTTAAGGAGTCTCCCTCTTCAGTTCGTGTTGCTTCACCAATCTCGTCAATTATTCAGTCAAAGTTGTCTCAAGATTGGTTTAGTGTGTCTAAATGTAATAAGCTGAAGTTTGGCATCGTCAATTGGGTCATTGTGGTCGTTCGTTTATTGAAAAGCTTGTGTCAAATGGGCTTGTTCCAGAGTCTAGTTTGAATAAAATGTCAGAAGAACCTCTTTGTTCCAGTTGTCAGTTATGTAAGAGTCATGTACTCCCTTTTCATTTAATAAATCAAAGAGCTTCAATTCCTTTTGAAATCATATACTCCGATGTTTGGGGCCTTGCTCCCCAAACTTCTTTATCTGGCTGCCGCTACATCTTCATTGATAGTTATTCTAGATTCACCTGGATATATTTTATGAAACATAAATTTGAAGTGTTCAAAATCTTTTGTTCGTTCCATGCTCTTGTTTGTAATCAATTTTCATTCAAAATCCAACATTTCTAATGTGATGGAGGAGGAGAGTACTTATCACATGAATTTACTGAATTTATTCAAAAGAATGGCATCAATCGTCGTATATCTTGCCCACATACACCACAACAAAATGGTGTTGCAAAAAGAAAACACAGGCACATCGTGGAAAGTGCCTTAAATATGCTCCACAACTCATGTGTTCCCTTGAGCTTATGGACGAAAGCTTTCCACACAATGACGTATGTCATAAATCGTCTGCCTATAAAATTGCTTGAAGATAGATCTCTATATTTTACTCTTTTTCAAAGACATCCTGATTATAACGAAATGCGAGCATTTGGCTGTGTTTGCTATGTTCACATTGACAGTTCTCAACGTGAAAAGTTTCAAGACAAGGTATGCAAGTGCTACTTTGTTGGATATGCTGACCACTACAAAGGGTATCGGTGCTATGATTCAACCTCTCGTCGGATTAAAGTCTCTCAGAATGTTGTGTTTGATGAAATCATTGTTGGAGAATCAGATTAGGTAGCAAAGCAGAGTCAGGGAGAGAAGCAAGCAGAGCGGAACAAAAGGGATGAAGTGTATGAACCGTGGATGGCTTCAGAATTTTTTGGTCAGACGGAAACACGGGATGACTGTTCATGTAAGTCATCAACTATTGCGGAAGAAGAGGCTGGCAGAAATTCTCAGATGGAGGGAGTCACAAATTCCCAGTTGAGTGTACCATCTACATCTGATGGTGATATAAGATTTCAGGGACTTGTCTATACAAGAAAAAATGGCCATAATAATGACTCATGCCCTGACGTTCAGCCTCAGAGGTCTGGAAGAGCCCGTCATCCCATTGAAAGATGGGTAAGTTATGATAACTTCTCCATGGATTTACAATTATTTATTTCTCAGGTTGAAAAATAGGAGGAACCGAACAACTTTGTAGATGCATCTAGATCAAAGAGGTGGATAGAGGCTATGAACGAAGAAATGAAAGCGTTGCACCGAATGTGGAACTTGGGAAATTGTTCCACGACCCTCGCACAGAAATGTCGTGGGATCTAAGTGGGTCTACAAAATCAAACACAAGCCCGATGGATCTGTTGAACGCTATAAAGCACGTCTTGTGGCTAAGGGTTTCACTCAAGAATATAGACAAGACTATGATGAGACGATCAGTCCAGTTATTAAAATGGGTACTATCCGACTGGTTATATGTTTGTTAATACAATATGGATGGACTCTATGTCAGCTTGATGTCAAGAATGTCTTCTTGCATGGCGAACTAAAGGAAGAAGTGTACATGGAACAACCACCCGGATATGCAGAACATGGTCCCAATTCACATGTCTGCAAATTACGAAGGGCTATTTATGGTTTGAAACAAGCATCTCGTTCATGGTTTGATAGTTTTTCGCTTGAAATCCAGCGACATGGGTTTCTCAGATCTCAACTTGATCACTCCTTGTTTATCTATCGGCATCAGAAGTCAACACTCTACTTCTTATCTATGTAGATGATATTATTCTCATCGGCAATTCGGATGACCATATAGAGATCATCAAGGACTTACTAGGAAGAAAATTTAAAATGAAAGATTTAGGCATGTTGCGCTATTTCTTGGGAGTAGAAGTGGATCAACAAAATGAAACCTTATCCCTGACTCAACATAAATACACGATGGATTTATTGGATAAAGCAAGGATGAGAGATTATAAGCCGTTGTCTACTCCTAGTGTGTTGAATCATAAGCTCAGTAGTGCCCAAGATGGAGAATCCTATCGTGATCCCAAGCAATATCGTAGCCCTGTGGGAATGCTTCAGTACCTTACTTTTACTAGGCCTGATATTGTCTATGCAGTGAATCAGGTTTCACAATTTATGCATGATCCTCGTACCGAACACATGAATGCGGTTAAAAGGATTCTTCGATATTTAAAAGGCACGATTGAAGATGGTTTACTTTATCATCGATCTCAGATTGAGGGGAGCAAACATCAAATCATCGTATATTCATATGCAGATTGGGTTGGAAATCCAGACGACAAAAAATCAGTTTCGGGATATTGTGTGTTTATCGATGGAAATTCAGTGGGGTGGAATAGCAAGAAGCAGCGAGCCGTTGCCCAATCCAGTACAGAGGCAGAGTATCGGTCTATGGCTGCCGTCATCGCATAAATCACTTGGATGAGGCATATCCTGGACGAGATAGGAGAAAAGTTTTTGCCTACCACACTCCACTGTGATAATCAAAGTGCCATTAAAATTGCTTTTAACCCTATTCATCACGGTCGTACTAAACATATAGAAATTGATCAACACTTGATTCGGCAGAAAGTTGAAGATGGAGAAATCAACCCAGTGTACATCTCTATTAAAGATCAAGTAGCAGATTTGTTTACCAAGGGTCTCACTAGCATACGTTTTTGGTACTTAAAAGGCAAGTTGTCCATGGTTCAAAACCGTGCACAACTTGAAGGCGAGTATTAAGGATGATAGTCGTCCAGGGGTATTTATGTCACTTTACTGTTGTAATTTTGTATTATGCTTGTATCTCTGTATTATATTGTTGGGTCAGGTGTTTGGGTCTGAAGCAGACCCGATATCTATTTATGTTGGACCTGACAGTAATTAAAAGGATGGATTAGGGCACGTTCTCACGATGAGAATGAAGAGAGCCCATCTTTGCTGCAGACGTCTCCAAAACCTCTCTCTCTCTTGTGCCACTGCGTGAACGCAACCTCTGGGATAAAACTTTCACATACAACAGGGAACATTTATTAAGCATGAAGAAATATTAATCAATAACAGGGATCACAATTTAAGTGAGCAGGATATTTGACATGCATTAAAAATTAAACATTATGCATCCACCAACATGTAACAATTAAGAGAACAGGTAAAATGTGCATGATCTAATAAATAGCAGAAATATGCATGATTTATGTGCAATGCATGAACACTTTATTATATTTCCTTAAAGTTTTTTTTCCATATGCGTACCCTATTAAATGCATACAATTAAACTTCCTCTTTTTAATTAATTACTGTTGCCCGCGGATACACCAAACAGGTACAATCCTCGAGGTTAAGTTAGGTTCCTAGGATAACTTAGCACACAATTTGTATTTTATTACTGGGTTCCAAACTTAGCCCTCGACCGAATTACCTTAGGAATATTAGATCTCCACATCTAATTTTGGGGATACAAGGGACACCCCATGCCCACAAGTGTCACTTTCTTGATATACTAAAACAACAGCTGTGTCAAACACACCACCCCCAGGTCAAGTGACAGACTCTCCCTAAAAGCTTGGTCAGGAGAAAGAACCTCAATATCGGGTTTAGGAGACAAAAAAAAGCACACAGAGTTTTTGTATTCTCGCGGTCTCCCGAAGACCGAATATCTAAGATTCCCATTCTTCCGATGGGAGATCTCAGAATGTATATTACACCATTCTTATTTATTATCTTTTTATTAAAAGCCAATTATTTAGTTTTGTAATCCGCATGTAAAAGCAAAGGCAATTCTACCTCTGTGAGAACCATCACGGGACTCCCGTCTATGAAAACACATAGAATAGTGCAATACAATGCATTAAAAGTAAATATGATTTTTGCGATGTATTAAAATAAGCAAAGAATGAGTATCTCGTACTCAAGGCTCTCCAGGCTTGTAATGATCCAATTGTATCATCGATGTACCATATGCAAAAACCAAAGCAATATATCATTTATGGCCTATGTCACAGGGACTCGGCAAAACAGGTGCCGCACCCGCGTCGACGCGACGCGACGCGGGATCGCGTGCGGGTGCGGCACCGGGTGCGGTCAACACGACCCTGGGTGCGGTCAACGCACCCAGGGTCATTTTTGTCCAAATTTTTGGGCGAATTTTTTTTCCCCCACCCCGATGAAAAGGAGGAGGATTAGGGCAAAAATTTTTTTTTGCCCTAATCTCTCCTCTCTCTCCCCCTGAGCTCGAGCTCTCCCATCGCCGCCCCAGCTCCGCCGCCCCCAGCGTCGCCGCCCCCAGCGCCGCCGCCCCCAGCTCCGCCTCCCAGACTCCTCCTCTCGGCTCCTCCTCTCGGCTCGCAGGTATGTCTCTCGTCTTCTTGGGTCGGCTGGGGAGGGGCCGAGCACCCCCCCCCCCCCTCTCTCGGTCTCTTGTTGGGTCGGCAGGGGAGGGGCTGAGCCTCCCCTGCTCCCTCATTTTTCGGCACAGGAGGGGCCGAGCCCCTCCCCCATCCTTTTTTTTTTTTGGGTCGACAGGGGAGGGGCCGAGCCCCTCCCCCATCTTTTTTTTTTTTTGGGTCGACAGGGGAGGGGCCGAACCCCTCCCCCATCTTTTTTTTTTTGGGGTCGACAGGGGAGGGGCCGAGCCCCTCCCCCATCATTTTTTTTTTGGGTCGACAAGGGAGGGGCCGAGCCCCTCCCCCATCTTTTTTTTTTTGGGTCGACAGGGGAGGGGCCGAGCCCCTCCCCCATCAGTTTTTTTTTTTGGGTCGACAGGGGAGGGGCCGAGCCCCTCCCCCATCTTTTTTTTTTGTTTGGGTCGACAGGGGAGGGGCCGAGCCCCTCCCCCATCTTTTTTTTTTGGGGGTCGACAGGGGAGGGGCCGAGCCCCTCCCCCATCAGTTTTTTTTTTTTGGGGTCGACAGGGGAGGGGCCGAGCCCTTCCCCCATCTTTTTTTTTTTTGGGTCGACAGGGGAGGGGCTGAGCCCCTCCCCCATCAGCTTTTTTTTTTTTGGGTTGACAGGGGAGGGGCCGAGCCCCTCCCCCATCTGTTTTTTTTTTTTTTTGGGTCGACAGGGGAGGGGCTGAGCCCCTCCCCCATCTTTTTTTTTTGGGGGTCGACAGGGGAGGGGCCGAGCCCCTCCCCCATCAGTTTTTTTTTTTTGGGTTGACAGGGGAGGGGCCGAGCCCCTCCCCCATCTGTTTTTTTTTTTTTTTGGGTCGACAGGGGAGGGGCTAAGCCCCTCCCCCATCTTTTTTTCTTGGGGGTCGACAGGGGAGGGGCCGAGCCCCTCCCCCATCAGTTTTTTTTTTTTTGAATTGAATTGAAAATTGTAATGTATTTTTTTTTTGTGTTTTCAGGATAAAAATGACGGATAAAGGGAAAGGACTTGCGTCATCCTCATCCCAACATGTGAGTTCTGCTGCTAGTTTTGCTGATAGTTGCAGTGGGATTGATGATGTGGGGCCACTATGGATACATGTAGATAAACTTGCAAAAACTGGAGAAGGAGGTGGTGGGAACAAAAGATTTCGATGCAAGCTCTGCGAAAAAGATTTTGTTGGGTCTTACACAAGAGTGAAGGCTCATTTGTTGAAGATACCAGGACATGGCATTTCAGCTTGCAGAAAAGTTGATGAGTCAATGCGAAGGCAATACAAGAAAATACAAGAAGAATATGAGAAGAGAAAGGCAATGGCCGATTCTTCTGCAGTCAGTGTGCCATTTGCAAGCCATCAAGAAGATGCTGAAAAAAAAAGAAAAGTCAATCTAGGAGGTAGAGGAACGATACAAGCAGCATTCAATACATATGGAAGAGAAGAGTTGGATAGAAAAGTTGGGAGGTATTTTTATTCTGGTTCACTCCCATTTAATGCGGCTAGAAATCCTTATTGGAAGGATTTAGTAACATCCTTGGCAAATTGTAATTTGAGTGGTTATGTGCCTCCAAGTTCAGAAAAAATACGAACCACACTTCTTGCAGAAGAGAGGGCAAACGTGGAGAGGTTGCTAGAAATTAAAAAATATTCATGGGAGCAAAATGGAGTTTCCATTGTGTCTGATGGATGGACAGATATTCAAAGGCGTCCATTAATCAATTTCATTGCTTGTTCGCTTAGTGGCCCAATATTCTTGAAAGCAGTTGATGCATCTGGGGAATATAAAAATGCAGAGTATTTGAAGGGATTGTTTATAGAAGTGATAAAAGAAGTGGGTGATCAGAAAGTGGTACAAATCATTACAGACAACGCTCCGGTTTGTAAAAGTGCAGCGTTGAGTTTGGAGAGTGAGTACCCTCATATTTTTTGGACTCCCTGTGTAGCACACAGCTTAAATCTAGCCCTAAAGAGCATATGCAACCCCAAAGAAGAAGAAAATTCACAAGCATATGCTTTATGTTCATGGATTGAAGATTTAGAAAGAAATGTCAAAAGCATTAGGAATTTTGTTGTTAACCACCATCGTGCTAATGCTATATTTAATAGGCATTCTGATTTGAAATTGTTGAAGGTCGCTGAAACACGTTTTGCGTCCATCATTGTGATGATGAAGAGGATTAAAAGAGTGAAGAATGCTTTGATTAACATGGTGACTGATGAAAATTGGACATTCTATCGTGTTGATGATGATATGAAGGCTCAAGAAATTAAGAAATTCATTCTTGATGATGAGTTTTGGGACAGAGTGGTATACTTCCTTCAATTTACGCAACCTATTTGGGAAATGTTAAGAGAAGTTGATAAGGATGAGCCCATGCTTCACAGAGTTTATGAAATGTGGGATAATATGATTGAAAAAATACAAGCTATAGTTTTCATGCATGAAGAAAAAAATCCTGCATTGGATGATTCAGATTTTTTTAATCATATTCATTCAATTTTAGTCAGAAGATGGGATAAGAGCAACACTCCTTTGCATTGCATGGCACATTCTCTTAATCCAAAATATTATGCAAATAAGTGGCGGGCTGGTGGTATTGGTCGTGTCCCTCCAAATTTAGACCCAGAGCTATCAAGACATAGAAATATGTGTATGACAAGACTTTTTCCAGAAGCACATCTTCTACATCAAGTCACACAAGAGTTTGGAAAATTTTCATCTTCGAGATTATATGCACCGGCATTATTCGCGAGAGAAGAAGATAATATAGATCCTATCACATGGTGGTCAACATTTGGATCGGAAACACCTCTTCTGCAACGTCTTGCATTAAGATTGCTATCGCAGCCTGCTAGTTCATCTTGTTGTGAAAGAAATTGGAGCACATATTCTCAAATCCACAACATGAAGAGAAATAAACTCACCAGCAAGCGTGCAGAGGATTTAGTATATGTTCATTCAAATCTTCGATTACTTTCGCGAAGCAATGATGAATACAGGTACTAATTTGCTCTCTTAGTTATTTGATTATTTCTTAGTTTTCATTTAAATATATTTGTATTGTATTTATCATTTTCAATTTGGGTTTATAATGCAGACAAGGAACATCCAAATTTTGGGATGTAAACCCAGAAGAGTGTGACTTCGAGGGAGAACATGAATTCAACGTAACAAACATGGATTTAGCTGAGCCCAGTATTCCTTCTAATGATGCATTTGATGATGAAGAAGAAAATTATTAGCATTCATTACTTCATCAGGATATACTTTGGTATGTAATTTAGTTCTTTTATGCATACTTATTTGATTGATATTTAGGTCGATTTATGTAATTGCTTTACTTATTTGATTGATAATTTGATATTTAGGTAATTTGATATTTAGGTTGATATACTACATGCATGATAAATCATATTATGAGTTTATGACAATGTTTACTGTTAAATGTTAAAACTGTTAAAACTTCAAAATTATATATATATATATATATATATATATATATATATATATATATATATATATATATATAAATTTTTTTTTTACATTTTTGCCCCTGCCGCACCCCCGCACCCGGGTTTTTTGGAAGTGCCGAATCCCCGCACCCGCACCCGCACCCGCTCCCGCACCCGCACCCATGTGACATAGTTTATGGCATAAACCACATGCTCCACATGCATATTCATATAAGACAACCCTTCATCATGCGTATGAACCAAAAATATCCATGAGCTTGCATATTAATTAATTCATATGCTACTATGTCAAGTGCCTTCTTTCCTATATATACACGCATTCATGCTGTGATCATCGCAAATTTTTTTTCCTCTCGTAATATTCTCTCTCTTCCTTCTCTTTTTCCTTTCCTACCTCTATGTCCTCCTTTTTGAAGGGAGAAAATAGAAGACGGAAAAGAGAAAAGAGAAGAGAAAAGAAAAGAAGAGAGAAGAGGAATTATTTTGCGCGGTCTCACTTGACCTTTATTTGAAAATATTTAGAAAATTACTCGCCTCCGTTTTGAAATATATTGCGGGAAAAATGGAGAGACGAGATTCGCTCGTCGGTACGAGGTTCGACCGTTCCTGGCGCCTTTACCAGGGGTAATCGAACCCAGGATCGAATCTATGCCTTTTGCTTTGCCTAAATATAATCTAAGAATTTATTCTAACTCTAAATGCACAAAGAATCATACTTGTGCAATGCAAGGATGTATGCTCTTTTGAAAAGAATGTTTTGGAAATTTTCAAGTATTCTGAGATGAACTTGATAAGGGAGTGAAGAAATGATTGAATCTAACTTTAGAACTTGAGATAGATCAGAGAAGTTCTAAGTCTTTGAAGTAAATCAGGATTTTGGAAGAAAAAATCTTGATTATGAGAAAGCATGCTTTGAAGCTTTGAAATGAAAGGAAGTGAAGTTTCAAAATCGGAAATGGACTTTGAATTTGATCTTGAATTTAGGAAAGGAAATGAATACTTGAGATGGAATTGAATTTGAGGTTTTGAAATTTAGAATGGATCTGAGATAATCAAATGGCATTTAAGAATAGAAGTGGATTCAGATTAGATCCGAAAATGGAATTTGAAATCTAGAATTTGGAATTGGATTCCAGATCCGAAATAGAATGGGATCCGAGGTTTGGAATCCAAGATGGACTTGGGTTCTGGATCCTGAAATGGAATGGATCTGAAGTCTGAGATCCAAATGTAGATTTGGACTCTGGATCCTAAGATGAATTTGGATCTGAAGTCTAAGACCAATGTAGAGTTGGACTCTGGATCCTAAGATGGATTTTGGATCCAAGGTCTGGAATCCAAGATGTAATTTGGATCTGGAGTCTAAGATCCAAAGGTAGATTTGTATTTTAGAAAACTGGATCCAAATTGATCTGATTTTGGATTTGGAATTTCCAAAATTGATTTGGGAATTGAATTTGGACTATACAAAATGAACTTCAAAGTCAAATTGGACTTTGAATTTGAAGCTTGAATCTGGAAATTAGAAGATGAATCAAGAATTTCCAAGTTTGAATTGAATTTGGAAAATGAAATTTAGAAATTGAATCTTGAATATACAAATGAATCCCAAAGTCAATTTAGACCTTGGATTTGAAGTTTGAATTTGAAATTTAAAAAAAATGAATCAAGAATCTCAAAGTTAAATTGAACTTTGATTGGAGTTTTGAATATAAAAATGAATTTGGAATTTCAAAGTCAATTTGAACTTTGAAATCTGTTTTGAATTTGGAAATTTGAAGTTTGAAAAAATGATTTTGGAATTTCAAAGTCAAATTGGACTTTGAAATTGACATTTTGAATCTTGAAATGAGATGGAATTGGATTTGAATAAGATTTGATATGAGAAATAAAGAAGAAGAATCACTTGGGATTTTGAAAAGGAAATTTTGAAAATATGATGCAATTCTATCCTATATGATGAATGAATTTAAAGAATCTTTGAAATTGGATTTTGAAAAGCTATTTCATTCTTTTAAATGAATTAAAACAAGATTGAAGATATAATACATTCTTGACTATGATCATTGAATGCATTATATAATAATCTATATTTAAATTCAAGTGAAGAATGAAACACATTTGGTGCTTTTATAGGATTTAAAATGAAATTAACTCTCAATATACCCTGACTATGGCTATTGGTATATATTTTGAATTAATTTTAAGTTAAATTCTGATAAAAGAAGAAAATATTTAAGGAAAATATGATGAATTTTGAAAACGGGTCCAGTGTGGATCCAATGTTATTTTGTAAAAGATAAAAATACTAAGTTTTGTCCACACCCTAACTATGGCCATTGATGTAGATCATCAACTTAGTATCCATTATCTCTTACGAAATGGTGCATGTGCCATTCGTTTTCCACCATTCATGAAATCTTGAAATAAAAAGAAAAAATGATGTGAAAACAAGTAGTTCTAGAAAATATGCATGCTCATTCTATTCTATTGCTGAAATGTAAATTCTCATTTATAATCTATCTATTACATTATTGAAATGGAATTTAGAATTACAACTTCTAAGCTAAGAGAGGAGATAACATTTTCCATATGTTTCCTGCAAAAGATAGAGTTAGTATAAATAATATAGGAAAGGAATATCACATTGAAAGCCAACATGCATACATCTAAGAACCGAGTGGGATCATATGTAATATGCTAAATTAAATGGAAAATATGCTTTACTATTGAAAATATATACATGCTAACCCTAAGCTAATGAAAATCTACCTGAGAGAATACACACATATATAGATGGAAGTCAATAAATAGACAGGTTGAAGAGGAAGGAATGACAACAGGTGCAGGAAATTTATAAAAGGGATCAGCCTTTTACACAAGGTACATGCAGGGAAGAAGCTGGATGGTGGATGCTACAGTGAAAGATGCAAGGGTAGGTGGTGGTGGATAGCATGTGCTGTGTAAATGATAACATTAAGGTGGCAGTGAAGGGGTGGCTGAACAACAAATGCAAAAAGTGTTGTTAGCAGGTGGCGTGCACAGTGGCAGTTAGTGAGGTGATAGGTGACAGGGGATGCACACAGGTGCAACAGAATGTGTTGCGCCTGTGACAATAGTGAATGTGGGAAGGAGGTAGTGACAAGGTAGAAGTATACAGTGAGTGCGGTGATGTGGAAGGTGAAGATGAGAATAATGTGTGATGAAAAAAAATGGATTGTAGCAAATTGAGAGGCCACATATATGGGTTTCATGAAAGGTGCCAATGGTGGACTGAAAGGTATATAGGTGAGTGTAAGGGGTTGTGCTGCTAGTGAGTGCACGGCAGGGGAAAATGAAGGCATAGCAGTAAATGTATATGGTGACAGCAAGTGTGGTGAAATGCAGTTGGTGTCTAGGTAGTGAGGGAAAATGTGAATGATAGGTGCAGGTAGATGATAGGGGTTATGATGATGTGACAAGTGAATTCCCGAAGTGAACTTTCATAGACCCAAATATCCAGCTTGGGAGAGCAGAAGAGCTGGAAGAAGTCAATGCATATTTTATGTCAGCAACAAGCATATTATATTTGAAAAGATTATCTGAATCCATGCTAATCAGAAAATACACACCAGTCATGAGCAAGTTAGTCTACTCAATCGAAACTAGCTGAGTCACTTGATCTGATCTCCTGTACTTATGACAGGTGTATACCCCTGGCACAAGCTTTTGTGGGTTATATGTAACTTCTCCAGTTAAGGATTCCCTTACCCACTTCGAACTTTCAGGGGCCTTGTTCCCTTCATGAGCATCCTATGTTTGCCCACTTCATCAGCATCAGGACCCATCAACACAATTTTCAACTCCTTCAGCTTGTCCCCAATGCTTGAACCATAAGCCGCATCAGCATCATGCGAAGATGAAATTTCCCCAAAATGAACCTGCAAATTTCCTTGGATACTTGTTGGTGACTTGTGAAAACTATTTATCTCCAGCGATGAATTATAGGAAGGGGGCTAATCACAGAGAAATTCTCAGTAGGACTGTAATTCTCTTGGTTGTTGCTTTGGGCAGAAAAGTTATCACCATCAAATGGAGTTGAGAGAGGTGAGTGTGAAAGCACAGGTGGAAGCATGGTAGGACTTCACTACTTACACTTTGAGTCATGTTTAAGCATGCACGTGCTTACAGCAGCTGGCCTTCCCACTACCAGAAGAAACCTACTCACTGCCAACCAGTTGCCCTACCTTATTTAAACCTTATAGTCAAAGGATTGACACAGAATGTGCACAATTGATCAATCAGTAAACAACAGGTGCAAAATATTTCAACATTACAGATGAAAAAAAAATTGGCCATCATATAATGGCTTGTCAATATCACCAGCATATAAACCTGCCACATGTATTTTTAACCAATATAATCCTAACTTCCCTATTGGGTACCCTTTTGCAAAACCCAGGACTCCCCTGCAAAAGATATAATCTAGGATGATTCAAATATGGATGTATGGGATGCATTGTAAGGAATTTGAGGATTACAGAGCACAGAAAATGCATGGATGGGAAGCGAGGAAAATTCAACATAACAAGCATAAGAACCAAACGAAACCAGAGAATCTAAGAGGTGCAGAAATTTCAGTTATCTACTAGACAACAAGGCTAATATACAGTAAAAAGAAAAAAAAAGAAAACTCAGTAAAATTTAGTAAGAACATAAAATTGGAGGATGAAAACCTATTAAATCGGAGGTTGATATTAACTAAACCTGCACAACAATTATATCTACCTTACATTTCAACTAAACTGACAAACAAATCCTACAATCCCAACTTGGTTCCCCATCTAGACGACCTATATAAAATCAACAAAGATTATCGTCATTCCTTGCTACATACATTCTAAAGGCCACAACAATCTATCAGAGATCTATTCTTATGACAATGAGAGTCCTATTTATAGAAATTAGGGGAATCCATTTAATGACTTAATCATCATGGAGATTAGGATTGAGGCTACGCCTCAAATCTTCCCTCATAGAAGAAAAATCTGGAAGGTAACGGAGGGGTGAATTTCACAGCAGGCATTTTTACAGCAGATCCAGATCTGACCTCAGATCCCCCACCAGGAGAGCTTTCACGAATGGCTGAGAGATAAGCTCAGTTGTAGATCAGAGCAAAATATCTTCTCAGCAAATCCAAATCAAGTGCTGGACTTTTACTAAAACTCTAATATGGGTTTCAGAGTAGCGGGCGACATGAATAAGGAGGATATTTGAAATTCAGACATCAGGATGATGAATAAAATTGGATGCCATTGCCAAGATGTATAGATAGGCACCATCGTGAATGTAATAGAAAATACATGCTACGAAAACAATCAGATGCAATGAAACAAAATATAACTTAAAATGAATAAAACCCAGGGAATTATATGAACGAAGATGCAGTCAGAAAGACGACCAAATGCCATCAAAATCAGAAATCAAACATAAATTGGGATTAAAAATGTAAATTAAATGCAAAATCAGAAAAATAGAAATAACCTACGATACGCAGGAGGGTGATGGAACAGGTAAATATGTAGGATGAAATGCAAAAATTCAATTGCAACTAATACGTAATAAAATGAGGATACATAATGAGAATACAATAAATCAAGAGCATATAAATCAACAGGGAAAGGATTGTAACCCTGAAGAGGGTTGGATTTCTATCGCAAAATGCAAGTCGATACTGCCATAGGTAGATCAACGTTGCATACATTGCTTCAATAAACAGAGAATCAAAATCTAGGAAAAAGAAAGAAAGAAATGTAAATTTACAGAAAGGGGAATAGAGGAAGAAGAGACAGGGGTTTTCTTACCGTGAATCTGCTTCAATTGGGAGAAATAAGATCTGTCTTCTTGTCTACCGCTATAGGATGAGATCGACCACACTCTGCCATCAATTGAGAGAAAAAAAAAGGAGAAGAAGAATACAAGAAAGGGGAGAGGTGCAGGAGAAGAAGAAGAATCGAGAAGAAGAAGAAGAAGAAGAAGAAGAAGAAGAAGAAGAAGAAGAAGAAGAAGAAGAAGATGGTGGGGTGAATGGCGGATCCTGGATCCTTCTGCGTGCTCTCCTCTTAAAGGGGAAGATGAGCCTTCGAGAGAGGGAGGTGGTTGAAGATGAGGGGCTGAAATCGAGGAATACAACGCAATGGATCAAAACAGGTGTCGGAGGAACTGTTCGAGCTATTTAAAAACTATTTTTGGTATTTTCTGTAATTTTGATTTAAATTTTGGACAACGAGGCTCAGATTTGGATCTGGACAATGGATCCAGACCCAAAATCAATTTAAACATATAGAATGAATTTAATTTCAGTAAAACTTGAGAAATGAACTGGAATTTAGATTTAAAAATGACTCATTTTGCTCAAAAAATGAATTTAGGGGCAAGAAGGGAATATTTAAAAGATTTTGAAAAATTTGGGGTGTTCACACATGCCAACGTATATTTCCTTTTGAAAGTATGTGCTCATGTGAATGCATATTCTTATCAAGTGTGCATATTCATACTAATCGCACGATGTAAAATAAAACAAAGCGTGCTCTCATTAACTTTACATGTACACACAAATGCATGTTTTATCAATACTCACATAACTGTAAAAACACATACATCGCTTGCATCATTTTCTTTTTTAATGTTTACCTGACTACAAGTGCACAACTTCACTTGAAATGAAAATACACACAGTGATACAACTACTGTGAATGAATTAATTCGCAACAAATTAAACAATCTAAAATTCCAGCTAAATCGAACATGAAACCTATCCATACTCAATTTCTCACATATATCAAAAGAAGTCCCGTACCTTAGAATCCGATGCTTGGGGAAAAGCCCAGGGATGTTGATGGCGAGGAACGACTCAATCAATATCATCGGAGGTGTCTGCCGAACATAGGAAATAGGTCACAACAGGGAAAAGATTAAACGAAAGGAAAAGAGGAGAACACGGAAAACAACGTGTGCGGGTTCGGCCACCAGGCGAGCCCAGACCTGCTATCGAACCCCATCATTGGGTTTTGAACTTGCTACGTCCCACCACAAGGTGACGTGCACTAACAGGTCCTATCAATCAAGCGGAGTTCCCGTTGGTTTCCCCGACAAGGGGAATCAGGCAGGTCTCTACCGATGATACCACTACACCACAGGGTTTTCAACCTGCGGCGCCCCAACACAGGTTACCGTGCACCAGCTCTTCTTACCAAACAAACAGGGCCCCTGTTGGTTACCTCGAAAGAGGGGACTCAAGCAGGGTCCCCCTGCCTGTTGGTCGAAACAGAAGGGGAAAAGGGCGGCAGGGGCCTTTGCCCCCCTGCCGAGCCATAAAGAAGGGGGTAAGGGCGGCAGGGGGCCACCGGCCACCTGTCGACCCTCGGCAGGGCCCCAAGGGAGAGGGGAAAAGGTGGGAGGCACGACAGGGGCCTCCGGCATCTCGCCTCCTATTAGAGTTGCTTTCTTATGTACCTGGATCAGCTTCCACAGGAAGCAAGGAGAGAGAGAGAGAGAGAGAGAGAGAGAGAGAGAGATGAATGCACAATGGCTGGGGCGACACTCAATAGCTCGACCTCCAAAACCCTAAACATTATAAAGAAAATCATATACAATAATATTACAAGAATGCCATTAATGAGGTTATATTGGGCATGTGTTTCATGTAACATGCGTATGGATCTGGATCCAGATCCATACACATACTGTATTTTAACACCCTCCCTCAAGTTGTACATGATTTTGGAGCATGTACAACTTGCTCTTCAATAGCCAAAATTGACGTCTTGTTAATCCCTTGGTAAACAGATCTGCCACTTGATCTTCTGTTCGAACATGACGTAGTTCTATCTCCTTCATCTCGACTTTCTGCCGTATAAAATGTTGATCAATCTCAATGTGCTTCGTTCTGCTATGCTGGATAGGATTACATGTAATGTTTATTGCGCTTTGATTGTCACATAAAAGAAATGATCGAATAATTGTCTCCCCAAGATCGCTCAATAAGTGTCTAATCCATGTGGCTTCTGCCGTGCCTGCAGCCATCGATCTGTATTCAGCCTCTGTACTTGATCGTGCCACTGCCTTTTGTTTTCTGCTGCTCCAGGACACTAAATTGTGCCCAATATATACACAATATCTAGAGATAAATCGTCTCTCATCTGGATCCCCTGCCCAATCTGCGTCTGTATAAGTGATGAGTTAATGTCCTCTATGCAGATTATCGTTCTTGCGATAAACAAGTCCGTCTCCTATAGTTCATTTTAAATAGCGTAGAATGCGCTTTACAACTTCCATATGACCCTCCGTTGGAGCATGCATAAACTGGGATACCTGATTGACAACATAAACTATATCAGGTCTGGTAAAGGTCAAGTACTGTAACATCCCCACGAGACTTCTATACCTTGTAGGGTTGACACAAAGATGACCATCTTCAGAGCTCAACCTTTGATGTAATACATTAGGAGTGCTGACTGGTTTGCAATTCGTCATCCCGGCTCTTTCCAGAAGGTCAAGAGTGTATTTTTGTTGCATGAGTGTCAATGTGTCTTGTTGTCTGTCAACTTCCACACCAAGAAAGTACCGCAACTCCCCTAAATCTTTCATCTTGAAAGTTTTCATTAAAAATTGTTTCACGTTTTGCATATGATTATCTGAGCTCCCAGTGATCACAATGTCATCAACATATATAAGAAGTATAACAATGTCTGACTTTTGGTAAATAAAGAATGAGTGATCCAGAGAGCATCTTCTAAAACCATAACTCTGAATTTGCATAGAGAAACTTTCAAACCAGGAACGGGATGCCTGTTTCAACCCATACAGAGATTTCCTTAGTTTGCACACCCAGGCAATAGGATCCTTCTCGGCATAGCCAGGTGGTTGCTCCATATACACTTCTTCCTTTAAAGTTCCATGCAAAAATGCATTTTTAACATCCATCTGGCTAAGGTTCCAACCTTGATCGACTGCTAGGGATATGATGATACAAATAGTACCCATCTTGACTACCGGACTAAAGGTTTCATTGTAGTCTTCACCATATTGTTGTGTGAATCCTCGAGCAACAAGTCGCGCCTTATATCTGTCAGTACTTCCTTCAGGCTTATACTTTATTTTATAAACCCATTTTGAGCCAACTACATTCTTTCCTTCTGGCCGAGGGACTATTTCCCAAGTCTGGCATTCATGAAGAGCTTCCATTTCTTCATTCATAGCTTCAGTTCAATGACGAGATTGAAGAGCTTGATTAAAACAAGTGGGTTCATCCTGTTTTGTGAGCTGAGACATAAACAACTGGAAATCAAGGGAGAAGGTCTCATAACTCACCCATCGTTGAATAGGATGCTTAATGCGTGACGGCCTTTGAGCCGAATCATTGGCGATGCTTTCCACATTCCTCGACTCTGTATTTTTATCCCGTCTAGTGTATATCTGTCCAGAGAAACGTTCTATTGGGGGTGACTCAACTGGAGATAATTCAACATGCATCTGTGAGTCATTCAACTCCCTACTCAAGCCGAAGGAAGGACCATTTGTTTGACATGTTTCTCCTGTATTAGCAAAAAGATCTGCGCTCATCCATGGATCATATACTTCTAATTCTCGAGGTGGCAACGCTACAGAGTCATTGGCCTAAAAATTTTGTTCGTCAAAAACAACATTTTTGGAGGTCCTAATACGTTTTGTAGTAGGGTCATAGCATCGATAACCTTTGTATTCATCTGCATACCCAACAAATTTGCACTTGACAGCCTTGTCCTGAAACTTATTTCGCAGAGATGAATCAATATGTACATAACATACACAACCAAAAACACGCAGTTCATCGTAAGAGGGATGCTGCCCAAATAAAGTATAATAGGGAGATTTTCGATCTAAGAGTGTCATAGGAAGACGATTTATGATATGAACAGATGTGTGAAAAACTTCTGTCCAGAGACTAACGGGCACATTGCTATCATGTAACATGCTCATCGCGCTCTCGACAATATGCCTGTGTTTCCTCTCCGCAACCCCATTTTGTTGAGGAGTATGAGGGCAAGAAACCTGTCGACTTATTCCTTTATCCCGAAGAAAGGCAATAAACTCGTTCGATGAATACTCTCCTCCACCATCACATTGTAAATGCACAATATCACAAGCAAACTTTGTTTTGACCATTGAATGGAATTCCCGAAATATTTGAAAAACTTCATGCTTGTGTTTTAAGAAATATATCCAAGTATAACGGGAATAAGAATCAATAAAGACAACATAGTAACGACTGTCAGAAAGAGAAGGAATAGGTGCGGGTCCCCAAACATCGGAACAAATAATCTCAAATGGCTTTGAAGCTCTTTTATTTATAATATGAAAAGGAAGAACATGGCTTTTACAGAGTTCGCATGAAGAACATTTATTATTATTATCAAAAAATGAACATAAACTAGACTTTGGAAGGAGACCATTAGATACAAGATTTTCAACGAAACCCCGTCTACAATGTCCCAAATGACTATGCCAAATATCTGGCTTATTATAATGAGATGAATTAAAAACTTCCAATGAAGGAAAAAACAAAGACTCTGAAGGCGAAGACACTGAAGAATGCTTGGACGACTTCAATTGGAGGACTGGGACTGAGGGCGAAGACACTGAAGAATGCTTGGACGACTTCAACTGGAGGACTGAGACTGAGGGCGAAGACACTGAAGGAATCTCCTTGAAGACGTACATGTTTCCTTGTCGCTCCTCCTTATCGAACGTCTCCTTCGTTCGTAGATCCTTAACATAAACAGAAGAGGGAGTAAATTCGACTGAAGAATTTATATCGTCAACAAGTTTAGCTACAGAAACAATGTTCTTTTTAATATTAGGAGCAAGAAGGACATTAGACAAGTGAAGTGAGGACTTTGACATAGGGATATGTGCATTGCCAGTATGACTAATGGAGTGATAAGTTTCATCTCCCGTAACTATACTATCTTTTTCAAAATAAGGCAATAAGTGAGATAACTTACCCGCATTATCCGTAACATGTGGCGGCACCTGAATCAACATACCATTCGCCTTGTTCATTTTGCTTGATCGTCATCTGTGACAATGCTGATAACAAAAGTTGTTGCACATCTGTGGATGACACTTTTATGTCCACAGCAGTAGCTGATTTATTCTAAATTTTGTTTATTTTTCCTCTATTCTGTAGATTGAACCAACAATCATCTTTCACATGTCCTCTTTTGTTACATAAGAAACAAGTGGGCACTCTCCTCTGATTCCCTGTATTAAAAACCCCTGAAATATTAGGTGTAGGCAAGATACCACGTCCTCCCTGCCCAAAACGCCCGCGACCTCTGCCTCCTTGATGCCCTCCATTCCCTCATCCAAAACCTACAGAAGTGTCCATGGCCAAAACTGAATGAGGACGAGTTGATTAATTTCCTTCTACCCTTTGCTTCATAATCATCTCATGCTGGAAAAGTTTCGCTTGGAGGTCCTCAAAAGTGGGCAAATGAGGAAGGCATGATAAAGCTGTGGTAAACATGTCAAAATCAGGACCCAATCCATTGAGAAGTTGTTGAACTTTATCTTTATCTGCAATAGCACTTCCAACAACAGCCAATTGATCAGTAATACTCTTCAAGCGACCTATGTATTCCATGACTGTCATGGAGCCTTTCTTCAAACTTTGAAATTCATTTTTTAAGTACATAACTCAGGCTTCTGATATCTGAGAGTATGTCTGAGACAACTTACTCCACAGATCCGCCGCAGTGCAATCATCTGAAAGAGTAACCAACACTTCTTGAGAGAGTGTTGACGTAATATAAGCAACCAAAGACTGATCCCGCTTCCTACAAGCTGTATACTCTGGATTCTTAATAGAAATGGTAATTGTGTCACCCTTCTCATCCTTGGTTTCCTGCAAAATAAGCCGTGGTGGTATAAGAACTAAACCATCCAAATGTTCATCGAGATCCTGACTCCATATAAAAGGAAGGATTTGCCTCTTCCAGGTCAAAAAATTAGAATGAGTAAGTTTTTCTGTAACGAGCTGACTCAAGAAATTGGCAGAGGGACCGGATGACGAAGAGTAATCCATATCAATGGAACAATGAATAAGCAAACAAGATGAATGAAAAGAAATAAACAAATTTGAGATCACTTAATTAATCAGTAAAACTTTAATAAGACATATACCTGTACTACCAAAAGTGTTGCATAAAGAACACTAAAGCAACAATAAAGGAAAGGAAACACTGTGGAATAAAAAAGCTGGTTTGAAATAAAAAAGGGGGCTAGCAGTCTATTTTTCTGCAATTGATGTTTAGGAAAAGATGGAACCAACACAGACGATGGAATGAAGAAGTAAAGAAAAATGAATGAAGAAGATAAACAAATAATAGAAAAGAAAGTACGATGAGCTCGCTGAAAGGAAAAGAGAAAAAGTACCAACTGTTCACGTTGATTAGGGTTTTTCAGAAGATGAAGACCTGTTCACGCTGGTACCAACTGTTCAAAGGAAAAGAGAAAAAGTACCAACTGTTCACGCTGATCAGGGTTTTTCAGAAGATGAAGACCTGTTCACGCTGGTACCAACTGTTCACGCTGATCAGGAGTTTCAGAAGATCAACGCTGAAAGGAAAAGAGAAAAAGGTACCAACTGTTCACGCTGATCAAGGTTTTTTTTTTTTCCAGAAGATGAAGACCTGTTCACGCTGGTACCAACTGTTCACACCTGTTCACGTTGGTACCAACTGTTCACGCTCATCAGAGGTTTCAGAAGATGAAGACCTGTTCATGCTGGTTTTAGAAGATGAAGACCTGTTCACGCATGAAGACCTGTTCACGCTGGCTCTGATACCATATCAGAGTTGCTTTCGTATGTACCTGGATCAGCTTCCACATGAAGCAAGGAGAGAGAGAGAGAGAGAGAGAGAGAGAGAGAGAGAGAGAGAGAGAGAGAGAGAGAGAGAGAGAGAGGAATGCACAATGGCTGGGGTGGCACTCAATAGCTCAACCTCCAAAACCCTAAACATTATAAAGAAAATCATATACAATGATATTACAAGAATGCCATTAATGAGGTTATATTGGGCATGTGTTTCATGTAACATGCGTATGGATCTGGATCCAGATCCATACACAGACTGTATTTTAACACCTCCCTCCCGGCGAACACAGAAAGAGGAAGAGGGATAAGGCCGAGGGCTGCCGGCCTCCTGCCAAACTCACGGCAACCACACACACACACAGAGAGAGAGAGAGAGAGAGAGAGAGAGAGAGAAGGGAGAAGAGAGAGGAAACAAAGCTTACCTGGAGGACCGACATCGTCATCCGGCGTCGGTGGCTGCCTCACGCAGGGAGAAGAGCAAGTAAGCGAGAGAGGAGAAGGGAAAATGAGAGGAAGGTGTGAAAGTATCTCCAAAAAGATACTAAGATCAAGACCTTAATATTCTTGATAATAAACCCGGCACGAATGCACAATAAGAACACTTTAGAACACTTGTGCACAAAAGCACAACTCACAAATAACTCACAAATGCGCAAAGGCATAAAAATAATGAATCAATTTATTGAGCACTTGGGCTTTGACTCAAAGCCATGAGAGAATACAAAGGGGAGAACCCCTATTTATAACAACACCAAAGGGGGCCTTGGAGGGGCTCCACTCATAGACGTTGGAGCCCCTCCAACGGTCACAAATGTGACCGTTGGAGGGACCCAACGTCTATGTGAGTGGGCCCCCCAAGGTACCTTTTGGTACATTAATTAAAAGAAAATAAAAAATGAAAAAGAAATAAAAGAAAAATAAATTTACAATCACATTCAAAAAGTGAATGTGCATAAAATAGAGGAAAAGACTAAACTACCCCTACGGCTAAACAAATAGAAATATATATTTTATATATATAATAAGTAGATACATATACATATATATTAATGTATGTATATGTATTACCTTATATATATAAAATATATATATTACATTAAATGATTAGGTACATAATTTAACACCCCCCTCAAACTTAGGGCAGGATGACTGAGAGTTTGCTAAGAAGAAAGTTGAAACGCGGAGCACACAAGGCTTTAGTGAAGAAATCCGCCAACTATATTCGGACGTGACATATGGAAGGTCAATGATTCCTTTGAGGTACGCCTCCCGAACATAGTGACAATCCATCTCTATGTGTTTGGTCCACTCATGAAAAGTGTTATTTTTAGCAATATAAATCACACTTTTGTTGTCACAGCAAAGCTTGGTAGGCCCTTCAATAGTGATTCCCATGTCTTCCAGCAACTGATGAATCCAAACAATTTCCATGGTAGTAGTCGCCATGGCACGATATTCGGCTTCAGTTGATGATAGAGACACCTTTTGTTGCTTCTTGCATCTCCATGAGATTAATGAGTCTCCTAAGAATACACAAAAACCAGTGGTGGAGTGACGGTTATTTGGGTCACCTCCCCAATCAGAGTCAGTATGAGCAATTAATTTTAACTCAGAAGAGGAAGACAGAAAAACTCCCTTATTAATAGTGTGCTTTAGGTATCTTACGACACGTAAGATAGCACCCATGTGAACAGAAGTTGGTGCATGCTGAAACTGACTTGCCGTATGCACCGCATGTGATATATCTGGTCTGGTGATACTTAGGTACATCAACGATCCTACTAGTTGCCTGTAGGGAGTAGGATCGGAGAGAGGAACACCATCATCAATCTTCATTTTAGCTCCTACTATAGCAGGAGTTTCACAAATTTTATCGTCTGTAATACCTGACCTGTCAATAATCTCAGATGCAAGCTTAGTTTGAGACAAAAAATATCCTCTATGAGAGTATGCTACCTCAATACCCAAAAAATAAGTTAAGAAACCCAAGTCAGACATTTCAAACTTATCCTTTAAAATGGATTTTATGCTTTTAATCCCTTTAGAATCGCTCCCAGTTATAAGCATGCCATCCACATATAGTAGCAGAATAACAATCCGTGCATTAGATTTTCTAACAAACAAAGCAGTATCAGTAAAGCAGGATGAAAAACCATTTTCTAACATTACGGAGTTAAACCTATCATACCAAGCCTTGGGAGCTTGTTTTAAACCATAAAGTGCTTTCCGAAGGCGAAACACTTTTCCTTTAGGAGACTCAATTCCAGGAGGAGCATCCATATATACTTCTTCGTTTAGATCTCCGTTTAAAAAGGCATTCTTAACATCCATCTGATAGATGTTCCATTTATTGATTGATGCAACGATTATAAGACATCGGACGGTGACCATCCGAGCTACCGGGGCAAAGGTCTCCTCATAATCAATCCCATATTTTTGACCATATCCTTTTGCAATTAAACGGGCCTTATATCTCTCAAGGGACCCATCACTCTTAGTCTTGACCTTAAACACCCATCTACACTCTATTGCTTTCTTGTCTTTAGGAAGGTCTTGAAACTCCCATGTTTTTGCTTTTTTTAGAGCTTCTAGTTCATTATTCATAGCGACTATCCATTCCAGACATTTTCGTGCTTCCTCGAAGTTCCTAGGTTCTATGTAAGAGTGAATGGCGCTTAGACAGGCTCTATATTTAGGTGAAAAGGACTCATATGAGATGAACCTAGAAGGGGGTCTTCTTGATCTTTCGGTCCTGCGAAGGTTTTCTTCACTCGAAGGAGTAGACTCACTATCATATCTTTCGAGAGCACTTATGAAAGTATTCCTATCTCTATGAGAGTAGGTTATGGGATCTCTATGTGGTTCTTCATTGATGTGTTGATGAAGTGTTGAGGACTCAGAATGGGTTTCATTATTACTTAAGTCATTTTGATTTGATTCATCATCACTAGTATCATCATCTTCAGTCAATAAATCAAACAGAAAGGAATAGTCTATATTCTCGTCATTAGTTTCAAGTTTTTCGAAACCACTAATATTTTCCAAGAAGCTCACATTTCTGGAAACATATAGTTTATCACTTTTAATATCATAACAGCGAAAGCCTTTTTGAGTTTCAGAATAACCAAGAAAGGCACAAGGGATGGCCTTAGGGGAGAGTTTATCATTTTTATCAGTAAGGACAAAACATTTACATCCAAAATCCCTTAACTTGCTGTAATCAGGTTCTTTTTCGTATAATTTTTCAAATGGGGAAATCTTGTTCAAGTTTTTAGATGGAAGTCTATTTATGAGATAGACAGATGTAAGGGCTGCCTCAGCCCAAAGTTTTTTCGGAATATTTTGTGAAATGAGCAAAGTTCGTGTTGTTTCAATAATATGCCTATGTTTTCGTTCAACCAACCCATTTTGTTGGGGGGTTTTAGGACAAGACTTTTGATGGAGAATTCCATAATTTTCAAGATAACTTTTGAATTCATTGGAAAGATATTCGCCACCCGAATCGGTTCTAAGAATTTTTAAATTTCCATTGAATTGATTTAAAACCATCATATGAAATGTTTTAAAAGTTGAGAAAACTTCATGTTTATGTTTAAGAAAATATATCCAACTAAACCTAGTGAAATCGTCCACAAAGATAACATAGTATGAGAAACCTCCCTTAGATATCACCGGAGCCGGACCCCATACATCGGAGTGAACAATTTCAAAAGGTTTTGTTGTAAACATGAATCTTTGAGGAAAATGAAGACTTCTCATTTTTCCAAGAATACATTCATTACAAACAAAATTTTCATTACAAAGATGCTTAATAAAAGGCAAATAAGAGATTTTAACAATGTTGGGATGACCCAATCTCTTATGCCATACATGAATATCTTTGTTTTGAGCAACATTACAAAATTGATTCTTGGGAATTTTAAGAAAATCAACATAGTAGAGGTCTCCTCTCCTAGAGCCTTCCCCAATCAACTTCTCGGACTGGCGATCCTGTATCCAACATTTATCAGAAGAAAATTTTATATCGCAACCATAGTCCGAGAGTTGAGAAACGGAAAGTAAATTTAAGTTTAGTTTTGGTATAAGACGAATTTTTGGGATAAAGAAGTCTTGTTTTTCAAAATTGCCCATTCCTTTAATTTCAAGAAGTGTTCCATCCGCCGTTGAGACAAAAGATGAAAGAAAATTTTTAGAATAATCAGAAAGAAAACAAGGACTTGGAGTCATATGAAACGAAGCACCAGAATCAAGGAGCCAAGATGTCTTACCGAGAGAGGAAGAGGATGACATAGCGGCTCCAGAAATGCCTCCTTTGAGAAGAGGTTGAAGAGCATCCATAATTTGTTGAAGCGAAAGAGACTCATTTGATGACGAAGGTCGTTCCTCTGATTGGGATGCTAAAGCCCCGACAAGAAATTTCTTCCATTTGGGACAAATGGGTTTGATATGCCTCGGTTCTTTACAAAAATGACAAGTTAATTTGCTATAGTCTCTCTTGCCATATCGATCATTTCCTCCTTGCCCTTGATTTTTGAAATGGGGTGGTTTGTAGGTCTTCAAATTATTTCTGGGTCTTGACACAACATTAACCACTTCATAATTACTTTGAGAAGGTGTAGCAAGGATACTCGGGTTATTTTTACTAATCCCCATACGTGTTTCCTCACCACTTAGCTTGGTGATGACATCTTCAATAGAGGGAGATGTGAACACGGATAGAAGAGAGAACCGAATTTGCTCAAATTCGGGTCTAAGACCATTTAGAAAGTTGAAGAATCGATCTTCCTCTAGTTGTTTGTGTCTTAATTCAATAGCTTCTCCGCTCCATTTTGGTTCGAGCATAGCAAGCTCGTCCCAAATAGATGATAGTTCGACAAAATATTCCCGAATAGACAAATCGTTTTGTTGAAGAGTCAAAGCTTTCTTTTGGAGATAATATTTGTGAGATAAGTCCCTTGAAGTATACATTTTTTCAAGGTACAACCAAGCTTCGGAGGCCCTTTTAAACTTAATGATGTTGGCATTGATCTTGGTTTCAACGGATGAAAAAATCCAAGACAATATTTTGAAGTTCTTCATTTCCCACTCATCATGATTTTTGGAATATTCTTCTAGGGCCTTTTGTCTATCTTCACCTTCAAGAATCTTAATATCCCCTTTCTCTATGATAGAAAGTTTGGGTTCGGGTTCCGATATGGAACCTTGAACGTATCCCCAAAGGCCTTTCCTTTTGATATGGGCTTCCATATTGCCGGCCCAAACATGGTAGTTCGAACCACTAAGTTTAAACTCAAGGGAGAAGTGAGAGTCTTTTTCACCCATTAGAGAGGAAAGACGATAGAAAATAATGCGTACCTTAAAGGATTTTCAAGCTTTTCTTGACAAAAGTTGCTTCTAAAGTATTGCCCAAAGTAGATGATTTACTCCAAAACTTCACTAACTTGAGGGCACATTTTTCGAGGTACTTCACAAGTGACGAGATGCATGATCCTCCTCCTTCAACGAGGCTTTGATACCATGTGAAAGTATCTCCAACAAGATACTAAGATCAAGACCTTAATATTCTTGATAATAAACCCGGCACAAATGCACAATAAGAACACTTTAGAACACTTGTGCACAAAAGCACAACTCACAAATGCGCAAAGGCATAAAAATAATGGAATCAATTTATTGAGCACTTGGGCTTTGACTCAAAGCCATGAGAGAATACAAAAGGGAGAACCCCTATTTATAACAACACCAAAGGGGGCCTTGGACGGGCTCCACTCATAGACGTTGGAGTCCCTCCAACGGTCACATTTTGTGACCGTTGGAGGGGCCCAACGTCTATGTGAGTGGGCCCCCCAAGGTACCTTTTGGTACATTAAATAAAAGAAAATAAAAAATGAAAAAGAAATAAAAGAAAAATAAATTTACAATCACATTCAAAAAGTGAATGTGCGTAAAATAGAGGAAAAGACTAAACTACCCCTACGACTAAATAAATAGAAATATCTATTTTATATATATAATAAGTAGATACATATACATATATATTAATATATGTATATGTATTACCTTATATATATAAAATATATATATATATATATATATATTACATTAAATGATTAGGTACATAATTTAACAGAAGGTTGCGTGTGAGGGCCTCCCCTCCCTCGGCGTTGCTTTAAAGGGGGAAGGCGGTTACAGGTTTCCTTTTTTTTTTTAAACCCTATCGGGTTACGGGTCCGGGTCGGGTCCGACCCGAGTCCGAGTGTTTTTTTTTTAAATTTCTTTTTCTTTTCAAAACACGGGTTTTACATCCTACCCCTCTCCGTAAAGATCGTAGTCTAAGTTAATCGGTATTGCCGAAGATTCACAACCTGTGTGTGATCCCAAACATGTATATTTTTAAAGTAATCAAGACAACTCATAAGGAGTCCTTGAGAAAGGTTTTAGTTGGACAAAATATATGCGTGATTTCCTTAATAAACTTTTGTTTCTTGAATGGGGTCTCTGTATTTTTATCATAATCGGGTTATCGTTTGTTGTCCTTGCCATTTCTAATAGACTCTTTGTCCGAAATAACCTCCATTTATTCTTTTTTTTTTTAAAATAGCCCCATCTTTTCACAGAAGACCCAAACATAACCTCAAATCAAGCTCTAAAAACTTTCATAGAGTGGCCCTTCTAAACACAAAATACACTAACATGTCATTATATTAAGATTTAAAATCAATAACGATCAGATTCTGCTACAACTAAAAGCCAAATCTATTTATTCATGACAAGTTATCTCCATCAATCTTATTAAACTCCAAATTAAGGCTTTATATTGAATTTGAAGCTGAAAAAACATTGGGCTTGGATTTGGATTCGGTTCAACGAAAATGGATCAAGATCTGGATCAAATCCAGATTTAAGTAGGACTTAAATAAGACCCAAATCCATATTAGTTCGGATCGTAGGCCTTGGATCCATTCTGATCCAACTCCAGATTAATTTTGACAAACTGTAGAAAAATGCGATATTACATCCCTAACCCCTCAGGATTGATCCCAGACAAATTACTTTCATACAATCACACTAAGACTTTTAAATTCACACTAAATAAAAATTTAAACTATGAATGCAATCAATCATAAAGAGTTCATATGCTTTAAATAAAAGTATTAAATAGCCTTACCAGTGAACGAGACTGCTCTGGAGTACGAGGCACGACTTGCTGACATTTCAGGACATGGCTCACTTACCAAAATTTAAAAACTTAATACTAAAAAGATGATAAAAGTGTAAGATTTTGTGGTGACTCTGATACTACACCAGTAACGACTCCAACTCATACCCCTTGAAAAATACAGATTCTTTTTAAAATCATTGCAGAAAACTTCCCAGAGACCCGGAGTCTTCACAGTTCCAATTCCAATTGGATAGCCAAACACAACAAAGTGACTTACATTTATCATCCACAAGGACCAAAGCAAACCTCTTTATTTATGAATCAAAACCCAACTCCAAAGACAATGTTCTACTCAACGGATAATAAAGTAACAACTAACTGAAACAAAAGAACTGAAAGAAACAACTAAACTAAAAGAACGAAAAGAAGAACAACTCTGTTTGCAAGTGAAGCCGTAAAAAAAAACCAAGCGTGACTCTCGTGCTCTCCCAGGAGCTAGCCGACTTCACTGATCACCTGTGAATGCGAAAAACCACAAATAAAGGGGGTCAGAAATCCGAAGAATTCTGCGTACAGATCCCTCTAATGAAATAAATGAGCATAAAGAACACATATACGATTTCATGAAATAATTCAATTAAGCAGTCATACAACAAAGAATATTTATTAAGCATGAAGAAACATTAATCAATAAAAGGTATCACAATTTAAGTAAGCAGGATATTTGAGATGCATTAAAAATTAAACATCATGCATCCACCAACATATAACAATTAAGAGAATAGGTAAAATGTGCATGATCTAATGAATAGCAGGAATATGCATGATTTATGTGCAATGCATGAACACTTTATTATCTTTTTTTAAAGTTTTTTTTTCATATGTGTACCCTATTAAATGCATACAATTAAAGTTCCTCTTTTTAATTAATTACCATTGTCCGCGGATACACCAAACGGGTATAATGCCCGAGGTCAAGTTAGGTTCCCAGGATAGCTTAGCACACAATTTGTATTTTATTACTGGTTCCAAACTTAGCCCTCGACCGAATCACCTTAGAAATATTAGACCTCCACATTTAATTTTGGGGATACAAGGGACACCCCATGCCCACAAGTGTCACTTCCTTGGTATACTAAAACAACAGCTGTGTCAAACACACCACCCCAGGTCAAGTGACGAACTTTCCCTAAAACCTTGGTCAGGAGAAATAACCTCAATATCGGGTTTAGGAGATAAAACAAAGCACACATAGTTTTTGTATTCTCGCGGTCTCCCCAAGACCGAATCTCTAAGATTCTCATTCTTCCGATGGGAGATCTCAGAACGTATATTACACTATTCTTATTTATTATATTTTTATTAAAAGCCAATTATTTAGTTTTGCAATTCCGTATGCAAAAGCAAAGGCAAAAGCTCTCATCTACCTCTGTGAGAACCATCACGGGACTCCCGTCCGTGAAAACACATAGAATAGTGCAATACAATGCATTAAAAGTAAATATGATTTCTGCGATGCATTAAAATAAGCAAAGAATGAGTATCTCGTACTCAAGGATCTTCAGGCCTGCGATGATCCAATTGTATCATCGATGTACCATATGCAAAAACCAAAGCAATATATCATTTATGGCATAAACCACATGCTCCAGATGCATATTCATATAAGACAACCCTTCATCATGCGTATGAACCAGAAATATCCATGAGCTTGCAAATTAATTAATTCATATGCTACTATGTCAAGTGCCTTCTTTCCTCTATATACACGCATTCATGCCAACATATATTTTCTTTTGAAAGTATGTGCTCATGTGAATGCATATTCTTATCAAGTGTGCATATTCATACTAATCGCACGATGTAAAATAAAACAAAGCATGCTCTCATTAACTTTACATGTACACACAAATGCATGTTTTGTCAATACTCACATAATAGTAAAAACACATACATCGCTTGCATCATTTTCTTTTTAAATGTTTACCTGATTACAAGTGCACAACTTCTCTTGAAATGAAAATACACACAGTGATACAACTACTGTGAATGAATTAATTCGCAACAAATTAAACAATCTAAAATTCCAGCTAAATCGAACATGAAACCTATCCATACTCAATTTCTCACATATATCAAAAAAAGTCCCGTACCTTAGAATCCGATGCTTGGGGAAAAGCCCAGGGATGTTGATGGCGAGGAACGACTCAATCAATATCATCGGAGGTGTCTGCCGAACATAGGAAATAGGTCACAACAGGGAAAAGATTAAACGAAAGGAAAAGAGGAGAACACGGAAAACAACGTGTGCGGGTTCGGCCACCAGGCGAGCCCAGACCTGCTATCGAACCCCATCATTGGGTTTTGAACTTGCTACGTCCCACCACAAGGTGACGTGCACTGACAGCTCCTACCAATCAAGCGGAGTTCTCGTTGGTCTCCCTGACAAGGGGAATCGGGCAGGTCCCTACCGGTGATACCACTACACCACAGGGTTTTGAACCTGCGGCGCCCCAACACAAGGTACCGTGCACCAACTCTTCTTACCAGACAAACAGGGCCCCTGTTGGTTACCCCAATAGAGGGGATTCAGGGAAGGTCCCCCTGCCTGTTGGCCGGAACAAAAGGGGAAAACGGCGGCATCGGCCTTTGCCCCCTGACGAGCCACAGAGGAGGGGGTAAGGGCGGCAGGGGGTTGCTGGCCACCTGCCGACCCTCGGCAGGGCCCCAAGGGAGAGGGAAAAAGGTGGGAGGCACGACAGGGGCCTCCGGCATTCTGCCGGCCTCCCGGCGAACACAAAAAGAGGAAGAGGGATAAGGCCGGGGGCTGCCGGCCTCTTGTCGAACTCATGACAACCACAAAGAGAGAGATAAGGGAGAAGTGAGAGGAAACAAAACTTACCTGGAGGACCGGCGTCATCGGCTGCCTCACGCAGGGAGAAGAGCAGGTAAGCGAGAGAGGAGAAGGGAAAAGGAGAGGGAGGCTGCGCGTGAGGGCCTCCCCTCCCTCGGCGTTGCTTTAAAGCGGGAAGGCGGTTACGAGTTTCCTTTTTTTTTTTAAACCCTACCGGGTTACGGGTCCGAGTGTTTTTTTTTAATTTCTTTTTCTTTTAAAAAATACGGGTGTTACATTGCCCCTGCATGTCAAGAGATTTGCCAGATGCTGTGAATTGGCAATGCCAACAGTTACTCACTGGACTGAGAGAAAAAAGACAGAAAAAGAGATGAGTGAGCCAGAAATAGAGTATCTGCAACTAGGGGTGGCAAAACCTGACACGACCCGCCAACCCGCCTCTTAGGCGGGTTCGGGTTGGGCTTAAGCCAACCCGTTTAATAAACGGGTCGACCCGCCTAACCCGTTTATTAAACGGTTCGGGTTCGGGTTGGGGGTATGCCAACCCGGCTAACTCGTTTAATAAACGGGTTAGGCGAGCGGGTCAACCCGCTAACCCGACCCGCCAACCCGACCCGCCAACCCGACCCACCAACCCGCCCACCAACCCGCCCGCGACCCACCAACCCATTTTCCCGACCCAACCCATTTATTAAACGGGTTGGCGGGTCATGTCGGGTTACCCGTTTATTAAATGGGTCGGGTTAGTGTTTGCCACAGCCGACCCGTTTAATAAACGGGTCGGGTTCGGGTTGAGGTATGCTGACCCGCCAACCCGACCCGATTGCCACCCCTATCCGCAGCCTTGGGAGGATGTGTACGACTAAGATGAGCTTCCTACTTTTGATTCTACAACCCTTAGCATAACATCAAGAGAAGAAGAAAATAATGATGATGATGATTGAGGTTATATTTTAAAAAAACTTAGTTATTTAATGCTTAAGTGTTCATAAACTTGGTTATTTTGTTTTTGTTTATGTAATTTGAAAGTTTGAGTCTTGTGGCATATTCTTAATGACAATACATATTCTTAATTGCAAGTTATTTAATATTTTGCATTGTTCTTGTGTGATATGTATGCAATATTATCTATATTAGTTGATGTTTGATGATGTCTTATGCAGATCATAGAGACATAAATGTTTCATATGTTATTTTATGGTTGTATTTTGTGCAATTCATCATTGTTTCATGTGTTATGATTTTTTTAGAATTTTTGCTATTTTTTATTTTTTTGGAATTTTAATTTTTTTTATCAAAAATTATGATTTTTTACGATACACTATGATTAGTATCTAACTTTGGGCCCGACCGATACGGGTAACAATACACTACTTACAACCTTGGTCCATAGAACTGAAATGCCATGGGCGGATGCTTTTCAGATTAACCCCCAAAATAACAACAGGTACATAATTAATGAGGTAAACTTTTACAGTTCATCCTAATGGGAATAGGTAAGATAAATGACAATTCTTTATTATTGTTTCATAGAATTTCAAAAAATGTAGTAACAGTATTTTGCTGTGAATGGGTGCATGAACACTGGTGTATAATACCATGCAGCACGAGGTACTGCTTTTTTACCTCGAGGTCTTTTCCACAGGCTGTGCCCCCCTGGCTTCATGTCTATTTTTTGCAAAATATATTTTAAATGAAAGTTGGTGATAGATGTTTATGATATCCCAACTGCCCAACTGCACAAATGTAACCTTAGCCACAATTAAGAAAGTGAACGCCTATGTCATTTAAATACTCAATAAATATAATGTCCTTGCAGATAATGAATGAAAACAGATACTAGGCCTTGTTGGCGCCTAAGGGGTCAGGTCATGGTTTCAAAAAACTTTCCTTGCATAAATCAGTAAAGCTTGCCTAATTGAAAACAAACTGTGGTTTCTTGAATACACTTTAGAAATACATTCCTGATGCATTGCATTTAGTTTTATTTGAAACAAAAAAGGAAAAGGACAATTGTTGAGAGCATTGTTTACTTTTATGTGATATATATTTTCTTTTTTGCTGCTGAACTATGATGAAATATCAATTCATGTTTGCTAATTATTAAAGCCGTTTGGCAGTGCATTGTTATTGAAGATGCACTTGCTGGAATTCAAGCTGCAAAAGCTGCAAATATGAGGCAAGTATAGGATATTCTCAATTTCTTCATTCAGTGGCACTGTTATTTCAAAGAACTTTCAAGCGATCTCCATTTTAGTTTTGAAACAGATTTTCTTCTTGTTTTTCCTTCTTTTCTCAACTTATATGGCCATGCTAGCACATCCAATGCTGTTACAAATTCACTGTCAAGGACACCCCACGAGTATTTCGCCATGTTCAGATCAATTTAATTTGTGATTTTGCAATTTCCAATTGATTGCTCTGACCTATTACATAGTCCTACTTCTGGCATACACGAAGGATGTCAATGGGTCGGATTTTATCTGATATCCAACCGAATCTAACTGCTTTTAGTTTGATTTGGCAAGCCAAAACCATATCTGAATATAATCGGACGTGAATATGATTTTGATTTTTTACTACTGAATCCAACGAATATCCGAATCTGATTACAAATAAAAAACTGAATTTGTTATGAGCTTTTCACCATCTGAGTCCGAGTCCGAATCAGAACCTGAATCTGTTTAGCTAATATTCGATTAGTCGGATCTGGTATTGGCCACATCTGACATGAATCCGAACCTTTTATATCCCGAACATCCAGTGTTCATTATCTGTATAACTGTTAGTGCTTGCTGCCACTTGTAGGTAGAGTAAGATATACAAATATTTTACATGGTCAGAAGAGAGTGCGAGGGGCAGGAGCCACAGGACTGTGAACCTAATGGTCCAAGAATGATCTATACATGTGGAATTCTCATACCAACTACTCTTTTGGGTCTCAAACTGAAGACTGAAAATGACCATATCTATAGGACCGAAAAGGTATTCAACTATGTCACATGGATATGGCTACAGATATGGGGATACAACCATTTTTATTAAGTTTGAATAGGACTAGTATTTAAGGGGATATGGAACAGGAACCAAAATGAAGTATCTGTCTGACATAGGCAATCAATGACATTATTTATTCTTTGTTTGGCCATAAAAATTTTCTAAGAATATATTGATGATTTGTCTTTTGATACACTTTTTTACAGTTTATAAAAATAAATAGAAGCAATAACATTAAAAATACCCAAAAATCATAAATTTCTGCTTTAGGAGCCTTTTATTTCTGAAACTCTAGTCAACATATTCATGTCGTGTACAACTGCAAGTCACATGGTTTTTTTCCATATAACACATAATATGAAGATCTCTATCGCATTTTCATGCTTAACCAATTAATAACATGTAAAAGCATATGCATCATAAATAGGTGTGGTAAGCAAATTGAATCACTTCTAACTTGTCTTGGTCTGGTTTGTCAATGAGCTTTTTGAGGCTTGTGTTATAGTCTCCCGAGCTTGTCATGTTTGACATGCTGACCAATAGGGATGTCAACGGGTCGGACTTGGGTCAGATCTAGGCATTACCCAATCTGACTTAATCGGATCTGACCTAATCGGATGGAAAAAGATAAAATCGAATCCGGATCCATCTAGCTTAAAATCCGATATTTAACTTGATTGAGTTCTGGTTTTACTCAGATTCAGTTCTTGATCGGATTCAGATTTGGGTTTCAATGCAAAACTCAATACTGAACCCCAGTTCGATTTTTAATTGTATCCAGATTTGGCTACCGAATCTGACTAATTGGATTTTGACCCGACATCCGACCCGTTGACATCCCTACTGACCAAATAGGCTTGTTAATTGTGATATATATGCTTGAGCTCATTGGGGCAGAGCCCAAGAGCTTGAGCTGGTATGGAACTTGAACAAGCTGAGCCTGAAAAAGTCGAGTTTTACTTGCTTTGCCCATTTTCCTGCTTCGATCATAAATGCTGCAATTTCTGCATAATAGTATTTTAGTTTGATTGTGTGTATAGTTAATATTGTATCCATGCTTATGTTATTCTTCATGTGTAGTGGTCTTTTTGTCCTTTTTCCCATTTACGTTCTTTTTGTTTATTACACAGGTTAGACATGGGCATTTCATAGAACCAATACTTTACTTCTACTTTTCATGTTATACCCTCAGATGATTGAATAAAAAATGTATAGAACCAATACTTTACTTTCTTTCCTTTTCATAATGTATTCACGCTTCCATATATGTGATCCGACCTGCTTGCCCTTTTAAAGAAAAGGTGAGCAGTCCCTGCTTTGCTTTGTCAGGGACCTAATGGAAAGAGGAATGCTGATTATTTATGTTTTGGGAGGTCCAACTCTAATGGTGTGATTTATTCTTGCTAAGTGATGTGTTTATATATATATATATGCCTTTTTCGATTTCTTCATTCCTTGCACCTTATTCCATGAGAGATCTATTCCTGTGCGGTTTCATCTTCCTTTCTTCTTTTGCTTATAACTTATAAGATGACAGTGATGGTTTATTAGTGCTCTAACTAGCCTTCATTTTGCAGATGCATTGCATTGACAACTACATTATCTGATGAGATTTTAAGAGAGGCTGGTCCATCACTTATCAGGGAAGAGATAGGAAATGTTTTATTGGAAGACATTCTTGGTGATGGTTTATCGGGTTAAGTATGTTAGCCTGAGGATATACCAATAAATGTTTCTGTATGATTGTTGTTAAGCTGTACTTTCCAGCAACATTTTAATTGTGCTGATTCTATTGAGCAAGCAATGTAAACACATTCTTCATTATGGAAAACACTTTTTCAGTTGGAAGAAACAGCAGACTAATTTATGATTACAGAATTATCATTTTGATTTCTTGAGATCGGTAAATTCACTTAGGATATTCTGCCATAAATTGTATATTGAAGGGTGAGTATATATATGATTAAGTTCAGTTGAGTCTGATAAAGTGAATTTGTTGCAGTCGAGAAGACTCGAGGTTCCTTAGATGCTGATTCCATGGCAGACACACTTCCGGAGTATCATATGAGAAAAGTGAATGGTGCAATCCAGGATCATGCTGTTGATATGAAGGTCCTTTCAGATGGAACGTAAGTTGCTTGTAACCCATCAGACCTTTGTGAATTGAAAATGCTTGGCATTTAATACATGATTTTGTTAAACTGTTGCTATTTTTGTTAAACTGGTATTTCTAATATTCAAAGGAAATGCATCTTGCTGCCTTCTGTTTGCCTTTAATTATGTCTGAAATATCTTCTTGTCTGCAATTTTCACACTGTTGTTTTTTAATACACAGGATTCATAATGAACGTTTAGAACTTCATTCTTGGACCTGTTCTTCCACTCATTCATTTCCTAACATCACTTTACCAACCTCTTGGACATGTTCTTCCACTTATTCATTTCCTAACTTCACTTTACCAACCTATTTATCATATTCAAAAAATGAGTGTAGCTGAGATGCGTATGCTGAGATGGATGTCTGGAAATACAATAAAAGATAAGATTCGGAACGAGGAGATACGTAAGAAGGTAGGCGTTGCACCCATTGAAAATAAGATGAGAGAGAATCGTTTACGGTGGTTTGGACATATTCGGCGAAGGCCTAATGATGCTCCAGTTAGAAGGATGGAGAAATGGGAAAATATATTAGTTAAAAGAGGTCGGGGTAGGCCTAGGAAGACATGGATGGAGGTGATAGGAAAGGATATGAATGCTTTGAACCTCACCGAGGACATGGCATTGGATAGAAATGATTGGAGGAGAAGGATTCATGTGGAAGACCCAGAATGATTTTCTTTTTTGGTTCATATCGCCGACCCCAATTGTTTTGGGATGAAGGCGTAGTTGTTGTTGTTGTTATTTTTAACTGGACATTGGGGGCCTTTAGTTTTTGGTCTTTGAACAGTTATAAGGTAATCTGGATGTAGCATTCAGATCATGAAATCTTTTTGTCATATAGTTTCTTGTAAGAAATGTTGCTATGGTAGAATCAGTTTGATCCAGAGGAGGTGTGGAATGTTGATAATAATCATTTAAGGTTTAGGAAGTAAAATCTTTTGCCTTGATCTCTTCTTTTGGGTGCATTTTCACCTCTTTCTCCTTGACAGCATCCAGATGTTGTATATGAACTTCATGCATGTACTGGATTCATTATTTCTTTTCATACTCATAAGATAGACCAAACATCACTTCATAGTAAAAAATCACTGGCCTTAATTCATTAAAAGTTGGACATGTAGCGTAACGACCCCAAACTGACCATCGAAATTTTTGCGGTTTTTTTTTAAAGGAATAAATAATTTTAAAACATTGCATAAAGATATCCCAAAGATCCGGGACACATTACAAATTTAATATACACAATCAACATACATCCCACACATCGAATAAATCAAATCATGAATATAATAAAATAGTCCCCATTTAGGGTTCAACAAGTTCCCCAAAACAATAGACTCCCTAATCTATCAAAATCCGGTCCACCATATCATAACCTTTGCTCCTTCTAGCAAGTTAGTTCCTCCATCACTGAGCCTTTTGAAAAAGCTTTTAAAAATGAGGTAAGCACCACATCCCAGACTTGATAGTTTTTAAAGCTCATGAATTTTCTCCATATGAGGATCTCATGCCAAGCATTACAAGGTAGTTTTTGCATTCCTAATCCAAATAATTTGTATCATTTTTGTTGGATTTTTTTATCCTTTCATTGATATACCTTAGGTTGTTGTCGAACAAAAAGTGACCAGGCCTCATAGTTTTTCTCATCAAACATGATGCTGCTGATTTGAAAGTTCGATCTTTTGGGCTACAATGTTCCACTTAATGGTTTGGATGCACTTTAATGATTCATCATCTACAATCACGATTTTTTTTGGAAGGGACCATCTTTATTGTTTCCTTAACCATTGTTCTTTACTCCACTTGTTTCACGTTGAGCCTTTCCTTCCACTAAAAGTTTTCCTTCTTCACTTGATCACCCTTTTCATGAAGAAAAATACCATTTTACTTGCTAAACAGAAGAGAGATTCTCACACATACTGATATCTCTTTTCCAAGAATGTACTATTTTGAGATAGATTTTTTGATAAAGTTCGATAAATTTCAGAAAATGCCTTGCAATCAAACCTTTCAGATGGAGCTGTGAAGCACCAAAATGGAAGCTCTCACTGGGCTAGGCATGATGTCATAATACTGAATGCCTAACAGAAACTAAGGTTCTTCAAATTGAATGATGGAGAGATTCTAGAGGTCTGATACTGTCTTCATACATTGAGGAACTCTTATTCATAAAAAGGTGAAGAAAGAGGGACTTTGAGAACGGTGAAAAGGAATTTCCGGATATGTTACCAAAAGCTAAGGAATGACAAGAATATGTATGTAGTAATGCTGCATATTTGATGTGATCACCTCAAAAAAGGATAAAGATGATCCTTTTATACTGATCAGTGTCCCTTCTTCAGTATGCCCTAACTCCGTTTTCAATTTATTAATTTTCATGATAGATGCTTGCTCAAATGATTATGCAAAAGGCTTGATGACAGTTGAAGTTCCAATTATGATTTACATTGCGATAATGTGATATAGGCAACAACCAAACTGCTCACTGTTATGCCATGTAATAAGATATGGACTTCATTAGAGGTCGCCTGTTTTCTTTCCTTGCAGCAACACTTCTGAGATAATGTGATGTTTGCAAGCAGCTCTCTGGCCATTCTTGCTCCATGTAATGAGATATGGATTTTTCTTGAGATCAACTTTTTGCATGCATTGATTTTGCTATTTCTTCAAGTACATGCTTTGGAGGTGGGTCAAAATTGTTTTGGTTCTCCATCAGATGATACTAAGTTTTGAAATGCTAAAATCTAAATTTTCAATCACATCACCAGTTGTGAAAAATACGTTCACTGAATTATTAATTGCAAATCAAGAGAGGTTAAAGATGTAGTTGTGTTTTGTGGAGACTTGAATGAGGTGCACTAGAACCGAGGCAGAGAGAGAGAGAGAGAGAGAGAGAGAGAGAGAGAGAGAGAGAGAGAGAGAGAGAGAGAGAGAACTCGTTAATTTCATACTTAGGGCTAATCTCCTCTAAGTTAAATAGAGAGAAGCCAATATAAAAAATTACATAAAAGTCCCTCCTTAATTATGAAATATCAAATAACCTACTTTTTAAGAAAGCTTAAGCTTAAAACCTCAATAGACAATTAGTCTCAACACTCCCCCTCAAGCTGGAGCATAGATATCAATCATGTTCAGCTTGTCACAACATTTTGAGAAATTTGGTCTAGCAAGAGGCTTTGTAAACATATCTGCAACTTGGTCCTTCGACTTTAGATATTTGGTAGCAATATGACCAGCTTGAACCATATCTCTTACATAGTGGCAATCAACCTCAATATGTTTTGTCCTCTCATGAAAGACAGGATTGTTCGCTATATATGTGGCTGCCTTGTTATCACACATCATTGTCATGGGAGAGGAAATCTTCACCTGAAGATCATTTAGTACAGTACGAACCCACATTAATTCAGCAATTGTTTGGGCCATAGCCCTATATTCTGATTCTGCACTCGACCTAGCAACCACATTTTGCTTCTTACTTCTCCATGAAATTAGGTTATCTCCCATAAACACACAGAATCTGGTGGTAGATTTTCTATCCACTATAGATCTTGCATAGTCAGCATCAGAGTAAGCCACTATTTCCAGGGTTCCACCTTTCTTGAATAATAACCCTTTTCCAAGAGAAGATTTTAAGTACCTGAGAATCATTATTGTTGCATTCCAGTGTACCTCAGTTGGTTTGTCCATAAATTGGCTAACTTTGCTTACTGCTAAAGCAATATCAGGTCTGGTCACAGTTACATATAGTAGCTTCCCTACCAGTGAGCGATAGCTTTTGCTATCAACAGGTTTTGACCCTTCTTCAAACAACTGAACTTTATAGTCCATGGGAATATTAGCTGGTTTAGCTCCCAACATTTCAGTTTCTTTTAATAGGTCAAGAACATATTTCCGTTGAGTCAAAGTCATCCCTTCACGGCTCCTGGCAACTTCTATACCCAGAAAATATCTAAGTGAACCAAGGTCTTTTGTAACAAAATGTTTTTGAAGATAAGCCTTTGTAGCTTCAATATCTTTCGTATCATCTCCTGTAAGAATGATGTCATCCACATATACCACCATAACAACTATACCTGAGTTAGTTTTCTTAATAAATAATGTATGATCTGCCGTCGACCTATTAAAGCCAAAACTTGACATCACTTCAAACAACTTTTGAAACCATGCACGCAGACTTTGTTTCAAACCATATATCGCCTTTCTTAATCTACACACCTTCTGACACTCCCCCTAACCTCGAATCCAGGAGGTTGTTGCATGTATACTGTCTCAGACAGATCCCCATATAGAAATGTATTTTTCACATCTAATTGACACAAACTCCATCCATGGTGAACAACTACTGAGAGAACAAGACGAATGGTACCCATCTGTGCAAAAGGAGAAAAAGTTTCAAAGAAATCAATACCATAAGTCTGAGTATACCCTTTTGCTACTAATCTGGCCTTGTACCTTTCAATAGAACCATCTGATTTGTATTTTATTGTATATACCCATTTGCATCCAACAATGTCAGCATCCACTGGGCAATCAACTAGATCCCATGTATGTTGAGACAATAAAGCATCTATTTCTTCTTGTATAGCCAGCTTCCACCTGTTATCGAGCTCTGCTTGTTGATAGTTCAAAGGAATAGTTTCAGCAGATAAGGCTGGAATAAAAGCTTTCATCTGATTTCCAATTCTGGCATCAGACACAAAATGAGATATGAGATATAAGGTACATTGTCGTGTCTCTTTCCGTAGAGCGATTGGCCTGTTATCATCATCATGAAGATCACTGTTGTCAGTAGTACTTACCTCAGGAGAAGAAGAAGATGAAGGCACTGGAGGGGGTGGAGCTCTACGCACATATACCAATGGAGGATTATGAAATCATGAAGAAGATAAAGTTTGGTTCGGTAATGGGGGCACAGATTCCAAAGGAAAATGAGGTACAGGAAGTGAAAAAAACTCAGCTGGATCAACTTGCATCTGAGTATCGGTACTAGAGTAATATGGAATGGATTCCAAGAAAGATACATCCGCACTGACATACTCTCGCCGAGAAATTGGATCAAAACATCGATATCCCTTTTGATTTTTTGAATAACCTATAAACATGCATTTTGTAGCTTGAGCAATTAATTTATCACGGTCAAGTCCAAGTTTGTGCACAAAACAAACACATCCAAATATTTTAGGTGAGAAAGAGAAGAGTGGGGCATTTGGATTTAGGATCTGTAGTGGAATTTGATCTCCCATGGAAGATGAAGGCATGCAGTTGATCAGATAACAAGCAGTGATAACCGCATCACCCCAATATAACGCAGGAACATTGGATTGAATCATAAGGGTACATGCAACATCAAGAAGGTGCCTGTGTTGTAAAACCCATGTAAAAAAAAAAAATCGGACCCGAGTCGGGTCGGGTCTGGACCCGACCCTGGCCCGTTCTCGTTGGGGTTTTAAAACCCGACGCATGATGAGGGTTTTAAAACAAAACCCTCCCCTGTGCACCGCACCTCACCCGCGCCGCTCCACCCCCCTCGGCAGGATAAGGAAACCCCTTGAGGGTTTCCCTAGATGTCGCCCCTCCCCGAGCTCTTTAAGAGCATTGTGGGAGAGGAGGATCGATGCACCCCCCCCCCCCCCCCCCTTCTTGTTCCCTACGAGCGACAGCCTCGCCGGCAACCCCGACCGCACCTCCCTCTCGAGTCTCCTCCTCGCTCTCCTTGCGCTGGTGCTGTTTCTCGCAAACCCCGTCGCCTCATCTCGTTCCCCGCGATTGCTGTCTCCGGTGACCACTCGCTGCCGGTCTTCACCCCCTTCCACCTTCTTCTTCCCTCTACTGCGGAGGTGCCAGCGACCCGACGACCACCACCTTCTCCCTCCTCTTTGCTGCGAGCAGCGACCTTCGACTACTGCGCTGACGGCCGCCACCCGCCTTTCTTCTCCTCAGGTAAACCCTGCCCCCACTGTCGTTCATTGTGTCGACAGGGGGCTTTGTTCCCCCTGTCCCTCTTTCCTTGCCAGTAAGGGGCGGAGCCCCTGCCGTTCATATGTCGACAGGGGGCTCCGTTCCCCCTGTCCCTCTTTCCTTGCCGGCAGGGGGGCAGAGCCCCCTTCCGTTCGTGGTGTCGACAGGGGGCTCCGTTCCCCCTATCCCTCTTGTCTTACCGGCAGGGGGCTCAACCCCCTTGCCGTTTGTTTTGTCGACGGGGGGGCTCCGTTCCCCCCTGTCCTTCTTGTCTTGTCGGCAGGAGGTCCCTGCCGTTTGCCTCGTTGACAGGGGGCTCTGCTCCCCTTGTCTCTCTTGTTTTGCCGACAGGGGGCTTCGCCCCCCCCCCCCCTGCCATATGCTTTGTTGACAGGGGGCTCTACTCTGTAACGAAATATTGCGGAAATATAAAGAGTGCATACAAGCACATACAACAATGAAAAAGAGACAATATCACAAGTCCACGAAGGGACAATACAAGCACAAGCCTTTAAGAAGGCAACAATATACAAAGCCTCTTATTGAAAAGAGAGAGAAGCTCTCAAGCATGAAAAATATACAAGGGGATCACCCCTATTTATACAAAAGGAAGAGGAGAGAGGAGGCAAAATGCCTCAAAAGGGGAGCCAAAAAGGGGGCTCCCATGGAGTCGTTGGGAGCCCCCAACGGTCACATTTGTGACCATTGGGGGCTCCAACGACTCTATGTTGGAGCCCCTTTTTGTTATTTAAAAAATACAAAAAATAAAAGGAAAAAATAAAAAAAGAAAAATACATTTAAATGAAAACTGAAAATAGTTGTTTTCTAAAACAACTATTGTGAAATTACAAAACTACCCCTATCGGGTATTTTGTAATATACAGAATATATTATATATATATATATATTAGATACATTTTAACACCCCCCCTCAAACTTTACGGGGAGATGACGGAAAGTTTGCCAAGAAGAAACATGAAGCGAGGAGCCGGAAGAGCTTTAGTGAAGAAGTCCGCCAACTGATATTCTGAAGTGACATACGGAAGAGAAATAGTTCCTCGCAAGAATTCGTCACGGACATAGTGGCAATCCATTTCGATATGTTTTGTACGCTCATGAAAAGTATGATTGCTCGCAATATAGATGGCACTCTTGTTGTCGCAACAAAGCTTTGAGGCTTCGGTGATATCAACTCCCATGTCTTTAAGCAAACTGCGAAGCCATACAAGTTCCATTGTCGTGGTTGCCATAGCCCGGTACTCAGCTTCAGTGGATGATAGTGAAACTTTCTGCTGCTTCTTGCATCGCCAGGCAATCAAAGAGTCTCCTAGAAAAACACAAAAACCAGTAGTTGAGACTCGATCATTGGGATTACCTCCCCAATCTGCATCAGTATAAGCAAGAAGATTCAAGAAAGAAGAGGAGGATAGAAATAGCCCTTTATTGATGGTATTCCGAATGTAGCGGATGATTCGGAGAACAGCACTCATATGCACAGTTGTAGGAGCATGCTGAAATTGGCTAACAGAGTGAACCGCATGAGTGATATCTGGTCTGGTGATGGTTAAATAGGTAAGAGACCCAATGAGTTGTCTGTAAGGTGTAGGATCTTCCAGAAGAACCCCATCCTCCAACCGCAATTTGGCATTAATAACCTCGGGAGTCTCTACTTTCTTATCATCGGAAATCCCAGACTTAGAACATATATCTGCAGCAAGCTTCATCTGTGACAAAATATATCCTCTAGGACAATATGCAACTTCAATTCCAAGAAAATATCTGAGAAAACCTAAGTCAGACATATCAAAATTATTTTTTAACATATTTTTAACATTAATAATACTATTTTGATCATTCCCAGTGATAATCATATCATCAACATAAAGCAACAAAATTACGATACTAGAACCTGCATGTTTAACAAAAAAAGCAGTGTCAGTATAACAAGAGTGAAATCCTAACTTTATCATGATATCACTGAAACGATCATACCAAGCCTTAGGAGCTTGTTTAAGGCCATATAATGCCTTTAAAAGCCGAAGAGTTTGACCTTGCTTAAGATTTATTCCGGGTGGCGGATCCATATAAACTTCTTCACTTAAACTTTCATTTAAAAAAACATTTTTTACATCAAGTTGATAAATAGGTCATTTTTTGGTTGATGCAACAGCTATTAAAGTCCTAACACTGGTCATTCGAGCTACAGGAGCGAATGTTTCTTCGTAATCAATGCCATATTCTTGGGAGTATCCCTTAGCAACTAATCTAACTTTATATCATTCTAAAGAGCCATCGCTTTTAGTTTTAACTTTGAAGACCCAGCGACAACCAATAGGTTTTTTGTGTGAGGGTAGATTAACTATTTCCCAAGTATTGGCCTTTTTTAGCGCATTAAGTTCAACTTGCATTGCTTCAACCCAATGAGGTATAGATTTAGCTTGATTATAGTGTGCCGGTTCAAAATAAGAGTGTAAGGTTATTAAACATGCCCGATAGTTGGGAGTTAAGGAATCATAGGATACAAACCTATTTGGAGGTATTGATATTTTAGAAGAATGCCTAACTTGTGGTTCCTCAGTGGATTCAGAAATTTGAGAGTATTTTTCGAGGGCACTAATAGGATTTTCTTGATTTCTTCTTGAGTAAACATTTATATTGGTATCGCTATCATGAACATTTATATTAGAATCACTATCATTTGAGGGTGTTATGTCAAGAGGGGATACCTCACGAGAATCATCAATGTTTTCAAGAAAATCTTCTTGTATGTCATCAATAAGATCATATAAGAATATATAGTCAATTTCATTTGTTTATTCTAGTTTATCAAAACCGTTTTCTTCTTCTAGAAATGTTACATCTTTTAAAATATATAATTTATCATTCTTAAAATCATAACATCTATACCCTTTTTGATTTTCACCATATCCTAGAAATACACATTCAATTGCTTTTGGAGATAACTTATCCCTTTTGTGTGATAGGACAAAACATTTGCAACCAAAAATACGAAGACGATTGAAATCGGGTGAAAATTTAAAGAGTTTTTCATATGGAGAAGCATTTTTTAACTTAGAAGAGGGCATTCTATTGATTAGATAGATTGAGGTTAAGACGGCTTCAGCCCAAAACTTCTTTGGAATATTCTTAGAAATAAGTAATGTTCTAGCGGTTTCAATAATGTGCCTATGTTTCCTTTCCGCTAGGCCATTTTGTTGGGGAGTCCTAGGACATGACTTTTGATGGCAAATGCCATTTTGGGTTAAATAGTTTTGGAATTCGTGAGATAAGTATTCGCCACCGGAATCGGATCTTAAAATAGATATGTTACTTTGAAATTGATTTTGAACCTTTTTATGAAAATCTTTAAAGAAAGTAAATACTTCCGATTTATGACTAAGGAAATAAATCCAAACATACCGAGTAAAATCATCAATAAACGTGACATAATATGAATAACCCCCTTTAGACATAACCGGAGAAGGCCCCCAAACATCCGAATGCACCAATTCAAAAGGCCTTGATGAAAGAAAAGTTCTAGTTGCAAATGGAATAGACTTCATTTTTCCAAAAATGCAATCTTTGCAATTAATTTCTTTTTCCTTACAAAATTTGTTTCCAAAAGGAAAGAGATACATTTTGGAATAACTTGGATGAGCAAGTCTTTTATGCCAAGTTGCCATGTTTTTTTCTTGGACATAAGAACAAAAAAAGTTTGTAGGGAGATCAAGATGGTCCATATAATATAGGTCTCCCTTTCTATGGCCTTGCCCAATCCGCTTCCCGGACCGGAGATCCTGCACAAAGCAACCATTAGATGAGAAAGATATTTCACATCCATGGTCGGCAATTTGAGAAACCGAAAATAGGTTTAAATTTAGTTTAGGAACAACTCTTACTTTTGGAACACAAAATTTTTGTGAATCTTTAAAAGAACCAATACTTGAAATTTTTAAAAAAGTTCCATCGGCCGTAGAGACACAAGAGTCCTTTGAATTGGTGCAAACATCAACAAGTGCATTTTCATGAGGGGTCATATGAAAAGAAGCTCTGGAGTCAAGGATCCAAGAATACGTACCGGGTGAAGATGATGAAGCAATACCCGCACCCGATATGGAGGAAGAAACTTTTAGCATTTGTTGGAGAGCCATAGATATTTGTCCAAGAGTTTCTTTGATGTCATTGTTCTTGCCTTCATCTTCTTTGGTGGTGGTTTCCTCAAGAGAAGCCACTTTAGGCTTGAAGGTTCCAATAAGCTTAGGACAAGCGGGTCTAATGTGACCCGGCTCATTGCAATAATGACAAACAATCATTTTTCTTCCTCCATTGTAGTTTCCTTGTTTCCCAAAATGAGGAGGCTTATAGGTTCTAACATTATTACCCGGTTTGGATATGGCAAGGACTTCATCAACATGCTTACTCATGCCAAGCCTTGTCTCCTCTTGAGTGATTTCGGCAATAGCATCCTCAATAGGAGGAAAAATAGATCTATGGAGAAGTGAAGATCTCACTTGCTCAAATTCGGGACGTAGCCCAAAAAGAAATTGAAACAATCGCTCTTGTTCCATTTGTTTTTGCCTTAAATCAATGTCTTCCATAGAAACCCATTTTTGCTCCAAGAGAGCCAATTCATCCCATAGTGGGTTTAAAGCACTATAGTAGTCTTGAATGCTAGAATCACCTTGCTTGGTGGTTCTAATCTTTTCTTGCAAGAAGTATGCTCTTGCAAGATCCTTTTGGGTATACATACCCTTCATAAAGGACCAAGCCTCATTGGCTCTACGGAATTTAGCTATATTAGCACATACCTTAAGCTCCACATTATTCATAAACCACGCAAGGATTTTTGCGTGATTGCTTTCCCAATCTTCCACTTCCTTTTGATGACTTTCAATGGCCTTGAGGCGAGCATCTCCTTCAAGAGCCTTTTCTTGACCTTCTTCAATCTTCGTGAGCATAAGCTTAGGTTCCGGAATGGAACCCATGACAAAACCCCAAAGCTTCTTCCCTTTGAGATTATTTTCCATTGCCGATGCCCACATCATATAATTCTTTCCATTGAGCTTGAAAGAAAGGTCAATTTTTGTCTCCATGATGTTGCCAAGAAGTGAGAAGATATCTATTAGATATGAAAAAACACGAACCACACCTTTCCTTCAAGAATCGAGTGGCTCTGATACCATGTAACGAGATATTGCGGAAATATAAAGAGTGCATACAAGCACATACAACAATGAAAAAGAGACAATATCACAAGTCCACGAAGGGACAATACAAGCACAAGCCTTTAAGAAGGCAACAATATACAAAGCCTCTTATTGAAAAGAGAGTGAAGCTCTCAAGCATGAAAAATATACAAGGGGATCACCCCTATTTATACAAAAGGAAGAGGAGAGAGGAGGAGGCAAAATGCCTCAAAAGGGGAGCAAAAAAGGGGGCTCCCATGGAGTCGTTGGGAGCCCCCAACGGTCACATTTGTGACCGTTGGGGGCTCCAACGACTCTATGTTGGAGCCCCTTTTTTATATTTAAAAAATACAAAAAATAAAAGGAAAAAATAAAAAAAGAAAAATACATTTAAATGAAAACTGAAAATAGTTGTTTTCTAAAACAACTATTGTGAAATTACAAAACTACCCCTATCGGGTATTTTGTAATATACAGAATATATATTATATATATATATATATATATTAGATACATTTTAACATACTCCCCTTGTTCCTCTACCCTTTACTGTCCCAGCAAGCAGGGAACCTCGGGCTCCCTGCCTTGTTGCCTTTGTCCCTCTTCTGCAAGGAGCTGAGCTCCTTGCCCACCCTCGTATTTAGGGTCCGGTACCACAACAGGTCTTACCGGACCCGCTTCTCATTTGTATTAGGGCATATTGCTAACGTTCTAAGCATCGCAGGTTGAACGGTGGACCCTGCTCGCCCTTCGTGGCTCGTGCTTGCCTACGCTCAGAGACTATCGCAAACTCGCAACATTCCGAGGTAGGGTAAAGTCGCACAAAGGGAAATAGATGAACCTAATTAAGTTGAAATAATTAAGATGCCCATGCTAGACATGCTTAGAGTTATATTGTTTCTGCATTGCGTATTTTCTTGTTTGTATGCTCATGGGTCGAGGTACAATTTCATTCTTCGAGCATTATTTTGCATAGTTGCTTATGAGTTTGAGGTGTGGTTTCATACTTCTTGAAATACATATGCTCTTGTTTGCTTGCATATATTTTTGCCTGCACGTTTCCTTTGAGTGAAGTACGACTTCGTGTCTCATGTATTACTTATGACCTTATGTGTTTGTCTATCTAAGTGGTCGAGGTATGGTTATGATACATCATGTGTTACTTATGTGCTTTTCGCTCGATGTGCGACATCGCAAGTCGAGAGTTGCTTGTCGTCATGTTATAACCTGCATATGCTCACACTTATGGTAAATATGTACTTACATAAATGTAGTCTTGTGCCTAACCTGATTTCAGTTGTTTTCAAAACACTAGAAGTTGCGCTTGTGCGCTATAGTTTTTTTAAAGAGGGTTTCCTTCTGCGAACCCAATGCTCTTCAAATTGCACAGCTTTTGCAAAGTTAAGTTTTAAGTCCTGCCGGATTGCAAAGTCACATTTGGGCCCTACCAGGTCCACACACTTGGGAGAAATATTTTATAACCCCGATTCGAGTTGTGACCCAATTCGAATAACCCCGATCAGGGGCATGAGCCTATGAGTGAGTGGGGTTCTGTTAAAGGACCCATTTTTCATTTATTAAACCTAGTGTCGCGTGTCGTGTGAATCATGTTGATACTAATATAAATTTTGGATGCAAGATTGATAGTGATGTGCCTTGTGTGAATGACTCAATGTAGCATCGTGGCTTTTAAGGATGAATCATGCCAAATGAGCACTCCTATATTCTTTGGATCGTTATAAAGTTGTGTGTTGGGTGTTCCTTTTGAGAAGCCTACACACCTCCCTTTTTCAGTATAACGTACTTTTAGACATGCACAACATGTTAAGTACTTTGTTGATCAGATGAGAGATCCGAGACGACCTTGCATCATGAAATGTGCAAAATATTGTTGAAATGAATTCAAGACTTATCTTGGCAAACTGTGTTGTATTAATTCTTTTGTAGATAATATCTGTTGGGGTTTCTTTTGTGGAACCATTTCCCTTTCATCGTAGTCGTACTTTTGACAAGTCCGACCGTACTTTTTGACAAGTACGTCTTCTTAAGTTGCGATGATTGGATGAGTAGGTTGTGACAACTTCGATGAGTGCAAATAACAAAATGTTGTGATCACCTAAATAAGTGATGATTCTGCCTTCACCGGCAAGATACTCGAGTTGGGTCGAAAGACTAGAGTATGTAGAATGGGTCTTCAGTTAACTAACCCTGATGTACTCATTCGAACCGCTGACTCCTGTCTGGAGAGGATGGAAAGGTACAAAAACTTTGATGGACAAGCCATTAATGACAGTTACGAGCAAAAGACTCGGCTTCCTCAGTCATCAGAGTTAAGGGAAGGGGACTACCATAATTATCGTAGGTGGTAGCTCTCCATGTTCGGGATGCATCCATTGTTTATGCTGCTTTGGGGACTTCTCTCTTGGTCACCGACCGTCCCCTTAGGTGCGGACTCAGTCAGCTATCCGGGTTATCATAAAATACATAGCATAATAAACCCCCGGATCAGTTTAGGTTGTTTCTAGAGTCGTGCCTTGTGCGTACCCGCTTGGCCAGTTAATATCGAAACATAATTTAAATTCGATCACACAATTTGTTGAATTATGCACGTATGAAGGTTATAGTGTGCAACGAGTTCAATACTTATGGAATTGTGTGTGTGGTTGATGAAGCATTGTATTTTGCTAGTTAAAATTCTTATGCAGTTCTTTGTTTGTAATAGTTAGCCTACTTGTGCCAGTAAAATGCTTGTAATAATTTAGCATTGTGCTCATGATAGTTTGCTCCATGACTCTGCTGAAAGCAAATTGCTATTTAATTGTCTATCTACTTGACATATTAAATTATTCTGCTTAATTATGTTCTATATTGTCCTGTCTATGCACCTACCGGTTTTTAGTGAAACTGACTCATTTTATAGGCAGGTGATGGATAGGTAATACAGTCTGTGATGGCACGATGGCGTGATGAGATCAAGATAGAGCTCTTTCCCTGACGTTTCGCTCCTGAGGACATGTTGGTAAATTTAGTATGAAGTGTATTTCAAAAATTCTTTTTTAATTAAACCTTGAGTTACTAAAATTGTTTTAATAAACTTCTTTTTGGTTTCAACAAATATAATGAGTTGCAAAATCCCATGAACAAATTCTCAATTATTGAAACTGCATTTCAAAACCATTTGATTTTAATAGTTGTGCGGGATTCGACAAAGGAAAGTTTACGCTGTAATGCACTCAAGGTCCATTGACTTGTGGTTTTAAAAATATCATTTTCCGCTGAAGTACTATTTAAACTCTGATAATCGTATGATTTCAAAGCTTTCTAAACTATTCTAAAAGTTACAAGTCCTGGATTTTTAGGGCGTTACATGTGTTTTCGCTCAGCCGCACCATTTTGTTGAGAGGAATTGGCATAAGTAGTTTGGGGTAGAATGCCATGGTCTTGATAAAATTGCAACAAGACTTTTGTTTTGAACTCAAGAGCATTATCAGTGCGAACAATCTTGACAGCAGATTCAAACTGAGTTTTTATTTCAAGAATTAAGGATTTGATAATACTTGGAACTTCAGATCTTTCTTTTATTAAAAACACCCATGACAACTTTGAGAAATCATCGACAATAACAAGATAATAACGACACTGAGTCCTGGTAGGAATCTTACTAGGACCCCATACATCTGCATAAAGAAGTTCAAAAACCTTATGACTGGACTGACTCTGACTAGAAGGGAACAAACTACGATATTGCTTGCCCAACTGATATGCTTCACACTGAAATGATGTAGTAGAAGGAATTTGAGGGAAGACATAACAAAGCTTTGACAATGAAGGGTGACCAAGACGACGATGCCACTGAACAAGACTGGATAAGTGTTCTACTGCAGCATAAACATTGCCCACTGGATGATGTAAGTAGTAGACTCCATTTTCTTCATAGCCTCCACCAAACTTCTTCCCCGTCAGCAAATCCTGAAAATGACAACCCATCGGGTCAAATATCACTCTACAGTTTAGTTCTTTGGTAAGACAACTAACAGAGAGTAAACTTTGAGGAAATGAGGGAGCATGAAGAACATTTTTCAACTGCAAGGAAGAGGATATAGAAATGTTTCCCTGACCAACAACTGGTGAGGAACTCCCATCTGCTAATGAGACCCCTCGATGAACAGTAATATCCTTTAGATCTGAAAAGAAAAACGAATTCCCACACAAATGTCTGGATGCACTAGAGTCAATAATCCACTTACTATCATTCAGATGAAGATGATTCCCTGTTGAGTAGGCCACATCAGCTACAGGCGAAGAGGAGCTTGAGGGACGAAGAGCTATCAACTCATCATATTCTGATCGACTAAGGGTGATATTGTCACTTGCAGAAGCATTGTCATTTGCATTTGCTACCTCTAGTGTAGTAACATTTACTTTCAGAACATTATGCTTTGATGAAAAAGGGGTTGGCCGGCCATGCTTATCCCAGCAACGATCTTCTAAATGTCCAGATTTTCCACAGAAGGTACATTGAAGTTTGCCTTTGCCTCCAATACCTCTTCTACGACCTCGTCCTCTAATATTCTGAATATTTTCACGTCCATAACCAAATGAGACAGCTAGAGCAGATGACTGGGACACAGGGTCAGATTGTGGAAGAGAAATCACAAGTCTACTCAGACGATTGTATGCATAAGCAAGAGTAGGTACATCGGATCCAGTCAACATTTGTACTTTTGCAACAGAGAATTCTGAAGATAAACCTGTGAGAAACCAAACTACCATAGTTTGTTCTTGATGATCCTTTTGCTGCGAACAACACAGAGGCTTGTGGGCATTGAGTCTTTCAAACGCTGCTTTGACGGAGGCATAATACTGAGCCAAGGTTTGATCTTCGTGTTTCACGATCATGCGTCAACCAATTCTACGACCACACCCGACTATTCAACCCACATCAGAAACAATGGAAAAATCAGATCAGAAACATAGATCTGAGAAAGCCAGAACAACGTCAAACACATCTTGTTTATGGTCTGATTTTAGCAACTGCACTCGACACATAAATCCCACGACAGCAAAAAAAACTACTTCCACGAAACAGAAATCACACCAGCTGCTTCCATAACATAGAAATCACAAAAAAAAACTTATCAACATGCTGCTTCCACGGCACAACAAATAAAAAGATTATCAACAACTGCTCCCACGAAATCTGTTTTACGGCAAGACAACAAAGGAACGCAACTCTGCCGTAACACCCAACTTTGCTGCAATCGATCCAGTTGTCACGCTATCACCGTGATCTGTAGATCTGATTACAGATCTGTGTCATGACATTAGTCAGACATCAGATCTGTGATCAGATCTATGCAATTAGATAAAAAAAATAACCACACCTGTTTACGATTTGGTGTAGATCGATCACGCTCTCAGGTTCCCGAGATCCACTGCTTTGATACCATGTGGAGACTTGAATGAGGTGCACCAAAACCGAGGCAGAGAGAGAGAGAGAGAGAGAGAGAGAGAGAGAGAGAGAGAACTCGTTAATTTCATACTTAGGGCTAATCTCCTCTAAGTTAAATAGAGAGAAGCCAATATAAAAAATTACATACAAGTCCCTCCTTAATTATGAAATATCAAATAACCTACTTTTTAAGAAAGCTTAAGCTTAAAACCTCAATAGACAATTAGTCTCAACATGTTTAAAGAGAGAAAATGAGAAATGACAAGAAGGATGAGGTAGAGAATAGGTGATGATGACTAAAAAGAATAACTTGCTACTTGTTCCTTCTTCTTTTTTCTTAATGTTTAAAGTGTTCTGTCATAGCTAAAATCTTGGGAACCACTAACTCCATAAAGGTATGAAAACTTTTTTTGCTCCTAAAATCCTGTTTTTTCATTGTTAGTGTTCATGAAGAGGGTATCAACTGGTTATGGATTAGACATTGCATAGGAATACTAGGAAGGAAAGAAAGGAAGAAGTGAGAAAACTGAAAAATGCATGGAAGGAAGATTAAGGTAAGGATGAGAGAATAGATTAAGGTTTGATTAAGGCTGAAGCAAATCAAATAACAGATGATTTAATGAGAATTTACTGCATGCCATTCTAGTACCGTGCCAAAACTCCAAGTAGTGCCTGCCAAGGTTGTAAACTGCTTATGGATCACATATGGGCCTGGGCTTAAAATAGGATACTATTGAAAAATCCTATTTTTTAACAAAATATCAATTTTTTTAAAAAAATATATAGAAAAATTATAAACAGTTCATAATGAAATAAACATTGGTATTGTCTACAAAATAAATCCATAATATCACTAATCAAACAATTATGAACTGTATACAACATGGAATGTTTAATAATCAAGAAAATTATGAATGGCATGAACATTTCACAAGTTTAAAAAGGTGTATTGCATGCCCTGTATCGTACGATATAGGGTGTCTACCGGATGGTACATCCAATACAGGTACATTACACACTCGTATCGTCATACGAGTGTGCATCGTATCACATGGATCCATAGTTAGGATACATATCATTGTTCATAGTTAGTATCACTACAATGCTTACAATACTGGTGCCTCCATAAGAGAAGGAGCTTGTTGGACAGGAGAGGAACATCCAGTCTTTTGGAATAATTGGATGACTCTTAACACTGACATTAAATCCTGTATATTCTTTAATGTTATCCATTAGTTTGTGTATTTCACTAGAGCTGAACAAATGTGATCACATACTTGCCTTATGTGCAAGCATTTTTGACCCTGAAATGGAACTCCAAAGTGATTGCATATAGGGGTGATGTTCTGAACTGGATCATGCATATGCCACTTTTAGTGATCTAAATCTGAATGTTTCATTCATTGGTTTTCTTATTTGTTGTTTATCTTCATATTTTCTTAAAATCTATCCTTTTATGGTTCAATTTTACTTTTCGGATTGTTTAAAGCCTCTCTCTCATCACCATAAAATGTAGTTCTGGCCTTTAATTTCAAGGGATAATGTGTTGACAGGTTTCAGGGTTCTAGAAGAGACATTCTGAGATATGGAAGCTTGGCTGTTGCTGTCTCTTGTTTTGTATTTGCAGGGACGCATTGGAAGGTATTGCTTTGGTTTATGCTCAATCCTACATTATTTCTTAAGAGATGAAATCAACATATTTGTTTTTATCTGCGATGGATGTGACTTTATGATCTTTTGTGCAGGCAATGCAGTATGCATCTCCAAAAAGTATTTTGAATTTGTTATTTGGGACTAGCAATCCCTTCCTTTCCCGAAGTGATGGTATGCCTTGTTTCTTGAATGACTTGATTGTTGTTGATCATTTTTATTGGGCTCATGTAAAAGAAGAAATATTTGAAATTATTGGTTTTGTTATCTATAGATGAATTATTAGATATTCCATGTTAATTCTCTTATGAACTATAATGGTTCTAACGCCTAATGATGGGCTAGTTTCACTTTGAGAGGCTAGGACAAGCAGAAAATGCCAGATATAAAAAAGAATGGCGCCATAAACGTTTAGGAAAATTATTTAAGTTGCATATGTCATGCACCCTATTCTTTACTCCAATATTGGCAAACTGGAAGGGTGTGTGTGTGCATGCACATGTGTGCATGCACATGTGTGCATGCACATGTGTGCATGCATATACATGTACACATGTGTTGCAACCCACCAAGCATGCGGCTCCCCAATGGCCACACATGCCCATGGTGCCTAGCTCAGTTTTTGTGGCCTAAATACCCCACTTGGGTTTGACTAAACAAACATGTGGACATCTTAGCACTCAAATTGTGCTCCCTAATGTTAAGTTGTATATGTATATGTATATATATATATATATTTGTTTCATATTGTACACACACATATATATATAATGATGTAATAGGTAAATACCCTTTAGGGGTATTTTCATCATTTTACTCATGTAATAGTACTGTTCATTAGGAACAAATTTTTTTTCTTATTTATTTTTTACTTTCTATTTTAAAGTCTTTTTTATGAAGAGCATGGGCTCTATGGTCAAAAGACCGTAGAGTCGTTGGGGGCTCCCCAACAGTCACATTTGTGACTTTTGGGAGCTCCCAACTGTTAAGATTAATGTAATATAAGTATATATATAATGTATATATATAATGTATATATTGTAATAATATATATTGTAAATATATATAATATATATAAGAGTCAAGTCAAAGCTAGTTTGACTTGCTCCTAATGGCTAGAACTCTAGCCGTTGGGAGCTCTCTCTCATTCTTTAATGAGAGAGGACTTCCCTTCTTTATACTACTCTTTTTCTCTCCTCTACTGTTCTCTATAAAAGGGTATGGGTGTGTGCCTTGTAAAGCGAGAGAGTGATGGGTAGTATTAGGTATTTAAATGTGTTTAGAGAGTTATGTAGTGAGGAACTTATGTAATTTTTCTTTTTATATCTCTAGTGTTCATTATGACTAGAGTTATTTAATGTAATTTTCCTTTGTCCGTTATGAATAAAATTGTTCATTCACTTTTTCATGTAACCTTTTAACTCATGTTTTTATCAAAATGTTTTATGTTCTTGGAGACCATTATGGACTGCATTGGGATCTGTGTCATTTCATGACACCAACGACTCTATTGAGAGCTCCCCAATAGAGCCCCATGCTCTCCCTTTGTGTATAAATAAGGGCTAAACCATAATTTTAAAACTCGGTAACTCGTCACTCGGCTCGTGCTTGAGTGACTCGTGACTCGGCCAGGTCAACTCGGTGACTCAGTCGGGTCATGTTCACTTTATATTTTATATAAAATATATAAATATATGTATATCTTATGATTATTATCTATATTTTGTAGTATTTTACCAATATATTATATATAATATACATTATATATTTTTATAATATATTTATATATAATATACATAATATTTCTATTATATTTCATATAATTTATGCATATATATATATATATATATATATATATATATATATATATATATGCATGATTCGCCCATGACTCAGCCGAGTTTTGTTAAAGGCGAATTAAACTTGGTTTTTGACCCGATGACTGGGTGATTTAGGTCGAGTCAACTGAGTCACCGGGTCAACCCGACAAGTTTTTAAACTATGGGTTGAACCCCTCTCTTGTATTTAATGCTTCTCTTAAGCATTTATGCTCAATAAAGATGAATATTTTTTATATTTTATATTTCTCTATTTAGTTCCTTAATGTGTTATATGCACTTAGTGCTTTTGTTGTTGTCCCTTGTTGGCTATTGTTTTGTCCTATAGTGGACTTGTGTTTGTGCACATTGTTATTGTGATCTTGTAAGCCCTTAGTGGCATTAGTTTGTGCTTATGCACTTTTGGGATTTTAATCTTGTAAAGCCCTTAGTGGCATTATTTTTGTATTTTTCTCTATTGCATTACACCTAAGAACCCCCAATACATTCTTTACGTGCTCAAGATGATCCCCCCCCCGCTCCCATGACTTACTATAGACAATATGTCATTAAAGAACACTAAGACATGCTTGCACAACATAGACCAGAATACATCATTCACAATATATTGGAATGTTGTCGGGGCATTTGTTAGCCCAAATAGCATCACAAGAAACTCATAATGATCCTCATGGGTCCGGAACATCGTTTTTTGGATGTCCTCATGAGCCCCGCCCCCATGACTTACTATAGACAATATGTCATTAAAGAACACTATGACATGCTTGCACAACATAGACTAGAATACATTATTCACAATATATTGGAATGTTGTCAGGGTATTTGTTAGCCCAAATAGCATCACAAGAAACTCATAATGATCCTCACGGGTCCAGAACGTCGTTTTTTGGATGTCCTCATGAGCCATTCACACTTGGTGATAGTCGGATCGAAGTTCCAACTTAGTTAAGTAGGCGGTTCCATGGAGCTCATCAAGTAACTCCTCAATCATCAAAATGTGAAACTTGCCTTTGATGGTAATCTCATTAAGCGTGCAATAATCAACACAAAATAACCATGCCCCATCCTTCTTTTTCACCAAAAGCACCGGGGAGGAGAAGGGGCTCACACTTGGCTGTATGATGCCTTGCTCCATCATCTCCACAAGTTTCACAATTTTATCCTCTTGAGTGTGCATATCGATAGGGCCTCACATTTATTAGCTCACACCCTGGTTTGAGTGGAATTCTATGGTCTTGGGATCGAATAGGGGGCAATCCCTTTGGCTCTTAAAATACATCAAAAAATTGGCACAAGATGGTAGCTAGATCAGTCGACACATGCAGAAGGAGGTCGTCATCCTTATTGGCTCCAACCGCTTAGACGGTGAGCAAGTAGGCATATTGGGTGCCTTTAAGCAACTTGAGGGCCCCCTTAGGCTCCACTTCGGTGGCTGTTGGAGCTCTTAAACCTGAGAGCTTCACCTCCTTTCTATGATTTTGGAAGCACATCTTCATGGAGGAAAAGTCCCAAGCTACCTTGCCCAAGCTCTTCAACCAATGTATCACAAGCACAACATCCATCCCATGCATCGGTACAACAACAACAACAACTACGCCTTCATCCCAAAACAATTGGGGTCGGCGATATGAACCAAAAAAGAAAATCATTCTAGGTCTTCCACATGAATCCTTCTCCTCCAATCATTTCTATCCAATGCCATGTCCTCAGTGAGGTTCAAAGCAATCATATCCTTACCTATCATCTCCATCCAAGTCTTCTTAGGCCTACCCTGACCTCTTTTAACTAATATATTTTCCCATTTCTCCATCCTTCTAACTGGAGCATTATTAGGCCTTCGCCGAATATGTTCAAACTACCGTAAACGATTCTCTCTCATCTTATTTTCAATGGATGCAACGCCTACCTTCTTACGTATCTTCTCATTTCGAATCTTATCTTTTATTGTATTTCCACACATCCATCTAAGCATACGCATCTCAGCTACACTCATTTTTTGAATATGATGTCTCTTGGCAGCCCAACATTTCGTACCATATAGTAAAGCGGGCCTAATAGTCGTCCTATAAAACTTTTCCTTCAACCGCAATGGCATTCTACGATCGCACAACACTCCAGTTGCACTTTTCCATTTCATCCACCCAACCTTTATCCTATGATTTACATCTCCATCAATTTCTCCATACTTTTGAATGATAGATCCAAAATATTTGAAACAGTCATCCACCGATATTTCTTGCTCACCAAGCTTCACTACACTCCCATCACTACTTCGTTGCTTACTAAACCGACATTTCATATATTCTGTCTTACTCTTACTCAACTTAAAACCTCTTGCTTCCAATGTCTGTCTCCATAATTCTAACTTAGCATTAACCCTAGCTCTAGACTCATCAATCAAAACAATATCATCAGCAAAAAACATACACTACGACACATTTTCTTGAATTGATCTCGTAAGCTCATCCATCACTATAGCAAATAGGAAAGGGCTTAATGCAGATCCTTGATGTAACCCAACCATTATAGGAAAATTGGTTGTCACCCCTCCACAAGTGCGGACATTGGTTACTACTCCTTCGTACATATCTTTAATTATACTAATGTACTTGAGAGAAACACCTTTCTTCATCATTGTTCACCAGAGAACATCCCTAGGTATTCTATCGTATGCCCTCTCCAAATCAATAAAAACCATATGCAAATCTTTGTACCTCTCTCTATATCTCTCAATAAGTTGTCTAAGAAGATGTATAGATTCCATAGTTGATCTTTCAGGCATAAAACTAAATTGATTCTCCGATATCATGACAACCTTCTTCAACCTATACTCAATCACCCTCTCCCAAAGTTTCATAGTATGACTCATGAGTTTTATACCACGATAGTTTATGCAATCTTGTATATCACCTTTATTCTTATATAAAGGCACCAAAGTACTCTTCCTTCACTCATTAGGCATCTTATTTGTCTGTCAAATCTTGTTAAAAAGATTTGTCAACCATTCTAAACCTTTCTCACCCAAGCATTTCCGAGCCTCGATAGGTATACCATCTGGGCCAACTGCCCTTCTTGATTTCATTTTCTTCAAAGCCTTTGCAATTTCTTTCTTTTGAATCTTGCGCATGAAGTCACAATTCATCTCATGAAAAGGAATGGAGAAGTCTCCAAGATCCTGAGCATGACTTCCATTAAATAGCTTATCAAAATAATCTTTCCATCTCTCCTTAATCTCCTCATCTTTGACTAAAACCCTTTGCATTTCATCTTTGATACATCTAACCATACCCAGATCCCTCGATTTCCTATCTCTCATCTTTGCAAGTCTATAAATATCCTTCTCGCCCTCTTTGGTATCCAACTTGTCATAAACCTTCTTATATACCTTATCCCTCGCGTTTCGAACTACTTTTTTAGCTTCCTTCTTTGCTATCATATACTTCTCCAAATTCTCATTATCACGACTCTTAGATTTCTATAACACTCTCTTTTAATCTTAATAGCTAATTTGACATCCTCGTTCCACCATGATGTATCCTTTCTTAGCGGTGCACCGCCTTTAGACTCACCCAATACCTCCTTAGCTACCTTTCTCATGCCACCTGCTATCTTATTCCACATTGATTCTGAATCCTCCTCGAGACACCAATCAACTTCCTTAACTACCTGCTCTACAAACATTCCTTATTTAGTTCCTTTCAGTGCCCACCACTTAATTCTAGGATTTATCCTATGTCTATACCTTTTGCAGCATTTTCTAATTCTAAGATCTAAAATTAAGACTCCATCCCATGCATCGGTATAACATAGAAATCTACAATAAAATTTGACTATGAGAGACAAGAGACATCAATCATGTTGCATGTGTTAGGCAGTCTAGAAATGGTCTAAACATCTACCTCAACTTGAAGCAATTCACTGATTTCCCTCCACTATCGATGCAATTTACTTGCATATTTCATTATTTTCTCTGGTTGTCTAATGGAATGCAATACACCTACTTGGGTGCGTTGGCTTCTAACCTATGCCAAATGGTTTTATAATCCCATGGGTATGTGTAGTTTGTTTAAGTGAAATTCACCTTCACTAAAGTGGTTGACTAAAGGTGGATTAGTTGGTGGGTTGATTGGTAGCCGCAACAATTGGAGTTGTCTTATCTGCTTGAAAGCTTTCCTTCACATCTGGACTATCCAAATTCCTTGTTAATGTTCCTACTTCCTAGGCTTGGAGGGAATTTCTATCTCTAAGGAATAATGTCTTCGTGTTAGAGCCACCTTACTTTCACTCCATCATCCCATCCCTGCGGCATGGGTTGGTTGCTCTATCACAAAAGACGAGAGGTCTTCTACCATTTTGGTGAAGGACACCAACATTGCCAAGAAAGCCTAGAGTAGAAATTAACCCTCATGGAGACCTATGTCACATGGATGTGGATGCGGATGTGGGTACGGGACACGATGCGGAAATACTTGATACAATATGACAAATTTCAAAAATTAGGATTCGGGGACACGATTGTACATATATTATATATACTTATATATAATATATATTATACATTAACATATTTAAAAACTATATTTATAAGCATATTTTGATCATGTCAAGCATGTCCGACACTGCGTTGATCATGTTGGGCATTGTGTCGTATGTGTTGAGCATATCGGACACGATGTTGATCGTTTCCTAGGTGAATCACGTGTCCCATGTCTGAGTCCATGTTGTGTTGTATCAACATGCGATTTGCCTTCTAAGTGGCGTGTCCCTGTGACCAGTGACAAATCTCGCGAAAATATTGCGAGAAATTGCCCAAAAAAAGGTAATTTCTCTCAAGCTTTTTTGTCAAAACCTTAAAACACAATATTTATGTTTTTATTAACTACTTATCATGAAAAAATCATGTGGTTTTTATTTTTTAATATTTTTTATTTATATTTCCTTGTAAAAATTTATTTTGTATATTTTAATTTATTTTTTATTGCTGGGATTTTGCCAAAAAATGCGAGATTTTAAAAAAAAATCCAATTTCTTGTGAGTTTTTGGCTGCCGATATTTTGCCATTTTTTTACTTTTGTCACTATGCCTGTGACAGATGAGACAAATGGCTGCTGCGGAAACACAATGCAATACATTAAACTAATAATTTTGAAGAATACCATGGGATGTTAACTAGAAATGCTATTTAATAAAAATTTAATTAAATTTTATATAGATTTATGAAGTATGAACAATGAATGGAAAGATAGCAAGCAAGAATACTTTCATTGTCCAGCATAAACTTGTTATTTATTTTTTTTTGTTGAATTTCACAATAAGAATGACACTACAATCTTTTTCGTTTTTCTTTGGGTTTGTGTTTTTCATGCGTGGTGATGTTTAGGAGTAAATTGACATTCGTTTAAATTTTATGTGTTTAATCCATATTTTGGTAGCATTATTTGTTACTTGTCAGCTAACTGCTCGATCTGTTGGTAATAGGAGAATATGAATCTAAGCGGACAAAGCAGCTTATGAAATATCTATATGATGTGGAATTCAGGTATTTGACAAATTTCAAACTGTTATGAAATTGCTTTTCAGCAATTTCTGCTTAACAATTGGTGTTTTATCACCATAGAGGTAACAGAGTGCCGGAGTTCCCATCTAAGCTGGATTGGCTGAATTCTGCTCCACTTCAATTTTCTCGGGTAATTTTCTCATTTATAATTTAGAAGGGATGACTCTATACATGCTGTTGCCCACAAATATGTTAAATTGTAATATAGATTTTGTCTTCTTTGTATATATATATATATATATATATAGAGAGAGAGAGAGAGAGAGAGAGAGAAAGAGAGATACATATACATATATATTTCATATATATATGTATATGTATCTATCTAACTATATATATAAATATTTATAAATACCTGATAGAGGGTATAACAGTTTCTTTAATTTTCCATTTTTATTTATTTTTACCTTTTTAATTCTTTTTATGTAATCTGTCATCAGCTGAACACTGTCAGCTAATGACAGACTGTGTGCAGCAGTCTGTCAACTAATGACAGACTGTGTGCTGCACAGTCTGGCAGCTAAGAGACGTTGGGTACAGCCCAACGACTCCCTCTCTTTTACACCCTCTATAAATAAGGGCTTCTCAGCCCATTGTATCATTATTTCAAAAAGGGGGTTTTATCCCCTAGTGTTCATAAATGAAATAGTGCATTTTATGCACTTTCTTGCGTTTGTGGTGTGTAGTATTTGAATGCTACTTTGTGCTAGCCTACGTGTGTGTATGTTTGAAATATCAAGTTATTTAAAAACTTGATTGTTTGTAAGGCTCTTCACAAAATATTCTTCTGTGTTTTATCGCTTTTTGCTTTATATACAATTAAGCAGGTCTTATTGGGGACTCAAGGTTGATGAGTAATCGGTTGGAGCCTCACATCATAATCTTCCTCATGGATCTTGAGTTTCAGTTCCTTGCTTGTGTAAAAACTAGAAATATATAGCTATGCATGCGCAGTTGAAACTTATTGAGAAATAGATTGTGTGTTTGTATATATGTTTGTATATTTCATGTGATACGTACACATGCACACATATCTAAAAAAGAAACTGGAAGATTAACTCTTGAGAAGAAATATCAAACATTTGATGTTCTCCATTTGACTGTGTTATTGGTTATCTGCACAAGTGGATGACTAGTGTAGGCTAGCGGATAACCGAGATAAAGTATTGGTGATGAGCATGTTGCCCTAATGGAATTTGCAGATTTGTAATAGTTCTTAAATTGAAAGAACACAATACTCCAAGAAGCCATAGTTGCATCTCACAAACTGCAGTCTTAAATACAAAAATTCAGTTAGCCAGCCACTTGGCTCTAATTAAAATATTCCAAGATACCATTGAGGCTTTGATTTCCCCTCTCTGCTTTTGCTAGTTCAGTATATTCATTTCCTTTTAGTTGTGAACTTGTGTAGGCTGTATAGCTAGCTGCTTAGCTCTATTTAATTGTCAATTGGGTATGATTTGCATATTTTTCTTTTGGGATATAATTCTATCGGGCTTTGGAAGTTTTCTTTGTTCAGTTCATAGTTAGCAAACTCATGACTTGGATTTGGATCGCCCGACCCTTGACTCGCGAGTCAGCGGGTCAACTTGGTAACTTGGATGAGTTAGGACTGCATTTTCTAGTGTTAAGATATGGAAAAAAACCAAAATCCATACTGTATAATCACTAAATTTAGCACATCAATGACCAAGTTATATAAGTATTCAGCTATACATAACTGTTAATATTTATGATTTAAAAACATATGGTTCTTTATGACAAGTATTCTTTTATAAACATTACACATTAAAACCACAAAATGCATGACACAAAACACATGAGAAGCATGTGGATCAATGGTCCTGAATCGGTGACCCAGTTAGGGTCCTATCCCAGTCGACTCAGGATCTTTATAACAAGTATTCTTTTATGAACATTACACATTAAAACCACAAAATGCATGACACAAAACACATAAGAAGCATGTGGATCAGTGGTCCTGAATCAGTGACCCAGTTAGGGTCCAATCCAAGTCGACTTGCCGGGATTGCCAACTGTTGTTCAGTTACAACTTAATAATGGTGTCTGAGAATGGACATTTTAAGTCATTTAGAAATTATTTGTTAAAATTAATGAAGTACCTTAGCTCAAAATTGAGCTCAATCTTGATATAAATCTTTCTGACAAAATCAAACCATCAAACCAAGCTCAAGCTTCTTTAAACTGATATTTGCATGCATGTTTTTTATTTTCCTCCATGATCTCTCTCTCTCTCTCTCTCTCTCTCTCTCTCTCTATATATATATATATATATATATATATATATATATATATATATATATATATATATATAAAATCTGTTGGGGGGCAGATCGTGTAAGTGATATTAAACTTATTTAAAGAAATGAAAAGAAAAGGTTGTGATAAGATACCACATACCTTGAGGACACAACTCATATGAAGCACATGTGAAGTTACTTCGGTGAGGATAATGCCTGCTCCTTTTCTACAAGAGGTAATGTAACGCCCCCAAAATCCCGGACTTGTAACTTTTTAGGAAAATTTTGGAAGTCTTGTAATCATTCTTTTATTAGAGTTTAAAATAACAGTTCAGCGGAAAAAGGTGTTTGAAATAACAAGTCAACGGGCCTTGGGCACATTACAGGTGAACCTTTTCCGTTACATAACGAATTTGTAACTCTGTATATTCATTGAAATCAAATAGATTCAAAATGAGGTTTTACAGTTTATACGAAAAGTGGAATTTAAAAGAAACCCTTATAACAAAAATGGTCTCAAGAGCGAAACGTCAGGGAAAGAGTCTCATCTTGATATCATCACGCCATCGCTTGCCGTACCGACCTAATCATCACTTGTACCCATGAAACGAGGTCAGATTGATAAAAATCTAGTAGGTGCATAGATATAATAATTCAGAACAAGACTAACAAATGCGTAGTTTCATTCGTGATATGCAGTTCAGATTAAGCAAAAATGGGCATGCTAATCTTGTTTCTGTATCGTTCCAATTTTATCAATTGTCTTCGAAGAGTAAGCAAAATGAGCATGCTAACAAAATTCAACACCAAACTAATATGTACGTTGTTCCTTTCACGGTATACAAGTCAAAATAAATATAATGAATATGATAACTTTGTTTCAAAATTAGCTGTCCTGAGGGTACGCATAGGAGAAATGTAGAAACAACTGAGACTGCCCGGGGGCTTGTTATGCTATGTATTTTGATACCTCGTACAACTAGCTGAGTCTGCTCCTAAGGAGACAGCCAATGACCGAGAGAGAATTCCTTAGAGGTCACTCGTTTAGAGGTCACTCGTTCAAGGGGATGCATCCATACTTCTGCAGAAGTCATTGGGACCTACCACCTAGGATAATTTTTGGTAGCCCAGTCCCCTAACTCTGATGACTTGGGACACCGAGTCATTTGCTCGAGGAGTGGTTGTTAACAACCTATGCATCAGAGTTTTTGTACCATCCCATCCTCTCTCTTGATGGAACCAAGAGACGAATGACTACGTTAGGTTCTATTTTAACTGACGACCCATTCTATATGCTCTAGTCTTTCAAATCAACTCAAGCATTTTGCTTGTGAAGGCGATGATCACCATTTATGTGATTTTTATTTCATCATTGTGCATTTGCACGTTACGAGGTTACCATAAACCTCTCACCCAATCATCGTAGTACTAACATGTCGCGCATGTCTGATAGTACCGCTACGATGAAAAATGTATTAGTTTCTCAGCAAGAAACCCAAACATCATTTAGAAATTTCAATGTTCCGTTTATCACTATTTATGTGATTTTCTTTTTATCATTTTGTATTTGCATGCTATGAGGTTACCATAAACCTCTCATCCAATCATCGTAGTACTAACATGCCGTGCATGTCTGATAATACTGTTATGATGAAAAGGGTATTGCTTTCTCAGAAAGAAACCCCAACACTATTTTTGAAATCTTAAGTCTCATGCTTTAGGCCGGGGATATTCGAGTCATTCAGATATCACAACAAAAGACCGTATGTACCTCTTAGGGCTACGCAGGGTTGATGAAAAGACCTGGTTGCGAATAGACAACCCACTAGATATTCGTTTTTGCTTTTCGAAACAACGAATATTTCAAACATTGAAATGTTGCATGAAATCCCTTTTTTAAAAGTCTGGGCGAGCCTACGTAAATCTATGTCTTTAAAAGCAAGCATGAGCCTGTGCACATTACAGCGCGGCGGCGCAGTATATGTATATCAAAACTTAAGCCTGTGCATATTACAGTGCGACGGTAATGTAAATGACATAAAGCAAGACTCGATGTGTGAAACCACACATCAAGCTAAATAAATTGTGTAAGCAGTGCACGATGTACGAAACTGTACATTGGCTAAATAAATTGCGTGAGCAGTGCATGATATACGAAATCGTACATTGGTTAAATAAATTACGTAAACAGTGTACGATGTATGAAACCGTACATCGGCTAAATAAATTGTGTAAGCAGTAGCCTGTGCACGTAACAGTGCGGCGGCAAAGTAAATGACATAAAGCAAGACTTGATGTGCGAAACCACACATCGAGTTAAGTAAATTGCGTAAGCAGTGTACGAGGTACGAAACCGTACATCTGCTAAATAAATGCGTAAGCAGTAGCCTGTGCACATAACAACGATGCGGTAAAGTAAATGACATAAACTTAAATGGACAAGGATTGACAAAACTGCGTCCTTGAGTTAAAAGCATATATATATATATGTTAGAAGTGTTCTGCCATTGTCCTCGTATGCAATTTCCCCCTACCTCGGAGATTGTCGGATTCGCTGACGATTTCAAGCGTAGGTTATCAAGGGATTTTGCCTTGGTGCATGTGTCACGTCCATTGCGCCGATCGGGTGCGCTAAAAACGTATTTTATTGCGTTGCAAAAAAAATGATGCAATAATTTAATTTAATAAAAAAAAGCAACGTTTTGTGTCGCACGGGTCAAACCCGAACCTGTTTCGAGCCGATCGGGCTGAGCCGGGCTCATGCCATGGGTGAGCCAATCTGGACTCGGTGTTAGCTAGCTCAGCTCGGCTGTGTCCGACCAGCAAAAGGCGGGGACCGAGCTGAGCTCGGTAATGATCAAGCTCAACTCGGTCAGGCCTACCCAGCATGACTGGGCAGGCCACAATCGAGATACAGGGCAGGAGGGCGCTGCCCTCCTACTACTGCGGTAAAAAAGAGAGGACAGGAGGGTGCTTCCCTCTTGCAGCTGTCAAATAAGAGGGGGGACAGGAGGGCGCTGCCCTCCTGCGACTATCAAAAGAAAGGGAGAGGTGGGGACAGTCGGCATCGCCCAAATGGTGGCACCGGCTGCTGTGTTTAGGCATCAGGAGCTGAAAAGAGGAAGAAGAAGGTAGAAGGGATGCAAGGCCCTTGGTGGTTGCCGACTGGAGAGGGGTGACGCAGTGGGGAGGTGCCGCTGCTCACAAAAGGGGTGGCATAGGGGAGCTGTTGTTGCTCACGCAAGGGGTGACACCTTGTGGTGCCGCTGCGTCTGGGTGGAGGTGGGAGTTGGTTGCTCCCGTCTTCAGCAGAGAGAGAGAGAGAGAGAGAGAGAGAGAGAGAGAGAGAGAGAGAGAGAGAGAGAGAGAGAGAGGTGGCTCCATCAGGGCTGCCTCTGGCTGAGCTGGGCTCGACAAAAGAGGGAGGGCAGGAAGGCGCTGCCCTCCTGTTGGGAAAAGAAGGCAGGAGGGGTGGCGCCCCTTCTCTACCTTGATTTACAGAAAAACAGAGAGGGGCCAGGAGGGTCGCCCCCTCCTGCATGCGTAAACAAAAAGGGGGACAGAGACGTTAATCAGAGAGGAGGGGTGGGGGAAACCACCACAGAGGGAGAGAGAAAGAGAGCAGGGAGAGAGGAAGAGAAAGAGAGAGACGAAGCTGTGTACTTGAGGGAGGCGGCACCTTCGGCGAAGCTCCGACGTGATGAGGGGTCCCGACGAAGGGGAGCCCAGCGAGAGGGGGAAGAAGACGAGAGACGAGAGGGAGGTTTCGTTAGGGGATCAGGGTCTTGCAGAGAGAGGGGGTTCCCGACGGGTGATCGGGTTTCAGCTGAGAGGGAGACGGGAGTCGAGAGGGTGGCCGGCAAGTCGGGAGATTCAGGTGCAGGCGGGCGGTTGGGGTTGCAGCGAGTCGAGGAGGGAGGGTTTCGCAGGGGAGCTCGGGTCCTTGAAGACCCTTTTAAAAAGAAAACCCCCCTTGTGGGGTGTTTAAATAGAAACACGGGGGGGGGGGGGGGGGGGGAATTCGTGGACCCGGATGCTGTCTGATCCAACCTAGATCCAAAACAATTTTTTTTTATTTTTTTGGAAAAAAAGAGTCTTTACAGGTAATCCATGATTTATTGGCTCCTTGTCGTGGTTCCAGTGATTTAGATGACCAAATCGTTGCAGTGCTTATGATCTGATTGAAGTTCTCCATTGAAGACATAGGTGGCTTGCATTTTGTGTTTCTTCTTTATGTATTTGTTTTTTGAAATGTAAATGTTTTACTGTTAAGAGAGTGTCATATGATGTATTTTTCTTCTTTACCAGTCTTGTACAGCATTGCTTTGAGCAATAAGATGCAAAGATATTGTTCAATTCATGTTCTATGTGCACAGGACCTGAAAGGGAAGGTGGTTCTGTTAGACTTTTGGACATATTGCTGTATAAATTGTATGCATATCTTGCCAGATTTGGACTTCTTGGAAAAGAAGTACAAGGATGAACCGGTAATTTGCTGTCTCACACTGTTGCTTCTTTGTTAATTTATTTTTGAGGTAACTTGTTTGCATTCTGTTAGTACTCAAAGTGGCTATCTTGGTATCTGGTTCTTGGACTTTTAGAAACTTCAATACAAATTGTCACTTCTATGGAGATTATTGAATTTATAGAGTAAAAAAAAGGTTGCTTTATGGTTTTATCTTCAAGCAAAAACTGCGATTGGCGTTGTTTCTGAGCGTGCTATTCATCTCCTATTTTTATTTATTATGTGGGCTTACATCTTACATATCTTAGAGTTTGTTTCAATTTGCAATGTAATCCAACTTCTGTATAGTCTCAGCTGACAATAAAATTTTTGTCTTTTGGCATAATCTTCTAATTTCACATTCATTAATTGTCTTGAGAGGGACAAAATGTGGACTCAATTTATAAATATTTTTAGTGCAGTTTACAGTCTAAACTTAAGCTAAATCTGATGACTAGGTATGATTATTGGACTGTTTATGCACACATTGCTACTTTGGGCACCGTTGGTGCATCTGAGCAAACATTGTGTTATTCAATGAGAAATGTGACAATAGACAAAATTATATTGATACCCATTTAGAGGATGTTAGGTTTGAAATATGATGTTTGCATAAACATGAAATTTTGTATTCACAGAAACTACATGTGTGCACTGAACAATATCAGCTAATTTGTTTATAAAGAGATTTTAAGGAAGGGACAAAAAGAATAAGTGGCAATTGCTTGAGCACACAAAAATGTGTGCATACAAACACACAAGCACACACGTAGTTAAACTTAGTGCTTGTGTTTATTTAGGAAAGAGAAAACTGGCAAATGATTTATGACCACATCCAGTGGATTTTAAAACCTAATCCCTCTTTATTGCTACATGTACATAAGTGACAACACCTTCCAACTGCATCTTTTCTATTAGCCACACAAGTGCATGTGACCCCAACATCATAGTGTTTTGTTTTGGAGATTCTCACTACTCATATGTAATCAGCATGGCTTGTTTTAGTGATGCAATACTAAATTACATCCTGCTTTTGTGGTTTCAATACAATTTACCAGACACTTGTGTCCCCACTTCTTACTGCTCTTTCATCATTCTTGGTATTGTCAATAGTTGGCACCAAAAACGTTGTTTATCAACCAGTCATTTTCCTACTCCTTTGAAGTCTGTGTAATTGAACTTTGCCACAATTTTGAGCAAACTACGGTAATATTCCAACATTATGGATTGTGTGATTCAAGTTTCTGACTTCAAATATGAGGTGATTATTGCTCCCTCCATGACCATTGTCAAAAAATGGTCTGCTTATGACTTGATTTTTGTGTGTGTTGTTACTTAATGTGTAACTCTGGATCTAGTCCCAGGTTAATGGTTTTGAGTAGGGCTGTCTTCTCAAATATTCTACAAAGAGATACAGCCTGTCATGTTTGATAGGCCTCGCTTTAGGAAGAGTGGAATCCTAATGTAGCTAGTGTTAAAATGTATGTGTATATATAGGTGTAAATTAATATAACCCTCAGGGGCATTTTTGTCTTTTTTGTCATATTTTATTAGCACAGACCACTTTACTTTTTATTTATTTCTTTTTTATTTATTTTTCTTGTCTTTATTTTAGTCAAACTAGGACTTTTTGGTCAAACTAGGACTTTTTGGTCCTCCCATATCGCTGTTGGGATTCTCCCCAATGGTCACAAATGTGACCCTTGGGGAGCTCCCAACAGCTCTATGTGAGCTCTCCTTTGGTACCCATTTTGTGTATAAATTAATGCCTTTATAGCATTTTATCAATAAGAGATATTGTTTATTTTTATGTTCTTTGTACTCTTGTGCTTAAGCACTTTGTGATTCTATGTATCTTGCCTATTAGTGGTCTTATTGTTGTGTGTTTAGAGATATCTATTGTGACCTCACATTTCATTACAGCTAGTACTTGAGGTTGCCCTCTCTCTCGCTAAATTTGTGCTTTACACTCAATTTTTTTTTCATTGTTATTCTGTTAGCCTAAATGAACTTTACACTGTTAAATATCATGTTTTTGTTATTGCAAGTGATTATTATATGATTAGGTATTTGCTTTCTGTTGCACTGCCTATTTTGTGTCAACACAGTCCATCCCAATTTTAGCATTCTTGCATTATCTTTTTTTTCATCAAGATTTGTTTGATATATTTTTATTTGCTTTGCTATTCTGATAATTCCAAATTTTTGGTGTTTCCGTAATTCAGATGCATATAGTTTATTATGTTTGCTTTGTGCAGTTTGTAGTTATTGGAGTCCATTCAGCAAAGTTTGATAATGAGAATGACCTGGAAGCCATTTGCTTTGCTATTTTGATAATTCCAAATTTTTGGTGTTTCCATTATTCAGATGCATATAGTTTATTATGTTTTTTTTGTGCAGTTTGTAGTTATTGGAGTCCATTCAGCAAAGTTTGATAATGAGAAAGACCTGGAAGCCATTCGGAATGCTGTGTTGCGCTATGAGATCATGCATCCAGTAAGTTGGGAGTTTAAATTCTGAACATCCAGGCATGTTTATTGTTCTGAAAAAGAGAGATAGCCATTCATTTGCCTTAAATGAGGTCATTTTTTATCATCTGTGTGACAATGTGGAGCGAACACTTTGCAGATTCATTGCATCTCCAATTCTTGCCTCATGCATGTCTGTGTCTGGATCTTCTTGGTTTCATGCTTTCTTTGTTTCTTCTACATTTGCATCATTTTATGGTATTTTTTAGTGTTTCTAGATTGTTCCACATATTTGTAAAGTTATTGTCATTAGCAACCAGTAGCCATTTCTCTAAATCGGGTTAACAAATTCATGGTTTGGTGTTGAATGGGCCAAGACTGTCTCTGTTTCTAGGTCCTCTTGTCCATCTTTGTTTGGCCAACCTTATTTGTATTGTAAGGTTATCATAGTCATTTTCTATATTTTCTTGTCTATTTTTAATAAAAACAAGAGTGGTCATGTTATTGTCAATGATTCCCAAATTTCAAACTTGTGCTTTTCTTTTCTCCTCTTTGGTGTCGTCTGATCACAATACACACTACTTTGAAGATTCATGGAATGATTTGAACTTTGAACAACTTGTTGAGTGGGAGATGACTTCAACAATTTGAGCAAGTCATGCTCTTTATTTTCTTTTTGCTTTATTTATAAAAAGGAAAAATAATGATATAAAGAAAATAGAACTATGTTAAGATAATAGAAGAAAATGTCTGCCTCATGCAGTTACTGTTGTTTGATTTAATATCATGAACCCTTAACCATGGTAAAGGAAAAAAAAATTAATAATTAAATACAATCTCAAATTAGTTATCAGTTTCATGTTGGATAAGTTAATGCATGAACTGGCAACAACTCAGTCCACTCATCCAATGTTTTAACATGAGCTGACCAAGTCTCAAGTTTACTAATGGCTAGGGCTGTCAAAAACTTAGATTGAGGACAGTTTGGACCAGGATCTGACTTTGGAGTAACTGTACGGGTCTGGTTGCAGCATACCTAGCTTAGCCTAGTCCAGGGCCAGGTCCAGATGGGTAAATACAGCCCTGGTTACCTTTATTGTAAACCCTCTATTCTGTATAAAAGTGCACATAAAACGCATGGATCTTGTTTGGATCGAGATTTAGCTTACCCACTTTTAAACCTTGTTCATGTTGACTAGCAATTGGACCTTCTGGTTTGTCTCAGCTTTTTGGATCTGCTTTTGTGTGTCCATGTCTTACTGAGCTGAAGTTGAGTCTTAACTGCTTTTCGTGTAGTGAATTCACGGTTAAATTGGGTTTTACTAAGACTCAACTTGTTGAGTGCTTGGCTTGAGTTGAATAAACTGAGCATGGGTTATCCCATGAGGTTCACCAATCATGCTGATCTAACATGCTTGGCTGAGTTAAGGGATGACCTGAAAAAGTTGCTAAGATGGGTACACTTACTCTAAATGGTGGTTCCATAAATATCCTCATGCAAATCGCTACTGAGTGTGGTTTTAACATTCATCTAGTAAATGTACCATCCTGTAATAGCTACAATGAAAGAGTCCTCATTTTGGTTATACATGCAATTGGAGCAAATGTCATCACAATCAATTCTGTATTCATGACTGCAACCTTTAGCCACCAAACTAGGTTCTTATCTAGAGGGCCACACCCAGTCTGTTTCCACACTCTAACTTACCTTTATATTTCCCTCTTTTCTGTTTTTGTGGCCCAGCCGTATACTATTGCATGAAGCAATCTATGTCACATGGGCACTTAGCATGCATATCCCATGTCAGCATGACACGACACCTGGACACGGTACAACACTTCATTTACATAATGAAACCAGTTTCACACACAGTCAACATTGTGTAATTAACTTGATCTATTTTCTTTTATGATCTTATTTAGTTATTTTGTATTCTTTGAGTTCTTTTAAAATGTATCATCAATTACATTAGTTTCATTATTTGATGTTCCAAATTATGGTGATTTAGAACTGTTGTTTTATACACTCACACACATACATACATCTATGTGTGTGTACGGCCATGTCCATGTGTCCTAATTCTTGAAAATTAGCGTATCGTACTAAGTATATCCACATTGTATCATGGCTCCCGCACTCGTATCCATGTGACATAGGAAGCAATGACCCTCAATTTCACTAGATTTGTATCCCTATAATCAAAATGTGCTTTTATTCAATAAATCCTTCTACATTACCAACGGGGGCTCTGTGTGGTTGGCAGGAGCTGTCAGTGCAGGTCTCCTTGTGGTGGGATGTTGCAGGTTCAAACCCCAGTGGTACGTTGAATAATAACTGGTGGGGGTCTGCATAACCCCAGCTTGCCTTTCAAAAAAAAAAAAATTCAAAATGTGCTTTTATTCAATAAATCCTTCTACGTGGGATGTTTTCTATAACAGATAAAGGAGAGACAGCAAGGTTGTTTTAGACCAACTGGAGTTTAGATTCTAGAATTGAAATCTCAATCCTACTCAAAATATCTGTGTATTGAATCTATTGATTCACTCAATATCTGGAATTTACTTGCCAACCAATTTGAGGTTCTGATTTCACACAACCAGAAAATTTTCATAATGCTGGTGTGATTTGGTTATCAAACTCCGGGGAAACAAGGTTGACAACTCAAAATCTTGACGTAAAAAAACAAAAAAGGAAAATCTTAATATGTCCTTGTCCAACATTTGGCAACACTGACACTGACACTGAAATTCCTTGAACACTGACAGATATTTTAATGTTTAGGTCATGGATTGTCCACCACTTTCAGAGACTTCAATTGATCTTCATTTCCAAATATCTATAAACTTTTCTCATAATTTCAATTTAGGTTTCCCTTTTTCAATTTAATCATAGTTGTGTGGTTAATTTTAAAATTAAAGCTCGTGGATAATCTGGTTTCACAGTCATATTAATGGTTCTATATATCATGCAAAGAATGATGGAATGGAATGCTAGCTTTTGCTGACCTTCAGTCTTGTGCTTTACATTACTACTTTGATAGCCTCTCTTTGTAGTTCAGAGTTCCAATGTTCTTACTTTTGGAGATGCACATGCACATTCAACCATGACCACTTAGCTTTTTTACTTCCTTTTTTTTAAGCCTCAGCATCTCCAATAATCTGTATCTGAATATTTATTACTAGTGCCTGTGTCTAGACAACATAGATTCATTAGTGCTGTTATGCGTTTAATTTTCTTCTCTTTTATGTTGATTACCTATCCTTCCCCCTTTTTTTCCAATAATCTGTATCTGAATATTTATTACTAGTGCCTGTGTCTAGACAACATAGATTCATTAGTGCTGTTATGTGTTTAATTTTCTTCTCTTTTATGTTGACCTACCCTCCCCCCCCCCCCCTTTTTTTACTGTTAGCTAGCATGAGCTAGTTTTTTTACCAAGTCAGGCAATGACCGTGATTGCCATAATGGAATCTGTGAATCGTATGGCTTGCATTAACAATACATTCTCAAAATATAGTCGTAGAATTTTATTTTACATGCATATTGAGCTCTTTTCTTATGAAGACAACTCTTCAAACAAGTGACTTGGTGGTTTTTATGCATACTGGCTAGTTTTTGCCTGTGCATAAACCTGACTAATGTACTGCATGCCAACTTGTTGTGCCTGATCATGGCTACACCTGCTTGTTCAGGTAGTAAATGATGGTGACATGTACTTATGGAGAGAATTAGGAATAAATTCCTGGCCAACATTTGTTCTTATTGGGCCTAGCGGTAAGATTTTGGCACAGATTTCTGGTGAAGGTCATCGAAAGGTATTTAAAGTTTTGTTTAAAACCATGTGTTGTTTTTTCTTCATCAAGAAAGTCTTCTGTAGATTGTAACTGTTTTCTTTCGGCCCTGTATTGAAGGATTTCTTAATTTTTTAGGTTAATGCCTTTAATGTCTGATCAGATTATCATGCTCCAACTGAATTTTACTGACTTGAAAAAGGTTTGATCCAGTCCCACCTAAATGTCACCGGCTTAAAGACTTCTTAAGGAGTTTTATCAGATAGATATGCTTCCTTTTTGGTTGTTTTCTACTCGAATCTGACATTTTGTGCTCCATCCTTTATTGATCCTTGGACATCAAACTTCAAGAAATCTGTTTAAATAGTAAACCAACCTGTGTTCTCGTTTCAAGAGTTTGTATATCAAGGAAAATGATCTTTTCAGTGAGAAACTGTTCAATTTTCTGGAAATTTATGTGGACATCACAGTGCAGCCAATGATGTGATATTCCAGGTTATCATGTGCGCACTCAGACAAAAGATTGTGCTGTTTTCTTGTTAATAGCTTGGGAACATGCAAAGAAGGATAATTGCAAGATTTTTTTGTTAATTTTGTATATCATCATGTCTTGCAGGATCTTGATAATTTGGTGGAGGCAGCCCTTCTATTTTATGATGAGAGGAAGGCATTAGACAAGCATCCTATTCCAATAGCATTAGAGAGAGAACGTAGTCCCCAATTGCTTTCATCACCTCTCAAATTTCCTGGAAAACTGGCAGTAGATGTTCTGAATAATAGACTGTTTATTTCAGACAGTAATCATAATCGTGTGGTATGCACTCTCATTTTTAGGTCTCTGATTTAAATGTCTTTTATCATCGCTGGCTTTGCCACATATTATGATTGTTTGTGGGTTGATAGTTCTTGTTAAGACTCTGTTAGAAACTATCCACATATTTGTTTATGCTCCGTAATGTTGGTTTGGTGTCTTGACTTTTGTGGGGACTAGGTAGTAACAGATTTAAATGGGAATTTTCTTCTCCAAGTTGGGATGGGAGTGGAAGGCCTGAATGATGGTCCATTTGATAATGCCACCTTCAATCACCCCCAAGTAAGTGGTGAAATCACCTTTTAATTTTGTGAATGCATGGCGATGTCTTGGACTTATTTGTCACATTTTTGGGGTTATCACGTTTGGGCCAATTTTGGCATAAGTCATTTGTTTGTCAGATGTGAAACCTGTTATCTTATTTGTATGTGTCTAAATTTCCTTTATGTGGTCATGTTCATTGAGATTTGCATGTGTTCTCCTTTGCCTTAGGATGGATTGTCTAAGCTTGTCTTTATTTGCAGGGGCTGGCTTACAATCCAAAGAAAAATGTCTTATATGTTGCGGACACTGAAAATCATGCTTTAAGGTACGTGCTTTTTGTGTTTGTCTATCATGCTAGAAGTCGTCACTTGAAGTGCTTATTGGTTCATGTTTCTATGTGACTTTATACATGTCACCTGTATTTCCTAAGTCTGTGGTCTGTCCTGCATCCTTTGCTTATTTGGCTGATTTTTCTGTAGGGAAATAGATTTTGTCAATGAGACAGTAAGAACACTTGCTGGAAATGGTACCAAAGGTTCTGATTACAAGGGTGGTGCAAAGGGAAGCATTCAGGCAAGATTTTGGAGCACGAATTTCTTCTCTTGTTATTTCCATCATGTTTTTTCATGAAGAATGAGTGAAATAGGAAGATTTTTGTATAAACATATTTCATTTGATGTCATAGTTATTGATCTGGTTAGTTTTTGGTGTCTCGTATTTGTGGCGAATTTTTGCAATTGTATATGATATTTTTTGGAGTTGATATTAGAATATCCTCCTTTTAAACAGGTTCTTAACTCCCCTTGGGATGTCTGTTTTGAGCCAATCAGTGAGATGCTTTACATAGCTATGGCTGGGCAGCATCAGATTTGGGTGCACAATACACTAGATGGTGTTACTAGATCTCTTAGTGGTGATGGTTTTGAACGAAATCTGAATGGTTCAAGGTTGGTAACTCTGTATAGGTTTAAGATGCTTTCTTGAATTGCATGATTATCCTAAGTACCTTAAATACATTTTGCAGACCAAGGAAATTTAAAAACTTTATTAGTATGTAATAATCCTTAAATCGTAATCTCTTCCTTCGTTTTTCCAACCACACTTTGCTTTTCAACATGCCATGCATCACATAGTATTTAAATTGAGTTACAAAGGTTCCTTGAACCTTGGCTCCATTTTGAGCCGTATTTTTCTCATGCATGCTCATAGATAATGGCCTTTACGTAGTTATGTATATGCATGGTCTGTAGGGTTTCGCGAACCCTAGCAAATATAATTGAACTATTCATTTATTGCATGTAAACCATGATTTTCACGTAAAAGATTGCATGCAAGCACAAAATAGTACATGTGAAGCTTAATTTTTATGTAAACTAATGTATGCGAGCATGAAACAATGTATGCAAACACATTTCCTCGTAATTGTTAAATTGTAATATAGATTTTGTCTTCTTTGTATATATATATATAGAGAGAGAGATACATATACATATATATTTCATATATATATATGTATATGTATCTATCTAACTATATTTATAAATATGTATAAATACCTGATAGAGGGTATAACAGTTTCTTTAATTCTGTAATTTTCCTTTTTTATTTATTTTTACCTTTTAAATTCTTTTTATGTAATCTGTCATAAGTTGAACACTGTCAGCTAATGAACAGTCTGTCAACTAATGACAGACTGTGTGCTGCACAGTCTGGCAGCTAAGAGACGTTGGGACTGTACCCAACGGCTCTAATTAGAGCCGTTGGGTACAGCCCAACGACTCCCTCTCTTTTACACCCTCTATAAATAAGGGCTTCTCAGCCCATTATATCATTATTTCAAGAAGGGTTTTTTATCCCCTAGTGTTCATAAATGAAATAGTGCATTTTATGCACTTTCTTGCTTTTGTGGTGTGTAATATTTGAATGCTACTTTGTGCTAGCCTATGTGTGTGTATGTTTGAAATATCAAGTTATTTGAAAACTTGATTGTTTGTAAGGCTCTTCACAGTAATATCATATATGCAGGAATATTTTATTTCCTTGAAAAATATCCATTTTCCTCGTAATATATCCATTCCTTTGAAAATATCTGTTTTCCTCATAAAATATTTGTAAAAGATTCATTTTCTCGAAAAATGTTTGTATCGGTGCATTAATCAAATAAAGCAACTGATCGTAAAGTCAAACATTATAATTCTACAAGCATTTGGTAGGAAGAGACCCTACTTCAGAACGCTTGTTGATAGAAGCGGAAAATTCTCAAAATAACCCGGGGGAATTTTCCTCCGAAAATATTATGAAGGCTTTGGCGATTCCTTCGAGGGCATAACTTCATTGAGGATGGTTGGCAGAATCGAACCTTGCTAGGGTAAGCCAACTTGGGTAGAACTTAGATAGGGTGGAGAAAGGTGGAGCCTAGTCAAGTGAAACCTAGTAGGGTTTTGGTTAAACCGGGTGCACTTAGGGGGACTAGGTAGGTCAAGGCTTAGGCTCAAACCAAAAGAGATCGGGCTACGTCTTAGGGGAAAGTAGGCTAGGTTAGGGCTGGATTCAGACCAAGGGATTAGCTAGGTCTGAACCTAAGGGTTGGGCTAGCCTAGTTAGCTAGGAGGGAGAGGATGGGCTAGCCTAGTAAGGTGGGAGAGGAGGCAACCATCACAAGGGTGGTGCAAAGGAGGGCTAAGGGAGTGGGAGAGAGGCAAAGTGGGAGAGAGCTGGATGGAATAACGGAAAAGAGAGGGGAGGGGGCTTCCTTTAGAATACCATGGGTTAAAAACCATGGGCTGGCCATGCGTTGGAAAAGTGGGTCAATTAGATCTTAAGTAAGTTAGTTTTAGTTTGGTTAGATTTTTAGTTTAGTTGCTTAGTTACCTTTTTAGTGTAGTTTACTTTTTCTACTAACCTTTATTAGTTAAATTTAATTCTAGTTAAAGGTGAGATTAGTAATAAATCTAGTTGACCCAGCCTAGTCAACAGGGGTTGGTCAACTATGACCCTCACAACATATTTGTCCTCGAAATTAGGTAAAATTACCATTATGCTCCCGGAACTTGTCGGGAGTGCTCTGAATGTGTTATAACTCCGATTTTTATGAAATCAAGACGGTTCTTAGAATTTCGATATGAATGTAATCCCACATTTAAAACTCTAAAAATAGACTAGTAAAATTATGATTTTGCCTTTGAAGTTGTCGGACATGCTCAGAACTCGTACAAACTCGGATTTTGATGAAATCATTTTTGTTCTCTTTAAATTTTCGATGTCAATGCCACTGAACGTTTAAATAACATAAACTAGTTTTTTAAAAATATTCATAATTTCCTGTTTTGCCATTATTTCAAATTAGGTTCGATCCATACTAAATTTTCAATTTAGAATGGATCCACTCAATGAATAATTTAGTAGTTCTTTTGATAATCGGTTTTCCTCATATTATAAATATTATTAATTATTTGAGATCAAATAACTTTAATAGATACCAGAATATTACTGATAGACCGCTAATGATAATTAATTACATAAATTATGCCATAATAGTTTATTTATAATCCCGGAAAAATTGTGGGTATTACAAAAAGTGTGGTGGCCTCCATTAATGATTAAGTTTTACATTTTTATCTCTTGCTAGTGCATTAATTTTAAACGTATATATGGAAATAAATGATTTTAAGTTTAAAAGAAGTTTAAGAAATTGATTTTTTGATAGCAGTGTTTCTTGTGAGTGCTGTATGCAGTCATGGGTTGCTGGATCCAGCCAATTGGGTTGTCATCAATGACCAGTTCTCGGACTTGGTCTTTTAACAAAACCTGTAGCAATGGTATAGATAACTCATTGGCCATAGCCTACCGTCACTTGACTGTATTTTGCTTCCTGATAAATTTGAAGCTCCACAAAAGAAAAAGAGCCTGGAAAGCATGATGTGAGGTGTAAAGATTTCATAAGGAGAACAATGAAGGAACAGGAATTATCCTGATAAAACATCCCTTATAAAAAGATGTAGGCTCAAGTTTAGGTTCTCTAGCAGACAGCAAATTGGAAATTGGTGAAGGGGTATTTCATGTAGATATACCAATCTGTTCACATGCTGAATTCTACTATATACCATTCTCAATATAGGAACAGAAATTCGAGTGGCAATATATCCATCATAAGCGAGGTAGTTCAGGTAGAAAATTGGGTATTTGTGAAGAGGTACATCACATAGGTACACCATTCTACTGACACACTATGTTCTATTATATACTATCCTCAATAGAAGAGGCCTTTGTGATATTGTTTCCATATCCTACGCTTGTATCTATGTCACATAATTGTCAGGTTATCTAGGGTATCCTGCATCCACATATGCATCAATTCCCATGACACATTCCAATAGAGGCAAGATAAGAGAAAAAGCTGAAAGTCAAGTTTTGGAAAGATCTGCTAAAGTGGGAGTAAGCTAGGAAAAGGGGAATACATTTGAACCCTCACGTGTTACAAGACCCAAAGGAAATTTGCTTACAGGACCAAAAAACCTTTGACATACACATTTGTTTAATACACAATGCAGTAGCAGAATACCTGATGCGATTTTAATAGAAAAGAAAATTAATTTTGTTGAATTAAATGCAAATGTTGCTAATCTATGAGAGAAGCAAAAATGAATGCACAGAAGGTGGCATTCCAGAAGCATCATTTCTATCAATTTAGCAACTTCTTATCCTTTTCTCTATTTGACAGTTCTATTGTCCTAACTTTTATTATTAAATTTGTTTATGGAACCTAACATGCGACTCTAGTTGTTATCAAGTGGCAACATGATATACCTCTTTCTGGACTTTGTTCCTTGATAGCTATGTAATACTGCTTCATTCTCCAGTATACTTGCAATGTGTATTTACAGTCTCTAGAATATCTCTAACTTTTTTTTTGGCTGCTGGATAGTCCTATGAGCACATCATTTGCCCAACCTTCTGGAATATCCTTGTCACATGGTAACATGCTTTTCATTATTTTTCCATTGTTAAGAGTCAAAGTAGCATGTTATGTGATTCAGAGAATGGCTTTTGAGTAGATTTGCAGGAACTATACGTTGCAGATAGTGAAAGTAGTTCCATCAGGGCACTAGAATTGAGAACTGGAGGATCAAAGTTGCTTGCTGGTGGCGATCCATTTTTCCCTGAGAACCTGTTTAAGGTAGACTAGATTTGTTTTAGCCTTGTTAGTTTGCTATGCTTTGTGGAGCATTTTAGTTTAATGGACAATGATAGCAAAATACTTTCAGATGCATGTGGATATTTTGCATGGACTGCAATTGTTCTCCAACCCAGTTCCATGTGTTTCCTCTAGTTGAAGTTTGTAATCTTTTTCTTTCTAGTTCGGAGACCGTGATGGATTAGGCTCAGAAGCACTTTTCCAGCATCCTTTGGGTATCTCTTGTGGACAGGATGGCCTAATTTACATTGCAGATTCTTATAATCACAAGGTACAGGACTATTTTGGAAGATAATGAGTGATTACTGATTTTTAGTAATAGTTCATTAATGGTCAAATGTGATAGGAAAAGTACTGCACTTTTAAAATTTTGTCGGCAACTCAGAAGCCAAAAGGAAAAAAGTTTTGTTGTTAAGCAAGAAGCAGATGGAGAGGTTTATATTGGTTTATATCTGAAAGCTTGTCGCCTGCTTTGATCTTGCATTAATTCATAGTTACATTGTTGATACTTATATTGTTTTCTTCTGCTGTGGTCCTTATATTATATTTTGGGTAATATCTGGCAGATAAAAAGGCTGGACCCATTTAACAAACGATCTGTCACACTGGTAGGGACAGGGAATGCTGGTTTCAAGGATGGACCTGGTCAGTCTGCTCAGGTTTGGAAGCTCCTGTTTATATATTTAGACTTATTTGAATGTCAATGAAAGGATAGTCTCTAGTCTGTTTAAGACAATATACTAGGTGCAGTTTGTTGAACCTTCATGTGGAATTGTCATGGCTTATAAAAGAAACTTCCATTGACAACTGGATATTATCTACATTTGACGGCTTGTGATGCCATGAGGTCCATCTGCAATATAGGGTACATTGTCTCTAACGACCCCAAACTGACCCTCAAAAAATGCAATTTTTTTTTTTAACAATTGCGAAAAACCTCCCAAGGACTGGGGCACATTACAAATTTAATATTCACAACCCATCAACTATTTCAAACATAGAATAAATTTAAACCATGAACTGAAATTACATTTACTAAATCAAATAATGTCAAATAAGTTCAAAATAGTTTTTAAATTAAATCTAGCTAATCCATTGTACGTCAGAACCTGTACCACCAGACCATAATCCTCGTGTTCTCTAGCCAGCCAGTCCTTTCATCACGGAGCCTCAGTACCTTATTTTTTTTTTAAACCGGATAAAAACCAAATTCTAATATGAGACCCTCTCAAAATCCAACAATGAAGAATTTAACATAGATCAAATCAAATACAAGTTTAAGAGGACTCTACAAACAATACATATTAAGAACAACTTACAATTTAAGCAGTTCAAGCAAGCAATAAACAATTTCATGCTAAATTAAACATTTGGGGATGCATGAAATCAATGCTAAACATTTAGGGATGCATGAATCAATGCTAAACATTTAGGGATGCATGAATCAATGCAACATGCATGGATAACTTTTTAAGTTAATTTATTAGAATTGCTTTTGCATGCATGTCCCTATGCACACACATTTAATTTTCACTTTTTTGCAAACCTACGAATACTAAAAAATGGGCAAAGTTTCTGAAGTTTAAGGTAGTTTTCAGTGGTAACTGAGCACATCATTTATATTTTAATTACTGGATTCTACTTTTGTTTCTCGACCGATATCAATAATCATCACCATCAATCGGAACATTAGGAATCATCACCTAATGTCGTGACGACAAGAAAATCAACATCTTTTAACTCAACTGACTTGGTATACCAATAACTATAGCTATGTAACACACCAAAATCACGAACTTGTAACTTTTTAGAAAAAAATTGAAAGCTTTATAATCAATCTTTTTTTAGAGTTTAAAATGTCAGTTCAGCGAAAAATGGTGTTTGAAATAACAAGTCAACGAACTTTGGGCGCATTATAGGCGAACCTTCCTTTACACAAATAGATTTGTATCTCCATATAAGCATTGAAACTGCATAGATTTAAAACAAGGTTTTTGATAATTTAAAGTTTATACAAAAGAGAAATTTTTAAAGGAAACCCTTATGCAAAATTATAAAAAAAAACGTGCTCAGGAACGAAACATGAGAGAAAGAGTGGGATCTTGATATCATCACGTCATCGCGCCATCGCCTGCTATACCGACTTAATCATCACCTGTACCCCATAAATCGGGTCAGACTTATAAGAATCTGGTAGGTGTATAGATATCAAAATTCAGAACAAGACTAACGTATGTGTTATTCCTTTCGTGATATGCAGTTCAGAATAAGTAAAATGAGCTTGATAATCTTGTTTCGATATTAACTGCCCTGAAGGTACGCACAGGAGAAACGTAGAAACAACTGAGACTACCTGAGGGTTTGTTATTTTATGCATTTTGATACCTCAGACAACTAGCTGAGTCCGCTCTTAAGGGGACGGCCAATGACCGAGAGATAATTCTCCAGAGGCATACATGGCAAGGGATGCATTCAACTTCTGCAGAAGTCCATGAGATCTACCACCTAGGATAATTTTTGGTAGCTCCGTCCCCTAACTTCGATGACCGGGGACACCGAGTCAATTGCTACTCGAGAAGCGTAGTTGTTAACAACCTATTCATTGGAGTTTTTATACCATCCCATCCTCTCCCTTGAACGAACCAAAGAGTTGAATATGTATGTCAGGTTCTATTTTTAACTGATGACCCATTCTACACGCTCTGGTCTTTCAAACCAAATCGAGCATTGCCTTCGAATCATCATTATTTTTTGTGATTTTCTTTTAATCATCATGCATTTTCATGCTACGAGGTTACCATAAACCTCTCATCCAATCATCGTAGTACTAACATGCTGTGCATGTTTGATAGTACTACTACGATGAGAGGAATATCGGTTTATCAGAAAGAAACCCCAACATCATTTAGAAATTTCAAAGTCTCATGCTTTAGGCCGGAAATATCCGAGTTATTTCGGATACCAAAACGAAGGATCGCACATACATACCACCTAGGGCTACATAGTCGAAGCCTTTCCGTTACGCAGGTTTGAAGGAATGACTCAATTGCGAATACGCAAATGCCAAATACTTATTTCTTTTGCTTTTTGAGACGGCGAATAATACGAGCTTGAAATCTCACATGTGAAATCCTTTTAAAATAAAGACTTGGCGAGGATGTGTAAATTTGTGTCTTTAAATACAAGCGTAATACAAAGTAGGCTGGAGTATGCAAAATTGCGTACTTTACAAAGTTATATATATATATATATATATGTATATAGAATACATATATATTAAAACATAAGCCTGTGTACATTACAGCGCAACGACAAAGTAAATGACATAAAGGAAGGCTCGATGTGTGAAACCACATATCATACTAAATAAACTGTGTAAGTGATGCCCAATGTACGAAACCGTACATCGGCTAAATAAACTGTGTAAGCAATGCAGGATATACGAAACCGTACATCGGCTAAATAAATTGCGTAAGCAGTAGCCTGTGCATATAACAGTGCAGTGGCAAAGTAAATGATATAATTTTAGATGGACAAAAATACGCAAAACTGCGTCCTTGAGTTAAAAGCATATATATATGTATATATATATATGTAAGTATAAGTTAAAAATATTTTGTCATTTGTCCTCGTATGCAACTTTCTCCTACCTCGAAGATGGTCAGACTCGTTGACGATTCCAAGCATAGGTTTTTAAAGGCTCATGCCTTGGTAAGCGTATCACGTCTGTTGTGCTAGCGTGAAGCGCTAAAAAGATTACGTTGCATTGCATAAAGAATGGTATTAAAACCTTATCGTGACGATGATTGCATTGCTGGGGTCAAACCCGAACCCAGTTTGAGTCGGGCTCGGTACAAGGGGAAGGTAGTAAGGCTTGACTGAGTCAGGCTCAGTTTGCTAACTGAGCCAGCTCAGTGTGAAAGCGGAGACCGAGCTGAGCTCGGCTGGCTATGCGACCAATAGGAGGGGTTGGGCTCGGTGGTCAGGCCAAGCTTGGTCCCCCTCGTGCGACAGGAAGGGGGGGGGGGGGGGTTGATTGGGGGCTACAAGGGAGTGACAAGGGAGTCAACACCCCCTATCAGCTGTCTCAGAAAAGTAGCAGCAGCCTACGACTACTGTTAAAAAAGGAGAAGGACGAGGGTGCTATAGGGTCTGGCCTTGTCGGGGCTTAGCTCGGTTGAGAGGGGAGCAAGAAGGGGTGCGGCAGGGGAGTCAACACCCCCTGTCGATTGTCCTGGTAAGGTAGCAGCATCAGTCGTAGTTTGCTGCTGAAAAAGGGGGGGGGGGGGGGGAAAGGGTGCTTGGCACCCTCCCTTTAGGCGAGTCAGAGTCACCGCCGTAGGTGGCTTTGGCCTGCCTACCATAAAGGTAGAAGAGAAGGGGAGGGAAGAGAGGAGAGGAGTAGCAGTCGTTCAGTTGTTGCTGCCTTCAACAAAACAAAGGAGGAAGAGGGGCGCAGTGGTGGTCCGGGTGTGCTGGCGACAAGAAGACGAAGACGAAGGGAGAAACAAGAGGGAGGAGGCGTCAGAGCTGAGGTGAGCAATCGGGAGGAGGCTCGGGTTGCGCCGGCGTGAGGTGTCGGGAGGGGAAAGAGTCGACGAGCGAGAGGGGGGTTTCTGATTTCGTAAAGAGACCCCCCCCCCCCTTGCAGGGGTTTAAATAGGTCATGCTAAGCATGGATGTGACCCGGATCCGATCGCATCCAACCTAGATCCATTTTTTTTAAATGCTCGAGTCTTACAAGTTGAGTCAACAACAACACCCCCAGGCAAAATGGTGGATGTTCCCTACAACCATGGCCTGGAACACGAACTACACATCGGGTTATTGGGGAAAACAAATGCACATGGTATTTAGTATCTTCACGGTCCTACATGACCGCCATCTAAAGTTCTCATCCTTTTAGAGGTGACACCAGGGAAGAAAAATTATTGCACTGTTTGGTCTCTTTTGCCATTTTTAAATAATTAATAGTTATACAAATCATCAATCAACAACATTTTTGGGCCCTTGCCTTATCAATCCAATAATGTAATTAATTAAAAAATAATACCAAAATCGTTTTGCAATGTATTTACAAGTTACTACCTCACGAGCAAGATATGTTCTTAGCCTTCAGAGGCCCATCAATGATTCACACATAACCACTCTATAATTTAATAAGATTTAAATGACATTAAAAATTTCAGTGAATAGCAATCGCACATAGATTCTCAAGTCTTGTGTTTACAATACAACATCAATGCATATTTATAGCAAATAAATGAATGCACATGAAACTGAGTATATCAATTTTACCATGCCAACCAAAAACACAAAACTTTAAATCTTTAAATCTTATTGCTTATACTGATTCTGACTGGAGAGGAGATCCCAATAACCGTCACTCAACTATAGGTTTTTGTGTGTTTGTAAGTGATTCCCTCATTTCTTGGCAATACAAAAAACTACAGAAAGTGTCTTTATCTTTCACGGAAGTTGAGTATAGGGTGATGACTACAACAATAACCGAGGTCGTGTGGATATGATCATTACTTTCAGATATGGGTGTTGATGTTTCAGAATCTTCAAAATTATACTATGATAACAAAAGTGCCATATATATAGCCATCAGTCATACATTTCATGAGCGAACGAAACATATTAAGATGAATTGTCACTATGTTCGAGAAGAATACTTGAAGGGGACGATTATTTTACCATATGTTCAGTCCGAGTTTCAGATTGTTGTGATCGTTATTTGGGGTGTTTACAATTGCGGACTTCTTTACCAAAACTCTTCTTCTACCAAGATTTTGTATCTTCTTAGCAAACTTTCAGTGATTTCACCGTAAGTTTGAGAGAGAGTGTTAAAATATTGTGTATATATTTATACTTAATTGATATAGTATATTTAAACAATATACGTATATTAAGGGTATTTTGGTCATTTAATATTATGTAATTTAGTACAGTCCCTAAAGTCTTTTTTGTTTTTTATTTGTAAACTCAAAAGGACTATTGGGGAGACAGTCCAACTAGTCGTTGGACTGCCCCCAACGGTCATAAATATGACCGTTGAAGTCCAATGACTGTTAGACTGCCTCCCTTCAAGGCATGTGAGGCTCTATAAATAAAGCCTCACCCCACTATGTAGGACATGCTTTTTCTAAAGCATTTTGTGTATTAATACAAAATCCATTTTTTATACTGTGCTCTTGTGGATTTTGTGCCGTTGTGCTCTTGTGGAATTCGTGTTTTTGTATCTCTTTTATGAGATTGTCTTTGCTCCATTAGAGACCATAGTATATTTATGCACTTGTGTAGCCCTTCGTTGGCATTGTGATTGTGCACTCTTGTTTCATTATAGATCTATGGATCAATTACTTAAAAGTATATTTTGTGGAACAACTTTCCTATGTGATAGAAAAGGTTCTCATGATCCTGAATGGTTCCCGCTTGGGATCACAAATTCCAAGTTTGCTTATGAAGAGCTAATCTAATTGTATTAGTGTCTATTACTAAATGATAATGACCTCATCGGAAAGTGCTACAAGATCTTATGCGTAGTATTCTTCAACAATTTTTTTGAAGGGACGTATTATTCTTCAACATATAATTTTTTTTTTGTTTTTCTGAACATGTTTCTGAAAATTAGAGAATCAGAAGAAATATTCATGTCCTTGAAGTTATGTCTGCAGAATGTTCATGCAATCAATGTAAGAAAATGTTATGTGCTGCTTGCAAGGACAATCTTTATGGTTTATCATGAAATTACCACGAGCAATTACTTTACTGGCAAACTTAATCACTGGATGTTTGTATTGCTTCCATTCCACTTCTATAGCTACTTGGATATTCCAGTGACTTCTCTGAGCCATGTATGTTTGTGATGCAGCTTTCAGAGCCATCAGGAATTGTTGAAGTGGGAGCAGGTACTTGTTAGCCTGTTACATATGCCAGTTTTATCAATATTATAGTTCCACACTTGCAACTTTGTGAGGCAACTTCTGGATTCATGTCGAGATAATCTCCATGAGAATAAGCTGTTCTATAGAAATGGGTATTATTGGGCAACCAGGAGTACCCTAAACTGTGAACATCCAAGCCATGTTAAGAGGACCGGCTTTGCAAATTTCCATCTATTTTACCATTGTTAAAAGAAAAAAATAATAAAACAAAATATGAACAGTTATGTGACCCTTACATCTGCATCTCAAAACAGACGAATGTTTACACTCAAATCTTCCAGTTAAGGTGTGTGTGATACAACTCAAATATTCCATTCAAAATTCATGTTTTGACTAATTTTGTTTTCTGGCGTTCCATTCTTTTTTCTTTTTTAGGAATGACAGATTTTTGTGTTGAGGCATACATGCAGCAAAGGTCATAGGTCTCTGTCAGGGCCATTGTGTACGTAAACTGAACTGCATGTCATTTATAACAAAGGGTCAGTTTGAATGTTTTGAAGATCAAAATTAGAACGTTGATGTTGGTATTTTTGTCTACAGTTGAAAACATAGACTTGATCCTGTAAATTTTTTATTTTAGTTTACTATACATGTTTTTCTCTTTCTTTGTGTGTCATAATTCTGGAGCACATCATGAAAACTTAAGAGCATGCTGGCAGTTGTGCAATTTTATTGATTTATGAATCTGGAGGAAGCAACCATTGTGCAAGCAGTTCTTACTATTTTACCTCTAACCAGAATTTTGATGATGTCTTTGCAGGGAAGTTTCTTGTTGCAGATACAAATAATAGTGTCATCAGGTGCCTAGATTTGAGTGGGAAAGAACCCATTCTTCAGACATTGGAGCTTAAAGGTGTCCAGCCGCCATCATCAAAACCCTCATCCTTGAAGCGCCTCAGAAGACGGTCAGCAGTTGACTCACGTATAATTGCAGTGGAAAGCATTTCTTCCAAAGAAGGCAACCTGAATTTGAAGATATCAGTCTCACAAGAATATCATTTCTCCAGGGTTTGATACTGGAAAACTAAACTTCTCCTGCAGTTTGATTATGTTTGTTTCTCTCTTTTCTTAAACTCGTGGATCATTCCTATATTCTCTGCATTTAAGGATTTTCTGTGGTTAAAATAAATAATTGGAATAATTCTGAAAATATCTAAGAAATTATGAAAGCTCTTTTCTATTAAAACTGTGCTGTATATGTTTGTATGACATGCTTAACCCTGCATTTGCTAAATATGTAAAGGTTCCTGTGAACCTTATACTTTTATTAAGCAATGCCTCCTAGTCAGTTCTGAAAGGTCTATAAGCAAATAATTATTATGCTGCATAGTTATTTTGTATGTTTGTTCCTGTTGAGGTAGGTTCATGTAATCTGTGGTACTTGTATTATGTATATCAAGCATGATCAACTGAAGGACAGTCTTCCTGAATAAGCCTAGTCTTTTTCTTTCTGAATGAAGGAAGCAAGCAGTAAGTTTGAAGTGGATGTTGAGCCTGAAGATGCTTTAGTTGTACAACCAGTGGAGGGAGTTCTTAAAGAAGGATATGCATCACTTCGTTTCAAAAGGTCATCAATTGCACCAGCAAAAGCAAGAGTGAACTGCAAGGTATATATATTCAAGGAAATTTATACTTCACGGAATAATCCAATTAACAATGTCATTCTTAGTATTGCAATTATCACAAGATCAAACAAAGGACTTCAACATCTATAAATTCTACTTTGATTATTGATCCTTCATTAGAGGGACAGTGACATACAGGTGAGATTCGATGGTTCAGTTGCTAATATCACTTAACATGTAGGCATATATTACATAATATGGACCCTAGACTTGGATCTGGAGATTTAGGTCCTGCATCAACTTAGTGCGACTCATCACTCTTGTTCATCTCCTGATTCAGGATTAGAAGAAGCTAGAGTCTTTAAGTAGTCATTCAATAAGAGAAGTTATTGTTGATTGATGAAAGCTGATATTATAGTGTTATTTCAATAGAGACATTATCATAAACTGCAGGTTTACTTCTGCAAAGAGGACGAGGTTTGCTTATACCAGTCAGTAACCTTTGAAGTACCCTTTGAAGACATATCAGAAGGCCCCAATGCAGAAGCTGTACTATCCACGACAGTAAAGCCAAGGATGTCATCAGGTAGCCTGCAACCGGCACTATCCAATTGATTCAATTCCATATTTATGATATCTTATTTCTGATCATTTTCTTGTTTTCAAATTTCAACAATCCAAAATATAGTCATCAATATTTTTACATCAGTGGACACTTGTATATCATACGTGCAAGATGCAAAATTTACATTTGACAGATTTGTATATAATAGTATGAGATGCAAAGCTCACATCAATAGTCACTTTTGCTGGTCTTACACTATCGCTCTAAATTCTGATATATTTACATTTGGAATTCTGAAATGTTCATGTATATGTCTGCAACTATGTGTGTGTTCGGGGGGGGGGGGGGGGTGTTGTTGTGGGTGGGCCTTAATACAGGAATAGAGGTGGCGACAAGAAGAATCAACACGGATGGGTCCGGCTGATTTACTGCTGCAAGCTGGCTTCAGATCTGGTTGTAGATTGGCTCAAACAATGTTGGTGACAGTTAATGAAATTCACCTACATGCCCGAGAAAGACATTTGTTTTCAAGCAGGTATCACTAAACCAGTCTATTTTTTTATGCATTGTGGTGTATCACTGTTGAGCCAATCACATGAACATCCTCAATGAGGACTCATCTTTGAGATATGATGGTTACAACTGTTGCATATAAAGACTGAAAACCAATTTATAGAAAAGCAAAAACAAGAAGGAAAGAAAAGAATCTAGTCCTGAACTACAAATATACACAGTTCAACCATGATTGGCCCAAGTCAGCCAAGTTGAGTTGACATGGTACCTAATGATTATTTAAACTAAAAAAATGCATCCCATGAATTCAGAATCGTTGGTAGTTGGGTGGTAATGGCTGATGCCTTGTTTTTGTGGGATGCCAACTTTTATTATTATTTTTTTAAATTTATAACCTGAAGGAACCGCACCTGGCACAAAGACCTGGTCGCTCTGGCTCAGCCTGCCGTACCTATGGTTGTCGTGCCAGCAGCGTAAAATTCCGAGGCTAGGACCACTACCTTCGGGGCTTACGCTATGCATTGGCTTGCGTAGAGGGGCGATGCCCATGAGAATTGAACCTTGACTGCCCGTCTAGCAGCCAATGCCCCAACCCCACTTCGCCAACCCCCCCTGGGGCACCAACTTCTATTTGTTTATTTAAATCTCTGGCCGCGTGGCTGCTGAGCTGTGTTGTCTGCTATTGTGCGTCCTGGAGTATCTGCCAGCCAGCATCATGGTTTCTGTTTTCCTAAACCCTAGGGTTTAACCATAGCATAACATACAACCCAGCCCTGGTAGTGCAGACAATAATGATATTTTTAACTCAATTATGTGCCCTATTAGTATATTTAAATTGAGAAGCATGAGTGGTTTCCGGTAACGAGAGGATTAAGCTGGTTAGATAAACAGAGCTTCAGGCGATCTAGCAACTAATCCTGATGCACCCGCATAGATAATCTTAATTATTCTGGAAAAAAAGTAATAGGCGAGTGCATCAAAATATTCTCTTAGTCACACGGGCTCTTCTTTTAACTTTGTCGATGCCAACGTTTTTAGGATAAGCTTGTGTTCCAAGAAATCATTAGGTCAACTTATCCTTTTTGAGATTCTAACTCGTGTGAAAATTTTGCGTGTGCAGCTTCTGATCTTGGTAGTAATTCCTTGTTGGAATCTCAGGAAAATTTTGGTACATTAAATTTAAAATATATAAGAAAATAGATAAAAAAAAATAAGAAAATGTTAAAATATAAATATATGAATATTGCATTAACAATACGATAATACCACGATAAAAACATGTTTTCCAAATAGGCAATATTTTGAAGATATCGCGTTCTTCTAGGGATAGATTATATCGGTTTTTGAAAATCTTGCAGTAAAATGGGGAAATTTTTCAAAAAATGACTGATATTTGTGACTGCAGTGTTAATCTGACTTGATCAAGTTTATGGAATTTGAATGGAGTTGGGTCCAAAGGGAGATGAACAGAAAGATACTTCTGGGTTCTGAGCTTCGATTAGTCATCTAAGAGGGTCTGAATCAAGTAGTAGCGAGTGTCAGTTTTAACTAGGCGTTTCTTGAGTATTATTGACCCTAATAATGAAACTCATCTATAAAACAATGACCTTGGTTCGTAGAGAGAGTGTAGGTTGTCGAAAAATCTCTAATACCAAGAAGCTACTAAAATTTGCCCAACTGGTGTGGGCTCCTTAAGGGCGTAGGTGTTGGTGACCCCACTTGGTGTTTACCTTTAGGGAGGGGTGGGCACTTTAAGTGACCTGGTTTCTTTTTTCTTTTGAAAGGCAAGCTAGAGTTAGGCAGGCCCCTACCAGTTACACTATACCATTGGGTTTTGAACCTGCAACGTCCCAACACAAGTTTACATGCACTAGTTGCTCCTACCAAACAAGTGGAGCCCCGGTTGGTTAAGTGACCTGGTTCCTGGTTAGGGGAGGCAATTGGGTTAGGTTGGTGGGTCAGCATACCTCAACCCGAACCCGACCCGTTTATTAAACGGGTCGGCTGTGGCAAACACGAACCCGACCTGCTTATTAAACGGGTAACCCGACACTACCTGCCAACCCATTTAATAAACAGGTTGGGTCGGGTAAACGGGTTGGCGAGTTAGCGGGTCGGGTTGGTGGGTCGGGTTGACCTGCCCGCCTAACCCGTTTATTAAATGGGTCAGCCAGGTTGGCGGGTTGGCATACCCCTAACACGAACCTGACCCGTTTAATAAACGGGTTAGTTTAAGCCCAACCCGAACCGGCCTAAGAGGCGGGTTGGCGGGTCGTGTCAGGTTTTGCCACCCCTATTCCTGGTGACAGTTCCATGTCATTAAAAAAAAGTAGTTACTGAAAGTAGAACTTATTTTTCTTATCCAAGTGATTATTCATGAGGGGCTCCTAGTGCCTCTAACCATGAGCTTATCATAATTCCCATTTAAACTACCATATTGAAAGTGCATCAAGATGGGCTTTTCTGCTGATTTTCATATTGAACCCTTTTTTGTGAAACTTTGACATTGATCGTTTCCCAATTCGCCCTTAATTTCCCATTTAACATGCGATAATTGGAAATTAGCTTAAACTTCAAACCATAGTCACAATTATTGCCAAGATTTTCAAATTCTTGTGATATTAAAAAATAAATTATTGCCTATAATATCGTGAGATTTTCAAAATCTCGCTTAATTTGAAAATCTCTTGATTAATCCTGAAATATTGCGATCGCTCAAAAGCACTATTTCAAAATGCACAACCAGTAAAGGTGCTATTTTAAAATCGCACCCCAATATAGGTATCGTTCACCTAATTTAAATATAGGAGGTGCATTTGTCTATGTCCATTTAAATTTCTATGGGGTTTCTGGCCTACAAATTAATGAGAATAAATGCAAGTTGGTTGTATGCAATTCTTCAAGCCAAAATGTTGCTTTTGCTGAAATTGTTTTTGGGTGTGGGGTTTCAAGTTTTCTAATAGATCACTTAGGACTTAAAATTGTGTAAGGCTATTCTCATTTGCAAATTTGAAATTCACTTGTGGATAGGGTGCTTTCTAAGATTCAATCTTGGGAGTGGTTTTTTTTTTATCAAAATCGGCTAGGCAATTCTTATTAATCATGTATTAAATTGTATGCCTTGTTTCATATGCCAAAGAAAGTTGAAAAGAGAATAGAAAAAATATTCAGATCCTTTCTTTGGGATGACCATGCTCCTTCAAAACCATTAGTTATTTGAAAATTGGTTTCATTCCTGGTGGATAGAGGTGGATTGGGCATTCAAAGGCTATCGTTTTTAAATATTGCTTTGTTATGTAAATGGTGGTGGCGAGGAGATGCCTTGGTTCAATTTTATAAATGGAAAGTACAGATTAGTGGGGCCACCGTTAGCTTGGTCTTCGAACTTGACATGACAAAGAGGTTTGCAAGCATGAAAAGTTATTGTTAAGGCTTTTGAAGCTTTCAAAGAAGGTAGGTCAATATTGATTCGTCGGGTCAAGTTAAATAGTCCTTCTACAAAGATTATTGTTTTCCTGTTGCATCTAGGGATGGCAATGGACCGGGGCGGGGGCAGAGGACAAGGTCTCCACCCCCACCCCGTCTCAAAATCCAAACCTCTATCCCCGCCTCCATCCCCACGGGGATGGATTTTAACCTCCACCCCTGCCTCCATCCCTGTTTCATATCCTCCATCCCCGGTCCAAACGGGGTGAGGCGGGGTAAGGCCCCGTTTCCCCTCGGTCTATTGTCATCCTTTAGAAGGATTGGGGATGGGGCAAGGCGGGGCGGGGAAAAGCGTAAGTCCATCCCCACACGGGGATGGATTTTAACCTTCATCCCCGCCTCCATCCCCGTTTCATGCCCTTCATCCCCGGTCCAAACGGGGCGAGGCGGGGCGAGGCCCCGCTTTCCCCAGTCCACTGCCATCCCTAGTTGCATCTTGCCAATGTAAAACTATTTGGTGCAAAGGACCTTCGACTAGAGCATCGGTTTTTTGCTTGGGTGCTACTAGCTGAAAAAATAAACACTCAAAACGCCTACAGAAAATTGGAATAAATTTAGCTAACGGATATTGTCTATGTAAAGATAGTATTGAAACTGTTGAACATTTGTGCTGGTTCTACCCTTATTTTCAAGATATTTTCTTGTGTGGTTGGATGTTAAAATGGATCCAATTCAGATCCCTTGCTTCAGCCAACTGATAACTGCGCTAGGAACCTGTATAATATCTAACACTATAATTTGTGAATGATTCATTAGTATCGGTCTCCTTTGTCATCGGTATATTTCTTTCTTGTTGCTATTTAATGAATCTTATTCTTCTTTTAAAAAAAAAGACTGCCCATTTAAACAAAGCACTTATTTAAAATGCTTCTCATGCAGTACAGCCACGTAAGTAACACGTGAAGGGTGTGCAACCTGTTAAATATAGGCAGGGAAGGCCTGCCTTTCTCTACATGAGCGATATGGGACTATTCATGTTTCCTTGTCTACTGTGGGGTAATTTAATACCCTTTATGCATTAACTTATCAAGGTTTCAAATGTTTTTTAAAATATTTATTAGTCACATATTTGTCAATATATGAAATGTTTGACTGTGTGAAATTGCAAAATAACTTTCCTTTATATCATGTTTTTTATTTCCCAATATTTTTCCAAGAAATTTATTTTGTTTCAAAATCTCCCGAGATTTTTCCTCCTGAAAATTTTCTGAGAACAATATTTGTGACTATTCTTCAAACAAGTAAATTTCCGTTGTATTTACGTGCATGGTGCTCATCTTTTGTTCTCTTTCTTTTTTTTTACCCCAAATAAGTAAGCTAGTTTTACATGGTGTTTATATACTTTGACTAACCCGTGGTGAATGTCTTAAATATCTGATGGTTCATCACTCCCATGTGGATCATATTCTAGTTAAAATTTGGGTATCCCTGCGCATCTAGATAGCCAATCTTTTAATGCTGATGGTTTGGATGAGAGGGGCTTATGCAAGTTACAGAGAAAACTGGGCAATACAATAAAAGATAAGATTCAGAACGAAGAGATACCTAAGAAGGTAGGGGTTGCACCCATTGAAAATAAGATGAGAGAGAATCGGTTATGGTAGTTTGGACATATTCGGTGAAGGCCTAATGATGCTCCAGTTAGAAGTTAGAAGAATGGAGAAATGAAAAAATATATTAGTTAAAAGAGGTCGGGGTAGGCCTAGGAAGACATGGATGGAGGTGATAAGAAAGAATATGAATGCTTTGAACCTCACCGAGGACATGGCATTGGATATAAATGATTAGATGAGAAGGATTCATGTGGAAGACCCAGAATGATTTTCTTTTTTTGGTTCATATCGTCGACCCCAATTGTTTTGGGATGAAGGCGTAGTTGTTGTAGAGAAAATTGGGGTTAGGTAGACCCCCTACCAGTTATACAACCATACAATTCGAACTTGCAATGTCCCAACACAAGGTGACGTGCACTAACTGCTCCTGCCAAACAAGTGGAGCCCCCGTTGGTGGGGCTTATGCAAGTTCTCTCTCTCTCTCTCTCTCTCTCTCTCTCAACTACTTGATATCTTCACCAACAGCTTTTCACGTATTTGTGAGAGGTTTAAGTCTCAAAAATTAGAAACATAGATCGTGTTTAGACCTGTCCACGGATTGGAGTTGTGCCAGATATGGGTCGATCGGTTCAGACCCAGATCTGGATTTAAGGTTTCAATAGCTGGTCAGGGTCTAGGTTTAACCAGACATATCATAACCAGAACCAGATCCAGATTTGGATCAAGATAACAATTAACACATACAGAACTTGGTGAAGTGTTAATTTTTCTATATTAAAAATGTGGACCTTAATCAAAAGTTAGTTTGGACCCAAATCTGATTTAAAATTTTGCAAACAAGACCGAGGTCCATATTTTTTTTCATTTTCATGAGTCTTTTTTTCGACAGAGAAAGCTGGGGGTTAGGTAGACCCCTAACAGTTATACAACCATACCATTTGGGGTTGGAACTTGCAACGTCCCACCACAAGGTGACATGCACTAACTGCTCCTGCCAGACAAGTGGAGCCCCCCGTTGGTTCATTTTCATGAGCTTAGAATAACTAATAGGAGGTATTTCATTTGTTTTGAACTCAAGTCCTACCGGTTTCAATTTAAATAGGTGCCCTGACCCATTGTCAGGCCAAATCGTGTTACCTGGACATTTTTTGGTGCTAAAGTATGTTTGTTGGTATGTCTTGGGTTTAGGGAGTGTCTGTCACTTTTGACAGTCCCTGTGTGAGAGAGAGAGTATGGGAAAAGGCTTTTTAGATGGTGACATGCTAAACGGGCAGTCAAGGTTAGATTTTCATCGGCGTTGCCTCTCTGCGCAAGCCAATGCGTAGCATAGGCTCTAGGAACAGGATTCCTAGCCTCAAAATTTTACGCTGCTGACACGCCAACCATAAGTATGACAGGCTGAGCCAACGCTACCAGGTCTTCATGCCAGGTGGGGTTTCTTTGGGTTATAAATTAAAAAAAAAAAAGATGGTGACATGCCAATCGGTAACCATAGCTAAATAACATATCACAGCTTACAACTACCCTGGGCTTTTTTTTTTTTACACATCATTGGGACAAATAACATTCGTTCTTTTGTTAAGTGAGGAATAAATAAAGCATCAATCATGCCCCCCGCACAATCAACATGTGCACTACAGCCAATCAGTGATTGACACATCGTCAAAGATAAAAATATCTCGTCCTTCGGAGGCAGAATATCTCTAAATTGGGCAACCTATATGGACAAAGCTACCGCCACCTATATGGACAAAGCTACCGCCGGCTCATTTGGAAGCGACATGGATAGTGGTGTCATCGTACCTCACATAAACCTCTCTCTCTCTCTCTTGCATTTGGAAGGTGGCTGTGGGTTGTTAACGGTTCATGAAAATGTAATTTTTTAACACTACAAGAAAAATACTAATTAGCAATGAAAATTTACAATGAATTTTTTTTGTCGCGATTTAACGATGGATTAGCGAGAGAAAACTCTCTATCGTTAACATTCAAAATATTTACGAAATTAACAACAAAAAATATTTCATCGCTAATTAGCGATGAATTCACGATAAAAAAAATTATGTCTTAAACTCCATCATAACTTAGCGACAAAAAACTTTGTCGTTAATCCGTTGCTAAGTAGCGACAGATTAATAACGATATTTTTTCATCGCCAAACATTACAAGAAAAAATGTTGATTAGCGACGGAATTAGCGAAGGAATTTTTCATTCTCTAATCCGTCCCTAATTAGCAACAGAATTAGTGAGAGAATTTTTCCGTTTCTAATTCGTTCTTAATTAGCAATGGATTAGCGACAGAATTTTTCTATTGCTACTTTTCGATTTAAACCGACCCATCTAGGGCACAAAAATTTTCCTCTCTCCTCATGCAAAATTTAAACTGATCGTTTGATTAAAGTGTCGGACGACGTGCTTCTCTTTTAGATAGTCCAGCTTCCCCGATAAGCCTCGCAGAAGACAACCAAAATTTGAGGTCGTCGAGGTCCACCGGACGGGAGAACTCTCACCGGAATAACCGGCGATCCGCAGCTCTCCATGGGCTCATCACCGAAGCCGCAAGTGTTCCTCAACTTCAGCAAGGAGGAGGAGGAAGGCCGCTGTGGCGGTAGGAGTTTTACAGTGCGTCTATGCGACACCCTCCATCTCAAGGGCATCCGCGCTCTCGCAAAGGAATCAGACGGTGGCGGGGAGAGGGCGAAGGGATTGCCCGTCTGCATCCCCGTCATAACGGGATCCTACGCAGATTCGGAGCGGCGCCTCACGGGTCTGGCCGCGGTCGCACGGTGCAGAATTGTCGTCAAGATCCTTCCCATCTTCTACCGCGTCGATCCTTCTCACGTTCGGCGCCAGAATGGACCCTTTGAAATAGCGTTTCGATTGCACGAGGTCCGATCCAAAGGAAAGGAGGTGAAGCGCCGGAGGGAGGCGATGAGCGAGATCGCCTGATACGTCCTCTCTGACGCCGACGATGAAAGGTGTGTGCGCCTCTCTCTCTCTGTGTGTGTATTGTTATAGATGAGATACGGCTTTTGCTTTTCTTTGAAGTGGTTGACCGGGCCGGATAAGTGGGGAACCAGGTCGAGAGGGCATCAGAGAGCGCATCGAAGAGCTTACCGGTTTTGTGCAGAAGACCCCGCAGTGGTTGTGTGGTGCGGTACAAGTCCGGCCTATTGCTGTTGGAATACCGCTCGGCAGGGAGCAAATTTTTTTTTATATTTTTTTAAATTTAGGTCCGTCACAAAACCAAATCTATACTTATTTAGCAACGGACTCACGATGAATCATATTTGTCGCTAATCTGTCACAAATTAGTGATGGAATTAGCGACAGATAAATTTTATCGCTAATTAATGACCAAAAAATTGTGATGGACGCTATCCATCGCCATTCTGTCGCTAAACAGTTTAGCGATGAATTAACGATGGATAGCATCCGTCGCCATTCTGTCGCTAAACAGTTTAGCGATGAATTAACGATGGATAGCATCCGTCGCTAATCCAAGGTTTTCGTGTAGCGTAAGTTTACTTTTACTTAAAATGCATATAAAACACTCGAGTTGGGTCAAATACCCAGCAAAAATTATAATCCAAACCCAACCCACATATTGCTTAGGTCGGGTCGACTCAAATATTATTATTCAAATCAGCATTTTTTTCATGCCCATACCTAGAATTGGGGTTCGGGTCGGGTACCCAGCACAAACCCAATCCGTTGACAGCCCATGCCTAAGGAGTAGGGGCATGATGAAAATATGAATATCCGCATTTTGTGGTGAATTGGCTGGACGCGCGTGTCATGATTCCTTCGGTATCCATAAGATTGGACTTAGCCCTTTGGAAATTCTACTAAATTAATCTTCTATACTTATTTAGTGATTTCGAAAAATACTTTTATATATCACTACACTTGCTTCGCTTTGGAGTATGGACTCGAGCAATTCAATTAAGGAAAGAGTTCGAGTCATGCAACAGTCTGGATGGAAGTAAGATATCTTCACCTGTTAAAGTGTTTACACGTATCACATACATTTAATCAAATAGTATGGTTTAGATCTATAATCTTGAGTGATTTTTGTATATGTATATACCGTATCACCTTGTATAAAAAAAAATGCACTGATTTTATCTAGAACAATCCTGATTGTTCTAGAATTTCTGCCTCTGAAACTAGGAGAGCTGTAAATACGGGGATTCAAAAGATTAAAAAGAACAAAGAGAGGAAACTGTTAAACTCCTACTGTTGTAAATTTAAATGGTGATAGCATGTGCTACCCTCGTGGCTAAGGGGCCCCTTTGTTGAAACTCATAGAGAGAGGTTGTTTTGATCAAATCTGACCTCATGAATGTGTTCAGCATGGTCAAAATAGTAAGAATTGATCCTTAGATCAAAGTTTTACAATGCAAAAATATGTTTATTGGAGGTTTGAAAACTCGGTACATTGTTGTAAACTATTGATTTTTTGACAGTTAAAAAATCTGACATATACATCAGAAAAATACCATCCAAACACCAGTTAATTTTTACTCAACTTAATATATAAATCACATGTGGAGTGTCAGATTGCAAAAAAAAAAAAAACTGAAAAATGAATATATTACAAATTTTTTTTTACTATATTTTCCCAAACAGAAAAAAAGTAAAACATACTATATTTTCACAACTTTGGACAAAACAACTAATTTATTCATTAAAGGGATGTAAGGATTGTCAGTGCATGCCAATTTTGTCGTGTTTTGCTAAAAAAAGATTTTTCCTCTTATGCATTGGAAAATTTAAGTGGTATTCTATGTAGGGTATCAATGGGTCGGGTTTGGTTGGGACCCAGGTAGAACCAAACTCAGACCTGATTTGAGATGATGGAACCATTCTTGGACTCGGGTTCAATCGGACTCACCATAAGAAAAACCATACCCGGATCCTATAAGGATTACAGAACCAGATCATACCGGCTTATAATATTTTTTATGAATCCTTCATGTTCAACTCAGATTCTAATTGGACCTTCTTATTTATCACCAAACCCTAACCCTATAGGGTTTGGTACGGGTCGGATCCATATTAAACCCAACCCATTGACACCCTTAATTCTATGCATATGAGAAGGATCCTTCTCATATCCTTCAGGTTCAAATGGTTCAAGAAGTTGGTCATAGGAAGGTTTGATTAGAATCCTAGTTGAACCTGAAGGATCCAATTAATATATGGTCCAATTAATTAATCCGTACGTTTGAAAGAGAAAAACTCGAAAAGAAAGTTTTTGATATGAGAAGTTCTCCAAAAGAAAGTTTTTTGCTTGTTTGTGTAGTATGAGAAAAATAGAGTCGAAAAATCTGAAAAAAATATAAAAGAGGGGTGGTGGTGAGATGAGTGTAAAAATAAATTCTCTTAGTAGGAAACGTTCCTCCACCTCCTTTATGGAGTTTATGGAGGAATGTTTCCTATCACAGTGTACTTAAAAAAAAACTCTCTGAGCGAAAAAATCTCTCTCGGGTCAAAAAATCCATACAAATTTTCTGTTTTGCATCATTTTTCCTATTATCTTTCTCTCTTCCAAACGTGCTCTTAGTGTTTGTAGGAAAAATGTTGTGAAAATTTTCTCATCGAATAAAAACAAAATGCAGTGGAAACTAACTTTTAATGAATTCTATCACGTTTCACATGGTGCCAACTGCCAAGGAACGATGCATGTGCTTGGTGCTCATCCTAGCCAACAAAGCTATAATACCAAAATCTGGCTCCTCAGAAATTAATAGAGGAGGCCCCACTTTCCTCGCAAAATGGCCTGTCCTCTATCGACCACCACGTGTTTCTGTTTATTGAAAGAGGGGGGCCCTTCACAAGAAAAATCATTGAAGCCATTACGCTTTAGATCCTGTCCCACAAGTGTCCTATGTCAATCCCTGCCCTTCAACCAAAAAAAATCGTGGCCGTTGAATCCATTTCCCCATGTCTAACGGAGGAAATTAAGTTGAGGGGAAGGTCAAATGAGTTCAAAAAATATTTAATAAAAAAAAGCAAAAAAAGTCTAGTCCATTCTTTCTATTCATCCTATTGCTTCTCTCTCTCTCTCTCTGTATTTTGGTGATTGTTCTCTCTCTCTCTCTCTGCCCGAGCCCTACTTATAGTATCAGCAGAAAATCGATACGATACTGACTTGAATAAGCTATTTTTTAATATTATTTTAATGTTTTTTTATTCTTTTTTGTCCGTTTTTCACTTGAGTATCGGTATCAGCCGATTCACCTGAATCACCAGCCAAACGATACATGGCCGATACTGACAACATTGCATCACAGCCCCCACCCTTCCATCCTCCTCCTCACTCCCACCATCGCATAGCCCTCCTCTGCCCTTTTCTTTCTGCCCCCTCATCACCGGGAAGCCTTCCTCAACCCCTTTCAACTAAATTCAAGATGAAAGAAAAAACAGAAGACCAGCAAAACACAGTTTTTTTTTTGTCAATAAGTGATTTTTTTTATTCTTATTTTTTAACGTTGGCCTCCATGGTAGAATCAGTCAGGGAGGCTTGAGAGGCAGTGGTTTACCCTGTGGTGGATGTCAGTGGTTCGAGTCCGCTTATCTCCGGCTCGTGATCTTAGCTGAAGATATATGATAGCACCAAATTGCATTTTTTCGATTAGTTTTGCTTCCTTCTTGCTTTTGATTTTTTTTTCTTTATGCGTTTCTTAATATTTGAACCTGTGGAATTTGCTTCAACAACTTTTTCTTGGTTTCTTGTATATGATATAAGTTTTCCTTGGTGATGTCGTTCTTTCTTGTCCTCGATTTCGATTCACTAATTCAAGATATTCTTTAAAAAATCATTTTTTCTTAGATTCTGTTTTTTTTTTTAACACGGTATGTAAGCAGATTCACATGAGAATTGATATCGATTTTATTGAATATGAGGTGATATTTGTATACAATAGATGTACAGGAAAATCCTTTGATAATAGAAAAAAAATACGACTGTTACAACAAGTGATGTGAATGATCCTTATCTCATCATATGAGATCCTTATCTCTTTGACACTCCCCCTCAAGCTGATGAGTGAATATGTGACTTTCATGTTGCTTATGAGAATTTGAATTTGATCTCGTCCAAGGGCTTTTGTGAGGACGTTTGTAAGTTGTAACTTTGTAGGAACATACTTTGTACATATGACACCTGATTGCACTTTTTCGTGAACGAGATGACAATTTAATTCAATATATTTGGTTCGCTCGTAAAACACCGAGTTTGCAGCGATATATATTACCGATTGATTATCACAGTACAATATCATTGAGCCTTTGTAGATAATTTCAAAATCGGCTAGAAGTGCCTTCAACCTGACTAACTCACACGTTACCACAGCTATGAATCGGTATTCCGCTTCAGCAGAAGATCTTGAAACGATGGTCTATTTCTTAGTTTTCCATAAAATGGAACTGGTCCCTAACATAGTGAGGTAACTAGTTATGGATCTTCGAGTCATCAAACAACTAACCCAATCTGAGTCGCGGTAGGCTGATAGTTTAAGTTCACTTTTGGCAGGCAACATAATTCCATGATCGAGAGTTGATTTTAAGTACCTTAAAACCCAAACAACAACATTGTAATGTGGCACTCTGGGCTCTTGCATAAATTGGCTCAATTAATGGACAAAGTAGACAATATATGGTCGAGCCACTATCAAATATATTAGGCATCCTACTAGTCTCCTGTAACACGTAGGCTCTTGAATGAGTTCTCCATCTTGTGCATTTGACTTTAACTTTTGATCCATCAAAAAATCATTCGGTTTTGCACCCATGAGATCTGCATCAGATAATAAATCAAGTACATATTTTTTTTTTGCTTAGAAAGATTCATGATGGTGTTCTAGCCACTTCAATTCCTAGAAAGTATTTTAATAAGCCCAAGTCCTTAAGCTGAAACCGAGAATTCAAGAAGTGTTTGGTCCAAGATATGGTGTAGCTGTCATTTTCTGCTACAATGATGTCATCTATATAGATTAAGATGACTACAATGTTTTAGTTTATTTTCTTGGTAAAAAGAGTGTAGTTGGATGATGCCCGCTTGAAACTAGCTTCTTTGAGTGCATGCATGAGTTTATTGAACTAATTTCTAGAGGATTGTTTTAATCCATAAATGGATTTGTTTAATTTGCATACATGATGATGCTAACCCTGACGATTATATCTCGATGGTAAGTTCATATATACATCCTCATAAAGATCTCTATGTAAAAGGCATTGTTAACATCCAATTGTGAATAGAGACGAGAGTTAGTAGACAACGCATGGTGGTGAGTTTGGCCACCGGTGCAAATGCCTTATGATAGTCAAACCCTTCAACTTGAGTATATCCTTTAGCGACCAGACGGGCTTTGTAATGCTCAATAAACTCATCAGATTTATGCTTGACCTTGTAAACCCATTTATATCTAATAGGTCGTTTACTCGATGGGAGGGAGATGACAATCCAAGTGTGATTCACTTCTAAAGCTTGGATCTCTTTGAGCATAACATCTTGCCAATACAGATTCTTAGTGGCTTCGCTAAAGTTGTGAGGCTCAACATCATTTAGAACAGCAGACAGAAAGACCATGTGTGAAGGAAAAAATTTAGAGAGAGAGAGAGAATTTTGGATGGGGTAGGTTTACCTGAAGAAGCGTGATCGAGAGGCATGGGTAAGACTTGTTGCGGTACCATAGCTGAGGAACAAACATAGTCGAGTAAGTAGGAGGAGCAAGTGAAAACCCTGGTAGAACGGTGGGTGTTGCAAATAAGAGTTGGAGAGGTAGGCATATGCACATTCAAAGCGGGAGCTATTAGGTGTGCAACGAGATCGGGTTCTACAGATATGTGGGGGGGTGGGGATGGTGGTTGGTCAATATAATCATCGACGACATTGGGTGCAGAATTGGTGAATGTGTCCTCAATGGGTTTAGGTATGACAAATGTCATGTGAGTAGACTTGTGTCGAGGTTGGGTAAGAAAAGGAAATTCATTTTCCTAAAATAAAACATCTCGACTGAAATTTTTTTTATGAGTATCTAGATCATAAAGACGACATCCTCGTTGATTGTAAGGATATCCAATAAAAATACATTTTCGGGACCTTGAAGAAAATTTGTCTCAGATAAGACTTAAATTCAGAGCATAACACAAACACCCAAATACTCATAAATGATCATAGTGGGGTTTTCTTTTGAAAAGAACTTCATAGGGAGTTTTGTTGTGTAAAATATATGTAGGGATGGGATTGATCAAATATGTAGCTGTGAGAATACACTCTCCCTAAAATTTTATAGAAAAGTTGGCTTGGAAACGTAAAGCACGTGCAACCTCGAGGAGATGATGGTGCTTTTGTTCCACCTTGCCATTTTATTGAGGAGTTCTCGTGCATGACCGTTGGTGATCAATTCTATTTTGATAAAAAAAAAATGCATATCTTGTGAAAAGAATTTGGCATTGTTGTCAGATCAAATGCATTGCACTTGATTTTTATACTGCGTTTTGACAATGACACAGAATTTTGTCAAAAAAAAAAGTTTCTGACTTATATCCCATAAGAAAAACCCATGCACATCATGAGAAATCATCTACAAAAGTGAGAAAAAAATGTGCACTTGTGTGTGATTGTGTTTTGTAGGGTCCTCATATATCACAATGCACAAGAGAGAACGATTCACTGCTCCTATTAGAACTTATTGGAAAAGAAAGTCGAGTCTATTTAGCTCGATGACATGCGTCACACAAATGATGAAAATAAGAAGATAATTCACCAAGTTCCTTAGACAAATGTATGGTCCGGTCATAAGTGAGATGTCCAAGTCTTATATGCCAAATTTGGGTATCCGATAATTTGGTAGCATGAAAGACACGACTAAGTTGAAAGAGAGGGTCAAAATGGTAGAGTCCATCGTGAAGCTTATCCGCTCCAATCAGCCGCTTCGTTGAACGGTCCTGAAAAACACAGAATGAGGGGAAAAACACGAAGAACATTATTGAGAATGTTTTTTGACGGATAATAAATTCAACGATTTGGTTAGTTTTTTGACAGATAATAAATTATAATGAAAATAAGAAATATGAAGAACATTATTGAGAATTAGGTTTAGTGATAGTTGAGTTTTCTCAAAATGGGATACCCATATGGTCTGATCATTGGGTAATCTCAAGAGTTTTTCTTTAGATATAGATTAAACATCAAATAATGAATTTAAATGATGAGTCATATGATCTGATGCTCCTGTATCAATAATCCATGAAATATGTGACGAAGAAGAAAATGAATGAGTATGATGTGTTACCTGTAAGATTAGAAGAAGCCAGTTTAGAGTCTGAACTAAGCCACTCAACTATCTGTTTAAGTTGATCCTCACTTAGTTGTACTAATGCAGACGCCCCATGGATTGAGTTGGTAAAATTTAGGGTTGCACTGGTTGCTCCATTGGCATCTATTGTATTATTGACAATATTTATCCGACTATTCATAGGAGTTTAACTTTTGGGATGGCCGGTTGGATAGCCTACAAGGCTATAACATCGAGCCATAACATGACCAAGCATCCCACAATGATCACATTGAGGGCGTCTGTGACCTCTCTCTAATGCTTCGATTATCATTTCGGCGATCAGTGCGTAATGCCTTTGGCTATTAATACGGCTGGGTTGGAGACATCATTTGTGGAGGGTGTCAAGAGTCATTGAGTCTCCTATTGGCTTACCAATGAGTAAACACGGCTCACATTGGGCAAAGAATGCATAGGTAAAATACTATGAATCCCAGAGAGGGATTCGTTAAGGTCCGTGAGAAAGTCAAATGCCTTCACCCTCTGTTGACATTTATTGTACTACTTAAATGTGCCACATGTGCAGGTTGGGACTGTAGAATATGAGCTTAATTCCTCCCAGTAGGTTTTTAAGGTATTAAAATATATGGTCAAGGGAGATTGGTCTTGGCGTAGATCACATATCATTTTTTTTGAGTTGATAAATACGAGTAGAGTTACCTCGAGAAAATCGTTCTGCGAGATCTTTCCATGCTTCACTTGCAAGATCTGCATAGATAATACTATTTACAATATTTTTGGAAATGACATTGAGAATCCATGACAGTACCATGTCATTACATTGATTCCATAGAGGATACTTGGTTGAGGTAGGTTTCAGTCGCGGTAATGAGCCATCTATGAAAGCGAGTTTATTTTTCACATTTAGCACCATTCTCATTGCTCATTTTCAGGTAGAATAGTTGTCATCCATGAGAGGGGTGGATACAATAAGTATGCTCAGATTATCTGAATGCTGAAGTTGATATGGGGTTGTAGAAGGCGTAGATTTCTTGCTGGGTATCTCTACTGTCATGATACCAACTATGATAAAAAAAACTTAGACCTCTGGGCCCTACTATGCAACATAAGCAATAATGATTTTTACGCTATAAACCAACAGTGAAGTTCCGTTGAAATAAAAATTAGCACAATAGAAGACTCAAAAGATTTCTACTGAGCGATGAGGAGCGACAAAGTAGGGACAATACCCTACGATAGTGCAGCAGGGTGAAAAAATTATCAAGCAGGGAAGTACTGAAGAGGGGATCGATGCAGTAGAAGATTCGACCAAAGGTACATTCTGTTGTGATATTATGTGACAGTAGAACTGACGATGACTTGCAGAAGATGCCGACGGTCTGAAATGCAGTAGAGACAATGGTGTTGTAGAATGGACGATGAGGTTCTTCAGGTGACGATCATAGAGGCTTGTTTGAACAGTTGATAGGGTTCTGCTCTGATACCATATGGAAGCAGATTCATATGAGAATTGATATCGACTTTATAGAATATGAGGTGATATTTATATACAATTGATGTACAAGAAAATCCCTTGATAATAGGATATAAATACGACAGTTACACCAACTGAAAGATAAGAATTTGATTATGCGTAATCTCATATTATATTATGCATGATCTTAAAGATCCTTATCGGATCATATGAGATCCTTATCTCTTTAACACATGGTCATCTAATAGAGGACGCATGCTAGTTGAAATAGGCCACGTCTAATTTCTTTTTTCCTTTATTTTAGTTATTCTTCTTTAGATTTTTTTGGTTTTTTAGTATGGTTTTTGTTTATGACTGTCACATATTATGGTTGATTGTGATTAGACATAAACAAGAATGGGATTGACTAGCATCTTAATGAACAATTGTGGTTTCATGTTAATATCCCCAAAAAATACAGTTGTGGCCACGTATATTGTTCATTAAAATGCTACTCAATTCCATTCTTGTCTATGTTTGATCACAGTCAACCATAGTGTGACAACCATAAACATAAACCATGCAAAATAACCAGAAAAATCTAATGACGAAGATGAGTTTGTATAAATGAAACAAAGGAAAAAAAGAAATCAGGCATAGCAGCGACCTATTTCATCTAGCATGCATCCTCTTATCGATGCAAGTTATATGTCCCCCCCCCCCCCCGAACATGCGGGTGCATGTTCTCGGGTCTAAATGAGTGCCACATATGTAAGCATGTGAGGCGTGTTTCCCGTGTGTGTTGACATCACTTAACATCAGAGTTGGTTTGTTTGCAAAGACTTAATTACCCTTTTCTACCATTAGCGCCATAAAATGATGTTTCGAGTAAAGGACAAAAATGTCCTCCCGCCAGAAGAGAGAAATGGTTAAAATCATCACCGTTTTTGCCCTAAAGAGTAAACGATTCTACTTTAACAGGAGCTCCTCGCAATATGTTGCCCTAAATGTTATGGTTCACCCTTTGACGATGCACCATCTGCTGTAACAGGAGCTCCTCGCAATATGTTGCCCTAAATGTTATGGTTCATCCTTTGACGATGCACCATCTGCTGTAACAGGAGCTCTCTTTGATGATGCAGCCTTTGACGTCGTTTGTTGACGTCGGAGCACCTCTTTTTGTCATCTACTATTGTCGGAGCACCTCGCAATATGTTGCTCTAAAATACATAATATCTTACAAATCGATATAAGGCAATTCAGCATAATATATTACAAATTGATATTAACAAATAAAACAATATCTCACAAATCGACACTAGAAAACACATAATATCTTCCAAATCGATATACGACAATTCAACATAATATATTACAAATTGATATTAACAATCAAAACAATATCTCACAAATTGACACTAGAAAACACATAATATCTTACAAATTAATATACGGCAATTTAGCATAATATATTACAAATCAATATGAACAAACAAAACAATAACTCACAAATCGGCACTAGAAAATACATAATATCTTACAGATCGATAAACGACAATTCAACATAATATATTACAAATCGATATTAACAAATAAAACAATATCTCACAAATTGGTAGTATGTTACTACAACCGTGATTTGCGTTACATTGCATATACTGAGTGAATGGACGATACCAGATAGGGTAGAGACCCTTGCTCGCATATGTAACCAAGCATTCTTTTCAACAGGTCTTAGCGTCTTACAAATATCTTCCAAGTTTCCAACCATCGAAATGATAAAATCTACCTGCAATAACAAAACAATGCCTTAATGACACTCACAATGACATATGTTCTTCAACAATAGCATGATGACATGGAAAGGTACTCACCACGCTTTAATGACACTTGTTGGAATGTTTGTGCGTCATTGCTTTTTTTCATACTGACTAACGAAAACGAAGAAGAAGAGATGATTGTAAAAAGAGATGGCCGACAAATCCCTCTATGATGCTCACAAATGATTGAACCAGTCGTTCGATTTATAGTTATCTCGACGAGGTAAGAACGAACCCGAGAATGTTTTCTATCTAACACAAGGCAAGAATGAGAAGGCGGTCATGTGTTGTAACACAATCTTAAAACAAAGGTGGAATGTGCAAATCTATATACGGGGAGCTGGAGGACATTTTTGTCCAATGCATATCTATCTTACGGGGGAGCATTTTCATCAAAATCATATCTACTTTTTTTATATGTTATTTTATTATAAAGTCATTGTGGGCAACATTGGCATATGAATTATCACGGGTCCCAAGTTATTCTTCCGTACACACCCGAACACACGTGAATTTGTGTTCCAGGGAGAACACACAACACCCTCTCCTGTCAGATGACCACCTTTGAAAAAGCTGAATCCAAGAAAAAAATGATTTTCTATTAAAAATTAAAAACAGAGAAAAAACACTAATTGACCACAACAAAAAAACTCACTTTTTTTTTTTGCTGATCCTCTGTTTCTTCTTCATCTTGAATGCAGTTGACTAGGGCTCTCCTGCGATGAGAGAGGAGAAAGAGAAGGGCAAGGGAGGGCTATGCGATGATGGGAGTGAGGAGGAGGACGGAAGGGTGGGGCTGTGGGGGTGGCTGAAGCAAAAAGGACGAAAGGGTGGCGTCAATGTTATCAGTATCGGTGAGTATCAGCCTGTATCGGCCGATACTCAGAGTATATGCAGAAAATAGATACACTGTATTTTTAATTAAAGTAAAAAATATTAAAAATTAATTTTTTATATTATATTAAAATCATTCTAACAATTTTAACACTTGTCATGCATTGACACATAATATGGATTCAACGGCCACGATTTTGTTGGTTTGAACGGCAGGGATTGATGAGGGTCCTATGTCAATAAGTAGGATAGGACTACGCTTTCCGGCTTCTTGAGGGGTGCTTCTGTCATTTCGGTGAGAAGAGGAAATTAAGAGCAAGTATTTTGTCGCCAAGTGGAATAAACAAAATGGTACAAATCTTTTTTCATTTTAAATAACGCCCATTTTTTTTCTTTTGTATTATTTAATTGAAAGTGGGCCCTGACAGCTACTTTCCAGCTCCTTCGCTGGCCAAGCAACCAAATTTTTTAAAGCAAACCAATGTCGTCAATATCGGACCCGATACTCAAATGTATCGTTCTGAATCGGCTAAAAAATAATTTTAAAACATTACATGTCAATTAGAATGTGACACGTATTAAAATCATTAAAATAATATTTAAAATTTATTTTTTAGCTATTTTTATATTTATTAAAAAATAACATATTCAAGTCAGTATTGTATCGATATGATAGGTATCAGCCCATGTATACTGACAACATTGCTCCCTACAAAAAATGTTGAGAGAGAATCTATTGTGGTTTTAAATACTTGTACAATTTAATGATCTCCAATATGCCATAAGATTAAGAAGATAATGAAAAATCAGCGGCTCACAGTTCATGAAGTCAAGGGTAGTATAAAAATAACCTAAAAACATCATGTTAAAGTCAACTTTACTTAAAAAGAATAAATAGAACATGATAAGCATTAATCTTGTTGGGTTTTGCTTGTAGATGTTAGACATTTAGGTCCATGTAATTCAATAATTAAAGAGGTAACTGTGCTTTGGATATATATATATATATATATATATATATATATATATATAGAGAGAGAGAGAGAGAGAGTAATGGGTCTGTGCTAAACCCATTTGGTGCTAAACCGCATGCTAAATGGGGTTTTTTCATTTTATTTTTAAATTCTTACCATACAGATGTGATCTATGTACTTGATTTTATAAGGATCAGCTCTTGAAGCGTTAGATTCGGTCACCTGGGTGAGTTTTTATAAGGTTCAAAAAATCAATGATCCAAAATCATTATAAATTTTGAGGCTCCAAATATAATTTTTTCATAGAAAACACATGATCCAAGTGTGTATTACACGTAAATAAATCATGCCTAACACCTTTATGGAGTTGAACTGCAAAACAACAACGAAAACACAGAAAAACTCATTTAGCATGTTTCATTTAGTATATATATATACTTCTTTGGTGGTATTGTGATACAGGCTTGATTTTACAAAAATTTAAGCTCCAAATACAAAATCTAACCTTTGGTTTATGTTTAACATGTTCTATTTACTATTTTAATGTGTAAACAGTTATTTTTCACGGTCTTAATAAATATAATAAAAAAAACATGATAGAACTTTCTAACAATAAATAGACTATTACACATATTTACAGTTAGATCTACCATTTGGCCATTAGATTCATATAAACAAGACACATACCTGGGTGACAGAAAAATTGTAAGCATTTATTGTGAATTTGGGAGAGACACGTGTATCATAGAGTTGGCTTTAAAAACTTCTATTCCAACGATTTTGTTGCAGAGAGAGAGAGAGAGAGAGAGAGAGAGAGTTTCTCTCGTTTATATATTTTGCTGCAGAGAGGTGTCTCCGACTCTCCCAACGTATCCCATTTTCGTCTCTCCTCTCCCCAGCCCTACAAAAGAAAGGTCTAAACCATTCCTTTCTTCCCATCGATCCAAAGGAGTGCCTTCCTTCTCTTCGTTTCCCCGTCGGACTCCCTCTTTCGGGCCTTCTCTTCCTTGACCAACGTTTGGATCAGCACCCGTTCCACCGGGCTTTTCTTTTCCATCAGATCCTGTTTGGGAAGCTCAGAATTCCCAGATTTTTTTCTCTCTAAATGCAGTAGAGTTCATACATCTTCCTCATCCATTCCTCCCCAAGAATGGATTCCTTCACAAAGAAGACAGAAGCTAGATGGAAGAACGGATTCCAACACCGGAATTACGCCTGCAAATTGATCGAGGCGCTCCGCCACGTCCGCAGGAACGCAGCGGCTACGCCGCCCTATCGAGCCGTCAGAGAAGCCGCCAACCGGACTCTCGCAATGGCAGCAAAAGGCCGGAGCCGGTGGAGCCGAGCCATTCTCTCGAGCCGAACCAACCTGAATATCACAAGGAAGCCGCGGAAGATTCAAGCCTGCGGCCCGAACCGAAGCCGGAAAATGATCAGCTTCCGGGGAGCCGAGACCAAGAAGCTGGGGCTCCACCAGCAGGTCCGGACGCTCGGAAGGTTGGTGCCCGGCTGCCGGAAACTGTCACTCCCTGTGATCCTTGTCGAAGCGAACGATTACATTGCAGCTCTTGAGGTGCAGGTGAAAGCCATGAGAGCCCTAGCGGAGCTGCTTTCAATGGCGGATCCGGCAGGTACGGCTCAGCTCGATCAAGCCGAGCTGAGTTAAGGGGCCTTGAGAATTAATGATCCAGCCCCCATTTTTTTACCTCCTTTTTTTTTAATTCTTGTACTTTTTATTTCTTGTAAAACAGGTGTTTTCTTCTTGGGCATTAATTAATATGGAAAGGTTTTGTTGGGCCTTCACTTTAGATATTAATTCCGTGTTAGTTAGTCTTTTATCTTTAAACTTTGGTGAATGTGATTCTGAAAACAAAAAATGAAAATAACTAATCTACCCTAGGTTTGCCTTGGATGATCCGGGGTGAAGACAAGCCCCGTCTCAAAATCCTACCATCCATTCTCGAGTTTTGATTTTAACCTCCATCCCCGTTTCATGTCCTCCATCCCTGGTCTAAACGCGAGGAGGGGTTGAGCCCGGTTTCCCTTTGGTCCACCGTCATCTCTAAAGAAGGATCAGGGACAAGACAGGCCAGGGCAGAGGGCGGGGTGGGGCGGAGGAAAGGGTAAGTCCATCTCGGCCTCCATCCCCTCATGGGTTTTGATTTAAACCTCCATCCAGTGGCGTAGCTAGGATTCTTGTGGGGGGGGGGGGGCAAACAGGGGTGTAGGGAAAAAAATTTATTTGTGTGATAGCCGGGGGTTCGGGGGCTGCGCCCCCAAAAAAATTTTTTTTGAGATAAAATAAAAAATGGCTACAATTATTAATAAAAATCTATTTCATATGAACAAATCAAACTATTTGCTGCAGTCAGGGCTGGGCTAGGACTGGACTTTTAAAAAAAAAAAAATTAACTGTTTCGGCCCAGTCCTGCCCCCCCCCCAGCTACGCCCTTGCCTCCATCCCCTCCTCAATCTCCACCTCCATCCCCGCACGGGTTTTGATTTTAACCTCCATCCCTGTTTCATATCCTTCATCCCCGGTTCAAGCGGGGTAAGGAGGGTCTAGTTTCTGTCTCTCACACACATGGACTTGGTTTTGGCTGTAGTTCATATAGTAGTATTTTTTTGGGCTCACTAACAAAACAGATTGGATACCATTTAACCATTTTTACTCATAGTCACACCAATGAACATCCTAGAGACAAGGCTAGTGCATGTTTGGACTGTTTTCTTATGTTGAAGCAAGGTGACTCCCTAGGAGCAAGAGCTGCGCTATGGGCTTACATCATTGGAACAGTGACTATAAGCAGTGGCGTAGCTAGGATTCATGTGTGGGGGGGGGGGGGGGACAAACAGGGGTGTAGCAAAAAAAAATGGTGTGATAGTCAGGGGTTGGGGGCAGCGCCCCTAAAATTTTTTTTTTGAGATAAAATAAAAAAATGGCTATATTAATAAAAATCTATTTCATATGGACAAATCACACTATTTGCTGCAGTCAGGGCTGGGCTGGGCTAAAAAAATAGATAAAAATCTATTTCACATGGAATCAGGGCTGGGCTTTTAAAAAAAAAAAAAAATTTAACTGTCCCCCCACCCCCCCTAGCTCCGCCTCTGACTATAAGTACAGCAGACATAGCCAGCGCAATTAGGTCTCTGGTCCCGAGGGTGGCTTTTCCCATTTGTCATTGTAAAGAAAAAAGTGACCCACCAACCTGACCTAAAGTTGGCTGAGTTTCTAAATGTGCACTAGCGGCTATACACACAGTTGAACTTTGGTAACCTAGGATTAACACTCTGCAGCATATCCTGGGCCGGTTATCCATTTTCATGGGGGTACTAAAAACAAAGGTCTAACCGATCCAAATCTGTGAGTGAAATTGTTTAGTCTCTTAATTAAGTTCAGCAATTAGACAAATCATGTGGGAAATGACCAGAAATAGTGATCACAATGATCAGATTAATCTTGAGAGGCTAAGCAAGATTCCAAATCTCATACAAATGAACAAAAGTGATCACAATGATCAGATAAATAAAAGTGTTTAGAGCCTAAGCTTGATTTTTAAGCTTCAAATTCACTCTCAACTATACCAAGTCGCCTATCCTTTTACAAAGTGACCTTACAATCCTATCAAGGCAATGCACTTGGCTAAGACTTCATATCTAACTCGGGCTAGAGCCCATATCTATGAAAATCAGGCCGTTTAAGTAACTTCAATTTGTTCTCTCATTCATAAACAGTTACTAAGTATACATGCACTGCTACTTTTGGCTTCCTCTTTTCAATAAAAATCTCCATTTTTTTTATCTGCCAAATTTTAACAACCACCACATGCTTCGAATTAATACAAACCCAGAACTATTCCAGGTGTTTGTACTTGTGTTCTTTACCTCAGCAAACACAGTAAAAAAAGTTAAATAAAAATAAAAACAAAGCTCAGCTTTATTTTTCCTTCAATAATAACTGTGGTGCAAAAAGCGTGCCCCTTTTACATTAGTGGAGCCCCACCATGCGGCAACAACAGCAAAAATCATCAGCTAAATGAAGAACATAACCTACGAGAAATAGAAAGCATAATCCCCATAAACCAGTACCCTAATTCCTCATCCACCAATTCTTGGTGATACTTTGTTATTATCGTCGTCGGTTCACGCCAACCTCTATGGGTTATTGTTGCTCGCTACATTCCAAATTTTGATCCCACAAGTCTTGTAATGGAAAATAAAACTACAAAGAAGAAAAAATCTCTCTCTCTCTCTCTCTCTCTCTCTCTATATATATATATATATATATATATATATATATATATATATATATATAGAGAGAGAGAGAGAGAGAGAGAGAGAGAGACTCTGTTGAGCCAAAAGGCTTCCTGATTAAAAGAACCTTTAGGGTATATGTTTGATGGCTTGTCCATAAAATTATAAGACAGAATAACAAAATGAACAAAACATTAGTTTTGTTACAAAACAATTATCCCAAATCTAACGTTTGTTTGGATCATACCAGGATATTGTGTTCTAAAATCCAATGTTTGTTTTACATTGTGCGCCACAACTAGGGGTGGCAAAATCTGACCCGACCCGCCAACCTGCTTCTTAGCTGGGTTAGGGTTTGGCTTAAACGGGTTCATGTTGTAAATGGGTCGACCCACCTAACCCGTTTATTAAACGGGTCGTGTTCGTGTTAAGGGTATACCAACCCGCCAACTTGTTTGACCCGTTTAATAAATGGGTTAGGCGGGTGGGTCAACCCGTTTACACGAACCCATCAACCCGCAACCTGAGTCTCGCCAAATACACGAACATGAATCCTAATATGGTAATCGGGTCCCATCACCAAGATCGACAAGTTCTTGAGCGACATTGCGGCCGATGACAGCCCCGCTAGAACCCTAATCCCTCACCCGAAGCTGACAACGGCGTGCTTCCTCACCGAAAAGGCATCCCTCGCGCGAATCTCGACACCGGAGAATAGGTCGTTGATCATGCCGGCAAACAATCCTGATGCCACCACTGATCTGTCGTGCTGCTCGGCCACGACCACTCCTCCGTTCTCACAAAACCCTAGCCAAAGACGATCGGCCGATCCTCCACCGTTGTTCTCCTCCAAGAGGTTGTTTACCTCCAAACCCTCGTCCATCTTCCGGTCAAAGAAGGCACCAGAATCATCGAAGAATCTGATCGGTGGCGATCTGACCGTCTTCTTGATTGAGAAATCGCCGGCCCGGGAGTTAAACCGGATGAAGAACTTGGGGTCGCGGCCGCCGCAGAGGAGGTCAAACTCGGCACTCATGGAGAGCCGGGAGGCAGCGGGGGAGCCGAAGGGGCTGATGTCGGTCTTGACGATGAGGTGGAAGGTGTTGGAGGAGTCGTTGGGGCGATACGAGAGGTGGACGGAGGGACCGGCGTTGAAGGTGGTTGGGAGGCTCATGTAGAGCTCGGCGGCAGAATCTTCGGTCCAGACCTGTTTATTAAACGGGTTAACCGTGTCGTGTCGGGCTACCCGTTTAATAAATGGGTCATGTTCGTGTTTGCCACATCCGACCCGTTTAATAAATGGGTCGTGTTCGTGTTGAGGTATGCTGACCCGCCAATACCACCAGATTGCCACCCCTAGCCGCAACATGGACAGACATGGATAATGAGTCAGATTACCTTGTTTTGGATCCTATCATCAATTTACATGTTTTAATAAGTTTATTATGGGTTGTTGGTCCAAATATGGATACAATTATAAAGGTAGGTTATAATTAATGAAAGAGGGAAAAGAAGAAGAAGAATAAACTCCACGAAACCTATTAGAATTCTCACGTAAAGCAACAATCGAGAAATTATTTAAAAGAAATGGCTAAGAAACAAGGATCCAACAATTCAAGTAGCCTTAATCATCTAATTGCTCCTGATAATTGCCTTCATGTTTCTCGGCTAACAGGGCCACCCATTTGCTAATCTGGCTTTAGAAAAATTAGAAGAATTAATTCATCAACACGAAGACAAACTCAAAATCTTTCTAAGCATATTGGTGCAAAAGAAGCCAACTCTTAATGACTCCAAAACGAAACTACAGAGACAATGTATTAATGCACACAAAAAATACTCAGGGGGCGTTGGGGCTAAAGCCACTTATCCAGGAAAGGGAGATAAAGTGGGTACGCCCAAATTGCAGAAGATCGCAACTGTATCGAATGATTATGCCAATTTATTTTCACAATTAGGTATGCCCAGATTGAAGAAGCTCATTCGTACTCACGATCGAAATGACACCAAGCCGCACGAACTCGTCTCGATTGTTGGTGAGATCAAAAGGATGACGATAGCACTCCTCGATCATTCCACATCCTGCATCTCCCTCGCTATTCCCGGCCAAAATCACGAGCAGAGCATCGACGGCCGGCCTCCTCACGGAGGGATACAGATCAGAAGTCATCACCAACAACATCTTGACAATCACCGGAACCCCAAAAACCCGCTTATCATCGTCATCGTCATCACCGTTGCCTCTTCTCAGACTCTCCATCAGCCTCTCCTCTGCCTCTCTGAGAGCTGCACAGGAAAGAGAGAATATGAGAGGGAAGGGTGCCTCCATCGAAGCATTTTTTTTTTAAGCTGTCTTCTCTCGTCCTGTTCATTTCGTAACAGGGGGTGAAATGTTGTTTACCCCAAAGCTGAACGTGGTGGACGGTGTTTTGTGCGTCCGACGTGTCTCGCGTTTGTTAAAAAATATGATCCAATCGATCCCCCGGGTGCGAAACGTTCAATCAAACAATGACGAGGTGGCTTGTCCGTTACCGGAGGAAGATGATAGACGACATGTGTGACTTGGGCTTTTGTCCTTGTACCATCATCTATCACATGGCTTCTGTCACCGACCCCCTTCAACCGTGATTGATGATCCTCCCATGTAATTAGGGGTGGCAAAATCTGACTAGACCAGCCAACCCTTTTCTTAGCGGGGTTAGGGTTTGGCTTAAACGGGTTCTTGTCGTAAACGGGTCGACCCGCCTAACTCGTTTATTAAACGGGTCGTGTTCGGGTTAGGGGTATGCCAACCCGCCAACCTGTTTGACCCGTTTAATAAATGGGTTAGGCGGGCGGGTCAATCAGTTTACACGAACCCGTCAACCCATCACCGAGTCCCGCCAAATACACGAACATGAATCCTATTATGGTAATCAGTTCTCATCACCAAGACCGATAGGTTCCTAAGCGAGATTTCGACCGATGACATCTCCGCCGGAACCCTAATCCCTCACCCGAAGTTGACAACGACATGCTTCCTCATCGAAACGGCGCTTCTCGCACGGATCTCGACACCAAAGAATAGGTTGTTGATCACGCTGGCAAACAATCTCGATGCCACCATCGATCCATCGTGCTGCTCGGCCGCGACCACTCCTCCATTCTCGCAGAACCCTAGCCGGAGACGATCGGCCGATCCTCCATCGTCGTTCTCCTTCAAGAGATCGTTTACCTCCAAATCTTTGCCCGTCTTCTTGTCAAAGAAGGCACCGGGATCATCGAATAATCCGATCAGCGGCGATCTGGTTATCTTCTTGATGAAGAAATCGCCGGCCCGGGTGTTGAACCAAACGAAGAACTTGAGGTCGCGGCCACCACGGAGGAGGTCGAACTCGACGCTCATGGAGAGCGGGGAGGCAGCGGGGGAGCCGATGCCGGTCTTGACGATGAGAAGTAAGGCGTTGGAGGGGTCGTTGGGGCGGTACGAGAGGCGAATGAAGGGACCGACGTCCAAAGCGGTTGAGAGGCTCATGCAAAGCTCGGCAGCGGAATCTCCGGCCGAGACCCATTTATTAAACGGGTTAACTGTGACGTGTCGGGTTACCGTTTAATAAACGGGTCGTGTTCGTGTTGAGGTATGCTGACCCGCCAACCGGCTAACCGTCGACCCAACCCGACCCTATTGCCACCCCTACATGTAACTAGTCTCCTCTGTGTTCTCAGCCAATCACACCACAGCTTTCACGGGCCCGCAGCAATAGAACGCGGGCCCCACTTCAAAATGCTGTCACATGAGTTGAGAGATCTGTTGACATTTTCATGTCACAATGATACGACAACGTGAAAAATATTTAGTGAAGACCCTTATTTGTTTTTTATTTAATCAATAGAAAACTGTTTTCCATATTTTAATATATAAAAGTATATTTTATTAAAACATTATTAAAATAATATTTTCATTTATGTCTATATGTCTGTGTCAGAGTCGGTTACGTCTCAGCGTATCTGACTCGTGCTTACTGCACCATGGGAGGGCAGTTGAGGTCATATTGTATAATCAGTCATATTCAATTCTTACTGCACATTTCACTTGAAAAGGTGAAATATGTGAAAATGAAGCCTACAAACGCTTCCATCTCGGCATATAGTTTTTCGCAACCCACCACCATAGTGACAAATATCGTGAGATTTATGAAAATCTTGTAAAAATATCGCGAGAAATTGCCTGAAAGTATAAAAGGACAATTTCTCGTGAGATTTTCAAAATATCACGAGATTTATGAAAAAACATAAATACCATGATTTAAACACGATATTTACGTTTTAAACGGCTATTTATCGCAAATAAATCATGTATTTTTTATTTTTAAATAATTTTTATTAATATTTTCTTATAAAAAATAAATTTTATATTTTTAAATTTTTTTTTTTATTGCTGAGATTTTGCCAAAAAATGCGAGATTTATGATTTTTTTTCAATTTCTGACAAGTTTTTGAAAAACGAAAAATTATCGATAAAAATGTGTCATTATGCCCACGACACACCAAACAAGCTTAGTCGGAGATAGATGGAATATAACATCAGTAGGTGTGGTTGGGGTGTGCTTGCTTTGCCGAGGGCAAAATTGGTACATCGGCCGGGGTAGTTGTGGTTGGGGTGGGCTTGTTTCGCGGACTTGAGATGGGTTCATGGCACCAAGGTTCAGCCTCAGTATGTAGGGTTACAAAGCAAGAAGAGTAGTTCGTGGCTTGGCTCATAAAGAGGCTTAAACTTGTGAAGTATGCTCAACAAGCATAACACAAACAATGAGCGTTGGACTAGCTCAGCTAGTTAATTATTTATAAATATATCGTATATGGCATAATGTAGATGGTTGAAGTGTGTGGCTTGCAAGCAACAAGTTTAGATTTCAAATGTTGTTCCCATAGTGACAAAAAGTTAAAAACGGGCAGTCAAAAACATGGGAGATTTTAAAATTTTTCATAAATCTTGTATTTTTTTGGCAAAATCATGGCAATAAAAAATAAATTAAAATATAAAAAAATATGTTTATAAGAAAATATAAATAAAATACATTTAAAAATAAAAATCTCAAGGGTTTTCACGATAAATATCTGTTAAAAATGTAAATCTAGCAATATTTGTCATGCTTTGAAAATCTTGCGAGAAATTGCTGTTTTAAACTTTCAAGCAATTTCTAGTGATATTTGAAAACAATGTATTTATTTTGTAAATGAGTTTGTTTGAACTTGGCTTAGTATGTTTAAAGTCTAAAATTTTCTTCTTCTTCTTTTTTAATAAATGAGCTAACTCAAGCTCTGTCATTTAAATCAGGCTTTGCTCACCCAAGAACGAGCTGAGTTTGAACAGCACTATTCGTTTAGTTTGACTTATTTACCAGACTCATCAGTCTTAGTGTCACTGAACCTTGTCTTTGGAAAAATCTTGGCGAGGAAAATCTTGCGATGAACTAAAAAAAAAGATATATTTTTGAGAAATATCAATGTATATATAAATTAAAAAAATACACATATATAGCTGTAGAAATATGAAACATATAAAATATAAAAAAAGTGTCTTTTTATCTCGACAAAAATGCAATATCTTTGGCAGGACATAACTCGAACCTCAAACCAAACCCAACTACATGTTATTTGGGGTGGGTGGGTGTAAACGAGCTGAACAAACCGAGATTGAAATGTTCAAGCTTGGCTTATTCTTATGGCAAGCAAAGCCAAATTCGAGTGTTAGGAACAACGTTTTGACCTACTGATGGTTTGAAGAAACAAACACGAAAACAAAAGGAGAAGAAACAGTCATACATGAAAACAAAGATTTTACGTGGTTAGGCAAGAATTACCTATGTCCATGACCACACTGAGCCTTCTCCATAAATAGGAGGAGTCTAAGAATTTTACATGGAGTTTACTAGTATTGCACGATGCAACAAGAAGTCTAAGGTAAAATTACAGAATTACCTTACAAAAAATTATAGATTTATATTCAGGTAGGAAGGAAACAGGCTCCACACTTCTCCAATATCGAGCTCATAATGAGACCCAGTTAAACCAGCTGAGTTCGAGCTAGCTTTCTTATAGAAAAATACATTCTTTTAGAGCTAGGGGAAATAGGATTATAAAAATATATATGTAAAATATATCTAAAAAATAATTTTTATTGCTTAATGAGTGGAGCCGAGTTGGATACCTATTGTTCATATTCAGCTTGCCAAACCTATTTTACAAGTTTGAGCGAGCTCTTTACGAGCCGAACATCATACAAGTAGGGGTGGCAATTTCTGACACGACCTGCCAACCCGACCCGCCAACCCGCTTCTTAGCCGGGTTCGGGTTTGGCTTAAACGGGTTTGTGTCGTAAATGGGTCAACCCGCCTAACCTGTTTATTAAACGGGTTCGTGTTAGGGGTATGCCAACCCGCCAACCCGTTTAATAAACGGGTTAGGCGAGCGGGTCAACCCATTTACCCAAACCCGACCTGCCAACCCGCCCGCTAACCCGCCAACCCGTTTATTAAACGGGTTAACCATGTCGTGTCGGGTTACCCGTTTAATAAATGGTCTGGGTTCGTGTTTGCCACAGCCGACCCGTTTAATAAATGGGTCGGGTTCGTGTTGAGGTATGCTGACCTGCCAACCCGACCCGATTGTCACCCCCACGAGTGGCTTGGCATGTTTCCCAGCCCTAGTTAGAGGTGCAGCTTGGATATCTAACAAATGATGGGTCAAGATCTGCACTATTCAGGTCCATTTTGGCCCATAACATGGATATCTGAAATCCTGCCCAAACGTAACCTAAAAGAGGCTGTGCCCATAAGCACGTTGGGCCAAATGAGGCCACGCTGGACCTTCACTCTAGGCAACCTTGGCCTGCCCTAAAATATGGTCCACGCTTTTGCACCTTTTATTAGTGCAATGCTTTTCCTTCGTGGATATATGCATGTGTATGTGTGTGCATGCGTGCGTGCATGTGTGTGTGTGAGAATTTGGCACAGTTAATTAAGCCTTTTAAGTTGTGAACAATAGGTTTGGATACTGTCTTGTAGTCTTTTAAAATTTAGCATTGAGAATTAGTTGCTTTGCTCCAATGATCCAACTGAAGTTGGGGTTGTCTGGCTTGGCATCGACACGCTATATCACACGGACACGCCATTTTGGGTGTGTCCCTGGTAGCACAAGCGGACACAACGACATAGACGCTGACATGTACAACCATTATTTTAAAATTGTAATAATATTTTAATATTTTTTATATTTCCAACAAAAATATATTTTTAGTATTAAATATTAAAAAATATTTTTTATTGATTAAAAATAAAAAATTCTAAGTTGCTATGTCTTATTTTCTGAAAAAAAAAATCAAACTTGCAAGTCCAACTTGTGTCACATGTCCTTGTCTACGAATCTCTGTGACATAGTCGGCACGAGCTCGAATCAGGTCTTGAATGCCTGAAGCTCAGCTCATTGGGCTCATTTATAGGCCTCGTCTCTCACACACACACACACAGATTAGCATCCAAAATTTTGATCCATGTAAAGGATTGTGAGAGAGAGATTAGGAACCAAATTTTTGATCCATTTAAAGGATCCTTTATGGTTGCATCCTGTATCTGATAAGATCCACGATTTGTGTCCAGATTATGCAAAAAAACCCTCATTTTCTATAGGTTTAATATGAGAACAATTTAGCATCTATATCGAGATCTGAGAAAAAAATGATTGTCCATATCCAGGTCCACATCAAATTGGACCTGTTTTAACCCTGCCCTAAACCCAAATCTTTGATGATCTTCCATGTAGCAATCAAGTTCTGGATCAGGTCACTATCTGACTCAAAATGCACCTTACTAAAATTTTGAATGAGATAACTTGGCTTGTGTGTTGCCTCCAAGAGCCCAATGCAATGACACAAGTGACTGCTTTTGAAGGGACAATCTGACACAGGATTTGAGTAATGGGGGTGAACACCCCAATCTATCAACTGTACTGAATCCTACAAGGGACAAAGCATGGAGTTCATATCTCATTGGATTGGTTGAATTTAAGTGATCATCACCTGATCTCTGTTTTTCTTAAGCCTAACGCTTTGACATGACAACTTTTACTTGATGATTTTCTTTTATGATGAGAAACCTTTGCTCAGGTCACTTAATAAGCCTGCCCTTTGTGATGTAAACCCCTAGTGGAATCATTGACGCCAAAGCTACGGAGCCCACCGATTAAAGGCACCTACCAATCCGGTGGGCGGGCAGGTTATATGTTTCCTGCAAGAACACGCACTGTAGCTACAGTGCATGTTTCTGGGTCTTCACTGAGCGCCGCATGACGCTCAGTAGGGTATACGGGAGAGCCGTACATCCTGCAAGCTGATGTACGGCAGTGTATGGCTCCCCCGTACACCCCATAGTTAGGGGGGGGCAGGACTGGGCTGTCCTACCTCCCGAAACAGTTAATTTTTTTTTTTAAAAAAAAAGCCCAGTCCTAGCCCAACCCTGATTCTATATGAAATAGATTTTTATCCATTTTTGTAGTCCAGCCCTGACTGCAGCAAATAGTTTGATTTGTCCACATGAAATAGATTTTTATTAATAATTGTAGCCATTTTTTTTATCTCAAAAAAAAAATTCGGGGCAACTGCCCCCCGACTATCACACAAATAAAAAATTTCGTGCTACACCCCTGTTTGCCCCCCCTCACATGAACTACGCCCCTGCCCCACTGAGCGCCACGCGGCGCTCAGTTGAGACCCCCAACATGCACTGCATGTTCTAGGGGTGCACACCCAACACCCTCTCATCCGGTGGAATTCCCTTTTACTTGTTAAAAACAGTAGCTGTCATGTCTTTTTTTTTTTGCTGTGCGGTGAAAATACATTGCATGTCTACAAAGCCTTTAGCATTTCTATGCTTTTATGTTTTCCTAAAGAAAAGCTGGTTTCAATGCAGGGAACAGGAGGATCGTTCATGAACCCCACGAAATCGGCACCCTAATACAGAAAAAAAATTAACTAATAAAAACAGAAAAAATAACAAAAAATTATAAAAAAATAACTAAAACTCACTCAATAATCATTCATCAATCTCTTTTGTTTCTTTACAATGAATATATATATAGCAAACTCAAAGAAAACTCTAGAAACCATAATCCTAATACCAATCTGATATAGATAGATATGAAGTTCAACTAAATTCTAAACAAGATCCAAAAACCAATATCTAACTAGAATAATTAGATAAAACATAAATAATTAAGTTGGATCCAAATGGATTCTATGGACCTGTGTCAAATTCTAAATCACTAAACCTTAAGGCCAAATGTATCATTCCATGTCATACAAGGGCCCCACCGTGATTGTTTCTAGTCTATGGCCCCTTCACTTTGTTGAAGTTCATGGTTTCAAGAGTCTCAGATAGACGTGAGAAGTGGGAGATGCAAGTATATCCATTTCAAAAAGTGTGATATGTTGTAGGTTTAAGATAATCTTTGTTTTCATAATCTTGGGTTAATATTCCACCAACACAATTAGGACATCCTATCTGATTGGTCCTTGATTTTTAATTGCGTTTTTTATGTGATTTATTAAATAAATCTTGTAACTATGATTTACATAATTTGTTTATTTAGAAACATGTTTGGTATCGTACAATCATTTGAAGCCTCGTTATGAATGAAATGGTCATATATTGTTCTAGTGATGGAATCAACTGAGTTTTCAAGTTTCTCAGGATGTGTTTGATGATTGCACTTGTGGTTCGAGTCTGGTTTAGATGCGGAGTCAAATAAGCCTCAAGCAAACAAGGGATCCCAAATATGAGCACATGAGATCGTCGGACCCTCGAACCCAATGGTTATTTGACACGATGACGGAGGGTGATGTAGTAGCGGAGCAGAAAACTCAGGTCCATAATGATTCATTTGGATCTGATTAATTTTTTGAATTTTTATCATTTGGATCATTTTTATATTTTTGTTCAATTGTAATGGATATTGAATATATCTATTAGATTCAATATCCAAATCTAATTAGATTAGGATAAGCTTATCTTGTAAGAGGGTTATAAGATTAGGTAGTTTATTTGAATTAGAATTAGGTAAAATCTCAATTATATACAGACGACTGTAAATGGACAGTTAAAGAGATGAATGAATTATGAGTGATTTTTAGTGATTTTTAAGAAAAAATATTTATTTCCTATTTTTCATAGTTTTCTAGTTTCGTAGTTGCGTTAGGGTGCCTATTCTTGCAGGGTTCAAGAGCGATCCTCTCAACCACTGTATCATAGAGGGAGAGTTGAGGGTTGGACCAAAGAACCAAATTAGGATCTCAAATCCTTAGGATCACTAAGATCTAGTTTGGATCCCTTGATTAATTTTTCCCTTACGAGACTTTCCTTGCCAAGAAAATGGAAGAACAAGATCTGTGGCCATGATTCAAATGGTACAATAACAGTAAGAGTAACAATGATAAGCAACAACGGGGTTCAATACTAAGGGCTTGGGTGTTGGTGACTCTACTCGGGGTTTACTTTATAGGGGCAGGCCCATTTAGTGACCCGATTCTCAGCAAGGGTTCCTCGGCATAAAAATAATAATAATAATAATAATAAGCCAGGAAGGAGAGTACAAACACACATGATAGACTTCCACTAAGGGAGGTATCTGACCAGACCCAACTTAGAACCCATAATTCAGGATGTGGACCAAGGATTCCATAGGGCTGGGCTAGAATTTGTGTACGAAGTGGGTACGCCCAAAATCTAGGACGTATGTGTGAGCTGGACTCAGGACTTACCTATTTGATTAAGAGTAATAAGTGAAAATAATGTTGATATTATCATAAAATTAAGATATTTTCAATATATCACATTTTAAAATCGTCATGATTTTGTTGTTATGTTAATGCAATAAAAACATTTATTTTATACCTTTATTTTTACACTTTCTTCATAGATCTATATATTTTTAAAATTTTAAATCTTTTATGTACCTGATTTTTTTCCTGGGATTTTCTAAAAAATTAAAAAAAATTAAGGGGCCTTATATGGGCGCCTTACTTATAGCACATTTACGTCTAGAAGGGAGGCGTGCACAATAAGTGACCTGTCATTATATATATATATATATATATATATATATATATATATATATATATATATATATATATAAGTTTTTCCATAAGGTTTTTATTTTTTAAAATTTTACTGCATGAATGTGATCTGGATGCTTGGTTTTATGCAAAGAGACTCTTAGGTCAACCCATTACAATGTATAAGAAGAATCTTTTAAGGCTTGACAATCAACAGCTCAAAATTTTTGTAAATATTCAAGCATACAAAATCACATTTCTTGATTAGATTACAATAACTCAATATTCGATTTTAAGCAAAATGGACCACGCCAAATGCCTCTGAATGGTTAGATTTGAAAATAAATCTATAAAAATCTCGGTTCATATATACTAGTTTACAGTTATATATATATATATATATATATATATATATATATATATATATATATATATATATATATATATATATATATATATATATCAAGATATATTTTCCGATACTACACCAGTATTTGCAACATTGCCGGGAGTAGGTCCAGGAGCCAACATATGCTGATAGATATATTCCTGTGTTTGGTTTATCCTTATGTGGGCCACTACCCAAATTCAAATCTAATTAACTAGACCCATCAACCTAGATAAAATTTCAAAAGCAGACTTGACTTCTAGCAACTAGTTACCCACTGTCCGATGGGGTAGGCATGTGTCCTTGGGGAAGAGAACAGTATCCTACCACCATCGGGCTTGTAGATGGCAGTGGACCCAGGAAAAACGGGCCCTGCCCCCACCTCACCCCGTTTGGACCAGAGATGGAGGACATGAAACTAGTATAGAGGTTAAAATAAAAAAATGGTGCAGGAATGGAGGTGGGGATGGACTTACGCATTCTCCCATCCCCAATTCCCGTTAGTAAAATACTCTTTAAAGATGACAGTGAACCGAGGGGAAACGGGACCCTGCCCCGCCTCGACTCGCCTTGTTTGGACCGAAGATGGAAGACATGAAACGGGAATGAAGGCAGGGATGAAGATTAAAATCAAAACCAGTGCGAGAATAAAGTCTGGGATAGAGGGCAGAATTTTGAAATGGGGCTGAGGTGGAGACCTTGTCCCCCGCCCCGGTCCACTACCATCCCTAGGCTTGTACTATTGCTCATGTTCTTGTTTTAAAAAACAAAGAATAAAACAAGCCAAAGTTGTGACAAGCCTGGGGCTTTCTCCTTGTCATGTTCACACTATGTTTTCATGTTATTTACTGACATGTGTCATCAAATCCATGGACCAAGTATCACCCCTCTCCAACACAAGTTTATGGTACCTCTCTTTGTTGGGGATATTGATGGGCATGGATCGTGATAGTTACATTACATCAATTTGTTTGCTTTTGGGGGGCATTTGCATTTGAATGTCACGATGTGAGACCCCATTTTTTTTGGTGAGTAGGAAAATGACAGGACGAGATGCTCCCACATAATATCAAGCCAAGGTGCCATCACTGCACCTGGCTGCCCTTCATCTGCTTTTGGACTCTACAATTGAATTGACAGACTGTCAGCCAAAGATGGAGGGCATCAGGTGCAGGGGCACACTTCAAAGTGTGCCATGTGATGGCACCTGATCTTAGCTAGCATAATATTTATCTTTTGGGTGGTGGTGGTGGTGGTGATGGTGAAAGAGATGGATGAAGATGTAGCAGTGGACGGTGCATAGTGATGATGGCAAATTAAGTTTCGGATCTGTTTGTATTAGATCAGGGCATTTGGATCGGAACCTATTTGAGCCATAGAGCTGGAAAAATCGAACGTGTGAGTGGTGATGTCATGGATGCACATGAGTATGGTAATGATGGTGATGGTGATGGTGATGGTGATGGTGATGTTTGATTACCATGAGAGATTGGGACTTTTTTTTTTTAAAGGGTAGAGATCAGGACTATTACCGCTAGATCGAAGCAGTAAAACAGTATGGCCTTCGTTGTTCCATAAGGAAGAAAGTCAAGTTATCAACAACAAAATTACCTTACTAGGAGTTATAAATTTTTTTTTTTTAGGCCCCAACTGATATTAGTTTACAACTAAATTAAATTAGTTAATATCTAAAGCAGCATAGCTAATTTGCACTCAATGAATCACGAGGCCAAAAGGTTTAGTGTGGAGGATGAGTGGGGGCAAAGGGATAACTTGTTTTCTAGGAGAGAGTCAAGTGCATAAGTATCTATTTGGATTCATTTTAATGTTTTAAGATATTTGTATCTTTTGAATCATTTTTTCGTATTTAGGTTATTTTGTAATGAATATTAGATCCTTATGCTTGATCCATTAGGATAAGTTTTATCTTTTTAAAAGTTAATCAAATTAAGTAGTTTACTTGGATTAAGATTTGGGAGGCGTCGTCTATGAAAGGTTGTAGAGTTTATAGTTGATTTGAGATTGAATTTACTATTTCATTGCTTAAGTTAAATTTTTATGCTTTTTCTGCTTTTTAATTTATTTACTATTGTCTTGCTTTTCTTGATTTTCATACATAAAATTAGCATAACCTAGATTTTCTCGTAAATTGAGTCCCTTTGATTTACATTAGAGAGAGACTAAACAAAGAAAACATGTACTTGATCACACTCAACATGTTGCCAAACAAAGACCCCTTAAGAGTTTGAGAACATTGTTGTCCAAAGATGCCAAATCAATTGCAATTGATCAATTTATAAATATCCATACAAATGGCAATCTTGATATAATATATAAATACCCATACAAATGGTAATCTTGATATTAAGCTCATGAACATGGTGAAGTTTTATAATTCCATTGATGCTAATTTTTCAATCCATACAAATGGCAATTTGATGGATTCCACAAGTGCATACTTCACACATGTATAAGGTTCAGAAAATTGACCCATGGGGTTTGAAATAGTGGGATGGAGCCTAGACCATTTGATGGGCAGTCTAGGTTCAAATCTCATGGGCATCACCCCGTGCATAAGCCCAAGCTTGGCAACTCCCTTGGGTCAAGGGGGTAAGCCCTTCGAGTTTTACCCCGATATAGTCAGAGACCGTAAGTACGGCAGGCTAGGTCGGTGCCTGGGGCGGTTTCTCCGATTAAAAATAATAATAAAAAGTTTAGAAAATTGGTCTTTTGTGAACCAACTTTCCAAGATATAAGATCTTCCTATATCTAACCTTTGTAATTTCTAGTTTAAATTTCATGGAAAATGACAAAGGGTTCCTCATCATTAAAAAGAAAACTTATGCTAGAGTTTGAAACAGTACATAAACTCGGGTAGTCTGCTTCATATAATCATCCAAATAGCTTCAATTCTAAGTTTGTTCTATAGGGGAAGACAAGACTAGAAGCTTTTCCTAACAATCTTTCTAACATTTTATGTTCATGTAGAGGAATATGTTGCACTTCTCAAGGCCTTGGTGACATAGTGGCCTAGTAAAAAAGAACCATGCTTCATAAATTTTTCCCTCTTAATTGAGTGCTTATGTTTCCTAGCAACCTCTCAGGGTTTCTAGTGAAAAAGGGAAGTGATCTAGAGTTTAACAAGCTAGTGTTTGGTAGTTTTTCCTGCAAATGACCATGATGCTTAATATTCCATGTTTGTTGAAACATGGATTTTTCTGTGCATTCATCAAAATACAGCATTTGTTTCCCTACACACCCTGCAAAGCACCCACATGAAAAGGCCAGTGTTCTGCCATGGTTTTTTGAACTGCCTTCATTAGAGTCAAAATTGTTATCATTCTATATATATATATATATATGGCACAATGAGGACCTACCCACAAGAACTTTGCTCATATTGCAAGGGCCACTTGTGAATTTCACCTTATAAATTTTATCGCCTAAATAGACTTGAATTTAATGGTCAAAATATGGTACTAGAGTATTTTCATTTGCTTTTATTTCCATTTAAATTGGATCTCGGATATCTTGTTTGAATCTTCAATATTGGATCTCGAATATCCTATTTGCATCTTTGATATTGGATCTTAGATATCTTAATTTGATATCTAATACCAGATTTCAGATAATTGTTTGGATCCTCGATATCATAAGTAGATTTCGATATTGGATCCATAGCATATTATATGGATCCATGAATTTTAATTGAATCTTGGATGAAAAATTTTAATATGAAATCCATATATAGCATTGTATTTGGATTCAAAATATTTTACCAGATGTTTGGGTCTTAAAATTTAGTACCCAAAAAATTTGGATCCAAAATGCTTTGTTTGGATTTTTGGCATCGGGTTTCCAATATCTTAATATAGATTTTACATCGAAATCGTAATAATCCAAGTAAATTTTGATATTGGATCCATAGTAATTTCTTTGGATCCATATCAGAAGTTTGAATCTTTTTAATTTAATACTAGAAGATTTGAATCTTTGGAATGGAACCGGAAAGTCCCATGAGGGATCCGATCCGTGTTGGATTGTGGGTACTCATGCGAATGACCCAACAAAAAAAATTATAAATCACGAGTTCTTTTTTTTTAAACCACGCCATCACGTGCTGGGATTGTTGTGTGTTCAGACCCTAAATGGGTATAACGTATATATGGGTGGGGTCCATGCTGAACCCCAGCAAATGAAACAAAAAAAAAAATTTTGTGAAACACAAGGAAAAGTGTGGGGCAGTGTTTGGGAGAAAAGGGAGGGAAACCGACCCCCACCTCTCACCCACGACTCTTCTTCTTTCACCATTTTCCTTTCCAACTTCCTCTCACGAAAATCCTTAAAAGAGAAACCCCAAACAGGCGTGAACCACTATTCATATCTCTCTCCTTCATCTCTCCTTCTATCTCTCTTACACGATTCAGACAAAGGGTTTACGCAAACACTGCAGCAAAGGCTTCACGAAATCACGATAGCTGGAGGAGGAAAAACAGCAAAAAAGGTGGGGTCTCTATGATTTTGTGTTGTGCATTGTTACAAGGTTGTACAATGACCGATCAATATCAAGGAGTTTTTCTGGTATAACTGGTTATGCGTGAAACCAGAATGCGCCAATCTTTTCTGAAAATGCTAACCGGCCTACTATAATGATTCTAGTTAGTTGTTCAGCCATTGAACAACACCCAACTCATTTGGGATTCGGTTGGGTGTTTGATTTTTTTTGGGGGGGAACATGTTTCTATTAAGTGAAACCTGAGAATCTTTGATCAGAATAAGCATTAAATTTCTTATTAATCACGAAATGGAACTTAGATTTGTTGGTAGAAACTGTGTTCTCTTAGTTTTTTTTTCATTTTTATTTCTGTTGACAATAAGATATGCAACTTGTTATGGAGCTGCGTTTATTACTTGATGAATTTGTGGCTTAAAATCTTAAAATAGAGGTTGTAATCTAATTTATAGACTCTGAAGAATTCTGTTATGAACTAACATAAATTACTCTTCCAAAGTTTAACATGAGTCTGATTTAGCAGTTATGAATGTATATTCTCTTTTATGTCTAATTCGTTAGATCTTCAATGGCAATAAACCCTTGTAAATATGAATACTCAGTAAATTCATTTTGGCGGGTGTTCTAAAATCAATGTGGTAACACCAGTTCCTTTCAAAGTTTCTTTGATGTTAGTTTTTGTCAATATGGTCTGATAACATGTATTTTTTTTTTAGCATTTCATTTATTTAGTCAACTACGATGTTAGCCTTGACTGTCCACCTGTAATCACAGGACTTTTAGCCTTTTAAAAGTGTGGTTAATCCAAGCGAATGTACTTTATATGAATCAACACTGCTTTCTATTTTTTTTTCATTGGCTGAAGCCTTGAACACCAATTTTCAATACTCGGTAGGCACAACAAAACCTGTTTTGAAGTGATTGTAAGTGTCCTGAATTTTGTCACACTAAAATCCATTTTTAACTGATTATAAGTGTACTGAATTGGGGTCGGCGTAGTAGTTGTTGTTGTATAAGTGTACTGAATTCAGACACATAGAAACTAATTTTTTTACTGACTATAGAGTGCTTGATCGATTCAAGCACACAGAGACTCGTTTTAACTATATATGTGTGCTGAAGTCAGACACACACAACAAACATATTTAAGCATGCGATTGTGCTGGATTCATTTACAAACTTGAAAAGTAAAATTTTATATTAGTTTTGGTACCTATGCTCATATCTAATGCAAGTTCACAGTGAATTGTCCATGCTTTAACTGAATTAAGGACACAGGAAAATTTTATTCTCTTACAAAGAAAAAACCCTTAGGACAATGTACTTTGTCCAGACTAGTCCTTGTTGTTCAACCCTTGACTTATTGACAAAGAGGGTGATTTTATTGAGCTCTTAAATTAGTTGATGTGATAATACCTCTACATTGTTAGAAGAGATAATTTTGCAATGCACATCAGAAACTTGAGACTTCCTGATTATCATAAATGCTGGAACTAGCCATTCTTTGTTAGTTGGCATGCTATGAATTGGGGCCTTGTTAAAAAAAAATTTAATGAATCTGCAAAAATATTCTTGCTACTTCTGGTGTGTAAACTGTCAAAATCTCATGACAGTCGGTAGCCCTTGTAATATTCATATCATTGCTTATACTCAGCACATCATTTAGATTTATGTTTTCTGTCATTTTTTGTGTCACCAATTTGAATCCACTTAAAGTTAAATGCATAATCTTTCGCTTAATGGAATTATTTGTATATTGTTCATACAAAAATTTTAATATATGACTTAGTGATGGTGGAGTTATGTCACTTGCCATTATAGCTTTTGTGAAGATGTATGATTGCATTGATACTTGGTGATTGTTAAGTATAAGCTATCTATGTTTTTGTAAATGAGCTCATATTTAAGCCTATGGTTCGTGTGAATTATCATGGTGCCATGTGAGTACGTGTTGTGCCCTTATGTACATAGATGTTTTGAGTAGTAATGGTTTAATGAGGGAACATGGGTTGCCGAATCAGAGGCATTCAAACTGAAAGATTTAATGGTACGACATATACTCTTAAAAAGCCTTATAAATCTATTACAGATGAACTCATAACTTTAATTTTGCTTGACTATTTTAAGGCACTCTGAAACTTGTGCTCGCTGGTTTAAAGGTACTAGAGCACATTGAGTGAGATTGCATAAATAAATTGATATTGGGCAGTCTACCCACCTGTGGTGGAAATATCTGGAATCATGTGACTACTTTTGTATGATTCATTGTCTCTGTGAATACCTGTAACATTGAAATATTGGGTTCAAATCATGTAGAACCCCTGAGAGGTCAGATATATAAATTAATAAGATAAGTAATTCACTAATACTCGGGCTTACCTTAGAGAGGGTAGGTGGTACACAACTCCGGGGACATGTGTTTTTTTTTTTAGCTTCAAGCGATAATGGCTCGCCGGTCCTTAGTTCTTAGAGTTAGGGGACCCGGACTACCAATTTGTCCTAGGTGGTAAGTTCAAGTTCTTCTGCGAAAGTTAAGGGTGCATCCTGTTTGTTTTGCCTTCAGAAGGTTCTCTCGGTTATTAAATCGCTCTTTTAGAATTTCAATTTCAGTTAGACATTCTGGTTAATAAAATACAAAGTATAACAAACCTCCGAATGTTCTCTTCTGTTACAGTTGCCTTAGCCTACGAGTACACGCGGGATAATTAAAGAGAAACTTAAATTAATTATTTTATGTTCTTTATCTATATAGAATTCATGATATTTTGTGCTTGAAAATGTTTATCATTTATTTGTGCTTATTCGTATGTCAAAAATGAGTTGTGCTATTAAATGTTTTTGTGATGTTCATTTAATTATTGTTACATTGTATACATGCATAATCATAGTAATCCTACCGTTAAGACTGTGACTGGTTGTAGTTTGATCCTATTATTTTATCATTTTCAGGTGAATAATAGATGACATGGAGTGATTGCATGATGAACTAGGGACCATGATGCACAAATTTTTTATGTTCCTAAGACAACTTAAAATAGCTTAGTTATTTTCATTTCTGCTTTTGTAATGATCTTAACATTTTGATTAATGTCAAATTTTATTGGTAATAAAATGGATAGTGTTGCTTTGATTTTTCTGTGACGTACCCGAGATGTTTAACCTGGAGTGGATTGGGTAATTCTGTTGTGTTTTAAAAAAAGTCTCAAAAACTTGGTTAAGTTTCGGGACGTTACAGATGGGACATCATAAGTTTGAAACCCCACGGATGGTATAGAGGGCCCTCAAGAGCTTTACCAACAAGAGGCAAGCCAATGTGCAGTGTTTGTCCGTGATGTGAGGGGGGTCCTTGGATTATCAAAAAAAAAAAGAGAGAGAATAAGAGCAATAGAATTGACTGGGCCAAGTTAGTGAGGCAGGACTAGGGACTAGAGATGGCAGTGGACCAAGGGGAAACGAGGCTCCGCCCTACCTTGCCCCATTTGGACCGAGGATGGAGGATATGAAACGGGGATGGAGGCAAAGATGGAGGTTAAAATCAAAACTCATTCGAGGATGGACTTACGCTTTCCCCTGCCCCATCCTGTTCCCGTCCTCGAACCTTCTTTAGAGATGGCAGTGGACCGAGGGGAAACGGGGCCCCGCCTCGCCCCATTTGGACCGGGGATGGAGGACATGAAACGGGGATGGAAGCAGGGATGGAAGTTAAAAATCAAAACTTGTGAGGGGGTGGAGGATAGGATTTTGATAGGGGGGATGTCATCCACCCCCACCCTGGTCCACTGCCATTCCTACTAGGGACCAAGTTTTACATGCCGCTAGCATAGTACATGCAACATATGACCAAGGTCATGAACTCCATTGTTAAAAAAATGGAATTTCTGAACTTGGTCATGTTTCAGATGAAGCAAACGGTGCTTTTTGAAGCAGTTAGAACTTATTAAATTTTTTTGTTCCTTTTTTCCCGTTCCAACTGTTCGGCTATTTGATCCAAATAAGGGTGTCAAAAGATTGGGTATGGGTTAGATACTCAGCCAAATCTAAATCCGATTGGCCGGATATCATAAAGCAGGTGGCATTTGATTAATAATCACATTCAGATTTTGTATGCAGTTTTGCATCCAAATTTTGAATTTGAATCCAAACCAAGTCTGGTTCCTGCATATAATCTGACCCAGTTACATATAAAGCATATTTGATTAGCTAATTGGATCCAGATTTGGTATTAGCTTTTCCTATCCAACTCAGAATCTGATTGGGTAAGATCCGATTGTGTTGGATTCAATAATGCATAGAACCGTGTGTCTGATATGAGAGGGTGGTGTATGTTCTCCCCCGATGATTCACTGAATCCCACATCTGTGTTCGGGGGTCTGAATGAGCACCACGTATACAAGCACATGGGGCTCGTATTCCAGTGTATGTTGACATCACTTAGCATTGAAGTCTGGTGTGGTTGCAAAGACTTAAGTACCCTTTCTTGCTATTCTTCTCATAAAACGATGTTTTGAGAAAATGACAAAAATTCCCTTTATTCAAAAAAGAAAAAACAAATGGTTCAAAAAAGGACAAACATGTCTTCCATCCAGAAAGTCGAAGATGATGTTGACTCTTCAAAGTCTACACAGCGAAACAAACCTTAATTGTTTCATCGATGGTGATCCGGCGAAATGATGGTGAGTCGACGATCCGATGGTGAACCGGCGATCCGATTGTCATTCGGCGAAATGAACCTGAGCTATCAAAAATGTCTGTTTGAACTTTTCATCATCATCTTCTTTTTCTTCCTTCTCTGTAAAACACTGTAAAACCCTATCTCTCTCTCTAGCGAAGAAATCAAGTGAGGCAAAAAGTTCTCCCTGGAGAAGGCCATGAACATCAACCCTCTCACTCTCTCTCCCTTCTCTTTCTACTTCTGTGCACATCCAGCAGAAGATCCTACATTACTTCATCAAACACCGACTGACCTGCACACTGACTCTATCATCGTGTGTGGTCTATGTCGATAGTGGGCCTTTAAAATTTTGCATGGGTTACATTTCATAGCCTGCATTTTCTATTGCTGTGGGGAGATTAAACTAGTTCATTAATCTAGTTTATATCTGGAAATTTTTATAACTTTATATATTTATTTAATATTTTAAATATGTAAAAAACCAGAACTGTTTTGTTTAATCATAGTTAAATAAGATTACTGTAACCAGTCCTGAATTTTAACAAATTTAAAATATCAAATATGTATAAAAAGTTATAAAAATTTTCAGATATAAACTAGACACATAAAGAAAGAAAACCCTCTTTACAGATTTGGAAAATGATCTCCCATTGGGGAGATATACCTCTCGCAAAATGAACTAAAAACCTGTGCAACTCAAATAATGCAGAATAGCGGTGTCTTTTTTATTAAGTCTAGTTTATTTCTGTCAATTTTCAGCAATTTTTATGATCATTTGTTTTCCCATTTTGATTATTCTGCATTATTTGAGTTACTCAGGTTTTTAGTTCATTTTGCAAGAGTCATATCTCCATAACGTGAGATCATTTTTCAAATCTATAAAAAGGGTTTTCTTTCTTTATTTGTCTAGTTTATATCTGGAAATTTTCATAACTTTATATATTTATTTGATATTTCAAATATGTAAAAAATCAAAACTGTTTTATTTAATCATGGTTAAATAAGATTAATCTGTAACCCGTCCTAAATTTTAACAAATTTAAAATATCAAATATTATAAAAAGTTATAAAAAATTTCAGATATAAACTAGACACATAAAAAAAAGAAAACCTTTTTTACAGATTTGGAAAATGATCTCCCATTGGGGAGATATGACTCTCGCAAAATGAACTAAAAACATGTGCAATTCAAATAATGCAGAATAATAGGGGTCTGGTTTTTAATCAAAATGGGAAAACAAATGATCATAAAAATTGCTGAAAATTTACAGGAATAAATTATACTTAATAAGAAAGACACCGCTTTTTACGAATTTGAAATTCGATCTCCGGTTAGGGAGATATGCTCCCGACAAGTTGGTCCTAATTCAGGTAACGATTCACGCCGTAAATCGCACAACGATTTTCTGAAAACACTGCAAGTCACAATAGCGATTTACACATAATGATTTATTAAACAATACCACAAATCTCTATAGTGACTCATGAAATACATTAAAAATCACTATAGCGATTTATAGTGTTATTCACTAAGCCATCACGCGTAAATCGCTATTTGAATCAAGACCAACTTGTTGGGGGCGTATCTCCCTAACCGGAGATCGGATTTCCGATCCGTAAAAAACGACATCTTTGTTATTGAGTCTAGTTTATTTCTTTCAATTTTTAGCAATTTTTATGGTGATTTAATACCTGTTTTTGGTCAAAAATCAAGACTCTATCACACTATATCGTTTGAGTTACTCGGGTTTTTAGTTCATTTTGCAAGAGTCATATCTTCATAACGGAAGATCATTTTTCAAATCTGTAAAAAGAGTTTTCTTTATTTATTTGTCTAGTTTATATTTGAAAATTTTTATAACTTTATATATTTATTTGATATTTCAAATATGTAAAAAAACAGAACTATTTTGTTTAATCATGGTTAAATAAGATTAATCTGTAACCAGTCCTGAATTTTAACAAATTTAAAATATCAAATATGTATAAAAAGTTATAAAAAAATTCAAATATAAACTAGACAAATAAAAGAAGAAAACCCTTTTTACAGATTTGGAAAATGATCTTCCGTTGAAGAGATATGACTCTTGCAAAATGAACTAAAAAACTGTGCAACTCAAATAATGCAGAATAATAGGGATCTGATTTTTAATCAAAATGGGGAATGAAATAACCATAAAAATTGCTGAAAATTTTCAAAAATAAACTAGACTCAATAAGAAAGACACCGCTTTTTACGGATTTGAAATTCGATCTCCGGTTAGGGAGATATGCCCCTGACAAGTTGGTTTTTATTCAGGTAGTGATTTACGTCGTAAATCGCACAGCGATTTTCTGAAAACACTGTAAGTCACAATAGCGATTTACACATAATGATTTACTAAACAATACCACAAATCGCTATAGTGACTCATGAAATACAGTACAAATCGTTATAGCGATTTCTAGTGTTATTCAATAAGCCGTCATGCGTAAATCGCTATTTGAATCAAGACCAACTTGTTGGGGGCGTATCTCCCTAACCGGAGATCGGATTTACAATTCTTAAAAAGCGGCATATTTGTTATTGAGTCTAGTTTATTTTTGCCAATTTTTAGCAATTTTTATGGTGATTTAATACCTGTTTCTGGTCGAAAACCAAGACCCTATCACACTATATCGTTTGAGTTACTCAGGTTTTTAGTTCATTTTGCAAGAGTCATATCTTCATAACGGGAGATCATTTTTCAAATCTGTAAAAAGAGTTTTTTTTCTTTATTTGTTTAGTTTATATCTGAAAATTTTTATAACTTTATATATTTATTCGATATTTCAAATATGTAAAAAACCAGAACTATTTTGTTTAATCATGGTTAAATAAGATTAATCTGTAACCAGTTCTGAATTTTAACAAATTTAAAATATCAAATATGTATAAAAATTATAAAAAAATTCAAATATAAACTAGACAAATAAAAGAAGAAAACCCTTTTTACAGATTTGGAAAATGATCTTCCGTTGGAGAGATATGACTCTTGCAAAATGAACTAAAAACCTGTGCAACTCAAATAATGCAGAATAATAGGGGTCTGGTTTTTAATCAAAATGGGGAATGAAATGACCATAAAAATTGCTGAAAATTTTCAGAAATAAACTAGACTCAATAAGAAAGATACCGCTTTTTACAGATTTGAAATCTGATCTCTGTAACAGGTTCATTTTCTAAAATTGAACGGTAACTTTCAGAAGTCACCATCTTCAAACCAGAAAAAAAAACAGAAAAATCGTGAGAAAGGGTGTTACGAAAACCTTTAGAAAGAAACAATCGAGCCCCCTGCTAGGGGCGGCCCCTCTTGGACCCTCGCTCACTGACCGCGCAGCGGGACCCGTACCGTGGGGGAGCCCCTGGACCCCCCTCCTGTAAGGGCAAAAACTCTAAATCAGGCTCCACAACTCATTTAGTAGAATGATGCTACCCACGCTGGGAGGAACCCCCAAACCCTCCTTCTGTAAAGGTAAAAACTCTGAATTAGGCTCCACAACAGTCAATGTGCAGGTCAGTCGGTGCTTGATGGCGCAATGTAGGATCTTCTACTGGATGTGCACAGAAGCAGAAAGAGAGAGAGAGAGAGAGAGAGGGGGTTGATGTTCATGGCCTCCTCCAGGGGCGATTTCTTTCTCGGATAATCCTGCAGTGCAGAGATTGAGTCTTAAATAATCATCTTCGGGCACTTAAGTCTTTACAACCACTCCTTTTCTAGAATCGTCATTTTTTTGGCACCGATGGAGGAGAGGGCACTTAAGTCTTTGCAATCGCATCAAACCCCAATGCTAATTAATACTGACAAACATGGGGATACGAGATGAACATGCTTAAATACGTGGTGCTTTTTGGGACCCCCCGAACATGAGATGTGGCTACCGGCCCTGTTTGGGGGGGACATATAACCTGCTCCGGTCTGATCTGTTGGAAGTGGGCCTGGTCTGACGAACATCGACGCGAACCCATCCAAGAGATATTGCAACAGCATGGCTGCATTAAGGTGTGGTCCAATCCACAAGTTGGATCAATGCTCCCAATCCATCAATTGCAGGTTGGGTTCCTTCCCTTCATGTTGATAAGGGGATTTATCCCCGGAAAATCAAATTTTAATAATTGGTGTTCCTTTCGGGATTGGCTAAGTATCCCTCTAAACAAGGAAGTGGCTTTCCTGAATTCAACTAACCAACAAGATTGGCATTGATTTCATATGTATATGACCAAGATGCAAGTGGGTTGGATCTAGCTCATGTCAGCCATCCATATCCAGGTCCATATTTTATGGATCTCAGAACCTCGATCCAGGTGGTCAAGGTCAGGTTCATAATCCAATGGCAGGAAAACGGCATAAGTCAACAAGGTAGATTTTGGCATGCAGACCAAACCAAATCCGAACTATTCAAATGCTGAATCTCAGATCCTCATTTTCATGTATCTGAGATCATGTTCTTGTCCAATTTCACGTATCTCTAGCTTCGGCCAAGGTGGTCGTGCGACTTTATCTATAAATATATGATTATTTTTTTTATATTTACATGGAGAAACCGCCCTCATGATCATAGACCTAGCTGCGATGGCTCTGCCTGTCATACATACTATCACTGTTCTAGCAGCATAAAACTCCTTGGGCTTACCCCTTGCCCCAAGGAATCGCGCTTCGGTTTGCGCAAGGGGTGAGAAATTTGAACCTAGACTGCCTGCCTAGCTATCTAAGCCCCCATCCCAGTACACCAAACCCCTTTGGGATCCTTGTTTATAAAATCTGTATATAGGGTGGTCAATGGGTCGGGTTTGTATTGGATACCCAATCTGACCTGAACCTGAATTCCCATGTATTGGAATAAAAGTGCTAACCTGGATAATATTTGGGTTGACCTGAACCCTACCCGAGCCATATGGCAGCGGGTTTGGGTTATGATTTTTGTTGGGTAACAACTCGACCCGACCTGAGTGTTTTATATGTACTTTTATTAAAAGTAAACTTATGTAATTATATCGATCAGGGTTTGGGATTTCATTTTTATGACCCAGTAAAACCTGAACCCGATAATTTATTATTTGGGCGAGTTTAGGTATATATACCCTGATGGGTCGGGTTGGGTACCCTTGATAGTCCTCGTCTTGTAGGAGTGACTTGTGAATATCGCCAAGTTGATGGACATCATGAGTTTCAAATCCATAGAGGGTCTCTCTTGCCACAAGGTCCAAGCTGGTTGTACTCTCCAGTGATCTGGACAGATCTCAAGGGTTTTACAATCTCAGGCTCTGCCAATGTGAAGTCATTGATGAGAGAATTTTTCCCTTGCCCTAACTCATTAAAAAAATAAAAACAAATCTCAGGCCCCATGAGAGGGAAGATTGATGTCAAGCCAGAGATCTATGGATCTCTAAACCTCCGAACTCCGATTCAAATTTGAGATCCAAGAAATCATTACCCTTGAATTGTGCTTAGAATCAGCAGTACAGTTACGGATATAGGTATTTTGCATTTCCTCCAACCCATTTAAGAAAGAATGTAGGTTGTTGGGGCTATCAACTTTAACATCAATCTGCCCACAAGAGCTTGGTTCATCTGGTAGGATCGACTTGTAAAGGTCATTAAGTTGATGGGACATCATAAATTTAAAATCCATGGAGGGTGTCTCTTGCTATAAGGTCAATGGTTTTTACTAGGGGTGGCAATCGATGGGATCGGGTCAACATACCTCAACATGAACCCGACCCGTTTATTAAATGGGTCGGCTGTGGCAAACATGAACCCGTCCCATTTATTAAATGGGTAACCCGACACGACACGGTTAACCCGTTTAATAAACGGGTCTGGTCGGGTAAACGGGTTGGTGGGTCGGGTCGGGTAAACAGTTTGACGGGCAGGCGGGTCGGGTAAACGAGTTGGCGGGCGGGTTGGCAGGTCGGGTTCGGGTAAACGAGTTGACCCGCCCGCCTAACCCGTTTATTAAACGGGTCAGCCGGGTTGACGGGTTGGCATACCCCTAACACAAACCCGACCCGTTTAATAAATGGGTTAGGCGGGTCGACCCGTTTACAACATGAACCCACTTAAGCCAAACCCAAACCCGGCTAAGAAGCGGGTTGGCGGGTCGTGTCAGATTTTGCCACCCCTAGTTTTTACCAGCCAAAAGGGGGTTCAGAAAGGATCTATCTATGATAGAGACGAAAACGGGTGAGGGGTAGGGGTGGATGTATCCAAGTGGATCAAGGCGCGGGTTCAATCCTCATCCTTCACCCATCAATAAATGAACCATTTGCTTGGGTCGGAGATACAATCCAACATTTCTCAACTAGAAAGCCTTTGCTCTCTAACTTTTAGCTAGCTTTTTTTACTTACTTTTAAGCAAGGAAGACAAAACTTAAATTTGTCACTCTTTGCTCTCTCTATTGAAAATGAAGAGTCTGAATGCTCCATAAACAAACTAACAAACTGTAACTTGTTCACTAAAATATCAACATCCAGTATGAATCATTCTCCCAAGCATGGAAGGGGATGCTAGCTACTAGCCCTTAAATCTCAATACCAGTTCATGCAGTCTTGACTGTGGCTAACGCTGCCAACTTATCCTTCCTCTGTGAGGTGGGTGGGCAAAGGTCCGATCAGGGTTTTCCTTGCAGTTCTGTTTCACTCATCTCCTATGTCATCCTCGGTCTTCGTACCCTCTTAAATTTTTATTATACAAGTTGTTTTGATCAAATCTGACCTGAGACCGAGATCCATTTAGCATGGCTGATTTATTTAACAAGAATTGACCCTTGAACAAAAAAAATATAATTTTTTAAATTATAAAATTATGTATTTTACCAACCATTGATTTTTGAATGCACACAAAGTTGGATTTCAGTGATTAAATCGTCAATCTTCACTAAATGAATAATGTAGGTCACGTTTGCAGAGTGTGATTTTGATTAAAACAACTTGCATTAATGAAATCCTAGCAAGGGCTATGAAGATAGAGGTGAATGAAACGGATTTATTTTTCTTGGCGTACCAAAAGAAAACTAAAGACGCGGGGCATGTTCGTGGGTGACGTTGATCAGCATGAGTCCCGATCAGGTGCAATCACATGGCACAAAATTTGTGCATTAAGCATCTGATTGCCCTTCATCTGGCCTTGGGCCCCACAACTGACAGGCCCTGTCTGGAGGGTGTGATGAGGTGCTTAATGCACAAATATTTGTGCAATCATATTGCACCTGGTCTTTTCACGATCAGCATGCAGTACGCAATCATGAGTTGCATGTGGCGGCCATGTCAGCATGAACATGAAGGCCGTGGATATTTCAAGCAGGTGGGCCCCGAACACCTGCCACCGTGGTGCCCACCTGAAAGCGAATCCCACACCCACCCCTCTACACTAATGTCCTTTTCCCTTGTTCAGGTAAGTGGGCAACATGTGAGCCACAACAAACCCTAGAGGAAGGGACACCAAAACCAAATGAGGTCGTCTTCTGGTCATCACTCATCACCCACATGGGTGCCATGGCCCACTTTACGGTGCAAATGGATCGAAATAAGAGATAAATAGGATGGATTTGAATCCAAATTTGAATTTCAAGTAGCTAGCTAGAACCTAAATTTGAATTCGAAACAAATTTGAACCTGAATTGAAATTTTATTTGGTGCTACCAGCTAGGGCAGGTAAACAAATCGAGCAGCTCCTGACTCGGCTCAGCTCAGCTCATCACGAATTAGTTTGTGATTAGTTCGTATAGCCGATGAGCCAAGTCATGACAACTCGTTTAACTTAAACTGAGATGAGCTCACTTTCGAAGGATTTTTTTTCATATTTTCTTTAAATCTGAGAGTATTTTACATCTTTGATTTTATAGGAATCAACACTTGGATCATCTGATTACGATACACAGACAACTTTTTATAAGGTTAAAAAAAATCGATGGTCTAAATTCTTTTAAAAATTTATAGCTTAAAATTCATGTTTTTCAATGAAAAACATGATCCAAGTATCGTTTCTTGATTGTCTCAAATACATATGTATGGTCAGATTTATGTAATATATGGGAAAAAACTTCAAAAGCCCAATTAGCATGACCGTTACCTAGAAAAGTAGTTAGGCAGCTACTGCATTATCTTAAGTGTAATATATATATATATATATATATAATAGCATATTTCATGTAAATAACATGAAATGTTTTTACATGAGCAAGTTCATGTTCGGCTCTTTTAATTTAGGCTCTTTTTGGGAGCATGTTACTGGAGTATTTGAATCAAAGATGATTTTTGATGTGACACTCACCACATGGATTTGGATGCTGTTTGGGAGAAGGAGTTGAAAGTTGACAATTTAGGTTGTGAATCACCCGGCTCCAACTTCTTAAAAATACCCATTTGAACTCCGCTTTCAAAGAGAAGGTAGTTGCAACTTCTTGAATCATAAGGATTCCCGTGGGTTCCTAAATTTTGTATGGTTAAAAGCTTTTATCCCATTTACCTCAGTAAATCTTATATTCACCTATTTGAAATAAAAAAAAAAAACAAAACAAAACCAAAAGAGGAAGCAATACCTGAATCCATAGTGCTCCGGTTGATCGTTGACAGGTATGATCTTCCAAAAGTTATATATTAGTCATTTTTCCTTTCTCTAGACCTGATGAGAGGGATTGAATCTTCTTTTGACAATGAGAATTCTGAAGAGAGAGGGCCTTAATATAAGGTTTGTGGACCATAACCTAATGTATTTAGAACTTTGTCTCAACTCAACCCATTATAGAGTTTTAAACAGCAGAGATCTCTCCACATAGAGTTTCATACCATTTGAGATACCACTGGGCCCATCTGAATTAGACCACATAAACCAAGCCCAAACCTAAGACAGACTTACAATGTGTGGTTCAACGTATGTAGGCCCACACAATTTTCTAACAATCTCTCACTTGGGCCACATACGTAACCTTATAATCACGCATTATAACCTTATGAGCTCAAAAATATTGTCTTATCAATTGATATCTCTACCAATTCGGTTCATTGATTATGTCAATACAGAACCAAAGCGGTCTTCATTACAAATAACGTAATTAGACCCATCAATGATTATGTATATTGACATAACCAAATGACATGAATCAAGTATGGATGTGAAGCATGGAAATTACATGCAATGTGATCAAACATGCCTATTTTCAACTGGTTCTACTGAAAACTTAAGTGTGATCTCAACATAATGAGTACAGAATGCAACTTAACTTTAACTTTATACAAAAAATGGCAAAAGAGAACTTTTTTATATCAAAGAATGACCAAATACAAACTCCCACTAAACCAACATATCATAAAATGATAAAACACCCATGCGAGCAGTATGTTCTTGAAAGACCTTGGGTGGAAAACCTTTAGCAAGCGAATCTGCAATCATGAAGTTTGTGCCAATATGTTTTATCGATATCTGACAATTCTGCACTTTTTCTTTAACAACAATGAACTTAATGTTAATATGATTTGACTTCGATGAACTTCTGTTGTTATTAGAATATAGCATTGTTGAATTATTGTCACAAAATAACTTAAGTGGTCTTTCAACATTATCCAAAATTTGCAGCCCTGTGATAAAATTGTGTAGCCATATCCCATGGTTGTATGCCTCATAATAAGCCACAAATTATGTTGTCATAGTGTAAGAAGCAATGAGTGTCTGCTTGGCACTCCTCCAGAAAATAGCTCCCCCGACCAATAGAAAAATATAGTCTGACATGGATCTACGATTGTCTTGGTATCCCGCAAAATCAAAATCCGAATACCCAATGATCTCCAATTGATCTGACTTTCTGTATGTCAGCATATAACCTTTTGTTCTTTACAAATATTGCATAACCCGTTTGGTTGATTTCCAATGATCCATACTTGGGTTACTAAGATATATGCCTAACATCCCAACAATGTATGCTAAATTCGGACACATACACACTTGAGCATACATGAGACTCCCCACGGTAGATGCATAGGAAATCTGTTTCATAGCTTTAATTTCAGACTGGTGTTTGGGACACTGAGCGAGTCTAAACTTTTCTCCTTTAGCAATGAGAGTATCTTCTGGTTTGCAATCCTTCATGCCATACCTTTCGAGAATCCTTTCAATATATCTCTTTTGTGATAATCAAAGAATACTCTAAGAACGGTCTCGATATATCTGGATCTCTAATACAAAAGAGGCATTCCCAAGATCTTTTATTTCAAATTTCTTTGTCACGAATTTCTTGGTTTCATGTAGTATGCCTATATTATTACTGACAAACAATATGTCATCTACATATAAAACCAGAAAAATAAATTTATTTCCACTAAACTTATGGTATATACATTCATCAATCACATTCATCTTAAAACCAAACGAGAGGACAACTTGATGAAATTTATGATATCACTGACCGAAAGCTTGCTTAAGTCCATAAATGAATTTCTTGAGTTTGCAAACCATCTTCTTGGCATCGCCTGAGACAAAATATTCTGGTTGAACCATGTATATTGTTTCATCGATGTTCTCATTAAGAAATGCAGTTTTAACATTCATCTGGTGTAACTCTAAGTCATAATGAGCCACAAGTGTAATCATAATCATAAAAGAGTCTTTCGTAGAAACTAGAGAGAAAGTCTTTGTATAGTTAATGCCTTTCCTTTGAGTAAACCCTTTTGCAACAAGACGGATTTTATATCTTTTCACATTACCCTTTGAATCCCTTTTGGTTTTAAATATCCATTTGCAACCAATGAGTTTCACACCTTCAGGTAATGGGACAAGATCTCACACGTCATTGTCACTCATGGATTTAATCTCCTTATGCATTGCTTCATTCCACTTTCGAGAGTTAGAACTTTGTGTGGCTTGATGGAGGTTGATTGGATCATCTTTCATTAGGCCAGTATCACCCTCATGTTCTTGTAGAAAGACAATATAGTCATCTGAAATTGCCCTTCTTCTCTCACTAGCGGATTTCCTTAATGACACGGGTTCTTGAGGTTGTTGAGTTTGAACTCAAGGAGTAAAAGCTTGATCTTGGATAGGAAGATCTAAGGCATTACTTTGATCTGAATTTGTGGGAACAATATCAGGAATGAGAATTTGATCATTGTCATCCACAACTGTAGGAAGAGAAAGAGACTCTTCTTTAAAGATAATGTCTTTTACTTTATCACTCCCCCCAAACTCAGCACCCTCAAAGAAACAAGTGTTTCCCGTTTCGAAAAGTGACTTATTCACAGGGTCATAAAACTTATAGCCCTTGGACCTTTCAGAATACCCAACAAAATAGCAGCTAACCGTTCTAAAATCTAGTTTCTTTTTATATATAGCTTGTACGGCCTTGCCTTAGCTGGACACCCTCAAATATGAAAATGTTTCAGACTAAGCTTTCAGCCTGTCCACAATTCATATGGGGTCTTGGTTACTACTTTAGAGGGTACCATGTTCAAAACATAGGCTGCAGTCTTTAATGCTTCTCCTCAGAAGGACTCTGGTAATGTAGAATGAGAAATCATACTCCTTACCATATCCTTAAGAGTCTTGTTTCGTCTTTCAGCAACACCATTCATGCTAGGGGTGCCTGACATGGTGTACTGAGAGACGATCCCACATTCCTATAGGAATTTGGCAAAAGGCTCTGGACGTTGTTCACCTGATCCATCATATTTGTCATAGTACTCACCACTACGGTCAGATCTGGCGACCTTAATTCTTTTTTCAAGTTGATTTTCAACTTTGACCTTATATGATTTGAACACATCAAGGGACTGAGACTTTTCATGAATCAAATATACGTACTCGTAACGAGAATAGTTGTTTATGAACGTAATAAAATATTGTTAACCATTCTAAGAAGCCATAGGGAAGGGTCCACAAATATCAGTATGGATTAGTTCTAAAATATTTGTTCTCCTTTTGGCACCTAATTCTCTTATGTTTGTTCATTTCCCTTTTATACACTCAACACAAACCTGAAAGTCAGTGAAATTAAGGGAACCAAGAATCACATGTAACACAAGCCTTTCAATTCATTGTTTTAGAAATATGACCTAAGTGCTTATGCCATAATAAAGCAGAATTCTCGTTTGTTAATTTTTGTTTTGTACCACGAGAACTTATTTGCAAGGTTTCATTGAATGAGGCAATAGTATCAAGCATATAAATGTTATCAATTATAGATAAAGAACTAGTCTCAACAAGATTTGAATCAAGAAATAATTTAACTTCATTATTTCCAAATAAACAAGAATAACTGTATTTGTCCAAAATGGAAATAGAGACCAAATTCTGCCTAAAAGATGACACAATAAATGTTTCTTTCAAATCTAAAAAAATTTTAATCTTTAATGACAACCTAAAAGTCCCCATTGTCTTGACTTTAACAGTTTTGTCATCGCCCAAATAGATGAATCTTTTAGCACCAACTGGTGGTCGACAACTTAGGCAACCCTGTAAAGACACACTTATGTGAGTGGTAGCACCAGAATCCATCCACCAAGTGTGCTCGGGCACATGAGTCAAATTAACTTCAGAACAAACCAAAGTAAGGAGTGTACCTTTCTTCTCACGCCATGCATGATACTTGGTACAATCCTTCTTCATGTGACCCTCCCCTTTGTAAAAAACACAACTAGACTTTGGGTGTAGATGACTTTTGTGTTTCTTCTGCGAATGAGGGTCAACTACAACTTTCTTAGTCCTTTTCTTTTTCTTAAACCTGTCCTTAGAGGTTACTGTCAGATGAGCACTCTCAGTCCTTTCTTGCTTCATCCTATCCTCTTCTTGCACATAGTGTGAAATGAGCTCATTAAGAGTCCATTTTTTCTTCTAATAGTTATAACTGACCTTAAACTGACTATATTGTGTAGGAAGGGATATCAAAACAAAGTGCATGAGTAATTCCTCAGACAACTCTAACTTTAGTGCCTTGAGTTTTGAAGCAAGATGAGACATCTCCATGATGTACTCCTTAATGTTTCCTTTGCCCTTAAAACTCATTAAGACAAAACTCGAAAGAAGAGTACTTGTCTCAACCTTTTTATTTTTCGCAAAACATTTTTCAATTTCCTCAAAGAAACGTTTGGCATTGGCCTCTTCAGACATGGTGCCTCTGAAGGATTCTGGGATCATACGTTTCATGATCATGAGACTCATGCGATTAGATCAATCTCACCGCTCAGATTTCTTTTTATCCTCAGCAGGACTCTTATCCGTAAGAGCAGGTGGTTGATCTTCTCATAGTGCGAGATCCAGATTCATACAACCAAGCACAATCATTACATTTTCTTTTCAGTTCTTAAAATTTGAATCGCTCAAAACAGTGATGAAATTAATGTTGACAAATATCATAGAAGCAGAGGTATTAACTGAATAAAGAACAACAAACTCACAATTTACATATAATTTTACATGCAATAACATAAAATGATATATTAAACAATGGTAAATCCTATTACAAGATACCCAACACAACATTGACACTTAGTCTTTGGACAGAAGTGTCAACTTGTAAGTGGTACTCTTAATACAGTAATCAAAATATGGACAGTTAGTCCTATAAAACAACGAGTCTTTCTTTGGACTGACTTGTTATTCATATGGAAAACCGAATGATTGTCCCATATTCATGACTGAAAATATATATTTGGGTTCGGCCAAATAGCAATCTTCCTTTGGGCCGATCACTATTCGCATTAACCGCAAACATATAGACATCACAATATTCTAAAATCAACTAACCTACACAATAGAGGTTACTTTGGCAACATGTTGATTCAATTAATTTAATTTAAAATACCAGACCCAGAATCAGAAACCATACCAACGTTCAAATATGTCGATAAGAGCACATGCATATAAATAAAATAAGCAAGCATAATATCATGCATGTGTCGAAAAATAACTAAATATCGGCCCACCAGAGTGACCGAAAAATGTACGCCAAATAGCCATATAAGACCCCAAACCTCCTTTTTTTTAAGGCTTATCGTACGAGTCCCAATATAGGTTTAACTCGATTCAGCCCCCAGACTATTAGGCTATAACTCATCTGAATGTGACTACAACAAACCCGTCCTCTGAGGTGGGTGCCGAACTAGAATTGGGTCATGCATAGGGGTGCCTGTACCGTGTGCGTTGGCAGTGGTGGGCAAAAACTACATGCTCAGACCACTGCATGATGTCGTTCAGCCTGGCGTGACTCGTTGCGATCGACGAACAGCCAAACGCTCGTGCAACGCCCAGATTGGGTGATATCCCATGAATCCGATGAACAGCCGACGAGCAGAGTATATCCGACGATAGTCGAAATCGACCTCAGATATCGGCATACACAGAGCTTATCGAGTGCTCACCTCCTTGTCGATTGGCGATGAAAACCCATCGTTCGACAACCCGATGAGGGTCGTTGTCCGTCGGTCGATGAATCAAACAGTCGACAGCACCTCTTGTCGTCCGACGATGAAAACCTATCATCCGACAACCTGATGAGGGTCATCGTCCATCGCTCGATGAATCAAACAGTCAACAGCTCCTCCTGTCGTTCGACGACCTAAATCCTGGTTGGGCACCACCTGATGGCCGCTAGTGGCCTCAGCTGCCTGTCGAGCCCATCAATGCCAGGACGGAATGGTTGCTGACTGCAGTCGTCCGGCGAGATGCGAAGGCAAGAGCTTGTTCGACGACCAGACCGGGTGATGCCCTCACCTGATGGCTCTGATGAGAAGAAGTATCGATCGTTCTAGGATCTGAATGGTTGATCGCCTTCTCCATGAGTCCGATAAACAGAAATTGAGGAAGAGCCAATGGGCCCTTCTGTTCGATTAGCAAGAAAAGAAGGACACGACGGCCCTCTCGTCCGACAAGCTGAATGAGGGTAACGTCCCTTTGCCGCCCAATGATGATTTGATAATCACAATGGATTGTTGTCGTAAAAATACTATAAAATACATGAAATTGTATATATTCAACGATTCAACAAAAACACGTGCTCTGATACCAATTGTTGGATCATAAATTCATCAAAAACTAAAAATATGATCGATAACATGCTCTCGCTAAATCATTGAAATAAAAAAACAAAACAAAACCAAAAGTTCAAGCAATACCTGAATCCATGGTGCTCCGGTTGATCGTCGATGGGTATGATCTTTCAGAGCTTGCATATTAGCCCTTTTCTCTTTCTCTAAATTTGATGAGAGGGATTGAATCTTCTTCTGACAATGGAGATTTTGAAGAGGGAGAACCTTAATATAAGGTTTGAAAACCATAACCTAATGTATTTAGAACTCTGTCTCAACTCAACCCATTATAGAGTTTTAGACAGGGAAGGTCTCTCCACATAGAGTTCCATACCATTTTGAGATACCACTGGGCCCATCCGGATTAGAGCACATGAACCTGGCCCGAACCTAAGATAAACTTACAATGTGTGGTTCAACGTATATAGGCCCACACGATTTTCTAACAGTTGATAATTTAGGTTGTGAATCAACCGACTCCAACTTCTTAAAAATATCCATTTGAACTCCTCTTTCAAAGAGGAGGTATTTGCAACTTCTTGAATCATAAGGATTCTTGTGGGTTCCTAAATTTTGTATGGTTCAAAACTTTTATCCCATTTACCTCAGTAAATCTTATATTCGCCTATTTTACCTCAGTAAATTTTAATTTTTTATGTTACATGTGCGCACACACACAAATATATAGAGAAAGAGAGAGAGATTAATGGGTAGGCGTTAAATAAAATATGCTAAATGATAAGTTCTAAATGAGTTTTTCAGGTTCTTGTCATTTTATGTTTAAATTCTGACCACAAAGATGTGATCTATGTATTTGATTTTAAAGGGATTAGCTCTTGAAGTGTTTGATTCTGACACATGGGTGGGCTTTTATAAAGTTCAAAAAATCAACGGACCAAAATCTTTAAAAAAAAATTGATGCAATGCTACGGTGGACTCGGTACACACCGATCCACGATCCAAGATCCAAACGCACGCAGAAGCTGAATTGATATAGAGTCTGAATAGAACTCTGGAAAACTGATTTTCGAGATCTGTGCACTCTGTTTCGACAGAGAAGATCCTAATGAAAGTTGTGCATGATTCGCACAGCTTTCCAACGAATCCAAAAATACTAGATTCGGAGCAAGAACGACCGCTCCACGGACTCGACACTGGGACTGCTAAACAAGTCCAACTCAGATTGTCATATTTCAGGAACAGATTGTTTGAAGTGAATTTTGACCCCTCAAACATTAAAGTTTGCAAAAACTCACAACTCACAAAAGGAAGGTCAAATCCCAACCTTTCCAGAACACTAAAGATTGTAAATTTTGAAATTTTCTACAGTCCTCTACGAATTTTTGAATTTCGGAATGGTATGAGTTATTGTTTCAGAAAATAAAATTCAAAGATTCGACAGTAGTAGAAAAGATCAATATTTTTTAGGAAACTAAGCAATGATTCAATCAAAACCAAAAACATAAAAGTTGTAGGTCTAAATTATAACTTTTCACAGAATCAAAAAAATCGAAATTTTATTTAGGGAATCTCCAGATAATCAGAAAATATCGAACACTATTAAGTTGGTTCTGAACCAAACTGGTGACAGTGGATGACTATCGGACTGAGACTTTGACAGATAGATTAAAGGGTTTAAATGAACGAATCTCAAAAAAATTTCAACTACAAAGTTGTAGGAAATCTCTTTAGCTTTTCATGAAGCTAAAGAACACGAAAATCCGTTCAGTATTGAGTCTGATACAAATGTTTTATCAAAGACTTCTCTGTTATCTCGTAACAACGTTTTGATTTTTTTGGTGGGGACCGAGTTCATTCACACACAACAATAATCCGAAAGAACTTAAGACCAACAAAGACAAATTTTAACATAAAAATTCTCTAAGCATGTATTTACAACTCTCTAATGATTCAATACAACTTAGCAATGATAAAATATGAACAATCACAAGCAAATGCGAATTAAAGTAGTAAAGGACAAGAACGAAGAACCAATGTTGATATCCGGGCTGAAATCGATAATGGCCGTCGTTGGGAAGCAACTGACGCCACAAGATGAACCACGAACAGTAGGGATGGATTACCAACCACCACGAACAAGTTTAGAATAACCACCACGAATAGAACCTCTTCACAAGAGCACCTTTCACACAAAAACGAAGTTCAGTTTTCTTTCACACCAAGATAGCTTTCTTTTTAGCACCAACCACACCAAAAACTTGTTTTTTCTCACTCTAGAACCAGCCACGCTACCAATTTCGAAATTGAACAAGACCCCCTCACCCCTTGGTCTACCTCCCTAGTTAAGGGCTTAGGTTGCTTGGGAAGAGCCACAATAAAGAGACCTTGGCCTTCTCAAGCTTTGCACCAAGAACGAGTGTGCAAGCCTATATTTTGTCAAATGCTAATAACTTCAGTCAACATGAATTCAAATGAGGTCCAAGATGGACCACACTAAAGTGGTGTCACCTAGGACCTCCCTCATGAAGACGGATCAAGATCCGGATCCAAATAGGTTGTGAATTGGATCTTGCACCAACATCAAGAGAGAAGCGAATTTGCGAAAAAATAAAAACTACCCTTGGACTCCATACACCCTCTAGTACCACAAAAAGATCCTACAGGGTACCAGAACTATCCGGATTCGTAAAATCCGGCTCCTAAAATAAAATAAATAATTTTTACATGAAATAACTATTGATGAAGCAAAATCCAAAAATATGATTCCGTAATGGAATCAAAGCAATAAAAGGATCACGATGAGCATCGACTAACTGAGAGATCCACTAAGACCATGGATGTCCTGCAAGCATGTGGATCGCCTTGGGTAGCGATGTCCGAAACGGGTCTAGATATTTGGATTGGGATCCAAATCTGCTTCTGTTTCTGGATGCTCTGCATCATCCCCTCCAAGTTAAAAAGGCTTTGTCCTCGAAGTCGACTCCTCGCCTTCAGCATCACCACGGTACTGCTCCAAGTGTTTGACGTTGAACACATTCGAAGTTTTGAATTGAGGCGGCAATTGAATCCTGTAAGCATTAGAATTAATGATGTCAGTAACTACACAAGGACAAATGCGCTTAGGCGCTAACTTACCATGCAACTCAAGAGGTAAACGTTCTTTAGTAAGAGTAACCCATACCAGATCTCCAAGTTCAAACAATACCTGTTGATGCTTCTTATCAAAGCTTGCTTTATACTTACTGATGTTGTCTTGAAGATTCAAATGTACATGTTCATGAATATCTTGTAACAAAGAAACATGATCTTGAACAGAATTTAAAACATGACTAACAATAGGAATAGGAGCTAAGTCAACAGAAGAACATGGATTAAAACCATACAAAACAGTAAAAGGGCTAAATCCAGTAGAACGATTCACAGATTTATTAAAAGCAAATTCAGCTTGTGCAATTATTTGAGTCCATGACATAGGTTTGTCATTAATTAAAGCTCGCAGCAAATTTCCTAAGGACTGATTAACAACTTCAGTTTGACTGTCGATCTAAGGATGATGCACAGTGCTAAATTGTAGATTGGTTCCTAACTTTTTTCATAATTGATGCCAAAAATGACCTACAAATTTAACATCTCTATCAGAAATGATAGTTTTTGGAATGCCATGCAATTTATAGATTTCTTTGAAAAACAAATCCGCAATATGAGATGCATCCATGGTTTTTCTACATGGAATGAAACGAGCCATTTTTGTGTATCGGTCGACAACCACAAAGACAAAATCAAGACCATGAAAGGTTTTAGGTAATCCTAAAACGAAATCCATGGTTATATCTTGCCAAGGTTTTTCAGGAATAGGCAACGACAAATACAACCCAGCATTTGTGACATTTCCTTTCGCGATATGACATGTATGACATTTTTCCACGAATCTATTCACTTCCTTTCGCATATGGGGCCAAAATAATGTTGAAGACACTAAATGCATTGTCTTGTCTCAACCAAAATGTCCCTCATTATGTATCTCAGAAATCAAACGCTGCCTCAGGGAACAGTTTGAGATACAAAGTAAATTGTCTTTAAATAAAAACTCATCAACCAGTGAGAAATTGTCATGAGGATGACTTGTCACTTCATTAATAATTTTTGAGAAGTAGCTATTTGACTCATATAATGACGCGAATTCCTCAAAACCTCAAACAGATGATTTCATGGTAGACAGGAGAATGGTTTTCCTACTTAAGGTATCAACGACAACATTATCCTTTCTTGCCTTATGTTTTAGAACGAATGTGAACTCTTGCAGATATTCTACCCATTTGGCTCTACGAGCATTCAACTTATGTTGACCATTGATGTATTTGAGAGCCTCGTGGTCAGTATGGAGAATAAATTCTTGATGCACCAAATAATGCCTGCAGTGCATTAATGTTCTGATGATAGCATAAAATTCCTTATCATAGGTACTATACTTCAATTTGGCTTCATTCAGTTTCTCACTAAAATAAGCCACAGGTTTACCTTCTTGACTCAACACAGCACATATACCTACACCAGATGCATCACATGACAACTCAAAAGCAAGATTAAAATTAGGCAATACTAATACTGATGTTGAACAAAGATAGGATTTCAAATGCTCAAATGATTGTTGAGCCTCCGGATTCCATTGAAAGGTCTTACCTTTAATACAATCGGTCAACGGAGCAACAATACTGCTAAAATGCGGAATGAACCTTCTATAGAAGGAAGCTAACCCATGAAAGCTATGCACGACAGTAATGGAGTTTGGCACAAGCCAATCTCGAATCGACTCGACTTTCGAAGGGTCAACAGATATACCTGTCGTTGAGACCACGTAACCAAGGAATAAAACTTCAGTGACCCAAAAGATACACTTATCGATAGATGCATAAAATTGTTCCTTTTTTAGGATATCGAACACTAAATGTAAGTGTTCTAGATGTCCAGGTTCGGTTCAACTATATATGAGAATGTCATCAAAATAAACGATCAGGAATTTACCGATATAAGGTCAAAAAATTTGATTCATGATTCTCATGAAGGTAGATGGAGCATTGGATAGACCAAATGGCATTACGAGCCATTCATAGAGACCATCATGAGTTTTAAATGCGGTTTTTCATTCATCGTCAGGCCTAACTCGTATTTGATGATATTCGCTACGCAGATCTAACTTAGAAAATATCTTTGAACCAGTCAATTGGTCCAACAAATCATCCAATCTTGGAATGGGAAACCTATACTTGATGGTTATCTTATTGATAGCTCAACTATCAATGCACATCCACCACGTTCCATTCTTCTTGGGAACAAGAAGAGCAGGAATAGCACATGGACTAAGACTTTCACGAATGTGACCCTTAGTCAGCAATTCTTCAACCTATCTACGAAGCTCTTCATACTTCGTAGGACTCATGCGATAATGCAGAGCATGTGGCAATACTATGTCAGGGTGTAGATCAATATGATGTTGGACTTCCCGCAGAGGGGGTAATCCGCCCGGTAATTCATCGGGAAAGACTTCACAAAATTCTTCTAAAAGGGGTGTGACTCTAGGATCTATGGTGTCAGACTTTGACTCACCACGCGATGAATCAGAATCAACAGAGAACAAGAAGTAACACATGCTATATTGACTCAGAGCCTCTTGGAGCTCGTGTCTAGCAATAAAAGCGCTTAAGAGTTTAACTTTTGAAGGAGCAAGTTTGGATGAAGTAGGGTGGAAAATTTGAGTGGAAACTGGAGTACGAGAAGATGAAATAGATGACGAAGATGAAGACAAAGGTGGTAGATCCTTGGATGGCTTTAAATGGATCTTCCGCCCCTCTAATGTGAACGAGTATGAGTTGGATCGACCATTATGAATAACAGAACGGTCATACTGTCACGGTCTTCCGAGTATGATATGATTATCATCCATGGGAAGCACATCACACCATACTTGATCGAAATAGGTGTTTCCAATCAAAAATTTGACCAAGCATTGTCGGTCGACATGAACATCAACGCTCTTTTGGAGCCAGGACATCTGATACGGACGGGGATGAGTCCTACAACTCAAACCTAGCTTAGTCATGGCTTCAACTGAAATTGACATTCTCACAGCAACCTGAGTCTATGATGATCCGACACACTTTCCCATTAATGGTGCAAGGGGACTCAAATATGTGAGTTCTTAGCCATCGATCACTCATTTCTTGCCTCAGAGCCAAACAAACTCGCCTCGTGATGAGTGTTTCACCTCGATCAGGTAGCAATATATCCTCTTCCACAAACTCTTCTTCTGGTTCTTCTTCAAAGGATTCAATCTCTGGGTCACAAATGAGATCGAACTCAGGATTGAATTGAACATCCTCTTCTTCATGAATTCCTTCAACGAATAGGGCTTTGCCACAACATTCAGTGGACTTATGACTAGGTTTCCCACAAGTATAACACTTGATGGGAGTGCTCGAACTAGTGGTTCTAATCTGGTTTCCTGTCGGACCATTCTGGCTCGCAACTGTAACGCCCCAACTTTTTTTAGTAAAAATTTTGGAGTAATTTTTTTTTTGAAATAGCGGAAGTAAGAGAAACACAAGTCGAGTGCATTACAGGGTAAAACATAGAAGTACTAAAAGCATATCATTCATTAATTAAAGCATTAATGTCATTAATTACATCCCATGACAAAAATGTAAATCTACAAATCAGAGTTCAAACAGGAAACACTGAATAACTGAGATCTCTTGACTACTTCCATACGCGACGCCCACGATACTCCGATTTAGTTGCTTCCTGAAAAATATTTAAAGCAGAAGGGTCAGACTCCCCTGTCTGCGTAAGAAGCATTATATTCATATGTGGTGCTCAGTGTCTTGTGTACAAATATGTGCAACAACTGTAGATATAACTAGCATGGAAATTTATATCATTCTAAGGAAAAGATTATGCTTTCTAATTCATGATACAGTGCAAAAGATAACTGAATTAAAGATGCAATTATTCACATTAGCAAAATCTGTAGATTCTACAAGTTTTACGAAAGTCATATCAACGGTACACCATTCTTCAAGGATGAGTATTTCATTTAACTTAAATTATTTAATGTTTATCTTACTCTTACCCTGTGGGTACGCACAGGCATAGACCTCGTAGCGGACCGAGACCATACGGGGATCTATTATTTAATAACCCATATGACTAGCCGTACGGATATCCAAAAGGGACGGTCAGTGACCGAGAGAGAACTCCCCAATGGCTAGAACAAGTATTAGGATGCATCCTGTGACACTTCTGCAGAAGACTTGGATCTACCACCTAGGATACACTGGTAGTCCTGGTCCCCTAACTTCGTGAACTGGGGACCGGGTGAGACGCCAAGCTCTCACAACAATACAAGAACATCCACGAAGCTTGTACCACCTACCCTCTCCAAGGTAGACCATGCGTCTAGTAACATGTACCGTCTTTCAGGTATATCCGGAGCCCGGAGAATCCGGTAACATATACCGTCTTTCAGGTATACCCAGAATCTCGAAGGTTTTATTTTTATGGTTTATTTGTCCATTTCTTTATAATCACATGTGAACTATCGCACGACCAGGGGTTCGGTAACATATACCATCTCTCAGGTATACCCAGAACCATATGATTTGATGTTTTGCATTCTTTTGTTTGTTTCTCTTGTGCGAGCCATCGCACCATAGGGGATTTCCAAAAATCCCGAACCCGCCACAGTGTTCACACTGATTATATGCATTTTATAGTCTATGTGACATACACACCACCAATGAGTGAAGCTTCCTTGGAATCGGCTCGGCCTGGAGCCCGCATTCAACATTTTAAATTTATGGTGTACACTTTCGTACCCTAGAACAAAAACATGTTGGCGTCAAGCTTAGTTGTCCCCTCTTATGCACTTTACATTCCGACGTATCAGTGCCATTGTGGCCTTTGCCATAGCTGTCGCCCAAACCCAGTGTGCATACCTTTACTTGGTTAAAGTGGGTCGATTGGGATTGCGAAATGATTAACCGCCTCCCGTGAGTACATCGACCACCAGGTCGTCGCGGTCTGCAACAATGGTGCGACCGAAAACAAGGCCAGGGTCTAGCCGACCCTTGCCAAAACCCATGCACGGGTTAGGTCGTCTATGGCAGACCCACATGGAGTTCTAACCACAACCCGACGTTCAACCGACAGCAACAGCAACAGGTTGTTGCTCCAACCAAGTGTCACTACCAGGCCGTAGGCAATACCAACACCTCCAGTCTGTAGCTGAAGATGATAGTGTCACCCAACCCCTTCTCCAACACGGTTAGACAGGAGCAGTCCGGCCACTGGTAGGGACCAAATTAGGTCCCCAACCGAGCTTGTCCCACGACAGACGAAACCCAACCAGACATTGGGTGCCCTGCAGCTTCAGTGAGACACGGGTCTGGCCAACCTACAGATCCTCCCAAGTCGTGGGCCTGGGCACACCCATACAAGGGTGATAGAGCCAACCCCGGTCTCCCTATAACCGGTGCAGAAATCGTGGAACAACTCCCACCTCCGCCACATACGGAATATCTTTTTATCATCTGGTACCTTACTCAAACATCCAATCAAATTTTCCTAGTGTTTCACTATATGGAACAAATGACTTAGGAAATATGTGAGGCAGATCAATCTATTTATGTGTTTGTAACCGTATATTAGGCAAAACTAACATTCAGTCCTAAAATTTACCCAGACTAATTTTCTTAATAATAGGTTAACCATCAAAGCACACGATCCATACCTAAATCATGAGTAGTAATTCAGGAAAAGGAATAAGAAACTACATATTGTGTTAACCTTAAGTCATGGTTGTTAATTAATTTTCCAAAATCAGAAATTACACATTATGTTAACCTTAAGTCATGGCTGTTAATTAATTTTCCAGAATCAGAAATTTCACATTATATTAACCTTAAGTCATGGCTGTTAATTAATTTTCCAGAATCAGAAATTACACATTATATTAACCTTCAGTCATGGCTGTTAATCATGGTACCAAACATGAGAACAACATCCAATATCATACAGTTCATTGGATTAATATATTTCAGCTGGAATTGACCTATATTCACATAAAGCTACATGTGTGAAAGAGCAGGCCTAACGTTATAACATATGTTAGCAATATGTATCATACCAACTAACACACACATTAGCTTTAAATCAGACAAACAAATCAATAATGCATCCAAGAATCAAATAAATCTCTAGTTACTACATATTTTCTATCTTAATTCTGGCCATGGCACGGTTTGACAAGGTCATCAAAGCCAAAACCCCCACTTAAAATCCAACGATCTCATCATTTCATTTTTTTTTTGAAGTGGAACACACCTCATACAACCACCATGTACATTGTAGGGGTGTTCACAGTCCAGCACTGGAAGAGGTGTATGCTGAAAGAAACGTCATGGTGGCCTTGTGTCCACCATGACGTAACCAATGGCTGAACGTTCGGTATCACCATATAAAAAAATATGAAAGGTGGAATCCATACATGAATGGACTCCAAAACCCCAACGCCCGCACACGTAGATGGTGTTATTTACTTGATTTCAATGGTGTTGTAACATGGTTTTGCTACAGGACCCCGAACCCTACATACAAAGATAACACTCCTTACATTTTTTTTGAAGTTTTTGCCGGTGATAATGGTGGTTCTTGTTTCTTCACATTGGACCGACCCACCACCACGGAAACAGAAGTCTACTCGTCCAGCAAGTGAGGTCCACACTCACGGTGAGAGAGAAGATGGATGGAGAGAGAGAGAGAGAGAGAGAGAGAGAGAGAGAGAGAGAGAGAGAGAGAGAGAGAGAGAAGTCCAACCGTTTTCTCCTTTCACCCCATTTAAGTTACTTCCCTACTTAGGGAAATTTTTAATTTTTTTCAAAAACCTAATCTTCAGCCCACCTTTTTAGTGGGTGTTTGGAGTTTCCAATACTACCCCTCCCTCTTATTAGCAAAATTATTCAAACTTCATTTTTTTCTTCTTTTAGTGGTACCCTCCCTCCATTTGGTGGGATTTTTTTCTTGTTTCTTGAAAAAAAAGAGGAGCTAAAACCACTACAACACGTTTTTGGTGGGAGGTGGTTATGAGGTAGAGTTTTTTATATATATATATAGAGAGAGAGAGAAATCGTCGCTTTCCTGTGCAAAAAGAAAAATCCACGCACAGAGAGTTTTGAACCAAGGTCTTCCACCAATAGGGCAACGAACCCCACCACTTGTGCTATGTTGCTTTTTATTGCAATGTGTATGAATTAAATTGTATTTAACTCTTTTAGTCTTGTTTCGGATTTCATGAAAAAACAATGTTTTTCATTTCTACGTGGGCACTCCAGGGTTTTGAACTTGGGTTGTGGCTCGCCAAAACCGTGCATCCTACCACTACACCACACCATCACTTGGTGTTTACTTTTGCAAGAAAATTTTATTTATGTCATATTTGGACGTTTTTTCCTTGTTGATGGATTTCTTCCATTTTAAGGTGGATTTTTCACCTATTGGTTCTAAACTTGCCCTCTCTTACCTTAAATGTGTTTCGGATCTCACGCTATTATCTCAAAACCATTTAATTTATCATTGGGTCCCGTGAACCGGGTCAGATTATCGGATCTTGCCAAGATCCAGATCCAAATACCAATTTTGAGGGTTTGTTACCGGTTTCGTTCTAGAAACCTCAAATCATCAAAAATTGTATTGCTTAGCATAAAATCTCACTATTTCGCATAAATGCTTCACTTTTATTCATTTAGAATTTTGTAAATTTCACAGGTTGGGTGGATGAAATAGAAAAGTGCAACTGGAGTGTTGTGCGATCGTAGAATGCCATTGCGGTTGAAGGGAAAGTTTTATAGGACGACTATTAGACCCGCTTTACTATATGGTACGGAATGTTGGGCTGCCAAGAGACATCATATTCAAAAAATGAGTGTAGCTGAGATGCGGATGCTTAGATGGATGTGTGGAAATACAATAAAAGATAAGATTCAGAACGAGGAGATACGTAAGAAGGTAGGTGTTGCACCCATTGAAAATAAGATGCGAGAGAATCGTTTACGGTGGTTTGGACATATTCGGCGAAGGCCTAATGATGCTCCAGTTAGAAGGCTGGAGAAATGGGAAAATATATTAGTTAAAAGAGGTTGGGGTAGGCCTAGGAAGACTTGGATGGAGATGATAGGAAAGGATATGAATGCTTTGAACCTCACCAAGGACATGGCATTAGATAGAAATGATTGGAGGAAAAGGATTCATGTGGAAGACCCAAAATGAATTTCTTTTTTGGTTCATATCGCTGACCTCAATTGTTTTGGGATGAAGGCGTAGTTGTTGTTGTCACAGGTTTTACAGCAACCCTAGGTGGATTTGAAGCATTGGGGTGACGGTAGGGTGTGACAACTTTTGCACTGGGGACCGTAAGAGCCCGCGTTACGGGTCTAGTCACAGGACTAGGCCTAACCAAGGTCTTTCTCTGGGTAGACCTCTCCCATTGACGTGCCTTTTGATGTGCTTCAGGCACAGTCCAACACTCTACGAAGTTCAACATATCTTGTAATTGGAAGTTCAGTCCTCCAATATACTTTGAAACTAATTATTCTTCACTCTCACGAATGTCATTTCGTGTCGCGAGATCATGAAATTCTTCAGTGTATTGATCCACCGATCTAGTTCCTTGTTTCATACTTTGATATTTTTGATATAGCTCACGATGATAGTTTAATGGCAAAAACTGAGCATGAAGCTTCTGCTCCATATACTTTCGTCGCTCAATCGGGGCTCGACCCTAATGTCTGCGTGTCTGCTTGAGCTGACGCCACCAAGCTGCAACTCGACCCTTTAATTTGAGGGATATTAATCCCACACGACGATCTTCAGGTACCTCCTTAAACTCAAGAATTTCGCGAACTTCGCTAATCTAATCCAGGAATTCCTCGGGAGTTCCAGTTCCCTTAAATTCTGGAATATCAAAACGTAAGCCCGAATCCCAATGGGATCTTCATGGCTGTAGGTTATCTCTTCTTTCTGGACTTTGTCGATGTGACTCAAAGTCATCATCAGAATCATACGATTGGGTTTCTTGATTTCCTCGAGAACTATGTGAACTCCTTTCCTCACGTTGATCGTTAAATCTAACATTCTCAACCATTTGACAAGTTAAATCTTCAACTCGGCGATTAGCCTCAGCCAGTTGTCTTTGCAGATCTCGCACATCATATTGATGGTCGCGATCATCGTTTCTCCTATTAAAATTAGTTTGACCTCGACCTCCCATTTGACCCGCCATGGTGAATGGTACCTAATTTTTTTTTGAACTCCCCACAACATAGGGAATCATGTCGGATTAAGAAATCCAACAGCCCGCTCTGATACCAAAATGATGCAATGCTACGGTGGACTCGGTACACAGCGTTCCACGATCCAAAATCCAAAATCCAAACGCACGCGGAAGCTGAAATGATATAGAGTCTGAACAGAACTCTGGAAAACTGATTTTCGGGATCTGTGCGCTCTATTTCGACAGAGGAGATCCAAATAAAAGTTGTGCGTGATTCACACAGCTTTCCAACGAATCCAAAAATACTAGATTCAGAGCAAGAACGATCGCTCCACGAACTCGACACCAAGACTGCTAAACAAGTCCAACTCAGATTATCGTATTTCAGTGACAGATTGTTTGAAGTGAATTTTGACCCCTCAAACGTTAAAGTTTGCAAAAACTCACAACTGGCTAAAGAAAGGTCAAATCTCAACCTTTCTAGAACATTAAAAATTGTAATTTTTGGAATTTTCTACAGTCCTTTACGAATTTTTGAATTTCGGAATGGTGTGAGTTATTGTTTCAGAAAATAAAATTCAAAGATTCGACAGTAGTAGAAAAGATCAATATTTTTGAGGAAACTAAGCAATGATTCAATCAAAACCAAAAACATAAAAGTTGTAGGTCTAAATTATAACTTTTCACAGAATAAAAAAAATTGAATTTTCATTTAGGGAATCTCCAGATAATCAGAAAATATCGAACACTATTAAGTTGGTTCTGAACCAAACTGGTGACAGTGGATGACTATCAGACTGAGACTTTGAAAGACAGATTCAAGGATTTAAATGAACGAATCTCAAAAACTTTTCAACTACAAAGTTGTAGGAAATCTTTTTAGCTTTTCATGAAGCTAATGAACACGAAAATCCGTTCAGTATTGAGTCCGATACAAATGTTTTATCAGAGACTCCTCTGTTATCTTGTAACAACGTTTTGATTTTTTTGGTGGGGACCGAGTTCATTCACACACAACAATAATCCGAAAGAACTTAAGACCAACAAAGACAAATTTTAACATAAAACTTCTCTAAGCATGTATTTACAACTCTCTAATGATTCAACACAACTTAGCAATGATAAAATATGAACAATCACAAGCAAATGCGAATTAAAGTAGTAAAGGACAAGAACGAAGAACCAATGTTGATATCCGGGCTGAAATCGATAATGGTCGTCGTTGGGAAGCAACCGACGCCACAAGATGAACCACGAACAATAGAGATGGATTACCAACCACCACGAACAAGTTTAGAACAACCACCATGAATAGAACCTCTTCACAAGAGCACCTTCCACACAAAAACGAAGTTCGGTTTTCTTTCACACCAAGATAGCTTTTTTTTTAGCACCAACCACACCAAAAACTTGTTTTTTCTCACTCTAGAACCAACCACACTACCAATTTCGAAATTGAACAAGACCCTCTTACCCCTTGGTTTACCTCCCTAGTTAAGGGCTTAGGTTGCTTGGGAAAAGCCACAATAAAGAGACCTTGGCCTTCCCAAGCTTTGCACAATAAACGAGTGTGCAAGCCTAGATTTTGTCAAATGCTAATAACTCCACCAACAATTCATTTTTGACTTTGAGCTGATCAACATGAATTCAAATGAGGTCCAAGATGAACCACACTAAAGTGGTGCCACCTAGGACCTCCCTCATGAAGACAGATCAAGATCCGGATCCAAATAGGCTGTGAATTGGATCCTGCACCAACATCAAGAGATAAGCGAATTTGCGAAAAAATAAAAACTACCCTTGGACCCCATACACCCTCTAGTACAACAAAAAGATCCTACAGGGTACCAGAACTATCCGGATCCGTAAAATTCGGCTCCTAAAATAAAATAAAAAAAATTACATGAAATAACTATTGATGAAGCAAAATCCAAAAATATGATTCCGTAATGGAATCAAAACAATAAAAGGATCATGATGAGCATCGACTAACTGAGAGATCCACTAGGACCACGGATGTTCTGCAAGCGTGTGGATCGCCTTGGGTAGTGATGTCCGAAACGGGTTTGGATATTTAGATTGAGATCTAAATCCGCTTCTGTTTCTGGATGCTCTGCATCAATTTTTAAGCTCCGAATATCTTTTTTTCCATTAAAAACACATGATCCAGGTGTAGATTCCTCGTAAATCGACCATGCCCAACACATATATGCAACCAAAACTATGGAAAAACTACCGAAAGAGCAAAAAAACCCATTTAGCACTGACTCATTACTCATATATACAAACACGTAATATATATATATATATATATATATATATATATATATATATACACATAATATATATACACAATATATATACACACTTAATATATATGTACACAAAAAATATATATATATATACATATATATATTTATACATAATATATATGCATATATAATCTATATATATATATATATATATATATATATATAATATCCATGAATTTTTGAATAAAAAAAATGAATTTCTTATTTTAACGTGTTGAGTCAAACTATATATATATATACATGCCATTTTAGAGAAAAAAAAGAGTTAAGGGCAAAATCATATTTTTTTTCTTATTTATTTTTAAAATTTTAAATATGAGATTGCATTTGTATTGAAATTCTAAAAAAAACGGTCATGATTTCACAAAAATCAGAGTTGTAATTGTCACACTCCTTGTTCACCAGATTCAGTCAAACCCCATAGAATTCTTATTTATTTAAAATCATACATTGAATAAGCCTATAAGTAAAATAAATTGTTCACTAGGAACCTACCTAGAAAAGATAACTATGTAAAAATGTAACAAAACTAACTTAGGTAAGTAGATTAAAAAGCAAACAAATCTAGTTGGAACCTAATTAAACCACCTCTCAAAACCATGGAGAAATCCATGGTTTTAATCTGAGCTTCTTGTTTTCCAAAGCCCCCCCCCTTAGTCTTTTCAAGTGTGCCAGAATCCGGATCTGCAACCAGATCAACATTAATCCAGCTCCTTTTTCGCCCTTGTTAGACTTGAAAATTGCAACCCCCCAACCTCTAGGGGTGTCAACTGATCGGGTATGACCTGATCCCACGGATCTTATAGGGTCAGGGTTTGGTTAGGGGTCCGATTAACCATCAGGATCGGACTCATGAGATTCGACTATTAAATGGGTATGGTCTATAAAATTTTATACCAAACTCTGGTCTGACTTGAGTTTGGATTAACATCCGAAAATTTTCAATGTACAAACTTTAAAAAATTACTTTACTGGGTATGGACCGGGTCTGGTTTATGTAATTCTTATAGGATCCGAGTATGTTTTTCCTTATAAAAAATCCGGTCGGACCCAAATCTGGATCCGATACCGGCATCACTTAGTCTAATCCGGGTTTGAACCCACTCATTTTAGCGGGAGTCCGACCCGTTGACACCCTACTTACAAAAAGGAGGGTACCTGGGTACGGACCACTGTGGGCTCTCGCAGTTAGTGTGGTAAAGAAAGCGCCGTAAAATCGACGGCGAAGGTGAAAGTGAGGAGCGATCTCACGGTGTTGGTGGTGCTCCGCTTCCTCTCTCTCTCTCTCTCCTAGCAATGGCTTCGTCGTCGTCTCCGTCAGAGAGGAGAGGAATCCCGGCCGCTGCGTTCATAGAGGACGTCCAGACCTACCTCGCCCACTCGGGACTCGACGTCAACTCTTCCTTGGGCTTCCTTCAAGAGAGGTCTCTCTCTTTCCTTCTTTCGCCATTTCTTGACCACCCATTTGGTCATTCTCGAGTCGATTTTGTGAATTTAGATTTAGTTCCTGCTTTACAGTTCTGATCGTTTATCTGAACTCTGTGAAGAGGTTGAAGAAAAAGTTCGACTTATCTATCTGTTTCTTTTGTTGGTATATTTTGGGGTTAGGGTTTTTGATCGTTTATGATCGGGGTGTGGAAGGGTTACATGGTTCGTGTATTGATTATTAAACACTCGAATGTATGAATTTTTTCTATTTCTAGTCTCTTTTATTGGCTTTTGTGGTATATATGGATATCGACTTCGTTTAATCGGAAAGATTGAGATGTTGTTTTTTGTGGAGTTTCTTTTTTTTACTGACGATGAAAGTTTAGTCGGCGTGTGTATTTTTTTTCCTTTTTCTTTTTGAATTATTTCCCTTTGATCGTGATTATACATGACCTGCAAAAGATTTTAGAGCGTAAATCGGTCATGCTTCAAATTTGATGCTATCGCCTGTATTGCAGATATTGAGGTATCCTTTTTGTTGTTTTGAGCTACAAAAGGGGAGAAGATTGGGGGCGTTTTTTACTTTGGGGTCGGAGGAAAATGCTTTAGGAAGTTCTAAGAGTCGGCATCAATTAGTAGCAAGTGGGAATCGCTTAGCGCTATTTAATTTTAGACCAGCATTTAGGATTTAGGCCCTCGATTCTAGTTCTGACTTTCGTAGTATAACGGAGATGTGACGTTCTTTATCTAGAAGAATCATCATAAATGATGATTTATCACCAGACCAAGAGAGCAATAGTGATATGTCCGGGTTGGAAGTTCTTCAAACCCTGACCACGGTTTGGCAGTTTGAAGTAAATGTTATAAATTTATTAGATATTCTTCTGATAGAATTCCCTTATCCTTGTCTTATAATTTTTGTTATAAGTGATATTTTAAAATGTGTCAATTGTTTCATACGATTTTTCCTTAGACACTACAAGAATAACTACAATAACAACAACAACAACTACGCCTTCATCCCAAAATAATTGGGGTCAGCGATATGAACCAAAAAAGAAATTCATTTTGGGTCTTCCACATGAATCCTTTTCCTCCAATCATTTCTATCCAATGCCATGTCCTCGGTGAGGTTCAAAGCATTCATATCCTTTCCTATCATCTCCATCCAAGTCTTCCTAGGCCTACCCCGACCTCTTTTAACTAATATATTTTCCCATTTCTCCAATCTTCTAACTGGAGCATCATTAGGCCTTCGCCGAATATGTCCAAACCACCGTAAACGATTCTCTCGCATCTTATTTTCAATGGGTGCAACACCTACCTTCTTACGTATCTCCTCGTTCCGAATCTTATCTTTTATTGTATTTCCACACATCCATCTAAGCATCCGCATCTCAGCTACACTCATTTTTTGAATATGATGTCTCTTGGCAGCCCAACATTCCGTACCATATAGTAAAGCGGGTCTAATAGTCATCCTATAAAACTTTCCCTTCAACCGCAATGGCATTCTACGATCGCACAACACTCCAGTTGCACTTTTCCATTTCATCCACCCAACCTTTATCCTATGATTTACATCTCCATCAATTTCTCCATACCTTTGAATGATGGATTCCAAATATTTAAAATAATCATTCACCGGTATTTCTTGCTCACCAAGCTTCACTACACTCCCATCACTACTTCGTTGCTTACTAAACCGACATTCCATATATTCAGTCTTACTCTTACTCAACTTAAAACCTCTAGCTTCCAATGTCTGTCTCCATAATTCTAACTTAGCATTAACCCCAGCTATAAACTCATCAATCAAAACAATATCATCAGCAAACAACATACACCACGGTACATTTTCTTGAATTGATCTCGTAAGCTCATCCATCACTATCGCAAATAGGAAAGGGCTTAAAGCAGATCCTTGATGTAACCCAACCGTTATCGGAAAATTGGTTGTCACCCCTCCACAAGTGCGGACATTGGTTACTACTCCTTCATACATATCTTTAATTATACTAATGTACTTGAGAGAAACACCTTTCTTCATCATTGTCCACCAGAGAACGTCCCTAGGTACTCTATCATATGCCTTCTCTAAATCAATAAAAACCATATGCAAATCTTTGTTCCTCTCTCTATATCTTTCAATAAGTTGTCTAAGAAGATGTATAGCTTCCATAGTTGATCTTTCAGGCATAAAACCAAATTGATTCTCCGATATCATGACAACCTTCCTCAACCTAGACTCAATCACCCTCTCCCAAAGTTTCATAGTATGACTCATGAGTTTTATACCATGATAGTTTGTGCAATCTTGTATATCACCCTTATTCTTATATAAAGGCCCCAAAGTACTCTTCCTCTACTCATTAGGCATCTTATTTGTTCTCCAAATCAAGTTAAAAAGATTTGTCAACCATTCTAAACCTTTCTCTCCCAAGCATTTCCAAGCCTCGATAGGTATACCATCTGGGCCAACTGCCCTTCTTGATTTCATTTTCTTCAAAGCCTCTGCAATTTTTTTCTTTTGAATCTTGCGCATGAAGTCACGATTTATCTCATGAAAAGGAATGAAGAAGTCTCCAAGATCTTGAGCATGACTATCATTAAATAGCTTATCAAAATAATCTTTCCATCTCTCCTTAATCTCCTCATCTTTGACTAAAACCCTTTACGTTTCATCTTTGATACATCTAACCATACCCAAATCCCTCGATTTCCTATCTCTCATCTTTGCAAGCCTATAAATATCTTTCTCGCCTTCTTTGGTATCCAACTTGTCATAAACCTTCTTATATACCTTAGTCATCGCGTTTCAAACTACTTTTTTAGCTTCCTTCATTGCTATCATATACTTCTCCAAATTCTCATTATCACGACTCTTACTTAGATTTCTATAACACTATCTTTTAACCTTAATAGCTAATTTGACATCCTCGTTCCATCATGATGTATCCTTACCTAGTGGTGCACCACCTTTAGACTCACCCAATACCTCCTTAGCCACTTTTCTCATGTCACCCGCTATCTTGTTCAACATTGATTCTGAATCCTCCTCGAGACACCAATCAACTTCCTTAACTACCTGCTCTACAAACATTCCTTGTTTAGCTCCTTTCAGTGCCCACCACTTAATTCTAGGATCTATCCTATGTCTATCCCTTTTGCGGCATTGTCTAATTCTAAGATATAAAATTAAGAATCTATGTTGTGTAGCTACATTTTCTCTCGGTATAACCTTACAATCGATGCAACAACCCCTATCTCTCTTTTTAAGTAGGAAAAAATCTATCTGACTCGTATTAACCCCACTTTTAAATGTTACTAGGTGAGACTCCCTCTTCCTAAACCAAGTGTTTGCTAAGATCATATCATAGGACAAACAAAAATCTAAAATCCTTTCTCCACTTTCATTTCTTTCTCCTATTCACCGCCGATGAAAAGCTTTTCTCCATAAGATATCCCTTGTACTACTCCATCTAAATCTTCCCAAAATTGATGCTTAATGGAATCATCTAAACCTACTTGAGGTGCATAAACACTAATAATATTAATAATATCCGTACTTAATACTAATTTAATAAGTAAAATTCTATCACCCTTCCTACGGACCTCAACTACATTATCTATAAACTGACGACTCATAACAATCCCTACTCCATTCCTATTCCTATTTATTCTTGTATACCAAATCTTATATCTCCAAGGTTCTATCACTTTTGCTTTCTCACCTACCCATTTGGTCTCTTGTAGACATAAAATATCAATCTTTCTCCTACACATAACATCTACTAACTCTACCAACTTATCAGTTAAAGACCCTATGTTCCAAGTGGCTAACCTAATTTTATGGTCTTGGACTAACTTCTTTACCCCCACCCGTCCAACAAAGTGAGCGAACCCTTGCCTATTTGACACCACACCCGGGCGCCGGTGTGACGCGTTGCTTCTGGGCGACGACCTAGCAACCCTTGCCCATTTATCACTGCCTCCGGGCCTAGAGAGTACAACGCGTCGCTCAGTAGGGAACGCCCCAACGGAATTCTCATATTGGTTCATTTTCATAGGGTATGACTAAGTTTTTATGCTGGCTGTCACAGGCCTACCGCAACCCTCCTCCTTTATCTGGGCTTGGGACCGGCAGTGTATAACTAAACAGTTATACACATGCGGAGTTCACTACACTACAAGAATAACTATTGATTTTTATTGTTTCTTGATCTTTTCGTGTTCTTTTAAATGATGTGATTTAAAGATGTCTTAATATCTCGTATAGGCCATGATACCTGTTTTAAAGTTCTTTTTCTCACTCTTCATTTTTCTGTCACTTCACTCACCAATCCTAGGGCGCTTTCCAAATTATTCACCACATTGCTTCCTTTTTTGTTTCTTGCTTTCTCCTCTTAAAATTTAAAAGTCACTGCCGACTCTTGCACTGTCGATACTGTATACTGCTTTGGCAACTAAGTTTTTTCCTATAGGAGAGAAAATTGCATTTCTATGTAATTGGTCAGTTGATGCACAATACAATATTGAAATAATGTAGTAGATGTTGGATCTTTTGGGATGTCAGTTCTTATAGTACGTGCTCTAGTTCTTATGATTGTATTCAAGGTGGTGGTTTTGCTCCTCTTGGAAGCATTATGTTAGACTTTCCCCGGTTCAAACTTTGGGTGTTAAAACAAACATTTCTTCCCTTTGAACATTGCCTCGTTGGTGCCACTAGATTAGATCCTATAACTTGTGCAATAAACTACATTTAATTGTGACCCAATTAAGAAAAGAATATGGTTGAGCTTATTTGTTTTTGTTGGGCAATTTTTTTCAGTGTTATCAATATCGTTTGATACGATACGATATTTTATAGTATCATAATGGGAACCAATATGATTTAGGGCTTATATCGTATTTGGTACAATTATCGTATCGATATGATATGAATCATACGATAGAGGGTGTAGCGTACGATACCCTACATGTCGTACGAGTCAACAATTTTTTTTTTTACTTTTCCAGCGCCGAAAAAGTGATGATTGACCACTTATGGGTGCTATTTTTTATCCTCCAAGGGTTATTTTTAAACTCATTATTGGATGTTCTCCCTCTCCAAACACCTTTTCTAAGCCTACCCATTCTATTTGAGATCAAATCCATCCTAAAAACTTAGGCTTTTGCTAGATTTGAACCCTAAATGCATGGTTTGCCACAATTCTCATCCATTTCCGTCGTACCCAACCCTTTTTTGGTTTCTAACCTTCAAGATTGATCCCTAAAGCTCCTCTTTTATCTTAAAACCCCTCATTTTCATACTACATACTCGTTTTTTCACTTCAAACCTTTAAAACCGATTCATAGTGGCGTGATTTATCCTAATTCCCCCATTTCCATCAGACACACATTTTTTGTGCCCTCTAACCCTCAAACCCGAACCCTAGAGGATTTGATTCAACATATTTTGAGCATGGTTGCATCAAGAGACCTGACATGGGATCATTGTGCATCGGTTTATGAAGGAAATAGGTTGCTCAACTGGTGCAACTATTGTAAGAGGGTTAAGGGAGGCATTAATAAGCTAAAGCATTATTTAGCTGGCACAAGGCTTAATGTGGCCGCATGCAATTGTAAGCATTAGCCATATGTTGCGAAATGACAGATGCATGAGCTATTAAAGGAATCTCAGAGGAAGAAGCAGAAAAAATAGCAGGAGACGACAAAAATTGGGGGCTACGATATATCCTAGCCCTGAGAAGACCCAGAAGTGTCATTGACATATGAGAAAGCAACTGACAATGTCACCGGCCTCACTAAGGAGGAGTTGGAGATTTTACGGTAGCATAAGGGCAAGGGGGTGGAGGTGGGTTCAAGTTACAGTGGTACTGGGCGTGCACCAACTTGTGGTGGACTTGATGGTAGTAGTAGGGGAAGGAGGGGAGGAGATACGAGATTTACAAGTCCATAACGTGGGATTGATACCTATTTCTCACCTAGGATGACACCTGAAGCTAGGGGTGGCAAAACCTGACACGACCCGCCAACCTGACCTGCCAACCTGCCTCTTAGGCGGGTTTGGATTGGGCTTAAACTAACCCGTTTAATAAACGGGTCAACCTGCCTAACCCGTTTATTAAACGGGTCGGGTTCGTGTTAGGGGTATGCCAACCCGCCAACCCGGCTGACCCGTTTAATAAACGGGTTAGGCAGGCGGGTCAACCTGCCAACCCGCCCACCAACTCGCCAACCCGACCCGCCAACCCGTTTACCCAACCCAACCTGTTTATTACACGGGTTGGCGGGTCGTGTCGGGTTACCCGTTTAATAAACGGGTCGGGTTCGTGTTTGCCACAGCCGACCCGTTTAATAACCAGGTCAGGTTCAGGTTGAGGTATGCTGACCCACCAACCCGCTGGGTTGACCCGCCAACCCGCCGGGTCGACCCATCAACCCACCAGGTCGACCCACCAACCCGACCCGATTGCCACCCCTACTTGAAGCCCAACCAGATATACATTCTGCCATGTCCTCTAAGAAAAAGATTGAACATTCAAATCTAGCAGTTTGACAATTTTTATGAGACTTGCACACAATTAAACATTGCAAACTCGTATCATTTTTAGGCTATGGTTGATGCAATAGCTAGTATAGGAGTTGGTTACAAGATGCCTTCCTATCATGTATTGAGGGTTATGATTTTGAAGCAAGTTGCTACAGACGTAAATCAGTGGTGTTGTAAGTTCAGAGAGTCTTGAAAGACTACAAGTTGCACCATCATGGCAGATGGGTGGATAGACATGCGACAACAAAACCTGGTAAATTTTTTGGTTTCTTGTTCTAAAGGTGTTATGTTTTTTAAATCTATTGATATGTCTAATAGACAAAAGACGAAAAAAGAGTTGTTTGTGATTTATAAAGATGTGGCGGAGGATGTTAAGCTTGAAAATGTAGTCCAATTCATTACTGATAATGTAGCAAACTTCAAAGTTGTTGGATTAATACTGCAGGAGGAATATAAATGCTTAGTTTGGTGTCCATGCGCAACACATTTAATTGATCTCATGCTTGAAGATATTGATGAGATGGAGGGCATTTTTTAGTACATTGAAATGTGAAAAAAGTAACAAAATTCATTTATAATGATTCAGCCATCCTAAACTTGGAGGTGGTTTACCAAGGGAGCCGAGTTGATAAGTCTTGTATTAATAAGTTTTTCTATGAATGTTTTAATTGTACAAAGCCTTGTCATTAATCAAAAGGAATTAAAGCAAATGTTTACTTTAGATGAGTGGTTTGTAATGAAGATTGCACAGAAACCTATTGGGGTTGAGATAGTGGGGATAGTATTCTCTATGGAGTTTTTGAAGATGTGCAATATGTTTTTGAGGATAACAATGTCACTCTTGAAAGTGTTGAGGAGAGTGGACAGTGATGAGGCTTCGGCTATGCCCTACTTGTATGGTGATATTGATAGGGCAAAAGCGTAAATTAGAGAAAATTTCAACAACAAGAAAAAGTATTATATGCCAGTTTAGAGGGCGATTGATAAGACATGAACTCACCAACTCTATCAAGACATTCATGTTGTTGCCTCTTAGTTCAATCCTGCCATCAAATTCTCCCCCACATTCGTTTATGATAGGGAGGTACAAACATGCATCTTGAACTCCATTGAGAAACTTAATGTAGATCATAGTCTCCAGAGACAAATTCGTGTGGAGTTAACCAAATATGAACTGACTAAGGGGGATTTTGGAGAAAGGAACACAATCCAATTGCGTAATTCATTGTGGCCATATATTCATTTGAAATTCAATGTTATTATATTTAATTATGTAATTTTTGTGTTGCAAGAATTTTCTCTCATGATATGTATTTCTTTTGTTGGTTCTGATCAATGGTGGAATAGGTTTGGTGGAGATGTTCCTTCATTATCTAGGTTTGCACAATGTATATTGATTCAGGGATGTAGATCGAGTGGATGCAAGAGAAATTGGAGTTTTTTTTAGCGCATCCACACAAAGAAAATAAATAGATTGGAGCACTATCGATTAAGTGATCTTGAATTTGTCGTCTACAACATGAGATTGAAGCGAAGGTAACATTAAGATATGTTAGTGGATCTACTTTAATACAACTTGTATTCTAATTAATATTTGAATATTGCAGACAAATATGGAGAGAATCGAGAAGACGCTAGAGGAGCAGTTACGATCCTATCAGTAGTGACAACCTCGATATATTGGATGAATGGGTGGAAAAAGAGCCTGGTATCTTGAATGTTGATGAGGATTGGAGGCAACCAAAGGCTGAGATGGAGGCTCAGGTGGATGATGACAATGATTGTGCTAGCCCATAGATGAATATGGATGGAGGAGAAGAAGACAGCTCAGAAGAAGAAGATTCATCATTTGAATATCTTTTTTGTTATGATTGATAGATTATGATGCTTCTTTTGTTTTGTTATGTAATATATAACTTTGATATCAAACATTCATGCTTGTGACTTGTGACTTTTGTTAAATGTTTGTTAGGAGCGTTATCAGTATCGTATCCAAGGCTTTACTAGTGCATGTTTATGTTTAGTTACCTAAAGTGCATATATTCATGTTCTTTTTTTTTCTATTGCATTCTATATTTTTTTCTGAATTTTTGAAAATCTTGGAGATTTTTCTCTATTTTTTGTGATTTTTAATTCAAGTTTTTTCTCGTAGCTTACAATATGATATGATATGGTACACATGCAATACGAGTTCCGATACACTAATCACAACATTGGTTTTTTCTATATAATTTACATATTGTTTGCTTGATTTTCAAAATAATTAATGAATTTTAAGTGTTTATTTAATCTTTTACAGACTTCAGCAGTATAAGTTGGTAGAAATGAAGCTGCTTGCGCAGCAGAGGGATCTTCAGGTGATTGTTGCTTTTTTCAGATTTTGTACATTGTTAGTCATTGTTATTTCAATATTCTATTTTCCATGTCACAATAAATTTTGATATGGGTAGTTTGATCTGAAAGAGCAAATGATGATATGAGTTTGTGTATGTTTGTTTATCCCTTTGATTGCATATTTGCGCATTTACTGAGCCAGAAATGGTTCTTATTAACTAACCTGATTTTTTCTTTTCTGTTTGTTTCAGGCAAAAGTTCCAGACATCAAGAAGTGCCTAGATATTGTGAGTACATTGCAAGCAAAGCAGGGAACTGGTGAGGTCTGTTATGCTTAATTCTCTAGTTACTTCTGATTAGTTGTTCCCTAATTACTTCTGATTAGTTGTTCTTTTATATGTTTCTCATTTGTTGTCAATCACTGTTATTTGTAAACATGGATTTCATTGAATCTATGTTTTCATATCAGCTTTTGGTTGAGAAGACTGAAATAGCGCCTTACAATGTCCCCAAGTATCTTAGGAGTACCTTGTGAACATCCCATGTGTCCAGGCATATTTGTTCTTTCCGCTTGAAAGTTGGTCCATTGACAAAGATATCAATACATATTATGGACTATAGTGACTTTTGCATTCAAGTTCTCAATCAGGTAAATGTCCAAAGACTAGATTGTGGCAATTCTGTCAAACACACATATCTTTTAATGTATTCTTAGTGGTAGCCATTTTTGATCTTAGGAAAATCTATTATTAGGAAATCAAGGATTTGAAAACTCAATTTAAGTATTAATCTATAATGTAATTTTCTTCATTTTGTTGACTTTTTTTTTGGATAACTGGGGAACACCACCTCGCCACTTGTGAGCTTGACCCAGGTCGCTCTTGCTCACCAGGGAGTATACCCAGCTTTGGCCTTGTAGCAAAGGTCACACGCATGGATTTGGAACTCATGGCATCCTTCAGCTTGGTGATGTTCACAAGTCACCCCTAGTAGATGAGCAGAGCCGGCATGGGCATTCTGTTGACCATATGCCCTTCAGGACCATTCTTGCAAGCGGATATGTGATCATGAGTTCTTGTATGTTGTTCAACGAAGGATAAATGATATCTAAGGTAAACCTGATAGCACTATCATAAGGGGTATGTCTGACTTGAACAGAGTTGCCAGAAGCTTCTTAGGTAGGTGGGAAACGCACTTCCCAGGAACTCACTTCGGAAGCGCGATACTCTTCGCTTTCAAAACTTCATAGGAATCTTGATTCCCCCATGCTTCTTCCATGCTTCTCACACGCATAGTCTATGCTTCCTATATATTCTTTTCATGTTTTTCATGTATTTTCTCTCACGCTTCCACTCACTTCCCATGTACTTTCTATAAATTAGTAACCATCATTGTTAGATTTTAATAAAAATTTCATTCTTTTACTGAAAAATCATGAAATATAAGAATAATCAATTTTATTTTATTTTTTACTAGCTTCTTGTTCTGTTCCTATTCGGTTACCATATTGCTTATTTTTTTATTCCTATTTCGCTTTCACATTGATATTTCACTTCCCGCTTCCTATAAATTTTTTAAAATGCCTCGCTTCCACTTCCCGTATCGTTTCTTGCTTCCACTTCTTAGTTTGGCAACCTTGGACCTGACCACCCTTGCAAGGCTCTACTTCCAATGGATGGTAATGTAACTGATGGTTACTTTAGATGCAAACTTTTTATGATTTATGATACTCAACAGCCTATGTCAGAATGTCTCCATCTTGGACATCCACACCTTGGGCTATGTAAGATAGGTACTTCTACAAGGCTACCATACCAATGCTTTACCCTATGTCACATGGATACGGCTGTGGATACAAGGATACAGCCATTTTTATGAAATTTTCAGTCTGAATAACATATAAGGGGCCATGATACAGGGCGAAAGTGGAGTATCCATGTGACATACGTCTTCCATGTTTATACATGCATTGGTGTTGGGCATAGTTTAAAAACTCGTCGGGTCAACCTAGTGACTTGGTTGACTCGGCACGGATCGCCCAATCACTGGGTCAAAAACTTGGTTGAACTCGTTTTTTACAAAACTCATGCATATATATACATATATAATATATTTTATATAATTACATATATTATATGAAATATAATATAAATATTATGTATATTATATATAAAAGTATGGTTATACATGTATCAATAAAATTATACATTAAATATATTATAAAAATATCATATAATGCATATTATATATAGTATATTGGTAAAATACTATATGATATTTTATATAAAATATGAAGTTAACATTGTTAAATTGTATTAATAATTCCTATATATATCTATATATATATATAGAGAGAGAGAGACGCATATACATATATATTAAATATATATGTCTACGTGTCTATCTATCTATATATATTGTAATACCCATTAGGGGTAAAATAGTCATTTCACATGTAACACACATATTCATTTGGAATATGCCTTTTCCTTTTCTTTCTTTTTCTTTTTATTTTGTTTTGTTGCATCATAGGAGGGGTCTACCATAGATTCGTTGGACCCCTCCAATGGTCATATTTATGACTGTTGGACGGGGTCCAACGACTCTATGGGAGCCCCTCCTTGGGTCCCATTTGTGTATAAATAAGGGACTTTGCCCCATGTATTTCTTAAGCTTCTTGAAACTTTTCTCTATAAAATTTATTATATTTTTTAGCTCTTTTTTTCATTTTATGATTGTTAATTGCCACTTTGTGGCTTATTGTATTCTTGCCCATTAAAGGCCTATTGCTTTTATGCTTGTGCATTTCCTAGTCATTTTGTGTTGTTATCTTTTCACTTTAGTGTTTCGTTACATGGTATCAGAGCGAGGGTTGTGAAAGTACCATTGGAGTACTCTTACGTTTGAGTAATTTTTTAAGTATCACTCTTTTTGTTGCTCTTCATTAAACTCCTCCAAGATCGTTGTCAAAGACTCAAATATCAATCTTTCATTCAAATTGAATGAAACAAATTATAGAATGTGGGCGGCCACCATGGAAAACAATCTCAAAGGTAAAAAACTTTGGGGGTTATGTATGTAGAACTATTCCGGAACCACAATTAAAGCTTACAAAGAAGGAAGAAAATGAAGAAAAGGCCTTGAATGAAGAAGAGAAGGTCAAAGCTATTCAAAAATACCAATCTAAAGTTGAAGATTGGGAAAGCGAGCATGCCAAGATATTGGCATGGTTCATGAACAATGTGAAGCTTAAAATATGCGTCAATCTTGCAAAATTCAAGAAAGCAAATGAAGCTTGGTTTTTTATGAAAGGTATGCACACTAAAAAAGACCTTGCTAAGCATTTCTTTTTGCAAGAAAAAATAAGAGGAACTAAGCAAGGGGACAAGAGCATTAAAAACTACTTATAATGCTCTATCCCCATTATAGGATGAACTTGCCCTTCTCGAACTACAATGAGAAGGAAGTGCTATTGTTATGCGGCAAGATCAAATGGAGAGAGAAAGGTTTTTTTAATTTATTCATGGGCTTCGTCCCGGATTTGAACAACTAAAAGGGTCCCTTCTTCATAGGGCTTCTACCCCTCTTAGTGAAATTTTAGCCGACTTGTGCCAAGAAGAAACTCGCTTGGCTTTAAAGAAAAATATTGATGAGGTCCATGCGGTATCAAGACCGGGAAAAAATATGAGGAGATATAAACCACCTTATTTTTGAAAAAATAACAATGGTGGATGAAGAAAAATTGTTTGTCACCATTGTAATGAATCAGGTCATCTTTGACCGGATTGTACTAAGCTCAAAAGAAAGGTGGCTTCTGTTGGAGAGTGTCCAAGCAATTCAAATGAAGAATCAAAGAGAGATGAAGATATAAAAGACTCTATTGCACAACTTACCGAAACTCTTCAACAATTCATGAGAATCAATTCTTCCACACCTTTCACCTTCGGTGCCATAATCTCATCAATTCCAGGTATGTCCTTTTGGATTCTTGATTCGGGTGCCTCTTTCTATATGACTCCAAATGCATCTCTTTTGTCAAAACCAAGTCTTAATTCTTTTAAATCATTTGTTTTCACGACTGATAAAACATCATTAGATGTTGAAGAAATGAGAAACCTTGAAAAAGTTTATGGTCAAAACAAAGAATTTTATATCCCAAAAATTAGAATCATTCCAAAACTCAATTTAAATCTTTTTTCGGTCTCAAATTACCGATTTTGGATGTAGTGTATCTTTTTCACCAACCCATTGCTATGTGTAGGATCTCCGATCCGAGAAGCGGATTGGGCAAGGCCATAGAAGATGTCATTTATATTACATGGATTTTTTGTTTTTGCCATCTAAATCTTTTTGTAATCATGTTCAATCTAAAGATATTGAGACTTAATACAAAAGGCTTGGTCATCCTAGTATTTCCAAGTTGTCTTCTTCTATTTTTAGAAAAAAATTGTAATGAAAAAACATTTACTTGCAATGATTGTATCCTTGGGAAAATGCATTCGCTTCCGTATTTACATAGTAATTTTGTTTCCAAAAGACCATTTGAACTTGTGCATTTTGATGTATGGGGATCAACACCCGTTATGTATAAAGGAGGTTATTCCTATTACGTTGTCTTTGTTGATGATTTTACTAGACACACATGGGTGTATTTTATTAAAAACAAAACCGATGTCTTCTTCAATTTTAAAGAATTTTGCGTTCTTATTCAAAATCAATTTCAAAACATAGCTATCTTTAGATCCGATTCTGGAGGAGAATGCATGTCAAAAGAATTTCAAAACTATCTTAAACTAAACGACATTGTACATCAAAGATTTTGTCCAAAAACTCCTCAACAAAATGGTCTTGCTGAGAGAAAACATAGGCATTTCATTGAAACAAAGACTCTTCTTGTTTCTAAAAATGTTCCTAAATTTTTTTTGGGTCGAAGCTATTCTTATCACAACTTATTTCATAAATTCTTCTTTAAAAAATGTTTCTCCTTTTGAGAAATTGTTTAAAATATCTCTAGATTTTAAAAGATTGAGAGTTTTTTGTTGTAAGTGCTTTGTTCTTTTTCAAGGACAAGATAAATTATCACCAAAAGCTCTTGAATGTGCTTTTATTGGCTATGGTGAAAATAAAAAATGTTATAGATGTTATGATATACAAAACAATAAACCTTATGTCTCAAGAAATATAACTTTTCTTAAAGAACAAAATGGTTTTGAAATTCAAAAATCTAAAGTTCTTTTCTATTTGACTTATTACCTAGAACTAAATCTAAAAGTGATTTAATTTGTGATCATGTTTGTAATGACAATTCACATCAAAATGATGATTTGTCACATCTAATTGTTGATTCTCATAACGAGGATTCTAATGATATGCATGTGTATACTCGGCGTGAGGAGAAGGAACATCAAAGTGCTGTTTATATATACTCTCAAGACATCTCCTTAGAAGATCAAGTTAAAGAAACCCAACTTAGGCGATCCTCTAGGAATAGTAGACCTCAAAAATTCGTGTCATTTGATTTATTTTCTCCAACATATAGAACTTGTCTAATGATGATACATTCCTATCATGAGCCTTCTAATTTTAAAGAGGCTAAGCAACATCCACGTTGGATTAATGCTATGAGACTAGAACTAGAAGCTCTTAAAAAAGCCAACACTTGGACCATTGTAAGTCAACCATTAAGAAAAAAGGCTATTGGATGTAGATAGGTGTATAAGGTTAAAACTAAGAGCGATGGAACATTAAAAAGATACAAAACTAGGTTAGTTGTCAAAGGATACGCTCAATAATATGGAATTGCTTATGAGAAAACTTTTGCCTCGATAGCTAGGATGACTAGTGTACGAACCTTGATAGCTTTAGCATCTATTAAACAATGGCCTAGCTATCAACTATATGTTAAAAATGCTTTTTTAAATAGAAATCTTTGAGAAGAAGAGTTTATAGATCCTCTGTCGGGTCTTGAGATTGGTAAAGGAAACATTCTTAAACTTAACAAAGTTTTTTATGGTCTCAAACAAACTCCAAAAGCTTTGTATGATCTTTTTAGCAAAGTTGCTCTTGCTAATGGTTTTACCTCTTATTATACTAATATTGCTTTATTTGTTAAGTGTACAGGAGATTACATAAATATCTTATTGTTATATGTTGATGATATGATCATCACTGAACAACAACAACAACAAACAACAACAACTACGCCTTCATCCCAAAACAATTGGGGTCGGCGATATGAACCAACAAAGAAAATCATTCTGGGTCTTCCACATGAATCCTTCTCCTCCATTCATTTCTATCCAATGCCATGTCCTCGGTGAGGTTCAAAGCATTCATATCCTTTCCTATCACCTCCATCCATGTCTTCCTAGGCCTACCCCGACCTCTTTTAACTAATATATTTTCCCATTTCTCCATCCTTCTAACTGGAGCATCATTAGGCCTTCGTCGAATATGTCCAAACCACCGTAAACGATTCTCTCGCATCTTATTTTCAATGGGTGCAACACCTACCTTCTTACGTATCTCCTCGTTCCGAATCTTATCTTTTATTGTATTTCCACACATCCATCTAAGCATCCGCATCTCAGCTACACTCATTTTTTGAATATGATGTCTCTTGGCAGCCCAACATTCCGTACCATATAGTAAAGCGGGTCTAATAGTCGTCCTATAAAACTTTCCCTTCAACCGCAATGACATTCTACGATCGCACAACACTCCAGTTGCACTTTTCCATTTCATCCACCCAACCTTTATCCTATGATTTACATCTCCATCAATTTCTCCATACCTTTGAATAATGGATTCCAAATATTTAAAATAATCATTCACCGGTATTTCTTGCTCACCAAGCTTCACTACACTCCCATCACTACTTCGTTGCTTACTAAACCGACATTCCATATATTCAGTCTTACTCTTACTCAACTTAAAACCTCTAGCTTCCAATGTCTGTCTCCATAATTCTAACTTAGCATTAACCCCAGCTATAGACTCATCAATCAAAACAATATCATCAGCAAACAACATACACCACGGTACATTTTCTTGAATTGATCTCGTAAGCTCTTCCATCACTATCGCAAATAGGAAAGGGCTTAAAGCAGATCCTTGATGTAACCCAACCGTTATAGGAAAATTGGTTGTCACCCCTCCACAAGTGCGGACATTGGTTACTACTCCTTCATACATATCTTTAATTATACTAATGTACTTGAGAGAAACACCTTTCTTCATCATTGTCCACCAGAGAACGTCCCTAGGTACTCTATCGTAAGCCTTCTCCAAATCAATAAAAACCATATGCAAATGTTTGTTCCTCTCTCTATATCTTTCAATAAGTTGTCTAAGAAGATGTATAGCTTCCATAGTAGATCTTCCAGGCATAAAACCAAATTGATTCTCCGATATCATGACAACCTTCCTCAACCTAGACTCGATCACCCTCTCCCAAAGTTTCATAGTATGACTCATGAGTTTTATACCACGATAGTTTGTGCAATCTTGTATATCACCCTTATTCTTATATAGAGGCATCAAAGTACTCTTCCTCCACTCATTAGGCATCTTATTTGTCCGCCAAATCTTGTTAAAAAGATTTGTCAACCATTCTAAACCTTTCTCTCCAAGCATTTCCAAGCCTCGATAGGTATACCATTTGGGCCAACTGCCCTTCTTGATTTCATTTTCTTCAAAGCCTCTGCAATTTCTTTCTTTTGAATCTTGCGCATGAAGTCACGATTCATCTCATGAAAAGGAATGGAAAAGTCTTCAAGATCCTGAGCACGACTTTCATTAAATAGCTTATCAAAATAATCTTTCCATCTCTCCTTAATCTCCTCATCTTTGACTAAAATCCTTTGCGTTTTATCTTTGATACATCTAACCATTCCCAGATCCCTCGATTTCCTTTCTCTCATTTTTGCAATTCTATAAATATCCTTCTCACCCTCTTTGGTATCCAACTTGTCATAAACCTCCTTATATACCTTATCCCTCGCGTTCCAAACTACTTTTTTAGCTTCCTTCTTTGCTATCATATACTTCTCCAAATTCTCATTATCACGACTTTTACTTAGATTTCTATATAACACTCTCTTTTAACCTTAATAGCTAATTTGACATCCTCGTTCCACCACGATATATCCTTACCTAGCGGTGCACCGCCTTTAGACTCACCCAATACCTCCTTAGCCACCTTTCTCATGCCACCCGCTATCTTATTCCACATAGATTTTGAATCTTCCTCGAGACATCAATCAACTTCCTTAACTACCCGCTCTACAAACATTCCTTGTTTAGCTCCTTTCAGTGCCCACCACTTAATTCTAGGATCTATCCTATGTCTATCCCTTTTGCGGCATTGTCTAATTATAAGATCTAAAATTAAGACTATATGTTGTGTAGCTACACTTTCTCCCAGTATAACCTTACAATCGATGCAACAACGCCCCAACGAAATTCTCATATTGGTTCATATTCATAGGGTATGACTAAGTTTTTATGTTGGCTGTCACAGGCCTACCGCAACCCTCCTCCTTTATCCGGGCTTGGGATCGGCAGTGTATAACTAAACAGTTATACACAGACGGAGTTTATGATCATCACTGAAAATGATAAAAAATGCATTGAGCTTATTAAAAATATTTTTAAAGAAATTTTTGATATGTCCGACCTTAGTTTTCTAAGATATTTTTTAGGGATTGAAGTTGCATATTCTCTTAGGGGGTATATTATATAATCAGATGAAGCTTGCATAAGACATTATTGCTCGGTTTGAATTAACTGATGAAAAGAAAGTGAAGACTTTAGGAGTAATCAATACCAAGATAAGAGCCAATGATGAAACTCCTTTAGCATATCCCACTCCTTATCGTCAGTTGATTGGTTCACTAACATATTTGTCTATTACCAGGCCAGATATTACTTATGTTGTTCACAGTGCAAGCCAATTTCAGACTGCTCCTACTTCGATACACATGGCGGCGGTTATAAGAATTATCAGATATTTAAAGGGAACTATAACAAAAGGACTATTCTTATCTTCTTCTCCATCTCTTAATTTACTTGCTTATATTGATTCTGATTGGAGGGGTAACCCCGATGATTGTATTTCTACATGTTATAATGTTTTTCTTGAAGAGTCATTAATTTCTTGGAGATGTAAGAAACAACAAAAAGTTTCTCTTTCTTTCACAGAGGCCGAGTACAGAGCGATGACTACCACCACCACTGAAGTTGTTTGGTTGAGAAGTTTGCTCAAAGATATGGGCGTCATTTTTTCTACTCTTTTGAAGCCGCGTTGCGACAACAAGAGTGCTATTTATATTGCTAGCAACTACACCTTCCATGAACGAACAAAGCGCGTAGAGATGGATTGCCACTATGTTCTAGATGAATTCTTACGGGATACCATTCAACTGCCCTATGTTACTTAAGAGTATCAGCTAGCGGACTTATTCACTAAAGCATTGCCATCGCCTCGCTTCTACTTTCTCCTCAGCAAACTCTCGGTGATCTCACTGTGTGTTTGAGGGGGGTGTTAAATTGTATTAATAATTCTTATATATATATACCTACTAAGGGTAAAATAGTCATTTCACATGTAACACCCATATTCATTTGGAATATGCCTTTTCCTTTTTCTTCTTTTTCCTTTTCTTTATTTTTCTTTTTATTTTGTTTTATTGCGTCATAGGAGGGATCCACCATAGAGTCGTTGAACCCCTCCAACAGTCATAAATATGACTGTTGGAGGGGCTCCAACGACTCTATGGGAGCCCCTCCTTGGGTCTCATTTGTGTATAAATAAGGGACTTTGCCCAATGTATTTCTTAAGCTTCTTGAAGTTTTTCTCTATAATATTTCTTATATTTTTTAGCTCTCTTTCTCATTTTATGATTGTCAATTGTCACTTTGTGGCTTATTGTATTCTTGCCCATTAGAGGCCTATTGCTTGTGTGCTTGTGCATTTCCTAGTCACTTTGTAACATTATCTTTTCTCTTTAGTGTTTCTTGACAAACATGACCTGGCCGAGAGTCACTCAAGGACGAGCCGAGTGATGAGTCAATGGGTTTTAAAACCATGGTGTTGGGTACTTCTAGGTATCGGTCATCTAGGTTTCAATTAACTTGACTCTATTTATCCATCTCATGATCCAATCAGTTTATGTTTTACGGTAGATGTCAAAAGTGTCTACCGCTAACTATATATTTGTTGATTATTTGTTAGTTTTTGACATGCTTTATAATTTTAATTTGTACTTTAGAGTCGTTTAGAGCATTTTGTAAAATGTAACTTAATTGTGTACTTTTGCATGTGTTTGTATGCACACACACACATATCATTTCTTTGAAAATTTTCATGTTTGTGTACCTGCACCTGTATATATGTAACATGGACCCTAGGCCATTTGAACACTTAGCATGTGTGTCCATGTCTCCCATGTCTACATGACAATGACAGCAAACATGCCATAAAATTTCATAGATATGGTTATACTTATCTTGTACACAGTCAACATAGTGTCCTGGAGCTCATCCTTTTTCCTTTTTTATCTTGATAATTTATTTTGTAGTTGTGTTTTTCCTTTTAAAGTTTTATAGGACGACTATTAGGCCCGCTTTACTATATAGTACGGAATGTTGGGCTGCCAAGAGACATCATATTCAAAAAATGAGTGTAGCTGAGATGCGTATGCTGAGATGGATGTGTGGAAATAAAATAAAAGATAAGATTCGGAACAAGGAGATACGTAAGAAGTTAGGCGTTGCACCCATTGAAAATAAGATAAGAGAGAATCGTTTACGGTGGTTTGGACATATTCGACGAAGGCCTAATGATGCTCCAGTTAGAAGGATGGAGAACTGGGAAAATATATTAGTTAAAATAGGTCGGGGTAGGCCTAGGAAGACATGGATGGAGGTGATAGGAAAGGATATGAATGCTTTGAACCTCACCGAGGACATGGCATTAGATAGAAATGAATGGAGGAGAAGGATTCATGTGGAAGACCCAGAATGATTTTCTTTGTTGGTTCATATCGCCGACCCCAATTGTTTTGGGATGAAGGCGTAGTTGTTGTTGTTGTGTTTTTCCTTTTAAAAGTTCTCGTCGATTACACGCATTTCAATTTTTAACTTGGATTTTGTGTCTAATGTTTAATGAACATAATAATAGCTTAGCATTGTGCAGAAGTTTGCATTAAGAGACATTTATGCTTTATTGCTTTAGATTAAAATAAAATTGGATGTGAACAGGCACAAGCGTGTACAATCATGCCCCATATCCTAGTTCAAATTTTGCATGTGGTACCAAGCAAGTCCATGTGTCCTATACCCATGTTGGTGTTCATGTTACATAGTTCATACCAAATCATTAATGCCGTTCATCCAGAGAGTGACTGTGCATTTTGGTCACCATCTATGCAAGGTGGTATATAACCAATAGGTTGTACAGCAGATATAAGTGGTGCCTCTGACCTGATCTGCTTTAGCAAGAATTGTGTGATTTCTCAAAAAAAAATGTTGAACAAAATCTGAACAGATGAGTTGCCGGGAAAATCATTTGAATTTACTGAAACAGGAGTGAAAAATTCAAAAGACATCATATTCAAAAAATGAGCGTAGCTGAGATGCGTATGCTTAGATGGATGTGTGGAAATACAATAAAAGATAAGATTCGAAACGAGGAGATACGTAAGAAGGTAGGCGTTGCATCCATTGAAAATAAGATGAGAGAGAATTGTTTACGGTGGTTTGGACATATTCGGTGAAGGCCTAATGATGTTCTAAGTTAGAAGGATGGAGAAATGGGAAATATATTAGTTAAAAGAGGTCGGGGTAGGCCTAAGAAGACTTGGATGAAGATGATAGGAAAGGATATGAATGCTTCGAACCTCACCGAGGACATGGCATTGGATAGAAATGATTGGAGGAGAAGGATTCATGTGGAAGACCCAGAATGATTTTCTTTTTTGGTTCATATCACCGACCCCAATTGTTTTGAGATGAAGGTAGTTGTTGTTGTTGTAAGAGTGAAAAATTCAGTTGTATTGAAGAATATGCAAGCTATGTGTGCTGCACGATATCCAAGAAAAAAGGATTTAGATTATAGCCATCTGACACATCTTTAAGTGAAGGTAAAAATCTTGTTATGTTGGTGTTTCTAGATAAATATTATGAATGTTGAGAAAAGGAACTGGTGTTAATAATCTGGTACTTTTTTTTGGATAATCTTAGGGGAAGCCCCCCATCCTCCCCCCATCACCGACCGCACATTGGCTGGCCTCTGATTCATAAAACCCTTGAGGTTCCCCCTGTAATGAAGTAAAAAAATCACTCAAATCTCACACGAGGTACAGAACACACTCAAAATGTGTTCCTATGTCACATAAGTGCCGGTGCGGATACGGATGCAGATGCAGCACTTTAAAAAGCTTGGGTGTGGGGGTGCGGGCAGGGTATATATATATATATATATATATATATATAATTTTTAACCGTTAACACTAATAAAACAAAAACAATTATCATATCATCATTATCATGCATAAATTCATGCAATAAATCAAATTAATAATCTACAATTGCTATTCCTCATCAATAAAAAATAACACCACACTAGAATGGAGGTGCATATATATATATATATATATATATATATATATATATATATATAACTGAAATTCATTAGGATTAATTGAATCTACTTTTGGACAGAAATGGACCTCAGCGTGGTTGACTTCACCTGACACAAAGGAAGCTGTGTCCAAGTGTCACACACGCATTGGTGCAGGTGCATGTGCAGGTGCGATGCCCTATTAGAAGAGTCTGTGTTACATAGATGTGTTCACTCACATAAGCCACTAAGGGCCAAAAAAACACTTAAAAGCTATATATTATCGAGAGAGGAACACATTAGGAAAATGCATAACCTTTAATGGGACAATAGGTCCTTATTTATATACAAACAAGAGGGCCAAGAGGACCCATGTAACTGTTGGTAAAGGCCCCAACAGCTATATTGACTAAAAGACAAAAAGGGTCGGTTCTGCGCCTAAACGGTAGAGCCTATTACATGTACATAATTACCTACAGGACAGACCCTATTACATGGTGAAATTACTAAAATACCCCTAGTGGGTATTTCCTATTGCAAGATAGAAAAAAATATTATATATATGTGTGAACACACACACACACACACACACACACACACACACACACACACACACACACATATATATATATATACATGAACATATTTTAACACCCCCTGCCCACTTGGGAGAATACCTAGCTTCGACCTTGTGGCAATGGACGCCACCCCTGGGTTTCGAACTTGTGACATTCTGTCAACTTGGTGACATTCACAAGTCGCCCCTACCAGATGCGCAGAGCCCTTGTGGGTGTTAATAGTTTGGTTTTAGTAATTAGTGATGCACCACTTCATGAATTTTCTAGGGGCCCAAGAGTTCTGTGGATTTACTAGCATCCACAAAAATGCATGGATGTCTTTGCATGCATGGATAACAAATTCACTTGCAGAGTCTGTCTTTTTTTTAGTATAAAATTGCACCCAATGCTTCAGGCTGTTAAATTGCCCTTTGTTCTTCCTGGATTGGCTGATTTTCTTGAAATTTTTATGGACGGCAGAATTGTTTCCACAAAAAAGAAGTCTTAACTACCCTTCTTTCCAGGCTAAACTAATTTGTAATTACTCTCAATTATTATATGGATAAGATAGTCTATAATATGAAATTTCAAAAGCTGTTTCTTTTGTGCATTCTGATTATCCCCAATATTCTGGAATAAGCCCAGATTGTTTCCCAGCGCATTGTAGCTTCCCCTTTATTATCTTGTCATAAAAGTAGGAGTTGGTCTTCAGCTTTAGTTAACCAAAGCTTTAAGCATGATAGTTCATTATTTGGCTAATTTTTTGTTAGTTTTAAGTGTGGACTGAGGTTTTCTCCTAGCATTATGGCTTGTGCAGTTCGAGTATGAGATTGTTCAGCATGCCATAATGGCCCATGTGTAGAATATATTTTTTCTGTATTGGTGCTTTCTTTTTCATATACATCGAGCTTTTAGTACTTATTTAATTTGTTTTGACTAGTCCTTGATCTGTGACGTCTAACATATGCTTCTCCATGAACATGTAATGCAGTCACTGATTGCTGATTTTGAAGTCTCTGAGGGCATTTATTCAAAAGCTCGGATTGAGGAGACCAACTCAGTGTGTCTGTGGTTGGGAGCAAATGTCATGCTGGAGTATTCCTGTGAAGAGGTGGGTTTGTTGTGCATCTAATTCTATGCTACTTATGTGTTGAGCTTTTATGTATTTAAGATGACAGTACTTTCTTGTTCCCACTGATTTAAGCAGGCTGATGCACTTTTGAAGAAGAATCTGGAAAATGCTAAAGCCAGTTTAGAGGTTATTGCTGCTGATCTACAATTTTTAAGGGACCAAGTGACTATAACACAGGTAAAGTGATTATCGGCTCCCTTTCTTTGTGGATAGATCTTTCCTGCAAATTGGTCATTGTGTTCTTGTATCAGGTTACCATCGCACGAGTGTACAATTGGGATGTTCATCAACGGAGGATTAAGCAAGCTGGTAAAGGTACTTGAGGTGTGCCTATCTAATAACCCAGCCTCTGCTAGGGTAGTGCATTACGTGGTTGAATTTTTCTCGATTGTCAGTGGCTTTTACTTGTTCTTGTGTCTCAGTTTTATTTATTCCCCTTAGAGCAAAAACCCGAGCAGGTCTTGGTTCTCCATCAAAGCAGGCAGACAGATGCCTGCTTGTGATATGTACCATCAGACTAAAAATTTTGAAGAATCGTTGGAAAGATGATATTGACGATGAAAATTTGTATCAAGAGTAGTGGAATCAAGAAGAAAGAAAAAATGAACATTGATATGCTGCACACCCAAGAAAAAAAATCCAAATGCATGAGAATCAAGCTAGTCCACTCAGTCGTGTCATTTGTGTGACAAAAATCTCTTAGTTCGTTCTAATGTTGATACCTGTTGTGAATGCACCTTCAAGCCCTTGCAACTCTTCATTTTGATCGTGCTGTGTTTAGTTCTGTTATTTGCCTCGCCGTTGTTTATTTGCTTAGTTTATTTGTTAGTACCGAGATGTTAAAACAAATGTCAGGTTCGGAAAGCCTCATTAATCTCCATTAACTTTGATCTGTGAAGGATACAGTAATATGCAGCAAAAATCTCTAGTAGTTAATAGAGGAAGATTTTAGTACACCTGATAGTGAACACTATTAGCAGGCTTGTGATCAAATTAGCCAACCGTTTGACTTTGATGAGTTGGACAAATTAGGATCTTTTGCTTTCGCTATGAATATATTAGTAACAAGAAAAATTTGAGATAAAGATTAAAAAAAAATAAAGATGAAACATATTGCAATGGTATATTTTTTCAGGCATCCTTGCATATCGCAGACAAGGGGTGCACATTTGTCAATTCCTTTCATATAGATATGCATTGTACACAAATTTCAGCTGAAGAAAACTGAAATACTGCTGTTTGTAGATTGACTTGAGTGACTTGGACAGGTTATGATTTTTTTAATATTTTTAAATGTATATCAATACTAATAAAAATTTAAAGATGGTGATAAAGAGAAATTTATTGCAACTATAGATGTATGTTTTGGGTCATCCTTAGATATTACAGACCACATGTACATTTGGCATCCGTATAAGTATGCCTCCTACAAATTTCAGATTACGAAACTGAAAAACTCTTTGTTATCGAATGCCACTGCTGCTGCTTATAACCGTCGTCACACCTTTGCACGTTTCGAGTGCTTTTTACATAAGGAGGTCATATCTGCGCGAGCATTTTTCTTTTTGGTCTTGTTCAGTTTTAATTTTTAAATCAGTGGTCTTGGTCTGTTCATAGCCAGGTATATGAATCGAAAACATTATGATCGAGCATGGTTGTAAGGTTCTTCCAATTTCTCTGTCTGTCTTCCATCCTAACATGAAAGTCTGTTTTCTAAAATTAAATTTACTCTGGTCATCGGCGGCTCTTAATTAGACCTTTGATCGAGTGTAGCATCGCATGCATTGCTTCAGGACAGTGACAAATATTTGTGATATTATGAAAAAATGTCATTATTTTAGCCACTGTTTTAAACTGTAATTTAAAAGATTCTTATATAACAAAGACTACCCAACCCATGAACCCTTCTTACAGTTCACAACATAATAAACAAGAGAAAAGTGTCTAACTTATTTTTATATTTTTTATGTATTTATTTTTCAAATAAAAGTACACAATTTCAATTTCTCATGAAAATTTGGCTGCTGTTTGCCATTTTAAACTTTTGTCGCTATGTTTCAATCAAAGTATTTGGCCTCTCCTCCAATCTCTGCCTTTCTTGAGTCAGGTTTGAACAGCAGGCCCACTAAGTATAGGGAGGCCAGACAGCAGGTGTGTGGGTTAAACCCCCAGTCAATCCTTGACAGTTCTGATAGAAAATGCCCTTTGAGGAAGAGCTGTTGTCTGTCACATGGATATGGCTGTGGATATCTTGATACAGCCATTTTTGCGAAGTTTCTAATATGACATATATAAGGAGATATACGAAATGTGAGTCAAAATGAAGTATCAATGTGACAGCCCATGGTGATGGGCTTGGTGGTGGAGCTATAGGGAGGATGGGTTGAATGAGAATTTCGAGACTAAGGGAAAAAGAATATTATTTTTATTATTCACTGCCTTCATAGCATTCAATACATTTTATACAAACACTTAAGCAGTAACAATGTATACAGTACCCGCATTATCATTGTTGATAATGCATTCAACTTGCGCAAAATGTGGTAACTGTGGCATATACGGTTACCACATTTGATATTATCCGGTGCATTCTTATCTTATCATATAATGCACATGGTTACCACATTTGATATTATTCAATGTTATTTGCTCTTATTATATCCAGTTATCGTCTGGATATGATAAGATAAGAATAATTCTAACAGTTTCTCTAAGGTGGGGCGTTTGGGTTCAACAGCTCCAACTTGCTTTTGAGTTAATGAAAAGGATCACACGCCAATGGTTTGGTGAAGATATCCGCATGTTGTGAACAAGGTGAAATAAACTGGTTTCATAATTCATCGAACTGGATTTTGTCATGAATAACGTGACAGTCAATCTCAATGTGTTTTGTTTGCTCATAAAACACGAGATTGACAGACATCTTGATTATCACAATATAACATCATGAGCTGTGAATGATGAATGCCAAGATCAATGAGCAGCGATTTTAGCCAGATTAATTTACAACACGCCAAAGCCATGACACAATACTCTACTTCAGCCAAGGATCGAGTGCTGCTTCTTCATTTTTCATGAGATGTGACTTTCATCCAGAATGATAAAATAACCTAAGGTGGAGTGTCGGGTCATCGAGCAAGAGGCCCATTCTGAATCACAACAACCAGTCAAATGAATCTTTGAAGAGGAAGAAAAGAGGATACCATGGCTAGGTGTCCTTTTAAGATATTTTAACACACAGAGAGCTGCTTGCATATGGGGAACTCTGGGTTGATGCATGAACTGGCTGAGAATATGCATGAAATAAACAATGTCAGGCCTGGTGATGGTGAGATAAATAAGTCACCCAATAAACTGCCGATATGTGGTGGCTTTATGTAGAATATTGCCATGCTCATTGTCGAGTTTAGTATAAGGGTCCATTGGTGTGGCTAGTGGTTTTGCTCCAAAGTAACTATTATCAACGAGGATATCCAACAGATATTTATGTTAAGTGAGAAAAATACCATGTTTGGATTGTGCCACCTCAAGTCCCAGAAAGTATTTTACCTTCCCAAGATCCTTAATGTGGAATAAATTGTTCAAGGTTGTTTTGAGGTTCTCAATATATGCAATATCATCTCCAGTGATAATGATGTCGTCAACATAAACAAGGATGGACACACGGCCAATTAGGGTATTTTTGAAGAACAATGAGTAGTCTGCCTTTGATTGTGTAAAATCAAGATTTTTAAGGGATGATGAAAACTTTTCAAACCAATTGTGTGAAAATTGCTTGAGTCCATAAATAGACTTGTTCGAGTGACAAGCTTTCGGTTCTTCCTGACTCAAAAATTTCAGAGAAAGACTCATATATACTTCTTCCTCTAAGTCACCATGCAGGAATGCATTATTGATGTCAAATTGGTAAATAGCCCATTAGAAGATGGCAGTAAGTGTAATAAAGCATTATATAGCGACAAGTTTAGCAATTGGCGTAAAGGTCTCATTGTAATTGTGTCCTTCAATCTGAGTGTAACCTTTTGAGACTAAACGGGCCTTATATCGCTCGATGGATCCATTTGAATGGTACTTGACTCTATAAATCCATTTGCAGCTGATGGACTTTTTATTAACAAGCAAGAGAACAAGCATCCAAGTGTGATTAGCTTCTAATGTCTGGATTTTAACTGCCATCGCCTCTTTCCATTTAGAATCTTGGACCGCTTGAAGGAAAGATCTAGGTTCAATAGTTTGGATGAGAATCCAAAAAATTATCATAAGACAAGAAATGAGTGAGAGGATACTGAGTTCCTTTGGATGTGTCCATCCTGGATGAAGGAGCTTGTACGACGGTGTAGCATCTATAATTTTTGAGGTACCCAGGTTGAGACCTTGGCCTAGTTAAGTGCCTTGGGTTCGGATCTGAATCAATATATGGCTCTTGGGTTGGATCAGGGGCTTGGTCGGATAGCACGACGTTGTTGGGATCTGAAGTTGGATTGTGGTGAGATATGATTATGTCAGTTAACAAAATTTGATCACTATTTGGTGCTTGAGATACATCAGAAATTGGTACTGGTAGAACCACACTCCCATCATCTTCTGGCGCATCAACTATTTTTTGAAAGAAAAAAACATTTTCATGAAAAAACACATTCCTACTGGTGAAAATGATTTGATCGTCAAGATCATATACTTGATAAACATTTTGACCATGAGAATATCTAATGAACACACATTTTTTTACACAAGTGTCAAACTTATGTGAATGATGAATGTTATGGGCATAACAATAACATCAAAAAATATGTAGATATTTGTAACTAGGATTTTTTTCAAAAAGAACCTCATAGGGAGTTTTATCAAGTAGAGCTTTGGTAGGAACTCGGGTAAGTAAATATGCAATCGTGAGAATGCATTCTTCCCAGAATTTTATAGGAATATTACCTTGGAATTGAAGGGCACGTGCCATATTCAAGACATCACGATGCTTGTATTCTACCACTCTATTTTGTTGGGGTGTGTAGATGCAACTATGTTGATGTACTACCCCTTGATTACGAAGAAAAAAACTGCATGTTATTTAAAAAAGAACTTGTTTCATTGTCACTTCAAAGATGTTGTATTTAAGTACCAAATTGAGTTTTGATCATAAAAGAAAAATCTTGCATAAAGCTGCAAGGTTTCAGACTTATATCTCATTGGGTAGACTCAACTACTTCTAGAAAAATCATCAATAATGGTTAAAAAATAATGACCACTCAAAGTAGGAGTTTGATATCCTTCACACATCATAATGTATCAATTGGAAATGAGCACTAGTTGAAATGGAGCTTATGAAAATGGTAAACGAGACTGCTTGGCAAAGTGGAAAATGTCACAATGATTATCAAACAAACATGCATCTATTTTATTGAAATTAACAAGAATTTCCAAATGTTTATTAGAAATGTGGCCAAATCTGAAAGACCAAATGTGGGCAGGCATTAGAGTTTCCAAACGTTTATTAGAAATGTGGCCAAATCTGAAAGACCAAATGTGGGCAGACATTAGGGTTTCCAAACGTTTATTAGAAATGTGGCCAAATCTGAAAGACCAAATGTGGGCAGACATTAGGGCAGCCAAGGTTATCTCACTGATATTCTAAAAAATATAAAGACCATTCCACCCCCTACCCCCTTCAATCATCAATTTCGAGACACGATCTTGTAACAAACAACGATCATTGTAAAAAATCGCTATACAATCCAAATCTTGAGTTAATCTGCTTATGAAAATTAGGTTAAAATTAAATTCAGGAATATGCAGACATTTGAAAGACTTATTTTAAAAAATATGGTGACATTTTCAATATGAGAGACATAGGTTAGGATCCCATTTGGAAGGTTAACACGGGGACAAGATGCTGGTATTGGTAGGGTAAGATTATAGAAAAATCCGGTTATATGGTCGATTACTCCAGTGTCAAGAATCCATTATTGCAAAAGAGGGTTGACAACAGTGAAGTTTGAAATATTACCTGCCAAATGCACTTGTGGACTTGCTCGATTAACTTGATTGATAAAAGTAAAAAACTATTCAACCTGATCTTTGGTGAATGACGTGTTTGGTGTGGATTCATTAACTATGTTTGTATGGGCAAAAGATTTATGTTTTGCATTGGGCGTCCCATCACTTATTTTAAATTGATTCATGCTCATTTCATTTTGTCGATTAGGAAAGTCATGTAATTGAAAGCATTTAGCCTTGATGTGACGAACTTTTTCACAGTGGTCGCAGTGTGGTCCAGATCGGCCTTAATATAATTTTTCTTATGTCTCAACGATCGCAGCAAGAGGGGGTTTCAATCACAACATTAGGAGCAATACACATGCCATGTTGTCGCTCTTCCTGCATGACTAGGGAGTAAGCCTTCGACACGATTGAGGGCGGTTGCATGAAGACTTGACTACGAATCGTGTCATAGTTGTCATTCAGTCCCACTAGGAACTAGATCAGGCAATCCATTTTTTTATGACCGTACACGGTCTTCATGGCGTTGCAAGTACATTCAGAAAGGGGGGTGTGTGAATCAAGTTCGTCCCATAGTCCCTTCAATCTTGTGAAGTACTCCATCACTGAAGATTGTATTTGCTTCATGTTGATTATTTGATATTGGATATGATAGATCCCTGGAGTGTCTGATTGAAATGATTGATCATTCAAGTCCTTTCATACCTGGGTGGTGCTTTGAGTATATATAATACTTTTCAATAAATCTTTATGAATAACATTGAGAATCCAAGAGAGGACCATATAGTTACACCTTTTCCAATCGGCTACCATTTTTTGTGGATTTCGTGATGGTGCTATTGATGAAAACCATCTTGTTTTTTGCACTGAACGCCATAGACATCGCCTGCTTTCACATAGAATAATTTTCTCACGTAAGAACTTGTGATACAAGCAACGCTCCTGGATTATCGAAATGATGTATATAGAAGGGATTGAAATCTACTACATCTTCATCATTCTACAATTGATCGCTAGAAGCCATGAATGACGAGCCTCAAGCTTGTGATGTAGCTGCTGTGCACAATGCACTGTTGCACACGATGCAGTGAAGGAACAAGCATTCCCATGGAGTTGGTTTCACTCCACGTTCGTCTGATTTGTTGATGATATCTGACGCTCTTAGAAGAGACAGATTCGGCTTATGCTACCATGAAAGAGAATTTCAAGACTAAGGAAAAAAGAATATTGTTTTTATTATTCACTGCCTTCATAGCATTCGATACACTTTATACAAACACGTAAGCAGTAACAACGTTATCATACAGTAACTACATTATCACTGTTGATAATGCATTCAACTTGCGCAAAATGTGGTAACCGTGGCATGCGGTTACCACATTTGATATTATCCATAGCATTCTTATCTTATCATATAATGTGGTAACCGTGGTGGCATACGGTTACCACATTTGATATTATCCAGCACCATTTGCTCTTATCATATCCAGTTACGATAACAATAATTCTAACATGGGTGTTATAAGGGAATGCTCAATGTTTGGTGATGGGTACTGTGGTGGAGCTGTGGAGAAAATGAGTGTCATGAGAGAGAGGAATGCTGATGATGGGTTTGGCAGTGCATGTTGAGGGTTGTAAAAATGCTAATGTTTTAAGCTCTTGGCCAAAATTCAGTTGATCCTGGACTTTAAAGGAGATTAAGAACTCTCAACTTCAACGAAATTCATACAGTAAAAATAAAATTTGGCAATGCTGTGTATTTCTACAGTCTGGCTACAATACAGTGTCCATTCTAGTTTGGTAGAAAAATTACATCCATCAATTGAGATATGGTATGAGACAAGAAATGAATCTTAATTTTAGGATGACTGATCCTTCTAATCTTTCCATTATTAATCTGAGCTGCTTATCTTGGACTGCTGCAGTTTTATGATGCTCACAGATATGTCTTGAGGGTTTTCTCTGCCCATATTCACGTTATCCCATCATATGATAGTGTGCCTTGCAGCCTAGATGGTTTGGTTGGTAAAAGCTCTTTCCTTTTTGCTGGGTTAGGTGCTCCTATTTTTACCCATCTCATTTTCACTTGGTCATTAATGGATCATGGATTGATTATCCCAAAATAATGCTTTCGTTGAGCATGAGAGAGATCTAGATGAGCTGTAGGGGTTTCCTAGATAATTTCGGGCAATCATCTGCTAAATTTGGTTGCATTTGAAGATAGACTTGTTCTATATACTTCTCAAAGTTAGGGATGCAAACATGTCGGGTTTCGGATCCCAAAATACAATGGGGAGTCGGGTCGGTTCAGATCCAGGACGGTCAATTTGCAAATTCCTCTTCCTGGATCCAGCCCATTTGCAACCCTACTCAAAGTAAGTCCCTCTTTATGATGTTCCTAGGAATGCCTACATGTGTTTTTATGTAAGTTTAGGTTTTTCCTTCATTCAAATTTGCATATATATTTTATATAAGCTTAGTAAAAAATATGCAATAGATGAGGTATCTTTCATGTTTAAATATGTTTTCAGACTAAAAGTTGATGTTAAAAAAATCAAACTTTTTTAGCTCTAAACTGTTTCTTTTGTAAATAAGCAATACTAAACACATTTGAAAGTTTAGATGATGCAAAAAATACCTACAATTATGTTTTTTTAAAGTGTTTAAGAGTTAAGACATTTAGAAGATAAAACTGTTGATATATATATATATATATATATATATATATGAGTCTCCCGTGAGCAAACAGGGGTTTTCATGGTGTTTTATATAAATCTGACCCCTAGATGCATTTAGCATGCTTTGATTGCTAGAAAATGTCCCTTGAATAATGTTCTTTCGATGAAAAAAGTAAAATTTTTAACTTAATATTTATGAAACCTACCCATATATCATAATTGGACGATCCAAAAGTCCATTCCTATAAAATCAAACATGTAGAACACATTTATAAGGTAACGTTTGAGAAAAACATGAAAAAAAAACTTCAAAAGCTCGGTAGGCACGGATCGAGTAGGTATCAACCCCCTACTCTATATATCTATTGAGTTTTGTAAGGGTTTTTTATGTTTTTCTCAAATCAGACCATAAATATGTGTTCTACATGCTTGAATTCATAGGATGGTTCAATTCCGATACTTGAGTAGGTTTTTATAAGGATTAAAAATTGATTGTTTATAATTTTTATAAAATATTCAAGCTGAAAAATTCAATTTTTTCATTAAAAAAAAAGGATCCAAGTGTCATTTTCTAGCTAATCAATCATGGATCTTGGAGCCCCACGTCTGTAGTTACGAAATTGTACCTTTTTCTTTATTAAAGTTAATAGATAGGGGCATATTTTAAATTGCTTTCGCTTTATCCTCACCTTTAATATTGAAATTTATTTTCCCCCTTTAGGTCCCCAACTTCTCAACTATTCATATTCGCTTGAATCGAGGCTAAGAGTGTCTTTTAACTATTACGAGAATTTTTGCTAAAAATCAAGGGATACCTTTTTGTGGAAATGACTAAATTACCCTTCCTCAGTATAGTTTTTTCGGCAGTAGCTGCGGTGTCACTATTGGCTACCCTCGACTGTACGGTATTCTTTAGTAGAAACTAGTTTTTTCTCGCAACATTTTTTTGGGTGCAAATGAAGCCCTGTGGATATGATGTATATGGTTCAGTTGGAAACATATTTTAGATTGCTGCATTGCATTCTATATGTAGGTTTTCTGAGAGCTGCAAAATCAAGGATTAGTGGATATGATGTATATGGTTTAGATGAAATCATGTTTTAGATTGCTGCATTACATACATTGTATATGTAGGTTTTCTGAGAGCTGCAAAATCAATGATTAGTGATACGCCAAAGTTTTATGATTAAAAAAAATCATACTTTTACACCAAACCATTTGGTCCACAGTGTGATTCCTCATAAATGAACCATGCTAAATGCACCTGGAAAATCAGATTGAGCAAAATGAAGCTCTCACATGATATTTTGCTAGATAGTATGATACTAGCGACAGTATCACATATTTTCCCCTTAATTATGACCCAAAAAATGAGGTCCTAGATGAACCTGCCACCTGACATTTAGTCTATGCTCATTGGAATTGAAGGGATTCTAGTTTTTTTTTTCTCATAAGGAGGGGGAACTACCCCCAAACGGCGTAAACTCGAGCGCACCCTTCGACCCGAGGGAGCCACCGGGGGGATAACTACTGCAGGAATCGAACCTTGACTGCTCATCTGACAGCCGAAGCCCGTTCCAACTACTCTAACCCCTTGGGTCTGAAGGGATTCTAGTTAATCCACTGGACTGATAATTTGGTGTGGAGCAATGTTGTCAGTATCTGTATCCGCCATGAATCATTTGGCCAACAATTCATGTGAATCAGCCGATACCGATTCTCAAGTGAATCATTTTCAATCGGCTAAAAATAATTAAAAAAATATTTCGTATCAATCAGAACATGACACGTGTTAAAACCATTAAAAAATAATTCTAAGCATTTTTTTTTATATTTATTAAAAAATAGCTGATTCAAGTTAGTATCATATAGATTTTCTGCCTATACTATACATATCGCCCGATACAGGCCGATATGGGAAGCTAATATTTTGGTAGGATAAGCCCCACATACACCAAAAGTGTACTGATTTTGTCTATCAGGGATGAATATTTTTTATGGTAATAGTTTTGATAAAAATTTGGGGGTATTATTATTTTATCCTACATCTTGCAAGTTGTGTAGGTTAAGAAAAAAGGAAAGCTCACCTAAAATCTTGGTCAAAGTGATCTAAATCAGGGTCCATTGCCATCTCTAAAGAAGGATTGGGGATGGGGTAGGGTAGGGTAGGGCAGGGCAGGGCAGGGCAAGGCGGTGATCGGGGCGGGGTGAGGAAAAGCGTAAGTCCATCCTTGTCTCCATCATCACATGGGTTTTGATTTTAACTTCCATCTCCGCCTTCGTCGTCCCCGTTTCATGTCCTCCATCCCAGGTCCAAACAGGGCGAGGCCGGATGGGGCTCCATTTTCCCCTGGTCCACTATCATCCCTAAATCCAAATACCATTTCTATTAGCAAGCAGGGTTTGGTGTTGGTGTAGGCTGTTTGTGGGCTTTTCATTATCCGGTTTGTCCTGTCTGAGCGTGGTCACTATTTATAAGTCACGTCGTGGCTCACATGGGCCTTTGGATTGGCCTGCTCAAAAGCTAGAGCTGGTCAAGCGTATCCATCAATCTCTGTCACAAGGACACAATGAAATGGACGTGGGACACTATTTTTATGTAAACTTTCGTTATGAAATAGTACATAAAAGCACACATCACACAATAAAATATAATATCTCTTTGACATAACCATATATAGACTTAGGCTGGGCCAGCCCACCGTGGTCTTTTCTTTTTTTCTCTTAAATTTAGGTGGTCAGTCCATGGGGCAGCTTGTTGCTTAGCTTGTCTGGTGTGGGCCTATGCCAGTTTTTCTACCAACCATTTTGACAGGATGAACTTGATCAAGCCAAGCCACACCACCCCCTTGTCCTACTCTTACATGTATTTTCTTGTAAAATAATTTCTATGGAAGCTGTGCTTAGGGAGTTGTGAATGTCACTAGGTTGAAGGGACATCACAAGTTCAAAACCCACAGGTGGTGTCTCTTGCCACAAGGTCGAAGCTAGGGTGTACTACCTAGGGAGCAGGGGGACCTCAAGGGTTTTACCAACTAGAGGCCAACCAATGTGCAATCAGTGATTGTGGGGTTTCCCTTGGACTATCTAAAATAAGAATTTCTATGGAAGCAAAATTCATGGCTTGATGGTTTTTGAGAAATTTGCATCTAAGGTTAAGAAGTTGTTTTGGGTTTAAAAGTGATGGTTGGACCATATTTACCAGGAAGCTAAATGGATATGGGAAGCCATGCACGAAGCGGAAGCGAGTGTTAAAAAGTACAGTAAAGTGGGATTTGTTTTGGAAACACGAAGGAAACGGGTGAGAAGTGATGGAGAAGCGTGGAGAAGTGAGGGAGAAGCAATATATATATATATATATATATATATATATATATATATATATATATATATATATATATATATGGAAATCACAAAATAAGGGGGAAGCGAGTGAGAAACAAAAGGGAAGCAAAAGAAAAACGATTTGAGAAGCAAGTAGGAAGCATGTTTCTTACAAATGAAAAGTGTACTTCCCATAAATGAGAAGCAAGTTTTTTCCATTGGAGAAGTATGGTGCTTCCTGCTTCGAAAGCACTGTAGGGGCGCTTACTGTAACCATGGACTGAACCTTTTCCCCCAAAAAAAAAAAGAGAAGAAGAGGAAGATGATGGCTGGACCACAGTTGCTTGAAACGGATAAGAGTATGAGGTACTGTCATGTGTAAGGGAGGATTTAAAAGGTTTCAACTACCATCTACTTTATATGAGTTGTTAAAAACTTTTACAAACACGATGCCCAAAATTAAACATCTCTACCTTATTTGATTTTTTCAAAATCAACCTATATATTTTTAAGTGTTAAGATACCTTACCTTAAAGGATGGTTTTGCCATGATTGGAAAAGAGGGAGCATGATTTTGGAAGATGAGATAAGGAAAAAGATTGGATGTGGTGGGTTTGCCTCACAAGAAAGGCCGATTACTTTATTTTTCATGTGCTTTTGCCCCTGCTTTATATTGCATTTTATGCGTTTTCTTTTCACTTTTTTTTACACTGTTTTTTAACACGCTTCCCCGCTTCTCCTTCATGCATCGCTCGTATCCATTGTGTTTCCTGATAACTACGATTCTTATAAACTATTTTGAGTTTTTGCATTTGAAAATTTTAGAATTTCTCATAAGATTTTCAAGTGCTGAGAACATCCCGGAATGTTTGACTGTGATTGTGAAAACCTAATTAAGAGGCCATTTGTTATAAAAGTGTAGTATTTGCCTGGTTGGAAACTAACTTTAATTATCTTAGCAGTAGGATGGTTACTAATTTATTTTAATCAAGCTTAGCTTATAGTTTATGATAAAAAGCAGTACTGACATAAAATTGAGAAGCTATAGAAGATTCTTGAGTATGTATCCCCTTACGTCCCTGTGCTCATATGACCACAGACAATGGGGATTTAAATACTCACGTAACACCAAACAATGTACAAATGCAACAAAGAGAATCTTCTAGAGCTTATGGTTGCACTCAACATAGTTTATTTGATGAGAATCATGCTTTGTATCAAGTTTTTTTGACATAAAAAATACAATTTTGATATATTGTGAGCCGTTGATTTTTAAAGGTCTTAAAAAAACATACATGTATGCTATAATCACATGATCCAAAACTTGTTTTCTACTAAATAATGCTTATAGATCAATAAAAAAAAAGTTTCCCAAATTTAAAAATCTAAAGTTTCTATTAGGCTAAAGTAGGTACTCCGTGAACACCCTATCATTATCAATATATATATATATATATATATATATATATATATATATATATATATATATATATATATATATATATATATATATATATATATATATATATAGAAACGAGCCTGGCCGCAGGCTGAACCGGGTTGGGGGGCAAATTTATAGGCCCAAGCCCAACTCGATGACCACTCCTAACTGTAAAATGCCTTTGTATCTCAATGGTGCAGGTTGTTTTGATCCAATGCCATCTCATGGATGGATTTACAATATTGAAAATTGTGAGCACTGACTTTTGGATCATGTTTTTTTTTATGAGAAAATACAATTTTTTGACCTAATAAAGTATTGCATATTGTCAGCTGTTGATTTTTTAAGGCTTATAAAAAATCCTACCTACCTGTTGTACTCATACGCTTTAAGAGCCAAATATCACTAAGAAAAACATGTAGATCACATTGTAAGGTTAGTTTCGTGAAAAACAATAAAAAAATGAAAAAAAAAGGAATTTGTACCTTATCTCAGCATTACCAAATGTTATCCCCAATAAATCGATATCTATGATATATGTACAGGGCATTTTGGTGGGACGCCCACGGTGACATATAGTAATGGCAGTGGACTTGAGGGAAACGGGCCCCACCCTGCCTTGCCCCGTGTGAAGCAGGGATGGAGGATCATGGATGGAGGTTAAAATCAAAACCCATGTTAAGATGAACTTACTCTTGCCCCTGCCCCGTCCTTGATCCCCGTTAAAGAAATTATTATTATATTTTTATATATATTATAAAATCTTATATGTATATTCTTAACCCTAACATAAAACCCTTTCTCAAATCTCTTCTTTCTTCTTTCTCTAACAGGTCACGCCAGCTTCGATTTCTTTTCTCTCCTTCCTCTAATGATAAAAGGTGATAGCAACGAAAAGCAAAAGAAAGCAGGATAGACAAGAGAAACGAGGCCCCACCTCGCTTCGTTTGGACCAGAGATAGAGGACATGAAACGAGGAATGAACCAAGAATTAATGTTAAAATCCAAACCTGTGCGAAATGAAGGCAGAAATGTAGGGCAAAATTTTGAAACAGAGTGGGGGTGGTGACCTTGTCCTCGGCCTTCGTCCGGGCTCACTGCCATCTCTACTGACACAACTGGAAACTGTCAAATATGATGACATGAACACTGGCATGCATGAATTTTTTTTAATAAAATTTAATAATATTTCACTAAAAATGTATTTTATGTATTAAACTATAAAAACAGTTTCATTTGATAAAGAAATTCTTGTCCTTACATTCTTTTAAACAAAAATTAGAATTTGTATGTTAATCTTGTGTTGCATGTTGGGTTGTAGCCGTGCTTTAGTGACATAGGTTCATATAACTCTAAACCTAAACCATTTTTGTTCCACTCATCCCCTATGTCATCCCCCATCTTCATACCTCTCTTAAATCTTATGAAGCAAGTTATTTTAATCAAATATAACATAGATGGATTTAACATCGTTGATTTAGTAAGAATTGGACATTGGACAATATTTTAAATAATAATTATTTTTAAATCACAAAATTTTGTGTTTTATCAACCCTTAATTGTTGAATGAACAAAAAATAGGTTTTTTTTAGAGAGAGGGATTCCTGTGATTTAAATGTTGATCTCCACTAAATGAATGATGTAGATCACATCTGTTGAGTCCGATTTGATCAAAATAACTTGGAATCAATGAAATCTCTAGGGTCACCATGGAGGGTGATTAGGTGTTGCAGCACACTAAAAGTGTGCAATCACGTTGCACCTTATCCTTTTCCCTCAAAATCGCATTCCATCCACTGGCTAAGTGAAGTCTTTGAGACAACATCCTACCTTCTTTGTCACAGTAGGCCCACAGACATGGACCTTTTTTTGGTTTTGAGGGCTGTAGGGTGGGAGAGGACTTTGACTTTAAATGATAATGAAAATTTTGTATTCTTGTGGGCTTGAATTAGGTTTGCAATTGGATCAGATCCAAGCTAGGGATGGCCGTGGACTGGGGCAGGGGACAAGGTCTTCACCTCCTCCCTGTCTCAAAATCTTGCCCTCCATCCCTGCCTTCATTCTCGCATGGGTTTTGATTTTAACCTCTATTTCCACCTTTATTCCAGTTTCATGTCCTCCATCTTCGGTCCAAACGGGGAAAGGCGGGGCCCCATTTTCCCTCAGTTCATTGCCATCCCTAAAGAAGGATTAGGGGGGGAGGGGCAATGGGGCGGGGGAAAACGTAAGTCCATCTCCGCCTCCATCCCAGTACATGTTTTGATTTTAACCTTCGTCCCTGGCCCAAACGGGGTGAGGCGGGTTGGAGCCACATTTCCCCCGGTCCACTACCATCCCTAAAGAAGGATTTGGGGGGGGGGGGGGGGGGGGGGGGGACAGGGATCAGAATGAGGCGGGGGAAAGTGTAAGTCCATCTCTGCCTCCATCCCTGTACCTGTTTTGATTTTAACCTTCGTCCCTGGCCCAAACGGGGTGAGGCGGGGAGGAGCCCCATTTCCCCCCGGTCCACTACCATCCCAAGCCAAAACTAATTTGAATCTTTGATTTGTATGATGAAACAAGATCTGAAACTTTAATCAAACTTGATTCAGATTCATTTTCAATTTATAACCCTAATAAACTGCACCCCATGTAAAGACATGGTCCTGTTGGTTTAGCCTGCCATACCTACAGTCATTGTAAAACTCTGAGGCTAGGATCTCCACCCCGGAATTCATTTAATCAAACTCTTTTGGAGTTGGATCCATTTTAATCAAACTCCCCACCCTTTTTGTCCAGATCCAGCATTGCGATTCAAATTCCTTGGAGCTTAGACCCATGTCCCAACAAAATCATATATTTCGGTCCGTATGGTATATATCCAGATCCATGTCAGAACAAATGTGGTATATGGACTATTCGGATCCCAGTCAAAATTAGGTCAACAAATGTGCTTGTATTCTGCCCTGGCCCAAACCATTTTTTTTTCACTCGAAAAGGCAATATGTTTTACTCGTTTTTGGTAGATCAGATTTTATCCGATGTTCAATAGAATTGGGCTCTGTTTAATCAGCTTCATTAAACCAAGAAAAAAATATCCAAATACATTCGGATTCAGTATGGTTTTTTATTTTTGTTACTGAATCCAATGGATATTTGAATTTTAACGAATACCCAAATCTGTTTGCACCTGAAAAATTGGATTTGGTACGAGCTTTTCTTCATCTGAATTCAATTCCAAATCCAAATCTGTTTAGCCAACATGTGATTAGTTGGATCTGATATTGGCCATATCCTACTCGAATCCGAAAGAACTGGGACCCTGGAATCTGAACCATTTACATTAGGAATCCCATAACATGACGGGATCGGAAAATATACTTTGATGTCTGAATCAGATCGAATTGGGCTCGTGCCCAACCCATCTGCATCCTATATGATATCATCATATAAACTTCAGATCCTGATTCAACTCTCCTTCGTTGGATCTGACTCAGATCTGGATTCATATTCGAGTTTTATTGATTAGAATCCAGACCCATTGAATACGATGAAGGACTAGGGGTGTCAACAGATTGGGTTTGGCTTGGATCCAAGTGGGACCAAACCTAGATTTGATTTAAGATGCTAGTACCGGGTTCAGACTCGGGTCCAATCGGATCTACTATAAGAGAAACTATACTCGGACCCTATAAAGATTACATGAACCAAACCCGGATCATACCTGATAAAATAATATTTTTTATCTTTCTTTCATTGAAAAGTTGTTGATCTTATTCGGAATTTGAGTCAAGCCTGGGTCTGGTATGAAATTACACAAACCATACCTGACTCCATATATTAATCAGATCCTTTGAATGTGACCCAGATTCTAATTGAACTTCTTTGTTTATCACCAAACATTAACCCTATAGACACTACAAGAAAAACGTGCATTAGCGACAGACGCTATCTGTCACTAATCCATCGCTAAACAGCTTAGCAACGGATTAATGACGAATAGCGTCTGTCACATATTTCTCGTCGCTAATTAGCGACAAAAATGATTTGTCATTACTTTCATTGCTAATTTGCGACAGATTAACGACAGACATGATCCGTCGCGAGTTCGTCGTTATTTTAAATTAGTGACGAATTAATATCCGTCGCTATTTTAACTTAGCGACGGATAATATCCATCGCTAAATTTACAAAAAAAAAATTAAAAAGAATTTGTTCCCTGCCGGGCGGTATTCCGGCAGCAATAGGCCGAACTTGTACCACACCACACATGCGTTGCACTCGAGCGGCCCGGCCCTCCATTGCAGGGTATTTTGCACAGAACCGATGCGCCCTCCCAACCTTGTTCCCTGTTTTTCTGGTCCGGGCCGCCATTGTGAGGTCTTCTGCACAATGCATGAGAGTGCACCTCCGAACCGGTGCACTCTCATGCGCGCTCTCTGGCGCCCTCTTGACCTGGTTCCCCGCTTGTCCGCCCCGGCCCACCACTGCGGGGTGTTCTGCACAACATAGTGGTTGCACCTTCGAACCGGCGTGCTCTCCGGCGCCCTCCCGACTTGGTTCCTTCGCTTGTCAGACGACCTGAAACCAGAACCCCCAACAGAATCGTTAGGCCGAGAATGGAAAGCCATGCTCGAAAAAAAAAACCACTTATCGGACTGGAGAGGTCAGGCCGGCCTGGTCCTCCAGCACCGGTGAGTGACTCTGACTCCTCTTCTTCCTCGTGTTCCTCTGCCATGAGGTCATCCTCGTTCGAGAAGTTAAGGAGGCCCTCCACGAAGTAGCCAGTTTAAATTTCGCACGAGGAGAGAGGAAAAATTTCGTGCCTTAAATGGGTCAGTTTAAATCGAAAAGTAGCGACAAAATTTTTTCGTCGCTAATTAGGGACGGATTAAAGATGATTTTTTTTCGCTAATTCCGTCGCTAATTAACGCCAGATTCATTAAGAAAATATTCTCTTGTTAATTTCGTCGTTAATTAACATTTTTCTTGTAGTGTTTGGTGATGAAAAAATTTCGTCGGAAGTAGCGAGAGAAAACTTTTTCTCGCTAATTTCGCAAATATTTTGAATGTTAGCGACAAATAGTTTTCTCTCGCTAATCTATCGCAAATTTGCAACGAAAAAATCTGTCGTAAATATCCATCGCTAATTAGCAATTTTCTTTTAGTGAGAATTTGGTACGCAAATCGAGTTAGATGACCCGAGTTTGAACATGAAAGTTTGATTAATATAGTTTGTGACATTTTATACCAGACCAGACCCGAGCCAAGTTTTGATTCAATATAAAAATAATAAAAAATATTACTTTAGTGGGTATGGTATGGGTCGTCTACATGTAGTTTTTATCGAGTTTGGGTATAGTTTCTCGTATAGTATATGATACCATACCCAAAAAACTGATCCAAGTCGGATTCCACCTGGATCCGAACACCCGTTGACACCACCTACTAGACTAAACTAACCGCTGTTAAAAAAAAAGATAAAGATAAATAAATTAAACTTACCCAACAAGCAACCTCGTCAACCATCTCAGCCCACGATACTGTCTCCTTAAATAATAAAATAAATAAATATTTTTTGCGAAACGGCCAGGCCCCACACTGCCCCCTTCATGTCGCCAGCAAGCTTGTCGGGATATATTTTAGAAACCCAGATCGAGCCACGTTTCCGAGAGAAGGGCGAGATCTAGCCGTCCGTTCAGGGAGGCATTAACGGTGTGGGTCCCCGCGTTGAGACTGACGCGCCGGCCTCGTCGTGACGCTCGACGAGCTCCGTGCACCGTGTGGGCGTCGCGAAGCCCCACTAAAATTGCTTCTTTATGACGCCGTGTTTGTGTTTGTTCGGCTCACAAATACGCGATCTTTCACCCTAACTGTTAAAAATATCACGATATTTAAAAAGGTTATATGTGAAACTGGCCTTTGGATTACTGAAATCGGTCATGTGTATAGGTTTTTTAATTGATACAAAAATGACAACAGTTGTAATTGCATTAAATTTTCACTCAAAAAAATTATTTTTACTCGTAAAAACATTATTTAAGAATCGATTCTCATTAAACCGATTATGCTAAGTAAATTCACGAAATTAGATTAAGCCAAACGACCTGCATTGTGAGATTCCAACAAAATTGTAAGTACAGTCCACCTTAAATCAATCATGTTGAACACATCTTGAATAATTTCTTGGAGCATTTGATTAGAATGCATGAAAATGGTGCTAGATAAAACATGCTATTGGATTTTTAATCTTTTTTTTAAAGTTTGGCCGTACAGATGTGATCTATATGCTTATCTTTATAGGATGTTCGAGCATTTGATTCTCATGCATGGATAAGTTTTTATAAGGTTTCAACACTTAAATTTTTGATGCCTCAAATACCACTTTTTCATCCAAAATACATAATTCAAGTGTTGATTTCTAGTAAATCAATCATGTTGAACACACATTTATGGGGTTGAAATGTCAAAAAAATACTGAAACACTAATATCATGTCTCATTTAGGACCTGCCCATTATATATATATATATATATATATATATATATATATATATATATGTATGTTTTAATCAAGTCCCATTTTCATTAGGCCTTAAGTTAGGTTTAAGCATTGTAGGTGATTTTTGGTTTATCTAAAACGATAGACGTATTTATCATAGTTTACTTAATAGTTAAACATGAATTCAATTAGGTATTTTCCATGCACATGTGTATTTTTATTGTGTGGTAAAAAATCAACAGCTTATACTGCTTAAAAAACTTGATGATATAAAAATTCAAAATTTGGTAAATTGATAAATACACAATTATGAACACATCTACAAGTTTATAGTGTAAAAAAAATACTTACAACCACATTTTTTGTAGGAACTTAACTAGGGACCGAGACCTCTCTCTCTCTCTTTCTATATATATATATATATATATATATATAGCATCTGTATGATGGAAATTTTGAAAAAAACACCAAAAATCCAATAAAACATTGATTGGGAAGGTTTGAGAGGGTTTTTCATTGGAGAGGTTTTCATTTATATATATATATATATATAAGATTTTACTCATGGTAACTTTAATTTGATACGGGGAGTTTAACTTCGAAAGATAAAAGTTTTTAATTAATATATAATCGAGGTTTGTACGCATTCCAAAATGTGAAAGAAGCGCGCGGTTTCACACCTCCAAAGTGTTTGATAAAAATATGCGATAGAAGCTTCCATAACAAATGTTGACAACTGGAGGGCGTCGCCAGGTGGGTGCCGGGGGAGATGATGACGCGGATACCGTGTCAGCGTGTGATCCGCGTGTCAGGTCGTGGACCACACGAGCGAGGAAGCTGGGAGGGCTTTCACACGGACGCCGTATCCCCTTCGTGTGAAAGCGTCTGAGTGGAGATGTCCGGGGAGAACAGGCGTCCAAAGTATTCAATGCGAACCCCTCCTCCTTCCTCATCACGTCACTAGGCGCGGGCGTCTGTACGGTTGACCGACGATCTCCGGTCAAAGTCGGTGGCTGTGAAGCCCCGCTGATGGTCCCCGCTCCCTTCTTCTCTCGCTCTCAGAGAGAGAGAGATGATGATGACCGTCTGTTTGGTTTAGTAGAGGAGAAAGGCTTACAGTGAGATTCGATCTCTGGACGAAGAGATGGAGAAGGCAGGGAAGATGGAGGATCTTGCCGGGACGGCGAACACTTCGGACTATTATCCGGCTGTGTTCCCGTTTTCCGGCGACTTCGAGCTTATGGAGAGACGGGAGGGGACAACGAGCTTCATGGAGCTTCTCGGGATTTCGGATTTCTCGCCCTTCCTCGACTTCGCTTCGTCGTTGCAGGAAGACCTCAACGGCGGGATCCCGTCGTCGTCTCCGGTCTTTAATTCCGGCGACCGGAGCGAGGTCCAGGAGGCATCGTCGAACCCCCCGGCGACGCCGAACTCGACAATCACGACGTCGTCGACGGACGCGAACAATGATGAGAGCAACTCGCGCGGGGTGAAGGACCAGCAGATAACGGACGAGCAACAAGAGAAGGAGAAATCGTGAGTTCCTGAATTTTTTACCGATCTCGTTTTGTTTCAATTTGTCCGAGAAATTTTCGTGATTAATTTTTTCTTTTTTTTTGAAATATTTGATCGCCATCAGTAAATTACTGTGCTTTCTAGTATGATGTATTTCTTGTGAATTCTTTTGCCAATTTTTCCTTCGATCTTGCTCGCTGATTTTAGTAAAAAAACCTGGTTTTTACTGCAAGTTTTTGTATTTCCTTCGTGTTCTTTTATTTAATTCCTCTCTATTTCTTACTGTCGAGATCCGTCTTCTCTGACCGGATCCTTTCGTGTGATGGCTTATTGTTTCTTCGTTATTCTTTTGGACGTCGGAAAATTGTCATACAGAGTGAAGGCGAAGAAGAAGGGAACTAAGCGCGAGAGAGAACACCGTTTTGCGTTCATGACGAAGAGCGATGTCGAACATCTCCAGGATGGCTACCGGTGGCGGAAATACGGCCAGAAGGCCGTGAAGCATAGCCCCTTCCCGAGGTACTCTCTCTCTCTCTCTCATAATTGCATCTGAGGGAGGAATTCATGGCTGTTAGTTTAGTTTAGGAATAGTCCCCTTCGATCATGACTCATGAGCGGAGAGAAATTAGGGTTTCCGATTTCCCTTATCTTCTGCTAATCGTAGACGCGTTGAAGAGGCGATCGGTTAGCACGTGTGAAGAATGTTCGCATTTGATCGCTAAATTTCAAATTCGTGGAAAGATCGAACTTTCCATCACAGGAATCGCGAACTAGATGAAAATGAAATTTACTCCTTTCCACGAGCAAATTGTGCATAATTTCCTCCCAAAATCGCGCTAATTTTTCACCCTCACAACATCGCTCCTCTTTGATTTTTTTTCTGATATAATTAATTAATTATTTTTTCTGTTGCTTGGAGAAGAAGCTACTATCGGTGCACCAGCCCCAAGTGCGGGGTGAAGAAGTGTGTGGAACGCTCGTGCGAGGACCCGTCGATCGTGGTCACCACGTACGAGGGGCAGCACACGCACCAGAGCCCCGGCGTCTCACGCGCGAGCGGCCCGACGATCGGACCGGCGACGGCCGCCCCCTCGCCGCCGGTGGGCCTGGCGGTACCGTCCTCCGCGCCCGCGCCTCTGCATCAGCAGCAGGGCCTGCTCGCCCTCGACTCGCGCGTGCCGTCCCTACCGAGCCTGAGCCTGCCCCCGCGGGTGCCGCACGCGCACGCGCTCCTCCCGCTGCAGCCCCGAGACCACGGCCTTTTGCAGGACATCTTTCCTTCGCACGTGCGAGAGGATCCGTGAGCGCCTGCCTGTTTGCCTCTCTGCTTCTTGTCTGGTACGTGCGAATACCCACTTATGTCTACGTATTGCGTATACGTGTACATGCACGCGTGCATGTACTGTTGATCGTATCATTTCCCCCCCTTCTTTCTTTTGTTCTTTGTAAAGCCCCCTTTTGCACAATGGGTTTTCACTTTTCACTACTAATTTAATGGATAGTTACTACTTCTCTCTCTCTCTCTCTCTCTCTCTTGATTAGTATGATCTGTATTTGTGCAAGGAGTTTTGTGGGTTCGGATTGGGCTCTTCTACTTGCTTGTAGTGGTTGGAGAACTATGCCAGGATTACCAACGGGGGGCTCCGCTTGTTTGGTAGGAGCTGTTAGTGCACGTCACCATGTGTTGGGAGGTTGCAAGATCAAAACTAAATGTTTTATGTGTAACTGGTGAGGGTCTGCCTAGCCCGAGCTTACCTTTCAAAAAAAAAACAAAAAAAACTATGCCAGGATTGCAATAGAGTCTATGCGACAGTAGTGGCTCATAATGTGGGAATATCATTGAAGAAAGTAAAGTATGAAAGGGGGTTTAGTGGAGTGTTTTGCTTGATGAATTTCTCTACTTTTAAGAGTTATCACTCTAGAGGGAGTTGAATGGCGTATTGGTAATATGTGTACTTCATATTATCTTGGCCCCGGAGCTCTTCTAGAAGAGAGAAGAGAGAAGAGAGAAGAGATCTTCTATTCGTAGGAGATGTTGGCATGTGCTGCCTTTTTCTGTTAGAAGCTTGCATCATTCGGGTTTTTTTAGAATTTCTCTTGATTCTTTAGTTGTGGTTTTGCTGCGATCATTAGTAATTTTTTGCTTTGTCCACCAAGATTTGCTTATAGAGTTCTGTTCTTCATTGCTTGTCATTAAGAACGCCTTCAAGGCAGTGATTTGGTGTATTCATGACAAAATTGTAGTTAGAGGGAGCCACTATAGGCAAATCTTTTATTGTCCATACCTCTTATTCTAGGTTGCATGAGCCGCTCCAACTGTTTTCAACTTTCAACCGGAGACAATGAGCCGATATTCCTACGTGCTCATTCTTCTAGAAAAGCAAATTATAGACCGGGAACTGGCCACGGTATTTTCTACTCAAGTGGGCAGGAGGAGCATCTAAGGTTACAGCTGCTTGGTCGGTAGGTATAGGCTTGATTCTGACATGCATTTTATGCACGTTGGTTGCATGCCCTAAGGGCCTAAGGTAATAATTTCCACTTGTTTGAGAGACAGTACTGTTAGTATGGTTACAGTTATTTATTCATTGGATGACACCTGAAAGGATGGTATATTGGGGTTATATATAGATGTGATTGAAGTGATGTTAGAGGTCGTGAGAAGAAACATGGTCAACAGGGAGATGGGTATGAAGGATGCTGGACTGTGAATATTACATTTGATCTTCCAAAAGTTCTAGATGCCGAACTTGACCTAGATCAAGTCTTGAAATAACGGCAATTTGTGAGCACCATTTACAATTTCAACAAATGAATCTTGGGTAGCTCAAGATTTTGAACCCTTTGGTTGCTATATATTTCTCCCTAAAGGTTTCACATTGTTCCTAGAATCAGTGTGAAAGGTTCATAATGAAGGAAATGGAATCACGTGTCCGCAATGTGTGATACGACACTGCATCACAAGATTCAGCTTCTTCTTTCGTGAATAATGAAAAGACTGAACTTTTGCTTTGTGTGCATATCAGTTTGCTTTTTTCATTACGCATTTTCAACATCTCAAGCATGCTGTTTATTCTAAGTGAATGAATTGTATATGATATTACAGGAGGTTGAACGCCTTATTTGATCTACTGAGTATGGTGTATACATGCCATTTTTTTCCTTACCTAGTTAAAGAAATTTGAATATCGATACAATTTGACCAGTTGCTAGCCCAACACAATTTGGTAACCGAGCCATTGTTGTAAGATGCGATCAACTTAATTGCTGTAATATTGGTGGACTTCGCAGGGGCTCTATTTTTGTTTATTGTGTTAAAACATTGGTCCTTTTGGACTCTAGAGAGTGGTTGCTCTACAATTGAGATAAAAAAAACACGGTGGGAATCAAGTGTTCTAGGCCTATACAATTACTTGAAAGAAGTTGGTTTTGTGGAGTTCTCTCATCATTTTTGGGCAGAAAGGGAACTGGTTTATATATTGAAGTATACTTATCATGATTGCTTTTCTAGTTTAGTTTATTTTTTTATTGAGTCGTGCACCATGCATGTGATATAATGGAGATCAAGAACTGTTATTCCAAGAAGCTTATATCATATTTTCCTTGCTTGGAGCTGCCTGAATATTTCTTCATTGCAAAGAGTGGTTTATGATTTATCAATCGGTGAACTCTGTTCTTCATATGATATTCTCTAGAGTTTGAAAATTGGAGAAGGAATTCACTTGGACCCTTTCTGCTTTTGCTTTATGAAATTCCCTCGTATAACAGGTTCAACCTTTTAGCGTTCCATTTCATTATGGGCATCCAATGTGATTAAAGTGGAACTCGTGTCATTTGCCAGTCACAAGCATCATGCATGGCATTATTAAGAGCGAATAATAGAAGTAGATTGTGTACCAACACATCGTGGAACTCAATTCATATGTTTTAAGAACTGTTTCAAAGGTGATGAACAGATTCCTTGGTTTATTCCTGTAAGTTGGCCACAATATAGGCCCTTAGGGCAAGGGGTTCTAGCCTCGGAGTTTTAGGACGATGACTGTAGGTATGGCAGGCTGAGCCAGCGCAATCAGGTCTTTGTCTTGGGTGCGGTTTCTTTGGGTTATAAAAAAAAAAAAGTGGGCCTATTTACATGGGCTAGTGCTGCTGGGATGCTCTCTCTTTTGTGTTACTCCAAGATCACTCTCATCCCTCATTAGGCCCCCAGAGCAGGGGTCCTAGCCTCTGAGTTTTAGCATGATGACAGTAGGTATGGCAGGTTTAGCCAGCACGCAGTGGCGGAGCCAGGGGTGGGCATGGGTGGGCGGTCGCCCACCCCAGAATTAGAAACCGAGTCGAAATATGATACGACTCGGGTCTTCTTCTTCATTCCCCACGATTTGGAGGTTGCATTCTTTCCTTGCGAATGCTTGTTGAAGAAGATCAGAGCAGGGTCGTGCAGGAGTGGAGATCACACCTCCCTGCGATACAGAGTTGCTCTGCCTCGATGCTGTGGCGAGGACCGTCCCCTTCGAGAGAGAGCTGAGGAGGCACCTCAGTTGGAAGACCTTCGGCTTGCTGTTGGATCACCACCGAGAAGGAGGTGGCTCAACTACCGAAACAGGCTTTCGACCTCGATGTATGATCTTCACCACCATGGAAGCTTCGTGCCACTGTGCCACCGACAGAGGCCGATGATCACCACCCGAAGTCTGCCCACCCAACAAAAAACTTCTGGCTCCGCCACTGCCAGCACTATTAGGTCTTTGTCTCGGGTGTGGACCATAGTAACATGGGCTAGTGCTGCTGGGATGCTCTCTCATTAGCTGCTTGACTTGGCAATCGCACTCTCATCCCTCAAAAGCTGGTTGACTTTGCAATAGCTTTTTCGTTATGGCTTTTTCTTTTTTTTGGACAGAGAAAGCCATTAGCTAGTCAGACCCTATCAGTTATACAACCGTATCATTGGGATTCGAACTTAACGTCCCAACACAAGGTGACGTGTACTCACTGTTCCTGCCAGACAAGCGGAGCTACAGCCTTTCTTTTGTTGTTATCGTATGATAACAAATATGGTTGAGTGGTTTTGCATGGCATAGTGCAAGGCTTATCGGTTCCTTTTTAAGCACCATTCATTTAGAAGGTCGAAGGGTAGTAACAACTGATTTGTCAACTTCATGCTCCTGTTAACGACTGTGCTCAGTCTCCATTGCATTTGTACACCCCATGATGGGCTGCTGCTGGTTGTTTATTGGCTAGGTGGGTCGGCTTAAGAGTTAAAGACCTTCAAGTTGAAAGTCACCGAGCCGAGACTTTGACGGAAAAACCAATGTTGTCAGTATCGGTATCGGCCCTGTATCGTTTGGCCAACTATTAGGGTGAATCGGCCAATACCAATTAGGTTTCGGGACAACTTATCCATTAAGCCACTATGCACATTGCTGCCAATCCAGTGTATCACGAACACATAAAACACATTGAATTAGATTGTCACCTCATCCACAAGAAAATTCAGAGCAGCTTGATTCGTACTCAGTTCATTCCAACGGCCTCGCAATGTACAGACATGTTTATCAAGGACTTTGGGCAGTGAACAATTTTCTTTGTTGAAGACCAAGTTAGGCGTGCTTGATCCATATGCTTCAACTTGAGGGGCGTATTGAAAATCACCTAAAAATATGTGATTTATTTACTATTATATTTTATTGTTGTGATTTATTTACTATAACATTTGATGTAAATCAGAAAAGCCGATTTGGATTACTTTCCCTAATTTGTAGTAGTCGTATATTCAGGAAACGGTCCATAGATAATAAGAGACCAACAACCTTGTGATCATGTAAAATGTATATATGTTTTCAAGCCGCCTTTATCATTCAATATAGAGAAATCAAGAGTCAGTTTTCTCCATCACTTAACGTTTGTATCTTCATTTTCTACATAAGATTTATTTTCTAACAGATCCGGATCAAGATCGAGCATGAGGCCTGTCAATGGTATAGGGTGAGCTGGATACTTGAAGGACCAGAATCCATTTTGGCCTTTTAAGATGCGGATCTCGCATGCATTTGTGTGTGTGTGAATGGTTTGGATTCAGATCCGTTGTTGCCAATATCATATTTGACTAATAGGATGTTGGCTAAATAAATTTGAATTTGGATAGTAAAAGCTCATACTAGATCTGCTTGTTTACAAATAAACGGTTCCGGATATCCATAAAATCTGGATATTTGTCAGACTTGGTTTCAAAAAATCAAAACCATATCCACGCCTGATTATAATTGGGTATGGTTTTATCTTACAAAATACAACTAAACATAATTGAATTCCTTCAGATAAAATCCAATTCATTGCCATCCCTAATTGTAGAGAGAGAGAGAGAGGGTTAACCATGTCTTTTTTTTTTCTTTGAAGTTGAGAAAAGTGAGTAACTAAAAGGAAAAGCAAGAAGTCAGACATATTAAGTGTAAATACAGGGTTTTAAGCTAGTCGAATCAGGGTTTGGTTTTATCTTTTTTTATTCCAATCTGAATCTGACTCCAAACCCGATTAAGTCAGACTTAGTAATGCACTTGAATTTAAACCATTCACATCCATGGTGTTGACCCCGTCATCTTAAGTTCGACTCACATTGAGTGTGCGAGTACGAGCTCTGTAAGGGCATGTTTGATGGCTTGTCCATGAAATTATGAACCGAAACAAACTGTAACAACTGTTCTAAGTTCAACGTTTGTTTCGATTATCCTCCCTGTCTGTGTTCTAAAGTCCAACATTTTGTTACAGTCAATATAGACAAGCCATCAGACCAAAAAATATGTTAAAGGAAAATCAAAGAAAAAAAATCAAAGGGGTGCAGAAGAAGAATACCTTAATCAGGATTTTAATAAAGAAGAAGAAAAGAAGAAGATCAAAGAAAATAAAAATAAAATAAAGAAGAAGAAGAAGAACACCCTAATAAAGATTTTAATAAAAAAAAAAAGATAAAAAAAATAAAAGAGGAAGAGAAACCCTAATCAAATCTAACATAATAAAAAAGGGCGAGTAATCCTAAAAAGATGCAGCGACGAGGAGAAAAGAGGGAGAGGACCAAAGAAGAGGACAAGAGTCATACCTTCACAGCTTCGGCGAGCCATGACGGAAATGAAAGAAGAACAAAACTGAACCAAGAAGAAGAAAAAAAAACCACAGACTCCAAACTTTGTCGATCGCCGATGGCCTCTCTAATCGCTGGTGACCTCTCCAGTTGCCTCGCTCGGCCTGCACAGGTATGTGTGTGTGTGTGTATGTGTGTGTGTGTGTGTGTGTGTGTGAGAGAGAGAGAGAGAGAGAGAGAGAGAGAGAGAGAGAGAGAGAGAGAGAGAGAGACGAACTATAACCATCAACATTACGAAACGGGTTCAACCAACATTGAACCTGCCAAAAAACCAAAAACGGCCCAAGACATGCCAAGGAGCCCAAAACAAAAAAGGAAAAGAAAAGAAAAACAAGATACAAATAGAGTTAGTTGACGAGCATCACCCTGGATCATGAGGGGGCCATGGAGGCAAATTGCGCTGAAGATCAGGGATGCTGATGTGCAGAATGACATACATGTTTGCCAGAATAAGGTTCACCAGTTTATTGAACACTGTCGGAATATGCCGAAAAATAGCGTTGTTGCGGGTCATCCATACGGTCCACCAGGACGAGAGAAGCCAAGTTCGCCAAATAATCCACCATTTGTTGTAATGACGAACTGGCTGGGGACCCCACAAAAAGTCGCTGGAGAATGATTTCTGGCGCACGCTGACCCCCGACTTATTCCAGGTCACCTTAAAGATGTTTTGAAAAACAGTGCATTCTCAAATAAGGTGAAACGTAGATTCTTCGGCTGCCTCGCACAACACATATTTACTCGGCAGATGGAATCCGATTGATTTGAGAAAGTTGTCAGTCTACACTCGATCATGTAAGATTAGCCATTCCAGAAAACATGATCGAGGAGTCGGTCCCTTGCCCCAGATCAGGCTCACCGGGAACCGATCAACCCCAGAAGGAAGGAGAGCGATGTATCATTCTTTTGAGCAGAAAGATCCCTTCAGAGCAAAGTTGCATCCAAAGAACTATGACTGCGAGTCAATTATTATTTGAAAGAACCACGGAGCATGCTTGGATCCATGATCAATGAAGCTTTGACATTGTTCGCTAACGCACGCTTGCAGCCCCCACCAACGATTTCACACCCCCGTATTTAGCTAGAAGAACACTTGCACATGTGGACCCAGGTTGGTGTGCAAGCCAGCTCTGCTTCACGACGAGCATCATACTTCTCAGTCTGGGATCCTTGATTCCCAACCCCACCCCCCTCCTTATATAGAGGAAGTCGAAGGGTGTCCCACCCTATCAGGTCGCACTTGTTGTTGGGGCCTCGCCTAGACCACAGAAAGTTCGCCACTACCCGTGCTAGCTTCTTACTAACCCCCATAGGCATCAGAAACATAGACAGAAAAAATTCTGGCATAGCATTTAGAACGTGCTTGATGAGAGTCAATCTACCAGCGATGAAAAGGTAGGAAGCTTGACAGTCCGATATTTTATTCTGAACCTTTTAAAGAGTAGCGCTCTAGGCTGTCGTTGTTACACAACTAATCTAAAGCTGCAGACCTAGATAGGAAAAGGAGTTTTCTGATACCGAGCACCCAAATATCCGTTGGCCCATGGCCAACATTGACGGAGGGGTATTTACAATGGACAAACAATATTTATTATAGTTTATGGATAGACTTGACATCGATAGGAAAAAAAGAAGGACATGCTTGAATCTTAACATTTGTTGGATGGAAGCCCTTCCGAAGATAATTATGTCATCGACGTAGGTCAGGATCTGACTACGACATTCCTGTATACCGAGATGCTCAATTAGACCATAGTCCACTGCCCCCTTAACCAAAACCACAAGGCCTTCAGAGACGACATTGAACAGTAAAGGAGACAAGGGACATCCTTGCCGAAGACCATGACCAAGTTTGAACTCTTTCCCCTTCACCCCATTGATCTGAATCTGTGACTGGGCATTGGTTACCAGCTCATGCACCCAGCTAGAGAAGCGCCTACCGAAGCTCAAGTTAACCAACATGTTGAAAATGAACGACCAATGAACCGAGTCGTAGGCTTTATGGAAGTCAAGCTTAAGAGTGAAAAAGCTCCCCGCTAATCTTGAGAGAATGCAACACTCAGTGGCCAAAATAAAGGAATGTTGAATCCTTCTATTAGGAATGAAGGCGAACCGAGCCTCCAAAAAAATCCTAGGAGCAACTGACCGCATCCTATTAGCCAAGACCTTGGCGATAATGCGATATAAACCCCCTAACACTAATATAGGGCAGAACCGCGAGATGTCTGATGTGGCTTCCTCCTTAGGAATAAGCGACACAATGGCTAGGCGAGAATGAACCGACAATCGTTCGTTGCGATAAAACTCAGCGAAAACACCAACAATGTCACTCTTAACGCATTGCCAGAATATACGAAAGAAATCCATCGGATACTCATCAAATCATGGAGCCTTCCACCCCGACGAATTTCGCACCGTCGAGAGGATTTCTTCTTTGGTGAACACCACCTGAATCGACTTGGAGAGCGCCCGATCCATAGACAAAAATAATGTCGGCAGTTTTGCTGCAGGAATACAGGTTAAAAAAATAGTTGGTGACAACATAGAGTATCTGATCGCCTGAGAATAAGACACTGTTGATTGACATAGAATGAATCACATGTCTTTGATGCCTGTGAGATGCTAAAGAATGAAAGAACCTTGTTTTTCTGTCACCCACTTTAAGCCAAGTCACCCTTGACTGCTGCTTCCAGCGAATCTCATCCTTTAGACACCAAGATTGCAATAGAAGAGTTAGCTCGGCCGATCTAACATTTAGGCTTTCAATATCTGATGTATTTATAAAGGTCATAGCCAAGATAGACTGATTGGTAGATGACAACTTACGCTCTCAATCCTCCATATTTTGGAATTTGCTTATTTTATTGGAGATAAGCCAAGATTTGATGTCGCAGGATAAGCGAAAAAGCTTAACCATGCATCGTGTAGCCGCCCGGTCTGCATAGCAAGGTCTACTCTAAGATTGTTGCACTAACGACTCGAAACCCGCCTCTTTAAGCCACCATTGCTCAAATCTGAAGGATTTGTTGCCAATGAAGCCTTGGCCCCATCGGATAGCAATCTGACTATGGTCCAAGGTGGATGGTGGAAGAAGGCAACATGAAATGTCATTAATAGAGCTCAGTAGATCCGACGAAACGAGCACCCTGTCTAGCAGACGGAAGAATGGTCTAGATCACCGATTGGTCCAAGAGAAAACTTCACCTACATGGGGAACGAGGTACAACCGGTTCATCTGAATAAAGTTTTGGAAGCCCCTCATTAAAGCCGAGTAGGAAACCAGAATGCTTGAGTAGATAGGAGACAGAAGGCAATTGTAATCTCCCATGATAATATGCTGGTCCTCGAATGAAGTAATGACCCTATTCAAATCTGACTAGAACTCCTTTCAATGGCTTTGGCAGCGAGGACTGTACACCATTGTGACCATAGCTGATGTCGTCTTTGGCGGTAGGGGAAGAGCGATGGATATGGAAAACGCTCCTTCGTCCACCTACTGTAAGGCTAGAGAATGCTTCCCGAGGATGAGAAGGCCTCCTGCATATTGAATCGCAGGCTTGAAAAAAAATCTGCACCACGCCAGATTTCAGAGACGACGGAGCTCGAGATGTCTGCCATCTTTGTTTCACAAAGTGCAATCATATCAGGCTTTTCTTGACGGATCCAACTCGCCAGGAAAAGACGCTTGGAGGGGCAATTTAGTCCCCGAATATTCCAACACAAGATCTTCATAACTGGAAGTCCGGAAAGCCCCGAGGAGTGAGACCATCTAGGAGAGGCCCCAGACTCGCTGGATGGAGATAGCGAAGGTTGATGATGTCTCCTTATTGGGAGACCACCCGCCCAGTTTGAGATAACCCCCGACCGAAGGAGATTGGGGGCTGACGTTAGTGATACGCCAATCATTCGCGACCAAGGTCGGTGAATGATCTTTGATCACGGCCAAGGATTCATGCATAACAAAATCGATGCTGAGAAACTGGGGTTGGGGGAGCGGTAGTTCGAGACACCGAGCGACTTCATCCACGGACAGATCCATAATTGATAAACGATTACCACTCATAGAGGGCGAACCCGCAAGCGACGAATAGATCGAGTTTGGGAAGCCCCCCTGACCATCGAAGTCGCCCTCCCAAATGAAAGAGGTGTTGTCCAATGCAGACAGAGCCCTGCAATACACAACTAAGAAAAGAGTACTTACGAAACTGTTTGAGACTAGACAAAGCGGACATACGATGCTATTGTCTGTGATAGACGAAACCAAGGCTGAAAGGCCATCAACTAGCCTGCAGAAAAAATGTTGCCGGACCGAGACTCCAAAAATAGGTGACATATTGGCCGATGTAAGAAACAAAGCCTCCGATAGATGAGACCTCTTCCGTGGGAAAGGCCTAATCTCAGACCCCCCAATGATCATAGCAAACAAAATTGAAGATGCTGCAACTACAGAGAGGCTGAGAGAATCCTTTGGCGCCATGGCGACCCCTGACGGACCCTGAAGCTCATCAACCTCGGTGTAGGGACCAATCAAATGGATCTGCATCATCGAAACCCTAGACTCAGACCACCAGGATTTTCACAACAACAAGCATCTTCCTGACTGAGGCAAATATGTCGCGTCACACCCGCCAGTCCACCTAATATCCCGTCCGACTTCTCGGGTAGAGTGGAGACTGAGATAAAGGTTACCCAAAAACGCGCTTCCAAAGCCGCCACACGCAGCGATCCCGATAACCAAAGAGGAAAAAGGCGGTCCCCCAGAAAGAAAAGTACCTCCGAACGATGAGCCCAAAAAGGATGAGACTGCAGATGATGATGACAACGATCTCACACCCCGAGGCTGCAAAAATCCCCATGCCGACACAAAGGCACAGACACCGCCAAACTTTCGAGGTAGCCCGTACATGAATGCCCCCATAGGATAGCATAATGACGTCTGCGGACGAAGAAAACCCCTGCTTGCCCACGTGGACCCCGTGGCGTCAGAAAAGGGCCCCACCCTAGACACTGGATGTCGTACAGCTCAATAACCGAGTGGACAACGCGGCCACCAAAACAATGAGAGGCGAGAACTCGTCATAGGAATTGAGGAGAGGCAGCCTGCCTTACCTCTTGCCTTAACATCTCCTCAAAAATCGAAAAAGGTGAAAGAAGAGCAAAAGTACCTCCATCGAATAGAAAAAGATAAATTAATCGCAGGCACCCTAGAGCACGCATCCTGCACCCCCGAGCTCCGCCGAATAGAAGAAGATGAAATAGTCGCAGGTACCCCAGAGCACGCCGCATGCACCCCCGAGCTGCAAATATCACCGGACAAAGAGCCCTCATAGACAGCGACAACGCAATAGATAGGTGGACCTGGCAAAGCAGAGCAGGAAATGAGCTGGCCCATTAGGGATAGCGAACCATAGGGACTTCCGTCCGAATATCACTGGGAACTAAGGGTATGTTTGACGGCATGTCTTGCGCATCGTGCAGGACAAAAAACACAAAAAGTTCACGTTTTTTAACAAACGTGGGATGCGGCAGACACACAAAACATCGTGAGCTACGTTCCTTATTTACTGTCTTTTTTGTTCCACGTAACCCTCCTGTTACAAAAATAACAGGGATGGGCGTAACAATTAAAAAAAAAAAGCCTATGCGGCAACGTCCTCCTTTGGCCATGCTCAGAGCCGGTCGAGGTCCTGTCAGAGAATCCCTTGAAGCAACGCCAGGAGAAGAAGACGGTCGGGCCGCTGGTGTGGATTCTCACTGTGGCTTTGGTCGACGGGATGTTGGTGTTGGTTGTCGGCGGCCAGGTGCTTCATCGGAGTTTCATCGGGAGGTGAAGATGGGGTCTTGGATGTTGATGGCCTTCCAGAGGCTGAAACTTCACGGTGGATGCAATGCTCGAGCTCAACCGAGCCCTTGCTCGGTTCAAACTTAGTTGCACTGAGCTCCACTCAGTTCAAACTATAATTGATCTCAGCTTGGTTCAAACCTTGACCAAACTCGACACCCTCTCACGCCTTTTTTTTCTTTCTTTGTTAAAAAATTATAATAAATTTGTTAAAACATATAAAATGATGAATGTATTGAGTTATACAATCCAAAACGAAGTAATTCAACCTATTATGCGTGACCGTCTAAGTTATTTGCACATGGTCATCAAACAATTGAAATATAGTATCTAAGTACTGTCCAAACAAACATTGCACTTAGAACAATTGTTACAAAACTAACAAAATCCAATTTCATCTTTTTTATTCATTTCGTCCAACCCTATACAAGCCATCAAACATTAGCTTAAGAGCTTGGGGGCATGACATGAATGGCCTCACTTGAGGTTTACCTGGCATTCAGGACGGTCTCGTTAAGTGACCCAGAACTCGGTGAAGATTACTGGTCGTTTAAAAAACACAACATTTATTACAGCTTATTCTTTGGGAAACAATTAAAAATTAAAATAAAATAATAAATAAATTACTGGACAGTTTTGTAACTGCAACGTTCCGGCCACTGCAGTCCCCAGTTATTGATGGCAGTACCTCAGGTGTGCAGCCACGCCACGATGGGATGTGGGTCGTGAAACGGTTCAGTAAGTGAATCGGTACCTTTTCATCGAAGGATGACACGTGCCATTAAAAATATTTAAAATTGTTAAAAAAAATTTACCTCCTCTTAACGTCTTCAAGTTTCCAAAAGCCTCAAAAACCCATATAAAGAAAGAGAAGGACGGTTCTTCTTCCTTCCTTCTCCTGCCTGTTTATCTCTCCCTTCCCTCTCAAGAAGATGCAGAGAAACCACCATCCACAGACCACCAATGTCTCTCCTTCTTCTTCCTACACGTCCACACACGAGGTCACCGTCGGCGGAAGAACCATCCTCACCACGGTGACCAGCGACCCGCTAGTCATTGACGACTGGGTCAGCGAGGTCATGTCGAGGACCTACAGGGGTGGGCTCATGGTGGGGCTGGACTGCGAGTGGAAGCCCAACTTCACCAGGGGCCACACCAACAGGGTCGGCGTGCTGCAACTCTGCGTCGGCTACAAGTGCCTCATCGTCCAGCTTCTCTACATCAACTACTCCTCCTCCCTCATGAGCTTCCTCCTCCACCCCACCACCACTTTCGTCGGCGTTGGAATCGAAAACGACGTTGAGAAGCTCGAAGAAGACCATGGGATCGAAGTCGGCAACAGAAGGTTCGATCTGGCCGAGCTAGCGGCAACGAGATTCCATAGAAATGATCTTCGGGGGCAAGGATTGAAGGGTCTTGCTAGGGAGGTTCTTGGTTTGGATCTGTGGAAGCCGAAGAGGATCACGCTGAGCAATTGGTCTGCAATGTACCTTTTTGAGGAGCAGATCGAGTATGCTTGTGCTGATGCTTACGTTTCGTTCGCGATCGGGATGAAGTTGCTGCGGCGTCGGAGACGGTGATCCTGCAATGTGTTTATGGGAGATAGTAGGTTTTTTGGGTTCTTGGGATGCAGGGAAGGACAGGGGTTAGTCAGTTTTTTGGGTTCTTCGGAGGCAGGGGAGGAAAGGTGTTAGTCTGCTTTTGGGGTTCTTGGGATGCAGGAGAGGACAGTCGGTTTTTTGGGTTCTTGAGATGTAGGGGACAGGGGTTAGTCGGTTTTTTGGGTTCTTGTGAGGCAGGGGAGGACAGGGCTTTTTTGGGTTCTTCTTTTCTTTGATGAATTCGCTTTGGCTGTTAAGGCATTGTTGGTTTTGTTAATATGCAGCGAGTATCTGAAAATGGGTTAGAGTCTTCTTGTGGAAAGCAACATTCTGTGAATATGTTCCCAAGTAGAAAGATTTAAACTGTTAAAATGGGTTTTATATGACAGTGCATATTTGGTCTCTTCTTAGAACAACAGTCTGTGAATGATGAGATGAATAGTTTACTTCTTCAAGCATCTTTTTTCGGGTTAATCTCTTTGCTGTTTTTACCTGTTTCTCTACGGTTCCTGAGTTTTTTTTTTTAAGTGATCTTTGTGAACAGATTGCGTAAGTGTTGTCTGGATCTATTTGTTTTTAAAATCAACAATCTAGATTATGTAACATGGAGAAAAAAACGGTCTTTATTCACGTCATGTAGTGTGTTGCTTTCTGTTCAGTGCTCTCTCCATGTCATCGTGATCACCACTTACGAGGGGCAGCACTCGCACCAGAGCCCCGACGTCTCACGCTCGACCGGCCCGACCATCGGACCGGCGAAGGCCGCCCCTTCGCCGCCGGTGGGCCTGGCGGTACAGCCCTCCGCCCCCGCGCCTCTGCATCAAAACCAAGGCATGCTCGCTTTCCACTCGCCTGTGCCGTACCTACAGAGCCTGCCGCCGCACGCGCTCTGCACGACGGCGGCCGCCGCCCTGGAGCCCCGAGACCCCACCGCCTTTTGCAGGACATCTTGCCCTCGCACGTGCGAGAGGAGCCGTTGAGCGTCTGCCCATATCTAGTACGTGCCAGTAATTACTAGTTCTCTCTTGTTTAGTATGATCTCTGTACTTGTGCCAGGAGTTTTTTTGGGTTCGGGTTTGGCTCTTTTACTTGCTTGGAGAACTATGCCCGGATTGCAAGTGACTATATGCAACAGAAGTGGAAGCATAACATGGGAATATCATCGAAGGAAGTCAAGGAAAGTATGAAAGGGGTTTAGTGGAGTGTTTTGCTCGATGAATTTTTCTACCTTTAAGAGTGGTCATGGTTAAATGGATTTGGATTTGGATCTACTTGTACATACTTGTTTACATATAAACGGATCCGGATATCCATCAAATTCAGATATTTGTGGGAAACCGCAAATGATCAAAACATCTTATTATAGTCGGATATGGTTTTGTTTTAATGAATGCTTTGGGATTTAGGATAAAATCCAATTCCTTGGCATCGAGAGAGAGAGAGAGGGGGGGGTTAACCATATCTTTTTTTTTTAAGGATTTGGTTTGTAAAAGCTTGTACCTGCTTGTTTACATGTAAACGGATCTGGATATCCATCAAATTCAGATATTTGTGGGATTTGGTTGCAAAAAATCAAAACATCTGATTATAATCGGATATGGTTTTGTTTTACTGAATGTGTTCGGATTTAGGATAAAATTCAATTCCTTGCCATCTCTATGTGGAGAGAGAGAGATAGGATTAACCATATCTTTTTGTTTTTTCCTCGTTATTTAAAAGCAAACATTTATTACAGCCTGTTCTTTGGGGAACAATTAAAGGCAATTAAAAATTAAATAAAAATAATAAATAAATTTTGTACGGTTTTGTAAACGCACGTGGTGCAGTTACCCGGATTGGGCTGTTCAGGTTAAATCAAAGAAACCAATCATTGATTGGGTGATGCACTGTTAAAATCGGTCCAGTATCTGAATCGGTTTCTAAAAAAAAACCTCTGAAACAAATCGAGTCGTTTGTGAATTGGTACCTTTTCGCCATAAGATGACACATGACATTAAAAAATATTTAAAATTATTAACAAAATTCAACCCTTTTAAGAAATATTAAAAATTTACTAATTGAATCGACCCTGAATCAGGCCCTTATGAATCACCTTTGAGCCGATTCGATCTGAATACGGAATCGGCCGATTCATGTATAACATTGGGGGGGTGATAGGACCCATGCGAGAATCACAGAGAGACCGTGATCTGTCAAATCACTTTAAGAGAGAGAGAGAGAGAGAGTATAAAAGTGGAAAGTAACGCCAATTTACCAGTTTTTTCCTCTGAGTACTGAAAATTTTAATTTTTTTGCATTTTCATGAGCAAAATATTAGGAAATTAATTTAAAAATAAGGAATGTTTTACAAAGGAAAAAAAATAAAAACAAATGAAAAACATTTTGGGTGATACTTAACGTTATAAACGGTTGGATGTAATATCGCATTTTTTTTTAAAATGCCCCTATTTTGTACAATGGGCATGCTTCTGCCTTCAAAGTTGATGTTGTTTGTTTGTTTGTTTTCTCTATTTATGATATATATATATATACAACATATTTGGTGGATACATGTGGTACAAACACTTTTTTTATATATTTTAAATTTTTATTTATTCGGTGAAACTAACATTACACATGTGATCTACATGGTTTTGTTGGTAGAGACTCTTTGATTAAACTAACATTACATGTGATTTAATATATAATTTTGAAAACCTCTTTAATGGAAGACCTGCCAAACCTCTCAAATGAACGATTTATTAGATTTTTGGCATTTTTTTTTCAAAATTCTGACTGGACAGATGTGATTTATATGCTTGTTTTTTTATAAGAATCAGTTATTGGAGCATTTGATTAAGATGCATGGATAGGTTTTTATAAGCTTCAAAAATCAACCGCTTATAATTTTCATAAATTTCTAAGGCTTCAAATATCATTTTTTTCTACTCAAAATTCATGATCCAATTTCTAGATAATCAATTATGCTGAACACATCTGTATGGTCAAAATTTTAAAAACAATACCAAAAAAATTTCATTTGGTAGGTCTAGAACCATCTTTATTGGGAAGGTTTTTATTTGTTATATATATATATATATATATATGAGAGACACGTTTTAATGTTTTAAAAAAAACAGAGACATGTTTTTTTCAGCTCATAAAATCATGTTTTTCAGGCCCTATTTTTCCTTTACCTCAAAGTGTTTTATAATAAATCTGAACCGTTGGATGTGTTTAGCATGCCCAATTTAATGAGAATCAACGTTTGGATCATAAAAACCTCTGCTACGTTTTTTTAAGGGGCGTAACTAGACCTAACGAAAAAGGAAGCCTAAGGAGAGAAACTTTTTCAGGTTTCTATTCTAAAAACCTCAAAAACCCATATAAAGAAAGAGGGAGATTCTTCCATCCTTCTCCTGCCTGTCTATCTCCCTTCCCTCTGAAGAAGATGCAGAGAAACCACCATCCACAGACCACCAATGCCTCTCCTCCTTCTTCCCACACGTCCACACACGAGGTCACCGTCGGCGGAAGAACCATCCTCACCACGGTGACGAGCGACCCGCTAGTCATCGACGAATGGGTCGGCGAGGTCATGTCGAGGACCTACAGGGGCGAGCTCATGGTCGGGCTGGACTGCGAGTGGAAGCCCAACTTCACCAGGGGCCACACCAACAGGGTGGGCGTACTGCAGCTCTGCGTCGGTTACAAGTGCCTCATCGTCCAGCTCCTCTACATCAACTACTCCCCTTCCCTCATGAGCTTCCTCGTCCACCCCACCACCACTTTCGTCGGCGTCGGGATCCAAGAAGACGTTGAGAAGCTCGGAGAAGACCATGGGATCGAAGTCGGCAACAGAAGGTTCGATCTGGCCGAGCTTGCGGCGTCGAGATTCGATAGAAATGATCTTCGGCGGCAAGGATTGAAGGGTCTTGCTAAGGAGGTTCTTGGGTTGGATCTGTGGAAGCCGAAGAGGATCACGCTGAGCAATTGGTCTGCAATGTACCTTTTTGAGGGTCAGATCGAGTATGCCTGTTCTGATGCTTACGTTTCCTTCGCGATCGGGATGGAGTTGCTGCGGCGTCGGAGACAGTGATCCTGCAATGGGTTTAAGGGAGATAGTCGGTTTTTTGGGTTCTTGGGAGGTAGGGGAGGAAAGGGGTTAGTCGGTTTGTTGGGTTCTTGGGCGGCAGGGGAGGAAAGGGGTTAGTCGGTTTCTTGGGTTCTTGGGAGGCAGGGGAGGAAAGGGGTTAGTCGGTTTTTTGGGTTCTTGGGAGGCACGGGAGGAAAGGGTTTTTTTGGGTTCTTCTCTTCTTTGATGAATTTGCTTTGGCTATTAAGGCATTGTTGGTTTTGTTAATATGCAGCGAGTATCTGAAAATGGGTTAGAGTCTTCTTGTGGAAAGCAACATTCTGTGAATATGTTCCCAAGTAGAAGATTTAAACTGTTAAAATGGGGTTTTATATGACAATGCATCTTTGGTCTCTTCTTATCTTTTTTTGTTGGAGTTTCTTTTGGGTTTTTTAATTTCTTTGGTTGTACATATCATGACTTAGTTGATGGGTTGAATGTCTGAATCAGGACGGTTTCCATGAGAAAGAACAACAGTTTGTGAAAGATGAAATGAATATTTCATTGTTGTGAACGCTCTTTGAATCATGAAATAAATAGTTTATTTCTTCAATCATCTTTTTTCGGGTTAATCTCTTTGCTGTTTTTACCTGTTTCTCTACGGTTCCTGAGTTTTGTTGTAAGTGATCTTTGTGAACAGATTGCCTAAGGGTTGTCTGGATCCATTCGTTTTGAAAATCAACAGTCTAGATTATGTAACATGGAGAAAAAAAGGGTCGTTATTCACGTCATGTAGTGTGTTGCTTTCTGTTCAGTGCTCTCTCCGTGTCATGGTGGATGATAGCCTGATTACTCTGCTATTGAATCCAAGAAACTTACTGCAATGAAGAATCATGACAAAAAAAAAAAACAGATTCTTAGAGAATATCACAAAGACATGGCATATAACAGTAGAGCATGCTTGTGAATCGATAGAAACATACATCATCCTTTCAAAATCACATGACATAATATAGTGAACTGTGCAATACTAATTCATAGAAACATGCATTATCCTTTCAAGATTACAATGGCTGTTGTTTACAACGAGACTTAGCTACTGTTATCGATGTTATGTTCATGATAATGTACAGCATGGTCATAATAATCTACAGTATCAGAAAATAGCAGGCCTTTGTAGAAGCAAAATCTGTGTGAATATACTGTTCATTATCCACTTGGTTTTACCTCTCTGTTACACGCACAAACCTGATGGGTTTTCTTATCCATCGGGTGTCTGCTACCAACAGTTTTATGCAAAAGTCTGAGAAAAAGTTCTAACCGTTTTAGAACTTCAATGATGCATGACATTCCTACTGATAAGATCATTGAACTTCTTATGATTTCTGCTCTCTTTCGCAAATAAACAACCAAAGATAACAACTGTCTGCAACTGTACTACGCTAGAAGTTCCGGAGCGTTGCCTTTCTGCCTTTGACTGTTGACTTAGTAGATCAAGGATGAATGTGTCGCCAAGTGTGATCATTTCACCTCTTAATTTTCGGTGTAATTGCAGCTTAACATTACCAAAATCTACTGATCTCATAACTGTCTTTATCTGGCCAATGTCAAGATGTCTGATAAGATTGAATACTTCTCTGACATTCAGTTCATGGTTGACAGACTACGAGTTTATCATCAATAGCAAATTTCGTCCATTGAATGGATTTATTTCCCCAGTGATAATGTTTCTGCACATGCTTCTATAATCTTACTGCTTTGGCTCAACCTGAGGCACTTCCAGGTTTGAAGTTCTCATCTTCTTTTCCTTTCTCTTTGTTTATTGTATCCTTTTTTAGTGTGTTTTGAGTCTTTTGAGTCACTTCCGAATCCCCCGTTTGGCTAGTTTTGCTAGATTTCTTGGACTTCCGAATCCCCCCTTTGGGGGGGGGTGGGGGTTGATCTTTCCATGACTTCCGAATCCCCCGTTTGGCTAGTTTTGCTAGATTTCTTGGACTTCCGAATCCCCCCTTTGGCTAGCTTTGCTAGATTTCTTGGTACATAGTTAAATTTTCTCTGTGGCTTCTGTACACTAATCCTATCACAACTATGCACAAAATCTTTCACCGTTTGGGGAATGTGAGAGTCTTGAACATCCCCCTTCAAAAATTTCTGAATCCTGTCCGAAAGATCCATTCTACTGATTTTCATTGTCCAGTATCTATCCTCTGCCCCCCTACAACCCAATCACCGTATATTTCAAGTTAAGAGTCTCATGATTACTTGTGGGAGGTAGGAGAAATGTCCCAGGGATCCCAGTCCCTGCTCTCCTTCCTGCGACTTGCCCACTTGTTGGGGAGTTGTATCCAGATGGGGAAAGAGGAGTTACCCTCTAGCTTTAGAGGGGCACCCGGTCTCCACTTGTTGGTGATCAGGGTCTTGCCTGCTACACGCCAGGCTCCTCGTTTGGTGATGATGTGATACTACTCTTCTGAAACTGTAGAGATAAGAAAGAGCCCATCTCTGAGAATTGAGAGGATCAATCCAGGCATGGGCAGCCATTGTGCCTGTAAAGCCTCAAACATGTACCTGTAGGACAATTGTCGGTTGTCCAATTGTCCCGAAAATCCTGCAAGGACCGTCCATTCAAGTGGTTCCAGCAATGCCTCATAGCTGCTCCTGGGTATTTTGATGCTCGGTCGTTGATCTGGGGATCCGGATTTCATAGCTGTCACTGGTTGGAGCAGAGTGTTCTTCCCCTCAACAAACATTGCCCAAGACTTTGTTGGCTGGTTGAGAATGGTAGTTGGGGCCTCCTACAATCCGCCATTACAACAACCCCTTTTGTTTAATGGTGGAGCAGTCAATGCTCTCTCCTTCAATGCCGGCCATCCGCCTTCATTCCCTTTCGTTTCACTTCTTCCATTCTAGCAGGTTATATTTTCAGGTTTTCAACCCAGTTTTGTAAAACCAAATCATTGAAAGTGTTTTGCTTCTCTTTGTTTTTCTTATGCTACACAAGCAAGCAAAAAAAATTCATTTGAAAAAATTTCATATCAAAACTTCTCATAGGCAAACTTTTCTTTCACTATGAGAATTCTTTCGGCTTCCAATCATTCCCTTAATGATAGCTTTTGGGTTTTCCTTTTCACTTGTAAGAGAAACTAAAAAGTGAACTCACTCTAAGGGTACTACTAATTTATTACAATAGAGTTAGAATAATTAGTTCGTATCAATTGTTTACTTTCGTAGGGAGACATGCCCATTAATTGACACGTGTCCTAAAAAAATCATCATAAACAAAACTAATAGGATTAGATTATTTTATATTTAAACAAACATCTGTATTAGGATATGCTATTTTCCCATGTTCATATTTAGAAAATCAAGGCAGATCACCTAAATAATGTTAGAAAATTGATTTTTTTCAGTCGAATTCATTCTTCCAAAATATTTCATTTCATTTTGATGAATTCCTACCATAACATTAATATTATTATATGGATAGTATATTGAGGAACAACAATCCTTCTTCTATTAGTTCGAGGACACTTCCAAGGGGAAGGATCAGATCCAAGGCCAGCAGATCAGGTTAGAACTTAGAAGTGCCCTTGATGCCATTCATCCAAGCAATGAACGGCATCCAGCGACTACGGATACATTTTGACATACTCTCTCTCTCTCTCTCTCTCTTTCTGATAGCCAAGTCAAGGATAATACTCGGCCATATTCAAAACACAGGCCCCTCAGTTAAAGATAGTGAAACTCCAGAGGTCGAACTACTACATTCAATCCTATTGCAAAAGGCTTCATTATATAACGCAGACAAGATTTTTGACTCATAAGAGAAACAATGCAACTCAACAGTCTACTTATGGGGGTCGAATGAGATAGAACGATTCCACTGTAGCTGTCTATTGATGGAGCTGAATGGGACAGCTGGATGGTTAGGTCACACACTATCATGACCGATGATGGATCCGCAGGTTTGAATCCCACAGGGTTATCCCCAGATTGCCTATCAAAAAAACTACAGTAGTCTGTTGAAGATTCATACGCCTTGATCTCATGATTTGCATGCCTCTGCCTATTAATATGGTTGCAACGCATTCAATCCATACCGTTAATTTTCTTCACTCTAGTCACACAAGTTGAAATGGCATGCCACGCACAGGCCAATCCATTGGCACCTATTGGTCCTTTTTCAGTGCAGCCTGAATAGATTTTACTCCCACCAAGATGATTTCATTCAAAAGAAGCACCAAATTTTTGTTGGTTATTAAAGGAAGAAAAAAGAAGGAACTGACATGAACAAAGTTTTACAATTGACATGTTTTCTTTCAGTTCCTACAATTTTGAAAAGCTGTTTCAGAAAAATATCACTAATAGCAGAATATTAGAATTAAAACTTCATCACAGTGTTATTAAAAACACGCCTCAAGGCGCAAAAAGCATGCCTCGCCTCAAGGCGAGGGCCTTTGTGCCATGAGACACAGGTATAAAACGTAAAGGTCTTGAGGCGTACGCCTTGAGGCGAGGCGCACCTCGAGGTGAGGTGTATGCGCCTTTTTTTTTTAGTCAAATAGGGGTCAAAGCCTCCATTTGACCAAAATTTAAGATTGCTAAGCAGGGCCCCCGACCCTAATTAGGGTCGGGGCCTCATTTTCTCCCTCATTTGCTCCCTCTCATCTCGCACTTGTCTGCTCTCTCTCGTCTAGTAACTATCAACGTTCACATGGCTAGATTCCCATGTTCATGCTGATAGTTACCAGATTTCCTTGCATATTTTGGCAGCGATTTGTTTGAGAATTTTAGTTATTGCTGTTGAACTTTTAGATTGTGATGTCCGATTTGATCTTCAAATGAATGATCTTGTATTGCATGAGCGTTCTTTGCCTTTTGTTTTCTTGCAAAGTATCTATATGTGTTTTCTTTCTGCTACTAGCCTTTCTTCCGGGTTTGCTTCTCCCTTGAGTGAAAACTATGAAAATATGGCTCTTTGCATTTTAAGAGCGATGGTTGAGACTTGGTGATAGGATGGCCAGAGATTTTTATGAATTTATTGAGAGTTAAATTTCATATGCAGGTTGAGCTTGAGTAACAAGCTGCTGAATTTTCTTTGATGTCGCCACCTCTTGGCCATGTGGGGGAGGGACCTGGGAAGGTCCATGTGGCTGTTCCTGCTGCTTCATCAGACAGCACTGGCCAGAGCTGCCCTGGGTTGACTGAGCATAATTACATGGGGCTGTCAGACTCTTCTTCTGGGATAGCTCTGTGGTCACCTCTGGCTTGGTTGAAAAGGACAACAGGTTGAACCTGAAGGCTACCTGATCTTGACTTCTCCCTGTCAAATAATGTTAAACTTTGGGAAAAAAACCTCTTTCCTTTGGAACCTATAAAGGAGGGAACAAATTATGAGAAACAGCATGTACCCAACCTTGCTAAAGAACATTGTCTCTGGTAGCAAGAGAGGGTTCTCTGATGCCATGGATGGGTTTGTTGAGGTAAAAGGCAATGTGTTTTCAGAGGGCAAATGGATTTTTTTCATGTGCAATTTCTGATTCTGAAAATAGTCACTCATCACCCCAGGGGAAGTTCGTTGAGAACTTGGGGTTGTCCACAGCTTCTGTTGGTATGAAGCAAGGCTCTGGCCTCAACAAAAAGTTAAATTTTTTTTGAGGCTCTCTTTAAGCCTCGCCTCAGATTTTGGTGGAGCGCCCTCAACGCTTTTCACAACACTGCTTCCTCATAATGGCTACCTCAATTTGCTCCCGTATGTATCCTCTTAACAGAAGAATAACGTGGTGTATCAATTTATCTGTGTTAATGTGTTTTAAGTTAAACGGATTCTAGCGCAGTAACATATTCCCATTCTTAAGTACTTTCAATCTCAACAAGACCCAGATTGTGAAAATGTCTCAAAACAGTTTCCTATTTCCTCAGCAATCTTTATTTTCCAGGAAAAAACTATGTACATATGCACAGTAGCATACAAAAAGTTACCAAAACAAACTACAGCCGCCCTCAGCTGAGTCATGGTCATTATAAAAACATGGCAAAACTACACAAGATTTGATTGACATACAAAGGGAAAACCCTCCATTGATGACTTTATGCGATGTTAGCTTGTTTCATCCATACCCGCACCAGACCTCTGATCTATAACACTGCAACAAAAGAACCTGAAATGAGAGCATACCACATCCATCGAAACATCGGTGACAGTTGCATGAGCAAAGCCTACTAAAAACTTCATTTTCTCACAGTACAGCAGAAAAACTCAATGGTAGGTGCAATACCAGCTATCTATCCTAATGCATTTTTCAGCAATTCTACTTCACAAATGAGAAGCATTTGATAAATGCCATTGTCAATTTAATTTTCTCCAAAATTTCGTTAAAGGGAAAAAAGACTTTGACTATCCATTTCATGGAAAGCAGAACTAAAGATTTCTAAATACTATAAGAATAATGACAATTCAGTCTTCTTAGGAAACAAAAAGTAGGACATTGCAAAAATACTACCAATAACCCTGGTTTTATGAGTGGTAAATCACATACTCAAGAAGTTTAGAGGTTTCACATAGAATCTGATGGTACTTTAGGAGTTTAGTATCATCTAGGAGGAAACATAAACAATCTATTTTACATTAAAAATTGCACTCTTATTTTCTTAGAACAAACATTATGCATCAAATCCATACATCAATTGAAATTATCTTATAGGATTCATAAAAAAAGGAAAAAGAACAAGAAACATACCTAGGAGATGCAGATGCGGAAGCAGACATGCTGCTTACAGAGTCATTACTGTTGAACTGGACTGATATCAAGCCTGGCCTTCTTGCCATGGCAGGAACAGGCGAACCTTGAAATTTCACACCAGAGCTGCCTTGAGAGAAGACACCTATAAGATTTTAATTAAATAAAGGATAACAATTGTCAGGTTCAATATGACAACATGAGGCCCCAGTGACCCAAGGTCTTGAACAAGATGATAGAGTTGCATGACATAAGCAAGCGGATAATATCTTAAAGGTATCCTTTTCTAATTACTGTAAATGTATCACCTTTCCATTTTGTTCAACCTACCAGGGCAGAGTCAATACAAGTACAAACATAAAAAGTCAAATAATATAAAGTCCTCATACAAGGTGCATCATGGATTATAAAGAACAACCCGTTAAAAAAAAATTCCAGTTTGTATTGAAATTTTGTGCTTCATCTCATCAAAGGCATAGAGATTACTCAGCAAGTGCTTGTAACATGGGAAGAGAAAAGCATCACAGATGCAATAACAGAAAACAAAGGAGAATTAAACTACAAAGAGCTGGAAGTGGATGCTACATTATACATGTGGTACCAAATGTGGCAAACATCAAACAAGAAACACCCATAAAGTCCGCAAAAGTGCAAAACAATTCAGAGCAGTTCCTTGCAAACTCTTGGTTAGTTTTTTTTTTTCACGAACTTTTTTTCTAATAAAGCCAATTTTTTGTTAGTAACTTCTAAATGACATGGCTATATACTTATATTGAGGGTCTGAAGGTCTAAACACCAATACAACCATATATAAATTTAACCATATGCATGACCAGAGAAGGTTTTAAGTCAACTACTCGTCATCAGAACAATAAAAACGTGTGAAAATGGCCATGTCCCTGAAAATGGCAAAGAATACCCTAACTTAAAGATTTACACTTCAATTAAAAGCTCAGAAATATCTTAAATACCAACAAGCCTATAAATCATTTATTTTATGGACCACGATAGGATGGGGCGGGTAGCTACCTTGCAGAAGTATAACCAGGCAAAATAGAATTGTGATGATCACGGCCAAAAGACTACCATTTGAAGATGGTGCTTTGCTGGCTTTCATCTTCTTCAAAGCTTTCAACCTTTCTATCCTTGCCCGCCTCAGCATCGCAAGCTCTGTGATCTGATGGACTAACTTCTGATCTGCAGCATCCAGAAACAGTGGTTTAGGGGGCCGTGGTGGTTTTGGAGGCTTCTTACAGATTGGTTTCCTTGATTTTTCTCTTCCAGGCCTTTTCTCAGTACAGAGAGCCTTATCTTCCCCCAATTTTTTCATCGATGATAATTCTGGGTTTTCAACATGAACATCTGGAGCATGGGTTGCATCATTGCAAAAATTCACAGTATCCACTCCTCTTATAGATCCATCCATCCTCACAAAGCCGCTCCATACTCTTCCCAGTATTTTCTTTGGTTGTCCACCTGAAGAAGTAACTTTTGATTCTTCTTCAGCATTGTTGCCTGCACCACTCTCTAGATCCAGGATATGATGCATTTCAGACCTACATGTCTGGTCCATAACTAATCTGTTTGGTTTAGCAGATAACCAAAACGTTTCACCCCATACAGCATATACCAACTTTAAACTCAGTCTCGTAGTTTAAAGATTTTTCAGTCAGCACTTTGTCCACAGTTTGATAGAGTGTGCATCCGTAAGTTGCCAAGATCTGAACTTTAATAAAGAATCTCCAGCGATCAGAACTGCAACACCTGGCCCCTTCTAAGCATTTGTTTCCAAACGGTTACCAACAGTTTGAAGATAAATCCTTCTGGATGGAGCCCAAATCAAGAAGAATCATATGGATCTACAGGATCACAAGCAGGATAACCAGTAAATTAACTACCTCGACAATCTCACATAAGCGAGACTTACACACCATAATAGTCATAAAGAACCCAACATCATACATGTATGTACAAACTTCAGACTCCCTGGGAGTTCTCCCAACTAGAAGAACCTCAAACTTTCTCCAACTTTAGGCCTCCAAGTACAGACAGGTGATTTCCAATTAAACATGAAATATATCAGGCCAAAAAAATCTAATGCTAGGAAATCATCAACTGGGAAAACATATATTGGGGCATTCGATAGCCGGAATTCCAAAGTGGATGAATGTGATATACAATAATAATTACATATCAAGTCATATCAGAAACAAAACTCAACTCCCCCTCAAGCTTAAGCACGTCTTTGCCCAAAAGATAAGCAATGATAGAAGAGAAAATGGACTATTCTAGATAAACTCAACCTCCTCAGCCCCTCGATCATTCACATCCTGAAATCATGACAGAAATTTAAATCAACAAACCCTACAAGCACAAATCAGAAGAAGAACGAAAAATGAAAACACATAACAAACCAACTCCCAAGGATCTTCATGTCATCAGAGAAACAGAAAAATCAACAAGCATTTGAGTGGCAAAGTCTCTAGGATATCTTAAACAGCTTGTATTACAAAAGGAATAAGAAAAAGAACTAGATGGTCATGGATGAAGAAGAAAAATAAACAGACGGATTCATAACCGTGATGCCATTAACACGAAAATTCCTTCTTCAAACAAGCTGCCCGAGAAAATCAGTCGTTTTCGCAGGAATCGACGACAAACCAACTAATTGAACCAAAAAGAAACCCATCGAAACATAAACTCCATGCAGAATCATACAACAAAAATGAAAAATAAACCATAAATATGGATGGGGACAACCAACAACCCTAAAATCAATCCTATCCCAATAAACCAAACAAAAACTAACACCAAACAACCAGAAAACTATCCCAAGCAACAAACCCAAGACCTTAGATAATTACATCAAGTAACCTGCAGAAATCATCAGAATACAAAATCCTCAAAAATTCACCAAAAACACACAAAATGCAACCCCAAAACTCTAGAAAAAATCACAGACTAGGCGCATTACCTAAAACCAAGAAAACTGAAGATGGTAATTGCAGGAAATATTCAGAAAACGGGACGAGAAGAAGAAGATGATGAATATACCTCGCGGGCTCCAGAAACCCTAGAGAGAGAGAGAGTAGAGAGAGAGGCCGCCACTCCGAAACGTCGGTCTCGAGCGACTTAAATACGGCCTCCGTAAAAAAATAGTGAAAATAAAAAGAATAACTATTAAAAAAACAGAAAAGACACGAAATTTGTTTTAGCACAACGGGGATGAGGGATTAATTGCCTCATTTTTTAAAAATTTAAAGTTTTTAATTTTGTAATATTTTTAAAGTTTTAAACTTTTTTTTATTTAATATACAGATTATAAAGTGAATAAAGAGAATAAATTGCACCAGCTTTAACTTGAAATTACGAAAGTACTGCAGATCCTGTGTTCTGCTTTTTGTGGGGCGTCTTATTGTGGTCCTCATCATAATAACTTGAATAGTCTCACCCTCTTGCTAAAAAAGTGAAACTCAGCCTTTTGGGTCATGTTTGTCACCGACTTGAATTCTTAATTTTTAACCATTTTGAAAATAAAATATTATCATATACTGGTCATTTATTAACTTTGTAAATAAACTATACCAAATATATATGTATGATGGGATTTAATATTTGGTTGCTAGTTCTAAGCAAACAAAAGTGTGTACACCATAAGTGCTCTTAATGAGCACAGTAACCACAACTTTTCATGAAACTTTCACAGGAAACTGCTGAACTGAATCCTTTTCTTTGTGAAAAAGTGTCATGATGGTACAAATGGGTTCAGTTTTTCTCACCAGTCACCACCTACGAACAAACTGGGCTTGGTCGCGCCGGCTCAACCTGCCATACCTATGGTCATCTTGCCGGCGGCATAAAAAGAATTGAGGTACAAGCTTAACCTGACTCGATTGCAGAAAACACATTGTTTCAAAGCTAAAAGCAATAGTATTTGAACTTCAAACTTATTGCTTTGAGGCTGAACACTTGGACCTTTTCTATTATACTATATTATGTGATGTAAAATACATGAAAAATTATCAAAGCTTAAATTAAATCAAGATCAAAGCTTAGTTGATTAGACCTGAGTGGAGTTTAAGATTAAAGTACATTAACCAAACAAGCTTAAGCAACCTAAAGGCAGATGCATCATATGACAATTATCAGGATTTTCCTAGCAAGACAAACTCTCACAATAAATTAAATTATTGGGGACAATCATGAGATGATATCAGCCTATATAAGATGTAGAATCTTTGAGAAGATGCATAAAGTATGAAAAAAAAAATCATAAAAAATTTAAGAAACATACCGATATTGCCATAAAATGGGCAATATTTTTTATAATACCCAATATATTCCTTAAAAAATCACTATTTTTTCTTTTAAGATCCACCACTTCCTTTCAGAAATATCTCCCACATTTATGACTATGAACCAAATTCATGGTCACACTATCATTCTCTTGTTTTTAGGATATCCAAAGAAAACCCTTCAATCACATAATGCACATTGGCTGGCCTCCTGTTGGTAAAACCCTTGAGGTTTCCCCTGCCGACAGGGAAATACACCCAGATTTCACCTATTGGTTTCGAGCTTGTGACGCCCCATCAATTTGGTGACATTCAAAGGTCACTCCTACCACATGAGCTATCATTCTGATTAGAAGAAGAAGGGAGATAGAGAGAAATGAACAGGAGAAGTATAGACACCTGTATTGTAAAAAAAAAATAATATCAAACCAATGAGCTGAGCAAGAGACAAGAAATGACCCATTGAGTACAAAATTAAGAAATGAAGATAACCCTCCCACCGACGAAATTATTGTGAAAGTGGCACAAATGAAATGGTTTCCAATTATACACGGGCAACAATGTCATAGTGTTAAGATGGGGGCTGGGGATTGCATTTATGGGTGAATTTTTTTAAGAGTGTGTGTGTGTGTTGGTAGGGATGACAGTGGACCGGGAGACAACGGGGCGGAGCCCAGCCTTGCCCCGTTTGGACCGGGGATGAAGGGCATGAAATGGGGATGGAGGCGGGGATGAAGGTTAAAATCTATCCCCGTGCAGGGATGGAGGCGGGGATAGACTTATGCTTTTCCCCGTCCCGCCTCATCCTCCATCCCAATCCCCGCCTAGCCTCGCCCCCGTTTGAACTGGGGATGGAGGACATGAAACGAGGATGGAGGCAGGGGTGGAGGTTAAAATCCATCCCCGTGCCGGGATGGAAGTTAGGATTTTGAAACGGGGTGGGGGTGGAGACCTTGTCCCCCGCCCCGGTCCACTGCCATCCCTAGTTGCTGGTGTGTCGGTGAGGAGGGGGGGGGGGGGCTTGTGCTAATGCTCCTCTCGAGAATCCCTTCTCGCAAAGGGACAGCAGAAGTCCCCCTCAAGCATTCATTTGTGTGAAAACTAAGGCTTCCCCCAAAGCCAAGGTAATGAATGACCTTCCTAAGCAACTCCATGCTTTTTCAACTTAAACGACCCATTTACTGTTTAACACTTTTGCCTTTTGGCACCTGAAAATTTAGGTGTTTGATTTTTTCAGGAAAATTTTTCCAGGCCATAGTTGGCATGCTGGGTGACTTGGGTAAAAACCGTTTGAGGTCCAAATCGTGACTAGTTGTAATTCGATGAGTCAATTCAGAGAACTCGGACTATTCAAGATTATTTTTTATATTTTGAAAAATAAAATTCTTTTAAAAATACATTTAAACTTTTAAAAAAATTAAAAATATACAATTTGCTTGCACTTTTATTATTTCCTCACGAGCATGGGCTAAAATTTCAAAATGCATTGGCAGCAGATGAAATCCCATCCAACTTCTCATTTGCATTGGGTTTCATGCTTCTTTCTTTGAATAGCTTTTTGGTTTTTGGAAATAAACATTTAGGGCCTGTTTGGGATCGGTAGGTGGGATGGGCGTTTATGCATTTGATGAAGTGCACCTCTAGGAGGTGGTAAGCTGCCAAATCCATCCTTTAGTGTAAATGTAAAGGAGGAGGGGCCTCACTTCTCATCCCAAATGCATAAACGCCCATCCTATCGCCAAGACTCCAAACGGGACCACTATGGGCGTTTGACCAAGATTTTGCCCCCGGAACACCAAATGCATAAATGCCCATCCCAGTGCCGAGATTCTAAACAGGCCCTTAATGGCTTTGTGGTTTTCCGGAAGTTCAACAAAAGTCTAGTTTGGATTGGGTTGAGTACTTTAATTTTCAAAACAAAGTAACAAACTTAAAAACAAAACAATAAAGAGAAATGGGTCGAGGGAACCGGTTTGCGTGGAATCCTAGCCGAGTGGACTGGTTCAGACTGAGTCTCTACTGAGTTCAGGTTGAAAACTAGTAATACAAAAACCTTGACTCAGTTGGGTCTTGATTTGAACCGAGTCAGCCTGTTCAAACCATGAGAGTTTGCCAAATATGTTCTGGGTGACAACTTACATGGTGCATGATTTTTTTTTTTAGATGACACTTACATGGTGCCTGATTTTTTCAGGCAACAACTTAGGCAAGTGCGTCTACCAAGGCATCTAAATTTTTAGGCGACAAAAAGGTAAAACTGTGAAGAAAAAAAAACAATTATTTCAAGTAGTGAATTGGTCATATTTGACATATTTCTTTAGTCATGGCCAAAGCAAGGAATGGTGCCAAAAGTAAGGACCACTGTAATAATGTTTTATTTTCTTGACATGTATTTAAAAAAATATAGTCTTTTACTTTCTCTCATTAAGCCAATGAGTAACAAGAGGCTTGTCAATGACACAATTATTAGTGCTACGAAAAGGTGCTCATTTAATGTTTTATGATATGCATATTTTTAATAAAATGTCTTATTTTAAATATTTAATGATTGTTATACATTTATTAATTTTATTTTTTATCATAATAAAATTTAAATTATAATCCTCATTTATCTAGAAGCTGGTCATATGACTTCTAACTATGCTACAACAAAAGAATAACCTGAATGGGTCAAAGCTATGACATCAGAATTAAAAGCCTTAGAAAAAATAAATACCTACACCATTCAAGATATTCTATTAGACAAAAAGCCTATAGGTTGTCGATGAGTTTACAAAGTTAAAACCAAGAGTGATGATATTCTTGAAAGGTTTAAAGTTTGATTAGCTGTCAAAGGCTATTCTCAAGAATATAGAATAGACTATGAAGAGACTTTTGCTCTAGTCGCTAGAATGACCACAGTAAAGATCCTAATAGCCCTTGTCTCTGTAAAGAAATGACATATATACCAATTGAATATCAAAATTGCATTTTTAAATGAAAGCCTAGCTGAATAAGTATACATGGACCCACCACCTGGCATCAATATTCCTAAAAGAAAAACTCTTCGTTTAAATAAGGTTTTGTATGGACTTAAGCAAGCTATAAAAGCTTGGTATGATAAGTTTAGTCAAGTTATGTTTGATTTTGGTTTTCAATCTTGTCTTACTAACACATCTTTGTTCGTTAAGTATTCTGATACAGGTATCATTATTCTTCTCCTCTATATAGACAACATGATCATCATTAAAAGTGATAAACAGAGAATTGATAATATTAAAAAGTTTATCAAAATACACTTTGAAATGAGTGACTTGGTTTTCTAAAATTCTTTCTTGGAATAAAAGTTGTTTATTCTCTTAGAGGCTATTTACTAACTCAATATAAATTTGTTTTAGATATTGTTGATAGGTCTGGTATCTTAGATGGAAGACAGGTTGACACTCCCAAAGTTGTAAATATTAAAATGAAGATTGATGATGGAGAACGGCTTGAAAATCCAACACTTTTAAACAACTTGTCGGGGCACCATCTTATCGCTCTATTACAAGACCTGACATTGCGCATGTTGTTCACACAACAAGCTAATTTCAATATGCTCCTACCACTGTCCATATGTGAGTTGTTTTACGCATTATTAGATATACTAAAACTTTTATTTTTCAAGAACTTTTTTTGTTTGCTTCTTCTTCCTTAGATTTAACTGCTTATACTAATGCAGATTGAGGAGGTGATCCCAATTATCAACACTCAACTACTAGTTTATGTGTATTTTTAGGAGAATCAATGGTCTCTTGGAGGTGCAAGAAACAACAAAAGGTTTCTCTTTTGTCAATTGAAGTCGAGTATAGAGCCATGGCTACAACCACTATGAAAGTAGTCTGGCTAAGGCGATTGCTTCAAGACACGAGTGTTATGAGTACAGGAGCATCACGGTTGTGCTGCGACAACAAAAGTCTTATTTATATTGTCAGCAACCAGACATTCCATGAACGAATCAAGAATATCGAGATGGATTGTCACTACGTACAAGAGAAATTTTTACACGACACCATTGATCTTTCATATGTCTCCTTAGAATATTAACTGGCAGATTTTTTTTACCAAACCTCTGGTTACTCCTCGCTTTCACTTTCTCTTAGACAAACTTTCGGTTATTCAACTGTAAGTTTGATGGAGAGTGCTAAATAATATGTCGTCTAACTAGGAATTATTTATTTCCTTTTAGTTTAGTTCATTTCTTTTTAGTTTAGTTAGAATAGGATTTTTTCTTTTTTACATTTTGTCTTTTTAACTAGTCAACTTTAACTAAGTCAAAAAGTGAAAGAGTCGTTGGGAGCCCAAAAACTCTCCATTTTCCCTCTCTCAAATGTATTATAAATAAGGGGTTTCCCCCCTTTTACATGAAAGGATTTCAAGGGTGTTTTACCCTCTCAATACATATATTTTTTCTTACTCTTTTGTATACCCTTTTTCAGGTATTGTTGCATGAACCCTTGTGGTTCTTGTGAGTGATTATCTTTGGTATTTTGGTTGAAGCTATTTGAAGCTTCGTTTGGTGATAATTAAAGAATTCATCTTCTTACATGCTATCAAAGCTCGATAGTGATCAAACTATTCTTTTTGGTGCATCAGAAAGCGTGCTATTTAAAGTTTAGAAGAGAGGTGATGTTTTTTTCAAGTGTATGTAAAATTGTGATCGTGCAAAAGCTTGGAGGAGCACTCATACTCACTATCTGTGGTGAAGTATATATTCTCTCTTCTCTTCTTCTCCTCTACTCTTCTTTTATTTCCTTTGTTATTTCTTTATCCAAACCTTATAAAATGGATGACAATGATAATGTCACCATTAAACTCAACGATTCAAACTTTGTTACATGGGTTTCAATTATGAAGCACCTTATATGGGGAAAAGGGTTGTGAGGACTAGTTGATGAAACTGATTTTGAACCTAAACTAATTCTTACAAAGGTAAAAGGAGAGAAAGAAATACCTCTCACAGAGATTGAGAAAACCGAAGTCATTACCACTTACAAAAAAAAAAGTGAAAAGAATGGAGAATGGGACATGCCAAGATTATGTCTTGACTCATAAGTAGTGTTGACATAAAAAAATGATCAAGTCTTGCAAAATTTAAACATGCTAATGATGCTTGTGACTATCTTAAGAGAATGCATTCTCTTAAAGACATAATATATCACACGCAAGAAAGCAGTAAATATGCATTGAATCAATGCACATGCTTGAATAACTTATTAAGTTATTATCATAGTTTTTTTTTTGTATGCATGTCTCTATTAAATGCACATAATTTTAATTCTACTTTCATTAAAACCCGCGAATACTTAAAATAGTCACAATAAATTCTCGAGTTCAAGTTAGGTTCTTAGTTATAGCTTAACACACAATTTGTATTTTATTACTAAGTTTCACACTTGGCCCTCCACCGATATCAAGAATCAACATCATCCATTGCAACATTAGAAATCAACATTTAATGTCAGGATACTAGAGAAATAAACATCCACTAATGTCACTTTCTTGATATACCAATAACAATAGTTGTGTCTACATACCATCCCCAGGAAAAGTGGCAGAATCTCTCTAAAATCATGTCTGGGAGGTGAACCACCTAGTTGGGTTCCGGGGCACAAATGCACACAAAGTTTTAATATTCTCACAGTTTTTCAAAACCACAGTACAGGATTCCTACATTAAAGAAGGGATATCCAGGAAAAACATTAATTGCACTATTTTCTCTTTTTATCAAAAGAATAATTTATTTCATAATACTTATTTTGCAAATCAACATGCAAAACACAACAACATCCGTTTCGTAATTCAGCATGCGAAACTCATCACGGGCCCTCAACCCGTTACAACATGAAATAATGTAATTAATTCAAAATAATATCAAATTGATTTTTGTGATGCATAAAAACTAAACATGAAGTAACACCTGCTCGAGGCCCACACAACTTACAGTTGTTCACTTTTGACCACTGATGCATCTGATGCAAAAACCACAAAAACCATAATGAGCATGCCACTTGTGCTATCCTTCAATATGCTCTCAATGCACATTCATACACACTAAATAAGAATGTACACAAATAACAAATTTTGCATGTATATGATCACATGATTGCAAAAATACAACTTTCTTTTTATGATTCATTTCATGCTCGATATCCAAACATTCATGCGATCATGCAAGTGCAACAGTAAAAACCCAAACTTCAGGATTTACATCTTCATTTCATGCATATGTATTTAAACACTACTTTATATGTCAAAATCATTGCATAACATAAATTCTTTTTGCCATTTTTGGCAAGCTCGGGGTACAACACGTACCCACAGAATCTAAACCATTGTTGCCCACACACTAGACAACATTGATAGGCACATGAATACATTCCAATGCTCCTAGAAAAACATACATAACAGTTGAGTAATGAATATGCAAAAATTTGAACATGTACAATCATGAAATTCTGCATAAAACACATGCACAAGTCTATACATTTACATGCATAACAACTAAACTTTTAGCATATGTAAATCTAAAAATATCATGAGTATTTTACATATGAGAACCTGGGCATAACCATTACATTTGACATATATAATTTTGCACATAATCGTGAGCATTTACAATTAGTATGCACAAGTAAATGTGAACATACTTGAACAATTAAATCTGGACACACATAACATGTGAATCTTCTAGACATTTAGCATACATGTTTATGATACTTTTGAAGTTTGTCCCGTACCTCTTTATATATACATTTTTTTATGATTCAACCCAAGATTTTCTTTTCCAAAGTCTGTCTCTGATTCTAAATCTGTCTAGAAATATTCTATTTCTTATGTATTATTTATTCTTCTCTTGATTATGTTTAAGTTCTGCCCATAAATTTGGAATCTGCCCAAATTTTTTTGTTTTATGGTTCTGTATTTCTAACAGATTTTTTTTAATGGTGCTTGTTGTTGCCGAGCTGACAATCGGCTAAGCATTACCAGTCTAAAAATCTGCACAGCAGACTGTCGTCTAGGCCCTCTTTCAATATTGTTAAACCACCCCAACCAACAGTTGACTGGAATCCCATATTTGAAACTGCCTAGCCAAACTGCGGGTCGGCTGGGTTTTATCATGTAATGACAATGCCCAGCTGACCTACAGTTGGTTGGGGCTTTACCAGCATGGCAATGCCCAGACAATCTGCGGTCGACTGGGGCTTTATATGCTAAAAAAAACACTGCCCAACCTACTTACAGTAGGCTGGGGTTTTTCTACAAAACATTTTTGGCCAGCCAACACAGTCGGTTGGGTTCTTTAACAGACCATAACCCAGCCCAAAAAAAACCCTCCTTTTTTTTTGGTAGGAACTCAGCCCAGCCTAACCAGTCGGCTGGAACTGAACCGTACACAGTTCTGTTCAACTTTCATTGAGTTTTTTTTAAAAAAAAAGTGTTTCAGAACATCTTTGGGTTTTTAAAATCTATTCAAGAATGGTTCGGCCTGACAGGCCTGCTTAACCCTTGATCTAACCTAGCCTGACATGGGTCTGGGTTAGCCCTGGCAGATCACCAACCATATATATATATATATATATATATATATAGGATGTTGCAGCAGTCTCGGTTTGGACCGATCTAGCTCAAACCGCTACTGCATCCCACCTTAACCAAGTATCATATAGACATTACCTTTTTTTTGTTTCTTTTGATTTATATTCATTCATTTTTAAGTATTAAACTGCCTCTTCTGATCTGTCCAAATATGTCCACCATTGCAGTGGACATATTTGTCCAGATCAAACAACATACACGATGACAGATTTGTCCATATATATATATATATATATATATATATAAATAAATAAATAATCTACGCAATAATGTATAAATCTGAACTAAACTATGCCTTTTAATACGGAAACAGATTCAAATTCTGAAATAAAAAATCATCATGAATATATTATTTTTTCCTCGATTTGAACACAAAAAATTGAACCAGATTCATGGTTCCCGTCAAAAATATTACCTAAATCAGATTTATAGTCTTTTTTTCTATTTGAATCAAAAGAACAAACTTGTACCTTGTTTTGAAGTTTGAAAAAGACTGGAAAAAGCTTTGAAAAATAAGAAAAGAGGATGAATCCACCTTCTTCTTTTCCTTCTCTCTCTCTCTCCATTTTCTCTCTCTCTCTCTCTTTTTCTTTCTTTCTTTGTCTTTCTTTCTTTTTTGAGCTTATATAATGAGTATAGGGGGTGACATCCCCCCCCCCCTTCTTTTTCCAGCATCTTTTAAAGAGGGGCTAGAGAGAGGACTTCCCATATAGGAGTCCTTCTCCACCCTTCTTTCCAGTTTTCTAAAACTCTAACTTTTCTAAATCCTTTCCTTTTTACTTACCTCTTTTGATTTTCTTACTTTTTATTTACATTACTTACTTTCTTTTTATTTCATGGTAGCTATGGATTCCTCTAGAAACCCTAGCTACCCTTATCTAATAAATTTTTAGAATTTCTTAATTTTTATAATAAAATAATTAATTAATAATTACCCAAAAAATTTAAAAGGTATCTTATCATTCTGGGAGTCTTTTTAACATTAAATTTCTTCAAATCGGACCTGTAATTTTAAATTTAAAGTTGTATTTTCCTTTGATTAAGATTTTGGATATGGATTCAGATCTAAGATCCAAATCCATATAGATCCTAAGTTGGATTGGATCCTAATTAATATGGGTCTTGGATTGAGTACAAATCCATATTAATTTGGATGATATGAATCGGATCTGGTCCAATCCAGTCCATACCCGGTCTCATCGAGACAAACCTTTTTTTAAAAAATGCAATTTTTGGGCCAACCATAACCCAAATTCAGAAAAGTAACATACTGTTAAACTCAAAACTTCAAGGCGCATCTAATAGTATATAATTCAAATTTTGCCTCCAAAATTCACCTGCATTTAACCCGAATTTCGCTTACTTTTAAAGGTTGAAAATAAAACTTTTTATCACCTTTTAATTAGCTCATTTTAGTCTTGTCAATGAAACCTAGGCCATGCTCAGACTCAATTATTACATCCTAACTTCAAGGGTTCTTCCTATATTTCTATAACACTCAACCAAATTTCCATATTTTCTTAATTTAACTAAGTATGAAAATACATGATATTATAGAGAGGATAAGAACCCACCTACACTCTTCCTAGACCCGGGCCTTATAACTCTAGAGTCAACTTGTATGAGATTATTGTAATGAAACATAAACACAGATACACCCACAATGCTACTAAGAGCATACAAGTGCACATGCACAATGCCACAAAGGCAATACACTAGCCACTAATGGACAAATACAAGGGCACACTCACAATAGCATACAAGAGAGCACAAAATATAAAAAATAATATTTTATTCACACTTAAAATGCTTAAGTCGAGCATACAAAATACATGGGAGAGACCCCATATAAATAAAAGAGGGAGCAAAAGGGTAAATAAATAATTAAATAATACAAAAATTCCCCTAATGGGCATGACCTATTAAAGAGAGAGAAAAATACATAAAAATCTAAATATATATATATATATATTAATATATATTAATATATATATATATATATACATATACATATATACATATATACATATATAACAACTATACAAGTTAACACTCCCCCTCAAACTTACGGTGTGATAACCAAAAGTTTGTTAAGAAGAGAAATCAAACAAGTTTAAGGTAAGGCCTTAGTGAAAAAATCTGCCAGCTAAGCTAATACTTAGGAAGTCACATAGGGTAACTCAATTGTTCATCTCAAATGCTCTTCTCTAACATAGTGGCAGCCCATCTATATATGCTTTGTTCATGGAATGTGTGGTTGCTGACAATGTAGATAACACTTTTATTGTCGTAACAAATCTTTGAAGGATTGGAGATGACAACTCTCATATCTTTGAGAAGGCTTACCAACCAAATAATCCCCATAGTTGTTGCTATTAGACAATATTCAAGTTTTGTTGAAGATAATGAAACCTTTTGTTGCCTCTTGTACCTCTAAGATATTAAAGAGTATCATAAAAAATACACAAAATCCAGTAGTTAAGACTTTATCATTAAGATTGCGGATTTCTTCACCAAAGCTCTTCTTCTACTATTTTTTTTTATCTTCTTAGCAAACTTTTAGTGATCTCACTGTAAGTTTGAGAGGGAGTGTTAAAATATAGTGTATATATTTGTATACATAACTGATATAAGTATATTTGTATAATATACATATATTAAAGGTATTTTGTTCATTTAATATAATATAATATAGTACAATCCAATAGAGGCTGTTAAGTCTTTTTTATTTTTTTATGTCAGTCAAACATGACTTTGGAGTGCTCGTCCAACTAGTCGTTGGACTGCCTCCAACGGGACTGCCTACCTCTCATTATATGTGAGGCTCAATAAATTGAGCCTCACTACTCAATGTAATACAAGTTTTTCTAAGCTTATTAGCTATTGTATAAAATTTATTTTTTACATTGTGCTTGTGTTCAATTTGTGCCATTGTGCTCTTGTGGAATTGGTGTTTTTGTATCTCTTTTATGAGATTGTTATATGTCCATTAGAGACCATATTGTATTTGTGCACTTGTGTAGCCCTTTATTGGCATTGTGATTGTGCACATCTTGTATGATTACACATTCTTGCATAATGTTCTATTTTGTCCTTCTCTATGACTAGAACGAGTCATGTTGAATCTTTTATTTATTATGCTTCTCACGTGGTTTAGCACTATATTGCAGATATATGATGTTGTGAGGTACAAAATACAACGCATGAAGAAAAAACAAAAAGATGAACTGGACAACAAAAACACAATCCAAGAATACATTTGTCCCAATTGTAAGCGAAGGTGGTATTACGAGCTGAATTGTTTTATTTTCAGTAACTTCGTTATTTTCTTGATTTAGCAACTTCTCGACTTCTGATGACGAGAACATTGGCTTGTCCAGGTATTCTGCTTTGGATGCACTGCGATTAGTAAGCCCAAATGATGAATACTTTCACGGTGAAAATTGCAATGGCAAACTTGTTGCTGAAAATGATATGCTTGTAGCTGAGGAAATGGGAGGTGGTGATGACAATGCAAGGCGCTGCCTACGAGAAAAAGTTAAGGATATGCTCCAAAAGATTGAGGTCTGATAGTAAAAACTTGTCTTTTTATGTGTTTCAGCTTTAAGTATTTATATTACAAATGTTTGTCTTCTATGAAAAAAATATTATTCCCTTTGCAAGATTTCCTCCTACAAGTTTTAGTTTGAATCTTTTCTGCTGCTGCTTTAATTACTTTGAGATACCCATTGAAGATATTTTATTAAAATCATTATTAAGTAGGGCATATTGACTAGGGGGGGCATATTCTTTTAGTTAATTGTGCATCATGAAGTCTTTCACCGTGCTCTTGGTAATTTGATCAGGACTGATCCATTAACCGTCGGTTATATCTCCAGAATCCTGAATAAGTAGATTCTTTCTAGAAAAAAAAAACTTGAGTGGGTATTCATTTATTTTGGCATATTGTCTTGGTGATAGTTTGCAAAAGATGGGCATGGCCTAATGGATGTCAGGTTGTGTCAAGCTTGGGTTACCAAACCACTAGCAGTGGGGCTGGCCTGTCTTTTAATTTGCTCTCAAACTCTTACAAGTGGATGGAGAGGATAAGAACCCACCTATACTCTTCCTGGACCCGGGCCTTATAACTCTAGAGTCAACTTGTATGAGATTATTGTAATGAAACACAAACACGGATACACTCACAATGCTACTAAGAGCATAGAAGTGCACATGCACAATGCCATAAAGGCAATACACTAGCCACTAATGGGTAAATACAAGGCCACTAGGGCACACTCACAATAGCATACATGAGAGCACAAGATATAAAAAATAATATTTTATTTACACTTAAAATGCTTAAGCCCAGCATACAAAATACATGGGAGAGACCCCATATAAATAAAGAAGGGAGCAAGAGGGCAAATAAATAAATAATACAAAAATTCCCCTAATGGTCATGACTTATTACAAAGAAAAAGAAGAATACATAAAAATCTAAAGGATATATATATATATATATATATATATATATATATATATATATATATATATATATATATATATATATATATTCACATATATATAACAACTATACAAGTTAATACTCCCCCTCAAACTTACAGTGTGATAACTGAAAGTTTGCTAAGAAGAGAAATTAAACAAGTTTAAGGTAAGGCCTTAGTGAAAAATCTGTAGGGTAACTCAATTGTTCATCTCAAATGCTCTTCTCTAATATAGTGACAGTCCATCTATATATGCTTTGTTCGTTCATGAAAGGTGTGGTTGCTAACAATGTAGATAACACTTTTGTTGTCGCAACAAATCTTTGAAGGATTGGAGATTGACAACTCTCATATCTTTGAGAAAGCTTATCAGCCTCATAGTTGTTGTCATTACACAATATTCAGCTTCTATTAAAGATAATGAGACCTTTTGTTGCTTATTGCACCTCCAAGATATTAAAGAGTCCCATAAAAAACACACAAAATCTAGTAATTAAGACACTATCATTAAGATTTACTCTCCAATTTGCATTAGTATAAACAAACAATTCTGAGGAAGAAGAGAGGGATAAGAAAACCCTTTAGTTATAAAATTATATATATATATATATATATATATATATATATGATTATCTTCAAAACTACCCTCATATTCACCATTGTTGGTGCATGCTGAAACCGACTTGCTAAATAAACAATATGAGCTATGTTTGGCCTCGTAATAGACAAGTTAGAGATTCGATCAATTATCAATATGGTGTTGGATCTTTGAGAAAAACTCCATCTTTCAACCTCAATTTTGCATTGACAACTTCTGGTGTTAACTTTCTTGCCATATGAAATCCCTGATTTAGCAATAATATTTGCAACCAACTTCAATTGAGATAAAATATAGTCTCTGAGTGGGTAAGCCACCTCTTTACCTAAAAAATATCTCAAAAAACCAAGGTCAGACATATCAAAATGATTTTTAAGAGTAATTTTTTATTTCTTCTACTTTTTGTCACTTTCAGTAATAATCATATCATCCATGTACAATAAAAAAATAAAAAATATCAAAACATATATCTTTGACAAAAAGAGTAGTGTCAGTATAACAAGATTTATAACCTAAATTCAACTTAACATTGTTGGATCTATCGTACCAAGCTTTAGTAGCATATAGAATTTTCTCAATTAAACTTTTCCCTTCACAATCTTAAGACTGTGAGGAGAACTCATGTATACTTCTTCATTTAGGTCATCATTTTAAAATGCATTCTTAACATATAATTGGTAGACAAATCATTTCCTAATAGATGTCAAAGGCAATAAGTCTTTACACTAGTCATACATGCTACAATGCTACGTTTGCAAACATTTTCTTATAGTCAACAATATCATACTCTTGAAAGTAACCCTTAGCAACTAATCTAGTTGTATATCTTTTTAAATATCCATCTCTTTTAGTTTTAACCTTAAAGACCCATCAATATTCTACGATCGCCTTTCCTATAGGTAATTTTTTAATCTCCTAAGTTTTGGCCTTTTCTAGTGCTTCAAGTTCTACGTTCATGGCATCTACCCATTCAGAAAAGTCTTTGGTTTCATACTAAGATGAGGGTTCACGAAAAAAATGAATGAACATAAAACAAACTCTATACTTTGGTGCGATGGACTCAAAAGACAAATCTACTAGGAGGCCTAGAAAATTGACTGAATCTCTTAACATTTGGTTCTTCTAGAGTTTGGTTTTGAGTAAATCTATCAAGTGCACATGGAGGATTTTTAACGGTTCAAGAATATTGTTGAATAGGCACATCATTATTCAAGGAATCACTAGAGTTATCAATATGCTCAATCTTATCATTAACATGCTTAATCTCTAAGTCACAATCAATATGATAATTATCATTTTTGTGCAATAAATCAAACAAGAAGGAATTCTTTCCTTAGGCTTATCCATATTAAAATTATTTTCACCTTCAAAGAAAGGCACATTTTTTTGAACATATAATTTATTATTTTTTAAAATCATAGCTTCAACATCTTTTTTTATTTTCCACATATCCAATAAACACATTCGATAGCCTTAGGAGAGAGATTATCTTTTCCTTCAAGAAGAATAAAATATTTGCATAAAAACTCTTAATCTACTTAAAATCAAGAGCGATTTTATAAAGTTTTTTCAATTGAAAAAATGTTTTGCAAATAAGATGCTCATTATCAGACCATTACTTATTCACAAACTCTATGTAGGCCTAATAGTTCTCATTTCCCATCTCATGGAAAACCCTTTTCACTCTATAAGATATACCGCAGTAATTACACTTTCAACCCAAAAATTCTTTACAAAACTTTTAGAAATAAGTAAGGTTCTTGTGGTTTCAATGATATGTAGATGTTTTCTCCTCGACCAAATCATTTTATTGTAGAGTTTTTTGAAAAGATCTTTGATGGGTAATTCTATGTTCTTTCAATAATTTTAAAATCACTAGATAAATATTCTTCTTTCGAGTTTGATAAAAAAATAACAATGTTAGTTTCAAATTAATTTTTAACAAACTTATAAAATTCCTTCAAAGAAGAAAACACTTCAAATTTAAGCATAAGGAAGTAGATCTAAGTACACCAAATATAATCATCAATAAATTCTACATAATAAGAAAAGCTTTATTTCGATATAATGAGAATGGGTCCTCATACATCCGAGTGCACTAATTCAAAGGGAATAGATTTCATTTTTGCAAATGTGTAATCCTTACATATAAATTCTTTTTCATTACAAGATTCTTTCATAAATAAAAAAGACATAATTTCAAAATATTTTGATGCCCTAAACTTTTATGCTACAACAAAATAATTTTTTTCTTTACAAAATTACAAAAAGATTCTTTAAGAAGATAAAAAAATCCATGTAGTAGAGATCTTCTCTCTTATGGTTTTCCTCAATTAGCTTCTCTGATTAGCAATCATGCACCCAACATTTTTTAGATAAAAAAGAGACCTCATACCATTATCAGAGATTTGAGAAATGAAAAAAAAATGAAGTTCGAGAATAACCAACTTTTGGAACATGAAATTTATTTGAAATATCTTTAAAAAATCCAATACTCTTTATTTTAAAAAAAAGTATTATAACAACCTCAACTCATACCCAAAAAAAGTGGCACATTTTTTTTAAGTGTGAAAACATTCCCAAACACACGGGGGCCTTTACAGTTATAACACATCAATAACCACAAGGGATCTTATACCCATCTTCCAAACCAACTTTATTAATTGAATCCAAATAATCTGAAAACATGTGCAAAAGAATGTAAACAAAGCAAAAGTGTAGAGCCACGTTGTCCAAAGAAAAGTCTGCCAAGTAGTCGTGTGACCATCGTAGCTCCTCGCAAAGCAAGTCACCTCACTGAGTCTCTAAGGCTGCGAAAAATAAAAAAGTAGGGGCGTCAGAATCTAAATAATTTTGTGTACGAATCCCTCTAATAAAATAAATAAGTAAAAGAAAATAAATAAGATTCATATAATATTTCAAAAGGATGCAATTATGACAACTTCATAACTCAATTAACTATTCATGCAATATAGAATAATTACTAAGCATGAGGGAATAATTTAATAAACAACAAAGATCACAAATTAAGCAATAAAATATTTAACATGCAATAGAAAATAAATATCATGCATTCATCAATATATAACAATTAAGGAAAAATATAACAATTAAAAAAACAAGTAAATACGTATGATTTAATGCATAACAGGAATAAGCATAATTTCTATGCACATGCAAGAATAAATTATTATTTTTTATCAAAGTTTTCTTTTTATATGCATATCCCTATTAAATGCACACAATTTAAGTTTCTCTTTTTATTACCGTTGTCTATAGATACTCTAAATGAGTAAAATGTTTCGATGTCAAGTTAGGTCTTCAGGGTAACTTAGCACATAAGTAGTATTTTATTACTGGGTTCGAAACTTAGCCCTCGACCAAAACGGCCTTCGGAATATTAGGCGTTCAAATCTAATGCCGGAACACCAGGGACATTCAAATCTACAAGTGTCATTTTTTTGGTATACCAAAACAATAGTTGTATCTACACACCACCCTCAGGTAAAGTGGCGACTCTCCCTAAAACTTGAAAGTGCAGTAGGATCGAGGCAACGAGCACTAGAGGGGGGGTGAATAGTGATTTTAAAAATTGTCTGCGGAATATTGACGGATTTTGCAATTTGAAAAGCAAACACACAAAGAACACGAAATTTATCCTGGTTCGGTCTTTCCTGACCTACATCCAGTCCCCAAGCAAAAACCCGCTTGAGATTTCCACTATCAACCTTGTGTAACTACAAGATCATACAGACCAAATCCAGACTCACTTCCAGTAACACACCTACTGAAAGCAAACAACTCCTTTAAACCAAGGAGTCCTTTCTTTTACAGAAAATTGAAATAAGTAACAACTTACAAAACAACCTATGAGCCCTTCTTTTGAATGCAAATGAGATGCAATTAGCTTTTGAGGTTGTTGAAATACTCTACTCACGAATTCACTATCTCTCAAAAGAATTTGAGTGAAAAACTAAAGTGAAAAATATCACGTGAGTGAGAAAATGAATATGAGTGAAAAGCAAATAGTAATTAATTCAAATTGATTGAATTAAAGTTATTTTGAGTGTAAAATGCACTCATATTTATAGTTGAAAGTTTCCATACGTTGAGGGTATGAAAGGGTGTCAAAACAGTCCATTTTGAATAATCAAAACGTTGGAAAAATGAAAAGACACGTCTTTTTGAAGTTTCAGGAAAAACAACAAAATTAATTGATTGGAACAGTAGTTAGTCGACTAATAGTTAGTTATTAGTAGACTGACAGTTATTGTCGATCGACTGATCTGTTTATCGAGCCATTTGAAAATCTGAACTTTTGAAACTTAGTCGACTAGAGATAAAATTAGTCGACTGATAATATCATCAGTAGACTGAAAAACCTTTCAGTCGACTGCTGCTAAAATCTTCTGAAAAACATACATTCTGTCCGGTCGACTGATAAAAGCATTAGTCGACTGTTGCTAAATTTCTGAAAACACATGTTCTGTCCAGTCGACTGATAAAGTCATTAGTCGACTGCTGCTAAATTTTCCAGAAAATAGACATTCTGTTCAGTCGACTGATAAAATCTTCGGTCGACTAATTTGAGAAAAATGACTTTTTAGAAAATATGGCACGAAAGGATTAGTCGACTGGTGAGTCTATTGGTCGACTAATAAACACAAAAATTTAATAAAAGAGTTTTCTAAAAAGATTTTCATGAAGGGTTCTTTTAGAAAAGTTTTTCTAACGACTTTTTAGGTAAAATGCAACCTAAATATGCACTCTAAGTAAGGCTCTTACAAGAATCTAAGACTTTAAATAAATTTAACATTTACACACTAGTCTTCAAAGATTCTTCATCGAATTCTTCATTGTCTTCATTGTCTTAGCTGAAATGCAGTTGATTTCACTTGCTCATCATCAAAACTATGTACTTGAAGTATCATATACGGCTTCATTGTCGTAACAATCTCCCCCTTTTTGATGATGACAAACTTAATCAAAGATGAAGCATTTAGATGCATAGATGGAGATTTTACTCCCCTTATCAATATGCTGCAAAACATTAAAAGTTAGTACATTCAAAGCACATATATCACATATTGATTGGTTTGCATTTCCATCATTACTTCATGCATTTTTAAATCTTTTTCATAAATGAAATTTTCATTGTTTAATGAAATTTTCAGTGTTTCACATGATGTAATTTCCATGTCATAATGCAATATGCAATTTCTATCTTTTTCTCTTAATTTCACATTTCTCATGCTAAATGCTATCTTTTTCTCCCCCTTTGTCATAATCAAAAGGAGTAAGGGCAGAAATAGCATAAGCGAAATGTAAAGACAAGTTTAAAATATTACAACCCATAAAGTATCAAACTTTAGTAAAGACAGAACATAAAGATCAGAGAAGTGAGTTGAGCAAGTCCTTGATTGCAGTCACATCTTTCTGAATCGAAGAAAGTTGTTGAGTTACATCTTCACGAAAAGTGCGTTGATGCAGCTCCAAAGCTTTCAGTCGCTGCAAAACTTCATCATTGTCTTGACTTGTAGAAAAAATCTTTCTTTTTGCTTGAGATGAAGGTGTCGCAGAAGATGGTGAGGGTTCAAAAATTGATGGTTCAGTTTGATCAACATTTAAAGGAGGCAGATATTTGATTTTCATCCTTTTAAAAATAGTTTGATCAAAGAACTCCTTTTGCTCAATATATTTTTCATTAGTTAAGGGAACTTTGAAATGTCTGAAAATACGAGTTAGAAGACATCCATAAGGAAGAAATGGTTTTTGTTTCCACAAATTTGTAAAATACACATTGGCCCAATTTACAGAATTATTTCCAAATAAAACATAAAGAGCCGTAGAAAGATCTGTGGAATAATATTCAAAAGAACCAATTTTAGGTAGAACATTGTGAGCAAGGATTCGTCCAGCAATGCGTGCACGAGTTTGAAGATTAGTATTTTTGAAAGGAGGGCAATGAGGTGCACCGGGAAGAAGAATTTGTTCAAAAATTCTCTCATCATTCAGTTCAACAGTATTGAAAAGAGTGTCTGAAGATGAAATTTCTAGGATTTCTCCAAGTAGTTTAGAATCAAACTCGATTTCAACATCACGAACAAGAAAGAAAAGAACTTCAGTTTCTTGATCAAAATGTAAATTTGTATAAAACAAGTGAATCAGAAAAGGATAATGAAGGGTGTCTGCACAGGCATCAAAAAGATGTAAAATTCCTGGAAATAATTCTCTTATTTTGTAACGAGAAAACAGGCGAAACAATACATTTCGGCCTGGTAAAATAGGTAGTGCAGAAATTGATCCAAATGTATCATATAAAAGAAGATTTTGGAGTAATCTGAGAGAAAATCCATGTCTTGAAGAAGGTGTAGGAGGAGGAGAACCTAAACCTTTTGCAGATGCAGTCTTTGAACGAGGCATGGTTAAAAAAAGACAGATTCACCTCAAAAATTAGTTGCAGAGAATGATGTTGACTTCCAAATGGCGTTCAGCCGAAGGAAGATGTTGTCATACGTCGTGCAACAGAAATAGAGGAGGATACGGTGGCTGACGACGGGTGAGAAGGCTGCCACAAGGGGATTCTGGCAATGGCTGGAAATACACCGTCATGGCAAGAGGATTCTGGCGAGATCTGAAGATGCGTCAGTTACTGCAAGAGGATTCCGGCGTTTCCCTGTCACGACCAGAAAATTCCGGCAAGAAGAGGTTTGAACGACACTCTGAGGGTTTTTCGGAAGAGAGAGAGAGGAGAGAGAGAGGGTTTCGTTTTAAGGGTTTCGCTCCTTTTAAAAAAAAACAAAAAGGTACAAAAATGAAACGATGCCAAAAAAATGGGTGTTAAAAAATCCAAGGGGTATCGGGTCCCTTCAGTTAAAATTAAAAAAAAAAATTAGTCGACTAAAATTTTATCGGTCGACTAAAAATGTGCGACTCATTCTAAAAAAAATTTAAAGCATCAGTCGACTAGAAATTTATCGGTTGACTAATATGGTGCGATTCATTCAAAAATTTTTAAAGCATCAGTCGACTAAATTTTTATCGGTCGACTAATAATGTGCGATTTTGAGATTTTGTTCAAAAATCAGTATTTTTATAAATCCAAAAATGAGCAAATGCCTAGTTCTCTCCTAATTCTTATAAAATCTTCATTTTTAAGTGGTTTAGTGAAAATATCGGCATGTTGTTCTTTAGTGGAAATAAAATTTAACGAAATATCTCTTTTTAACACATGATCTGTTAAGAAATGATGTCTAACTTCAATATGCTTAGATCTTGAGTGCTGAACATGATTTTTCGAAAGATTTATAGCACTAGTGTTATCACAATAAATGATCTTTCTTATATGGTATTCTAGGTAGGCCTCTAAAAAGATCATTCTTGGATAACTTGGAAATAATTTTAAAGTTAACATGTCCAAGTCTCTTATGCCATAACCATTGAATTTCATTTGAAACAATAAGACATTTTTCATTAAAAGTGGGTAACTCATCTAGATATAGTTCATACACATTGTTCCTTCTTTTACCTTTAAAAATGATCTTTTTAGATTGAAAATCAGAAATCAATCATAAATCATTTTCAAAAGAAACATGAAAACCTTTATCACATAATTGACTAATAGATAATAAATTATGCATTAAACCATCTACTAAAAGAACATTTTCTATCAAGGAAAATTTTGAATTACCAATATTACCAATACCTATTACTTTTCCTTTGTTATTGTCACTAAAGGTGACAGTTCCTCCATCCTTACTTTGGAGGGTGGAAAATAACTCCGGCCTTCCAGTCATATGTTTGGAACAACCGTTGTCCAATATCCATTTGCTCCTTATTTTGTGTACCTACAACAAAATTAGAAGACAAAGCATTTGACCCCTTTCTATTTTCGTGTCCATGAGAGTTAGTCTTAGGAACCCATATCCATTTGGATTTTGGTTTCCATTAATAACAAGTATTCTTTCTATAACAAGATTTAGCATTTCTCGAATAATCATGTCTAGGCTTATAAGCATTATAAGTTCCATGATTAGATGCATTTCTATTAGAACTGGAAAATTTAGTTCTATGAACAAATGGTTGAGAATATTGTCTTTGATTTTTCACAACATAGTTTGGTCTATTTTGAGTATCAAAGAAGCTATATCCCAATCCGGTTTTATTAAACAAGCATCTTTGAGAACCAAGAAGTCTTTCTAGATTCTCTTGACCATTTGTGAATTTGGTCACTATAGAAAGAAGATCATTTGATTTTTCTTTTAGACTAGTTATTTCTTTTTGTAAGAGATTGGTTCTTGTTCCAATTTCTTTTATCTCAAATGCTTGACAAGAGTTTTCCTTCTTGAGATCTTCTATCTCTTGAAGTAACACTTTGTTTTGAGAGTCAAGAGTTAAATTTTTAGTTTTTAACTCTTTGTTTTTAGAACTTAGACTCTTAAATTTAACATATAAATCATTGAATGCTTCTAATAAATCATCATAGTCAAATTGACTTACCGAATCTTCTTGTGCTACAAAACACATGTTGGCGACTTCTTCATTTGATTATTCATCAGAAGAGGAGTCACTATCATCCCAACATGCTTGAAATGCCTTTTTCTTCTTGAATTGGTCCTTGGGCTTGATTTTGAGAAGAGGACAATCTTTCTTGATATGTCCTGCCTTTTTGCAGTTAAAGCACTTGACTTGATTGGGATTGGAAGAATCCATTTTCTTTACCTTTCTTTGAAATCTTCCCTTTTTGATGAATCTTCTGAATTGCCTTGTAATGAGGGCAATATCTTCATCATCATCTTCTTCTGAATTTTCAGAGTCAGAAGTAGCCTTAAAAGCAAGAGATTTATTCTTGGGTTCTTCTTCTTGTCTGTCTTGAAGCTGGACTTCATATGCCATTAGGTTACCAACCAAATCTTCAAGAGTGAGAGTGTTTAGATCATTTGCTTCTTCAATAGTTGTGGTTTTTCTCTCCTATTCAGGAGTTAAACACCTTAGGATCTTTCTGACTAAATTCACTTGTGAATATTCTTTTCCGAGGGATTTCAGAGTGTTAGTTATATTGGTCATTCTTGTTACCATGTCCGATATAGATTCATTTTGCTTCATTTTAAACAATTCAAATTTATGAACTAAAGAGACGATTTTAGATTCCTTTACCTTTGATGTACCTTCGTGAGTCACGAGAAGAGTATGCCAGATTTCATTTGATGTAGAGCATTGAGAGATGCGATTAAACTCCACCTTGTCAACGGCACAATACAATGCATTCATTGCCTTGGCATTAAGTGAAGTAGTCTTATTTTCTTCATCGATCCATCCGCTGAAATCAGTTGATAAAGTTTGGTATTTATCTGAAACAACTCTCCAAATATCGAGATCCATGGATTGCAAGAATATTGTCATTCTCACTTTTCAGTATCCATAGTTTGTTCCGTTAAAGAGAGGAGGATGAACAGAGGAGCATCCTTCTTTGTGCTGAGATGTTGTAGTTGTCATGCTAGATGATGATCAAATCAAAACAATAGCAAACCTGCTCTGATGCCAAATGAAAGTGCAATAGGATCGAGGCAACGAGCACTAGAGGGGGTGAATAGTGATTTTAAAAATTGTCTGCGGAATATTGACGGATTTTGCAATTTGAAAAGCAAACACACAAAGAACACAAAATTTATTCTGGTTCAGTCTTTCCTGACCTACATCCAGTCCCCAAGCAAAATCCCGCTTGAGATTTCCACTATCAACCTTGTGTAACTACAGGATCATACAGACCAAATCCAGTCTCACTTCCAGTAACACACCTACTGAAAGCAAACAACTCCTTTAAACCAGAGAGTCCTTTCTTTTACAGAAAATTGAAATAAGTAACAACTTACAAAACAACCTATGAGCCCTTCTTTTGAATGCAAATGAGATGCAATTGGCTTTTGAGGTTGTTGAAATACTCTACTCACGAATTCACTATCTCTCAAAAGAATTTGAGTGAAAAACTAAAGTGAAAAATATCACGTGAGTGAGAAAATGAATATGAGTGAAAAGCAAATAGTAATTAATTCAAATTGATTGAATTAAAGTTATTTTGAGTGTAAAATGCACTCATATTTATAGTTGAAAGTTTCCATACGTTGAGGGTATGAAAGGGTGTCAAAACAGTCCATTTTGAATGATCAAAACGTTGAAAAAATGAAAAGACACGTCTTTTTGAAGTTTCAGGAAAAACGACAAAATTAGTCGATTGGAACAGTAGTTAGTCGACTAATAGTTAGTTATTAGTAGACTGACAGTTATCGTCGATCGACTGATCTGTTTATCGAGCCGTTTGAAAATCTGAACTTTTGAAACTTAGTCGACTAGAGATAAAATTAGTCGACTGATAATATCATCAGTAGACTGAAAAACCTTTCAGTCGACTGCTGCTAAAATCTTCTGAAAAACATACATTCTGTCCGGTCGACTGATAAAAGCATTAGTCGACTGTTGCTAAATTTCAGAAAACACATGTTCTGTCCAGTCGACTGATAAAGTCATTAGTCGACTGCTGCTAAATTTTCCAGAAAATAGACATTCTGTTCAGTCGACTGATAAAATCTTCGGTCGACTAATTTGAGAAAAATGACTTTTTAGAAAATATGGCACGAAAGGATTAGTCGACTGGTGAGTCTATTGGTCGACTAATAAACACAAAAATTTAAGAAAAGAGTTTTCTAAAAAGATTTTCATGAAGGGTTCTTTTAGAAAAGTTTTTCTAAAGACTTTTTAGGTAAAATGCAACCTAAATATGCACTCTAAGTAAGGCTCTTATAAGAATCTAAGACTTTAAATAAATTTAACATTTACACACTAGTCTTCAAAGATTCTTCATCGAATTCTTCAATGTCTTCATTGTCTTAGCTGAAATGCAGTTGATTTCACTTGCTCATCATCAAAACCGTGTACTTGAAGTATCATATACGGCTTCATTGTCGTAATAAAACTATAGTCAGGAAAAGAACCTCAATATCGAGTTCAGATGTAGCAATAATGCACACAGAGTTTTAGTATTCTCTTGGTTCTCCAAAACTGCAACTCTAAGAGTCTCATTCTAAAGACGGGATATCTCAGAACGTATATTACACTATTCTCTTTTTTTATCTCGTTATTAATTTTTATTCCATTAATTTGCAATTCCACGTGCAAAACTAATAACACAAGTTCGCATATCCACGTGTGAGGCTAATCACGAGACCACAACCCATAGAAAATATAGAACAATGCAATACAGAGAAACAATATCAAATGTGACTTTTGTGATGCATTAAAACAAGTACAGAAGGAGTAACTCAAGCTCAAGGCTTAGACGGCCCACAATGATCCATTATTTGATCAACGATGCATCATATGCAAAAATCATAAGGAACATGCCATTATGCAATCTTTTCATGTGCTTTTCAATGCACAACCATGTATGCTACTTTAGAGATGTGCATGAAACAACAACATTCATGTGCATGTGCATGAGTTCACACCTTCATGTGAAATACAAGATTTCATTCGATTCACATATTCATGTCAAATGCAGACTTTCTTTCAATTCACATATTTATGTCAAATGCATGCTTTCATTCATGAATCATCTTAACTAAAATATGTGAACACTCATTCCATGATGCGCGTGCCAAAACACATCAGTTTCATATGTGCACATGCACAATAAAGCAACCACACAATACTACCTTGGTTCAGCACAATATATTAAGAAAAGGCATGTAAAAATTCTAATTTTTAGCATGCATATAGCCAAAGCTTTTATAATAAACAAATCTTGAAATTTTGCATATCAAACTGAGTTCTATTCAAACTCAATAAACACAATCAGTATGTATGATTCTAGACAGTGTTAGACTATTTTCATTAGGCAAACAGTCACATGTTGTTCAAGTAACAAAATGCGGGTTAAATTTCTAAATTCACACCCTGATCTGACCATTCAGTTGATAACTTTTTTTCATATAATATGTGACTTTCATGCAAAGTCGGGTCTTCAAATAAATCCCAAAAATTAGTAGTTATCCCTTTCAAGTCCAATAACCAAATGATACAATGTATTTGGCGACTTACGAATTGGGCAAATTTAATACCTTATGTTCCTATATTTGCATGTAAGCTTTCCTCTCAACTATGCTAACCCTTCTTGGGCAAGTTTCAAGCTGCCTTGGCATCTTGGAGTGGCCATCTTCTCTCCTTCGCTGGTAGAATCATTTTCATTAAAGTTGTGTTAGCATATTTTCCTATTCACTCGATTGTATGCTTTAAGTTGCCAGCCAAAGTAATTGACATTATGAAAGGTATTACGAGAAGATTTCTTTTGAATGATTCCCACTATCACAAGTTTCATTCACTTGACATGAAAGGTTGTTTGTAAGCCTCACACGGAAGGTGGTTTTGGTATCAGAAGGTTACAGGATGTAAAGAATGCCTTATTAACTAAATTAGCCGGGGAGCTCGCTTTTGGTTCTGATAATCCCTGGTGTCAGCTAATGCAAATTAAGTGCCTAACCCGCACTTCTTTTAGGCTTCTTAGCAGTGGTGTTCACGGTTCATATGGCTGGTGAAGCATAAAAAGAGGTATCAGCATCATAGAACTACAAGTTGGGCTCAGCTCGACTAGGCTGCCAATCAACCCAACAAGGTTACAAAAAAATAACATGACAAACTTCAAAGGTGCATGGACAAATTATGTTTTGTTTTGGGTATGCATGCATAACAAATTTATATGGCCAATATTCATACATGTTCAAATGTCATGATCATATATACATATGAATACCCATTTACAGTCATGCATATACAGATTCTAGGCATCTAAAGTTTCCTATGAATCTATAAGAATAAATTGACATGAAACATTCAAGAGTACATGCTATTCTAGCATGAATAATAAGGAAAATAGAATTTTGGTTTTAACATGACAAGTATACACATAAGTTTTTTTTTTATAACTACATGCAGATTACTCTGTCTTTTTCAAAACTTTAGAACACAAGATCTAGACCAGATCTACGCATGTTAAATACATGGCAGATCGGTCCAGCTACATGGATCTATAGCACATTAATATATATATATATATATATATACACACACTCATATGTATTTTTATTACAAAATAGATTTCAAAAAAGGGCAAAAACCTTAATTTCAACCATGAATCTTAGAGTAAATATTCAGATTTACTCTTTTCTCATGAATTTTCACCAAAATATTGCATGGAATACAAATCCATGCTCTTTTTCTTATTCAAAACAAGAGAAATATTTGTACCTTAACTATAGATCAAACAAAAGCTAAGAATCGATGGTAAAAATATCAAATGATTGAAGAAGAAAGCCCCCTTCTTCTTCTCTTTTTTTTTCTCTTTCTTTCTTTCTCCCTTTTTCCTTCTCTTTTTCTCTCTCTTTTCTTTTTTTGATCTTTATATAGAGAATAAGGGGGGTGCCCCCTCTTATCCATCCAACCCTTATAGAGAGAGCTGAAGCTAATCTCTAATTGGGACTCTCTCACTTTCCAAAATTTTTGAAACTCTTAAGTTGACTTTTCAAATTTTTAATTCATTTGGACTCTAAGTCTCTCAAACCTCCTTAAGTTCTTCTACATGTGTTTACGAACTCTACTAAGAGTCCTAAACAAAAAGCAAAATAAAATTTCATAATTATATAAAATTAATTAAATATTAAATATTAAATATTAAATATTAAATAAATATTCAAAAGCTTTAAAAAGCTATCATATTAACTTGGGAGACTTCTTATCATTAATTAACTTCAATTTAAAGCTATCTAATGAATTTAAAGGTGGAAATTTGTTGGGCATGAATTTAAAGCTGCCATGTTAAACCCTAAATGGGTTCTGAGCTGGATCAATTCCAGATTAATATGGATCTTGGATAGAGCCTAGATCCATATTAATTTGGATCAAATGCATTGGAATCAGTCTGATCCAAATCCGAACCTTGCCTATTGAGGTGGTCCTTTTTTAGAAAAATGCAATTTTCGGGTCAATCGTAGCTCGAATTTAGAAAAGTAAAATATCATTACGCTCAAAATTTCGAGACACATCCAACAATATATAACTTGAAGTTTGCTTCTAAAATTCATTCGAAAATAACCCAAATTTCACTCGAATTTTGCTTGAATTTAAAGATTGAAAATAAAACTTTTTCTTACCTTTCGATTGGCTCATCTCGACCTTGTCGATGAGACCTAGGCCTAGCCCAGACTCAAAAGACGTCAGTCTATATCAAGGTTTTATTGATTTTTCTTTTATACTTAGCCAAATTTTTGAAAAATCTCAAAATGACTAAGTGTGAAAATATGCGATATTACACCCCTACCCCCTTAAAAGAATTTTGACTTCGAAATTAGAATGTACCGAATAAGTGTGGGTAGCCATTTAAAACATGAAGAGTTATTATAATTCTATACCCTGATCAACCTACCCTCTTAGGATTGATCCCAAAACAAATACAATTATATTTTACATCAAATTCCTAATTTACCCCAAAAGGAATTAATATTCAACTACGCTAACATATCATCACAAGAACTTAAACATTTTTTAAGGCAATCAAATAACCTTACCAGTGATGAAGACTACTTTAGAGCATGAGGCACGACTTGCTGACATTTCTTAGACAAGACTCAACTACCAAAAAATAACTTAAAGATGGTAAAATATAAGATTTTGTGGTGTGATCTAATACTAAACATGTAACGACCCCAACTCATACCCAAGAAAAAGTAGCAAATTTTTTTTTTAAAGTGCGGAAACATTCTCAGAGACTCGGGGCCTTTACAGTTATAACACATTCATAACCACAAGGGATCTTATATCCATCTTTTAAACCAAACCAACTTTATTAATTGAATCCAAACAATCTGAAGACATATGCAAAAGAATGTAAACAAAGCAAAAGGGTAGAGCTACGTTGTCCTAAGAAAAGTCTGTCAAGTAGTCACATAGCCCACGTAGCTCTTCGCAAAGCAAGTTGCCTCACTGGGCCTTTAAGGCTGCGAAAAACACAAAAATATAGGCATCAGAATCCAAAGAATTTTGTGTATGAATCCCTCTAATGAAACAAATAAGTAAAGGAACACAAATAGGATTCATACAATATTTCAAAGGGATGCAATTATGACAAATTCATAACTCAATTGACTATTCATGTAATAAGGAACAATTACTAAGCATGAGAGAATAATTTAATAAACAACAAGAAAAATAAATTAAGCAATAAAATATTTAGCATGCATTAGGAAACAAATATTATGCATTCACCAATATATAATAATTAAGGAAATATATATGGCATACCACATAATCAGGATGTATGGCAGATCTCCTAATCCTTGTGGATCTCCAAACAGGTCATTCTTCAGGTTCAAATTGAACCTGATCATCCTGTTCGTGCTCTACCGCATTGTCCATAATAGGTTCACTTTGGATTTGTGCATCAACAACCGAATGATCAACCACATCATCATTAGGAATAATAATGCAGTATCTTTCGGTGTTTTTCTTAACATATGACGAAACTAAATCCTATACTTCCTCAAAACCAAGGTTTTGAAGTGCATTTAATTCTATTGAAACATCTTCTAGGAATTTTGCCTTATCTGTTTCAACAATCTGTGGTGAGTGAGATGGGCAATAAAATTTGTATCCTTTTGATCTTTTTGGATAACTAATGAAATATCCAGTAGTTGTTCTTGGATTAAAGGCTTTAATGTGGGGGTTATACAACTTAGCCTCGGCAGGATATCCCCATATGTGCGTATAAGACAAAGATGGTTTTCTACCTGTCCACAACTCGTAGGGAGTTTTAGGCACAGATTTTGTAGGTGCCTCATTTTAAATATGTGCAATTGTCCTTAAGGCTTCACCCCACAACTTAATGAGAAGTGTTAAATAATTCAACATAGCTCTGACCATTTCTTTAAGCGTACAATTTCTCCTTTTAGCTACATCATTCTGATAGGCACTACCAGGCATGGTATATTGAAGCACAATGCCTTCCTCTTTTATAAATCACGCTAATGGTCCTTTCATTTGCCCCATCTTAGTAAACCTACCATAGTATTCGCCACCTCTATCAGACCTGACTATTTTAATAACTTTATCAGTTTATTTTTCTACTTCTTTCCTAAATTCCTTAAACATCTGAAAAACATCAGATTTTTCAAAAATCAAGTAGAGATACATATACTGTGAATAATTATCAATAAAGGTGACAAAATATTTCTTGCTTGTGTAACAAGGGGTAAATGGTCTACATACATCCGTATGGACTATCTCTAATATCTCACTACTGCGTTTGGCACCCTCTTTATATGTGTTTATATGCTTATCCTTTATGCAATCAACACATGGGTCATTGTCGGTAAAATCTAAAGATTTCAAGATCCCTTCATTTATGAGTCTCTTTATTCTCTTTTCAGAGATATGACCCGACCTTCGATGTGAAAGTATGTAAGATTTATCATTTATTAAGCTACGTTTATTTTCAACCAATGTGTATTCAGAAGTCAGGGACTCCTGAGTTTGGATCTTCACGTTCAATCTATACAAACCATCATAAACTAATGCAAAACCAATTTCAATTGAATTTCTATAAAATGAACAATTTAGAATTTTCAAACTTAAAACAATATTCAAATTTATCCAATTTCGAAATTGAAATTAAGTTTCTACTATATGATGAAATATAAAAGACATCATAAAGATCGAAAACTACGCCTATATCTAGAGTAATCCTGCAGATTCCAACACCCATCACATGTGAACGTATCTTGTTTTCCGAATAGATGCTCTTCTCATGCATTGTTGGTTCCCTTCTGCTCAGGAATAACTATAGACAGTTAGAAATATGAACAGTAGCAACAGAATCAATCCACCAGTTATTTTCAGAAATTTATAATAAATTACATTCATGAGAAACAAATGACAAATTACCTTTCTTTTTCAACCACTTTTTGTACTTTATGCAATCTATCTTCCTTTGTCCATTCCTCTTGCAAAAGAAACACTTTATGGGATTAGAGTCAGATTGCTTGCCTTAGGATGTCTTATCCCTTGTTGGCTTCTTTCTAGCATTTCTCTTAAATGCATTATTCTTTGGTCCTACCTTTGATGCATGAGAAGTCATATGTGTACTCTGCACCTTCTCCCCTTTCAACCTCTTTTCTTCTTCAACACACTTGGACATAAGTTCATTGAACATCCATTCATCATTATGTGTGTTGTAAGAGATTTTGAAAGGTCTGTACTCTAAGGGTAAGGACGCTAGAACTAAATGCACTAGGAAAGAAATAGAGATAGTGAGCTTCATGTCATTTAGCTGAGACGCTATGTTTTTCATATCCAAAATGTGTTGGCGAATGTTTCTCCTTCCAGTATATTTCATAGATATGAGTTTAGACATCATGGTATTGGCTCTGGCCTTGTTTGAACTCACAAATTGTGCTTCAATAGCACTTAAAAACTCTCTAATTGTCCTGTATTGTGGTATGACACTACGAATATTCTTAGCCACCTTAGATTGCAAAAGCAATAGGATAAGTCTATTCGAGCGCTCCTACTTCTCAAAAGTAGTCTTTTGATCAATAGTGCTTTGATTAGTTAGAGCAGCAGGTTCTTCTATCCTTAGGGTCAAATTTATATTCATATACCCTAATGTAAAAAGTATAGTTTCTTTCCAATCACTAAAATTCGATCTATCTAGAAAAGGTATACATCTAGAGCCATCTAAAATCACAGAACTAGAAACTGCATGACAAAAGACATGTATCAAGAAGCATTTGTACGAGACTTAAAACTTTAATGGAAAAAGCAAAAGAATAAATGCTCTTAATATGCTTATTTCCAAGCGAGTGAAGGGGGCTATCAGAGTCCTACTTTGGTAAGAGCTCTGACACGTGAAACCACTTTGCCTACCGACCATATTCACTAAAACTAAGGTTCTTATAAAGTTAGACCATCGACACAAGGTACCTTTGGATACACATGTGATGTATCTCAGCCCGTTTACCTTATTCTACCCTACTTAAATTCCAAACACGATAAAACTACATTTGGGTCAGTTATTATTTCACGAATCTAAGTACAATGTTAATATCAGCTTAAACTGTATGATAGTATTAAAATTCATTGACGACGTACGTGTATTCAGTCACTTTGGTTACGTGAATACACTAAGTCATCTAACTATGCTTAATGCCAATATTAAACAATCATTTACATATGCATAATTTCAAATAAATGCATGAACAATAGTAAAAGCCAAGCTTAAATGGGTAAAACTCTGGGTCCTTAAGCAGGAACCGGTCTGAAACAACCTTGAACCAGTTATCCAAGGGTCTGAACCGGTTTTGAACCTTATGAATCGGTGTCAAGTATGAACAAAGGTTCATAAAAACCCTATAATTGTATGCCAAAATCCCTGTATTTTCTTATATTTATGAAAATAGGGTCTTAGCATTTCAGAACCGATGAGAAACTGGAAGGAACTGATAAAAAATGGCTCTGAACTGGTCTCGAAAGAGGCCAAATCAGTTCCTGATCCAGTTCAGGCCAAATAGTGCATGGACCCTACTGGATCCGGGTCAGAACTAGTTCAAACTGGATTCAGATCGGACCCGACTTTGAATTGGATCTGGGTCAGACTCGTATTGAACTAGATCCGGATCGGACCCGATATTAACCGAATCCGGGTCAGACCCGATAATAACCTGATCCGGGTAAGACCTGGTATTAACCGGATCCGGGTCTGATCTAGGTCTGACCTGATATTAATCGGATCTGGGTCTGACCCGGTCATCGAGTCAGACCCGGTTAGAAACCGTGTTCGGGTCAGACCCAGCACTAGTCAAATCCAAGTAAAACCCAGAATGAATCAGATCAAACCCAATATCCGGACCCGATTTTACTGTTTAAAATAAAAAAATAGAAACCCGAGGGTTTTTGTTTATAAAAATAATGAAAGAAGTCGAAAAGGTGGTTTTTGCCATCTACCTGTCGGTGATCGACGTCACCTTCCGGCGACCAATGTCGCCTGCCAACAATCGATGTCGCCTGTCGAAGAGCTGTCACACCTACCGGTGCCCCTCACGGAAAAACCCAGACCGGTGTATCAACTTTCCCCCGCCTGACGGTAGGGAAACCCTAGTGTCGGTGTTGCCAGACAAATACCGGCCATTAAGCCGACGACACTCCGCGGCAGCCATCGGCGACGACTGATTCTCCTGCAGCCCAATGGCCACAGGTAAAAACCTGAAACTGTTCTTTTTTTGTTTTATCGCCGATGTCGGCGACCAACTGCAGTGTCACCCTACGGTGACCTGCACAGCCAGACGACTAGAAACACACCCAGCGTAGCAAATGCAGGGTGTGGGCCCATAACCCATTGCTGGGGTCGTCTGGGATCGCCTCCCCTTAATGGCAGTGGCCCTACGCCGAGACAGAGAAAACACAACAAAACTGTGTTAAACAAAACAAGCAAGGGAGACTGTTATACCTGAGGCAGCCATTGGCGGGCTGCTATTGCCAGTGGTGAGGTTCGACTGGAGCAGAGGAGATTTATTGTCGGAGGATGATGGTTGTTCAGGGCAAAGGGGTTATCTCTGCTTAACCGGGTTGCAACCATCACGAGCGCAAACTTCCTTAGGCAGTCGTTGAGTAGACCTCTTCCCTCTTGATGGAAATCGATTGTACGGAGAGGTAAGAACTTAGAAGAAAACCCTCTCTCTTGATTTCCTTGTCTTTCCCTTAATGAGGGTCCCTCATGATACCCTCTTATATAGGGCATAGGGTGGGGAACGGTTTGCGTAACCGTTCTCCCTTGATCCTATGCAGATTTATCGGAAGAGATCATCCCTGATGTGGGGATGAATCCACATTGTGGATAACCACCACATAAATCATGGTGGTTAATCCAACAACAATTTCTTCTTGAAAAATACCCCCAGACTAATAATAGATTTTTACATGTATATGGGGTGCACAGTGACTAAGCTGCCCCTCCTATACAAATGAATGACTAAGTGCAGAATAAGAATATAACATAGTAATACATTACCCACTATGTTCAACAAGAGACTTAAAAGAATTGTCTATATCTTGCCAAATTTTACAACCAACAATCAAATAACATAAGAAAAATGAACTAGACTCTCAAGGACTCGACTGTGTGCACAGAAGAATTCAACTGATAGTTTAAGCTCGAGGCCACACATGATTGCTATTTGCATCATTGCTATAATACTAAATTAAAAATGATCTAAACATCATACATTGATAGAAGAGACACCCATAACGTGAAACCCCAAGAAACCCAAAAGTACACAATGTGAAGAACCAAAATAATTGCCCAAAGACATTATGTGATTCGAATGGGTCTTATGGCGAGTCCAAGCAATAACTCACATAGACCATAAGCAACTCATAAACACCAACATCATTCTGTTTGTGAAAAAAAAACAATATAGAGAGAGGGGGAAACCCAAATCTTGAAGAAGAGGAATGTGGGTGATACCAACTTTATTTTCTCTCTTGAGGGAGTGGATGGTGGCGTCCCGATTCAGCATAGCAACAAAACAAAGCAGCAAAAGAGCGAGGAGGAGGCAGTCTGACACATTTGCACACAGAGAGAGAGAGAGATCTAAGTAGGAAGGAGGGAGCAGGCACTCCAGCGGCGGGCGATGGTGGTCCAACGGGAGTGTAGAGAGATTGTAGAGAAAGACAGAGAGAGAAGAAAAGAAAAAAAAAGGTATGTTGAACCCTTTTAAAATACTAGGCTATATTGGCAACAAAAATGTCGTCATTATAAAAAAAGAAAAAGGCTATAAAAGCAAGATTTTTTATATATTAATAGTGGCAATATTATAGTGGAGATATTATATATAAATGCTATGACGGCAAGATTTTTTATCTCGCCATTATATATTAATAGTGGCAATATTATAGTGGAGATATTATATGTTCATTAAATATTATCGTAAAAAAAATTTAACGATAATAATTAAAGGTCATATAATGTCACAGTTATAGAGAAAAGCTATAATGACGAGATTTATATCTCACCGTTATATATTAATAGCGGCGTAATTATATGCCTATTAAATATTATCGTAAAAGTTTTTTAACAACAATAATTGAGGGTCATATAATGTCATCGTTATAAAGATACCTATAACAACGATATCTAAAGTCGCAATTATAGGTTTGTTTATAACAATGATACATTTAACGGCCATATAATGTCATCATTATAAACATACCTATAACAACGATATATAAAGGTGACATTATGGACATGTCTTTAACGGCAACATTAGTGTAGGGTCAAGGCATTCATGGGGATATCTAAAGTTGTCATTATTTCTAGTCAATAACGATGATTTTTTTTTGTCATCGTTAAAGAGTCGTCACTATTGACTTTGTTCCTTGTAGTGTCACCCTAGGCTTTTATGAACTTTTCTTTAAATAAAAACAAGTTTTCTCCCTCTTCAAAAAAGAAAAATATATACATAAAATATGAACTATCAATATAATATATATTGAGTGTAATACATAAAAAAATATATATTCCATGTATAAAATAATATAGAGTGTTTTTACTTCCAGCCAACCCGTGCTCACTTTATCTCCTTCAGGAACGAGTTGAGCTCAAACTTGGCTCAGCTAAATACGAACCACGAGCTCAATCCAATGGTAAATATCCTAAACCCCAACATGCATTCTCTCATCGGTTAGTTTGGCTCATTTATCAGCCCTATACATTAGGCACCAAAAGCTAAAATGCCCTCTCTTTTTTGCTTTTTTTTCATTTAATCTTGGCATTAAAAGGTATTCAAAATTGGGTACCACAAAATATTTTTCTTTTTACTTAAGATGGAGAAAAAGACTGCAAAGAATTAAGGATGCCTTTAGTTTTTTTTTTATGATGAGGAACCCAACCCCAGATGGGCCCCACAACCACCTTGCCTTATGTGGCCCACCTCTCAAAGCTACAAACGCACCAGTGAGTCAAGGGGTTTGATGATCTATTGGATGCCTTTAGTTGTAACAGCTTGCATGGTTGCATGCAAAATGCCATTTACATAGGCATTAATGCTCACTTATACACGTTCTCAAAGCGTTTGGTGGGTGCAATGCAAATAGTACGTGCCAGCAATGGTCATACCTACAGTAACAGAAGTCATCTTATGCTCATGATAAAGTGAATAGCATTATTAATACTATGATTTATGTAGCCCTGCTTTGTAACGTGCAGGCCCCATAATGGCCGTCTGTATGGTGTACCAAGTTGTAACGTGCAGGCCCCATAATGGCCGTCTGTATGATTTATGTAGCCCATAACCGTGCCGCCATGCGAGGTTGTTAAATGTGATGAGGCGAAGCGAGGCGTTGAGCCTGCGCTTCGCCTTTGAGGCGTACGCCTCTCACAACGTGAGACTCTCAAGCAAGGTTGTAAATGCGATGAGGCGAAGCAAGGCGTTGAGCCTGCGCTTCGCCTCTGAGGCGTACGCGAGGTGTACGCCTCTCACAACACTGCTGTCATGTTCTTACCCTGAAGTTACCGCGTTCTAGGGATGTAAGCGGCTTAGATTCAGGTCAGATGTGGTCAATACCGACTAATTAGATGTTGGCTAAATAGATTTAGATTTGGATTCAGATTTGGATGGTGAAATGCTAGTACAAGTCTGACTTTTTTACATGATATCAGCTTAAGATGTTGGTTAAATCCATATACGCATCAAAATTCGGTAGCAAAAATCAAAATGGCATCCTATTATAATTGGATATTGTTTTTTGCCTACCAAATCTTTGTCCGATATTGGGTAAAATCTAATATGTTGACATCACTATGGCGGGTTCTCTACTTTGGGCTAGGGATGGCAGTAAATAAGGTGAAATGGGCTTCGCCCTGCCTTGTCTCGTTTGGATCGGGGATGGAGGACATGAACGAAGATGGAGGCGAGAATGGATGTTAAAATCAAAACTCGTGTGGGGATGAAGATGAGGATGGACTTATGCTTTCTCTCATCTTGTCTCCCACCCAATTCTTGTTAGCAAAATAACTAAAATGCCTTTAGGGATGGCCAGAGCCAGACCTGTCAAGAGGCCAATGAGACTTGGGCCTCAGGGCCCTTAGGAAAAAAATAATTTAGGGGCCCATTTTTAATAGGGATTCCATTTTCAATAGGATTCCAAAAAATTGGAGGCGCTGCCTTCAAACTCCTACTATTAATAGGGAGCTCAAAAAATTTCGAGATTGTGCCCCCCAAACTCCTATTATTAATAGGGGACTCATTTTTTCCCTCTGCCTCAGGCCCCATAAAACACAGGTATGGTCATGGGGATGGCAGTGGATGGAGAAGAAACCGGGCTCGGCTTCACCCATTTGAAGAGGGGATAGAAGACATGAAACGGGTATGGAGGTTAAAATCAAAACCCTTGTGGGAATGGAGGGCAGAAATTTGAGATGGGGTTGGGGTGGAGACCTTGTCTCCTCCATCGGACCGGTCCACTGCCATCCCTACTTTGGTCAGCACACTGCACTTTACAAACTGGCTTAAATTATACCTTTTTTTTTTTAATTCAAATGAATCTACACAATACACCCTATATATATATATATATATATATATATATAAGATTCTTGTGTACCTTTTTCAAGGTTCCAATATTTGTCTCTTAACTCCCATAAAGTCCCATCAAAGCCATAATAAGTGAACAATGAAAATGGTGCATACAGGATGAAATCATATGGAAGTAAGCAACTGGTCGGGTCTGGTTTGGATCCAGGTGAAACCAGACTTAACCAGATTTTCATTATGGTATCAAGTCCGGACCTGGGTCACTATAAAAAAAAAACATACCTGAACCCGATAAGAACTACATGAATCAAACTTGGACCATACCCAGTAAAACATACTTTTTATCATTTTTATATTAAAAATTTGCATGTCTTAATCAAAACTCAGGTCAGGTCTGGGTCTGGGACTGATATAAAATTTCATAAACTATACCCGGGTCCATGTCGGACCTTGGAGTCTAAACTCGGGTCTTCTTATTTATCACCATACCCGGACCCTATAGGGTTTGGTTCAGGTCCGATCCAGGTAATCCAAGCCCGTTGACACCCCTGGATGGAAGCAACGTTCCACAGTGCAATGACTCAACTGAGAATCAAAACACTAAACTCTTCCATCTCAAGGCATCTCTCAGAGAAGGAGATTAAACCCTATCTCATCCCTCAAAATCGTTGAGGTATTATATTCTGGAAATGACATCATCCCTGCAACCTCTGCTTACTTTCAGAACTTCTCTGCACCTGGACCTTCTCTGGGGAAGTTGGATGACCTCCCCATTATCAGTTATCGATCGATGAATCAAGGATAATGGAAAAATCATTTGGTGAAGCGGAAATCAAAGAAGCACTGTAGTCAATGCCCTTAGGGAAGGCCCTGAGGCCTGACGGATTTCCTGCGCATTTTTTAAGTCATTTTGGGCATGCTATGCTGCAAGAAGGAACTTTGAGAGCTCGCATATGAATTCCACTCCTACGGTTCGCTGCTCGAATACCTCAACAAATCGGACTTTATCCTAATCTCGAGGATAATGCCGAAGATATAACAAGATTCAGACCAATATCTTTATTGGGGATGCCCTACATGCTTCTGGCAAAAATATTAGCAATCAGGATGAACAGATAAAACGCATCATTTCTCCCTTTCAATGTGCCTTTCTGGTTAAGTCTGGTTTCACCTGGATCATGGCTAAAGAAGTGGTCGACTCCCTGAGCAAGTGAAAGCTCTTTTTTGTTCTTAAAATTGATTTTTTCAGGTTTCACTTCCGTCTTCTAGTTCACAGGAGTCTGGACGTTGCTTGAGAGTCTGAAGATGCGAATAATGAATTATTGGATGAAAGACTTCAAGGCATTTGAAACAGTCAGATGGCCTTTCCTGAAAGCAATTATGGAATCGATGGGTTTCGGGGAGTGATTCATTAGATGGGTCCTTGAACTGGTCACCAATGCACAAGTAGCAGTGTCCATTAATGGAGATCGCAGTAAATATTTCAGTATGGGAAGAGGACTCAAATAAAGTTTCCTCATCTCCCCACTGCTCTTTAATATCGTTGGAGAAGCCTTGAATGCAGTGTTTTGGAAAGCAGCCTCATCTGGGTTTTTAGCAAAACTAGATCTAACCGGCCTTGATAATTTCACAATGCTGCAATTCGCTGACGATGTACTGATTTTCGGAGATGCATCTCGACCGCGGATTATCCGCACAATTATGCTGCTCAAAGCGTTCAAAATGGTGTCTGGCCTTACGATATCTGAAGAAAAGTTTAATCTAACCTTGCTTAACACCCCTGCGGAGGATGTCTCCTTCGCAGAGCACATGTTCGGGTGTCAAAGCAAGGCTTTCCCCACAGAATATATGGGATTTTTCATTAATCAACACCCAAGATCACCTACCCATTCGCCTGTTTTGGCGTTTGCCATTTCTTTCAAAGTTGTTTTTCAAGAACCTGACCCTACTCTTCGTAGCGGTAGCAGGGATGGCAATGGATTTGAGGGAAACGGGTCCGCCCAGACTTGCCCCGTTTGAACCAAGAACGGAGGATATGAAACGGGGATGAAGGTTAAAATCAAAACCCATGCAGGAATGGAGGTGAGGATGGAGTTACCCTTTTTCCCGCCCCCGTGCCATCCCTACCCTGCCTTGCCCTACCCCACCCCGTCCCCAATTCTTCTTTAGGGATGGCAATGGATCGAGGGAAAATGGGGCCCGCCCCACCTCGCTCCGTCTGGACTGAGGATGGACATAAAATGAGGATGGAGGTTAAAATCCAAACCCCTGCAACGATGGAGGTCAGGATTTTTGAGAACCCTTCCACTGCCATCCCTAAGCAACAGGCTGCCTTAAACCACTACCCTCTCTCTCAACTCCCGAGTTGGTGCATGCTTTGTCAAGCTGCAGAAGAATTTGTGTTTCACTTGTTCTGGTCTTGCCCAATATTTGTAGAAATCTTTAGCAGGACCTGGAGGCATCCGAAAGTATTTGTTAAGGAGGAGTCCTTTGCGCTAGATCTGATCTTGGGGTCGGTTTGTATTAGGCGCAGCAAGAGGTGGAGGTTCATCTGGCGGACGTGGTTGCTTACTTCTTGATGGTTTGTTTGGATGGCGCGAAACGATGCTCATTTTCGTCATATTCCAGTTAACATTCAAAACCTGGTGCATAAAATCTTGGTAGATGTTTATGTGATCTTGTGTATGCATCTTAGTGATCTTCCACTCCCTCCTGCTGATGCTACCTATCCTTTGTCGCAATCTGGGCAAGCGGCTCCGACGTGAGCCCATTTTATCTGTCTGATGTTCTTTTTCTTGTGCTTTCTTTATTTGTTTTGGCTTTTGTTCTTGTTCAGTTCATGGGTTCAACATTTTGTTGATCTTCATGAGTGGTAATGTTGAATTACTTTCGGCTCTCTCTCTCTCTCTCTCTCTCTCTCTCTCTCTCTCTCAACGGGCATCTATGTTTGTGATGCTTGTGGGAGTAAAGAAGCAGCTGACGCGTTTGCTGGCAGGTTTTCTATGATCTGGATATCAACTCAAGGGTAAGCGTCACTTGATTGATTGGTGTTCGGTAGTCTTACCTCGACGTATGGCTGGTTTAGGCATTCCTGCGCTCAGACTGCGGGGCATTGTTCTTGTCACCAAGCAATGTTGGCTGGCCCACCAATCGGATAACCCTTGTGCTCGTTTGTTTCTTGCTAAATATGGGGCTCCTGCTCTTATCCTGGTTCGTCTAGGAACCCAGGGTTTGGTGTTCTCGCACTTGCGTAAATCGTGGTTGAGGGCTTTAGCCTGCTTTAGAGAGCATTTTGAGGACTCCAAAAATTTAGGTCAGTGGTTGCAGTGGGCGCTGACGTCAAACAGAGAGTTTCTCACCAAAAAAGTCTATAGATCGTTGCTCCCCCTGGGGGCTGATTGGTTGCCCGAGGACATGCTTTGGGCGAAGGATCCTTCTCCCCGTTCTCGAGTCCTGGTTTGGCTAATTTTGCACGATAGGATCCAGATCCACGGTAATTTAAAGAAGTGGGGCATTCAGCTCCCGAGTTGGTGCTTGCTTTGTTAAGCTGCAGAAGAATCTATGTTTCACTTGTTCTGGTCTTGCCCAATATTTGTGGAACTCTTTAGCAGGACCTAGAGGCATCCGAAAGTGTTTGTTAAGAATGAGTCTTTTGTGCTAGATCTGATCTTAGGCCCAATTTGTATTAGGCGCAGCAAGAGGTGGAGGTTCATCTGGCGAACGTAGTTGCTTACTTTTTGGTGGTTTGTTTGGATGGCACGAAACGATGCTCATTTTCATCAAATTCTGGTTAACATTCAAAACCTGGTGCATAAAATCTTGGTAGATGTTTATGCGATCTTGCGTATGCATCTTAATGATCTTTCGCTCCCTCCTGCTGACGCTACCTCTCTTTTGCCGCAATCTGGGCAAGAGGCTTCAGCGTGAGCCCGTTTTAACTGTCTGATGTTCTTTTTCTCTTCTGCTTTCTTTATTTGTTTTGACTTTGCTCTTGTTCAGTTCATGTGTTCAACATTTTGTTGATCTTCATAACAAGTAATGTTGAATTTCTTTCGTCTCTCTCTCTCTCTATATATATATATATATGTGTGTGTGTGTGAAAATAAGAATCTACCAGACTTCATTCATGCCCGACCCATATCAGATAGAGTTTTTTTTTAAAAATTTGATGTTTTTTCAAAATTCTAACCTTACAGATGGTCTTGTATCATTTGATTCAAAAAACCATCGAGTACGAGACGCCCGACTGCTCTATATGCATTTATCTTAAATATTTGAAAACTGGGGTGGCTAAATGTAAATTTAGGCTTCTATGTGTATATTACAAGTTTTGTTCCAAGCTTGTACATTTTTCCTCTTTTTATTTATCTGTTATATATGACCTTTTTTTATTATAAAATATTTTTTAAAAAAACTCATCTATAAACGCACCAATAGGCACAACACACGAATACATTTTTTGAAGAGTGGATCCAGTTTTGGATCCCAGTTTAATCGACTCTCACCGAAAAAATCTCCATCTGGTGATATATGCACCTCTTTGGTACTGGATCCACTGAAAACGAATAACTGTTGATTTTCAAATGAAAGAGATAAAACGGGTTCGATTAGACCCGATTCTGACCTGGTTCGACTATATTTGCCTGCACTGGTCCTGACCCGAATCTAAATAATCCTGAGCATTCTTTTTCTGAATCTAATCAATATTCTGATATATACTAATCCAGATCCGAAAATATGTATCTGATCCAACTCAGACCTGGCCAACATGTTAATGGGCTTAGGTTCAAGATGACCCAAGTAATATTCGGGTCAGCATTTTTTATGCCCATTGCCGGACCGACCCAACCCGACCCGATGACAGGCTCCTTCTCCTAAAATTCTAACCTTTGAGATTTTTTTTTTTTTAATTTTCATAATTGATTATGCGATAAAGCCTACCGTTGATTTCGGGCAACTCATCATTGTACTCGTGCATATGATGCCGTGCAGCACAGGTTGATCCTAACCGTCCAATTGACGATCTCACGGCTTCCACATTCTGGGTGAGAATGTGGACAACTTCTAGCCGTCGGTTGGACGGCTAGGATCGAATATGATGGATCCCATCATACGTCGCATGAGGGAATCCGCGTCCTCTAATTTCACCACTTCATGTACATTTTATGGGGTGCATTAATGGTGTCTCTTCTCAATGCACCATTTACCTTGTGAACTATTGCAATCCTTTTTTTTATCCATTTTTTGTTTTTCTTTACATAAGTAAATGATGAAATAAGTCCTGCTTTGACTTTGGTATGGTTGAGCATCTTTCACTCTTTTTTCTTGTTTTTTTCTGATCACCAGTTTCAACTACCAGTGTTGCTTACTCTATAAGAAGAAACCAAATCCAATGGAGACTTCCCTATATCATTGCTGTTCTTGGCTTATCTCACTCACTCGATTGATCACCTCATCACCATCCCCAAAACAAAATTCCTGGTACTTGAATCATGGCTCTGTGGGCTTGTTGTATGCTACCTCAAATTGGGTTGCTTTCTAAGTCCTGTGGAACTGTTTTTTCTACTATGCATGTTGCATCATGGTTGTGAGATGTTATGATACTCTCTCTCTCTCTCTCTCTCTCTCTCTCTCTCTCTCTCTCTCTATATATATATATATATATATATATATATATATATATATATATTTCTCTCTCTCTCCTGTTGGCTTTATGCTTCTGAAGTGTATGTGTTGTTTTTCAAATGTAATGCTTTTGAAGTGTATGTGTTGTTTTTCAAATGTAATCTGCATGCTGCGGTTTTCTTGTTGGATTTTATGTGTATAAAGCAAAGGCAGTGTGGTTGTGGTTGTTGGTTTTCACTCTTGTTGTTTTCTCCTTCCTTAGACTTTGGTGTTGGACGTGTTTTTTTTACATTGAATTTTGTTTGTAGTGTTGTGATATACTGGTTTATGCATGTTTTAGCTAGACAATGTGGTGTGGTCTCTTTAGGGACCCTTTTTCTCATTTTCTTTCTTTTTTTCTTTTTTGAGTATTTGGTGATCCTTATGTGTACGATTTGGTTTCTGCTTAGCCTTTTTATTTTTCATTTTTTTTTTAAGTTTTCGGGGAATTTATTGTGCTTGGGGATTCTTGCGGTTTTGAGTGTTGCAGGGACTCACTGAAGAAGGATGAGGAGGGTTTATGCTGTTCAGGTGGAAAGTGGGAAGGAAGGGAGGGATGGGACACCATCAGTTGGGCCTGTTTACAGGAGTGTCTTGGCCAAAGATGGATTTCCTGTCTTGGAGAATGGTGTGAGCACTTCTTGGGATGTTTTCAGGTGATGATTACTAGAAGCAGTGATTTTAAGTTGTGGGTTTACTTTGGTTTCTTGAGACTTTTTATGGATTTGCTTACACTATTCTTTTGGACAAATTTAGATGTATGGCCAGTTAATTGTTTATTATGGCAAGTTTGTAAACAAGGAGTGAATTTTCTATTTGAGAATTGATGTATTTCTTGGCTGAATCTCTTTTTATATATTTGTACCAAGAAATATGCTTGAAATTTGCAGATTTATAATAACATCTCATCTTTAAAAAGGCTCATTTGCCCAATTGAGAGTGTACAATTAGCTTTGTGAGGCATTTTTTTCCCATACCAAATGTAATCGATTTTCATCTTTTTGGATATTTATTCATGTAAATTAATTTTTTGGCTCTGAAGGGAGGCCGTCGAGAGATTCCCTGGAAACAGGATGCTTGGGTGGAGAGAAAAAAATAACAGAAAGGTAGTTTTGTGATTAGCCGAACCACAGTGTCAGTCATTTTGAAGAAGAAAACTGAAAGTAGTTTGTTTAATAATGAAATGAGATTTTTTTTTCTCTTGGTAGGCTGGTGGATATTTGTGGAAATCGTTCAAACAGGTCTTCGAGGAAGTTCTGCAAATTGGTTCTGCTTTGCGCTCATCCGGTGCAGAACCGGTATGTGTGTTTTAATTGTATTATTATCTTTTCACCATAACTAACCCGTGGATTTAACTCCCTTTCTAGATTTTTTTGCTTAATAGTCATTCCACTTTTGCCAAATGAAACATTTTCTTGTACCATAGGGTTCTCGAATTGGAATCTATGGAGCTAACTGTCCTCAGTGGATAATAGCAATGGAGGTTTGTTGCCTTTGGCTATCTGTTTTTATTGGTTTTCGTATTCTGTAGTCAGTAGTATAACTAGAACAATAAACAAGCTTTACGGTTAGGTACTTTTTGTCTGCAAAAGAAGTATGATAGATTGATTGGTATATCTGGTCCTTGTGCAGGCATGCAATGGCCACAGTTTAATTTGTGTTCCTCTTTATGATACATTGGGTATCTTCCTCTGTTCCCCCGCTATATGACTAATGGCATATTCTTTTATTGTACAATTATTGAACGTTCATCTTTTGACAGCCATTGCCATATATTGAAACAGGGTCGAATGCTGTTGATTTCATAATTGAGCATGCTGAAATTGATTATGTCTTTGTTCAGAACACAAAATTGGCAGGGGTGAGGACAGACACCTTTTGATTCAGATGCAATTTGTATTTGGTCTTTCATTTGTAGCATCATGTTGCAATCTTATGGCGTTTTAATACTGAACAAGCCTGTTTCTGCTTGCAGCTTCTTAAAAATAATGGTCAATCTATAAGGAGGCTGAAATGTGAGTTAGCATCCACTAAGAACAATCACCTTTGAGTTGGGAATTTTCTGTATTTTCTGACCCATTGTATCGTCTCTTTTTTTGGCCATAGCTGTTATTTGCTTTACTTCAGTAGAAAAAGAACTGAAGGATGATGCTGCAAGAATGGAAGTTATAGTGCATTCATGGGATGAGTTCCTCAATATGGTTAGTAAATCATGAAATTCTTATAGTCATAGGACTCTCAAGGATATGAATCATAACTTTCTCGTTCAATATGACAAGTCTCTGTGGCATGAACTCAAAGACATAAATGCCATATATGGTCATTTGATAGGGTTTTCAACACCAGGATCGATTGTCTTCTTTTTTTAGCACCAAAAGAGCATATTAAATAAGTTTTTTAGTTGTAATTACAGCAAATCCCCTGGTTTTTTACAAAATAACCCCAATAGTGATTAACACCATCTTAAACAGTCTAGGTTTTATTCAGAAACCCAAATTTTCCTTAATTAATGGGAAAACCAACTAAAATATGGCATGCATGTCAAGTCCTTGGTCAATCTACAACTTCATTAGCCCTGTATCCAACTAAGCATGGAAATGCCCTCATAAATCCTATGGACATCTATAGCTTATTCATTAGCCAATGTTAATAAACATTGAAGGAATGATTCTTTTGTGAAACCAATCCATTTTGAGCTACCTTGTCATGTGTCATCACCTAAGGTTTTCAGGAGCTAATGTGTCTTTCCTCAAATCCAATTCATTTTCCCAATCACCATCTTGCATGTTGATCCTTATTGTGTGGCTATACTTGTTATTGCATCAAATTCTTCTATAGATTAACTGGTATAAAAAGGATTACAAGCTGAAGCTTTAAAAAATATATTCTGTGACCTTGCTCATGGTCTTCCTGATGCGCTTTTTTTCTTGACATCCAGGGGAAGGAACATCCTGTGGAGCTTTCACCTCCTAAGCCCCTTGATATATGCACAATCATGTACACAAGTGGCACCAGTGGTGAACCAAAAGGTGTTGTTTTGACTCATGAAACTCATGCCACACAAGTAAAAGCAATTGATCTTTTCATGGCACAGTTTGAAGATAAGGTATCAAGATTTTTGAAAATAAGATTTCTTTGTTAATTTGTTAAGCATCAATACATCACTCTGCTTGCAAATCAATCATCTGCTTAGTTGCATTTTTTCACACTTATACACTGATATACCCACATGCATGTAAACAACATTCTTTATTTCACACTGAAAATTGCTTCTCCTGCTCTGAATAAAGATGTTGGAGGATGATTGCTATTTATCATTTCTTCCTCTTGCCCACATCCTCGACCGTATTGTTGAGGAATACTTTTTCCACAACGGGGCTTCAGTTGGCTACTGGCAAGGAGTATGTTTTCTGAATCATTTTGGATTAATTTTAATTAGTAGAACTCATGAATAATGCCACTACGTATTCAACATCATTGAGATTTTGTGTGAAGGATATTGAAGCTCTGAAGGATGACCTTGTGGAATTGAAACCAACATTGTTTGCTGGTGTGCCAAGAGTATTTGAAAGAGTTCATGAAGGCATGTAGACTTTATATATTCTTTTGAAAGATGCTATCTGATCTTCACTTCATTTTATTTCATTGCAGTGGGTGCAAGTACAACCAGTACCGTGCATCCCAAATATGTAGAGTACTTAGTAAAAGGGTGGTTAATTTAACTCTGGGAAATTTTGCTATATGTCATTCTTTCTGTTCTAAACCCTGAATGCCATCTTTCTATTTTTCAGGTGCAGTGAAGGCAATAAATGAAGTTAGTCCCATAAGGAGGAAGATTTTCAATCTTCTTTACAAATAGTAAGTTGGTCTATTGTTTCTTTATTTTATCTGGTTGTATGTGATCATGCTGCTGTTTTATACTGCTTTACTGCCAACCAGCAAACTCTCTATGATGAATCTGGGCTTTAAGCATAGACTGGCATCTCCTCTGGCAGACTTGCTTGCTTTTCGTAAGGTTCTGCTCTACTGGACTTTGCTTATAGAAAACTAAACACATCATATGAATTTCAGTTGCAAATTTTTACCTTTCATACTTCATATTATGTATAGATCAAGGCTGGATTAGGAGGTCGTGTACGTTTAATTATATCAGGTGCTGCTCCATTGCGTGGAGATGTTGAGGAATTCTTGAGAGTCACCAGCTGTGCATTTGTAGTACAAGGCTATGGTACATTGTCTCTTCTTCTTTTATCTTGTTAGTTAAAGCGAGTTAATCACATGGGCAGTTTCAGATATAATTAATATGAATTTTCCAGAAACTAACCCTGAAAATAGAGTGTTCTTGAATTCACTAATTATGGGCATCTACTGACTGTTTTTCTTATGCACTGTTTAAAGGGCTCTAAAAAAATTCTAGTCTGTTGAATGCATAGCTTAGAAATTTTAAAAAACAGGCAACTAGTTGACTATTTTAGTTTCATTGAGCACAATTTTTCCCATGACAAACTACAAAGGTTTTTTTTATGACAATCTATATGGATTTCACACCAGGGCTGACAGAAACATGTGGAATGAGTACAATTGGCTGTCCAGATGAGTTAAGCATGATAGGAACCGTTGGTGTTCCTGGCACATTTGTGGAATTGCAACTAGAAGAAGTACCAGAAATGGGTTATAGTCCATTTGGCGAAACTCCACGTGGAGAGATATGTTTTAGGGGCAAGACACTCTTTTCTGGATACTATAAGAATCCTGAACTAACGAATGAGGTCTTCAAGGATGGATGGTTTCACACTGGTAAGAATTTACTATACATTTTGATCAGTCAAGGTGTTTCCTTTTGTTCTGATACCAAGTGATTTTTCACAGGGGATATAGGAGAACTACAACCTAATGGAGTACTAAAGGTTATTGATAGAAAGAAGAATATTTTCAAACTTTCTCAAGGGGAGTATATTGCAGTTGAGAATCTGGAGAAAATATATGGGTCACCATCTATTGTTGAAGATGTACATTACTCTCTACTTTTTGGTTAAGACTTTGGAGCAAATAACCTTCCTTGAGTTCAATCTTTTGAAACCAAATGAAGTGGTGACTCTTTCATTCTCTTTGTAGATTTGGGTATATGGTGACAGCTTCCAGTCTATGTTGGTCGCGGTCGTCGTTCCTAATGAGCAACACACTAAGCAGTGGGGAGAGCTTAATGGACACATGAATCCCTTTGTTGAATTGTGCACCCTTCCGCAGCTGAAAAAACACATTCTTCATGAGCTGAAGTCTGCTGCTGACAAGAACAAAGTAAATAAAATTTTCTGCTTGAATTATGGTATAGTCTGGGTAGATGGACCCACAATTTTGACTTCAATATTTACCATGAGCATGGGATTCAGCAATTGTACTGGACCCTGTGAAATACTGCATTCCACACCATTGCAAGAATACTTGGTTATCTTTTTCTTCCCTCTCTTTAGACAGGACAATTAGTAGGTTTCTTTTTTCAATCAATTTAAGAGAAGTTTAAATACAGTAATTAACATGGTTTGGTTTTGCAGTTGAAGAAGTTTGAGTATATCAAGGGCATTATTATGGAGAGAGTGCGTTTTGAGGCACAGCGAGACCTTCTCACTCCTACAATGAAGAAAAAAAGAGCACAATTACTAAAACACTATCAGGTAAATGAACAGTCCTAAGTAATTGCACTGGTTTTAGCATGGCACACTTGTGGTGGAGCCATGTGAACCTCAGAGATAGGATGAGATTGCGTAAATTCAGTAGATGCTGTTATCATAGTTTACTCACTAGAGAACATGCATTGCAGCATTAGATGAGGTAATTTTCGTGCCATGCTTTTTTAGAGGGGTGAAAAATCAATGGCTCATATTGCATTAAAACTTACGATAAAAGGTTCTAGTTTTTTTGGTAGATCAATTGGATCCAAAGCATGTTCCTTAGTAAATAAACAATAACAAACGCCTCTGTAAGGCCTAACACAAGGTTTAATGAAAATGGGTCCTGACCTATGTCACAAGGACACACCATTTTGGCCGCATGTCCTTGGTGACAAAAGAAGACACGCTGATTCGTAAAGCCATTGTTTTAATAATATGGAACCTTCATAGCAGGGGTGTCAACGGGTTGGGTTTGGTTCGGACCCAGGTGAAACCAGACCTAGCCCCGATTTTTGGGTATGGTATCAGTCCGGATCTGAGTTTAATCGGACCCACAATAAGAGAAACCATACCTGGACCCGATAAGAACTACATGAACCAGACCCTAGCCATACCTGGTAAAATAATATTTTTTATTATTTTTACATTGAAAATTTGTGGGTCTTAATTGGAACTTGGGTTGGGCCAGGGTCTTGTATAAAATTTCATAAACTATACCTGGCTCTTTGTATTAATCAGACTTTTGGGTCTGGACCCAGGTCTCAATTGGGTCTTCTTATTTATCACCATACCCAGACCCTATAGGGTTTGGTACAGGTCGGATCTGGGTAAACCCTATGCGTTGACGCCCCTACTTCATAGTGACAAGCCACTTAATGGGCCGGCCCCCCTACAAAGTAAACCTTGGTGAGTTAACTAACCTCTCAAACGCCAGCCTTATGGAGACCTACCATGATAAAGCAACGCAGCACTCTATTGCCGACAGGAGATTCGATCTTCGGCTCCTTTCACTTGGATGCCTTTCACAATACCCTGCTGGCCAGAGGTTCTCAACCCTGCGGGGGTAAGGTTGCAAATGGGTCGGATTCAGGATGAGGTCCCCAATGTATTTTCTGATCTGAAATCTGAACCGTTTGCATCCCTAGGCATGCAGGGAGGGGCACTAAGGACTAGGGGTGGCAATCGGCTCGGGTTGGCGTGTCAGCATACCTCAACCCGACCCGTTTATTAAATGGGTCGGCTGTGGCAAACACGAACCCGACCCGTTTAATAAACGAGTAACCCGACACAACCCGCCAACCCATTTAATAAATGGGTTGGGTCGGGTAAACAGGTTCTCAGGTTGGCGGGTTGGCTGGTTGACCCACCCGCCTAACCCGTTTATTAAACGGGTCAGGCTGGTTGGCATACCCCTAACACGAACCCGACCCGTTTAATAAACGGGTTAGGCGGGTTGACCCGTTTATTAAACGGGTTCATTTTTTCCAAACCCGAACCCGCCTAAGAGGCGGGTTGGCGGGTCGTGTCAGGTTTTGCCACCCCTACTAAGGACGCAGCATCATGAAAACAGGTTTTTGTGATGAAACACTCATGTTGATAAAGATTGATTATTCATTTTTGTTTTGGATTGCAGGTTGATATTGATAAGTTGTACAATAATCTGAGAGAAGGGAAGATATGAGTTTGCCTGCTTCAATCAAGATTTCCCTTGGGTGGGGTTGATCATATTGTTGGTTAAGCTAATGATGTACCAACCTGCTTTCCTTGTGACAGTTATTTGTCTCTTGTGCTTTATGCAAAAATTCGTTCACTAACCTCTCCTATCATGTTCCTATTGATGTGCCATTGATTATTGGGATAGCATTTGCTGCTCGAGGAACCCCTAGTTAGAACTCTTAGGAGAGAAAGTTGTTTTTACAAAATCTGATCTCATGAATGTGTTCAGCATTGTCAAAATAGTAGGAACAACCCTTGGATCATAGTTTTTCTGACTTAAAAATATTTTTTTTGAGGTTTGATAATTTGGTACATTATTGGCCATTTTTTTCAACCTCTTAAACTTTGACACATAAATCAGAAAAACTGGATGCAAAGGTCAGAAGATTCTACTAAACTTAATATGTAGATCATATAAGTCAGATGTGAAAGAAAATAAAAGTATTATATTTTTTTACTAAGGGTTCCTTACCTAAGAGGGTAGCAAATATTACCCCTTATTTACTACCTTATGTTAATCATTGTAAATTTGTCATATCTAACTGAAAAGGTTTAGTCCTAATAAAGCTTTGAAAGATCTAATGATTCTGGCCCACAAGGGCTCTGCTCATTTTGGTTGGTGTGACTTATGAATGTCACCAAGTTTATGGGATATCACAAGTCCACGGGTGGCATCCCTTGCTACAATACTCCCCAGTGCACATGGACCTTAGGGGTTTTACCAACCGGAGGCCAGCAATCTGATTGCAGATCCGAATCTGATTTGAATGTACATTCGGATCTTACTTGAAGAATCCGTATCCAGAAAAAACATGTCGGACTCAGATCGGATATACGACCATATAAAGTCCATTTGCAGCCCTACTGTCAACAGATAATAATAAAATCAAGTCTCTATTTGGTAGTTTTCAGAAAACAAGATGCCCACATGATGAAATTCAGAAATGTGAGGCCTGCTTTTTAAATTGGGGGCAAAGAATTTTGTAATTTTCCCATAAAAAATCTGTCATGACACATTGAATTAATTAATTAATTAACTGATAAATATGGCACTACTGGTTATTTTTGGGAATATGGATGACTTGGGGATCTTGCACATCATTTCCTAATAAGATCATTCATGAAGCAAGAAATTTTTTCTGCTTGGTTTTGTCCGATCATCACTTGTAGACATTGTAGAGTGAACAAATTTGCATACACCAACATTTTTTTCCCAATATAAGTTCAGGGTTAATTATCAATTCTAGAGGGCTCCCTAAGGGCTTGGGTGTTGGTGATCCCTCTTGGGGTTTACCTCGCCGGGAGGCGGCCCATTAAGTGATCTGGTTCTCGGTGAGGGTTCCTCGTCATAAAAAAAAATATTACCAATGCAAGAAGTGCAAAACTGGGTGTTAGAAACAGTGGACTTTGGGAACTTGGTTGAGTTTCCCATGGTAAAACAAACAGAGCCACTGTAAAAACATTCATAGCAGAAACTTTGCGTTTCCTGAACTTGGCCATGACTGATACATATATACACTTAATTTACATGCAAAATGTAACCCTTAGATCATGTTTAGCATGTTCTATTTACCATTTTCATGTTTTAAAGTTCTCAAATACAATGTTTTGTACCATTTTTAGACCACCTTTATTTTCATGAATTGTGAGCTGTTGATTTTTTACCATTTCAAAAATAAAATCTTACAGTGTGTTAAATATGATAAAACCTTCTACCATAGACACATGCCATCTAAGGGTTACATGAACAAGATCCTTATATTTTCAACTTTTTTTTTACATTGAAAATTTGTGAATCCTAATTGGAACTTGGGTGGAGCCTAGGTCTGAGATGATTTTTTTTATCAGCAGGATGATCTAGGTCTGGTATGAAATTTCACTAATTGGACTGTTTGGGTCCAAGGGTCAGGTCAAGATCAACCCCGACCCATTGACAGCCCTACTCATGAGTCATCTCACCTCTGCACACAGCAAACATACGTGTGGTAAATGTGAAAAAGACTCTAACCTACAGTTTTTTTCTCTAGATTTTCATTAAATAAACCATATATACCACATTTGTGGGGTTCAATTTTTAAGAAAATATAATAAAGCATCAAACATTGATACGCCCCTGCCTTTCAGTTAGAGTTAGAGAGACCGCCCCCACCCACCCTCTCTCTCTCTCTCTCTCTCTCTCTCTCTCTCTCTCTCTCTCTCTCTCTCTCTATATATATATATATATATATATATATATATATATATATATATATATATAGAAAGAGAGAGAGAGAGAGAATAATACCTGCAATTATTTTGAGATTTTAAAGTGAATTATTTAGATATTTTCTTGATAATTAATTGGTGATTAATTATTAATAATATTTTGATATTTATTTAAATTAGTTGATCATTGATTTTATGAAAATTTATGAATTTTAGGTATTTGGTAATTAGGTTTATTTAAACATTTAAATAGATAATTTTTTGGCATTTAATTAAGAATTTATAAAATATTTGAATCTGAATCTTAGTAGAGATCAAAATTAATCAACCCATATGTTTAAGATTGGATTCAGCTGGTCAACCCAATCTGAAGTTGAATGATTGAGTTTGGACTTGAGAGAGGATCTGAACTCAAACAAATTCATTGTGAGTTTTGAGACTTTACATTCACTCTTTTTGAATCTTCAAATGATTTGGGTCAACCCAGGAGAATCTGAGAAGGATTTAGACCCATAGCGGAGTTTAAACAAGACATTGAAGAAATTTGGATTCATTTAAAACCCAAATAGATCCCACAAAGCATAATAAGGTTTGAATTCATTTTGGAAAACCCAAATGGATCTTACTAATATTCTAGATCTATTTAGAAACTCAAATGGATCTTATGTAGAAGGTATTTCATATTCATTTAAAAACTTCAATGGATTTCACTAAGCAAAAAAGTTTGTTGAATCTACTTGGAGACTCAAATGAATCTTAGAAAGAAAATAATATTTTAGATCCATTTGAGACAAAAAAAAATCTCAATAAGTAAAGAGTTGTTCAATCCATTTGAGACCCAAATGAATCCCATTAAAGTAAACTAAAAAGTTTGAATTCACTTAGGCTCAAATGGATCGATAAATAGGACTTGTGTCTAATTTGAACCCAGATGATTTAATAATATATATATATATATATATTTGGTAATTCTGGTTCAAGTCCAATAAACCCGAGAGGGTATCACCAAACCCAGGCACCTGAAGCTATATGAGTTGGATCCAAATGAATCCAACCCCAAAAATCAATAACCAATCACCGCCAAACTCATCACTTGCCCTCAGCCGTCTGCCGCATATCACCTCCCATCGTCATCAGCAGCAACCCATCGCCTCCCTCCTTAAATCACTCCCCATTTCACTCACCTACTCCCCTAAGTTTTTTCATTTAAAACATTATAAAAAACCCTCCCCATTCCATCTCCCTCATTCGCTCTCTGTTTTCCGACAAGAGACCATCCGGGGCACCGCCGCCCCTCGACTCTCCACTCTCGTTTTTCACCGGGCCGGACACCACCCACCTCCCTCTTCGATTGAGACTGGTGGCCGGACGGACACCATTATCGTGTCGCCCAGCTCCACTTACCGGCGCCACTCCACCCGAGCCATGACCCACCACCGTGGGCCTCCATTTCAGTCGGACGAGCAGGGGCGCCGCCGCCCCTGCCTCTGTTCCTTCCTCCTCTGTGGATGACGGACGACATGAGAGGGAGCTCCGCCCCTTCCTTGTTACCTGACCGGACGGGAGAGGCGGGCCATCAGGCTGCCTCCCTCTGTTTCCTCTTCTCTATTATCAGTATGAGGGCAGCCACCTGCCGTCCCTCCTGCCTCCCTCGGTTCTCTCTCTCAACCCGAGATTCTCTCGAGTCTATCTCTTCTGTTATCTCTCCCCCTTGTTTTTCCGGTGAGCAGTGTTCAGTCGTGCCACCTGCGGCCGCCGGTCACTCCCTGCGACAATGAAAAAGAAAAGAAAAAAAAACAAAGAAAAGGATGAAAAAGAAACGAAAAGAAAAAAAAATAAGAGAGGGCTCCACGAACCCTCGCTACCGCCATCCGAACGGGTGAGCCCAGTTGTCTCACGATCCGTGGCCCTGCTGTTTTGAGAATTGGGTATTGCCTCCGGATCTGTGCATCATCTCAAGACATGCATTTATCTCAAGAACCACACCGTCTTTGCTTTAGGGGGCACGTTGCCCTGCTAAATTCATCGCCACTTTTGTCACAACTTGTTGTGGACTCGCATTACGGTAAAACCTTGCACACTTTTTTGTACTCTAGAGACGAAGAACAAGGTAAGGAAAAATCACGCTAACTCTATGGTGTTTATTAGTTTTCAATGCATGTGAGTGTATGATTCATATTTCGATATTTTTAGATAAATATATAATTATATTTATTTTTTATATACATATATATATATATATCACTAAAATATGAAAACTGAAAATATAAAAACTAATGCATGAACCATGATCTTTTTATTTTTTTCTCTTGAATATAACCTTAGGGATGTGATCTACCTGCTTGGTTTTATAAAAAACCTCACTTGAATCATATGATTTTGATGCATAAACAAAGCTTTTTTAAGGATTTAAAATCAATGGCTCGTAATCTTCATAAATATTCAAGCATTCAAAAATCACATTTTTTCATTGAAAATACATGATCCGATGGTTGATTCCTAACAAATTCACCATGCCAAGTACATTCGCATGGTCGGATTTACAAAAAAAAAGTGATGAAAATGCCTATATTTTTTATTCTCATATTTTAGTGACTATATATATATATATATATTATGCAGAAAATGCAAGAATAAACATTTATGAGCTTTTCTGCACATTCATAAGTTTTTGAAGTAATTATAGATTTTTGAAAAGTTTACAAGCTTTGGAAGTAATCCTGAACTTTAAAAATATTTACGAGCTTTTGAAATGTTTACAAACTTTTAAAATGTTTATGAGCTTTGAAAATAATCACAAACTTTGAAAATATTCATGAGCTTTGGAAATAATCATGAACTTTAGAAATATTTATGGGCTTTTGAAATGTTTACGAGCTCTTAAAATAATTATGAGCTTTAAAAATAATGATGAACTTTAAAATAATTATGAACTTTGAAAATAGTTAGAGCTTTTGAAATAGTTATGAACTTTTAAAATGTTTATAAGCTTTTGAAATATTTACGAACTTTAAAATATTTATAAGCTTTTTATAAGCTCCTTAATGATTATGAGCTTTTTGCACATTTATGTGCTTTTACATGATTATGAGTTTTCGTATGTCTACGAACTTTCAAATGAACATTTATATGTCTACGAGCTTCATAGGTTTTAGGAGCTTTAATGATGTATGCATAATATTTCTTATTATTGGAATCACACATGTCATTTTATGAGAAAGATTATAATATTATTGCATGTGATAATATATTTTTTGAAATGTCACATGATATGCAATGAATGTTCAAACTCAAATATTAGAGCTATAGGTCATTGAGCTTTCTTAATTATACTCACATATTAAAATGTTAAATAACTATATTACAATGCATATAATAATATACTTTTTAAAATGTCACGTGATGATATATGCATGTAATGAATATTTAAACTCAAATATTAGAGTTATGGGTCACATACTTATGTTAACTATGATTGCATGTCAAAATGTTAAATAATTGTATTACAATGCATGTGATAATGTATTGTTTGAATATGTGACACATGGTGTATGCATGGATGGCTTCTGATGGAGCATGGGGTTCATAGAACCAGACAAGATATGTGAAACATGATTTTATGTCTTTTTTTTTACACATGAAATGACACATGATTTGCACGTGTGTTGGCTCATGTTGGTTGGCTCATGTTGGAGTTGGGGGTTCAAAGAACATATATAATGTCATTGAGCATGTGGTGTGTATAATATGTGCTATTAAAATACTACATGATGCATGCAATAACTGATTATGCCTCGATGATAAAGCTCATGGTTCATGAAACCTGTCTGAGCACATGGAGCATATTCTTGGATATTTTTTTATTACAACATATGAAATGATGCACGATTTTCATGAATGATGGCTCTTAGCGTAGCATGTAGTTCAAGAAACCCTTGTGGTATCAATTAAGCACATTAGTGTGTATGGCATGTGAACCTTGTTGTACTGAAATGCATGAAAAGTATATGTTTACTTGTGATTGCTCGTATACGAGCTTAGGTTTGATACAAACCCAAAAAGTGTGAAAGATGCACTATACTATGAATAATACATGTATATACACACTTAGTTGGTTGGTTCACCTTTACAGGCGAAGCGATTGTATGGGCTAAAAGTGCCACAATGACATTTGAATGGATTGGGTACCTACGAATGAATCATGATTACCCTGAAAGGGTATTATGGTAATTGAACCCTTAATTACCTAATCATATAAGACATATAAAATGACAAGATCTCCTAATAAGAACTTTGTCACTTATTCAAATATGTGGACTACCTAAAGAGGTATGTGGTACAAACCTATAGTAACAATATTAATTTTTATAAGAACAAGGTGCCTCAATAGTCTCTAGTCACTTGAAAGATAAGAGATTGAGGCTATCAACGTGTCATAGGTGATAGATTTTCAACTATTGCAACTACTTCAGAATGCATCCTATATTGTGTATACGCCATAGCAGGTTTCTCTCGGTCATAGACTGCCTGCTTTGATTATTGCTCAGTTCGGCATCCAGGTAAAATACAACTCATGAATAATATACTCTTAAAATATTATGTTTGTTTAAGGTGATCATTCTCTTTCTTACACAAGAGACTATAATCAAGATAAACAAATATCTTCTTATTTATATTATTTTTAAATGAAAATATGCCCTAATAATGCATAATTATATTCTGAATAAAGCTGCATGTTTCTTCATAGTTAATAACTTTGAAATCTGTCGTATTGTGCCTGTTAAACTATTGCATGTCTTGATAAACTATGTTAGAATTGCTTGACATCTTATATTGAAATATATCATGCCTTGATAAACTACACTGATAATATATCAAATGGGCATGCTTGAATTTTTGTACTCATATTCTAATTCACGTACGCGTGTTTCAAAGTTCAATTTGTGAATATCTGAATAATATGAAATACGATGTTATAATGCGATACAACATCTAATGTGATGCATGTATAAATACATTGAAATGTACATCATGAATATCTAATTTAATGAATTATATTATCATTAAATGTGTTATTGAGGTTTCATGTCCTTATCAACTATAGATCCTAGCAGGAGATCATGATTGAACATGTTATACATATTAGTAAATGACACATCACACTTAGTTACTTAGCAAACGAATGCATTATGTTCTTATGATTGATATATATTATATTTGTACCACTATTGATATATATCGTTGGTATCTGATTGAATGATAATGTTATCATTAATGTACTACTTGTATTAGCTTTGTACACTCATCATAGATTTTAGTGTAGATTTACTAGGCTTTTACGAGTTTGACCCATTTTTATAGGCATACAAGTGATTACAAGTTTAGCTGTAAAGTAGATGTGGGATGCTAGACGAGTCAATCATTTTTCTTTTTTGGGCACTTAATTTAGATAGATGTTACTATTATTTTGATTTTGTAATACTCTCTTCTTTTGGAATTGAAGTATTTTAAATGAGTTATGTTATTTATATTTAAATTTAGTATAATAGTTTTTGTGTGAAATGTAACTCGCTTAAGGTTTTGAACCAATTTTTAAAATATTTTTGCTTATTATTATTCAATAAAATAAAAAGTTTTAATTTTTACATGTTTTACAAGTGGTTAAAAAAAATCTTAGGGCATTAGAGAGAGGGAAAGCCCACTAGCAACTTGCTAGCCCGTGGTCGGACTCAACTTGACTTGAGATTTTGTCGGTCGAGTTTAAGCCCGATTAGAATCGAACCTTCTTCTAAGACTAAGCCCAGGCCTAACTCGTTCATGTCAGATCATGGACCACCCAGGGGCCGCCCAACCCGTTGTCGAGTTTTATTTGTTGTGGCTACACTCTTAAGAGTTTGGCGGAGTGGAGGGGGTCTTGGCCATGGGACAAGTGGTCAAGGTTCCGTTTCCTTGCATTAATGAGAGCAAGGGATAAACCCTTAGCTTGACAACTCTCTAAGGGCAAGGGATGTGGAGTTTATACCGTCAAAACAGTGACCATAGGTATGGCAGACTTAGCCAATGCGACTAGGTCTACGATCCTGAGTGTGGTTTTTCCTTCATAAAAATAAATCATAGTCTGCAGCTAGATGTTGATGGGCTGGGGTTGGGTTGGATATTTGAGTGATTATTTAATCACTTTCACATGCCCCCTATACGATCCAATTCGCAATAGATCAAATATGCTTCATGTTTCTGACGGGTCAAATTTTTTGTTGGATCTATGTTCAGATCCAGACTTGATCCCTCTTTTTAGGGATGGCAGTGGACCGGGGTGGGGGCGGGGGACAAGGTCTCCACCCCCGCCCCGTTTCAAAATCTGATCCTTCATCCCCACCTCCATCCCCGCACGGGGATGAATTTTAACCTCCACCCCCGTTTCATGTCCTCCATCCCCAGTCCAAACGGAGGTGAGGCAGGGCGGAGCCCATTTCCCCTCGGTCTATAGTCATTCTTTAAAGGATTAGGGATGGGACGGGGCGGGGTGGGGAAAGGCGGGGGGATGGGGCGGGCCGAGGGAAAGCGTAAGTCCATCCCCGCACGGCGATAGATTTTAACCTTCATCCCCGCCTCCATCCCCCGTTTGATGCCCTTCATCCCCGGTCCGGTCCACTGCCATTCCTACCTTTTCTCTGAGGGGTTCATTGTTACCATATTACACTCGGATACAGATCCCGATTGAACTCTATATATCATCAATTCCTGTTCAGATCTGGACAGTGGGTTACATTTCACCTTTTAAAATTATAAAAAAAACTTTTTTTGTGCCCAGTGTTACCGTGTGCCACTCATATGCTGATTCAACTCCACATCGTCAGATTATGTTTGGATCTGGATTCGGATGCAGACCTGTTGCTTACAACTTGGTTTTGGATTCTGATCACCCATGGTCCGGAACATTTAACAGATTAAGCTTGCATCCATAATTTTATAGAATCCCTTAGGGTGGACGTGGGTCTGGCCCTGCCCAGACCGACCCAAGGCTCGTTAGGACAACAGGCCTGTCCAGGCCCTGACCTGCCAAAAGTCTGAAGACTCTGGGTGCAGGTCAGGTTGGATTAGGTCCTTTGAAACCTGGTTGTTAACAGGTCCGGCCTCGCTGAACTGGCTATTTTATCTCAGCCCAGATCGCAACCTATTTATTAGTTGGGCTGGGTTTAGGGTGTAACTGGGTCGGGTATACGCGACCCCACCCGACATCCTGAACCAATTATACCTGGCCCTACCTGATTTTAGTAGACCCATATGTTTGAGTCAGGTCCAAAATGAAGATCCATAACAAAAACGGGTCAGGTTCTTGGGTATTGTAAATGAAGACTCAAACTCGTTTGGACATGACTCAATTTATATTCCACCCAAATGATTTCAAATAATGTAAAACGGAACTGACCCAAACCCGACCTAGTTATAAAATCAAACCCGTTTTATTCTTTAATCGACCCGAACCGAACAAATTAAAACCTGACCCACTTTTAGCACCCGAACCAAACCAGTTGAAACCTGACCCACTGTTTTAGCCCAAAACCTTCTTTTGAATATGATATATAATTGGTCTTTTTATTTCAATTTCAAATGATTAGTTGGTATAAAGATATTTTTTTTATATTTAGATTTTGGCTTTATTTATCTAGAATAGTTAATAAATGTCTCGTTTCTTAGCATATAATCTTCTAAATGAATAGGTGATTCCATTAATTTACATATTTTTTTATTGGCTGGTAGCTAGGTCTAAAATACCAATCATATGAAGACCCCAGCTGAAACCCAAACCTGTTAACCCATATGGGTCTATATATTCATTCATACCCAGATCCAAACTTGGACCTGAATCAAAATGAGTTGGATCTGGGCCTAATTCTTATACCTGATTAAAAAATGGGTCAACTGAAAATCCGACTCAGTTATACATACCAGAACCCATTAACCTATATGGGTCCATAATTTTCAACTGCACCTGAACCCAGACCTTGACCCGAATTAGATTGGGTGAGGTTTTGATCTAACTTTTAGATCCGGTTTGGAATCAGGTCTGATAAGATCCGGCTCGGTTACACCCTAGATGGGTTAGTCCTGTGATCTATTGGGCTACAGGCTCGAGAGGGGGCGGCCCAAACCCGAGCAATCGTGGATCGCATGACTAACTATCCATTAAGTACCCAACTCAATGTCCACCCCTAGTATCCTTTACTTCAGTTTACTAACTGATAGCAACTCCAAATACTGTGGTGTTGGGCCTGTTGGCTAGGGGTGGCAATCGGGTCAGGTTGGCGGGTTGGCGTGTCAGCATACCTCAACCCGAACCCGACCGGTTTATTAAACGGGTCGGCTGTGGCAAACACTAACCGGACCCATTTAATAAACGGATAACCCGACATGACCCACCAACCCGTTTAATAAATGGGTTGGGTCGGGAAAATGGGTTGGCGGACGGGTTGGTGGGTCGGGTTGGCGGGTTGACTCGCCCGCCTAACCCGTTTATTAAACAGGCCATCCGGGTTGGCGGGTTGGCATACCCCCACCCCGAACCCGACCCATTTAATAAACGGGTTAGGCGGGTCAAGCCGTTTATTAAACGGGTTGGCTTAAGCCCAACCCGAAACCGCCTAAGAGGCGGGTTGGCGGGTCGTGTCAGGTTTTGCCACCCCTCCTGTTGGCCCACCAGATCATTTTAACTACTTTGGACCCAAAAACCTAACCGAGTGGATCCTCTTAACAAGTGTTAGATTCCTTGCTAATTAAGCTCTATGGTTTCCTTTATTAAATTGATAAGAAATCTGTGAAGATGAGCATAACCAAAGATGGCCGGTGGTTGGAGCCGTGCTACGGAAGCAAACGAATCGGGTCCGAATCTTATCGGACCCTCCCTTGAGACGCACTCCACCAACTACAATTGTCGGCCAACCTCGAGGGTGTTTTCGTAATTTAACCATTTTGAATAATCCCTCCCAACCTATCTCTCCTTCCACCAAAATTCTGTGGTTGTGATTACAACCTTTCATCTGAAATCGTAACTTGGAAAACACCTCGATCTACAAAGATATTACGAGATGCCATTATCATCGGTAATCAGCACGGACAAAACCGGGAAGGTTCCCCTCATTTAGATCCGAATGGGTTCAGGTCAGATTATCCGAATTGGTAAGGTGCCTTTAGATCCGGATCCAAATGAGGTGGGTTTTTTATATGCATCTCCAATTCAGGTCCGATCCTGATTCAGTATAGGTCTGAGATTGTATTAACCTGGATTTCGTTATAACCTATATCAGATCCAAATTTCCTCTCCCTCTCTCTCAAAATTTGGGTTGGATATCTGACAGAATCCGAATCCATTTAATCTTATTCAGTAAAAGAAAGAGCATGTGATAGGTTGGGATGCGTGATCGGTAGGGATGCAAACGGATCGATTCCACAACAGCTAAATACATGAGAGTGAGATTTGGATAAGGTTGAAACAGCCAAAAATCACAAAACCTCCATCCTGGATCCGACCCATTTGCATCACTAGTGACTGGCAATCAAATTCCGATTCTGTATAGTCCTACATCTGAATCCAAACCAAACTTAAACTGAATCCGAATCTGAGAAAATCGAATTAATCATTTAAAGCTAATCCAACCCAGATTCAGTATTAGTTTTATTCATCCAAATTAGAATCCAGGATCCGATTAAACCCACATTCGAACTGAATCCGACCCATTTACGTATTTGTGAAGTGAACACAAAAAAGAAGGCAGTCTCCGCTTCAAAAATGACGTTGATAGCAATTTCGTTATTTACTTGCAGAAAGTGTCTCAAGAGTATAAATTTCTTGTTAAAACCTTTTTAATAATAAAATAAAAACGAGCGAATTAATAAATAAAATTTTAAAAAGAAAAAAAAAGAAAAAAGTCACTGATTTTCTCCTTCCTATTTCTACCGATTCCCTCTCTCTCATTTTGCCACCAAACGCCTCTCTCTCTCTCTCTCTCTCTCTCCATCTTCGTTTCCCTCTTCCTCAGATTCATGGTTGTGGACTCTCTTTCTCGCGAGATCGAAGCGGTTGATCTCTAGTTTCCATCGGAATCTGGTAGTCTTCGATGACGGAATTCTGATCTCCGAACCGCAATGTCACTCGATCGCTCTCGATTCTTCCTGTGATTTCCCTTTAGAGTCGATCTAAGAGCGAATATGGTGACTTCGGGGCCTCTCACTCCTGGTCAGGTAAAGAAAGTCCGACGATCTCTTCGCCCTTCTCGTCGATTCTTGTTCTGATTTGCGGGCGCTAGCTGTTCTCTTTCTGAATTCTTTTGTTCGTTTGGATTCTCGTGAGTTCGTGAATAATCTTTTAGGGTTTTTCTAGCTACGTGAGGTTTTTCGTCAAAATGTTGATGGAGTGGATCTGTTGTCGTTCTTGGAGTTGGATTTCGGCGGCGATTTATTTCCTTTTTCCGGAGATTTTGTAAAGGGTGATGTTAATCGTATGGTTATCACTCGGATTTTGAATAACTAGGGTTTCTGTTTATGAGGTGTACTTGTTTTGCCACGGGAACAAATGGTTCTTGTGGTTTCGTTCGTGGCCATTTTGGTTGTAGAAGACTGATGGGGCATTTGTCTGAAAGCGTTTTCCCGGGAAATTCTTTTCATCGTTTTATGGAGTCTTTTTGGTCCATTCATGAACGCTAGAGAACGTTCATAACCACTGCTTTTGAAATTATGATCCGGGCGTTGGTTCAACCTCCAGTGTGTGTATAAGTTTTTTCTTAAGTTAGTGATTCTGCTGTATTATCAGATACATTTGTGCCAGTTGATGAGATTCCATGTTCAGCATTGCTAGTTGTTATTGAAAGGGGAACTCTATGGGCACTGGCTGAAAATAGTGGCCGACAGTAAAGACTGCTTGTCTAAGGAAGTTTTTGAATACGTATAAATTGGAGGACATTGCATCTATCATGTGTGTCTTTAGTCTGAATTACCTTGCTGCCATCATACCCTTTCGAAACCATGATGGCCATTCTGGCTTTGATGTTTGCACATTTTAACTTGGAGCTTAAATCTTGGTCTTCTTTCTGTTGCATTGTGACTATTTTAAAAAAGAATTTGATGGTGGAATGGTGACGACTGACGAGGCTTTTCAAATGGGCATAAAGGTTTGAATCGCAAATTATATTGGTCGCTCCGATCTCTTTTGAGAAACAGAGTTGCACTTTTGATGGAGGGCAGCAGCGTTATCTAGGTGGTAGAGACTTTAGATTTTGTTTGTCAAACATGATTTATTTGATACTAGTCAACATATTTCTGTCAAGTTTCTTACAAAATTAGTTTTAACTGTTCATGTGGTTATTTTTCTCAACCAAGCTATGAATTAAGCAGTCTCACTTTATGGATATGTAAGAAATTTTCATAATCTTTAGAAGTAGAGACTCAGATGTTTAAAAAACTAGATTTCTGCTACTCTTTTCTTAGAATCTTTACCCTTTTCTGACCACCTCTGGGAAAAGCTATTAGTTCTTAGAACTCCAAACAAGAATCAATGTAAAGTTTGATTTTATATTGTTTCTGCAGTTATTCGTATTTAAACCTGCATATTTAAACCATCCATACCATGTATGATGTGTATCCACTCTGTTCGCAGGTTTCATTTTTCCTCGGGATCACTCCTGTGTTTGTAGCATGGATATATTCTGAAATTCTGGAGCACAGGAAGAGTTTTACCCATTCCAAAGTGTAAGCTTTGTGTTTTTTTTTTAAACTGTGAAGCAGCTTATATTGAATTGTGCTTAAACATGCATTAGTTAGGACATGTTAGTTCGATTTTTTTCCCTGCTTCCTTAGATTAGCTACAAGTTTAGTGGAAATTAAACGCAAACAAGTGACTTCTCTTACACCATCTCATTTATTTTGTAATATTGTTGATGTTGGTGGCACCGAGGTAGATATGATGCTCCTTGCTGTTAGGGCTGCAACTTTTTCCCCAAAATTGATGTATTTGCTCAATTTTTTGGTGAGCTGTTCAGTGGTGATTAGGAACCTTTAATTATGTTCTGCATTTCTCTTAATTGCTGGTTTATGCCAAAAATGGGTGGTTTTGCTTCTAGGCCAAAGTGTACAGGAACCTGACTTTTAAATGGCCTTCACGAATCCTCAACTTAGAGCGCTTAGCTTTTACCTGGTTCTTTAATATGTTAAGCATGTATACCAGTTCCACTATGTTAACTGCATTTCCAGGTTTTATGAATAATCATGCAACCTCCTCTAAGGATTGAACATGTTGAGCTTTGTGTTAGAGTTCATTTATCTATTTCGACAGGGTCATATTAGGCTTGAATGATGACTGCATTTGGATAGGGTTGGTTTTCAGTCAACTCAGATATTCATAATCTGTCACACGGGCACTTCACTTAGCATGCATCCTGTGTCGACCTGACATGACACCAGACACGACACTGGACACACATTGACACTTCATGGATGCAGTCAAACCAGTCAGATAAAGTCAACACCGTGCATTTAACTTTATTTCTTTCTTTCTTTCTTTTTACCATTTCGATTGTATTCTTTATATTTTAAATTAATCGCTGATTACATTACATTTCAATTTTCAACTTAGTTTTGTTATTTGATGTTTTTAATCATGATGATGTAGAAATGTTGTTCTAGAATTTGCACTTAAGGTGATATTCATGCTTTATTGCCTTAAACTAAGAATTTTGAATGTTTATGATCATGTATACATTTTATATGTACGTATATATGTATGTATAATGTATGGTCACATCCTTGTGTCTTAGTTTTACAGAAGTCGTGTCATACCAAGCGTATCCATACTGTGTCTCATCACTCATGCATGCGTCCATGTTTATGTGACATAGCCCATAGTGCAGTCACTCCTGGGCCATGTCGGAGGTATCCAAGATTTCTACTGGTCACAAAACATTGTATGGTCCAATTTGATCCGAAAGATACTTAAAGTCAATGGTGGTTATTCCTTGTCATAAATCAACTCAGGTTCAAAAGCACATCCAACTTGCTTGTGAGTTGTAACCATGGTTTCCTAGAAATGGTTGGTAGACCATCCACCCTACCTTTATTTTGTTAAATTTCCATAAGCATTTTTAAATTGCTTGAATTTGTCCTGATGATGTGGTTTCTTTTATGAGAAAATGGTAGAGTTTGAGAAAGAAAATAATAAATTTGCTATTCCTAGCAACTAAATAAAAAATCACCCTTTTTCCATTTGTCATTCTATACTAAAGTGAGACTAGACATGATAGTGTTAAAGATCTTGCATCAGGAACATATGCTGAAAGTTGAAAAGGAAAAAAAGAAAAGAATAAAACATTGTATATATGACTTAATTTGTGATATTAACTGTCTCATCAAGATGTATATGGTTCTTTAGCATAAAGAAGTTGCTTTTGAATAGATTAGGTTGTACTCTGAAAACATGATCAGGTCAAATCTGATCATATTGAAAAAATCACTTTGCCAAAAATCACAATTCGAATAAACTGAATATTATGTGTGATACCTTGAATGGTTTTGCATGATACAGAACTTGGGTCTCTAAAGCACATTATTTGGTGTAACATACGATTATTAATTTTTTATTTATTTTGAGCATTAATTGCCTGTAAATTGATATCAAATATGATAAATAAGCAAACATAAAATTACCTAGCATAAAGAAAATGCAATGTTGCAAATGTGAAATGCCTCCATTTACGTTACTGAAAGATATTGTTTTTCTTTTAATTTGATATGGTTTCTATCATTATGGGTTTGTGTTACTGTTTGAGTGAGATTAAAGTTGCCTTGATCGCCTAATAGGTTCTCATTTAAGGTAATTGATTAATAACTGATTTTTGTACCTACGCTCATTACAAGTATGCAGGACACAGGTAAACATTAAAAAACTGAGCAACTCATTTTTCTATTTGGAATGCGATCTGGGTCAAAAGCTAACAGGACTGCAGTTTTACTCAATTGGAGGTGAACTGATGGCAGAAAACAAAAAATGGAGGAAATTGGAAAACTTATAGGGATGTTTTTCATGGAAATTTCTCATTACAGTTAAAAACAATAACCTAACAAGAATTTTCTATTGAAAGTTATTCTTAAAAGCCACTAATTAATAAAGTCTACATAAAAGAAACTTTTCATACATCATTTGCTGATGTTAAATCCTAGAGTTGCCTTGAAAATAAAAAGCTTTCTTTGTTGTTACTAATTCGAAATTAGTAAATTACAACCTAAATTGATTGATCAATAGTGGATATTAAGTCTACCGAAAGTTGCCAAGTTTGGTCATCTCTTCTCCTCGTTGGAATCCTATGTATTGATACTCTGAATATGATATGATAAGCACCTGAAACAATGCCTATCTCAGGAAATAGCTGCAAGAAAGATTTGTCATGCACAAAGCTTGCACACACCACACATGTACACACATATGGAGCTGTTAGTGTCCATGACCTTTCATGGCTATTAATGTGTTGACCACAAATTCATACCCTCAACAAATTTAAAAATGACATGATTTTGATGCGTTAGTTGATGTTTTGGTAATTTTATAAAAGAAGCACATTTAAAGACACCGTGTAATTTCAAAGTATAACTAGCAAATTTCATTTATTTTTGCAGAAATTCAAAAATGCTTTTGATGGTGACAATTAATGCATGAAACCGCGTCTTTTGTTTTTGGTTAAGGGTATAAATTTCTGGTGAATTAGTTAACAATCTATGGAAGTTAACAGCTCCCACATCCATATATACATGCATATAAGCATAATACATTCATACACATGTGTGTGGGTTGTACATAAGCTTTTTCTCTACCATTTCAGGCTCTTCTCGTGCTTTTTCCCTCTGCTAACTTGTGTTAATTTTGTTGTACTTATTTTTCTGTAAACAGACACTCAGATGCCAATTTGGTTGAATTGGTAAATGAAACAATTAAGGAAGATGATAGAGCTGTACTACTGGAGGGAGGTCTTCAGCCTGCTCCCTCAAAAGTGCATGGTTCATCTATAAAATCAAACATGATGAGGTATGCAAGAAAAAGAATCTGTTGTTATAAACATATTGTTAAAGATTTTGTCTAAGTCTTGCATCATTCTTTTGGAGTTACTCAGGTTCTTCTTGATGGATGAGACATTTTTGATGGAGAACCGGACAACACTGAGAGCTATGTAAGTTTTGTCACTATCGGCAGTCAAGGCAATGCTGGTTTTGGGACTGATTTTTGCTTATCATTTGTTGCTCATGCAGATCAGAGTTTGGGGCTATCTTGGTCTACTTTTATTTATGTGATCGAACAAATTTATTTGGAGAATCACAGAAGGTAGGCTTGTCTTTCTCATGAATATATCAGAATCCATCAACCTTATATTTGAGTTTCTCTGTTGTGTTCTGTACATTTAGATTTATTTTTCATTCTTTTTTGTTCTGTCATCTAATGAAATTCCAATTGCTTGAAAAGATATTTTCATTTTTTCTGAAGTGCATTGGACCGATACTACTACATTGTGCCCATGAATGCATAGATTGTAGAGGTGCTTAGGAGCTTAGATAGATAGAGAAAACATTACATTACTCAATTAATTGGTGCAACCTTGTCCCTCTCAACATACAATGTGTAAGTATATGAGTTCATTCCTCATCTTGATTTTCTATGACAACCTTATCAGCATCATTTACAGATATGTGCAACAAAATTTAAGACAACAATCTGGAGATTCCAGGGGAAAATTGAGGGACAGGGAAATTAGGATTGATTACCACCAACAGAGATATTGGTTATCTGTAAATCATACTTGGATGCTCCTTGAGTTCAGTTTTCCAAAGCAACAAAGATTAAACATGGAGAATATAGAAAGACCCTGGATCCTGATAGCAAAGAACCGACCCAAACTTGACATACAGGTTTCATTAAATGAAAACAGCCTTTTATAGACAACATGTTAAACTAGTCAGTTTAGCTAGTTTTCCTTTGGTTTCACTTAAATTGAGAGTGACCATTGGTTTTACCGTTTTATAACTGACCAAAATTTCATGTAAAGTGCTTACAAAATTTTCTAAACATCACCAGATTTGGTACCAAACTGGTCTTCCTAGTGAGAGCAGATCAGGTGATCTGTCAAATTACTTTAAGAAAGTGATTTGACATCTTCAGCGTCCATTGCTTCATCACAAAAGGACCTCATAGTCCTTGTGCACATTGTGGACGGTGAGGATGCCAAATCACTTTTAGAAAAGTGATTTGGCAGATCACTTGATTTGCTCTCCTTCCTAGTGGCCCAGGCAGAAGTCTGACATATGTATGGGTTGATTGTGGAATTTCAGTGGAGGTAGCAGTGGAAGCTTCTAACACTTTTCACACAAGCATCAGATGACCATTTTGTGTATTTTCTTTAAAAGTAATTGTTATGATTTCCTTTGTCCATTGCAGAAAATTGGTGTCCATAAAACGACTCCACCAATGCAACTTGTTTTGTAGCCCTTCTACAGTAAGCTACCTGAAATAGAGAGCCATACATTTGTTTGATCCTATGTCATATAGGTATGGCCGTATGGGTACAAGTGCATATGGAGGGTACGACACAAAAATTTCTAAAAGTGTGAGCACGGGGATATGGCTATATACATACGTACGCACATACACACACATATAATGAAAGTAATACATAAATGAAAAAATAAATTATAATTGAAAATGTTATATTATATAATTTTATATGATAAAAAAAATTGTAAGTAAAAAAATTGAGAAAAAGTAACTTGAAAAGAAAAAATGAAAAATGGGTCTGGGTATCAATTCTGGATTGGGTCTAACCCCAGACATACTCGTGTAGTGGGCCTTCCAGCCATATCCATGTGGCATAGGTTGGATCACTCAAAAGAAAAAAGGTTAAGATGGTGTTTTTGTATGGGTTGTTTGACCTTGGACGATTTTCTTTGGCATTTTTGAATGACATTGCACAAGTTCCCTTTTTCATTATTTAGCAGCATTGATGTTGCCTTTAAGCAGTGTAGCATGAATGCATTTCCTTGTTCCCTATTTTCTTTCAATGCTTTGACAAGTTTCTATTGGAAATGTTTGCCCTTTTCTTTTTCAATGCTTTGTCCAAGTTTTTGTGAAGAGTTTGTGCTCTGTGTGTGAGCATGTGAGAGAGCAGTTTGGTTTACCTGAACATACAAGCATATGTGATATAGTCTACCAGACGCCCTCGATATTGATTTATTAGGCTATACTATGAATGTTCATTTTTAATATGTTAAACCTATGTGTGGATTGGTTATGATATCTGCTATTATTTGATTTATGTCCTTGTACTCATTCTGCAATTTGTTTGATCCATGCAGAGTTACAGCCGAGACCTTTTTCTTTTTCTATACTTTCTTCTCATCATTGTTGCATCAATGACTTCTTTCAAAGTCCACCACGACAAGTCAACATTCTCAGGCAAATCAATACTTTATTTGAACAGGCATCAAACGGAAGAGTGGAAAGGGTGGATGCAGGTTATAACTCTTAAACTATGTCTATCTTCTGGCAGTCTAAATCATGCACATTCCATTTGGATTTTACTGTATATTTACTCACACAGATGTGTAATTCTTGTTTTTTTTTCTAGCAAGGGAAAAACTCACAAAATATTAAAAGTTTGTTTTTTTGAAGAAACAGATATAAAAAATTTAAATTACTGAAATTTTGATACATTATGATTTATTGGAAATATAGGTGAGATTTTGAGTATCTCGCAATATTACCATGAGAAATTCTAAATCTCACCAATTTTTCTTGAAAACACATACACATATTCCATGATAAATCTTATGAATTTGATACCTAGACCAGTCTATTTGGGAAATTGTCCAGTTGTTTAAACCTGAGAGTAGCCAGTCGTCAAAAGTTCTCCCCGCCATTGCCCTTCCTTTGGGTCATGCCCCGACACAAGGGGTGAGTCATATTACATGATCCGGAGGTGTACCAGCCAGAGCATCTCAGAAAGGGTGCTCTTCTCCTTCCCCACCAAATTGGGTCCAGGCCTCGTCTCGAGCCTAAGACAGAAATTCTAGCTGCTCCATAAGGGCAGAGTCAGGAAAAAAATGACAATATGATATCCTGAGTCATTTGTCCAAGATCACAAATATTTCCATTTTGGAGCCCATTCGAGTGTCAGCAGAGCACTGACAGGATGTCAAGGATATCCTGAACAGAGTCTGGGTGCCTCCCTCTACTGAGCCAAACAGTCTGACGGTCTTGGTTTCACAAGTGATGACTCAGATGCTGATAAGCTTCTCAGAAGATGATGCACCACGTCCTCTCTTCCCACATACCAAAGCCTGCATATCACCATGCAGATCTGGGGGTTCTCTATACCAAATTGTCTTGTAGATGGCAAGGCGGTCTGAACATCTATCCCTACATCATCACCAGGAAGCTAGATATCACTCGGTCCGAGTTTGGGGACCATCGAATTCAGATTAGTGGGTACGATGGTAACATTACCATGACCCTAAGCATGATCATCTTGGATGTGGGAGTTGTCCCAATCTCCCACAAGACATTGTTTCATGTTGTGGGCATTCTGGCCTCCTACAATATGCCATTGGGGTGACCTTGGATTCATGATCTCAAGGCAGTTCCTTCGACATGCCATCAATGTGTGAAGATTCCCTAGAAGGATTAGATCTTTGTTATGGAAAGAAAACTCTCAACATGTGAATGAGCTTATTCTTGTTCTCAATGGGCTAGCAATATGCATGTATGCATGCTTGTTGCTTAGAGGATCGTAGACGTCAGGAAGCCACATAACTTTGTCCATAAACTTGCATGTGAACATGCACAGTCCAAACTCATGGTTCTGACTTTTTCCTTGAACAATTTAATTTTGCAGGTGCTATTTTTAATGTATCACTATTTTGCTGCGATGGAAATCTATAATGCAATTCGTATGTTTATTGCTGCCTATGTCTGGATGACTGGTTTTGGAAATTTTTCCTATTATTATGTCCGCAAAGATTTCAGCCTAACACGTTTTGCTCAGGTATTGCTACTTCCATTTACATGTACTTTTATATTTTCTCGTGATATAATGAATGTCTTGGGATGATGGTGGCCTTACCTTTTCTGTTATGCAGATGATGTGGCGCCTTAACTTCTTTGTGACATTCTGTTGTATTGTCCTAAATAACAACTATATGCTGTACTACATCTGCCCCATGCACACCCTGTTCACTCTTATGGTGTATGGTGCACTTGGAATCCTAAACAAGTACAATGAGATCGGTTCAGTTATCGTTGTGAAAATCACAATGTGCTTTTTGGTGGTCATTTTGATTTGGGAATTTCCTGGTATCTTCGATATAGTCTGGGGGCCATTAACATTCCTTCTAGGTGAGTATTGAGTAACATGTTAAATATCTTTGTTGGAGAATTATAATTTTCCCTATCTGCATCTTCAGGAATGGAATTTTTTGCTGATTTCATGCAAAAAGTGCAGGGTACAATGACCCAAACCCCGCAAAGAAACAGTTTCCACAGTTGCATGAGTGGCATTTTCGTTCAGGCCTTGATCGGTATATTTGGATTATTGGAATGATTTATGCTTATTATCATCCAACTGTAAGTTCCTAGACCTCATATTTCTTTGTCCACTCACTGTTCCATTTAGCATGTGCCATCTGTTCAAAAATACATTCTTGCTGCTCTTTTCCGACTAATAGTTGATCCTGGCACTGCTTAATTGTAGGTTGAAAAATGGATGGAGAAATTAGAGGAAACTGAACCTAAACGTAGAGTAACAATCAAGACAACCATTGTAATGGTGTCTTTGACGGTGGGTGGCCTTGCTTCATTGATGTATTTTCAGGTTCAGCTTATGGTTTCTGATGTGTACTTTGTGTGTAATTTTAGGCGGGTTATTTGTGGTATCAACACATATACAAGCTGGATAAGATTACCTATAACAAGTACCATCCATACACATCATGGATCCCAATAACGTAAGTGTCTGCACTCACGAATTTGTGACTATTTGCTGTTTTCATTCTAATTGATGTTGTCATCTTTTGTATAGTGTTTACATTTGTCTACGAAATTTTACTCAGCAGTTCCGCAGCTTCTCACTGACACTTTTTGCGTAAGAGCTTGCTCATTGCTTTAGTAGTTTGAGATCAGATGTCTTTAAATATCTTGAATAGTTGGTTTTTGAGTTTTTACTTCTACGTTTTTAGATGGCTGGGGAAGATCACACTGGAAACCTATATCTCCCAGATCCACATCTGGCTAAGGTATGCATAATGTTACTGGTTTCTTGAACTGCCTGAAATCATTTTAATTTGCTTAGAGCATTTAATTTTTCATATCTCCTACTCAAATTGGGTGTATTTTTCCCCCTATACAATTGTCAAGTTAGTACATTGATTTGCAGGTCTGGCATGCCTGATGGACAACCTCGATGGCTCCTGTCTCTCATTCCTAATTACCCTTTGCTCAATTTTATGCTCACAACAGCCATATATGTTGTGGTATGGAAGAACGAACTTGTTCTTATGCTTCCTGTTTCGAGTTTTCACTTGCATTATACTTAGGGCATGTTTCGTGATTCAATGCAGATATCATATCGTTTGTTTGAACTAACAAACACATTGAAGATCGTATTTGTTCCAAGCAAAGACAACAAGCAGCTGACATACAACATAATGGCTGCTGCAGCATTTTCCCTTGTCCTATACTGTGTCGCCTCTGTATTTCTTCAGATACCTGTTTTCCTGGTATAACATTTTGTGGAAATTTTCATATCTGCACAGTAGAGTTTTTTTTTCTTTTTCCTTGTTTTCAAGGAAAAGCTTTTTGGTTTCTCATGGAAGATTTGTGTTTATGAACAATGCAGGCATGAGCACATAAGCATGAATGTAGCGGTGTTTCTGCTGGGAAATTTTGATGATTGGGTCGCCAACTTGTAAAGTGGTAGTGCCCATGCCGAGAATGGGCCTTAATGGTAAAATTGGTGTGGTTGCTGTTATAATCAATAGAAATGTATTTTTTGTATAGGTGAGGATGATGAGTGCTGAATTCAGCCTCTGGTAGAAGTGTTCATGTGGTGGGTTTCTTTGGGATGCCCTATCTTGTAATCACTTTCACTTTATTTAGTGCATTTAGCACAAGAAAAAAAAATGCTGTTAATAAAGCCATTCCATTATCCAACCCAGATGTCCATTCTTTGAAGTGCTGGACTATTTTGAAATACCTTCTTTCATAAAACAAGTATGAGATTACAAGGTGATTCCTGGGCTATCATGTCTGATGGATCAAAAGACTTTTAGCATTGGTCATATTTGTACAGAGCCAGTTACTACCTTTATTAAGAATCCAATTCATCCAAAAAGATACTTTTGTCACCCCCTAATTTTTCTTTTCTGGATTCCTTTAGGGCTCCTTTGTTTGTCTCTCTGAGAAAATTGTTCTCTCATCCATTGTTGTCAGTATCATTGTGAATCTTCCTGAATCAGCCGATTCATATCGAATTCATTGAGAGATGGTGAGAGGTACTAGATGTTCATGACCACAAATTTTGGCTGACGTTACCAGATAATGCAAGTCACCAAGTTTTTGCCATTGTATATGTTGAGCTTGCCATGGTTCTTTTGCACCTGATTGTTCGTGAAATACACGGTGGTGCCAACATTTTTTCTTCGCCACCGCCATCATCGTCTGCATATTGGCAAGCCTCCAGTTGGTAAAACCCTAGAGGTCATGTAGACACAGTTTTAATCTTGCAGCAAAGGACGCCCTTGGTGGGTTTCAAACTTGTGATACCTTGGTGCCATTTATAAGTCACCCCTACCACATGAGTAGAGCCTTTTGGGCTGGTGCCAACAGTAGTTGGTACTTTGGTACCACACACTTTTAATCTTGCAGCAAAGGACGCCCTTAGTGGGTTTCAAACTTGTGATGCCTTGGTGCCATTTATAAGTCACCCCTACCACATGAGTAGAGCCTTTTGGGCTGGTGCCAACAGTAGTTGGTACTTTGGTACCACACACCACCACCATGTTCTAGGGGCAACATAAAAACTTGAACTTACAACCAACGGGGGCTCCGCTTGTCTAGTAGGAGCAGCTAGTGCACGGTACCTTGTGTTGGGACATTGTATGTTCAAAACCCAATGGTATAGTTGTATAACTGGTAGCGGTCTGCTTAACCCCAGCTTTCTTTCAGAAAAAAAAATTGAAACTTACATCAGCATATCTGAAGGATAAAGAAGAGACTACTAAAAGAAACAGTGGAAAAGGAGAGGTCTGAGAACCAAAATAAGTTTGACTTGACCGAATCAGCAAGCAGAAGGATAAAGAAGAGCAAGGTGGACAAAGCGGCTTGATTATCTGTGTGTGTGTGTGTGTGAAGCTCTGTAACAAATATCGCAAGATTTATGAAAATCTTGCAATAATATCGCGAGAAATTGCCTGAAAGTTTAAAACGGTAATTTCTTGTGAGATTTTCAAAATATCGCGAGATTTATGAAAAAAACATAAATACCACAATTTAAACGCGATATTTACGTTTTAAACGGCTATTTATCGTAAAAAACCATGTTTTTTATTTTTAAATAATATATATTTATATTTTCTTATAAAAAACAATTTTTATATTTTTTAATTAATTTTTTATTGCTGAGATTTTGCCAAAAAATGCAAGATTTATGAAAAATTTTCAATTTCTAGTGAGTTTTTGACAAACGAGATTTTACAGAAAAATAGTTTGTCACTATGGTGTGAAGGGGATTTGATCGATCAACTCTCTATCTTCCCCCATTAAAGGAAGAGTTTACAACCCTAATTTTCTTATTACACAAACAAGTGAAAAAATCTCATTCGGAAAAGTTCTCATCAAAATTCTCATAGGCAAAATTTTCTTTTTTATGAGATTTCTTCTTGCTTTCAAATGTGGCCTTAGGTTAGGATTTTTTGTACCTATGCCTAATGTTGGCTTTGCATCAGGTGGGGTACCCGAGACAAACCCAACCCATTGCCAGCCACTTGTCGGCCTGGATGGTCAGACCCTGGTTTCAAACCATAGAACAGGCCCAACCAATGTTGTCAGTATCGTATCGGCTCTGAATTGTTGGGCTGCCAATACCGGTACTCAGCTAAATCATTCTGTGTCAACCTAAAAATAATAAAAAATCATTATGGATCAATCATAACCAGTGGCAGAGCCAAAAGTTTTTCGTTGGGTGGGCAGACTTCGGGTCTCGACGACAATGCTATGGTCACTACAAGAAATATGTGGATTAGCAACGACCTCAATTCGTCGCTAAACAGTTTAGCGACGGCTAACTTCCATCGCAAAATTCTAGTCGCTAATTAGCGACAAAAACTATCTATCGCAAGTTTCGCCTCTAATTTGTGATGAATTAGCGAATGCCATGATTCGTCGCAAGGTCGTCGTTAATATGCAGAGATTTGGTTTCGCGATGGATTTTAATCCGTCGCTATTATAGCAACAAAATTAGTGACAGATTAAAATTCATCGCACAAACATTGGCCGATCCACTTTTGCGATGGATAAATATTCATCCCTAATCTGTCGCTAAATTAGACGTCGATACTAGATAGCGATGGATAATATCCGTCGCTAATCCGTCGTAAATAATAAAAAATAAATAAAAAATTTATTTAAAACATAAATATCGAGAAAAAAAATTTGTGATACAATTTATATTTTCTGTGTATAAAAAACAAAGTACACATAAAAAAATATATATAAAACAACTAAAACAATTTATCGATCCACTATAATCCTCGCCAAGTTCTAATTATTTACAAGTGAACATTTACAAAGATTTTCTTTTGAAACAACAAGAAGGTACAACAAATTCAATACATGAATATAATCATCGCCAAGATTCTGTGTGTCATCTTCTTCATTGTCTCGATCTGTCCCTTCAACTCCTCTACGCTGATTATCTTCAGCGTCCTACAAGAGAAAAGAAAGGTTAGTATTGATAAGCAAAATATAATGAAATAAATTATATGCAATGCACCTAAGTTAAGGCAATCAAAGTAACATGAGTGAATTACACATAATCTAGCTAGCAATAAAGTGAAGGATATTAACAGAATTCAGATGTGTTCTAAGGCTGACATAAAAAATTCATAATGATTCAATCATGCAAGTATGTGTTCTAATCATGCATATACTAGCTTGAAATCTAATGACATGAAACAAATCACATGAAACTTTCATACCTGAGAGGCACCTGCAGACAAAGTTTCCCTGTCCCGAAAAAAGTTGCACAACTCATTACGGACAACGTCAAAAATTGCTTTATGTAAATAATCACGCATTGTGTCCTTAACAAGCTGACAGACACCATCCCAAGAATTAGGCGAGTCAGTCGGATGCTTGGAATTGATGCTGACGGGAAAAGTCTAAGAGCTGTGACTAGAGGAGGCAACGACTGGTGAGGTGTTCATATTACTCTCAAACCCGAACACACGACCCTTTTTGGGTTCATCTATTGCAGTCACCCATATTGCAGGATCAAAAGGTGGATGCTGAGTGGAGTCATCGCCATATCGCTCTACCATCTGTTGCTCGTATGACTCCTATAAAGTAATGGTTATAATATAGATTAATAATTAAGAATTATAATATTTATGATAACTTGTATATTACAATATTTATTAATACAATAAATAACACTATTGTCGTTCTCGCCTTCTCTGATACAAACTCTCTCGTGGTCTTACGTTTATGTGTTTCAACAAACACATCCTTGTATGACACAATGCCTCCTTTTTCTACTTTCTGCAAAGTTAAATAATAAAAAATTTATTTAATAGGTATGCAATAATACTTATAAAATTGACAATATATATTAATGAGTTACCATTTTCTTCAGGTGGCGCCCAAAAGTCCTAGATCCACCTGTGTGTAGATGGGCATCGGGCATCTTCGCTCGGTTTTGTGTAGCCTTCGTTGAGCGGTTTCAAAATTCATGCCCCACCCACTTGTCGCACATTGCATCCCAAACATCTGACCTGATAGTAGGAAGGTCATGACTCTTCCACTGCAGTGGATCATCTATCCTGCCAAATACTTTTTTTGCTGCAGTCTTCATATTGTGCAGCATGTCTGCAAATCGACTGACAACCACCTTCTGTCACACCTTCCTCGCGTCCTGCTCCTCAATCGTAGTCACAAAGCGATTCAAAGCCTACAAATAATTTCAGAAAGTTAGTAGACATGATTATAACAAAAAATTAAATATGAAACACATTAACTATGAGAAATGATTATATACCATGAATGAGGACCACAATCTGTCCAACACCTCCTTCGAGTACTCTTTCTATTGAGCGACCGATCTTGGTAGATGTTGAACTGGTGAATGCCTAATCTCTCATATTACCTCTTGTGGCTCGAACCTCGCGTTGCACATGAATTGATACACATTAACTATCAATATACAATATTTATAAGATAAGTATAGGATAAGTGAAAATGAAATACTTACGGTTGATTATAGATATACACTATTTGAATGAGTCGTCGTGTGTCAGACTGAGAAGACTCTATATCCAGTGTTGTCTTGTGACTTGTATGAACAATTGATGTAGGTGGGTCATGTGCAGGCAAAGCATCATCTATAGAAAAATAAGTTACAAAATTCACACAATGTGCATTTAAACTAATCAAGTATACAATTATCTAAATGATATACCTATCGAAGCAGCCCTTGAAGATGAAGGCTGAGACTGGCTACCACTGGGTGCTCGACCACTGTAACCTCAATGAACCATATTCTAACAAATAAAAAATGTCATGCAATACATTCAAACATTGCAATACCTTCAAATCATTGTAATACATTTCAATACATTCAAATCATTCACATCAAATATTGCAATACATTAAAACATAAGATATGAGATCACTTGCTAATCATAGATAACTTATCTTTAACTTGCAATACAATTTGATCAGTTACACAACTCTATATCATCATGGATACATAATCAAATCGAAAATAACTTCATGCAAGATATTCAAACATTGTAATACATTCAAATAATTCAAGTCATTGCAATATATTTCAATACATTCAAATCATAACTCTATACCTATCGAAGATACATAATCAAATGAAAATTAACTTCATGCAATACATTCAAACATTGCAATATATTTCAATACATTCAAATCATAACTATATACCTATCGAAGATACATAATCAAATCAAAATTAACTTCATGCAATACATTCAAATCACTTAAGTCGTTGTAATATATTTCAATACATTCAAATCATTCAAATCATTCACATCAAATAGAAGTATGTATTACAAGATGTATTTCACTAGCTCGAGAATTCTTCTTCATCACTTGTTTGACTTTCATATTCTTCTTCTTCCTCCTCCTCTTCTTCTTCTTCTTCGTCATCTTCTTCTTCTTCTTCATTGGGTGCCCATCCACTTGGTATATCCTTTGGATCACATTCTTCCATGCATGTGCCATCGACCAATGGAGATATGACATGCATACCATGCGCGACATCGTGACCATAAGAGAAGTCATACATATCATCTGATTGATAGTAATCACTCTCTTCAGTTAACTTGTCTTTCTGTAATTGATCATACTCGGAGTATAGTTTAGACTTCACCTTGCAAACTGCCCACCATTCATTTCTATCTGACTTCCTTGTACTCAGATATGAAGTATAATAAACTTGTTGAACTTGCAAGGCTAATATGAATGGTTCATATGTTCCAAACCTTGATTTATGATTCACCTCCACAATGCCTGAGGCTTTATTGACTCTTGTTGTTATGGGATCAAACCAATGACACTTGAATAAAGTTACCCTATTATTTATGTCTAAGTAAGTCAACTCCATTATTTCTTCTATAACACCGTAGTAGTCATGTCCATTTTTACCATAGCTGCTACCCTTGACGCACACGCCATTATTCATAATTGACTTATTTACACTGTAGTCTTTTGTATGAAATCGATAACCATTTATGATGTACCCATTGTAATATTGCACAACTTTGGTCAGACCATTTTTTAAATCACATATTCTTTGATCTTTAATATCACCATGATGGATCTACAAGCATAAACAATGACTGTGATCACGACCAATTAAGTAGCTTATTATTGTTTACACGGAAAGAATGCATGTCATCGTCCTTATCAACTCTTTCAACCATGCCACAAACTTATTTTTATGTTCTTTCTGTACTTCTGCATCAGTGAGATATGAAAGTTCTCTTCGCAACTCCAGATCAAATCGTCTGTACTTAACAAATACTTATATTACTGAACCATGTATACACGTATAGAACTTAGTGTTACAAATTAAGTATACTTACTCGATGTATGGGTTGATCACTGAGCAATTAAAAAGGATATAGATTTATGTTGCATCTTGCTCTCGATCTTCCAAGAGTCTTGACTGGCAACTGCCAAAGGCATGCCTAAGTGATTGAAATATTGATAGTTTGTCAGCTACAGTAAATTGTTCTCCATCATCATTACGAGATGAGCATATGTAACGTGTTGGAATATGAGGTTCAAAGTACATAGATGAGAAATTTGAAATCTCTTCTAAAGTGTACGCCTCACAAATAACGCCCTCTACTCTTGTTTTAATCCAAACCTTTTTTTTGAAGTCAAACATGCATCTGTCAACAATATACATCTTGGATTACAATAAATTTCTCAATAGCATTGAAGAAAAAAATATAAAAAAATATATACCTTTCAAATGGGTACATCCACCGATATTGCACAGGATCACCAACCCTTAGTTCATATGGCAAATGTATGATCAAATGTTTCATAATATCGAAAAATGTTGGCAGAAATATCTTCTCTAGTTGACAAATAGTAGTGATGACAAATTCTTCAAGATTCTTTACCTCAGATACTATGACTTCTAATGCACACAATGTTCTAAAAAATCTACTCAACTCGGATAATACCCCCTATATAGGTTTGTCTAATATATCATGGAATGCTAGGGGTATCAACTGTTGCATAATGACATGACAATCATGGCTCTTCAACCTATATAATTGTCCCTCGTCTATCTTCACAGCCCGAGCAATGTTAGAGACGTATTCATCTGGAAATCTCAATTGTCTCAACCATTGACATACCTGTTTTATTTGATCTGGTCCAAGCACGTACCTTGCCTTTGGTTTCAATACTTTGCCATTGTACTCTTTGAGTTCCAATTCTGGTCTTTTACATATTACTTTTAAATCCATACGGGCCTTCGGATTATCCTTTGTTTTCTCTTTCACATTCATTTTCGTATTGAACACATTATCAAACATATTTTTCTCCACATGCATCACATCCAAATTATGTTGTATCAATAAGGTTGGCCAATATGGTAGTTCCCAAAATATAGATTTCTTTGTCCAATTGTGATCCTTCCCAAATTTAAGGAAGGGCGTCAGGCTATGGGCATCTGTCAGTCCATATGGAAAATATCACAATCTTCTTAAAATCTCTATGCCAGACAACCATGTAGGCGGACCTTCCATTTCAGTTGTGCCTGATCGAAACACATTCCTTTGTCGTCGGAACGGATGGTCGTTGTGTATAAATCGAAGGTGACAATCAAACTAGCACGACTTCCTTCCATACTTTAATCTAAACGATTTTGTATCCTCCATGTAGTACGGACATGCCAACCTCACATGTATGCTCCAACAAGATAACATACCATATGCAGGGAAGTCACTGATTGTCCACAGAACAACAACCTTCATATTGAAGTTTTATTTTTGGTGGGCATCGTACGTAAGAACACCGTCATCCCACAATATTTTTCGTTCATCAATCAATGACCTTAAATATACATCAAGATTTTGTCCCGAAGAGGTCGGACCAGGGATCAATAGAGACAAGAAAAGATTTTGACGCTTCATACACAAGCTTGGAGGAAGGTTGTATGGCGTGAAAAATACTGGGCAACACGAGTATGAAGTTGATCTACCCCCAAAATGGATTAAATCCATCTGTACATAAACCGAGTCTAACATTTCTCACTTCCATTGTGAAGGTCTGATGAGTAGGATCAAAGTGCTTCCAAGCTTTCGCGTTAACAGGATGCGTGATCTTGTCTTCATCATGTCGAACTTTATTTGCATGTCATCTCATGTGTTTAGCTGTCCTCGAAGGCATATACAATCGTTGCAATCTAGAGGTGAGAGGGAAGTAGCAGAGCAACTTGTATGACACTTCTTTTGACCTCGTGCTACTATTGCCTCTTGTCTTTGGCTTGAACCAAGGATGCCCACGTGACAGACATGATCTGCTATTTTCTTGATCTTTGAAGTACAACATGCAGTGATTTGAACAAGCATCTATCTTTTGATACCCCATACCTAGAGCATTGACCATTACCTTCGCACGATAAAAATTTTGTGATAATTTCTCATCTGTGGGGCAACATACTCTTCATAATAGAGCACATATGATCAAAACATGATTGACTCAAATTATACTCGAACTTCAAATTCAGTAGTTGAAGAACTGCAAATAAGATAGTGTGACCCTTGCAACCATTCCAAAGTGGCTTATCAGCATCTCTAAGTAAATCATAAAATCTACTAGCTGCATCATTTGATGCTTCTTCCTCTACCCCAGTTGGTACATCACTAGGATCTATAGCAGAACCCAGTTTTGGTCCTGCGACATCAAATATCAAATTCACATATGGATTATCATGCACCACATCTACATGTGCGTCAAAATTATTCATAAATTCTTCACCATGAAACGTTCAATTCTGATAATCACTCATAAAACCCTTCCTGTATAGGTGATCTCTAACGCCATGAGGTTCTACAAATCGATTGTTCTTATACATCATATAGGGGCACCTAATCCGACCTATGGGATCCACTGTACTGATACTTGTTGTTGCAAATTCAATAAAATTGTCAACACCATCCATATATTTAAGTGATACCTCATTGTCAACTATCCTACGGTACATCAATTCACAGTTTGCAGTCATTTTTTGTCGTATAATGTTACAGATATTATCCAAACTAGTTAAAAGAGAATCATCAGAATGCTATGATGAAGAAAATATCAAATTTATCATGCATTCGTGGTAGATGTAATGATTTGATATATCACACACACACACACACATATATATATATATATATATGATGTCATTCAATCACAAGAACAATGGTGCATGCATTGATAACTGAATATTTTCATGTGCAAAATCATTCATTTGAAGCATTGATAACTTATCATTCATTTTCATATGCAAAATCATTCATAACACAATACATTCATTTGAAGCATATTTTCATGATATAATTTCACATGGAAGTCATGATCAAATTGAAAGTAACTTCATGCAAGTATGGATACAATCACATCAAACATTGCAATACATTTAAATCATTCATATCAAAATAATGTCAAACATGTACCTACAGCAAACACACTCTAATGTCCTGCTAACTAATACCACGACTAGCATGGAATCCGAACTCCAAAAATAACAATACTTCTATTTTCATACATTAAAATCATGCTCAGCATGATATCCAAACTCCATCAAAGCAATCCTAGATATCCACAACTAAGTGAGTGTGTGAACAGAAAAGTGTTGCATCCAAGAAATTAAATAACCTGCAATGCACATGCATCACTTACTCACCGCGGGTATTTACCCGATTTACATTGCTTTTGTCACTTACTTACCACGGGTTGCGTGGCACAAACAAGATCCATTGCAGAATCTGCAGGAGACGCTGTGTTAAAATGATTGTCATTTACTGGATGACAAGGAGGGTGACGCCCCCTATCGGAAATGATCCCGGACAGAGAGACACATCCCTCTGCTGAAAGCAAGACAAGCAGGGGCGTTGGCCCCATGCCAAGGCAAAGTTTTCCGACAAGATGATCCGCCCCCTGCCGGGAAAACAAACAAGGAGCTTTGGTGCTTCGCCCCCTATCAAAATTATCGAGGACAGGGAGGGCGAAGCCACCCCCTGCCAGGGAAAACAAAAGGGCAGGGGGCTTCTCCCCCTGTCGATCATTCTTCGGCAGCGGGGCAGAGCCCCACTGCAGAAGAAGTCAAGAGGACAAGGGGGGCTCTACTAGAGATCGAGGCAAGGAGAGGGCCTGGCAGAGGCGATCGGGGCCTCTGCCAGCCCCCACCGACTATAGACGGGTGAGGAGGGCTCGACAGAGGCTATCAGGCCTATGTTGGTCCTCCGACAACCATAGGAGGAAGGGGGTGCAAGGGGCTCCAGCATAGGGGAAAGGGGGAGGGTTACCTGCCGACGGGTTGGGTTCATCGGCCCTTCGACAATGGGAGAGGGAACAGGAGAGAGAACGAGAGGTCATTGATAGAGTTCGTCGGTCGACAGGCGGGCGATGGGCTGAGGTCGGGCGGGCGACGGGAGGTCGACAGGCGGCGGGTGACAGGAGGTCGATGGGTGGCGGTCGGGCGGGCAAGCGACTGGAGGTTGACGGGCAGGTGACAAATAAATCAAAAAGAGAAAAAGGCTCGCATTAGGGATTTACGGGAAATTTAGCGACGGATTAGTGAAGGCAAAATTTCATCGCGCATCCATCATAAATTTGTGATAGAGTAGCGACAAAAAATTTATGTTGATGATCCATCGTGAAGTTTCGATGAAGTTTGAGATGAAATGTTTCTGTCGCGAATCCGTCGCTAAGTCGCGATGAATGCGCGACAAAATTTGGTTCATCGCTAATTCCGTAAATAATTTGAATGTTAGCGATAAATAGTTTTCTCTAGCTAATCCATCACAAATTTGCGACGAAAAAAATCAGTCACAATTTTTTGTCGCTAATTAGAGTTTTCCTTGTAGTGTCAGGTCCATTTACATCCATGCCCAATCTCGTGAACCCTACCAAGATTGTTAATTCAGTGGTAAACATGGTAGTCGACCTCTCCATTATAGGAAGGAGGCAAAGTGCCTTTAAAATGGTTTAAACAAAAATATTGTGATGTTATCGAGACATTTAGATTTATATTGGCTATATTTTAAGTTTACTTTTATTTCTTTTTACACAATTTTTAAAGTTTTTTTTTGTCGATTTTCCACCAATAAAATTGCAAGAAAAGAAAATTCAATCTCTCACAGAAATTTGGCTGCCATTGTTTGGAAGTCTTGAATTTCCATCTCACAGTGGGAAAGCATGCATCATATCATAACTCAGTTAATAAAGATTAATTTTGATGATAAAGTTTCCCGCTGAAGCCAGTACTCTCCTAGTGGGATCACCGACACCCAAGTTCTTATAAGCCCACCAGTTAAAGAGGGTAGATTAGGTGCAATAACATTGCACTTAAAGTGTGCCGCTATACTTGATCACCCTCCATCTTTGGTTGACAATGTAATGCCTCAAAGTCTAAAACCCCAAAAATTTAGCAAAGTTTTGATTTTTTTTTCAAACTTTAATTTGCAAAAAATGATAGCTTTTATACGAAAATTTAAACAACTTTGAAAAGGGTCACAGGCTTAATCAAAAGAAGATCAGAGTATCCATTTAAAAAACTCAAAACTATTCATACTACTTACAAAATTTTTCTCACAAAATAATAGATGAAAAGCTTAACAAATGCTTAAGTTCAAAATACACAAAATCCTAAGTCTGACCCTAGATCTTCATAAGTGTTGGTCCCTGACTATCAGTGTATCTCATCATCCATTATCCATCGTGTCAGTCTCCTAAAATCCCTTTAAAGTATTAGACTCATAAAAGCATGTTAAGTACATGTCATTTTACAGGAATAATTGATGCAACTTTTCTCAAAAGTATTTTTAAAAGATATTTTTAATAAAAAATGTTAGTGTAAATTATGCATAAAATTATAAATAATTAGTTTACACTAGTAGTGAAGTTCGGGTCAAACTCTAGGAACGGGTTTAACACCTTGTACTCCAAACAAAACAACTTTTATTGCCTTAAAAGGAAAAAGTAAACTAAGTGTAATTAACCTATCACAAAGGGACCGAGCAGAAATAAAATCATTACAACCCCAAATAAATAAATGGCTTAAGACCCCCCCCCCCCCCCCCAAAAAAAATAAAAATAAAGAAAATTAAAAATTACATGGCTCTATTTGCTCGCGATCTAGCTCCTTTTGTCCCCACATGTACTGCCTTTGCTGTCGCGTTCCAATGGAAATAAAAAGCTCGTGCCCACCTGTAAAACTCAAAACCAAAACAAGACGAAACAACTAGACTATCTAATCTAGTTATGGTTAGTGACAGTAAAATAACGATTAAAATAAATCTAAAAACTAAAATCTATATGTATCTAACTCTAAAGAAAAGACAAATCTAAACTAAAGAATTGGTTTAACACCCGATTTGCCAATGCGTGATTTCCAAAACAGATTTTTATTTTACAACTCAATATATAGCCAAAACCGAGAGCTAACAATGTTCAGCTAATACCAAAAAATAAATTTAATTAACTTATATCTATCACTAAACTAATGAAAAAGGAATGCTAACAAACTCAAGTGCATAGTCCAACTCAGTCGTGCCCCTACTAGAGTCTGATCAACAGATCGGTTTGGCAACTTATGGGGTTGGCAGATCAGGATCAGACTAACTGAACGCAGATTGGACTGGTCTGACAGGCAGCATACTACAGTTGGGATATATAAAATTAGGGTTGGCAAATCATGACCAACAGATCAGAATCGGCCTGGTCAAATTTGCTCATGTTAGATTGGTCAATCAGCTGACCAGGGTCAAGCTGGCCTGGTCTAGAGTCTCATCAGTCTGGTGTGCTAGCCGAAACTGACCAGATCTGAGCTGGTCAGATCAGACTGGCCCGAATATAGGCAGAGCAGGTCTGGTTTGTTGTTGCCAACAGATCAGATCTAAAAAAATTATCAAGCTGGATTGATCTGGTCTAATTTGGCTTAGATTGGCTCACAGGATCAGGATAACAGATCTGCTCGGCTGAATATGATTACAGACCAAAGTCGGCTAGATCTGAGTAATCAGATCTGGTCAGCTGAACTAGTAGGTCTGATCAGACCTAATCGGCTGAATGTTCAGCAGACCTGATCAAATCTGCCTGCTGCTTGTGCTAAATCAGATCTGTCGAAGATCTGATCAACAGATCATATCTTACTTTTTGTGTTTTCTAAAAAAAAAAAACCTAACTATGATGCTAACACGACTAATGAAAGAAATCAATTAATCTATATGCACCAGTTATGAAAGCCTAAGCTAAAAAGAAAAGAAAGTGGTCTTCAGTGCTTGAGTTGCTCATCCTCTCCCAGCATTTTGTTTATACTATGGTATTTTGAGGGCTCTCTGAGGGGCTCTGAGCGACCTTTTGAGGGGACCCTTTTGGGACCTTAGAGGGCTTGTTTGAGGGCTCACCACACGTCTGAACGCTTTTCTGCAAGAATAAAAAGATAAAGCACAAAAACGAGAAGGAAAACTACACAAAAATCAAAAGTCAGTATAAACAAAAATCACAAAAGTATGAAGTAAACTAACATGAAATAACAAACCACTATAAGACAAAATAGTAAAACTAACTATCTAACAAGAAAGAAACCAACCAATGTAACAAACTATGACTAACTAATTCTTGAAATAGACTAAACCGTGGATCTAAATTAGCTAAATTAACACTTAATTAAATCTAATTGAATATGTAATAAAATACACAAAGTGCTGATTCTAATTCAAGAAAACATTAAGCATGACATTAACTACTTTCTACAAACTAATGAAATCTATGTAATTTTAACTCACTAAGTTAATTCTGAATAAACAAGAACATTCATTAATTAACATGAAGTCTTAATCTAATTATCTTGCAATGAAAACAACTAATTGATCTTAAAACAAGAAATACGTGAAATAAAAAAATCTGTAGAACACGTTAGTTAATCTATCATGCACTCACTGATTAACGTCTAAATTACTAAACCAGTTGCAGTAAAATTAAACTATAAACTAGATAAAGATCTATCCTAACTAATTAATTAAAATTTCCTATTATAACCTAGACTAAACATGACTTAAAACTAACTAACAAGAATCAATGTCAATCACACTATTTGCGTGTTTGACGTTTATTGCCTAATGTAAACACCGTCTAACGCTATTTTTTTTACTAATGTGTGATATGCTAAAAAACAGAACAATAGCTGGTAATCGTGCATCCCACAACCCGTGATGTAGGGAGGTTGATTTGACTTTTGGGGTCTACAACAAAACTGCCGCGCCAAGAATAAAAAAAGAATAAAACTTTATTGTAAAATAGGGTTGCATGACCAACAAATCACGCAGCTCTATTGTCTTGGCTACCGACATGATTTCACGACCACACTGGTTTTGAAATCACGTCTTCATGGGTGATGCTCAGCTAGAACTTCCAACAATAAGCTACAAAATTTGTGATCACAACAATTTGTTTGATGGAAGAAATCACACAACTTTCGTTTGCTTGCGGGCAACCAAAATTTACACTAAAAGAAACTAATTTAACTATGCAGCTACTTCTATAAAAGATTAAGATTAACTAGAGTATCTACGATGCAATATGTGAAAATATAATATGTTGAAAATAAAACAAGTTCAAATCATGCAATATGCGATGAGGACAATAAAACTAACTACGATGCATGCTATGATCCTAAACACCACGGAGATGGGGGAAAAAAGGTTTACCTACGGCTTACCTCCGACGGAAGGGTTGAGAAGAAGAAGATGGTCTTTCCCACTACAACCAAACGAACTCCGCTCTCTCTTCGACAGAGGAGATGAGAAGAACCGACAATGATGAGGTTTAAAATAAGGAATGAAAAGCATAAGAAACAAGAAGAAGGAGGTAGGCAACCAGTCGATCGAACAAGGGAGAGAAAGGAAGAAGGGTAGGCAGAGAGGAGAGAGAGGGGCACAAGCTAAAAAGAGAAAAACGCTCTCTTTCTCCAAAAAAATCTTTTTATACTAGTCTAATTTGGTTTTTTAGATCTTTTTTCAAAAAGAGTCCAATAAATTTTCAATATTTTAAAAAAGGCCTCTCTTTGAAAAAGTAATTTCTAAAAAGTTAATTATTCTCCCCAAATTACTCCCCAAAGGCTTAGTTTACTCAAATTATAATTTTTGATAAAAACCATGAAAACCTTTGCAAATAAGCATTTTGTGATCATCGCAAAATTTTTCCTATTCTCTTGTGGTTTCTCTCTCTTCCTTCTCTTTTCCCTTTCTAACCTCTATTTTCCTCCTTTTTGAAGGGAGAAGAATAAAAGAAAGAAAAGTGAAAGAGAGAAGAGAAAAGAAAGAGAAAGAGAAAGAGAGAAGAGGAACTATTTTGCGCGGTCTCACTTGACCTTAATTTGAAAACATTTAGAAATTTAACTCGCCTCCGTTTTTGAAAATATTGCGGGAAAATGGAGAGACGGGATTCGCTCGTCGGTACGAGGTTCGACCGTTCCTGGCGCCTTTACCAGGGGTAATCGAACCAAGGATCGAATCTATGCCTTTTTGCTTTGCCTAAATATAATCTAAGAATTTATCCTAACTCTAAATACACAAAGAATCATGCTTGTGCAATGTAAGGATGTATGCTCTTTTGAAAATTTGATTTTAGAAATTTCCAAGTATTTTGAGATGAAATTTGGTAAAGGAGTGGAGAAATGAGTTGAATCTAACTTAGAACTCGAGATAGATCAGAGAAGTTCTAAGTCTTTGAAGTAAATCAGAGTTTGGAAGAATAAATGAGAAGGAATGACTTGAAGCTTTAAAATGAAAGGAAATGAAGTTTCAAAGTCAGAAATGGACTTTGAATTTGAACTTTGAATTTAGGAAAGGAAATGAATACTTGAGATGGAATTGAATTTAGATTTTGAAGTTTGAAATTTAGAATGGATTGAGAAAATCAAATGATATTTAAGAATAGAAATGGATTTAAAAGATTCAGATTAGATCCGAAAAATGGAATTGAAATCTAGAATTGGAATTGGATTCCGGATCCTAAACAGAATGGGATCCGAGATTTGGAATCCAAGATGGACTTAGGTTCTGGATCCTAAAATTGAATTGGATCGGAAATCTGAGATCCGATGTGGGATTGAGTTCTGGATCCTAAGATGGGATTGGATCTGAAGTCTGAGATCCAATGTGAAATTGGATTCTGGATCCTAAGATGGATTTGGATATGAAGTCTGAGATCCAATGTAGAGTTGGACTTTGGATCCTTAGATGGATTTGAATCTGAAGCCTGAGATCCAAGGTGAAATTGGATTCTGGATCCTATAAGGAAATTGGATCTGAAGTCTGAGATCCAAAAGTGAAATTGGATTCTGAATCCTAAAGGGGAATTGGATCTGAAGTCTGAGATCCAATATGGGCGTTGAATCCTGGATCCAAAAATGGATTTGGAGTTGTTAAATTCAGGAAATTAAGAACTTCCAAGTTTGAATTGAACTTGGGAAATGAATTTTAGAATTTGAATCTTGAATATACAAATGAATTTCAAAGTCAAATTAGACCTTGAATTTTGAAGGGAATCTCAAAGTTAAATTGAACTTTGGATTTGATTTGGAGTATTTGAATTTGGAATTTAGAAGATGAATCAAGAGTCTCAAGGTTAAAATTGAATTTGGAGTTTTGATTAGAGTTTTGAATATAAATTGAAGTTGGAATTTCAAAGTCAAATTGAACTTTGAAATCCGATTTGAATTTGAATACAAAAATGACTTTGAAATCTCAAAGTTAAATTGAACTTTGAGATTGAAAATGAAATTGAATTTGAAAATGAAATGATGAATTGGATTTTATAAGAATATATTGAGGAAGATATTTACATCACTTGGAGTTTTTTTTTTTGAAAAAGGAATTTTGAAAATATGATGCAGTTCTATCCTAAGTGATGAATAAATTTAAAGAATTTGAAATTGGATTTTGAAAAGCTATTCCATTCTTTAGATGAATTAAAATAAGATTGAAAATATAATACATCCTTGACTATGGTCATTAAATGTATTATATAATAATCTATATTTAAATTCAGGCGAAGAATGAAATATATTTGGTGCTTTTATAGAATTTAAAATGAAATTAACTCTCAATATACCCTGACTATGGCCATTGGTATATATTTTGAGTCAATTTTAAGTTAAATTCTAATAAAAGGAGAAAATGTTTAAGGAAATATGATGAATTTTGAAAAAGGGATCCAGTGTGGAACCAATGTTATTTCGTAAAAGATAAAATTCCTAAGTTTTGTCCACACCCTGACTATGGTCATTGATGCGGATCATCGACTTAGGATCAATTACCTCTTATGAAATGGTGCACGTGCCATTCATGTTTCACCATTTGTGAGAATTTGAGAAATAAATGAAATAATGCATGAAAACAGGCAATTGGTGAATTTATAATGTTCATTCATTCGACCTAAGACAGGAAATGTAAATTCTCATCACTAATCTAGCTATTACAATAGACACTTGAAAATGAAGCGCTGATTTAGAGGATAGAGTCAACATTTCTCATATACCCCTGCAAGACAAATTTTGGCATAAAGTAAGATATAAAGAATATATAAGAACTGATATGTATAGGAGGTGCCTTATTGTTAAAATCAGAAGGTATATTCAGGCAAGGTACCACACAATGTATTTATGCTACCTATATTCTTATATCACAAAAAAACAAATCAACCCCTATAGTATATATCGTTGAAGGCTATCAATAGAATCATCAGAGGGTTTTAAGAGCTTTACCTGATGTATCTTGATTAATTCCAATAAAAACCAGAATTACAGAAATGCAGAGAAGAGGGGATATGCTATGCATTTGCTTGTTCAGCCACTGAATGTTTGCCTAGCAGTCTTATTCCGACCGTGATCAGAGTTTGACATAACAGATTAAATTCTGTGGTTCAGCAATTCAGGAGGATTCTGTGCCGACCAGTATCTCGGATGTTTGACAAATCAGGAACTCCGATCGAGAATCAGTTTACATCCAAGGATCGAATTTCTTGTGAAATCGGTTCAGCAATTCCCCTTTTTCTGACAGCAATGACCCAATGAACTTCTTCCTTGACAATAAGACTGTTTCCATCAAATGGTCACTGTATCGGCTGGGAACTTATAGAGCAAATGGTTATACATGGATAGTATACAGGAGGACATAGGAAACCAATTTGTCAACATTAATACTACACAAGATTTTGCCAAACACTTCACACAGTTCATAAACTGCAGTCAAGAGGAGCTGACAAATGCATGTTACCATAAACTATGAAGTATAATGACATACAACAACTACAAGACCCCATGATGACCCAATTCAGCTTGCAAGCACGAAAACTGGTTACCACCTTTAATATCACCTTCAAGATTTCAGTAAAATTCACCAAATCCACCCTATTCGCCTCCAGACCATTATCAGAAGAATGCATACTAAAAAAAATGACCAAGGTACATCCAACATGGGTCATCAAAAAACCCTTAAACTGATCAGAATTTGCAGTTTATGCAAATCTGGTCATATGACACCTAATTTCAGAAAATAAAAGAAAATCCACATCACAATGCAAGACCAAAAATCAAGATTCTTGATTTGTTGAACTCCTAAAAATGGCTGCTGCCAAATCCCTATCTCAGTAAAAAAAAAGAAGCCCCCAATCACACAAGGTGCTTGCTGACATCAACTACTCTGGCACGACTTCCAAGGTGAGCTGCAGATGACGAAGGATGGAGTCTCCTCCCCTTCCGCTGCTCAAACTCAACCCACTTTTTTTATTTAGATATGGCTCTGACACCATGTCATAAAAGAAGAGAAGAAGCATAGAGAGGAACTCTTGAGGAAACTTCATTCAACTAAAATGCAAAAGATTACAGCAATATAAGGGGTTGGCCTCCTTTTCTAACAAGCAAAAGAAAACTGGACGAAAATAACACACTCCACAACAACCTTGCTAAAAGGACAAGAATACCCTTATAAAGGTAGCACTGACAAGAACAATACACTATGTTACACTTCTCAACTTTTAAACAGCAGAACCAGGAGATGATAGGACCTAATTTTTAATATGAAATGGAAAAGCTAATATGGTATTGGTAGGGATCATGCTACAAGTTGTAAGAATTATACATCAAATACCTATAACTAAAAGAAGAAAAAAAAAAGAACATCACAGGAAAAATATGATACCTCAGAGGTTCAAAAGAATGCTTATTTATACTTGGATGCAGTTTAGTTTTATTGCATCTCTCTGATATGGGCAACTTCAAGTGTCTATATAGAATATTAGCAACATCTGCAGCATTGTGAAGCGAAAAATTCACTCCAGCAAGTCTACATGCTTCTTCCTCCAACTGCCTCAGTTTCTGGATATTGGAATTTGTTAGACATTGGAATACGCAAAACTGAGGTTCATGCTAGAAACAATATAGCAGCAAATGTACGCAGCGAATGACCAAATATTACCTTAATAACAAACCAAGTCGAAGTGCTGGCGTCGGAAGCCAGAACACCTCTGATATAGGCACATTGTTTCGAGAAGTTTGTTCCACTCAGAAGTTTTTTTTGTTTTTTGTTTTTTTTTTTAAACTAGTAAGAGAATTCTTCATTTCTAGATTCAGAAAGAATTAATGCATCATCATAGAACAACCGACATATATATAGCAAAAAAAATGCATCTGTATATGATGATATGGCATCCTATTAGATACCAAATATTTGACATGTATATAGCAAACAAATATATCTGTATATGATGGTATGGCATCCTATTATATACCAAATCTTTCTATATACAGTGAGACAATTCAGCTATGTTGATGCAAAAAGAGATGGCACATTCATGGGATCCCATGCCATCAACAATGCCACTCTGCTTGACTTGAACTGGAAACGCCAAAAATTGCATCTGCAAAGGCATCTAGATCATGTGGACTTTACATCGTTCATTTCACGATTATGATCTGAGAACATTTTCGAATAACATCCAACCTTTCGCCTTAAAATTTTCTGCAGAACCACAGTCAAGTTCAATCTGCCATTTCATGATTTGATGAGATCACTTGCATCGCTGGAACGGTTGTAAAGAAACGCCAGATTCTTAAAAATGCTTGCTACCAAATGATGTACACCTTGAATCTGCTGCACAACAGCAGATGTATTGCCAGGTATTCTTTGGACCAACTGAGCTAGAGCATTTCAGGTGGATACAACGTGGATTTTATGGAGTGGTTGTGCCATAAACCCCTGCTGAGTACCTCAGTTAACTTCCGCTGTCCGAGCTGACTCCAACGTGATTTGCACCGAGTTCAAGCTTCAGTCAGGAATGAAGAACTTTGTCCAATGATTTACCTGCAGAACGACATCGAAAGCAGCAAAAGGAAGAAGCCAAGAGCCAAGTTTGAATGTCAAGGAACTGATTCATTCCTGTATAAATGTCCATATTTAGGCATTGATTTTGAGACAAACACTACATCCGACGTTATAACCATGAGGGTGTGAAGGGGAAATGTGAGTGTTGAGGGTGATTGTAAGAAATGAAGCCGTCATTGGGGTCACAGTTGGTGAGAGCTCGTATAACATTTGCCCAAATCTCACGATCATGATCATTGGGCATGTTGTGGTATGAAATACAGGCTTGCAGACAGGAACATCATTTCTCCCATGCATTCTTTCTCTGCTGCTTGACAAAAGTAGGTGCCAGGACACTCCAAAAAAAAATGACTGGTAATCATGTAAAAGAGCAAATTGTAAGCAGGGCCCTACCCAAACAGTTTCTATAATCAAAATGACAAAGCAAATGTTACCTGGGATCATACTGGAATTGAACGATCCATATCAATATATTGTTGCTATGTTTAGCATTGAAATTTCTAATATTAAATAGTTTATCACTAAAACAAACCTGCTCCAAACCTCAACTTTCATGCGTCCTGGAGGCAACAAATATGTATGACGATGAAGAGACTATCATGGTCTGCTATAATTCTGTCCCTGCAACACTTCCAAGCACATGAAGCACCATTATATGATGGCTGCACCCCTAACCGATACCCATCACCATGATCCAAGAACCAGAATATTGGAAATAACTTCATCAAACAGTGAAAACCCATTAATAAACCAACAAGCAAGCCATTAACACAAAAGATAGGCATATTCTCAAACTAACATTGAAGGAAATGGAGGCATATAAAGATCGATTCATAGAAAGTGATAGTAAGACAAGCACAGCAAGAGAAAAGGATGTACCAAAGTGAGATCGATGATCTCTTTAAACACAAGACCATGAAAAATACTTAATGATGCCAGAAGATGAAGTACACGCACTCGTATCAAGGCATAGTCATAAATGGTAATAAGAAGTCAGGGAATTATCAGGTTAGCAAAACCTCAAAGGGTCAATCGAAAATGGAGAACCAAATTCTCAAAACGAAGATAATAACCTAAACAAACACTTGAAATTTTATAGGAACATCAAAAACAGAAACGATATTGAGAATCAGCAAAAAGACCAAACTGAGATTCAGATGAATCGTGTATGGTTATTGAATCTGATGGCATAAAAAAATAAGAACAAGTAGATTACAAAACAGAGAAAAGAAAGAAAAAAAATGAAATAAAAGAAAATTAATTAGTGTAAAAGGGAAATGTCAGAATCCATGTTTTGTTGCTATTGCACATGGGCTGGTTGATGTTGCACAAGCAACTCAACGCCTCCGGAAGTGCATCAATGGGGGGGCCAGATTTGAAAATTAAGAGGAAAAGCCAGAGGGATAACACAAAAAAAAAAGGAAAACAAAGAAAAGGAGGGGGTTTCACCGTGGCTCTGCAGAAATTCTGAAGGATGGGATGAACCTTCCCTTTGGCCTACGGTGGGAACTCTCCATTTTAGAAAGACCAGGAGGAGACTTAGAGGGGGGGAAGCCCTTGTAACTCGGCGAATGAGAGATCAATCTTTGATTTGCTGAAGGAAAATACACCAGGGGGAGGAAAAACGGGTGCTGCTAACAAAGGGACGTAATTGATGATGGCGTTCCTGGGATCCCTTCCCCCCCCCCCCCCCCCCTTTCTGCCTCTCCCTTGCTTTCTCTTATAGGGTAGGGAAGAAGAACCGAGAACCTGTAAGCTGTTAGAGATTGACGAATGAGGGGAAAAAGAAGTAAGCGGTTGGTGATGGGCGGCGGCTATGGACAAGCTCATGGATGATCGGTGATGGAGGGTTTGGGAGAGGTGGAGAAGAAGAAAGGGTTTCGGTGAGAGAGGCGCCCTAACCCTCTCTCTTACGAAGGAATTTTGTAAAAACCCTAAAGGGATAGATTTTCATAGGGGGTCCTCTTATTTTCGGGACTTTACAAAGAGGAGGATTTTAATATATTTTTGCTAAAAAAGGTATTTTCATGAAACTCGATTTTTTCCAAAAGGTGTTTTTTAAAAGAGATTGTTTTGCAAAATGATGGTTTTCAAAAAGAGGTTTTTTTCCAATTTTTTTTTTGTTTCTTTTCTATTTTGCATTTTCCATTTTTTTTTGTATTTTTGGAATGAAAATCTAAGATTTTACGAGAAAACAAAGATTAGACACTAATTTTTTTGTATTTTTCTGAGAAATATTTACAAAAGCATTTTTCTGAGAATTTCGAACCATTTCGGGGAAATTTCTTCAGAAAAAGGTTTTTGACCCAGGTTTTGAGAAAATGTTCGAGTTTTGACACTCGAATCGAGAAAGTCAATGTGATGGATACAAACGGATGTCGAATGGACTATCCGAGTTATTTAAAGGCTATTTTTGGCATTTTCTATAATTTTAATTTAAAATTTGAACAAGGAGATTCAGATTTGGATCTGGGCAATGGATCCAGATCCAAAATCAATTTAAACATATAAAATGAATTTAGTTTCAATAAAACTCGAGAAATGAACCAGAATTTAGATTTAAAATGACTTATTTACTCAAAAAAATGAATTTAGGGGCAAAAGGGGAATATTTAAAAGATTTTGAAAATTTTGGGGTGTTCACACATTTTAAAGCAATTATCGCACATGATCATGCATGAAAATGTATGAAATTATGCATAAAAATCATGCATGATAAAATTCTCTCATGCTTATTATTTGCTAGTCCTCGAGCAAACTGGCCTAACGACAACAAAAACAAACTAAAAAAAAAAAACCGAACTCACTTTCATAGGATTCATGATTGCATTTAGCATATTCAACAAACCCTTTAAACCCCTAGGTTACCCCAGTGGATGAGTAAGGTCTCGTGAGGGTTTGCAGTAATGCTACCCACAAACATCTATGTCATGTATGCATAAAAATTCAACTTCAAAAAGCATTTGACAATTGAGGAGTTGGTTTTCACAAATAGTTTATGCCATTACACTTTCAAAACATAATTAGAGTCTTTTATAGGCCACCATAGAGTAAAACTCTTTCATTGACTTTTTTAAATATCACAATCATTTATGCTTTATTCTCAGAAAATTAAATATATACATGTTATTATTTACTTATCCTCACTCATATATTTTCTGCACAGATTTTCTCAATATTTATTTCTAAGCAGTGAACTTTTTCTTTTATGCTCTTTTTTTTAGTTTTTTAATTTTTTCACACTTTTTCTTTCTTTTTATTGGGCATTATTTTAAATTTCCAGTTTTTGTGACCCATGTAACGATCTTTGGGTCAGTGACTCCCAGACCAGATGACCTTAGGGCACCAGATATAGAGTATACCTCAAACTTAATTGCTCGAGTCACTAGACCTTCCATTTTCATAGTTTATGTATAGCTTACTTCTTGTCATGTGCAATGTCAATATCTATTAGGCTGTCTATAAAGTTTATGTAACGGGCTTTCGGGCTGATAGCTCTCAAACCAGATGACTTTAGCGCACCATGTGTAAACACCCCTTAGGCTCTACTCGCTCAAATCAAATAGGCCACAAATATCAACTTAGATAGAGAAGTGACTTCCTTCGCTATCCTTTTTGACATGGGAATCAAACAGTTCAACTTGTATATGAGCCCAACTACTAGAGAACACAAAGACATTAAACAACTAAATGTATGCTCTTTTTCACTTTTTCACTTTTATTTTCAATGTTGTTCATTTTCTTAGTTTTCAAAAATAAACTATGCATATCCATACTTATGATTCAAAACAAACTCTAACATGCATCTATCATCATTTCTTTGAAATCCATATAAATAACCATATTTTTCTAAATAAGTGTCAGAATTTTTTTTTTGGCTTAAAAATTCTCTAAAAATGTTAGATTATGTAAAGCATTTCTATAAGGTCAAACTCATTCGTTAAAAACCCAATTTTTATGAGTTTTCATCAATATGCACATAAACAAAAAAAATTGGGTGTGAAAACTACACCCTCCCCCATGCTTGAATGACACTGTCCTTAGTGGCACTCTCCCATGCTTGCATGAAACTATATGAATGCACATGAGAAACAGAAAATATAGGAGGAAAGTAACAGAAGTCACCTGATCCACACTGTAGAATCTTACTTGATGTTGCATTGTACTGGCTGTATAGAGATTCCACCTATCTCAATGAATATAATTCATAAAAAAAATGCATAAAATGCATAAAATGCAATGCATACATGATCTAACATTCATGCTCATGAACAAAGAAAATGACATAAAAATAACAAAACTACTAAAATTACGACACTAATATGGGTTGTCTCCCATAAATCGCTAAATTTTACATCTTCAGCCAAACGGATCTCTAGCGATCCTTCATCGTCCATGAGATCAATAGACATGAAGTCATGCTCAATCGAGAGGTCTGAGGAAAATGGTTTCATCTATGACCCTGCCCATAATATTTTCTTCAACTTTATCCCTCTAAACCATGTAATAGCTCTCTGGCATGCTAAGAGTGAGCTTAGTCTCCACGTGAACACTATTCTCATAATATGGTGAGCCATAAACCGAATATCTACCTATACAATCATCCAACTGCGGATCGAATTACTTCCGTTGAACGCCCGTCACTTAGAAGCATTCATCATTTCATGTCGCTCTCATGGCAACATCAAAGATATTTATGCTTAAATGCTTGTTGCCAAAAGAAACATCCATCTCCCCAGTATGACAATCAATACGAGCGTAAACAGTGGACAAGAGTGGTCTTCCCAAAATGATGGGGGTCTGGCGAGTGACATCAGTGCCTTCCATGTCCAGAACGAGAAAATCAATAGGAAAATAAAAGTCCTCGATCTTGACTACCACATCTTCCAAGATTCTGCGAGGGCACTTGGTAGACCTGTCAGCCAACTGCAAGACCGTCATCGTGGGCTTCAAATCCTCAATCCCAAAAGTATCATAAAGGGAACCTGGCAATATATTCACATTTTCCCCAAGATTGAGCAATACACACTCGATGGTCATGTTCCCTATAACACAAGAGATGATCGATGCCCTAGGATCTTTCAATTTAGGTAAAGCTTGGTGTCGAAATACTGAGCTCACCTGCTGAGTCAGGAAGATCTTCTTGGGCAACGATTTTGATTTTCTTTTCTGGGTGCAAAGTTCTTTGAGAAACTTTGCATAAGCGGGCTCTTATTGGATGGCGTCAAGCAGGGAGAGGTTTATGTGAACATGCTTGAATATGTCAAGCATTTCGTGCATTCTAGCCCCCTACTTGCTAAAACCGTTCAGTTTTGCTAAGGCCTGAAGAAATGAGGCTCTAAAAATATACGAAAGAGAAGGCACAGACCTTGGGCCCTGCCTGCTTTCCTTGGACCTAGTGGAGGAGATCAACTGGTCAATAGGTCTATCATTGGGCTCTTCGGTCTTCTCCTAAATAGAGTGGAGTTTCTTCTCACTCCGAAGGGTCGTAACACCCTTACACGAAGAATCAACCATCTGTCTGTCTTTCTCAGTCAGGCCATCATAAAAGTACTACACCAATTGCCAATGGGGCACCTGGTGGTGGGGATACTTTCAGAGAAGATCTTTTATTCTCTCCCACGTCTCATGAAACTGTTCTCTCTCAATCTGTGAAAAACTGGTGATGACTTTTCGATATTAGTTTGTCTTACCAATCAAAAAGTATTTCTTGAGGAACTCTCTTTGCATGTGTTCCCAAGTGATAATCTGAATTGTATTTAGAGCCTTCAACCAGTGCTTGACTTTGTCTTTGAGGGAGAAAGGAAACAATGTTAACCTTAATGCATCATCCCTGAAATTATTGATCCACACTATAGAGCAGATCTCAAGAAATTCATGGAGATGACAGTAGGGGTTTTCGTTGCTCAAGTTATAAAAGGATAGTAGCATTTGAATGGCACTGACCTTAATCTCAAAATGATTGGCTCCTACACCAGGTCTAGCGATGTAGGAGGCGTGAGTATATTCATTAGGTATGAAATACTCTCTCAGAGGATGGGTCATCTGTTGTTCCTCAGCCATGGGGCCGGATCGACGGACTCTCCTAATAAGAGACTTGGGGTCAAGCGAGCGTCACCCTTTCATGCACTTGAGGGTAGACTTGTGCAACAACCGTCCTAAAGAAAAGGCTTTCTACCTATCTAACGTGCAGAGCGACCAAACCACAAAGCAGGTAAAGAAAAATAAAAATAAAAAGCAGTAAACACAGCACCACACACTTGCACCCAACAGATATCTTTCGAAAATAAACTAAGAGCATGATACCAATCGTGCGTAGTCACCTCCTAGGGAAAGCCTAATAGGTGGGTCATGCAAGAAAGGTAAGTTGGTATCTAGGGTTTGCAAACACGTGGGTCTAAATCCTAAGTACTAAAAGAAACTAGCAATCTTAAATAAAAAACATAAAGAAAACTAGCAACCTAAGTAAACGAGAACACACAATGACAATAAAGTGAATACTCATATTTTAATCATCGTTCTCTGGCAACAACGCCAAAAATTTAATGCAACTTTTTTTATGAAGCATTTTAAAATAATATTTTCAATAAAAATGTTTGTGTAAATCATAAATCATATCATAAAAATCAGCTCGCACGAGTGGTGGAGTCTGGGTTGATCTTAGAGAACGAGAAAAATACTTTGTATTCCACAGAAAAGCTAAAGTACTCTTTATTGTCTTGAAAATAAAAATAATTAATTAAATAAATGAGAGTACGACCCTCTGTGGAGGGCTTAAACAAATAAAAACAATAAGTGTCTTATTACAAACCCAAATTGAATTGAATCAAATAAAATAAAATAAAAGCCTAAGATAAAAAGAAAAGAAAAGGGTCTTCAGTGCTTGAGTTGCTCATCCTCGCTTTGCATTTTGTTTATACTATGGTATTCTGAGGGTCTTTGAGGGGCCTGAAGAGCCTTTTGAGGAGACCTTTTCAGGACCTCGGAGAGCTCTTTGAGGGCTTGTTTGAGGGCTCACGGCATGTCTGAATGCTTTTTTATAAGAATAAAAAGACAAAACATGAAAACGGGAAGAAAAACTAAACAAAAATTGAAGGTAAGTATGAACAAAAATCACAAACATATAAAGTAAACTAACATGAAATAACAAACCACTACAAGACAAAATAGTAAAACTACCTATCTAACAAGAAAGAAACTAACCAATGTAACAAACTACGACTAACTAATTCTTGAAACAGACTAAATTGTGGATCTAAATTAGCTAAATTAACACTTAATTAAATCTAATTGAATATGCAATAAAAATACACAAAGTGTTAATTCTAGTTCAAGAAAACATTAAGCATGACATTAACTACTTTCTACAAACTAATGAAATCTATGTAATTATAACTCAACTAAGTTAATTATGAATAAACAAGAACAATCATTAATTAACATAAAGTCTTAATCTAACTATCTTGCAATGAAAACAACTAATTGATCTTAAAACAAGAAATACGTGAAATAAAAAAAATCTATAGAACACGCTAGTTAATCTACCATGCACTCACTGATTAATATCTAAACTACTAAACCAGTTGCAGTAAAATTAAACTATAAACTAGATAAAGATCTATCCCAACTAATTAATTAAAATTCCCTATTATAACCTAGACTAAACAGAACTTGAAACTAACTAACAAGAATCAATGTCAATCACGATGTTTGCGTGTTTGACATTGATTGCCCAATGTAAACAACGTCTAATGCTATTTTTTTGACTAATGTGTGATATGCTAAAAAAATAGAACAATGGCTGGTAATTGTGCATCCCACAACCTGTGATGTAGGGAGGTTGATTTGACTTTTCAGATCTGCAACAAAACAATTGTGCCAAGAATAAAAAAGAATAAAACTTTGTTGTAAAAGAGGGATGCGTGACCAACAAATCACGCAGCTCTATTGTCTTGGCTTCCGACGTGATTTCACGGCCATGTTGGTTTTGAAATCATGTCTTCGTGGGTGATGCTCTATTAGAACTGCCGACAATAAGCTATGAAATCCACGATCACAACAATTTGTTTGATGGAAGAAATCATGCTTTCGTTTGGCTGCGGGCAACAAAAATTTATACTAAAAGAAACTAATTTAACTATGCAACTACTTCTATAAAAGATTAAGATTAACTAGAGTATCTACGATGCAATATGCTGAAAATAAAACAAGTTCAAATCATGCAATATGTGATGAGGATAATAAAACTAACTATGATGCATGCCATGATCTTAAACACTATGGAGATGGGGAAGAAGAGGTTTACCTACGGCTTACCTCCGACGGAAGGGTTGAGAAGAAGAAGATGGTCTTTCCCGCTGCAACCAAACGAACTCTGCTCTCTCTCCGACAGAGAGGATGAGAAAAATCGACGATGACGAGGTTTAGAAGAATTAGTGAAAAGCATAAGAAGCAAGAAGAAGTAGGTCGACAACCAGTCGATCGAACAAGGGGGAGAAAGGAAGAAGGGGAGGCATAAAGGAGAGAGCAAGAGGGGTGTAGGCTACAAAGAAAAAAATGTTTTCTCCCAAAAAATTCCTTTTATACTAGTCTAATTAGGTTTTTTAGATCTTTTTCAAAAAGAGTCTAATAAATTTTTAATATTTCCAAAAAAGACTCTCTTTTAAAAAGTAAATTCTAAAAACTTAATTATTGTCCCCAAATTACTCCAAAAAGGCTTAGTTTACTTAAATTACATTTTTTTGATAAAAACCATGAAAACATTCGCAAACAAGCATTTTTAAGCAATTATCACACATGATCATGCATGAAAATATATGAAATTGTGCATAAAAATTATGCATGATCAATTACCTCAGTGAACGAGTGAGGTCTCGTGAGGGTTTGCAGTGATGCTGCCAATAATCATCTCTGTTATGTATACATTCAATCTTTTTTAAAAAATAATGGGCGTTCAAGAAAGCTACTTTAAACACATATTTCATGGAATTGCAGTCTCATGGCATATTAGAATCAAATCATGCCACCACAACAGTAAAATTTTTCTTTCTACCTTTTTAAAATTCACAAGTATTTATGTTTCTCTCTTAGAAAATCATGCATATTCATATTATTTTCCATTTATCCTCACATAAATGTTATTTGCACAAATTTTCATAAGTTTTCCTTAGCAATGCATTTTTATTAGGTTGTTCTTTTCTTTTCTTTTCTGAGCACTATGTTAATTTTCAAGCTTTAGTGACTCATGTAGCGGACTTTGGGTCAGTGACTCCCAGGCCAGATGACCTTAGGGCACTGGATACAGAGTATCCCTCAAGCTCAATCACTCGAGTCATTAGGCCCTAGATTTTCATAGCTACATATAGTTTTCATCCTATTATTTGCAATGCCTATACCTCTTAAGTTTTCTAATGGGTTCATGTAATGAGCTTTGGGTCAGTGGCTCCCAAACCAAGTGGCTTTAGGGCACCAGGTATAGAACACCCCTCAGACTTAATTGCTCGAACTCAAAAGGCTACAAGTGTATAATTGACAAGAAGTTTGACCATCTTAGTCATCCTATTCACGTGAGCGCAGACACTTCAACTTGTGTCTGAACCCAGTTATTAAGGAAGGAACAACTAAGAAAATCAAAGCAAATTACATGTGTGCTCGTTTCTTTTCTTTATATATCCATTGCTCTTTTTTTCTTATACTGTGTGTATTCATACATGCGATTCAAAATAAACTTTAACATTCATATATATTTTCTTTTCATAGAAATCTACATAAATAATCACTAGTTCTAGATTGGTTTTGAAAAAAAAATCACGTGGGGTTAAAAAAATCCTCTATGATTTCATGTCTTTGCAAAATTCACTAATATAATGCTAAACTTGTTTTCTCAAAGCCTTATTATTATTATTATTATTATTAGAACAGATATATGGACAAAAAAAAATTGGGTGTGCATACTATACCCTACCCCATGCTTGAATGACATTGTCCTCAATGACACTCCTCCATGCTTATATGCAACTGAATGCATGTACACTAGGGCATAAAATAAACACGAGGGAATGGATAGATACCACCTGATGTATGCGATAGAACCCCGCATATGCTGATTTATGCCTCATCAGTATACCACCACCACACACACGCAGATGCATGATTTCTTGTCGAAGTGGTTCTATAGTTGCTCTTTGAGAGTTTTCAAGTTGTCTTGTCACCTGTAACTCATAAATATTAACCAAGAAATGAAATGTATACATGATCTGTCATTCCTACTCATAGAACAAAAAGAAATAAATAAATATGCATCAAGAACTACTTAGCTGAAAAAAATGCACCATAATCCTAACATAATATACAAATGATGTGCGCTACTCTATACATCAATGAGGTCAATAACCTTGATGCCCCAGTTCACTGCGACATCTGAAATATAGGGCTTCAACCTCTGCCCATTGACCTTGAATCTTTTGCCCATTCTAGGATCCAAGATATTGATTGCTCTATGGGAAAATACCTCATAAACTATAAACGGGCCATCCCATCTTGATTTAAGCTACCCTAGAAAAAGTTGGAGTTGCGAATTAAATAGCCAAACTTTCTGTCCAGGCTTAAACTACTTTATCAAGATATGCTTGTCATGAAAGTTCTTGGTTCGAGCTTTATAAATTTTTTCACTCTCGTACGCATCATTTCGCAACTCCTTGAGCTCTCTCAACTGAAGCTTGCATTTTGTGCCAGCTTGGACCATGTCGAAATTGAATTTCTTTATAGCCCAATAGGTCATGTGTTCCAACTCAACAGGGATATGGCATAGCTTCTCAAATACCAACCGATAGGGAGACATGCCAATAGGGTTCTTGAAGGCAATCTTGTATGCGCATAAAGCGTCATCTAAGCGCTGAGAACAGTCCTTACAGTCTGGACTGACTGTCTTTTTTAAAATCGACTTGATCTCCCTTTTAGAGACCTCGACCTAGCCACTGGTTTGTGGATGGTATGGTGTAGCAATTCGATGATGTACTGAGTACTTCCTAAGTAAGGAAACAACTTATACATTCTTGAAATGCTTACCTCCATTACTAATTATCGCTCTCGAGACTCTGAACCTGCTAAAGATATTATTCTTAATTAACTTAAGCACCTTTTTATGATCGTTGGTCCGGGTGGCTACGACCTCGACCCATTTGGATACATAATCAACTGCCACCAAAATATAAATATTTTTAAATGATGGTGGGAAGAGACCCATAAAATCAATGCCCCAAATGTCAAAAATCTTAACAACCAAAATGGAAAGCAGGGGCATTATATTTCTTTTGAAAACATTTCCTGTTTGCTGGAACTGCAAGCATCGCTTGCAAAACTCATGCGAGTCTCTATGTAGTGTAGGCCACCAAAATTCAGATTGGAGGACATTGGTTGTAGTCTTTCAACTGGCAAAATGACTTCCATAGGCTAGGAAGTGGTGAAAGGCCAAGATTGATTCGCTCTCCTCTTTTGGGACACACCTCTAAATCATCTGGTCAACGCATAACTTGAATAACTCCGAGTTCTCCCAGAAATAGTGCTTCATCTGCACTAAGAACCGATCATTCTCATTTTTATTCTAATGTGCAGTGACCTTTTTTATCACAAAATAGTTGATAATGTTAGCGAACCAGGGAAGATGCTTAACATGCAAAATATGCTCATTCGAGAATGAGTCATCTATCTATCCCTAATCAATGGATGATTCCATTGTCAGTCTAGATAAATGATCTGCTACAAGATTTTGACATCCACTCTTATTTCAAATCTCGAGATTAAATTCTTGCAATAGTAGAATCCATCGTATGAGCCATGGTTTGGTGTCCTTTTTACTCATCAAGTACCACATAGTGTCATGATTTGAGTAAACAATGACCCTCGAGCCCAATAAATAAAATCAATTTTTTTTCAATACAAACACCACAGCTAACAGTTCCTTCTTTGTACTAGTGTAATTCATCTGAGCATTAAAGAGGGTTTTACTGGCATAGTAAATAAGGTACAATCAACCTTTTATCCTAAAATGACCCCTACTACATAGTCAGATGCGTCACACATGATTTCAAAGAGTAATGACCAATCAGAAGATCTCAAGTCGAGTGTTGTGGTCAGGGCTTTCTTAAGAGTGAGAAATGCCTTCAGACATGCATCATTAAAATTAAAAGGTTGATCTTTTGCTACCAAGTTATAGAGCGGTCATGAAATCTTGCTAAAATCTTTTATGAACTGCCTGTAAAAGCCTGCATGCCCTACAAATGATCTGATCTGCCGCACTGAGGTCGATGGAGAAAGTTTGGCAATAGACTCTACTTTCGCTTTATCAACCTCAATCTCCATTTCGGATACAATGTGTCTCAAAAAAATCTCTTGCTTAACCATAAAATGACTCTTCTTTCAACTGAGCACAAGATTAGTCTGCATGCATCGTTTGAGCACTCTCGATAACTTTTGGAGACAATCATCAAAAGATGAGACATACATTGAAAACTCATCCATAAAAATTTCTACAACGTCGTCCACCATATGCAAGAAGATAGACATTATGCACCTCTGAAAAGTTGTCTGGCATGTGAGTCGCTCTGAAATTTGATCGATGAATAACAACGGAAAATGATCCTTTCATGTTGCATTGTTCAACTTCCTGTAATCAGCACACACTCACCACCCTGTAGTAGTTCTCGTGGGGACACTTTCTCCTTTGTCGTTAACGATCACGGTGAGCCTAGATTTCTTAGGGATGACCTGAGTTAGACTCTCCCACTGACTGTCAGATATAGGATATATGATCCCAGTGTCTAACCACTTAACTACTTCCTTCTTCACCACCTCCTTCATGTGGGGGTTTAACCTCCTTTGCAATTCTCTAGAGGGTTTAGCATCCTCTTCGATGATGATTCGATGTATACAAAAAGAAAGATCTATCCCCTTTAAATCTACCACAGATCATCCTATTGCCTCTTTGTGCTCTTGTAAGACCTGCAGAAGTTGACACTCTTGAGTGTTCATCAGGTCTGTCATAATAATAACAAGCAAGGTCTGCTCTTTTCCTAAAAAGGCATACTTGAGAGAAGCTGGTAGAGGCTTCAACTTAAGATCAGGTGGATTCTCGATCGATGGTTTGGCATGTTGCTCTACCAAATTCGGGAGAGGCTCGAAGTGCCAAGTCCAATTCAACTCACCTGACAATCTATCAATCGATCCCAAGCCATCTTCTTTGAGTGATTTATCATCCTCATTTTAAGGCGGATCACTCAACGTCCAAAGAGGCTCTGCTTCTACCAGGTCTTGAACCAAATCGACCTGGAAGAAAACATCCTCGCCAGTAGGGCCCATGGCAACATTAAAAATATTCAACCTCATCTTTCTATTGCCAAATGATACGTCCATTGCTCCCGTGTGGCAATTGATGCACGCATTGGCTGTAGCTAAGAAGGGTCGTCCCAAGATGATGGGTGTCTGCTTAACATAGTCAACTCTCTTCATATTAAGAATAATGAAGTCGATAGGAAAGTAGAAACCCTTCACCTTGACCAATACATTTTCAAGAATCTCTCGCGGGACCTTGATTGATTTATCTGCTAAATACAGGGTCATAAGTATAGGTTTCATATCCTTTAACTTGAATGCGTCATAAAAGAAACCCGACAAGATGTTCACACTTACCCCAAGGTCGAGCAAAGCGTGTTCAACAGTAATGTCTTCAATGACACATGAGATAATAGGAGCCCCTAGGTCCTTGAGCTTGGGTGGAGTTTGGTGTTGCAACACCTCACTTACCTGCTCGGTCAAGTATACTTTTTTGGGTACATTGGACTTCAACTTTCTCTTCTCTGTGTAAAGTTCTTTCAAGAACTTTGCGTATGCAGAAACCTGTTGAATGGCATCCAACAAAGGGAGGTTTATTTGAACGTGCTTGAATATCTCAAGCATCTCTTGCATTTTCACCCCTTGCTTGTGAAAAGATTTCGGCTTCTCAAGTGCTTCAGAAAAATGGGCTTTGGGTATATACGATCTAGAAGGCTCAGGTTGTAAAGCCCTCCCACTTTTCTGGGGTGAATATAAGGAGATCGACTGATCACTCATCTATCTCTAAAACTCTTCAATTGTCTCCTTGGTACCATAAAATTTCTTCTCACTTCTGAGGGTAGTGATAGCCTTGGCCTGCTCTTGGTGTGAGTTAGTCATATGCAGGCTATGGATAGGTTCTTTTCTCTTCGGATTGACCATGAGTTGGTTAGGTAGTGTCTCCTCGCTATGTCTGCTTAACACCTCAGCTAGTTGTCCCATCTTAATCTCTAGTTTTGCTATTGATTGTGTGCGGGAGTTCAGATTTGCCTTTATGTCTGCAAAGGCCTGAAGCATCTTCTCTTTAAAGGTTTGACTTGATGTATGCTAGCTAAATATCGGTTGAGCCTGAGAGAATCTGGGACTTTGGTTGCTTGATTGATAGCTACCTGGCCTAATCTGGGTCTGAAAAGGCGCAGGGGGTTGTTGTTGTGGATTTCTCCATGAGAAGTTTGGGTGGTTTCGCCAGCCAGGGTTATAGGTATTGGAAAATGGGTTATTCATGAGCTTGACAAAACCTTGCATCACCTGAACTTGTTCTTGTAAAAATTTAAGGTATTGTGATGTGATGAGACAATCAATCATATGGTGTGCTGGGCTAGCACATTGCGTGCATACCTGCATGGCTGGGGTGGGATTTGACAACAACTGATCCAATTTTTGGGTCAAAAGGTAAACCTTTTTTTTGCAACTCAAGGTTTGTCCCAACTTCATACATACCAACTTTCTTCACTTTCCTAGTGGGAGGTGTTACCCTTTTCGCTCTTGAGGCTGATGCATAGAATTCTCACTCAGGGTCTCGAACAAGGCCCATACTTCGTCCTCACTCTTGAGCATAAATGTGCCTCCATAGGCTGCGTCAACCATTTGCCTATTTTTGTCTGTCAGCTCGTCATAGAAATATTGCACTAGTTGCCATTTGGGCACCCGATGGTGGGGGCACATTCGAAGAAGATATTTCATCCTCTCTCATGTCTCATGGAACTGTTCACTCTCTATCTGAGTGAAACTAGTGATAACCTTATGGAATTGGTTCATCTCACCAATTAAAAAATATTTTTAAAAAAAATTCTTTTTGCATTCTATTCAAAGTAGTAATTTGAACCGTATCCAAAGACTTTAGCTAGTACTTGGCTTTGTCTTTGACAAAAAATGAGAACAAGGTTAGCCTAAGCACGTCATTTCCAAAATTGTTGATCCTAACAGCAGAACAGATCTAAAAACTCATCGAGATGACGGTAAGGGTCCTCATTACTAAGGCCATAGACAGATGGTAATATTTGGATGACACTGACCTTAATTTTATACTGAAGTGCTCCTACATTTGGTCTCACTATGCAGGACACATGATTGTACTCCGTAGGAATGAAGTACTCCTTCAAAGGACAGACTTGGGTAGGATCTTCAGCCATGGGTCTAGTTCTACAGGATCTCCTTAGGATTAATTCTGAGTTCTCAACATGATCTACAAGTTCAAGGCCTGAAGAATGTCATCATTGCATACACTGTTAAGTTGAGACCCGATACATTGCTCATCCTAGGAGCTTTCTACTTAAACTAGCGTGCAATCATAATCAAGCCACACCACAAAACAAGCAAAAGAAAAGTACAAAAATAAACAACCACCACCCAAATGCAAGTATAGAGCTTAAAAGCAAACTAGATGCTCGGTCACCTAAGATGGTATCCTAGTAGGTAGGTCATGCAAAAACATTAAGCTGGTTCTATGGTTTGCACTCAACGTGGTTCTAACAATCCTAATTAATGAACAAAAGCAAACTAAACAATCCTAGATATCAGAAGAAATTAAACTAGGCAATCCTAAAAAAAGTGCGAAAGCAAACTAGCAGTCCTAAATATATGTGAAATAAAAGCAATAAAGTGAGTACTTAGTCTTAAATTGTTGTTTCCTGGCAACAATGCCAAAAATTTAATGCAACTTTTCTCAAAAGCATTTTTAAAAGATATTTTTGATAAAAATTTGTCAGTGTAAACCATGCATCAAATTATAAATAACTGGTTCACACTAGTGGTGAAGTCTGAGTCGAACTTAGAGAACAGGTTTAACACCTCGTACTCCAAACAAAACAACCTTTGTTGCCTTAAAAAGAAAAAGTAAACAAAGCGTAATTAACCTATTACAAAGGGTCTGTGTAGAAATAAAATTATTACAACCCCAGATAAATAAATGACTTGAGGCTCCCAAAAAAAATAAAAATAAAGAAAATTAAAAATTACAAGGCTCTGTTTGCTCGTGATCTAGCTCCTTTTGTCCCCACGAGTACGGTCGTTGTTGTCGCATTCCAATAGAAACCAAAAGCTTGTGTCCACCTGCAAAAGTCAAAACCAAAACAAGACAAAACAACTAGACTATCACTACAAGAAAAATGTTAATTAGCGACGGAAATTTGCGACGGATTTTTTCCGTCGCAAATTAGCGACAGATTAGCTAGAGAAAACTTTCTTAATGAATCCGTCGCTAAGTAGCGACGGATTAGCGATGAAAGTTGTTTCATCGCTAATCCGTCGCTAATTAGCGACGAATTAACGACAACAAGTATTTCGTCGCTAATTTTCAATACAAGAAAAACATTTTAGCGAGGGAAATTTTCCGTCGCTAATCCGTCGCTAATTAGCGACGGATTAGCGACGGAAATTTTCCGTCGCTAATCCGTCGCTAATTTTCGATTTAAACCAAGCGCAAAATTTTCCCTCTCTCCCTGTTTGAAATTTAAATCGACCGCGCTCGATTTAAATCGACCGCGCTCGATTTAAACCGAGCGACGTCGGAGAGCTTATTGGAGAGCATGTACATGAGAGTGGAGGACGGTGACGCCGGAGGACAGTCGGCGATCGCTGGAGGACGTCGGCGCCGGTTGACGGAGGACGACAATGCCGATTCACGGAGGATGGCGACGCCGGAGGACAGTCGGCGATCGCTGGAGGACGTCGGCGCCGGTTGACGGAGGACGACAATGCCGATTCACGGAGGACGGCGACGCCGGAGGACGGTCGGCAATCGCTGGATGATGTCGGCGCCGGTTCACGGAGGACAACAACGTCGATTCACGGAGGACGGTCGACGATCGCTGGAGGACATTGGCGCCGGTTCATGGAGGACGATGACGCCGGTCCACAGAGGATGACGGCGACGCCGGTTCACGGAAGATGACGGTGCCAGTTCATGGAGGACGGCGACGCCGGAGAGCACCAGTTCATGGAGGACGGCGACGCCGGTTCGCGATGAGGCAGAGCGATCGTTATGTGCATGCAATGCCTGTCGGGTGCGGTATAAGTCCGGCTTAGTGCTGCCGGAATACCGCCCGACAAGGATCAATTTTTTTTTATTTTTTTTTTAAAATTTAGCGACAGATTAGCGACGGATAATTTCCGTCGCTAATCTGTCGCAAATTAGCGACGGAATTAACGACAGATAATTTTTTTCGCTAATTAGCGAGCAAAAAATCGCGATGGCCTCTATCCATCGCTAATCCGTCGCTAAGCCGTCGCTAAACAGTTTAGCGACGGCTTAGTGACGGATTAGCGATGGATAGAGGCCGTCGCTAATCCACGGTTTTCTTGTAGTGTATCTAATCTAGTTATGGTTAGTGGTAGTAAAATAATGATTAAATTAAATCTAAAAACTAAAATCTATATGTATCTAACTCTAAAGAAAAAAAAATCTAAACCAAAGAATTGGTTTAACACCCGGTTTGCCAAAACGTGATTTTCAAAACATATTTTTATTTTATAACTCAATATGTAGACAAAACCTAGAGCTAACTATGATCCGAATTTAATTCACTTATATCTATCACTAAACTAATGAAAAAGGAATGCTAACAAACTGAAGTGCACAGTCCATCTCAGTCATGCCCCTACTAGAGTCCGATCAGCATATCAGTTTGGCAACTTAAGTGGGGTTGGCAAATCAGAATTAGACTAGCTGAACGCAGATTGGAGTGGTCTCATAGGCAACAGGTTGCAATTGGGATATATAAAAATTAGGCTCGGCAAATCAAGGCCAACATATCAGAATCAGCCTGGTCAAATTTGCTCATGTTGGATCGGTCAGTCAGTTGACCAGGGCCAAGTTGGCCTAGTCTGGAGTCTGATCGGTCTGGTATGTTGGCCAAAACTCACCAGATTTGAGCTGGTCAGATCAGGCTGACCCGAATATAGGCAGATCATGTCTGGTTTGTTGCTGCCAACAGATCAGATCTAAAAAAAGTATCAAGCTGGATTGATCTGGTCTAATTTGGCTTAGATCAGCTAGCAGGATCAGGATAACAAATCTGCTTAGCTGAATATGATTACAGACTAGAGCTGGCCAGATCTGAGTAATCAGATCTGGTCGGTTGGACTGGCATGTCTGATCAGACCCAATTTGCTGGATGTTCAGCAGACTCTATCATATCTGCCTACTGCTTGTGCTAAATCAGATTTGTTGTGTATCTGATTTGTAGATTAGATCTTATTTTTTGTGTTTTCTCAAAAAAAAAGAAAACCTAACTACGATGCTAACATGACTAATGAAAGAAACAAACTAATCTATATGCAGCAGTTATAAAATTATATTATATGCATAGAGAAACTCAGAAAAATTGATCTATGTGCAAAAAATACAAAGAAAAGGGAGAGAAGAGGCTTATCTGGGGTTCACCTTCGACGGACTGGGTAAAGCAGAGCGAACTTTCCTCTTCTATACCATGTATCACTCACCTCCAATCGAAGAGAGGAGAAAGAAGAAGAAGAAGAGAGAGGAGAGAGAGAGATAGGCATGAATCTCAATGAGGGAAGACACCCCCCCTTAACCTCTAAAAATTATATTTATAATGAAGGTTAGAGTTAGAGGGTTGTTTTTAAAACTTTTTTAAAAAAGTATTCTAATTTCGAAGAATTTTAAAAAGCTTCCCTTGTAAAAAAAAATAATTAATAAAAATTTGTTAGAAAAACTAAAAGATTCTTAAATACAAGTGGGTCCAAATTGTTTCCTTTTTTTCATTAATTGCCATAACAGGTGACCATGCAGGACAATGCATAAAAATCAACTAAACACAAGCTTTTAATACTGATTTTGCATAATATCATGCATACAAAATATATAAAATTATGAATAAAATGTGCATGATCAATAATAGCATTGAAACTATCATGATAACATACAGTTATTCGAAAACAATAAAACATCTTATACATTTCGTGCAACATATAGATATTCAGAAGTAACATTTAAATCATGTTCATTAATTATGTTAAATTAACAAGACATATCTTTAGTACCAAAATTGTGGGAGTCATGAAGTCTTTGTTTCACTTATTACCATTCACTCCGGGCATGTGGGAGACGATATCCACTAACGGCTATAACATCTCGAGGGTATATTATTCTCATAAGTTATATATCTATAACCTAGAACACATTTGATAACACTGATAACCTAACCTACGAGTGATTGGAGATCAATGAGATGTCATTGCTCTCGAAAAAGTTACAACCAAAGGTCACTTGAGGTTGTACCCCTTACCCTCTTCAAGGTAAGTAAAACACTGAATGGGTTATCTGATTTTATTAAATTAAAGCATGTCTATTTATTTACTGATGTCTGCCATAACCAGGCATCTCAGGAGTCATTAACCCAAGTACCTCTGAGTACGAACAAGTCACAAGTTTTTATAACTCATTCATTATACTCAGATGTTTAAACCAAACGAGCATCTTGCCTGTGAAGGCGATCCCAGTATTAATTGTGCATGTATATTATCATTTCATAAATGAGAGCGCTTTGTGCCTCTCTTTGGATTTACAACAAACCCTTGCTCTGCCAGAGCGATACCCATACATGCATGTCGGTGCACATCTTATGGTATCAAAACACACATATTTCAATAAATAATTCATAGATGGTTCCTTGAACCATAGGCTCTGTCACGAGCTATAAACATTTTTATGCATGATATCTATTTTTTCAGCAAGTAGTATCATTCATCATTTCATGCATGAAAAACACACAAGTAAGCATTTGTTTTATGATCATGTTAGTATATTTTTCAATTAAAATTCCTTGAACTATCATGCATGTGAAGCATTTTATGCAAACTTTATTGAAAAGTGTGCGTGTGAGCTATCATGTACAAGCATGCATACAAAGTTTCATATTTAAATCATTCTTGAAAATCATGCATGTGAAGCATCTTACACAAACTTTATTAAAAAGTGTGCATGTGAGCTATCATGTACAAGCATGCATGCAAACTTTCATATTTAAATTATCCTTGAAAATCATGCATGCAATCTTTTATACGTAAAACAACATCAATGAGTATGCATGCAACTATCATATGTAAAAATATTTTGCATGCGAGTTTATTTTACGTATAAATATTATGGATAATCATAGATGCAAACTATTTTACGTAAAAACATCATTGATAAGTATGCATGCAACAAGCATATGTAACATCTTACGAAAAAGTGTGTATGAAAACTATATTTCACGTATTTTGATAAATACATATATTTTAACATGAAAAATATACAAGAATATGTATATACATATTGTCAATATTAGAAAGCATACATGATTATTTTAATATTAAAATTTTTATATAGAGGTATAGAAATTCTTTACCTCGTAATCCGTAAAATTCTATGAGAAGCAAAAAATCTTGAAAATGACCCAAGGGATTTTCTTAACAAACTTCGCAATACAAATCATGCTCTCGTTGTCACCAATTTGGAAGTGAGCGGGTGCCTCATGTCTTGTGTCGAGGAGGGGCACTCAGCTTGGTTTGAGCTTAGTTCGACATGCTGGAAAGAGAAAGAAAAAGGTCACTAGAACAACAACTTTCTTGTCGGTGGTGGCAAAACTGAGTGAGGGTGACAGGTGCTGGCATCGCTGGTGGTAGTGTGGCGACGAGGCTCCGTCAGCCGACCTTGAATGAGATAGAGAGGTGGCAACCTCGGTGGCTATCGAAAATCAGAAGACGAAAAAGAAGAGGGCGGTTGGGGCTTTAGGTCACTGGAAAAGCAACAACCTAAGGAGAAGAAGAGGAAGGGCATGAGTGGCGGCCATCACCTTTCTCCTGTCCTACTGATCTAGAACAAAGAGGAAGGGGAGGTTGGGGGTGTATGTTTACCGACAGGGAGGTGGCTGATGCCTGTGGGATCTTGCCTACCAAAGGGAGGAGACTCGGTGGTGGTGGTGTCCAACCAATTGAATCAAAAGGAGGATACCCAACGGCAGTGGTCGGGTGGTCCTTGCACCATCAAGAAAGTAGAGGGGGAAGGCACGATTGGTCCTTTGGGTGCTCAACAGGAGGCAAAAATAAGGGTGGTGAGGCAGCGGGAATGTTTGCCCCCATCCAATAGAAGAACAAAAGGAGGAGAGAAGAGGTGTCAGGTGGTGGCGTTCAACCAACCTCTAAATAGAGAGAGTAGGGAAGAGGTGCATGGAGATGTCAGTGGTGGTAATTAAAATCAACCTCCAAATGCACAGTCGGACCCTCACATGTTAATTAAAAAAAAACCCTAAAATTATCATTTATACTAATTAAACAAAAAAACTTTAAAATTCTAAGTTCTAACCAAAATTAAGTATTAAATACATGATACCATAAAAGCATAATCCAAAATTCATATAATTTAAACAAATACAAAATTGAAAATTTATTTCTTACGTCATCAAGTATAATTGTAATATTCAACATTTTTTGGCATTTTTTTAAAATTTTAGATTATCTAGATAATAAAAATTTGATGCATTATTCATGATTTTCAAGCATTTGGTTGCGTTCGTATTGAAATTTTGAAAAGTTCGGTCTTTGTTTCATAAAAAAACAAAATTATATCGAGTTCGGTAGGAACATTTTGAAGTTGTTTTGAAGGCATTTGGGTCTAGAAGGACATAATTATCCAACTCAGTGTTGACCACCCAGTCAACTGTAGGAAGACTATTATTGGCTGACCAAGTGACATGGTAGTGAATTCTATGTTTGACTAGGGTTTTAAATGGGTCATGAGGACGGGATGGTGGTGGAGACCTTGTCCTCGCTCCCGCTCCCGCCTAGTCCACTACCATCCCTATGTACTACCAATGGGTTTTGAACCTGCAACGTCGCAACCCAGCTGCTCCTACCAGATATGCGGAGCACCCCGTTGGTAAACCAAGAATGCCTTCGCATAATACATAAAACATTTTGTAAATATCGTGATTTTTCGATATCGGACGTTTTTTTTCAAAATATCGGCTATATTTGTGACATAGCCCTCAAGGGCGTTCACGTCTGGGAAGGTTTCGAGTTTGCTGCACCGTCCATCCATTAGATCTACGGTCAATCTCTGTGAGCGTCTTGTCTATTCTTTGAATGCTTGAATGGCCTTGGTGTAAAATAACGTGAACTCTCGGCCTACTCTTCAAATAGCGTAGGTCGGTTCCATGATCCATACAACTCCGGCAAAAAAATACCGCCGATATTTTGCATATATTTCAAATTTCCTGATGCTGAACACCAATATAATCGCAAAGATATCGCGATATTTTAAATGTCATCCACTTGAAAATACGGTGATGTTAACCAGATATTTAACATTTTAAAGAAAACTTTAACTTTATACTTTTTCTTTTCATACAATAAAAACCACTTTTATCTTTTCGAATTTCTATTTTTAAAAAAGGAAGGTCGAACTTTTAATCATCTCTTTTTGACGCTTTTTATATATTTCGCGACTACCGATTTGTACCGATATTTTTCAGAGAAAACAAAAAGGTTTGATTTATCGTCTCTTTCCGTGATGACGTAAGCCCTAGGCTCCTATTGGGCTCCCCACAAGTGCGAAGACAGAGATAGGAGAGGAAAACAGCGTGCTATTTGAAAGCACAAAAGGGAATTAGGCGTACTCGAGGGAATCAACGTCCGATCGACTGCCAGGTCATCGATCCAATACATCGGACGGCTGTAAGATGAGACGGAGGCACGCAGGGTTCGTGTAAGCAGGAGAGAGAGAGAGAGAGCTCGAAACTGGTGGTGGAATCGATCCCCTTTGTTCCTTTCTCTCTCCTTTTCTTTTTTTATATTTCCTTCCTTTTCTTTAATTATCCGGAAATAGAGGGAGCGCTTGTACTGTTTGAGAAAAAGTTAGGGTTTCCTGGTTTTTTAAATTTCCGGATTTTATTTTTTCTAGAGAGAGAAAGAGCGGATGGCAGCCATGGGTGGGAAGGGAGAGAAGGAGAAGGAAGTGAGGGTTCTGAATGGGAAGGTTGAGTATGATGTTGATGTTGATGTTGATGTTGATGATGATGATGATGATGTAGAAGAGGTGCTTGAGGTGAAGGACGACGATGAAGAGGAGGTGGATGGGGATGAGGATGATGGTGATGATGACGACGACGATGATGATGGTGATGACGACGATGAAGATGATGATGATGATGATGGGGAGGAGGAAGAGGCGGAGGAAGATGATGGTGATGATGATGTGATGGTGTCTAGACCATCCGCTCCCCAGATTCAGGAGATAGATGGCGAGGATGATGACGAGGACGATGATGATGATGATGGTACTGGGGGAGGTGACGACGACGACGACGACGACGACGGTGATGATGACGATGATGGGGAGGAGGAAGAAGCGGAAGAAGATGATGAGGATGAGAGTGTGATGTTGTCCAGACCAACTGCTCCCCAGATTCAGGAGATAGATGCGGATGATGATGATGAAGACGATGAGGATGATGGAGGCGATGGTGGTTCCGGCGCATCGGGTCGTGGTGGTGATGAAGATGATGGGGAAGAAGTTGATGATGATGACGATGATGATGAAGGGGAGGTCGATGAGCAAGGAGAGGAAGAAGAGGTAATTTTTCTTCTTTAGATTGTGACGATCTTTTTCCTCTTTTTTCTCTCTATGTCCTTCTTTAGGATGGATTGAATTAAGCATGATGGCCATTATTGGAAGAGCTTTTTTTTTCAAAATTTTCAATGGTGGTAAATGTTATTTTCTCGTTTTATTCTTAAAGATAAAGACTAGACATAGAATTCATTTTGGTAAATGGAAACTCTTTTTTTGTTTGACGGCGAACGATTTATTGTTAGACTGTGCTATTGGTGGATGAGAGTTTTTGCAGTGATTTCCATATTCTATTTTATTTATCTACTCTTGTAGTTTTTTGTGGGGTAAAATATAAAAAAAACTATTTAGGTTTTCTTCTTCTTCTTTTTTGTAGAACATTTTTTTTCTGAAAATTCAAATTTTGAGTTTTATTTTTCTTCAGGAAGAAGAGGGTGAACAGAGGGTTATAAGTTTCTGGTATATTTTCATTGAATTTGGGTTTCTTCTTAATGGAAGTAATAGTGGTTATTTTAGCTTTCTCAATATTTAAAATAAATTTTTTTTCATTTCCTTGTGATATTGGTTTTGGATTTTTATTCGGCGATGAGAGGTCCTCTAGGAAGAAATTTGGAGAAGATCTGTGGTTTGTTCTTATTGCTTTTGCTGCTTTTTTCCTTTTCTAAGCCCTCGTGCAGTCATGCTCTCTTATGTAGTTGTTTCTCTTAATTGCTTTTGAGTATTCTGGTTACTGCTTATTTTGGGTCATATTGTCTGGATTTTTCACCTGGGTAGTGCTATTTCTTTGATTCATTCCTTGTTCTCTCTTCTTTCTCGAGTATTTTTATATACACTATTGCACTTACCGTATGACTGCTTCATAATTACGCTTGTCCTGTTGGATGAGTGATTCCTTGATCTCCTTTTGGTAGTTGGTTTAATGCCTAATCTTCCCTTTGTTCCTTCTCTACCATTCAAAAGTTTGAGCATCCACACACCCTGTATCAACTTGATATTGAAACTCTTTTTAAATGATTGGAGACCATAGCGTCTCCATATAAGACAAGGTAAATTTGTTGTTGGTTTTTGTTATTTAATTGACTATAAAAATAGATTTATGCCCACAAACTTGTTTAATAGTGCTATAGAATCATCATATGGTTATTAAAATCATCTAAATCTTCATGGTTTAAAAGATCGAATTGGATTTTTGTGTAACTTATCGAGAGAGAATTTTATTTGGTTATACAATGTGTAGTTGGTTACCATACATCTGTTTTTGGCGAGTTAACTCATAAACTTTGATCCTTATCATGGTAGGTATGTTGTATTGCTTCTTAAATGGTAATCAATCTATTATCGCCCAAATGGTAATTGGTCTCCATCGTCTCCATTGTTTGCAGAACATTGAAAACACTTTTGGTATAATTTTGTCTTTTTTTTTTCAACTTTTTTATTATAGCGTTTTTTTCACTTTCCATGCCGTTCTTGTTCTTCATAGGATATAGTGTTTCTAAGATTGGTTGGAGTTATCTTTTCTTGGCTTTCATTGCTTACATTGGGTGTTTTTTGACTTGACATTTTTTTCTTTTTTTCAACGGGTATAAGGATCTCTGCATTCATCAGTTTCCAATCTGCTGTATGTTTCGTTTAATTGTTTAGTCGATGTGTTTGTCTATCTTAGCTTATTGCCTGAATGTTTACTGCGAATGCAGGAATTGGGAACCGAGTATCTTGTTCGGCCTATAGGGCGTGCTGAGGATGAAGAAGATGCTAGTGATTTCGAACCCGGCAAAGAAAATGGTGAGGATGAAGATATAGATGAAGAAGACGAAGATGATGATGAAGATGATGACAGTGATGGTGGTACTGGTAGTGGAAAAGTTGAAGTTCCTGTACAGAAGAAGAGGTCTAGAAGTGCTAATGTCGGTGACAGGGAGGATGATGAGTGTCCATCGAAGCGATAACCCAACTTGCTAGCATTTATAGACTGCTTACACAGTTCCAGATCAAGCATTCTCAATCCACAACGATATCTGCAGAAGGCAGTAGATAACAGAAAAGATGGTAAGGATGGCCAAGATGCATCAGGTGCTAATTCAGAATCGCATGGTTCAGTGATGATAAAAACGATGGTACTGGGTTTTCTACAAAGGTTTTGGATGGTGCAACAAGTTTCTTTTGCTTCACAGGAGCTGAAAACTAATGTTTTCTCTTTGATGTTTTCTGTTCCTGGCATTTTCCTACATTCCTGCTCTTACCCATTGAGTATCTTGCTAGGCACATCTGATACTTAGTTTAGTACTCTTTTTTTAAGTTAACCTTTCCTTTGTAATTATTGTATGCAAATTTTCCCGTCCTTTTTATTTGCTCTTTCTCTCTGACTTTTTATTTGCTTGTTTTTCTTGGATATTGATGGTTTTTTTTATGTTCAACACTTCGTTTAGTGCTCTTTGTTTAAGTTAACCTTTCCTTTGTAATTGTTGTATCCAAATTTTCCTGTCTTTATGTGCTCTCTCTTTCTCTCTGGCTTTTTATTTGCTTGTTTTTCTTGGATATTGATGCCTTTGGATTTTTGATGTTCAATCCATCAACTGACATGGATAATGTGGCACACTTTAAAACCAAGAATCCTTTGGTATGGTTTTAAATGATTGTATGTTAAGTTTATATTTGGTGTGGAGTACATGTATTTTTATAGTAAAAAAGATACAATTTCCCGTGTGCTATGTTCAATAAAGGGTGCATGACCCCAACCAAGGTAGTTGATTAAATCACTATTTGTTAGATTTTTATGTAAATTATAGTGAAAAACACCTTTCATCTTTAATCTCTTTAATGGAAAAAATATAAAATAAACCTTTCCTTATGTCTTTTCTGTGGGCTGGCAACCTTCAAAACCAATGGGCATTCAAGATATCTCTTTTCTTGGATGCGGTCATTATGTTCCATATATTTTGTTAATGCGGGTTTAGAACACTTTTATAACCACCATGACTCCATAAATGAACCAGCCTCTCTCTCTCTCTCTCTCTCTGTGTGTGTGTGTGCCCGCGCGCTTGGAAAGTGGCAGCTGCCAATTCTTAGATTTGGCTATTAGCTTCTTTAAAAAGTGGTAGTTATCACCAAATACATAGACTGTCATCATAGCTTCCAGTTCCCAAACATGGTTTTACTGTTTCTTCAAAACAGGCTGTTCAATTTGACATGATCTAAAACCTATTTTCTACTAAACAGACTACGTAGATCTAAAACCTTCTTACATTTTGTAGATCTATAAAGTTAGAGCTACAAAAAACTTTGGAAAAAAACTTTAAAAAATGATGTTTTCTAATATATTGTATATGCACAAATGACTATAGCAAGTATTTATCATTTATCTTTTTGCAACTAAATTGAGGTGCAGAACAATAATAATGAACTAGAAGAAGTCTGCTGATTATGTCTACAAGAAATCTACGTACCATGACATCTACTTCCCACATCAAACATTCAAAGATGAGGAATTCAGAAGCTTGGGCATAACCACTTGAAGCTAGTTTCGGTTATGTAAGTGGTGGATCATTACATAAAAACTATTAGATGGCCAATTGTACTAACTGATTATAAGCACCCGCAATTAAATACTGGGAAATATTTTATAAGTGCAAATTCTAAATAAGAAGGGAACACCTGCTTGTGGCTGAATACAATAAAATCATTCACAAGGGTATGTATTTTATAGAAAAGAACATGACGGCATTGATTCAAGACTATTGTAAAAGAAAATACCTTAAATGAATAACCACGTATTCCATTTTGGATACCCAATATACATGATAACTCAAATCAGATTATAGAAGTGTCAAGGGTTTTGCACCTTTCTATATGTGTTAAATTAGCAAACAGCCTACATAGAGTCCATAATAAAAATGATTTCAGGGTTTAAATAAATGTGAGGAAGAAAAAAGCATATAACCTTGACTCCCATGAGAGAGAGAGAGAGAGAGAGAGAGAGAGAGAGAGAGAGAGAGAGAGAGATTTTGTATAATACAGTGCAATGGGTATACATGAAATAAGGTAGAGTTTTTTTTTACTGACGGCAATTGCAACTTTCAGACATTGAATAGGTTGGGAAAGAAGCAACATGGGAAACTTTGAACACAAAGACAAAAAGATTGGTTTGAGAGTAATTTAGTACTTAAACTTATTAATTCAATTTGAGTTAGTGATAACTCGAGTTAAATTGACAGATGCTTTTCTATTAACAAAACATAAATAGGTTGACCTGGTCCAGTTTCATCCACATTTTAAGTGTATATTTATATAGAGAGAGAGAATTTTTAGTTCATTACTTTGTTCACACACACACATATATATATATATATATATATATATATATATATATATATATATATATAATTGTTCCAGTGTAACATTTTTTTATCAATACACAGGTAGTAAGGATCTCCCAGCTTGCACAGTTGGTAAGGTCTCATCAGATCTCACTATTATCAGTACACAGGTATAGGGGTCTGCCTATCCTATAATATATAAAAGCAAAAGTAGGGGTACAGTAGATTTCGATTTGTACAACTATTTCAAAATTGACATCTTTGTCCTATGCCTGTGAGTTTGAACTTCAAATTCTTTAGCCAATTGTAATTAAAAAAAAAAGACTGGTTTTTTACATGGCATTTGATGACTAGGGTCTCTCTCTCTGCATTTGATGGCTATATGACTTAAAAGGGTCTCTCTCTCTCTCTCTCTCTCTCTCTCTCTCTCTCTCTCTCTCTCAACGGGGGCAGTGGACTGGGTGTAACGGCCTCAGCCCCATCTCGCCCCGTTTGGACTAGAGATAGAGGACATGAAACCGGGGATAGAGATTAAAAACAAAACCCATGCAGGGATGGACTTACCCTTTCTCCCACCCCCATTGATCCTGTCTTGCCCTGTCCCCAATCCTTGTTTAGGAATGGCAATAGACCGAAGGAAAATGGGGCTCCTCCCTACCTCGCCCCGTTTGGACCAGGTATGTAGGACATAACTGGAGGACATGAAACGAGAAAAGAGGTTAAAATCCAAACCCATGCAAGAATGGAGGTGGGGATGGAGGGCAGAATTTTGAGACGGGGCCAGGGTTGAGACCACCCCCACCCCGGTCTACTGCCATCCCTAATCTTGCAACAATGCACTCCATCTAAACGGATATACTTGTTCAATAATTTCTTATAACTTAATTTGAAACAATTTACTCCTTGTTCATAATTTTCTTGAAGTCATCGGATATGTAAATTCCTTCGTTTTCATTATTTTCTTCAATCTTTTTAGGTATTATAAGTTGTGCTAGTTCGTGCATATTATTTTTGTTGTTTATAAATTATGGTTTTAAATGATTGTATGTTAAGTTTATATTTGGTGTGGAGTACATGTATTTTTATAGTAAAAAAGATACAATTTCCCGTGTGCTATGTTCAATAAAGGGTGCATGACCCCAACCAAGGTAGTTGATTAAATCACTATTTGTTAGATTTTTATGTAAATTATAGTGAAAAACACCTTTCATCTTTAATCTCTTTAATGGAAAAAATATAAAATAAACCTTTCCTTACTCATGCCTTATATCATATTCCTAATATATTTTATTTTCCCATTTTTATTTTTTTATAACAAAAAATTAAATTTCTACTTAGTTTGCTACAGTCTGGCCATACAGATGTTCCACAATAGCAATATCATTGAAGCTGGAAATAGAGACGAGCTGCTCATGGTTCACCTCGTGCTCAGCTTGTAAGGAGCTCATTTGAACTCGAAGGATAACCTTGGCTCTAGGGGTGTCCATCAGGTCGGGTTGGCGGGTCAGCATACCTCAACCCGAACCCGACCCGTTTATTAAACGGGTCGGCTGTGGCAAACACAAACCTGACCCGTTTATTAAATGAGTAACCTGACACGACCCGCCAACTCGCTTAATAAACGGGTTGGGTCGGGTAAACGGGTTGGCAGGTCAGGTTGGCGGACGTGTTGGTGGGTGGCGGGTTGACCCACACGCCTAACCCGTTTATTAAACGGGTCAGCCAGGTTGGCGGGTTGCCATACCCCTAACACAAACCCGACCCGCTTAATAAACGGGTTAGGCAGGTCAACCCGTTTATTAAACGGGTTCATTTTTGCCAAACCCGAACCTGCTTAAGAGGCGGGTCATGTCAGGTTTTGCCACCCCTACTTGGCTCAGCTCGGCTCATACAAAACTCGCTAAGTAGTACTAAATATGCCTTCAAATATTTTATATTAGATAATGAGTAATGGGTCGGTGCTAAACCCATTTCGTGCTAAAGTGCATGCTAAATGGGGTTTTCAAGCTTTTTTTTATTTTATTTTTAAATTCTGACCTTACATATGTGATCTATGTATGGATCAGCTCTTGAAGCGTTTGATTCCAACAAATGGGTGGGTTTTTATAAAGTTCGAAAAATCAATGGTTCAAAATCTTTGTGAATTTTCGAGGCTCTAAACATCATTTTTTTTCATCCAAAATACATGATCCAAGTGTGGATTCTTAATAAATCTACCATGCCCAACACATTTATGGGTGCATAATCACAGAAAAAGCACCGAAGAAGCTGAAAAACTCATTTAGCACCAAATGGGTTTAGCACCGACCCATTTTCAACATAATATAATATATAAGAACATTGCATAATATAATATATAGAAACTAACCAATGTGTTTGACTCACAACTGATAGGTTTGGAGTTCAAATCCTATTGCTTCCGGCTTTGAAAGTATATATTTTTCTAAGTAAATGAGTCAGCTTAAACTTGGCTCACAAGTTCTAGAGTTCAACCAACGGGGGGCTCCCCTTGTCTGGGTAGTGCACGTCACTTGTGTTGAGACGTTGCAAGTTCAAATCCCAATGGTATCGTTGTATAACTAGTATGGTTCTGCCTAACCTCAACTTGCCTTAAAAAAAAACTAGTTTTAGAGTTTAGTGGACCCTAAGTACTAGAAGGGTCCACTAAAATCCCCGAACTAAAGGGATCTAAACAGTTAGGTTCAGATCGTATATCTGACTGAATCCGAATTAGTTTAGTCAGATTCAATAGCCCAAATGAGTTCCCATTAATCATCAGACCCAAATCTGAATACGAATATGAGAAAAGTCTGAATCCAATGAACAAGACGGATATCAATTTGGTTTTGGCTGATCCCCATCCGATTATGCTAGATTCGATTAAGTTGGACTTGACAATGCCAAGATCTGATCTCACTCCGACCTGTTTACATCCCCACCCATAGTTAGCATAACTCTGTTTATAACACGTTTCTTTCAATAAAACTTTGGAAATGAAAAAGTAAATTGAAACTCTATCATTTTTTCAAAAATCATCTAAAGAACACGTTATTTTGAGAGAAGAATTAAGAACACCAAAACTTATATTTAAACAAAATACTTAAAAAAAAAATCAATTATAGATTCAATTAGATCAGATCTTGGGTTTGTATCATAGTGATTCTTGAATATGGATCTCATTGTTCTTGTATCCAAACTTGTTCTCATAGAAAAATCTCATGTATATGTGCATTTTTTTACCCCATTTTATAAAATTAAAACTAATTAAACCCGTACCATGATTATTTTGCAACTTGCTTTTTTTTTTAAATTTCAAATAACTTATTAAATATTTAACTATTTTGCTGTTTCTCGCATTGCTAACTACGCTCCATAGTGACAAACAATTTTTTTGGCAAAACCTCGTTTTTCAAAAAACTCGCAAGAAATTGAATTTTTTTCATAAATCTCGACAATAAAAAAATAAAAAAATAAAAAAAATAATAAAAAAATATTTTTATAAGACAATATTAATAAAAAATATTTAAAAATAAAAATACATGAGCTTTTCATGATAAATAGCCATTTAAAACGTAAATATCATGTTTAAATCGTGATATTTATGTTTTTTCATAAATCTCACGATATTTTGAAAATCTCACAAAAAATTGATGTTTTATACTTGCAGGCAATTTCTCACGATATTATCACGAGATTTTCATAAATCTCGGAATATTTGTGATACCCACTCAAATTCGAAGCGGATCCCGTTGTGATACCCACTCAAATTCGAAGCATGGACATCCCTGTCAAGCATGTATTCAGAGTTCGGATAGGGTACAATATGATTGCACAAAAAATTGTGCATTAAGCACCCCCATCACCGTCCATCAGGCCTTGGTTCCACACCTGACAGGCCCTGCCCCCAAGATGGAGGGTGATAAGGTGCTTAATGCACAAATATTTGTGCAATCATATTGCACCTGATCTTTTCACTGTAATTCATCTCGAATGCAAGAGCAAGGCTTGGCAGTTGGCCCGACCTTGATGTCGGATACCGGTTCGGTCATGAAATCCTTATACCGAATCCGAATCCGAATCCGATTAAAAGGATTCGGTATCGTTGGATATCGGATATATCCGACCCGCTGACATCCTTAGCCCCAGCCGTCTCCCTTACAAAGTTTACAATAGAAGAAGAATCGAGAAAACCCTATTGTTTATTATTTTGGGGCTTTCATCCTTCCTTTTTTAGGGCATCCAAGGGCGACGAGTTGCAGAGCGTCGCCTCCTTTCCCACTGGACGGGAAGAAGAAGCAGAAGGAGGAAGCTCCAGATCTCAGAGACTCTTTCTCTAGGGTTTGAAGAGAATCTCGTTGGTTTGGTTTTCTCTGGTTGGTGCTGTAGCGATGGCGATGGAGAGGAAGCGGAAGGTGAGCCTCTTCGACGTGGTGGACGACAACAAGCTGCTGAAGGCGAACGGGATGGCGGCCGTGAAGATCTCGGCGAACGTGAATCGGTGGACCGGGCGGCCCTACTCGGCCCGGTACTACGAGATCCTCGAGAAGAGGCAGACGCTCCCCGTGTGGCTGCAGAAGCAGGAGTTCCTCGACGCCCTAGAGAAGAACCAGACCCTCATCTTGGTCGGAGAGACAGGCAGCGGCAAGACGACTCAGGTCCGTTATTTTCTCTCTCTCTCTCTGTCTCTTGGCTGCTTTTCTTTCCGACGATGGCGAAAAAATTAACGCAGTGCGCGGGTGTTATCTCTGTTTCCTTGATAAGTGGATGAGTGGTGCACCAACTCCTCTCTTTCTCTCTCTCGGTTTTCTAATTTTGCGTTGTCGATTGGTCTTGTGTTTGTTGTGGATGTTGCGTCATGATAGTTTAGGGTTTTTTCTTTTTATTTCGGTTTGTGCGATTTGTGGGTGTTTGTAGTTCTAATGAAAGGTTTTATTTTTTGGTTTTCTATTACCCGAAAATGGGGCCTTTGGAAGTCCCGTGTTGTTCTCTCCCCAGGCGAAGCATGTGTTCTGTTGTTTTCTTGATGGTATGGGTAGATACTTTTCTAAGTGGGTATGTGCGGTGTTGTTCTGGTTATCCTGTATAAATTGAAGGTTCTTTTATTGGATTTGGTATATCATATCGATAGGATTTGAAGGTTGTGTTGTTGTTTGCGTTTACTATGTTTTTTGGGTAGTTAGTTACTGATTCATGGTGATGGGATCTTGCTTGTTTCCATTCAAGTTTTAACGAACGCTTTCAGAAATGGTTGCGATTGTGAGGATACATTTCATTGTTGATCAGAAGCTTATTTTCAAATAAGATATTTTTTACATGCTTTGTCATTGGAAGATATTGCTCTGTATTGGGGTTTACGATCTTTCTAATTTGTAAAGAGAAGAAAAAGTTGTTTTGTCCGCTTTGGAGGTAGCATTTTATGTGCTTTGGAGGTGGAAGATGGGGTCGTCAATCTGAACACTTAGGACTTACCATTAACATTAGCCTCTTATGCTTGTAGAATATTTAATGTTTACTTTACACTTTTTGCATTTATATGTTTATGTTCCCCAGCTTTATGCCTTTCATGTTGTTTCACTTCACCTTCCCTTCTTGCATTCAAATTTTTGGGCTTTCTTCTTTAGTGTCTCATGCAAGCTAAAGATCATGATGTTCTTCCTTTTCAAGTAAACCATGTTGGATTATTGGAGTTCATGTGCTCTTCCAGATGCAAGATTTTTTTTTCCATTATACCTTTATGACTTATAACTTAACCTAAATTCAATAAGTTTCTTATAAGGGTAGATGCGTACCCGATACAGGATAAGCTGCGTCAAGCTGCACCTTAATCAGATAAAACCCTTGCCTATCCTTGGTTCTGGGTTAAAAAAAATTTGGTTGGGCCTGGCCTGACTTGACTTGAACCTAGCCAGGTTGTCCACATGCATAGGTCCTTGCACTGAATAAGTTAAGATTTAGGTCAGGTCGGAGCCTGAGCCTCTAGTGGGTATGGTTGCATCAGAATCATGACTACTATATCTTAGGCTTAATGTACACGTTGTAACTTGAAGGCGCTCATGTTTGGGGTGAGCATAGGTCAAGTAGAACCTTTGGTTCGGGAAGCCTATAATGTATTAGTTACCATGATATTTGTTCATGGCAGCTATTTTGGGCTTTGAATAGATGGTGCTTCATTTTCCGTCATTTTAGATAGTTGTTGCTATATTGTGTAAAAAATGAGTAAATAAGATGAAATTGCAGGAAACTGGTATTGATCTTGCAGCTATAGATCCCAGGCTGTATACCCAGCTGAAGTCTCATACAATTTTTTTTTGCTTTGAGGTATTTGTTTTAAAATGTTAAGAGTTTAAATGACTGTTAAACTGGAGTAGTAGTTGTGCTCTTGTTGCTATTCTATCTGCCTCCTGCTGATGTTGATTCTACTACTACTAGTGTTGCTGCTGCTAGGACATTTTTTAGGAAAACCTGAGCTCGAGTAGAACTGAAAGTTGTGCAGGAAAAAATGTCATATATGCAGTGTGCTCATAGCTAAAAATGTGAGTTGTTTTCTTCCATAGGTGTGGATGACTTGCTGATGTCTAGTTTACTAATAATATATAGAATTATGTCATCATAGAATTATAGCCTTTGTGGTCTAGCCATCGTGCACTTGGGGTACGTTAAATATAGGATATTAGCCAGACCCCTGGAGTACTATTTTGTGTAAAAAATGAGTAAATAAGATGAAATTGCAGGAAACTGGTATTGATCTTGCAGCTATAGATCCCAGGCTGTATACCCAGCTGAAGTCTCATACGATTTTTTTTTGCTTTGAGGTATTTGTTTTAAAATGTTAAGAGTTTAAATGACTGTTAAACTGGAGTAGTAGTTGTGCTCTTGTTGCTATTCTATCTGCCTCCTGCTGATGTTGATTCTACTACTACTAGTGTTGCTGCTGCTAGGACATTTTTTAGGAAAACCTGAGCTCGAGTAGAACTGAAAGTTGTGCAGGAAAAAATGTCATATATGCAGTGTGCTCATAGCTAAAAATGTGAGTTGTTTTCTTCCATAGGTGTGGATGACTTGCTGATGTCTAGTTTACTAATAATATATAGAATTATGTCATCATAGAATTATAGCCTTTGTGGTCTAGCCATCGTGCACTTGGGGTACGTGAAATATAGGATATTAGCCAGACCCCTGGAGTACTATTTTGTGTAAAAAATGAGTAAATAAGATGAAATTGCAGGAAACTGGTATTGATCTTGCAGCTATAGATCCCAGGCTGTATACCCAGCTGAAGTCTCATACGATTTTTTTTTTTTTGCTTTGAGGTATTTGTTTTAAAATGTTAAGAGTTTAAATGACTGTTAAACTGGAGTAGTAGTTGTGCGCTTGTTGCTATTCTATCTGCCTCCTGCTGATGTTGATTCTACTACTACTAGTGTTGCTGCTGCTAGGACATTTTTTAGGAAAACCTGAGCTCGAGTAGAACTGAAAGTTGTGCAGGAAAAAATGGCATATATGCAGTGTGCTCATGGCTAAAAATGTGAGTTGTTTTCTTCCATAGGGGTGGATGACTTGCTGATGTCTAGTTTACTAATAATATATAGAATTATGTCATCATAGAACTATAGCCTTTGTGGTCTAGCCATCATGCGCTTTGGGGTACGTGAAATATAGGATATTAGCCAGACCCCTGGAGTACATTTTTAAGGTGACATATCTTTCTAAATGAGTGGTTTAAACAGGCTATAAGGTATCTTCTGTGGCCTCTTTTTTTTAATGGCTGTATCCCTATTCAACTGATGAAACTGGAACAGGTGAGATAAAACTGGAGCGGCAGAGTCTCTATGTCAGATCGAAACCCACAAGCACTATTGGTCAGCTTCAATGTCTTACCTCCCTTGACCTTTTCTGTTGCAATTTGCAAGCCTGTTTCCCCATTTTTATCCATACTTCAACTTGTGTTACATGGTTGTAACCATATCTTTGTGAGGTAGCTTGGACACTGTGCTTTTAATGCTTTGTGCTTCCAAAGATAAGAGTAAATATACCCAATGTGATCAACCATGATATTTGTGGTTAAATTGTAGATGGTATGTTGCTTTTTGTTATTTCATACAATGAATATTTATGTGACAATGTTACTGTTAGGCAGATTCCTCAGTTTGTGGTTGAGGCTGGTTATACAAGCAACCGCAAGCAGATTGCATGTACTCAACCTCGTAGAGTGGCTGCAATGTCTGTATCTCGGCGCGTTGCAGAGGAAATGGATGTCACAATTGGAGACGAAGTTGGTTACAGCATCCGATTTGAGGATTGTAGTGGCCCTAAAACTGTTCTAAAGTAAGTTTCTGGCTGTCCCTGTTGTTTTTTTATTCATAATTTGTGTATTACCTAATTCTGTTGCTATATTTGTGCTGTGGATGGATTTTATTTTGTCATATTCATTATTCTTGATTTTCCTGTTCCATGGTTCCAATAGGTATTTAACAGATGGTATGCTTTTGAGAGAAGCAATGACGGATCCACTTCTGGAGCGTTACCGAGTAATAATTTTGGACGAGGCTCATGAGAGAACCTTGGCAACAGATGTACTGTTTGGGCTTCTTAAGGAAGTTCTGAAAAATAGAGCTGATTTGAAGCTTGTAGTTATGAGTGCAACACTTGAAGCAGAAAAGTTTCAGGGTTATTTTTATGGAGCACCACTCATGAAAGTACCTGGAAGATTACACCCTGTGGAGATTTTCTATACCCAGGAGCCTGAGAGGGATTATCTTGATTCAGCAATTAGGACTGTTATGCAGATACACATGTGTGAGCCAACAGGTGACATCCTTGTTTTCCTGACAGGAGAGGAAGAGATTGAGGATGCTTGCAAGAGAATCAACAAGGAGATCAATAACCTGGGTGACCAGGTTGGGCCGGTCAAAGTTGTGCCCCTGTATTCTACTCTGCCTCCTGCATTGCAGCAGAAGATATTTGAGCCTGCACCACCATCACTGAAAGAGGGTGGGCCTCCTGGTAGGAAAATTGTTGTGTCAACTAACATTGCTGAAACTTCTCTGACAATAGATGGGATTGTTTTCGTGATTGATCCTGGATTTGCAAAACAAAAGGTTTATAACCCAAGAATCCGTGTAGAATCTCTCTTGGTTTCTCCCATATCAAAGGCTAGTGCACACCAGAGGGCAGGCCGTGCTGGTAGAACACAGCCTGGAAAATGCTTTAGACTTTACACCGAAAAGAGTTTCAATGAAGATCTTCATCCGCAAACATACCCAGAAATCCTTCGCTCTAATCTAGCTAATGTTGTACTCACTTTAAAGAAGCTGGGCATTGATGATTTGGTGCACTTCGATTTTATGGATCCCCCTGCCCCTGAAACTCTAATGCGTGCGTTAGAGCTTTTGAACTACTTGGGTGCACTGGATGATGAAGGGAACCTGACAAAGTTGGGAGAGATCATGAGCGAGTTTCCTTTAGATCCTCAGATGTCAAAGATGCTTGTTGTTAGTCCTGAGTTCAACTGTTCGAATGAAATTCTCTCAATCTCTGCTATGCTTTCAGGTAAGTTGGTGACCTGCTGTTTCAAATTTTTCCTTTTTCTTCCCCCACCCCCAAACCAAAAAAAGGAAGAGAACTTTGTTTCGATATCTGTTATATCCTTTAAATTCTACATGTTTTACCATTGAGTGTTGCATTTTAATGCATGTAGATGTTGTCTAGAATTGTTATGCCATGAATATCATGGCAAAATAAACCAATAAAAAGTGATTTATGTTGACTGATGAGTTTTTACATAGTCTGATCATGCATCTCACTCCCTGATGATGACAATGATTCGGCATTCCTTGTCCCAGCAAGTCGGCCATGTCTGTGGCTTACTTGGAATCCATGTGGTTATGTGTGTGTCCCAAATGCATCTTGTACTCATTGCATTGTGCACAAAAATATGCATATCTGCTGTGTATTATATGCACGTGTGCATGTATTTGTGCAATGATGCATTAGGAGTCTGTGTTGCCCTGTAGGCTGTCATCAGCAACTGTCACGGCCAAGTTTAAGTTGTGCTCCGTGCCACTATTTGGTCGGTGCACACCATAGGAATTCTTAAGTAAAGTGCTGATGCAGATAGTTGCAGTTCTCAGTATAACTCTAATGAAGCACATGGTGTCGTCTCGCCTCTATGCATCTGCTGACCTACCATGGGCCTCCTCTGTCCTACCAAATTTCTCTTTCTTTAGTCCCAAATTGCTTTCTCCGGCCTAGGGATGCTCAAAAAGCGGCAGATGAAGCAAAAGCTCGGTTTGGTCATATCGATGGGGATCACCTTACACTACTCAATGTCTACCATGCATACAAGCAAAACGGTAAGTATTTGTTAGTGTTTTTTGTTCTTTTAGTAGTAATGGGTATGTACTTGTGTTGCATAGTGCGAGTCACTTATTTTCATCTTTCAATTTATCTGCTGCAGATGAAGATTCAACGTGGTGCTATGAGAATTTTATCAATCATCGAGCTATGAAGTCAGCTGATAATGTGCGACAACAGCTTATGCGTATCATGGGCAGATACAACCTCAAGTTATGCAGCACAGATTTTAACAGCCGCGACTACTATGTCAACATAAGGAAGGCTATGCTGGCTGGGTATTTTATGCAGGTTGCACACCTTGAACGTACTGGTCATTATTTGACAGTGAAAGACAATCAGGTTACCTCCTTCATTCTCAGAATCTGCGACTTACTGGATTTTTACAAACCTAGTAACTGTGAATTTTCATTGGCAGGTGGTTCATTTGCATCCTTCAAACTGCCTTGACCACAAGCCAGAATGGGTTATATACAACGAGTATGTCTTGACAAGCAGAAATTTCATTCGTACAGTTACTGACATCCGTGGAGAATGGTAAGTTGGTGTCTAGTTACTGGTACGGTCCACTCAAACTTTTGTCCCTTTTCCTCCAATCCGTATTGAGATCCAAAATTTATGCTATGAAACTTTCATGTGTGTGCACGGTCGATCCATTCATGTCCTTCTGTTGGCTTATTGTTATAACCGATAATACCTGAAGTGCCTTTTAGGTTTGAATCTTGGAACATAATTATGTTGAAATCATAGTCTCTTGGCTAAACATTGCTTGAGCTTTGGCATTGTTGTGAAGCGACTCTTGTTTGGATAGCAGTCTTTTACTCCCTTGCTGATTTTCGTTTTCTGGTCAGCGGTCGTGTGCTGTTTCTTTTTTCTGTTACAACCTATAAGACTAGAGTTTGGCTTTTTAACCTACAGTACTAAACCTTGATGTTTTAGCACTCTCGTGCACGGATAAATGCATAGTTTATGTCAATTCAGAGTGCCAGTGATGTCTTTCCTATTTTTAGGATCGAATATGATTAGCTGCTATCTTGTTGTGTTAGCGTCTGAAACGCGCTTGCGCACATGCATGTGTACCGACATATGCACCAACCACTTGTGCACACATGCTTCCTCTGTGCCCTCCATGACAGTATGATTCTATTTGATTAATTGCTGTTTTAACTCTTTTATGTGTAGGCTGATCGACATTGCAACTCACTACTATGACCTTGTCAATTTTCCTAAATGTGAAGCAAAGCGAGTTCTGGAAAAATTGTACAGTAAGCGTGAGAAAGAGAGAGGGGAGAGCAAAAGCCGGAACAAGGTTTAGTTCTAGTTCCTTTGCTGTAGCAGCTTCCATCTTGTGACTGTTAACAGTCCAGTTGGGTAATCTTGGAAAATGGACTTGCCCTTATTTCCTGCACGCAAGGTATTGATGTTAGGAGTTGATGAACGTGTGCTTTTATTTCATGAATTCCGTGACAAAAAGGCGTTAATCAGTGCCACGACAGCTTAGCTTGTTGCAGTGAAGGCGCTAAAAGTGGTTATGTGATCCTTTTCAGCAGGTTCTGTTGTATAAGTTCTCACAGGATGATCTATCCGGAAAATTGTGCTGTAATTCACAGAATGCACTGTCCGGCTATGTTTTTTCTTTCTTGGTTACAGGCATTCTGTTAAATATTTGGACTTTTACGGATGCTCTTTTTAGATTCATGAAATTATTTACAGCAGGTGTTGGTATTAGTCTAGTTTATCTATCATACTTCTACTGTTGAATCTTTTAATCAGACATCTTTTTATGGGATGCGTCATGAATGGGGTAGCCCCAAGGGGTTTAGTGCTGTGTTAGGTTCCTTGGCCACTAGACGGGTGGTCAGGGTTCCATTCCCATGAGCATCAGCCCCCCTCATTAATGAGGACAAGGGATAAGCCCTTGTTCAGCTGAAGCTTGGCGACTTCCGGTGCGCCACTGGTTTATACCATCGTGACTGTAATTTCAGCAGGCTTAGCCAGCGATATTAGGTTTCTGATTCCTATGTTGGGTTTTCTGCCTTTCATGAAAAAAAAATCATGAAGGGGGGGGGGGGTAAACCTTGGATGAATGATTTAATTATCTCATTATGTTCTTGGATTCAGATCCATGCTATTTTGGTTTTCCCAGATTTTGCAGCATGCAAAACTTTAACCGGCCATGTCAAAGTTGAACGGTGCCAATAGGTTTTCTGAAGTTTAGGGGTCATAATCGGTAGTGTGTTTACATGGCGTTATATCCATGGAGGTCTTTTGATTTTGATTGTTTACCGAGCAAAAGTGAAGATATTGAGAATCAAGAGTCTTCCCGAGTTGCTTTCCCAAGCAATAAAAACGATTCCGCTGCGTTTCTTGGTAGTTTTGATCTTGAAAGCCAGATCGGTGGCCTGGCCCATGTGCACTAGCAAGTATCCAGAACTTTTCCAGACTTCGTTACCAAGCTCCTAATTCTCACTACTGCTCTTGTATTTGAAGTCTGTTTTGTTTTCCCAATCCATGTTCCAGAAAAGCATTACACATCTAATACTTGTGATTAGGAAAGAAAGAGTCTGATTTTGTTTTCCCACCAAGGTGATCCCATGTGGTACGGCGGGGTCCTGTGCGATGCTGAAGGACCAGGTTCGAATCCCTCTGCCGTATGGAGTTTTAAGAGATATCTAGTAGGGGTCTGCCTAACCCCAATTTGCCTTTAAAAAAAGTGATTTATTGTCCTCTTGTGCATATTACGTTCCTTTAGTACTAATACATGCTCTCTCTCTTCTTTCTTTTCTCTCTTTATTCCACAAAGAAACCATTTCTTGGATCAGAGAGGCCTGGTCACACAGTTTTCTGGTTTTCTTGTAGAAAGGAGTGCCTACATGGAGATTCGACCTTGGGGTTAGAGAAAAGCTCCCTAACCACAAGCTCCAAGACCGCACATTACTTCCTTTAAAACTGCTCAAATTAATGACTGCTGATAGTTATTACTTTATGAGAGCCACATTTCATGGGCTCTCTCTCTCTCTCTCTCTCTCTCTCTCTCCGTTCCAGGCGCAGAGACCTAGCTTTACTGGCTCAGCTTGCCATACTTACTGTCTCTGTTCATGCCAGAGTAAAACTCCAAGGGCTTACCCCTCGAGCCCAGGGAGTCGCCAGGCTTCGGCTTTATCCATGGAGGTGATTCCCATGGGATTTGAACCTAGAGTGCCCGTGAAACAGTCAAAGGCCCCATATCCCACTATGCCAAACCCCTTGGGTCAAAACAAGCATTGTGAGAAATGTACCTTCTTTTATGGTTTAATATTTTGGTTCATAGAATGTATCAGGAAACATTTTTTTTAATGAAGTATCAGGAACCATTTTCAAAATGTATAATCTTTTATAAGATCTTTTTGCCTTTAAGGGTCCACCTCCGGCCAATTGGCGTTTGAGAGAGAGAGAGAGAGAGAGAGAGAGAGTACCACTATGCGTTGGTGCAACAAAATCTTTGAGCCAAAGAAAGTCCATGAGATATATAAAAGCAACTATTTTATTGCTATGTAGATATAAGGAGAAGAAGAAACACACTAACAAAAGACCAAAAACTACAAAAGGACGGCCACAACAAAGTGGTATCTCTCTATGAGCCGCCGGTGAGACCAGTCTCCCTCTTATTCCTACTAGATATCATCATCATCATCATCATCATAGCTAAAGTGCTATGATGATCTTCATACCTCCTTAAAACACTCTGCCAACATATAAAAACATAAACAAAAAGATTAGTAACAAAAACAATATGATAAAACTCATGTTTCACAATGAATACTAAGCCAACTTCACAAAGTGTGATCAGCTATTATCCTTGACATGTCTACCATGATATTTAACTGTTTTGCTAGGTTATATATATATATATATATATATATATATATATATATATATATATATATATATATATATATATATATATCATGCAAGGGGAAATTTCAAAGTTGGTGAGGCACCATTATGCACCACAATGCTAATGGCTGACCACAGACCTGGTGCAGTCAGTGCCTGGCGTAGGAACAAAAGGAAGCTGCACCCCACAGGACCGCGGCAACGAGCTCACTAGCTTAACATTGAGCCCAGACATTCCCAAAGCATATTTCTTGATGCAGTCGCAAGCTGTCCTCCTATCAGGGGTTGCACTAGCAGCTCCATTGAGGCTCCTGACGCCAATGCAGCACGCGCTCGGCACCGGCCCACCGTTGCTCATCAGGTAGCCGACGCACGGCATCAGGTATCTTATAACATCAGAGCATTGGATGGCCTCACTTGGGGGTGCAAAGAGCAGAATGAAAGCAAAGGTGATGCACACAAGGGAACGCACAGAAAGGCTAGCCATGTTGATACTGATACTCTCTTTCACACACACTCTCTCTCTAGAAAAGGCTACTTCTTACTTGCGTATTGAGGGAGTGAGAGGGGGTGTTTAAATAGAGAGTGAAGGGGTGAATGCAGTTAATGTTAGTGCCATCTAACTTTCCCTCAACCAATAGCATTTACTGCTTTTCCTTTTCCAAGATACTCTTGATTGACACTTGTCAGGTTTCCTGTTTGGCTTCCTCGTTGCAAGTTTCTATCGTTCAGTCATTGTAGAGAATCTTGAGTTGGATGCACGGTTTAAATGAAAGAAGGACAGCTCATATTTTCACACTAGGATTATTGGGACTTTGTTTGGATTGGACTAGTGGGGCTAGGTCTGGTCTTTAGGAGCCCTTACCGTGGGAGTGATGTGGATAGATCAACTTTGAAAAGGCTCAGTTATTATTCAGATTAGCAGTGGTAGTTGGGCTGATGGGTGCAATGTATATTTTTTTTCTCAGTTTGCTTACTTTCGGCTTTAAAACAATGTATTCTTTTTATAAAACTTGTCAGCTCCATGCTTGCTTGTTTACCTTAGGCTCATCATGAGTTCGAACTAATTAGCTTGTTTCTTCACATGAATAAGCCAAGCTTGAAGATTTCAAACTTGGGTTATTAGAGAGATACGTTGCTGTTTGATGATTTAAACTTGTAAATTACTGTCAAATGTCATATAATAGGACTTGGCGTTCTCTCTCTCTCTCTCCTGAACAAGGGATCCAAATGTCATATAATAGGACTTGGCGTTCTGTCTCTCTCTCTTCACATGTCACTGTAGGACTTGGCACTCTTTATAAGAAAATGTCAGGTTTCACTCAAGGACAGTAGCTGATCAATATACACATGAGTCTTCCACTGAGCTATAGGCCCAAAGGTACATACATCACACATGTGGCTTCCCGCTTTTTCAGCATGGCATCACATACTTGTAAAGCAGGTTTTGTCTTATGATGAGTTTGGGGTCGTGTACCTTATATTTAGCAATTTTTTTACTAGTTGGCCTATTCGGTTGGTTCACGTCACTGACCCAAATGACCAATCAACAGTACAGTGTGTTAAATGGCATCACAACCTTCACCTGTGAAAAGTAAATGAAATTGAAACCTCCTTAATTAGGTTTGACTCATTATAATAAGGTCTTGATGGGTTACTTAAACCCCCACGATGGAGGTGGATGACCCATCTTCATCATTCCCTAAGATGCCTCCATTTAAGCATTTTTATTGCATGCTAAAACCACCCACTGGAGCTCTTTCATGGCTGTGGAAAATAATCATTTTCTGAAACTCTAATTTCAATTAGCACCCGATGGATCTGATATTAGGATTTGGTTTTGATTGGATGCAGATATGGTTTTGATTTTTTGCTACCGAATCCCATGGATTTCCATATTCAGTTACACGTAAAAAAATCAGATTTGGTTTGAGGTTTTCACCATCAGATCCCAAATCTGAATCTGAATATGTTTAGCTTAACATCTGATAGTTGGATTTAGTGTTGGTTACATGCCTTCCGAATCTGAACCATTTACTTCTTTACACATAGGGGCGTCATTGGGTCAGGTTCGACCCGAACCCGACCTGTACCAAACCCTATAGGGTCAAGGTTTGGTAATAAACAACCAGGTCCGATTCGAATCCGGGTCAGATTCAAAGGATCCAATTAATATATCGAGCCAGGTATGATTTATTAAATTTCACACCAGACCCTAAGACTGACCTAAGTTCCAACTAAGATTCACAACTTTTCAATGTAAAAATACAGAATATTATTTAGTGGGTATGGTACGGGTCTAGTTCATGCAATCCTAATAGGATCCACCTATAGTTTCTACTATGGTAGGTCCCATTGAACCCGAGCCCAGATCCGGTACCCGCATCTTAAATCAAATATTAGTTTGGTGGCACTTGAGTCCCAACCAAACGCGAGCAGTTGACACCCCTCTTTACACCCACCTTTCCCTCTCCTTGTTTATTTTCATTCAGGAAAATCATTTATTTTCACCTAATTTAAAAATGGGCCTTACTTTTCTGAAATTTCAAATAAGACCGGAAGTCAGCATCCATCTTTTTGAAAAAAGTTTCTTTTATTTATTTATTTTAGTATTGTCCTTCAAAATTTAAAAAATGTCCATTCATCCCCATAAGAAAAGAAAAAAGTGATTTTTTTTTTAAATTTTGATTATGAAGTTTATATTGTAATTTGACTTGAAATTTAACTTTAATTAATAGGCAATAATAAATGCAGACCTTTGTTCGGCAGTTTTGAAGAAAATAGAAGCCTATATCATAAAACTAAGAAATCTGAGACCCGTTTTTGCCATTAGGGGCAAAATGTTGGTCACTATTAAATTTTAAAAAGGCGTAAAATCTTATAAAAAAGTGAAGGAAGGTCTGCTATCCTTTTTTTTTTAGGAACAAAATATTAGAGGTGAGCAACGGACCAGGTAGGCTCGGACTCAGGTCATCTAAGTCTGGTCCGGGTTCACCCAACAGAGTAAATGAGGAGAGCTTGATTAATCTCACTAAACTCGATAGAGCCCCATATATTTGTATATAAGGGGTTTATTTTGCATAAATTTTAAAAAAATAGCAAGTGCAGAAGTTTGCTCTCTACTCCGGAGGTGGCTGGTTCGAATCCTGCCGTCTCAGAGCATTGCAACCGGTTTTTTCTTTTCTCAATAATTGCCACAGGCTCAGCTAAGCTAAGCCTTACCCGAGCCAAGGCTCGGGCTCACTTGGTCCGTGAATTCTGCTATTGGCATCTTATGAAATGCAAAGATTAAACTTAAAATGCATGTTTTGGTCATATTTTTCATATCACATGGGTCGGGGCGGAGACAAGTAGAGTCCGGGGTGGGCACGCGCTCACCCTGACCCAAAACTCCCCCACAGGAGGGTTTGGGCCAAGGTGGTCACTGCCTGCCCTGATCCAAAACTTGTGCCCTCTCCAAAGCTTGATCCAGAGCTCGTTAAGGCCTCATGAGCCCAAAGCGCGAAGAAATTTGTACATATGTCCATTAAAATCAGGCTCGTTTATCAAATGGGTCAGATTCAGATTGAGCAGTGTGAAATTTACTTGAGTTACAAACGGAGAGATAAATATGTATCCAACCCATTTTACATATTCAATGAAAAAACCAATATACTTGATCTTTTTGGCAAATCCAGTGTCAGTGGGGGTTGGATCACATCTAGATCCATAACTCTATCATGTGTTCGGAGAGTAAGATCCACATGCAAAATTAAATCCACTTATTCAAAGTTGGAGTCATCACCGGATGAACACAGACCCAGCCTGTTTACAAGCCACATACCGATGTAAAAGTGAAAGATTCATTTTGCATGTCTGAATAGTATTATTAATATGATTTGGATCATAGTGACAAATACCGCGAGATTTATGAAAATCTGGCGATAATATCGTGAGAAATTGCCTGAAAGTTTAAAATGGCAATTTCTCTCAAGATTTTCAAAATATCAAAAGATTTATGAAGAAAACATAAATACCGTGATTTAAACACAATATTTACGTTTTAAACAGCTATTTATCATGAAAAAATAGTGTAATTTTATTTTTAAATATTTTTTATTAATATTTTCTTATAAAAAATAATTTTTTATATTTTTTAATTTATTTTTTTATTGTCAAGATTTTGCCAAAAAAACTGCAAGATTTATGAAATATTTTCAATTTCTCGTGAGTTTTTTAAAAACAAGAAATTGCCGATAAAAACGTTTGTCACTATGATTTGGATACACACACACATTTGCTACCAACATTACTCTGCATTTGTGCCCACCCGAATTTACATTCCTGGCTCCACCCCACCGATCACATATTGACTGAGCTTTGTTTGGTAAACTCAGCTTAGATTTTGTGGCAAGGGGTGCTGCCCATGGGTTTCGAATACATTCACAGGTGGCCATGGTTAGATGAGTGGAGCCCTGGACGTTTGAAATACTGTTGAGATCAAATCAAATAAGCTTGAATCTGACAATTTGAATCAAAGTGACACCTCATGAATTTTATGAAAAAATGGCCAAAACAGTTGGGACTAGGGATGGTAGGGGACAGGAGAAAATAGGGTCCCTCCCTACCTCACCCCGTTTGGACTAAGGATGGAGGACTTGAAACAGGGATGGAGGTTAAAATCAAAACCCGTGCAGGATGGAGGCGGGGATGGACTTATGCTTTTCCTCGCCCTGCCTTGCCTTGCCTTGCCTCGCCCCATCCTCAATCCTTGTTAGTAAACCTTCCTTTCTTTTTTTTAAGAATAACGGTGGATCGAGGGGAAACGAAGCCGCATCCCGCCTCGCTTCGCCTGAACCAGGGATAAAGGACATAAAACGAGAATGAAAGCCGGGATGAACGGTAAAATCATAACCCGTGCAAGAATGAAGAGCAGAATTTTGAGATAGCGGGGGTTGAGACCTTGTCCCCAGGACCCGCCCCGGTCCACTGCCATGCCTAGTGAGAGATCACGTAAAGGCACCACTCTCAGGCGGGGCGACATCTTGGATGTTGTTCATCTTGAGAATGAATGACACTCATCAAAACAGCTCATTATGAGCCGTTCATTTTAAACCATACCGATGTCGTCCATTTAAAATCCGAACAACTTGGGAAAAAAGAGTGAGGCCCATCCAAGTAGGGGTGGCAAAACCTGACACGACCCGCCAACCCGCCTCTTAGGCGGGTTCGGGTTGGGCTTAAACTAACCCGTTTAATAAATGGGTCGACCCACCTAACCCATTTATTAAACAGGTCGGGTTCGTGTTAGGGGTATGCCAACCCGGCTGACCCGTTTAATAAACGGGTTAGGCGGGCGGGTCAACCCGACCACCAACCTGCCCGCTAACCCGCCAACCCGTTTACCCGTCCCAACCCGTTTATTAAATGGGTTGGCGGGTCGTGTCGGGTTACCCGTTTAATAAACGGGTCGGGTTCGTGTTTACCACAGCCGACCCGTTTAATAAACGGGTCGGGTTCGGGTTGAGGTATGCTGATCCGCCAACCGGCCACTATTGCCACCCCTACATCCAAGTGATGGGCATCCCATTCATACTGGTTTTGAATGCCATTCATCTTGAGATCTGTGGCATCCAGAGGTGCTCTGACTGCCTCTGTTATGATCTCATATCTATTTTTTAAGTATTAAATGTGTATTTGAGATTTTTTATTAAACCCTACTCGTTATTTGCTTCGTTTGAGTTTGTTTTTCACATAATTTTTTTATTTTATTTTAAAACCATTTTTTAAATAAACCTATTTAAAACTAGTGGATTTGATCCATTCAGACCAATTTTTATGCTAAAATGGTTCAACTCACCTACTCTGACAACATTGATGGGGATTGCCAATAGGGCCATACGTAGCAATAATGCTATGGCCTCTCTTTCAATGAGCCATAAATCCTTTGGATGGTATGCAGGGTAAGGGTCCTAACCAGGGGCCAAGTTCACTACCCTTGTCTGTCCCATTTGCAAGTGCAGTAATGGAGGAAGGTGCCTCACCACATGGGTTAGTACCTGGTAAAACCTTTGAGGTCCTTCCTGCCCACATGGGAGTACACTCAGCTTCCACCAAAGGATGCCATCAGTGGGTTTCAAACTTGTGACATCTTGTCAACTTAGTGATATTCACAAGTCCCCTTTAGCCATCCCGGGCAAGACACAAGGTGATCTTGATTTTATATTCATGCTTCCCCATATTTGATGCATGTATTTTGTATTTTGCACTTTTTGTTTTAAAAGGTAAGGGTTAGGCTGACCCCCTACCAGTTACATATCTATACCATTGGGTTTTGAACTTGCAACGTTCCAACACAAGGTGACATGTACTAACTGCTCCTACCAGACAAGCTGAGCCGCACCTTTGCTTTACTGTGTCTTAAAAAGAATCTCTGAACATGCTAGTGATTTTTAAAAGAACTCTAAATACAAAAGCAAATTTTTTTTTTCACTGCAGAACTGTCAACTGTTGTTGGTTTATCATGGCTGGGGCATGTAAGGCTGGGTAGTCGTGTCCTCAACTCGGTGAGTTTTACCTCACAGTGCGAGCCCATTAAGTGACCCAATTCTCGGCGAGGGTTCCTTTGTTATATAAAAAAAAAACTGAAATTAAATTAAATTATGAGTAGATGTTTCAATTTTTGCAAAAAGCCTAATCATGGAGCTTCCTCGACACGGTTTTTTGGGATGTGGGTGGTGGTGGTGGCGGCGGTGAAAAATTATCGTGGGGGAGTGGTGGTGGTAGAGCTTCTTCAGTTTCGTTTTTCGAGATATGGATGACAGTGGTTGGTGATGGATGGTGGAAAGGGTGGGTTTTTTTGGAAGGTGGACAGTGGTAGTGAAAAATCATAGTGGTTGGTAGTGATAGAGCTTCTCAACCATAATTTTTTAAGAGGTGGGTGGTAGTGGTGAGATAATGGTGGTGATGAATAGTGCAAAATCATTATGAGTAGGTTTGTTTTTCGAGATGTGCGTGACGGTGGTGGTGAAATCTAAGGTGATGGTGATGGTGGGTGGTGGGTGGTGAGTGGTGAGGAGTGAACTTCACCGTTTTTTCTTGATGAAAAAAATATGCATCCACCTTTCTCGAGGAATGTATACTTTTTAGAAAACTTTTAAAGAGAATTTTTCTCTTGTTTAAGATGGTCAGAAAAACTGTACGATTTTTTTAAATTTTATATCACTTTTACTTACGTCATTGTTCACTCAGAGAAACAGGTAAGAAAATTGAATTGAGGTCGAAAAACCTTTCCAAATGAGAGAATATATTTCTCTGAGAAACGTTTTGAAAAAAATAATATTTTCTATCAAAAGAGATGCACCCTCTCTCACCCCTCCTCTGAAGCTGAGAAAGAGAGAGAGAGAGAGGAGTAGCAGCTACCCTCTTCCATGGGCGCCACCATCACCTCCTTGCCAATGGTGACGCGGTCCTGGTGGAGGGCATCGATAGTGGGAATCGCCGGTGGCAGCTACCCTTTTCATGATCTTGTGGTGGAGGGCATTGTGATGCTAGGCCATCGCTACCGACGACAAGGAGGATGCAGACTTTTCTCTGCTTTGTTTTTCTCATATGGTTTCAATTAGGGGATTGATGCAGACTTTTTTTTGTTCTGTTTGTTGTGTTTGGGTATCTTGAAACCATTCTTTTTTTTCTGTATATTGTGTTTTGGGGGACTTGAAACCTTTAAATTTTCCTATTTTTATTGCTTTTATATGGTGTCAGTTTTCCCCATTGGTCTTCTATTCTGATAGAAACTCTGACCTCAGTAGTATAGAATGGGTTCAATTAAGGGGATTCATGTAGACATTTTTTTTCTGTTTGTCAGATTTAGACTTTTTTTTTATGTTTGTTGTGATTGGGGGTCTTAAAACCGTTAAATATTTTCTATTTTTTTGTTCTCAGACGTTTTTTTTGCTGTTTATTGTGTTTGGTATCATTTTTTCCTTAATCCAATTTTTTAATTTTAATTTTTGCATCATTTGATGTTAATGGGGCTTTCTGTGATTGGTAGGAGCTGTCAATGCACGTCTCGTTGTGGTGTGATGTTGCAGGTTCAAACCCTACGTTGAATAATAACTGTTGGAGTCTGCCTAGCCTAACCCTAGCTAGCCTTTTGAAAAAAAAAAAAATTACTTGCCCGGACTGAAGAGAGTACTCGTGGAGTTTTGCACGGTAGACACCAAAACATGGCCATGATCAACGTGTCACCTCTTGGCCCGTAAAGAGACATGAACTAGGGGTGTCAACGGGTAGGGTTTGGTTGGGACCTGGGTAGAATCAGCCCTGATTTTCGGGTATGATATCGGGTCCGAACCTTGGACTAATCAGATGCACCGTAAGAAAAATCATATATCCATATCTACACGTGTAGAGACAAGGATTGGGCAGACACAAACAAGCACGTGGCCGTATGCCTTGCATCCAGTTAAACACAGTTAAGCTGCAGTTGTGAGCAAAAGTTAAAAATGATAAAATCTTGGGAGTCAAAAACTATGAAGATTTTGATTTTTTTTTTATAAATCTTGGCAATAAAAAAAAATTAAAAAATTAAAAATTAATTTTTATAAGAAAATATCAATAAAACACATTTAAAAATCACTACAAGAAACATGCATATTAGCGAGAGATGCTTTCCATCGTTAATTCGTCGTTAACGTGTTTAGCGATGGATTAACGACGAAAAGCGTCCATCGCATAATACCGGTCGCTAAATTATAACAGAATTTATCTGTCGCCAATCCGTCGTGAATCCATCGCTAAATAAGGACGGATTTGGTTTTGCGTTGGATTTTATTTCGTCGCGAATCCATCGCTAAATAAGGACGGATTTGGTTTTGCGATGGATTTTATTTCGTCGCGAATCCGTCACTACAATTTAACGACAGATATGTATCTGTCGCTAATGTCTGTCGCCAATTTAACGACGGATTAGCGACAAATTAAATTTCATAAAAAAAATTGACTAATTTGAATTGGCATCGGATATTAGAGACAGATATCATCTATCACAAACTTTTAAAAAAAAATTAAAAAACAAAGAGCCCCAAGGCGTGCGCCTCATACGCCTCGAGGCGAGGCGTGCCTCGAGCCGAGGCGTACACGCCTTGAAATTTTTAATCAAATGAGGGATAAAGTCCTCATTTGAATTAGGGTTTTTTTACGCAGTTTTAACTAAGCCCACTGATTTGTTTTCCCCCGGACCCGCACCGGAGGGAGCCCCCGACCCCCCTCCTGTAAGGAAAAAAAAACTCTAAATCAGGCTATGAAATTGGAATTGTTTTCATTGAGATTAGTATAATATTTCCACCCATTTGTTATCACTACATAGATGCTTTGGCACATATTAGTTAATAAGAAATTGAGATAGAGAAAATATCTTGTTAAGCAATTCAATGAGCTCCAGAGGAAATTAAAATGAAAGGCATCTTGAGCCAAAAAATACTTTAGATGCTTGAGTTGGCCAAACAGAAGACTAAACAGTTTTGATGTTCAAGAATAACAAGTTCAAACAAGTTTTCAAATAAAAAAAAGCAGTATACAAATAAGAGCTTGTGTTGGAACCGTAAACCATAAAAGCATTATGAATCACATGATTACATGGGAAATAATAATTGCAAAGAACAATAAGAAAGAAAAAGGAAGAGTAAAAAAGCTAAGGTAAAACGATTATTTGATCAGTTAAGGATTTCTGTTACTTGGAAAGCCCACTGATTTTTTTTAGGATGAAAAAGAATTAAATAAACTTTCCAAGGATTTGCACAAGAGTACAAAATCTCCCTTTCACTAAGCGGATAAATACAAGAGGCAAATACCCTTAACCAATAATATTAATACCATCTTTGACCAAGGCTCAGTGCAACAGTGAAGTGCTCAGCCTGTCAGCATGGAAACATGGGGCTTGAGTCCTGAGAGCAGCCCTCCAACCCAGAATACAGGTTTCCTTGGTATTCAAAATCACAATGGTTAATGTGCTTTTGTAAGGATCAAATGCATTTGGAAAGTGTTGCCACTAGTAATGTTGCATATGCATGTGTCTTGGTGCTACTCTCTCTCTCTCTCTCTCTCTCTCTATATATATATATATATATATATATATATATATATATATATATAGTTTTTACTGGATAGTTTTTATCATGTTATGGCAAATAGTGATAACAAAAACCATAAATGCAAGGGAAAAATGACATAATCCAGTTATATGCTTAATCACACTAGGAAGCGGGTGCAACCTCACTTTGATCTTCAATATTTAGTTGTACAAGTATAGACCCCCAAGAAAACAAGAGAATAATTGATAAAAAGCAATGCTTCCAGTTAGTTTTTAGAATGTATACCCATCCAATTGATTTTGTTAAACTGCAAATCTAAATACATTTTGAAAGTGAACAACCAAGTGACATTAGCATCATGCCAACAAAAAAACATCCAAAGGCAGAAGCTGCAGTGAAGACCAGATTGATGGTCAGGAATCACAACCATACTACACTAAAATTTTCAGGCATCAGTTGAATCTTCAGATACACACCTGAGAGTAGTTTTGCAAAGACTGGTCCCATTAGAGTCTATGGCTTGACTGTAAATTACGATGTTATGATCATCCTGAATTGCTTGACTTATCTATTTAAAATTTTAAATAGAACATTTCATTTGAAAGTCCTGATATCATCAGCTCTGGGTACAACAATGATGTGGTTAAGCCAAGCCAAACCATGGAATGTTAGAAAAAGCACATTGAGATACAAGTTTAGAAGTCTTCAAAGATGTATCTCCTATTTTAGCATCACAAAATATTAAAATGATCATAATTACCATATCTTAAGATTAGTTAGATTAGTTGCAGAAAAAATACTCTAAGCTCTATGTAATAGTAAGAGTTTTAAGTAAATTTAAGATAGTGATTTAGTTTTTGTTTTTGGCAACAATCTTAAGCCAAAATACCAACTTTCTTCTTTAGCAATATGTTTGCTCACTCAAGCCATGACCTATTGATTTCTTACCAGTAGGCACCTCCCGATGCAATGATCAACTATCTTAATGTCATCATGAAATGAAATATCAAACTAATAGAAAATCAATTCTTGGACTTGTCTAACCAAATGTTTCTGGTTCGAATCCCACGGGAGTTATCCCGCAGTTTACCTATCAAAGAAAGGAAAACAAATTCTTCACGCAAAAAAGTGTAAATCTAATACTGGCAATATATTTAGTCATGTTTCATAGTCCAGAAACGTGTGTACAAAATAAAGTAATAAATACATTATATGTATATCTGTTTTAAGACACGAAAACAGAAAATTCAAAAAATTACAGTTATGCTAAATATGATTATCATAGTCCATGACCAACTCCACATTCATATAGAAATCTCAACTTAATATAAGTTATTAGCATGAAACTTTAGATTCAACCAAATCTCAAATAAATATAAGTTATTAACTAAATTTAAATTCAACAACAAAAAATAACACAACAACGGATGCTCAAGCTACAACCCATGTACTCATAAAACCTACATAACTTTGGAGCATTACAACAAAAAATGTAAAAATATTACTAACCTGCAACATCGTTTGCACCACATTGGAAGAAGTACATGTGCAGTGAAGGTATGTGCATGTGTTGAGGGAGTGGAGAGAGAGAGAGAGAGAGAGAGAGAGAGAGAGAGAGAGAGAGAGAGAGATTAGAATATTTTCATTGTTTTCCTGTTATTCCCTTGTCCCTAATCTCACACTTGGAGAATCAAAATTGCCGACTAAAGGACAAGACTAAATTTTCTCTTTTTGATATTGTATTGCCATACACCCAAGACCTCATGGTATAGTCCATGAACAATGACAATGTGATACGATGGATAATGTAGTGCTTTTGCTCATGAGAACAGAATAACCCCATCATGGTATGACCACTCTATATGGTGGGATGGCACCCACAATGCATGCTTTGAATGCTTGCAGCTTGTAAGAAAAACATACAGATTGGTCATGAAGCATACAAACTTGCCTGGTCATGAAGCATACGAAATTGCTTGCAAGTGCCATGGCACCATATATGCCTGCAAATTTCAAAGCGCAAAACTTTTAGCAAGAAAAGTGGTTGAGATAAAAAAAAATCAGAGCAGAAGCATCCGCAAACCAAGCCACAATCCAAACATAAACTTTACCTTAATTAAGGAGATAAACAATATTAAGGAATCAGATTAAAAGTATCTGAACTTGAGCAATCATTGTCCCCGATGCATATATTGGGAAACATAAAAAAGGGCTGTTAGGTTGTGTTTAGAATGTAACGCCCCGAAACCTTAACCCAAATTTTGAATTTTTTTTATAACATCGGAAACAATTAATATTATAAGGTTAAGTATTTCATAACATTACAGAGGAGCAAGACCAAAACATTTATTTCATTTCATTATCAATGAATAATAACATCAGAGTTTCTCAAACTATCCCTGAAACAGTAAATCCAAAATCTCGATCCTATGCCTCATCCTGCAGCTGCTCATAAACTCTACTCTTAACCTGAAAAATGATAAATATATAAGAATTAGACTACAACTGTCTAAGTAGGAATTACTGTAAATTTTCTTGCGGCTGCAAGTATGTGGTGCGAGTGCCGAGTGTGATTTTCAGCCTATACAAGAATAAGTAAAAGTTTATGCTACGACAATCAACAATTTATCAAAAGCTAACTGACAGGTAACATCAATAACAATATTTAAATATCTCATAACCACATATACGAATTCATGCAATAATTCAAAGGAATGCATTTTATGACAATTACATAATTCAGGTAAGCATTCACACAACATGGTGCATCTATTAGGCATAAAACAACATTAATCAATACCATGAATTACAATTCAAGTAGAACAGAGCATTTAACATGCATTAGAAGTTAACATCACGCATCCACCAAACATATAACAATTAAGGGAACAAATATCATATGCATGTTCTAATGCATAGCATGAATATGCATGATTTAGTGCATAACAGGAAAATGCATGATTTGCATGAATCCTTTTATTATCTTACATTTAAGTTTTCTTTTTCTTTTTCATACGCATGCCCTATTAAATACATACAACTTTAAGTTCCTCTTTTTAATTACCATTGCTCGCGGATACACCCAACGGTTATAATCTCCGAGGTCAAGTTAGGTTTTCAGAGTAGCTTAGCACATAAATTTATATTTTATTACTGGGTTCCAAACGTAGCCCTCGACCAAATCACCTTCGAAATATTAGACCTCCACATCTAATATCAGGAATACAAGGGACACCCCACGCCTACAAGTGTCATTTCCTTGGTACCAAAACAACAACTGTGTCAAAAACACCACCCTAGGTAAAGTGGCAGACTCTCCCTAAAATCGTCGTCAGGAGAAAGAACCTCAATATCAAGTTCAATGGACAAAATAAAGCACATAAAGTTTTTGTATCCTCACAGTCTCCCCAAGACCAAAACTCTAAGATCCTTATTCTCTAGATGAGAGATTTGAGAACGCATATTACACTGTTCTTATTCATTATCTTTTTATTAAAAGCCAATTATTGATTTTTGCAATTCAGCATGCAAAAACAAGGCAAAAGCTTGCATCTACCCTTATGAAAGCCATCACGGGACTCCAACTCATGAAAATACATCGAACAGTGCAATATAGTGTAATAAAATTTTATTTGCAAATCAACATGCAAAATTAATAACATAGGCTTGCACATCAACATGTTACCATAAGCTCGTAAATCAGCATGCGCAGCTCTTCACGGTCTACCACCCGTGACAACAATAAAACACCGCAATTAAAACCATAATATAAATGTGATTTTCGTGATGCATTTAAACAATTAAAGAAAGAGCAACTAAAGCTCAAGGCTCTCCAGGCCTGTGATGATTCATTTAGACCATCGATGCATCGTATGCAAAAATCATAACAATATGCAATTTATACAATGATATCAACATGATTTCAAATGCACATTCATTCATACCAATTTAACAATGTGCATGAGCTACCACAGTCATATGCATGTGTTCATCATTCATGTGCAAGTGCTTTCATGTAATCACTTAACACACATGCATTTATCCAAAATTCATAAGTACATGAGAACATTTATGCATGATTGTACATGCTAAACACACATCGATTTCATGTATGCACATGCACTTGAAACCAATCCATAAATGCACGATAAATAAACATGTCCCATAAATGTAGGCACATGAAACTTTTCATTCATAACATGCGTTAACATCCACACACATGAATATAACCCGGATCTAGAAATTGAGTTTTTAGGGTTGCACTCATTCATATTATGTATGCACTTCCCAAAACAAACTTTGCAATAACATGATAACAGACATGCTTTAATATCTAACATGCTAAAATCAAACTAAAACATGAGAAGAACTCCATTCATCAGATTAAGTCCACCATTCTTATGTCACATGAAAGTTTACATCCATGGGTTTCTTTAAACATATGCCCCCTTGTGCAACTGCAACATGACCCAACATTTCATATTAGTACATATTCACAAAATACCCATGTAGTTAACATTGCCTTTGAATACCGATCACGCAAAACATGTTAATCATAAGTAGGTAAGAATCTGGAATCTACAACGGGCAGCACACAATGCAAATGATACATGCATATTTTTTTTGTTTTTTCTAAAGAAACTTGTACCCAAGTTGAGAGTCCAAGTACCTGCATCAGGTACCCAACCCATATTGCCCATTAGGCAAGGTTTCCCAAATACCCACTCAGAGTGCTCCGGTACCTTTAGACCGGTAAAGCACAATTATTTAATTGTGTTTGTGTGTAGTCACTTCAATCACACGTGAGTTCCTACGGAACCCTCACCCTTAGCCTTGGTAGCTCGGGTGCCAACATCAATAATCCTTCTTGTATAAGTCATACCCTTTTCAACTATAAGCATAATGCCCATACATAGACAACAAAGGACAAACTCAAGTTGCACCAGTGTTGACTCTTTGTTCTTCCCAATATGCCTTACTGCACTAGGGGTCAACTCACTAAGGAAGAGGTCGGCTCCCATGTGTGGTATGTGGGTGTGTGTTTAGTCATAACGACAATAAGAAGCATATATTTAATTATCTATGTAGGTGTAGCAGAATGACATTTAATAAAATTGTAGCACCTAAACAGGGGCAACAGGCAAGATGGATATACTTGATACTTGATAAGCTTTTTTGCTTGAACAGAAGCCTTTTTTTTTCGATAAAGGATAGAACCTTCACTTTTACAACCAAACAAGTAATAGCAACTCGACCAAACAACTATTACCAAATAACATTATCAGAAAGGAGACCAAGTACAATAGAGAGGTGAATCTGATAAAAGAAACAACAGCTCTATGATCCAAAAAGGCTGCCAATTATTCCTGTGAGCTCAGGCTGACAGAATCTTTCAGCTCTATATGAATAGTACAACCCATAGTAGGACAACAATGAACAACAGAGTGTGGTCACTTATGTAATGAAAATTAACATCAATATTAAGTCTGGTTCAAAACATTCATATTGCAACCTATTAGTCCAGTATGGCTTCACATAAATAATGAAAATTGACATCAATACTAATTCTGGTGATTGAGGGTAACCCTCCCTAATCCTGATATCAAGTCCTAAGTTCGGCCACAATGACTGAACCAACATGCAACGTGCAGCTAGATATAATGGGGATTGATCCACGATTCATACCACCCATGGATTGCTTTCATTAACAGGTGTTATATAGCAGGGTCTTGTGTAACTATCAGAAATTTAATTGTTGGCAGACAAATTCTTCATATCAAGCCCACACTACAACTATGTCAGGTACATACTGAAGCTACAACATATAACTAAAATTCACAGATTCCTCATAATTATTTAAAATTTATAAGAAGCTAAAAACTGATCTTTTGTGAAATTATTTAAACAACCTAACATATGAACAAGCATCCCTAGCAGTATGAAGAGCTAATGCAATGGGAAAGAGCTAACAAGGCAGATCGGTTATTACAAAAGAACTTCTCAGGGAAATAAAAACAGAGAAATCATGATTTTCACGAACGCAGGGCATCTACCCCTATCATAAATCTGTAAAACCCCCTTTTGAGCAACATATTGGAACCCCCAATTCCATGATTTGGGGTTTTCAGACTGGGCTTCACTGAGAATCCTGAGTCCGATGATCTGGGACGTTCGACAACCCACACATCTTACACGACCCTATGGTATCACCTCAAGCAAAAAAAAAAAAAAACTACAGTGCATCCTACTATCGGAAATCCAAAATCCATAACTCCCTTCATAATAACAATCCGAAACCCCAAAACCTCCTCTAGGTGATTTGGATTCTACAACCAACCTCCTGTACCAGAGTGCGTATACCCAAATCGCAAAGGACAGTTTAGCAACACACATACCCATTTTCAGGATTTCAAAATCCCCAATTCTAAGATTTGGAACTTCCAACATCGAAAGCCCAAAATCCCCCCCCCCCTTTTTTTGTAACCCTCCTACTATTGTACGAAAAAAAACCCCAACATCACTCGGGTTTTCGCAGCAGCTGAAATCTGAACTGAGCAAAGGCTTAGCAGAGGTATTGGTATTACCTAAACCCCCTTTACAAAAACAATCTGAAACCCCCAAATCGTAGATTTGGGGTTTTCGGTTTAGGGTTGACAAAAACCTCCAATTTGGGGATTTTCCTTTTGGTTGCCCACGCACACACCCGCGCACATTCAATAACCAAAAAAAAAGTCACAGCATCCTACCTGTTTTGGCGAGGAGGAAGAGACTGCTGCGGTTGGGAAGTCGGTGGCACCGGTGGTCCCATTATCGCGCACGAAAATGAGAAATCGGGGTGAGAGACAGAGAGAGAAGGACAAGAGGGTGGAAGAGAGGGAGAAAGCCAGCGAGAGTGGGAGAGGAGGGTTTCGGGGCACCTTTTTGTAGAGGGGAGCCCAAAAAGGGAGGGTTGTTACCCTCACCTCCGGCGGCTACGCAACCCCCCCCCCCCATCGATCTCTCTGGCGTTAGGGTTTTGAGAGAACCCTAACGCCCTTCCTTATCGGGCAGCCCTATAGCAGTTCTTAACATATATCCTCTTTCTTTTTGTTTTTTTCACTTTATAGGGTACACGTCGGGTCCGGTTCAGAGCCCCGCGATACGTGACTCGGGATCCAACAGTAAAGTGGATCCGGGTCCGGTTTTGAATGTTGATTTGATCACGTTATAAAGGTGGATTCACAGGTTCGATCCAATTGGGTCCAACTGTGACTCAAACCCAAAATAATTTTATTTATTTCTTTATTTTTTTATTATATATATATATACTAATTTACATAGGTATGATTCTTATGGATCCGGGAAGCGGATCCTAGGCCCAAAACACATAAATTCTACCTAATTGCATAAAAATTCGCATAAAATTTTTGGTTATTACATAGACTCTTTAGATTCAGGGATTCGATGAAAATGGAATAAGATTCCACCAAACTCTTCTTTATGGCTACAGAATGGCCACCAAACTCTTCTCGAGATTCATAAGAACCTGTCTAGTTAAGTTGAAAAAAGGTACAACAAACAGTTTCTTGACATCAATATCAGAATCATCGCTTCCAGTTCATGCGATAATTTCGCACAGAGAGACATTTCTTACTGATCCCGCAGCTCAGGCGAACGACGATGCCTAGCTTCTCCCAGACGGGGTACTCCGCCTCTTCGTACCTCCGATCAATCGTCGACGTTGACGCAGAGAACGTCGATGGCAATGTCGTCACCTCCATCCCTTCCCTCACCCTCTCCACCATCGACCTAACCCTACCGACTTTCGACGTCTGCAGTGGAGGGTTTCAAAAGAGAGGGGGTCGTTAGAATGGCGTGGGAACTATGCACCCGTGGATGCTCAGATGAAAGGGGAAACACAGGAGAAAGAAAGGAAGAGGGGAAAATAAGAAGGGAAGGGAAAGGAGAGGAGAAGGAGGGGGAAGACAAGAGACGATTGGTGGGGGTCGGCGATGATGTGGCTCCGACCGATCCGCGGACAACGAAGAGAAAGGAGAAGAAGAGAAGGCTTGGGAGGGACTGTGTATAGTGAACTGGGGAAAAGTACAAAGTGAAATTCCACTAGAGGAGGGGAGGTGAATAGTGAAATTCGTTGCAGATCGATAATATAAAAAATAAGACAATTAGGCACAACACAATAAACACAGAATTTATACTAGTTCGATCGAGTTACTGACCTACATCCAGTCCCCAAGTAAAACACTTGAGCCTTTCACTATAAAATCTGTGTTATGGGATAAATAGTACAACACTCTCTTCCTCAGAGGTATACTTCTCTCAACAGAGAAGGGAAACACCATCTTCCTCAGAGGTATACTTCTCTCAACAGAGAAGGGAAACACCATCTTCTTCAGAGGTCTACTTCTCTCAATAGAGAAGGAAAACACCCTCTTCCTCAGAGGTCTACTTCTCTCAACAGAGAAGGGATACAACAGATAACAGAAAATTACAACACTTTCCTATAGAACCATCAGAAAGATATGCATAACATGAATGCACGTATGAAGATTCTCTCAGAATGTTCTCTATTTTGAAAATAGGCAGAATAATCTTTTAGGAGAACAAAATGTTCTTTTTCTTTTTCTTCACACACTTGATTCTTTTGTCAGAGAGCTTTTCTCTTTCTTTTTCTAAGCTCTTTTTCAGTGTGTCGAGTAGGAATGTTTCTCTTTGAAAGCTCACACATGTTTTTTACTTTGAAACATTATTTTGTTTGTATATATAGATCTTCAAAAATAGTCATTGCTTTTTGAAATACTTTGAAATAATTGTCTTTTTGTGATGTGAGATGTCAGGTCATCTCAAAAACAACCTTTATGAGAAAAAGGTATGAAATAATCTGTGTACTATATATTGCTTTTTCAAAAATCATTATTTCATAAATTTAAATAATTGTTAAGTAATAAATGTTTGGTGTATTTAAATAATGATAGTTTCTTCAAGTCATCATTTCTAAATTAAATATTTTGAGGTATAATATATGTTGGTGTAATTAAAAATGAGATTTAATTTGTAATGAGTCTTTTCTCAAATAAATGTTTTGTAGTATATTGAACGTTGAAGTATTTAGAAATGTCATTTATATTGTAATTTGTTTTTACTTAATTAAATGATTTATAGTACATTAATTGTTTTATTACAAATCGTCACTTCTTTGTTTAAATGTATGAAAGTACAATAAATACTTGTTTAGTACTTTAATTTATAAATGATCATTTCTTGAGTAAATGCTTTTGAAGTACCATTTAATGCTTACTAAAAGAATGATGACTTCAAATACAAGTCGTCACTTTTTAAGTGAGTGTTTTTGAAATTATATTTAATGCTTAAAGAAATAAATGGTTATTTCTTAAATTAACAAAATAATATTTATTTTCTAAAATCGTCATTTTTAAAATGAATGATTTGAAGTTCAATAAATGCTTGAGTAATACTTATATTATAAATAGTCATTTCTTAAATAAATGATTGTATATTATGAACCAATACATCTTTTCAAAATTTATCTTTTCTTATATAAATGTTTATGTATTATGAACCAAAATTTCTTATGTAAATGTTTGTGTATTATGAGCCAATGCTTTTTATCTTTTCTTACATAAATGCTTTTGAAATCATGAGCGTTTATATCTTGTCAAAATGTATTTTTCATAAATGTTTGTAATTAATGCTTTTGAAATCATGAGCTTTTATATCTTGTCAAAATGTCTTTTTCATAAATGCTTGTAGGAAGTACAATGATTTGTTTCAAAAAGGTATTTTTGAAATACTACAATATACATAACGTATCTTTTTATAAAAGCTTGACTTTTTGTAAATTAATGACTTGTATGATTTCAAAGTATATAGTCTAATATGAAATATGCATGCTTCTGAAGGTTCTATTACATATGACTCTAAAGAAGAAAAAATCTTTATCTTGAAGTAGCCGATCTTCTTCGATAATCTTTAATGCATCTCTTTGGCTCATCAAGCTTTTTCTTCAGAGTAGTATGATTGCATCAAATTGTTGCACTTGATCAAGTTGTCTTCACTCTTCTTAAGTGAAATAACCTTGCATCAAATACACGTTAAATACATAGCACATCATATCCAGTCATAAAATAATATATCCAGTTTCAAATATGAAAGCATATCATATATTCATCATGTATCATATATATGCATCATGAAAGCATATCATATTTATCATGTATCATCAGAACATAGTTTCTCAACACGAAGGGGGTGAAAATTTTTTTGTACCCTATATGAGCAATAAATCAAAAATTCGCAACAGAAAAATTTCGTCACTAATTAGCGACGAAAAAATTTTGTCACTCATCTGTTGCTAAGTTGCGACAAAAGTTTTTCATTATAAATTTCCGTCGCTAATTAACATTTTTTTGTATTGAGATTTGGCGATGGAAACATTTTGTCGCTAATTAGCGTTAATCCGTTGCTAATTAGCGACAGATTAGCGCCAGATTCTTTTCGTCGCTAAGTTGTGATAAAGTTTAAGACATATTTTTCTTGTCGCTAATTAGCGATGAAATGTTTTATGTTGCTAATTTCGCAAATATTTTGAATGTTAGCGACAAATAGTTTTCTCTCGCTAATCTTTCGCAACTTTGCGATGAAAAAAATCCATCATAAATTTCTGTCGCTAATTAGAGTTTTTCTTGTAGTGAATAAAAATCCTGGAGATTTTCATGACAAATATCTACTAAAACAATAAATATCGTGATATTTTTCACAATTTGAAAATTTCTCAAAAAAATGCCATTTTAAACTTTCTGGCAATTTCTTACGATATTATCACAAGATTTTTATAAAGCTTGTATGGCCATAATAGCCTGCTATTTTATTGACATCCATCATCGCATATCAAGGAGTTACCGTATATTATGGGCCAAGCCATTTGCCCATTGAAGGTATCATCCTTTTCTGTAGTTGTTGTATTTTGCTGTTATCGTCTTCTTGTAACCATATCTTGTAATCTTTGTATATACCACCTAATTCATCATTGAATAATATATGAATTTTTGAGTCTTCTCTCATTCCACATGTTATCGAAGCAAGAAAGATCCACTTGATCTCGTTCCTCTCTGTCTAGGTTAAGATCGTCATCCAAAGTAGTCATTTCATCTGCTGCAGTCTATGTTGCTGAACCAACCATTTTGTTTGCTCCTGTGACAATTTGTCCCAGTTTTTTTGCTTTTTTTTATCACAGTTGGTTGTGTCACAACCTGATACTATTTAAAGACATAAAGACGAGCTCAATTTTGTTTACTATGGCCGATCAAGCTCAAGTTGATGCTATGTCACCATATTTGCTGCATCATTCTGACAACCCTCGAACTGTGCTCATTTCCTCTGTGCTTACAAGCAACAATTACTCAACTTGGCAGCGTGCTATGAGGATGACTCTGAGTGCCAAACATAAGTTTGTATTTATCGATGGCTCTCGCCCAAAGCCAATAAGTTCATCAAGTGACTTTTCATCTTGATGCTGATGCAATGATATGGTCCTGTATTGGCTTCTCAATGTTCTCTTCAAAGACATCACCAATAGTGTCATTTATGCAGATACAACTCGGAATGTTTAGTTGGATTTTGAAGAACGTTTCTCTCAAGGAAACACTACTCAGATCTACCAATTGAAGAAACTTATTTCTGACCACTGCTAAGAGCATAGTTCACTTGCTGCTTATTTCACTACCCTCAAAACACTCTGGGACGAACTCGGTTCGTACTCCTCTCTTCCGACATGGGCGTGTGGTGCATTCAAAGACTTCAATACTTGTCTTGAGTGAGAAAAAGTCTATCAATTTCTCATGGGGTTGAATGAGACATTTGTTGTAATCCGAAGCCACATTTTGACTATCGAACCTCTTCCAAATATTAGCAAAGTCTACTCCATGATTTTTCAAGAAGAAACCCAGCGACTTCTCATGCCACTTAGTGGTGGCGCTAATGATAATCTAACACTTTCAACTAAATATCATCCGTCATGTCCGACGGTTAATCATTTTTTCACAAAAAACAATAAGCCACGACCAAAGTGTGATTATTGTGGGCAAAAGTCGCTGCTATTCGCTTCATGGCTACCCACCACACCATCCAAAGGAAAACTTCAACTCTAAAAGTGTAGATTATGGATCAGTTAATGCAGCCACTCAACAGGAGCTTGCGCCACCTCCCAATCTGCCTGAATTCAAATCCACTTCTATTCTTTCACAACTTATGAAAGATCAACTTGAACAATTTGCTTCTTGGCATAATGTTGATGCCAAAGCAGCCTCCACAAACTTAGCAGGTAATTCATCCTTTCATTCATTTTTTTCCTGGGTCATTAACACAGGAGCTTCACATCACAACACCCCATATTCAAATTCTTTCCAATATTACAGTTTTATCTAAACCACGTTCGATTAGTCTCCCTAATGGTGAAAAAATTCTCGTCACCCATATGAGAAATGCCAACCTTTATTCTGATCTTAATCTTGTTGATGTTTTATATGTACCTAATTTTCACTATAATCTTTTATCTATCCCTAATCTAGCATCTTCTATTCCCTACATAGCTACTTTCTTCTTCTCTTTTTGTCTTTTTTAAGACCTTTTGAAGAGGATGGTGATTGGAGTGAGTAGACTATGTGATGGCCTTTATTATTTTCATCCTTCCCAACGCTCATCATGCTTTGACAATTTTTACACCAAATAAAGACATTCTTTGGCATATGTGATTGGGTCATCCTTCACGTGACTGCCATCCCTACAAGGAACCTTTGATGGTTTTTCCATTGAACCTAATTAAACTCATTTTCCAAATGGGACACAATCATTCATAATGTCATGCCGACACATGAGATGCCATTGTTGCAAGTTGTTTTGGTTAAATCTGACCCCTATGGATTCAACATGATTGATTTGATAATGATGATTGGATCATATTTTTTGATGAAAAACATGTTTTTTTAAATAATAAAATTCACATTTTTACAAACATTGATTTTTAAATCTCCAAAAACTTCTGCACATTTATCTGATTCCAGCAATTCAAATACCAATCTTCACTAAAAGTTGCACTTAAATCAATCTATGGGGTTCAGATTTGATCAAAACAACTTGCAACAGTGAAATCTTAGGGCGGATATGATGTTAAGAATACTGGATCCGGTTCCCTCATTTTCAACTTACCATCATTCATGAATTAAAGCAGGTCTGTCCTCCAAGAGTAATGGTGGATGTCCAGTGGCCTGCAATAAGAGAAAGGGTAGGGTATCTCATTAGATAGACACGGACCTTTTCCTACTAGAAAGGCTAGCATTGTATGCACAATGACATGCAATTTAGGATGCATGTCATGGGTGACAAGAGTCTGACGTGCTATGATAGGACCAGACGAATGACAAGTGTGGATATTATTTTAATATTGTTAATAATTAAATTATTTTTTATAATGTTTAAAAAATATATACTAACATTTTAAAACGCATTTTTTTATTAATCAAAAACTAAAAAAGATCCATTTCCTGATGTCCTTTCTTTTCAAAAAATTTGGAAGTTACATGCTCAACTTGAATCAGGTGTTGGGTAGCACCCCTTTGATAGAGAGAGAGAGATGTTTTATATGTAATTGGTTTAAATTATATACAACATTAGGATACAATCTAGATTATTAATTACATGTTGACTAATTATATTTGATCCAAATCCAACCCGTTGGCATCCCCACTCAAAGGCCAGTAACACACTTACCTTCCGAGTTCCAAATTTTGACGTGTATATATATAAATATTATGCGATTAAAAATTCAATGGTGGCGATAAACATGCCAATTTTTTTAATTAAAAAACATATTTTCTACTAAAAAAATATGATCCAAGGATTGATTCTCACCAAATAGACTATTTTAAACTCATCTTCGAGGTTAGATGGAGTAAAGTGACTTGCATTGTGAGACCTAACTAGATTGTAGGCATAACTCATCTAAGAGGTAAGAATTAATACGTTTATTTTTTGTAGAATATATGATTACATTGACTACAACTATCAACTATTATAAAGTTGGTTATACTTTATATAAACTAGTTCGTGGTCAGCTTATTTTTAATTAAATATTATAAAGAATATTTAAATAACACGTACTTTTTTTTGAAAAGCAAGCTAGGGTTAGGAAAACCCCTACCAGTTATACAACTATACCATTGGGTTTTGGGGTTTTGAACCTGCAACGTCCCAACACAAGGTGACGTGCAATATTTAAATGCCACATACATTTAGATAGAATCAAGAAATAACAAAACTAATGAAATTACATTAAATTTTGAAATTCTCAATTTCATTCAATACATTACATTCTCTAGCATTAAAAATGATACAAATTTTAGTTTTTTAAACAAGTAGTTTTTTTTAATAACACATATCTAAACTTTTTACTGAAAAAATATCTTATTTAAGGAAAACTTGCAAGAAATGTAGTTTCCTATACAAAGGTCTCCCATGTGATGTGAAACGAACTTCTCACTCAATGGAAAACGGGTTTCTCATGCATTTTTAGAAGTTTTATACAAGTTTTGTAAACGTTAGGTTTCTGGTTTTACAAACAATTTCCCAAGAAACGAGTTTTCCACATGCAAGTGGAGTTTCGGATAACTCCGCTTTTCCCCACATAAGTTTCACCTGTATGAATCGAGTCCTGGTTGCAGACATAATCTAGGTCAATGTTAACTTTTGGGTATGACAAAAACCACAAGCTTGAGCCTCTAGAGCAATGGTGAGATGGGCCTGGTTTTTCCTAGACCTGAAACATACCCGATTGGGCTGATCCTGGTTCAATGTCCAACCTATTGTATAAATGGATCGGGTATGGGCTATATCATGAATCTAAATAAGAAAAATAAGTTTGAATTTGGATCCAGGAAGTACGGTTGTATCCTACATCTCATTGCTATATGGTAGTACTGGATCTCGCGAAGGATGCAAAAAGAGAATTTTTGTTGCATAAATAAAGTACAAAGTGGTTCCGATTTGAACATGGATCCCATAGAAATTTGTGATCTGAACCAAATCCAAATACTAAAATGCCCAGCTGTGAATGAATTTAAATCCAATCTTATTACGAATTCAGATCTTATTTTTAAGATCCATACATAAGAATAAAGTGTTATATTTAGAAAAAGGGCGGGGGGGGGAGGGGGAGCAGAATGGGGCCCCACCCCACCTTGCCCTGTTTGTACCGGGGATGGCAGACATGAAATGAGGATAGAGGCGAGGATGGAATCAAAACCCGTGTGGGGATGGAGGCGGGGATGAGCTTACGCTTTCTCCAGCCCTGCCTTGCCCCGCCCTGTCCTGTCCGGTCCCGGACCCGATCCCCATTAGTAAAATGCTAAAATACTCTTTAGAGATGGCAGTGGATAGAGGGGAAATGGGGCCCCATCCCGCCTCACCCTGTTTGGAGCGGGGATGGAGGACATGAAACGGGCATAGAGGCGGGGATGGAGGTTGAAATTAAACCCCATGCGGGGATGGAGGCTAGAATTTTGAGACGGGGTGGGGGTGGAGACCTTGTCTCCCGCCTCCGCCCGGGTCCACTGCCATCCCTACTCACCTGATCCTCACTCATGACCTATGTCACAATGACACGCCATTCAGGGGGTGTGTCATGGGAGACATAGTGGACACACCATGACATGCTGGTGTGCATAGGCGGAGCGGGGGGGGGGGGGGGGCAGGACCCTCTCGAAACAGTTAATTTTTTTTTAAAAGCCCAGTCCTAACCCAACCCTGATTCCATATGAAATAGATTTTTATTCATTTTTTTAGCCCAGTCCTAACCCAGCCCAGTCCTAGCCCAGCCCTGACTGCAGCAAATAGTTTGATTTGTCCATATGAAATAGATTTTTATTAATAATTGTAGCCATTTTCTATTTTATCTCAAAAAAAATAAATTTTTGGGGGCGCTGAACCCCCGACTACCAAACCTGTTTTTTTTTTTTCGTACACCCCTGTTTGCCCCCCCCCCTTCACATGAATCCTAGCTACGCCACTGCTGGTGTGACCATGCCATGTATGAGCATTAATTTAATATTCTAGAATACTATTTTCTAGTTTTTTAATAATACTTCAAAAAAATACATTTTATATATTAAAACATCCAGAAAGAGTTTTTTGTTCATTAAAATATTAAAAAACACTGTAGCTTATTTTTGAAAAAAAAATCGAACATGCATGTGGAACTCGAGTCGCTTATTGGGTCGTACCCGTGTCTTTGTGACATTGCTCATGGCATCCACATCACTCGTAATTTCGTGAATTTATACTGTTTCTCCATCAATTCACTCAGTTGAAAAGGTTGAAAGCAACATTGTCTGTACGAGTGTGCTCTCTCTGTCAAGCAATTGATTTTATCACTTTCAGATATATATATATATATATATATATATATATATATATATATATATATATATATATATATATATATATATATGTGGAGAGAGAGAGAGAGAGCTGCAAACTTGTTAGGTGCTCAATGAATGTACTCAATGGGGTTTTCAGCCCTTTTTCATTTTATTTATAAATTCTTACCGTACAAAATTTTATAAGGAACAGCTCTCGAAGAGTTCTATTCTGACACATGGGTGGGTTTTTATATGGTTGAAAAAATCAACGGTCCAAAATCTTTGTAAATTTTTGAGGCTCCAAACATCATTTTTTTCATTAAAACACATGATCCAGGTGTGGATTCTTAGTAAATCGACCATGCCCAACACATTTATTAGGCCAAAACCCCGTAAAAAGCACCAGAGAAGCTAAATAACCCATTGAGCACGTTCATTGAGCACCTAAAGTTTGAGCAGGCTACCTATATATATATATATATATATATAGTGAAAAAGGTTTAGACAACTATGCATAAATTATGCTTACTTAGCCTCACAGTGACAAATATCGCTAGATTTATGAAAATCTTGTGATAATATCATGAGAAATTACTTGAACATTTAAATGGTAATTTCTCACAAAATATTCAAAATATCGCAATTTTTTGTCAAAACATAAATATCATGATTTAAGCGTGATAATTATGTTTTTAGTGGCCATTTATCGTGAAAACCTGCATGCTTTTTATTTACTTATAAAATTTATTTTTTATATCTTTTGTTTATTTTTTATTGCGGGGATTTTGCCAAAAAATGTGATATTAAAAAAAATCAAATTCTCCCAAGTTCTTAACTGCCAATTAATATTTTGCCATTTTTAACTTTTGTCACTATGCTTGGCCTCAATTTCATTGTTACCACGCAACTCAACTATCACATGAACGCAGCAAACTTTCAAGTTTCCAAGACTAAAAAAACTAAAAGAGTGTGCAGGTTTCACCTTTGGTAGTGAAAAAGAAATCTCCCCATTCAGATCACCAACATTACAATGCTTATTTAAAGGCACATGTGGACTCAATCTAATATGTTCAGAAAGAGAGAGAGATGGCTAGCTTTTCGCTCCGCGCTCTCTCTTGCATTGTCTTGGCATGCATGTTGGTGGCTCGGCCGCCATTGGCGGCCGCGCTCGCCTGCAATGAGGTGTTAACATATGTGGCACCATGTCTGTCCTTCACCCTGTATGGAGGATTCATCCCCTCTGCTTGTTGTGGAGGAATCAGGGGGCTCGATGGCGTCGCCAGGATGAGGGCAGACAGAATTGCAGCTTGCCAATGCATAACGAAAGCTGCTGCTGCATATCCTGCAATCAACCTCGGCCGTGTTAACGTCCTGCCAAAATACTGTGGAGTGACACTCCCAGTCTCAAACCTCAGTCCTAACATGGATTGCAACAGGTTAACTACTTGCACTAAACCATATCTCATGAGCTTCTTGTTCTACCATTATGGAATTGTGAATAACTCTTGTTATGACATGCAGAAATCTATAGCATACATAACCCTTTGATAACTCTCTCTCTCTCTCTCTCTCTCTCTCTCTCTCTCTCTCTCTCTCTCTCTCTCTCTCTCTCTCTCTTCCTTGATTGTTTACGATACTGGCCAGCCGAGAGGTGCCATGTTGACTGTGGTCCTATTTCAGTGTCTGTAAAACTCCTTGGGTACACCATGAACTTCTCCCTATTGCCTTGGCCTTATGGCAATCCCACCTTGAGTATCAAACTGGCAGCATTCCTTCAGCTTGAACGGCTTGAACCCACCCACTTAGCCAAGTACTCCGAGCCGCACCCACTTAGCCAAGCATGCAGAGAGCCACTTATTTTAATCTTTTGAGAGTAAAGAACCACATACAGTGGCTTTCCTGACGGTGTAAACCCGTGGTGCACCCCTTGCCCAAAGGGAGTTGCCCAGCTTCGGCTGAGCAAGGGATAAGCAAGGGCTTCTTTTGCCCTGAAGGGGTTTGACACTTGTGAGAAATGAAATCCTGACCACGGGTCTAGTGGCCACAGCCCCTTCCACTGCGCCAAACTCTTTAGGGAGACCGTAAATTCAGCAGGCTTAATCAGCACAGCTAGGTCTCTGATCATTGTTTCCCTGTCCTTCATTGTAAAAAAGAACCACATACTGTGGTGTCGTCCCTATTGAGTCTTGAATTGGATGAGAGCTTGGACTGCACTGTTTTTTGGGCCAAGCTGATCTGATTCATTAAGTACAATCCTTTGGTTTATACTATCTATTGTTATAGGTAAGAAACATGAATTTCTTTTCTTTTCTTTTCTTTTTGGTGTAAGATACATCTGACATTTTCCTTTTCGTTTTTGGGTAATTTCACAGGGTGGCATAACTGGGTTTTTGATGGTCCTCACCCTGCTTGGTATGGACAATAAAGTGGAAGAAGGGTCGTTCATCTGAGTGTGGCCTCCTTGGTTTTCTGTGGTGTAATACTTTTCAACATTGTAGCCTTTTGTGATGCATAAGGGAGGAGTGCTCCCATCTTATATCTATATGTATTTTCTTTCCTAATGTATGTCACTCTTAAGGGTCTTCCTTTGTGATGCAATAAGAATGTTTTCTGTGTACCAACGGGGGCTCCGCTTGTCTGGTAGGAGCAGCTAGTGCACGTCACCTTATGTTGGGACGCTGCAAGTTCAAATTCCAATGGTGTCCTTGTATAACTGGTAAGGGTCTGCCTAACCCCTACTTGCCTTTAAAAAAAAAATGTTTTCTGTGTTGCATGCATCAATTTTTGGTTTTGTTAAAAGTGAGTTAAAGGATGAAATGAACAGTAGATTGTACCAATTGGGCCAGAGGTATTACTGCAACTATCCAGACCCAGACTGGCACCTAATTAGCTAAATAATGAGACTAGGTCTATGCAGCTAGAACTGTAAACAGAATTGGTTTAACTCGGGCATTTTTTCCCGGGTTCGAAACCCACGGGTGTGTGTTCTTTGTCATAAGTTCAAAGCTGGGTGTACTACTTGGTGGACAAGGGAGACCTGAGATTTTACAGTACCAATGAACTCAATGCGCGAGTTGGATTTTCTTTTATTATTTAAAAAAAAAGAGAGGTCAAACTCTTTTTTTTTGAAAGGCAAGCAGGGGTTAGGCAGACCCCCACTAGTTATTATTCAATTGTAGGGGTGGCAAAACCTGACCTGACCCGCCAACCCGCCTCTTAGGTGGGTTCGGGTTCGACTTAAGCCAACCCGTTTAATAAACAGGTCGACCCGCCTAACCCGTTTATTAAACGGGCCGGGTTCGGGTTGGGGGTATGCCAACCCGCCAACCCGGCTGACCCATTTAATAATTAAATGGGTTAGGCGGGTGGGTCAACCCGACCCGTCGACCCGCCAACCCGACCCGTCGACCTGCCAACCCGCCCACCAACCCGACCCGCCAACCCGCCCGCTACCCGCCAACCCATTTTCCCGACCCAACCCATTTATTAAACGGGTTGGCGGGTCATGTCGGGTTACCGGTTTATTAAATGGGTCGGGTTAGTGTTTGCCACAGCCGACCTGTTTAATAAACGGGTCGGGTTCGGATTGAGGTATGCTGACCCGCCAACCCGACCCGATTGCCACCCCTATTCAATTGTACCACTGGGGTTTTGAACCTGCAACGTCCCACCACAGGGGAGATGTGCACTGACAGTTCCTACCAACCACACGGAGCCCCATTGGTCCTGCCAGGAAAACCATAAATTCTCAATTTTTTTTTTTTGGATAATCCAGGAAAACCATCACACTCACTTGCTAAGTTATTGGTGTAAAAGCCCCAGGTCTCCCTTGCCCAAACAGGGAGAACACCTAGCTTCAGCCTTGTGGCAAGGGGCACATCCGCGGATTTTGAAGTCATGACACCCCTTCAGCTTGGTGACGTCTATGAGTCGCCCCTACCAGATGAGGTGCTGCCTTCATGGACCCAAACTCAGGTTGCTCAAGTTAGCATGATCCAACTCAATGGCGAGTCTGATTTGAGCTTAAAAGACCTAAGCTCTTTAAGAATTTATTGATGTATAGATATTGAAAAAAAAAAACCCATACATTTTTCTTTCTAACTCGTTCTATAAAATGTAAACCAAACCAAACTCATTATAAAGGGAGACAAAAACATGTAAAAAAGATTTAAAAAAATGTATGTATCCCATAAATATCACGTTAACATTGTCATATTTTCAAAATAAGAGATATTCTGATAAAACCGCAACATTTTCTGGATTATATCGGCTTCAAAATATCGCCCGACATTTTGTGACGCAGAGTCGAATCTAAAAGAAAAATCCCTCACGGAATTCAACAAATCGAACGTGAAATTCCCGCAGAATAGATTACAAAGGGATCCACATTATTCAGAATCACGAACAAGATCAAGAAATTCATCATCTTGAAACTGAGAAATCACAAGAACGAGGAAAACAACAAAAGGTCGAAACCAATACCTACGGAGTTCCACCAAAATTTATCACGAAATTCCTTCAGAAGCATGAAAATTGTATAGATTTCACAAACCACCATACTGGAAGAACGTGAATGGAAGGGCCTAATTTCTAGGGTTTCAGAACGAAGAAGAACGTGATTTCGGTCCACCCCTCGAAAACTAATCACGATTTTCGCTACGACGTCGTCCTCTGAGCAAATCGCGATCGCGGCCAAACCAAACGGGCTCCCAAAATTTCACCCCAGGAGAACGATCCAAACCCAATAATGTACCCGATCCGAATCTGCACCAACACTAAACAGCCGCTGCATGTGGTCACTTGACATTGGGGTGTCAAGGGGTCCGATCTGGTTCAGACCCAGGTGATTCCGCTCTGGATCTGACTTTGAGTTGTGGCTACCGAGTCCAGATCCTGGTCTGAATGTGTCCGCCATAAGATAAATCATACCTGGGTCCTATAAGGATTACATGAACAAGACCCGCTCCATACCAGATAAAATAATATATTTTTTATTTTTTTACATTGAAAATGACAGGTCTTAATTGGAACTCAAGTCAGACTCAGGTCTGGTTTCACAAACCATATGGGCTCATTCTTTGCAATTTTTTGGTGAATCGGGTATGAAATTTCACAAACCATACCCGACCTGGTTTCTAAAACCCTGACTACAGGGTTTGGTACGGGTCAGATCCGGGTCAAAGCCAACCTAATGACGCCTCTATTTTTTTTTTTTTTTGTAAAGGCAAGCTGGGGTTAGGCAGACCCCTACCAGATATCTCTTAAACCCCATGTGGCAGAGGGATTCGAACCTGGGCCTTCAGCGTGGCACACGACTCCGCTTACCACATGGGATACCACCTGGGTAGTGCTGACAACTCTACTTGACAACAATGTTGTTCTTCATAAGTTTTTGGTGAAGCGGGTCGAGTTCGGGTTTTTAACGAGTTGGATATGAGCCCAATCCAATGGATCCAAACTCGGATTTTACCTTGAGGTGCTTGAACATAGGGATGCCATCGGCTAGGAATTGGCTTGATATCAGACTGATGTAAATCATTTTAGTCAGATTTGGTTGAGTAATGGATTCATATGGAGTTTTAATTACATCCAAATCTGAATCCATTGGATACCCAAATTCAATTATGTGTAAAATATATCCATTTCAAGCTAGTTGTTTCCAGATTTGGTATAATTTTCTATCTGAACCCGAATCCGAACCCGACTTCCCGAAGCGCTTACAAACTTAAACCCAGACTCAGGTCCACATATTAGGGTTAACCAATATTCAGGAACATGGTTTTCAAGTAAATTATAAAGGATGAGGCAGCCCCAGAAAGGCTCTGCACGCTTGGCTAGGTAGGTCGCCTTAAGATGTTGAAGAAGAAGGACATCAATAGTTCAATACTTGAGTATGAATCCTGGTGCAAGACTAAAATGTGATTGCACGCTTTCAGTGTGCCGCAACACCTGATCACCCACCATATTGGGGATACAGCCTGTCGGTTGTAGGGCCTAACAACAAACAGTGAGCAATCAGGTGCAGCAGCACACAAAAAGTATGCACTTGCATTTCACCTCATCAATATTCACGGTTAGAACGAAAAAAAATGAATGATCCAACTCCTATTCCACTACTACCAAATGACTGTGCAGGTCATCTAACGGTTGTACAAGGGTTCTCCAAGCCTCCTACATGTTTTTGTAGGAGAGAGAAAGGTCAAAAAGCAAGAAGAAAAAGGAGAAGGAGAGAAAAGAAGAAAGAGAGATTTTTTTTCTCAAAACGTGAGGGGCATGTGGAAGGGGTGTATTTTTATACTCTCCCCAGCCCTAGATCAATAAGAATTAGACTGTCCCTCTCAAAAAACATGTGGAGGGGAGAGAGAGGACAATTTTAAAGAAAAAAAAACTTCGACTCCTAATTATGATTTATTTTGATTTTTATTTCTATTTTATATTTTATTATTGTAAGACAATAAAGTTTGACTTTTCAACATTTGATTCCAGCTTGAAAACTCATGTGGATTCTTCTAAATGTGTGGGACGTCTCCTATATTTAAAACTTTAAAAACATTTAAATTAAATGTCATAATTATCCCCCCTTTAATTTACTTAATTTAAAATTTTTTATGAATTTGAAACTAGAGGTTATGGAATCTATGTAGGCTCCTGGATCCAAATGAAGATCCACATTGGACGTCCTCCATGAGGGTTCAAAATACATCCATTGGGTCCAAATACTAATTTGAATTGGATTCAAACCAAACTAAACTCCATATCCAACTTGGATCCAAATAGCGATTTTGGATCCAGAACTAAAATTTGAGATCCAAATCACAACAACCCGAAAAATTTCTTTATGACTTATCTTTTTCAATTATTCTTGAAATATTATCCATATATTAAGACAAAGATTTATAATTACTCGAAACCAAGAAAATCAAGACAATCAAGATGTAACGGCCTGAACGATTTCAAACCAAAAACACCGGATTTTTTTTATAAGGTTGAATCTATTATTCTCTTTTCCTTTTTTTTTTCTTTTTTTCTAAAATATAATAATGCAATAGTCTCATCAATAGACTCATTCCAACCGTACCAAGTATTAGACGGTCTGCCTAAGCACAAGCGCGAGCGTGAGCGTGTCTTAGCCTCCTAGTATCAGATTCAGTACAGAACCATTCATTAACGAATCTAATTGAACCATTACATAAAAAAAATATTAATATATCAAGTTTTTCATCATTGACTTTGCCTTAATCAAATCAAGCTCTAAAGAGTCAGTCTGCGCATGCACTGACATTTAATAGCTTCGTAGAACAAGGTTCGAGATTAAAGCATCCAGCTAATAAAATCCTTATGTTATTATTAGGTGAGTAAATGCAGTAGAAAAATATTGATTTTTGAAATCAATTTTATAAAGTGATTTCTTGGTTAAATCTCTGGACACATTACATTAAGAGACTACTACCATCACATATCCGAATAGACATTGACTATGCACAAATTAACTGAAATTCAGAATTTAACTAATAATCAAATATCTAATTAAATAATCCTTCAGCAATTAAGAAAGTATTAAAATTTAAATAAAATAAGAAGCCCTTGAGATCATCAAAAACATCAGTGTGCACAACCCCCTCCAACTTTCTGCACTCGCTCTGGCCATCACATGTCTCCTAAAAATATTTTATTTTAAAAAAATAAGACTTAGGAAAGACTCAGTAAAATTCACATAGCTAATGCAATGTACAACATATAAAGCTTGCATGATATAAGTATATCAGAATTTGCAACAAATAACAACAAGACAGATATAAATTTTCTACAGACTATTCATGCATCCAAAATCTATAAGAAAGTATGAAAATAACAATCTTAAGCATGCTAATATCAATTCCAGATGAGAACGAGATATATATCAATGAGCATGAATTTACCAACTTTCAGGACCAAGAATAATTTATAGTAATATAAGGTAAAGTAAAGCAAAGTACAGTAAAATAATGTAAGAAATTTATGTTTTATCTTGATTTTTTGGTCTACCTGGGTATATCGTAGACCAACCTGAAACAAACTGACTAGCTTGAGTGTTTATTATACTAGGTAATTTATTATGCCCGAGTAGCCCCTTGAGTCGTATCCCCCAAGGATGGAGCCCAAAACTGTGAGAGAAAACGACCACTCTAAGAGAACTCTACTCGAGGCATGGCACCAGTGTCACAACAATGATCATGATCACTCACTTCTACTCTCATACATTCAAATCATTACATCATTTTTATATGCATTCATAATTCTTATAAATAGTAGGTCAAATCACATTTGGTCATTCAAGTGTGAAACACATGCATATACTTTCTAAGTAAATTGGTTAGATATTCATGATACACATTAATCATATTTGGTCATTCAAGTATGATATATTTGAATCAGACAATCATAATGCAATCATTTGCAACAAAATTATGTAGGTGTGATGCGTCATTCACCTAATAAGTCAACCTAGTTATTTGTAGGTGTGATTTATTCACCTATACGTTAAGATAAGCGTCACAATCATAACCTCATATCAAGATCTAAAATCAATAAGGATCTAACTATCACATCTGAGTTCAATATATAATCATGCTACAACAGAAAAGTCAAATTTATAGATTCATAACTAACTATCTCAATCAGGTCAAAAGATCATCACCATTTATCATAATATTTCATTTATTCATAATAAAGATTTACAAGATCCACGCTGGATTACTTGCTTTGAGAAATATACAACCTCACAAAGAGTTACTGCCCTAGACGGACGGCATGTCTGGTCTTGGACAATGCACTTTCTCACAAGAATATACTGTCTTTGTAGGCTACCCGCTCTTGAACAATACACTTCCTCACAAGGACTTACTGCTCTAGCGTATTACCTGATCTGGTCATACACACCCTCATAGAGAATCCTTCGGGAACAATTCCTCAACAAGTACCATATCCAGTGAAAACTATTATCATACATACATCAAAACAATTGATCACTCTCAGGGTCTATACACTACAAGAAAAATGCTAATTAGCGACGAAAATTTGTGACAGATTTTTCCGTCGCTAATTAAAGACAGATTAGCGAGAGAAAACTATCCTTCGCTAAAATGCAAAATATTTACAGATTTACCGTCAAAAAATATTCCGTCGCTAACTCCGTCACAACTTAGCAACAGAAAATTTTCCATCGCAACTTAGCGATGAAATTTTTTTGATAAGTTCATCGCTATTTTTCGATAAAAACTACCCAACAGAGGCGCAAAATTCTCCCTCGCTGTCTCTTTCTCTCTCGAATTACCCCCCAATGATGCTTCCTCTCCTCCTCCATCTGCAGTCGGTCCAAGTCATGACGCCTCCGGCAGTTTAACCCCTCCCTCCTCTATTCCTTCTCCCTCTGTAGGGTTTTAGATGATCCCTTCATCAGAGACGCTCCCCCCCCTCCCCCCCCCCGCGTCATTTTCCCCCTTTCCTACCCCAGGTATCCCTTCCTCGCTTTCCTTGTCCCCTTTGTTAGGGTTTCTCTGTCTCTCCATTATCCTTCTCTTCGTTCTCATCCCTTTTTCATTTTCTCAGGGATTTTTTACTGAAAGTCGTCGGTAGGCTCATTGGCGGACGTTCTACTCCTCCCCTCGCTCTCTCAGACGCTCGTCTTCGATAGCCTCCTCGTCGAGAGAGCTCTTTTGCTTTTTCTTCTACCGGTAAGGAAAAATCTCACCTTTTTTTTTGCGAATTTTGCAAGTTTTTGTGTCATTTTTCGCTGAAGTGTTAGTTTCTTCCTTTCCATCTCCAGAAGATGAAGATCATCGAAGAAATCGTGAAGTTAGATCCAAAAACTCCTGCTATTTTCGTTTTCACTCTGTTCATTTTAAGTCAAAAGTAAAAGAGGAGAAAATTATTAAAAAACTCGTTTTGCTTAACTTTTCCTTTTGTTTGTTCTCTCTGTATCATTGTTTATGGAATGTGTGACAGCGGGGGAGAAAACGGCGTTATACTTGACGGAAAGGAGTACGGCTATACTATTTGAAATATTATAGAACAATCTTTTCATAAAATATAACTAGTTAAAAGTAATGGGCATAAACTGCCTGAATGGTATTCAATTTTTTTTTCACTTTTTTATTATCTTCTGTTTGTTCTTCTTGCATCTGGTCATTGGGATGTTTCCTTGGGTTCTCGTTTTTCCCGCCTTTACCCCAATATGCATATATCCATCTCACTGCAAATTTATTCTCAAACATCAATTTTCATGCTCAGAGGGATCAATGGAAAAAGGAAAAAGTTTCATGTACCTATATTTCAATTCTCTGTCTCAACTTCAAAGTTTGTTTAATGTTGTTTGAAGTAATGTAATACACTGGGAAGGGAATTTGCCACTCAAACAGTGGAGTGAATATGATGACCTAATGCAGAGTGACAGATAGTTCCGAGAGTGTTTTTGGTTCTTTTGATTTTTATTCCTCTTATTATTTTTGTCTTATAGGATGCGCTAGCTATTGTGCAATCCTACTATAACAAACGAATAGTTGGATGTCCAGGAGGAGAAGGCGGTGATCTCATATTAGATTGAACCTCAAACTTATTTGCTTGAAGTTTCTTTGAGCCATCCATACTATATTTCTCTCTGTTTATTTTGCTGAATGACATGCACTTGTTCTTTTGCAGAGGATGAACATGATGTCGTCTGGTTTTTGCTTCAAAGAGACAAGCCTGTTGAATGCCCTGTGTGTTCTCAATATTTCAAGGTAAAGTTGGCTTGCAATTGATTATTTATTGATCTGCACTATCATGTGATTATTATGAACTAGAGGAGTAAATGAAAAGGCTTTTGGTTTTTGAGATCTGCTAGGTGTTGAAACTGGACAATAAAAATCATTTTTTGTGGAATTTATATTTTCAGTATCATTGGAAATCTATCTTAATTGTTTTTTGCAGAAACGTATATTCTAATCTATGAAAAATCAAATTGTATTTTTTATTTAAACTATTTTAGTAGGTGGGACTAGTCTGTACCTGGATTAAAATAAAAAAAATATACATATAATATGTTTAGTTCAATTGGCAGAATGTTAGAATTGCTAGAATTTCCTCATCACAAGGTGTTTGTTTGTTGGTCACTAACTGGAGATTGGAATGTAGTCTTCATGTGGGTCCTAAAGGATGGAGAATTTGACGAGTAGTTATCATTGATGAATTGGATTTTGGTGAAGGGACTAAGGAGAGGAAGGATAGAATAATTAGGAAGGCAACTAGAGATGGAATTTTTACACTACCATCTTTTCATAGGGCCAATTTAGAGTTTGGAATGGAAATTCTGCATAGATATTTGGGTCCTTTGCTTGTAGCTAAAATTTTTGCTTCTTTAATATGATAATGTCCTTTGATAAAATTAGTGCCCAAGCTAATTTGAAAAAGAATAAATTGTTTTCTGCTAGCTAACCCATGTGTACGAGAAAGAATCTATATCCCATATTTTCTGGTATTGTGAATCCTTTCAGAGACTCTTTAAGGAAGGATGGTCAGATGTATCAATGATGTTAAACAAGGTTGATTTAAGAAAATATCTTGTACTTCAAGAGACCTCACAATTGCATGATGTAGAGTTCAGTACATCCACCTTTACATGCACTGTTATGTAGCATATTTTGTGTTTACTTTTCTGGTCACCTTTCCAGGTGTGCCCCATGCTCTTCTCTAGAGTTGTTACTTTTGGAGTGTTCTCTTGCATTATAGAGGAATTGAATAAGCAACAGCCTGCATTAGCAATGCCATGGAAAGGCAGGTGAATTTTTCCATGGCAGAATGTTAGAATTGCTATCCTGATGACAGGAAATGGAGAGCTTATCCAAGAGAGAGAAGTTGTTGCTTGGCTATCCAAGGCAGAAATCGTAGACATGGATCAATTGTTTTTTTATCCTAACAGGTACTATGTGGCATGATAGTTTTAAGTTTTGTTTGTTGAAACCATTTTTTATTTTATTGAATCTAGAACAAAAGTCAGAGATATGGTTCAACTGTTTCTTTAACCTAATAGGTATTGTTCGGTTGCTATGATAGGTTTAGGTTTTTGTTTATCAAAATTGTTTTGCATTGTTTATTTATTGAATTAATTTGATATATGCAGTGCAATTTTGATGGGTTGTGACGGTTATTTTTCTCGAGTTTCAATTTTCAATTTTTTTTTAATTTTTGTTTTAAAATTAGCGACGGATATTTTCATCGCTAATCCGTTGCCAATTAAAATCAATTGATGGGTTGCGATAGACTTTAATATGTCGCTAAATTGCCGACCAAATGTTAGCGACAAATTATATCCAAATATAATCCGTCGCTAATTAGCGACGACTTGGCGACAGATAAACGCCGTCGCAATTTAGCGACTAGGATTATGCGACGGACGCTATCCGTCGTGAATCCATCACTAAATACATTAGCGACGAATTTTATGATGGATTAGCGACGGATAGCGTATATCGCTAATATGCATTTTTCTTGTAGTGATAGCCACTAACACGAGCACAAGCATGTATGCAATTAATAAGCATCACATCATACATCACTTCATATGATATTAAAATAATAAAATCACATATTTAACCAAATAAGATTTCATAAACCATAGTTTACTATTGTACTTAAACATTTATTGCATGCATTCATAATTTCACATCACGTGGTATTTAAATTATATCATGCAGAAGAATATTATCCTACACATCAATCATCACCACAAGGAACATTGTATTTTTGTAAATTGAACCTTGAAGCATGCATAAACAAAACATGAGTTCTATGCATGCATACATGAACATGCACATTTCATAATACGAAGCAACTAAACCTCAATATATGCAACTCCTACATAGTTTGAGTTATGCATACAAGATGAAAGTCATATATACATTTTTCACTACATGAATTGATATATTATCTTAGATATAATTGCGTAAGAAAGGTATGTCAAAATCTCATTGACTAACATATGACACGACAATAGTAGTTATATGTGCACCATGTATCAAATTCATACAAACATACAAAACAATATAGTATGCGCAAACCAAAGTATGATGACACATATTGCATATATATTATACATTACTTAAACTCAGTTCATGCTATTCAAACTATAAGCAATTCATATCTCAATAGAATATGCCTTCGGAATCAATCAAAATAATATATTTACAAAATAATATGAAAGGAATCATGTATTACACATATGATTCACATAAACATACCAATCAGATATTCTTACATAGTTAGCTCATTAATCTTGATGAAATATGACATAAAATAACTAATAATATGCAATACATGTCATAAATATAGCAAAATCACAAGTTTCTATCATGTTACTAATTAAAAACAATTGTATAAGTGTTGAAACAAATTCAGATCTCTGGTAACCCAATTTTATAAAATTTGCCGAGAATAACAGAACACTGATAAAATCATGATATTTTTATTGTGGTTACCTGTACCTGTAAAAAATACAACCCAATAAATCGTTCACAAAATAAATAAATATACAAATAATTAAATTTTCTTTACGAACCCCTGTTCTGACAAAGTTTCAGTCCAGAATCTATAATCTATAGAATTTTAATCAGTTTAAGGTATTTCTTAATTTTTTTTAGAATGTTTTTGACAAAACCCTTTTTACACAGTTTGATATTAGGTACTAAGATTCAAGGTTGTTAAATGCGATGAGGCGAAGCGAGGCGTTGAGTCTGTGCTTCGCCTCTGAGGCGTACGCCTCAGGTACTGAGGCGTACGCTTCTCACAACTGGTATGGAAGTGAAGCGGTGGGAGGGGAGGCAGGGAGCGGCGGAGGAGCAGTTGGCCGGCATGTGGCGGTGGATCCACCGGCACTTGGGGTTAGCACAGCCAACGAATTGGGCGGAGGAGGAAGACTTGGGGATGAAGGAGGGGATTCTGGAGGTTGATGAGGGGCAATTTGCGCATCACAGCACGCCTCATTACCTTGAGCGTGCGCCTCGCCTCTTAGGCGTACGCTTCAGGTACTGAGGCGTACGCTTCAGGTACTGAGGCGTACGCCTCTCACAACACTGCTAAGATTTACCCAATTTTTTTATAAAATATTTCGAGTCGTTTTTCATAGGCGTTTATAATGTTTATCAATGATGGGTCAAAATCATCCTGTAAACAGAGCCAAAAATTAGGGCGCTATGAAAATAGACATATATGCATCAATACAGATCCAAAACGAGCAAAACAAGATTCTAAATTCAAGATCATGATGTGTAAATGATCATAGTAATTTTATTTAGATTTTTTGGATCAGTATTCATAAATTTATCGAATTGTTTCTGAAACTGGTTGAGAAAAATTTATCAGACATCATAGCTTTAAGTTTCTCAGAAAATAATTTTGTAAAAACCTTTTTTAAGATTATAAAACCTTTAGAATCTGATTATTTTTTATTTGATCTAACTTAATACAAGTTAATACATAAATAACACCATAAAGAATCATATTATGATTAGATCTAATACGAAATAACAACAAAACTCTAATTTTGCATGTTTCTCAAAATCGTTTATAGGAAAAACTCATTATTTATGTTTTTTCGATTCAAGAAATGATTTCTTCAACCAAGAAAATATGAAGAACATATCAAGAACATATTAAAAGTTGCTGAAAATCAAAATACTTCAATCATACATGCTTCAAGGGTTTAAAAACATCGGTTATGTAAATCTTACCTGTCTAAGATCGATTTTCATGGTTAGAACAAAAAAATGGGCAATCTGACTCTTATTACACTACTACCCAATGACTAAGTACAGATTTAATGGCTGCACAAGGGTTGTCTAAGGCTCCTACATATTTTGGAGGAGAGAGAAAACTCAAAAACCAAAGAAAAATAGAAGAGAGAAAGAAAGAGAGAGAACTAACATTGTTAATCCTTCTTATAAGGGCCTCTATTTATAGATGGGCTTAGACAAGAGTTTCATATCTAATATAAGAAGTTAATATTTATTAATTTATTTTATTAATAAAATAAAATAAAATAAATAAATTATAAAACCTAATTAATTAAATTTTGAAATTACTTAAGCTATAAAAAAAAGTATGAACTTTTTACCTTGTCTTGGGCTCTAGTGACATGGTAACCTTTCGGGAGGCCTATAGGAGACTCATTAGAATTAGACATTTAAATAATCAATTTGATAGCCCTCAAAATGTAGATCATTGTGGTGGTCTTAGATTTAATCATAAGTATACGGATTGACAAAAAAATTTAGTCGATATTGAAAAATGTTAATTTTTTACTTATAATTAAACATGAACTTCGATCAAAGATAAAATGCTCAAATCAACACCAATTTAGGCATGTAGATAGTCAATTTTGATGCCATTGAAATGAGGAATATCAAGGTTGAATTCGATTTAATAGGTAAGTCACTGATCGGCTAAAAATTCTATTGAAATAATAATGATGTTGTTCGGAGTATCCTACACTATGGGTCAAATCCAATGAGACTAGATCCAAATTCAAAATTCATAATCTAAAAATATACAAATAATTTACTTTCTTATTTAGTTCATATATTTTAGCTTTTTCAATTATTCTTGAAATATTTTTCATAACTTAAGATGAAAATTCATAATCAATTACAACAACAACAACAACTACGCCTTCATCCCAAAACAATTGGGGTCAACGATATGAACCAAAAAAGAAATTCATTTTGGGTCTTCCACATGAATCCTTTTCCTCCAATCATTTCTATCCAATGCCATGTCCTCGGTGAGGTTCAAAGCATTCATATCCTTTCCTATCATCTCCATCCAAGTCTTCCTAGGCCTACCCCGACCTCTTTTAACTAATATATTTTCCCGTTTCTCCAACCTTCTAACTGAAGCATCATTAGGCCTTCGCCGAATATGTCCAAACCACCGTAAACGATTCTCTCGCATCTTATTTTCAATGGGTGCAACACCTACCTTCTTACGTATCTCCTCGTTCTGAATATTATCTTTTATTGTATTTCCACACATCCATCTAAGCATCCGCATCTCAGCTACACTCATTTCTTGAATATGATGTCTCTTGGCAGCCCAACATTCCGTACCATATAGTAAAGCAGGTCTAATAGTCGTCTTATAAAACTTTTCCTTCAACCGCAATGGCATAAAATTCATAATCAATTGAAATAAAAAAAAAATCAAGAAAAATCAAGAATTCACAATTATAGTCATAAATACACCAATAATTCATCATTTATTCACTTTAATTATCAAGAAAAAATCTTGAGTTTTACACAAGAAATTCAAGAAAATCCAAAAATTTGAGAAAATCAAGAATATCACCAATTCAAGATTTTCAAGAAAATCAAGACAATAAAAAATGCACAAATATAGTTATAATCACATCAATACCATCATATATTCATTTTAATTATCAAGAAAATCACAGGTTTTACACTCAAAACGTATGAGGCATACGCCTAAGGGCATTTGCATTTTTTTTAGCGCCTCAAGGCACAAAGGCCCTCACCTTCAGACGAGGCACACTTTTTGGGCCTTGAGGCGCATTTTTAACAACACTGGTATAACTAAATTTTGACAATTTTTTAATAAATCTAAGACCAATGAAATTCTTAGAATCCAAAAACTTCATAAGTTCATTACTTAGGAATTCATGAGATTTCAATCCAATATCAATGCATCAATAAATTCTTAAAGAGCACAAAACTGGATCTATTTAGGAGTTTTTTTTTAAGTTTTTGTTTGCAATATTAAATCCCTGTATTTTTCAAAGATCATAGTCAATGTCAGAACACTCTTGATTATGACCTTCATATCTTTGCAGTTTCATGATTATGAAGGCCTAAAATTAAGGTCATTCTTGTCACAGCTACCTTTTTTTTCATTATCTTCTTTCTACTGCTTATACCTAATGCAAAATTATATATCTCATGTTCACCTTTATTTACTTTGGAATTTCATTTCATTGCTCTGTTAAGGTCGGCTTGTGTGCATGAAATCTACTGATGAGCTATTCCACAGAAATAAAGAGCCTAATTGTTTAGCTAGTTCTCTGCCTTAGATGTCTGTAAGCAGCTTTATTTGAACCCTAGCTTTTAAGAATTTGTTCTTGTTATGTCTTTTGTCCATATTGAGACCTTCAAAATATTGAATAACCAGGTTACATTCAATCCTTTGCACAAAAAAATAATTAATTGCTTCCTGATCATCAATTATGTATTATTTTTATAGTTTTTTTCTTTTTTTCCAGTTACATAGACTTCTTTTCTTTTTACAAATAAAGTTGCAGAAAATTGGTGTATTGACAATCATAATCTTTTATTGCAGGAGTTCAGAATACGTATAGTTTTACCATTTCTAATCGCATATTACCAAAATTCTTTTTCAGTTATTTTTTCTTTCCTTTTTATTTACATAAGCAAAGTGTGCTATTTTTTTTTTTACAGAGAAAGCTGGGGTTAGGCAGACCCCTATCAGCTATGCAACCATATACCATTAGTATTCGAACTTGCAACATCCCAACACAAGGTGACGTGCACTAACTGCTCCTGCCACACAAGCGGAGCCCCGTTGGTAGCAAAGAGTGATATTTGAGTTTAGTATTTTATGCCTTGCTTTCAGTAATTCTTGTGCAATGTTCTTCTCAACAGACCATTGGAAATATTTTTAGACTGCCTAATGCTTCAAGTCAAGCAATACTGTGGTGTGCTGCCACAAGAAAATTAAGGTCGATGGGAATTCTCCAAACTGTTGTGCATTCTTATATTGGTTAGCACAATGCCACCTGTGTCCTAACTATGCACTTGTGGCAGCAACAGCAATACACTCAGCTTGTTTTTAGATCATGGCTGGCACTCACTGTCATTACTTACAGTATGTAATAATGTCTTTGCCTTTATGATCTTGACCATCCATCTCAAGATTTCTCGAGATGGACACTGCACCCATCTCGAGAAATGCCAAGATGGATGCCTGGAAAACGGGTTGCAACTCAGTATTAAGCAATACTGCATATAATGTGAAGTCTTGTATACTATTTACATTCAGTCCAGCACAATTTGCTAGTATTGATGGTTTTGCCGGAGTCACAAAGCTATTAAAAACAATAAGTGAATATGTTTTCTTAAAGGGCTTTTCAGTTTCACGGACAGCTACAAGAAATAACACTTTTACTGGCGCACTTTTAGCGTCAGTAAAAACCCCGTGCGTCAGTAAAGATCGGTGAAAATTTTTACTGGCACAGATGCAGTGCGCCAGTAAATATGATTTTTACTGAGTAAAAACTGCCTGAGCGCCAATAAAAATCTTTACTGGCCGTCAAAAAAACTTTTTTACAGTGTTATTTTAGCGCCAGTATAAAATAGTGTCACTAAAAAGTTTATAAATTGCAGTCTTGAAAATACCTGGATATGTACTGTAAATTGATAAATCAAATACAACGGATGAAAGCTATATATTTAAGTAAGCTTAAAGTTTTATTCAACCTGAAATATATCTTGATGGAAAAAATCGTACACTTGTGCCATATATGTACATGTATCTACAAAAGCAAATATACAGTGCTTGCTTGTGCATATATACAAAAATAAAAAAGTAATTACATTGCTTCCCCAAAGGCAAGAAAAATAACATCATCTACTCAGTTACAAAATCGATATCTTCGATACATCCTCATTCATATCTCTTTATACTTCCTTTATGCTTCGTGTGGTAGGTAGCATTTATTAACTTCTCATTTTCAGCTCCATGTTGCAAGCAACAGGACCTTTAAGTTCATTATGCATCTAACCAACCATTAAAAATTTGTATACGCACAGAATTGAAGTAAAGAGAAACAAAAAGATATAAGACAAGTGGCAACAATAAAATGCAGATTATATTGCTGAATGATTACATACTTTAACACTCCAATTTGAGACCCAACATATCTCTTGTTTGTTTTAATATGTACATATATCATCAACCCAATAATTTAGCATATTCATCAAATAGATTCTAACTGTAGCAACAAAATATATACAAGAGAAGAAACAAATAATTATGCTTTCAGACCTACATCTTTAAGAACATCCTCAGAGCAATCATAAAATGCATCCAAAGCATAAACTTTCTCTATCTTCATTGGAGAACCATTTGGTAATTTGCCAAATAAAGGCATAAAAACATGAAGATCCTTCAAATATCACAATTTTTTTTCAGAATTAGGTATTTTAACAAGCACTTTCAGATGCACTACAAACATATGTGATCCCTCATAGCAACATACTCCTCACAGTGATATCATCTAAATTGTAACAACTATTTCAGACGTTGAAAGAATTATTTTTTTAACATAATTTCATATATAGAAGTTTTCACTTACCATCAATACTCAAGAGAATTTTTCAACAAACCTTGATAGTTACTTGAAGAACACATGAGAAAATCATACATGAAAGATAACAATGGAAGCTTACCATCAAATTGAGTCACTTTCGCTTGCTAGCAATATGTTTAGAAACAAATTTTATAAAGCTCGTTCTTAAAGCCTTATGACCGTGCTAAAAGACCTTTTAGGTTTTATATAAATAAGGAAGTAAATTTGCAGATTCATCAATGTGAAACCAAAGCAATCACAAGAATGAAAGAGAAATGCCTCAGACAAACCATGAGGACTTAAAGGTGTGTGTGTGGGGGGGGGGGGGTGGGGGGTTGGCGCTTGTAATTTGTATTGGTATGCCTAACCCACCTTGCCTATGGACAAAAAAAAAGGAAAAAGGTTGTCATCCTTTATGTTCATATTATTCATTTCATCTATCAATTGATCAGCTTTAATTCTGAGGTAGAAACCACACCAACTAAGGTCACATGCATGCAACAAAACTAAGGCCATATATATTCAATTAATTATAAAACTCCTAAAATCTAAGTATACTCAAATTTAGCATGCATTCACTCAATAAGGTATAAATATGTGGATTATAATTCAATACCCCTAAAATCTAAAGCATATATGAAAAAAAACTGAATTTAGCATACGGTCCTTCAAACAAAGTTCTAGAGATGGTAAGATTTTTTTTAACACGTGTAATAACTCCAAGAGAAAGCAGTTTGTTTTAAAATAAAAAGGTTTGTTCTTGCATGTTTTAACTACCTTGTGTCAATCTTGATTCGTGTATAGGTCTTTCTTTGAAGGCCTACCTACTTAGGGGTGTCAACGGGTCGGGTTTGGTTCGGTCTCATGTGGAACCAGATTTGGATCAAATTTTTGAGTATGGTATTGGGTCCAGACCTAGATCTAATCGGGTCCACTATAAGAAAAACCATAGCCGGACCCGATAAGAACTACATGAACCAAACGCGGACCATACCTGGTAAAACATATTTTTTATCATTTTACATTGAAAAGTAGTGGGTCTTAATCGGAACTCAGGTCGAGTCTGGGTCTGGTACAAAATTTCACCAACTACACCCGATTCTGTGTATTATTCAAACCTTCAGGTCCGAACTCGGCTCTTAATCTGGTCTTCTTATTTATCACTATACCCGGACCCTATAGGGTTTGGTTCGGATCGGGTCCGGGTAAACCCGACCCATTGACACCCCTACTTCTAGTGGATACTTCATCTGTTGTGCAATCTCATGTTTTCTTTATATATTTGTATTTTAATATTCATCAATAATTTTATATTTTAACATGATAGAAACACATTTAACTTTAATATAATTTTATATTTTTTTCTTTAGATTTTTATACTTTTTATATTCTTTAATATCTTATATTTTAATTCAAGAAGAATGTCATCAAGCATAACTTAAATTTGGCCAAGCTAGGGGTCTCTACGACAAACAAGTGCATCAAAGTTAATAAAATTGACTAATATTGTTATAAGATATGGTAAATTGTACACTATTGTTAGAATCTTGGTGGTTTAAGGGCTTCATTTTACACACCTTAATCACCCTATGGCTTTTTGGTTTATTGGTTAAACACCTAATGTTTGGTATAAGAGCAACCTCCACATCTTGGATTCGATTTTTAGAAGGGGGCAATCTTAGTGGCTTACCAGCTTGATCATACACACCTTAAACATCTTAGGGCTTTTTTGTCTATTGATTACTTGGTATAGAGCAACCTCCAGATCTAGAATTTGATCCCTAAAAATGGGCAATCTAGAAAAAGTGCTACATGGATTTGGTAAAGCAAGTAGAATAAGATTAATAATCGGATTCAGACTATGTGAATATGAATCCGAATATGATAGGCTATCCAACCCGATTGCATAGAAAATATATTCAATTAACCAATGGGATTCAGATTTGATATTACCTTTTTCTCATCTGACTCAAAGTCGAAATCTGATTAGGCTAAATCCAAGTATGCTTGATTCGTTAATGACTAGGTCCAAACTATGACTGACCCATTTGTCTCCCTACTAACAGGTGAGATAAGTAATTGCATTGCCCTCCCATGGGCATCACTCCATTGTGTAATTCGAAGCTTGGCGACTCTCTGGGGTCGCCAAGCCCTTGAAGTTTTACTCTAACATGGATAGAGACTGACGATTTATAGGTACACAGCGATATGCAAGTGCCAAAATATATCGGCACATCGATTTATAGGCACTACAAGTTACAAGCATCACGATTTACTGGCACTGCAGTTTGTAGGCACTACGAGTTACAGGCATCACAATTTACTGGCACTGCGATTTATAGCTATCACAATTTGCAGACACATCGATTTATGTGGTTTGGTCTTTAAGACCTACGTCTACGATAGGCAACCACCACAACTCTTTATTTTTTTTTCAATAATTATCATATGAGGTACATCCTAATTTTTATAGCAAAGCTAATTAACCAAAAGAGGATATTTAGGAGAGGAAAGAGGGAACTCAATCTTATCCCAATAGGGAGATAGAGAGATTTAGGAAACTTAACAAACAATGGTTGCCGACTTCCCTTATCTTCATCACTCCCCCTCAAGTGGGGTGTAAATATCATGACATCCCCACTTGTTTAACATGTCCTTGAGTTGAGCTTGTGTGACTCATTTTGTTAGCCCATCTGTAGCTTGATCAATACTCTTTATGTAAGGTGTACAAATCTCTCTACATTGAACTTTTTCCTTAACAAAGTGACAGTCAATTTTGATATGCTTAGTTCTTTCATGAAAGACAGGATTAGCTGTAATATGAATAGCCTCTTGGTTATCACAATACATTGGTATAGGTGAGCGTGTATTGAACCCGAGCTCAGATAGAAGATTCTTGACTCAAATGAGTTCACTAGTAGTGGTGGCCATGGCCCTGTATTCTGCCTCAGCACTGGATCTAGAAACCACACTTTGTTTCTTGCTCTTCCATGATACTAAATTATCTCTGACATATACGCAATAGCCTGTAGTAGATCTACGATCCAAGCTACCCGCCCAATCAGCATCTAAGAAGCCTTTTATGTTTATGTTGTCATTCTTTTTATACCATAATCCTTGTCCAATCACCTTTTTCAAATACTTGAGGATTTGATCAACAACCTTCATATGACTTTGGCAAGAAGCTTGCATATGTTGACTCACCTGACTAACGACATATGTGATGTTCGAACGAGTAACGGTCAGATATATAAACTTTCCAACAATTCGCTGATACTGAGTGATGTTTGCAACTAGTTCATCTTGATCTTTCATTGAATTACATCTGATTTCTATAGAAGTATTAACAGGTTTACTTCCAAGTTTTCTGGTTTTCTTAAGTAAATCTAGAGTGTATTTTTTTTAAGACAAAAATATCCCATTTTTTGAATGAGCCACCTCAATTTCCAAAAAATATTTCAGCCTACTCAAATCTTTAATTTCAAACAGTTTTTGAAGAAGTTCTTTGGCAACGGTAATTTTTTGAACATTATTCTCGGTGATGATGATATCATCAACATATATCAACATGATAACCATCGAGTCATTTTCCCTTTTGAAAAATATAGAGTTGTCCGCAGAATTTTTAACAAACCCATATTTTTCAATGGCATTGCTCAATTTAAGATGCCAAGCTCTTGGAGATTGCTTCAATCCGTATATAGATTTGTGAAGCTTGCAGGCGAGAGAAGGATTTTTTTCTTGAGGATGACCTGACAACAAGCTCATATAGACTTCTTCTTGAAGGTCGTCGTTCAAGAAGACATTTTTCACATCAAGTTGATAGAATGACCAGTTTAAATTGCAAACAATGGATAAAATAATACGTACACTATTCATTTTCACATCCTGAGCAAACGTTTCTTTGTAATCGATCCCTTGGGTCTGAGTGTATCCCTTTGCAACAAGTCTTGCCTTGTGTCTTTTGATAGATCTATCACTTTTAAATTTATTTTTGAAAATCCATCGATACCTTATAATCTTTTTCTTCTCCAGAAGGGAAATAATTTCTCATATTTTATTTTTATGCAAAGCATCAAGTTCCTCTTTCATCGCCTTAACCCAAACTGGCTCATTTTTGGCTTCTTCGTATGATGTCAGTTCATGACTGGCATCAATAGAGCTGAGAAATGCCACGAAAGCCTTTGGCAAATGCCCATAGCTAATTTTTTTTCAATAAGATGTTTAGTGGTCGTAAAGGTAATAAAATCTTTCAAGTGATCAGGAGGTCTAGAGACTCGTTGAGATCTTCTTACATCTGGATAGTGGACCACTATCTGTTCATTGGAAGTCTGACCTGTATTATTTGAAGGCAGATCATCCATTCTTTGGGGCTCACTAATGGATCTAATAACTTTGGTTATCAACAAATCATTATAGGCATCAATACTGGGGAGAACCACCTCCCCCTCATGATATTCTTCTTTAGGGACATATTTGAAGAAAGATGTATCTTCATCAAAGTTGACATCACGCGAGATGTACAAGCATTTTTCTTCTAGATTATAACACCTATATCCCTTTTTCGTCATGGAGTATCCCAAGAATAAACATTTTTCGAGCTCGGTGACTGAGTTTGTCTCGGTCACATTTAGGGATTAACATATACACGATGCAACCAAAAACTCATAAATGTTCAACACTTAGTTTTTTTCCTTTCAGCAGTTCTCATGGGGATCTTCCTTGAAGTTTTACCGACGGGAGGCGATTTATACTATAGCATGTTGTCATGATAGCGTCACTCCAAAATATTTTTGGCATATGAGTTAGGAAAAGTAAGGATCTAGTTACCTCGAGAAGATGCTTATTTTTTCGCTCGATGACTCCATTCTGTTGTGCAGTATCAATGCAGGTAAACTTATGATCCAAGCCATTTTGGTCTTCAAATTCCTCAAAACTCTTGTTTTTGAATTTTGTTCCATTGTTAGTTCTCAAAACCTTAATTCGGATATCAAACTGTGTGTAAACCATATTATAAAAATTTTAAAATCTTTCAAAAACTTCATCCTTGGATTTGAGCAAGTATATCCATATCATTTTTGAGTGATCATCAATGAATGTTAAATAATACTTAAAACCAGTATGTGATGTCGTGGGTGCAGGACCCCAAACATATGAATGAACAAGATCAAATAATTTACTAGCAACATTGTCAGATATTGGGAATGGAGGTCGAGTCATCTTTGCATATCGACAAACATCACACATATGAGTGTCAAAAACAACATCAGGAACCAAGGCTGAAAGAGACATGTTGGAAGGATGTCCCAACCTGAGATGCCATCTTTTACTATTATTCACGCTTCGACTGGAAATCATAGCCGAGTCTTCTTTATTTATCACATAGAGGCCCTGCTCAAGATGCTCCTCACCAATCTTTCTGTGCGCCAGACGATCCTGAAAAATAACATTGTATAGAGAGAATACAACATTGCAATTTAGTTCCTGTGTCAGTTTAGAGATAGATAATAAATTTGAAAAAATCTCCAGCATGTGAAGGACTGAAATCTTTTTGTCAAACAAATATGTTTCTCTTCTTCTCCCGACTTGGATGAAGGATCCATTGGCTATGGTTATCGAACCTTTCTCATATACTGGCTGCATATTTTGGATATTTATTGCAGAATGAACCATATGATCTGAAGCTTCTGAGTCTATAACCTAAATATTAGGTTTTTGTTTCAAGGAGAAAGAACACATACCTGTCTTGGCAGACGTGATAGTTGATGCAACAACAGTAGGGACGTTCTTCTTGCTTCCCTCAATGTTGTTCAGAAAATCTCTTAAAGAGTCCAGAAAGAACATATTATCATCCTTAGCAAGATAGGTCATTTTAGTTCTAGTAGTATCTTTCCTTTCATCCCTATAGTTAGGTTTACTATAAAGAAACCAGCACTTATCTCTATGATGCCCTTCCTTTTTGCAATGAGAGCAAACAAAACATTTTCTTTTGTGTTTATTCGATTGATCTTCATTCTTCGTATTTTGAGGTGTGGAGTACATGTTATAGCCAACTCTTTCACCTGATTCTTCGGTGAATGGCTTTGTATTATTCATCATTACTTTTCTACGACTTTCTTCCCTTAAGATGATAAAGTAAACATTACTAAGAGATGACAATTCTTGTCCTAAAAGAATTTGACTTCAAATAGTTTCATAGTCTGATCCAAGCTCGGCTAAAAGCTAAAAAAAAAATCTTGTTCTTTAAGTTTTTGAATAGTGGAAACATTTGAAGAAGAGACGACCATAGAGTCCAATTCAGCCCATATACTCCTGAGTTTTCCAAGATACTCACTCACGGATGAATTGTTTTTCTTGTGTTCGTGTAGGGTCTGGGTGAGTTGATACATGCGAGCTATGTTATTTTTCTCACTGTACAACTCCTTAGTCGTAGTCCAAATTTCCTCAGTGGTATGGAGGAACAAAAAACTCTCAGCGATTTTAGGCTCCATAGAATTAAGAAGCCAAGACATAACCAAGTCATTGGTTGATTGTCATTCATCGATTTGTGTTTCATCTTTATCTGGTTTGGGAGTTTTTTCATTGATGAAACCTAACTTGGATTTACCGCTCAAGAATAGAGTCACCAATTTGGCCCAAGAAATATAGTTGGAACCATTGAGTAAGATAGAGGTGATCTTGAGAGAAGAAGATACCTGCTCCTGAATGACAATCTTTTCTGATGTGTTGGACATGACGAAGCAGGCAACGCACTATGGTGATTAGCATGAAGCGGACGATAGGATCACAACTCCCGCTTTGATACCATGACGATTTATAGGTACACAACGATATGCAAGTGCCGAAATATACCGGCACATCGATTTATAGGCACTACGAGTTACATACATCACAATTTACTAACACTGTGGTTTGTAGGCACTACGAGTTATAGGCATCACGATTTACTGGCACTGCGATTTGTAACTATCATGATTTGCAGACACATCGATTTACGTGGTTTGGTCTTTAAGACCTACGTCCACGATAGGCAACCACCATAACTCTTTATTTTTCTTCTAATAATTATCATATGAGGTACATCCTGGTTTTTATAGCAAAGCTAATTAACCGAAAGAGGATATTTAGGAGAGGAAATAGGAAACTCAATCTTATCCCAATAGGGAGATAGAGAAATTTAGGAAACTTAACGAACAATGGTTGCCGACTTCCTTTATCTTCATTAGAGACTGTAGTGTAAAACTAAAAAAAAAGTAATTGCATTGCCCTCGCATGCCATTTCAATTCTTGGCCGTGAAGTTGGTCATCCAATTACTTATGAGTCACAAATTAACCATTTGGGACTCCTTATGGGGAGACCTTTCCGATCGGCCGGGAAAGGGTACCCTAAGGAGACTTATACTTGTTAAGGATGGTTGTATGGATCCAAATCCAGACCCATCTAATAAGTGTCGAGATGCAGAAGCATCAAGGTCTTTACAAAAAGCCAACAGGTGAGATAAGCCTATGAGGCAAATTAAGGAAGTTGAGATAAATTAGTTGAAGAATGAAAACTCATCTCATGCTATCCAACTTTACCCGATCAAGAAGTTTTTGAAAAACTTGTTGTAACTTACCTTATGTTTAGGTATATGAGCTACCTTTTTTCTTTAAAGGCAAGCTGACCCCTACCAGTTATACAACTATACCATTGGGTGTTGAACCTGCAACATCCCAAAACAAGGTGACAAGCACTAGCCAGATAAACGGAGCCCCATTGGTGTGTATTTGATCTACCTTGTAGAGGAAGGATTCCTTCCCTTCTAAAATTGTAACCAATTATAAGATGTAAATAGTACTCTCTCTTGAACATGCCGAGAGAGAGAGACTTTCATCATGGACGTAGGCAAAGCTTGCCGAACCACATTAATTCTTGTTTGTGTTTTGTGGGTTAGTGTTTGTGCTCATACCTTTACAATACCGAGGACCTAAACAGGGCTGCAGTCAACATGACACCTCTTGGCCTATATCTTGGATATGGCAACCATAATGGTGGTTTCTCTTCAAAAAATCAAAAAGCCATGTGGGACTCCGAACTTAGATCCAGTAAGGCCAATAAACATTTTTATTTAAATTTTTGTGTTGTAAAAACATGTATTCTCTTCTATTTCCATACCCTCCAAGTAAGGTCAATATACATTTTTATTTATAATTATTTTGCTGTTAAAACATGTTTTCTCTTATATTTCCATACCTCGCAAGTAAGACCAATACACATAGGGATGGCAGTGGACTGGGGCGGGGGTGCGGAACAAGGTCTCCAACCCCGCCCTGTCAAAATCCTGATCTCCATCCTTGCTTTGATTTTAAGCTGTATCCCTGCCTCCATCCCCGTTTCATGTCCCCCATCCCTGATCCAAACGGGGTGAGGCGGGGTTGAGCCCTGTTTCCCCTTGGTCCACTGCCATCCCTATAGAAGGATGGGGGACGGGGAATGGGACGGAGAAAAGCATAAGTCCATCCCCGCACGGGTTTTCATTTTAATCTTCATCCCTGCCTCCATCCCCGTTTCATGTCCTCAAACGGAGCGAGGTGGGGCAGGGCCCCGTTCCCCTGGTCCACTGCCATGCCTAAATACACATTTGTATTTAAATTTTCTTAAAACATGTTTTCTCTTCTATTTCCATAGCCTGCAACAATTTAAATGCTGTATACAGACTTGTTTTGTGGTTGTAACTTTAGAGGGCACACACCATGGTAGAGTGTAGAGCAATGTTGTCAGTTTCATTGCAAATCGGTCAGAAATCGATACGAAACCAAACTGATTCAGCTTATTTTTAATGTTTTATTAAAAATATTAAATATTTTAATATTTTTGTGACACATGTCATCTGCTGATTAAAACTTGTGTGATTCAGGTCGAAATCGGAATAGACTGATTCCTTGAATCGTTCTGAAAATCGATTCAGTGCCTATACCGATTCTGACAGCATTGGTTTATACTTTAGAGGCCATGGAGGAGTGGTGTTGCTTTCAGCATTGAGGGATGAAAACTGTGGGTCAAGATGCAAGTTGGCATGGTGTACCTTTTTATGTCTTTGTTAGTGATACAAAGAGACAATGGGGTACACAAAGAATAAATTTTTGTATTCAACTTTGTTTGAAGGATGGAGATGTCAGCATTGATTTTGGACATTTTAAGAATATGAGGTCCTTGTTATTAGGTTTTATAATAAATTTCTAGGTTGTCTACCAAAGTACAATTCTGCATTTTCGTATCACATTATATATATGGGTAAATATTGGCTATTAATGGAGGTAAGAAACCAATGAGTAAAAATCATTTTTTTCTTCAAAATTTTCTATTTTTTTTAGATCAAATTCCACATATGTGATCTACATGGTTTGTTTAGTAAAAAACATGTTTTAAATCATGGTTTGTTTAGTAAGAAACTTGTTTTAAATCATGTGATTATGACAAGTAATTAAGTTGTTGAAGGGGGATTCAAAAATCAACGACCCACAATGTGCCAACATTTTATAACTCAAAAGATCGCATTTTTACGTCAGAAAAACATGATCCTCAGCAAACAAACCATGTTGAACACATCTATGTGGTTAGATTGAATCCATAGAACTTGCACCTATGATTTTTAGCTCATTAGTTTCGTACCTTTAATAATAATCAATATTTACCTATATATATATATATATATATATATATATATATATATATGAGTTCAAAAAGCAGTGGTTCAAATGAAGCTAATCAATGCCACTAGACCACCCTGCTTCCTTCCACTAACTAACTATTACTTTTATCCTATCAAAGGGCACATCATGGTCCAGCATTAGGACCCCCCTACAGACATTGATGGCTTTCCTTGAACCCACCCATTGTACCAATTAGGAGACCTCTGGCTGCCTCCATGGTATTGTGAGTCAATCACTGTTCCACATGGAGGGATCTGTTTGAAGCCCACATGATCTTTCTCCTCTAGGTGGGCCACCATGGTGTCCACTTGTGTCAGTGGCACACATGGCCAACAGCAGCCCCTGCAAACTGCACATGTTGTGTTTGGATAGGTGCAGTTTGGTTGCTCTCTAGCGGTTGATGACCAAGTGGTGCCAAGGATCACATGCAGTTGAAGATCTATCAGATACATATCTCTCTGTAATTTTCATGAGACCTTTTGCCCTTTCTTTATATTTATACGAAGAAACCGCCCGAAACCGCCCTCAAGATCAGAGATCTAGTCATGTTGGCGCTGCCTGCCGTACTTATTATCGCTGTCCTGGCTGCGTAAAACTCCCCGGGCTTTACCCTTTGCACCCTTAAAGTTAAATTACCATATATCAGCATAAAACAATAAGGTTAAGATTCTTCAACCGCAATACCATCATGGGCCAAGAAGCAATATGTGAGCCTCTAAAAGAGAAAATCAAGAGGGTTAAAAATTCATGATCCAACCAAGAAACAAGTTTTTCTTATATGAGGGCCTAGAAACTAAGTAGAGCAACTCAAACTCATAGCCACAAATCACAAATCTCCTTGTCAGGAAAGTATCAACCAGAAAAAATCTCCTAATATTTTTATAAAATCTAGTTCTTCTAAAAAACTATAGTGAAAATGCCACTACATATGAATGTATAAAATACCTAAATAAAAACATGAATGACAAAAAAAAATGGAAATGTGCTTTCATCACCTTGATATCATGATAAAAATGTGATATTTTTTCAAAATTAAAGATATTTTGAAAATATTGTGCCCTTTTCTGTATAATATCAACCTTATCTGGGCATTTTCCAAGTGTCCGCGATATTTGTGGCTGCTGCTAAAATCCATCTCTTGGATGAAAAACAAAAAACAAACTACCAAATCATAAGTTGATGCAAAATCTACAGTTGGTTGATGAGTAGGTGTAAGTAGGGGTGTCAACAGGTCCGGTTTGGTTCAGACCCAGGTGAAACCATACTTGGCCTCGATTTTTGGGTATGGTATTGAGTCCTGACCCGAGTTTAATCAGACCCACCATAAGAGAAACCATACTCGGACCTGATAAGAACTACATGAATTAGACCGGAGCCATACCCAGTAAAATAATGTTTTTCTTATCAATTTTACAATGAAAAATTATGGGTCTTAATCGAAACTCGGGTCGGGCCTGGGTCTGTCATAAAATTTCACAAACTATACCCGAATCCATGTATTAATCGAACCTTGAGATCCGGACCCAGGTCTTAATCGGGTCTTCTTATTTATCACCATACCCGAACCCTATAGGGTTTGCTACGGGTCGGGTATGCATAAATCCGACCCGTTGACACCCCTAGGTGTCATCTCATGTCATTCTCCAAATGTCAAAAGCATGCTATATTTTGTAAGAATTGAGCTAAAATTCATCTCTTTGGTAAAAAACCAAAGAACCAAATCATAATTTGATGCAAATTCTAAAGTTGGTTGATGATTAGTATTGGGAGTAAGCATCATCTCATGTCATTCTCCAATGTCAAAATCATGCCATATCTTGTCAGATTTGGGTTTGAAATAATCATGGTAGTTATCCTGGCATCTGCACATGCATAAGTGATGGATAAGATGTGGGAAGAGCAGATGCATCCAAACATTGATTCAGAGAGGTTGCATGAATTATGGACCGCAATGCAAGGGGGATAACCATGTTTATGTAATGCACATGGTAGGGCATCACCCTATTTATTAAAGTTGCCACTCACCAACCATATAAAAGAATAATAAATAAATAAAGATTTTGATATTTATACTTCCTCAACCGTTTGGTTAAAAAAAAATCAAAAGATTCCAACTTTAAGAAATAAATGCCAAAAAAACTATTCATATGTATTGTTTCTGCTAGACGTAGAGACATTTCATCTTTTATTTTTATTGATATTCGAATCAGGTTTTTATTTTTTTTAAAGGGAAAATATTTTTTTAAAGGAGAATCAACTTTTTATTAATGAAAATCTCTTTGTACCACATACCAACAAGGTCCATTTTTTATTTTTTATTTTTAACTTTGAATGGCACATGATGGGATCCGTTCAACTCCATAAGTACCCAGAAACGAAATCTTCTAGACTGGCCTACCTTTTCACAAAATCTGTCATGGGTTTAAACAGGTCGGAGTTTTGAACTAGATCTGAACCGAATTATTGGTTCTGGATCGTATATATTTGAATCTGGGTTGGGTCTGGAACAAACATATTTGGATTTATCCGGATCCAGGTTAGAATCAGATCAAATTAAATGGTCAGCTTTGGGTCACAATCAGGTCTGACACAACCCGTTTTTGGTTTTTCACTTGAAAAACTATACGTTCAACCGGTTTTTTGTCGACCCAGTATCATTGGGTCTCATTTTTTTGCGGATCAGGAATTTTGTTGATAGACCCGAGAAAGATCCGGATCCAAAAGTTTGGCCCCACCCGAGTGGTTGGGTGGGGACCTATTCTCCTCCGAGCGGTTGGCCGTTCATGACGTCGACGTGGAACAAGGAAAGGAATAAGGATGAACTTCCACCCACCTCAGCATGCCACGTCAGATTGTTCATTCATTTACTGCAGGGTAGAATTCCACGTTAGCAGGCCCACCTCTTCCATATGAACAAGATGGACGATACCCAAAACCTACCAAGAGATTTTTCAAATTTTGGATTAATCTTAGCCGTTCAAATTTAGGCCGTTGATGCCATTCAATTTAGAGTTGTGGGACCCTTTTAGGTGGGGACCATTCATTTTTTATGTGTTTTGGGTGTCGTCCATCTTGACGATGAACGACATTCAAGTTCCCTAAACCTAATTTGGCCCTCCATGTGAACCGTGCCTGCCCCCATGGCCAACCACCTTATGACACGTCACACCCTCCACCTCCACATCCACAAGGGTCATGTGACTCTTGGGAGGCAAGCCTTAAATAGTCTGTCTGCCTTCCCAACCCACACCAGCCCCTGGGGATGCACAACCAGCCGAACAAGGTTGGGCTCGACTTGTTTAAGCTTGGCTTGAACCCGTTAAAAAAAATGAGCTGAGCTTGGACAAGGGTTCAGGATCACTACACATAAACGAGCCAACTTTGAACAAACAGTTTAGCTCGGATAACCTCGGTAAGCCCAATTAAGCTCGGCTCATGTAGTTATATAAAGAAATTAGATTTTATATATGTATTACTTTGTTCATAATAGTCATAAAAAATCTTACCTTAATGGGTAAGTTGTTGGTTTTCTTTAAGTGGTGTGGGTTCAAATTTCACCCTCTTTCTTTCTTTCAAGAAGGCTTTTAACATGAATTTCAGAAATTATTAAAACCTTTTTAAATTAAAGGTATTCAGCTCGAGTGGATCCTAGGCAAAGGTTGTTCAACAGCTAGATTTTCTTCTCGAGCCCGCCAGTCCAAGCTCAGTTCGAACCCGGCTCGTATGCATCCCTACCAACCCCTTCCCATCTCTCTCTCTCTCATTGACACCCATATCCTCATTCTGCAGATCTAATTTTTGAACAAATATATAATTAGATTTTAATTGAGATTAATTAAGTTGCATCATCATCCCTATGTGGGTTTCATTTTCCTGATTAGGTGCGACCATGGTTTGTCACTTGACACGGAATGGCGAGGGTTCTAAAACCAACAGTTGGTGTCCCTTGCCACAAACTCCAAGCTGGGTGCACTCCTCGGTGGGCAGGAGGAACTCAAGGGTTTTACCAACTGATGGCTTACCAATGTGATAGGGGTTTATACATTAACCTAAACCAAAAAAAAAGTTATCACAAAATTTTTTAATGTTTGGTCTCAACTTTACAGAAACAAAACAATCATACCATTGATGAACCATAATTAGCGGCACAATTTATTGGAGGGTTGGTCATTAAAGAAATAAAGAAAGGCCAATGACATCTGCCAACAACCTTTACCTTTCAGAGATTAGAGATTACAATTACTGAAATTCCAAATTTTGACTATAATGAGTTTTTGTGTTTCATTTTCATATTGACCAAAATGTAGGTTGATCATTAGTATTAAATTGGTCTTTCCCCTATCATGTCATTAGCAATAGCAGCCCTTTCTAGATTAGACTAATGAACTGTTGGATAACGATCGGTTCTGGGTTTTGTTTTGGCCTTAAAACACGACATGCAGTTTCTCAAAATAGAAGAGAAAAATGCATGCACAGTTAACAATGCTCTCTCTCTCTCTCTCTCTCTCTCTCTCTCTCTCTCTCTCTCTCTCTCTGTTTTGAATGGACACCACAGTAACATTTTGGAAGATGGTCCCTTTGGAGTATCTTTCATGATGTTTGTCAAGATTTACATATGCGGGCATGGGCCATTGTGGACCAATAGTATTTTTTTAAGCTAAGAAACCATGAATGTGCAGTGGGTCCCATGAGGTTTGCTGAAGGTTGTCAGTACCCAACATTTCCATGTGCAGTTCATTTGTATGTTAACTGCATCAAGTTTCTGAGACTTGGCCAAGTCATCTTCTCTTCAACTACCTCCCTCTTTTGCATTATAAATACCTTGCCTAACACAAGCAAACTCATCCAACTTCTCCTTTCTTATCTAGAGATCATCTCTTTCTCTGGATTTCTCAAAAAGAGTTCCAATGGCTTTCCTTAATTACTTCCCTGCAACTACACCAACTTCCTTCTTCCTCTTGTTTCTCTTGGCTGCCTTTTGTCCCACTGGATCCTATGGTGACTATGGATGGCAGGGTGGCCATGCCACTTTCTATGGTGGTGGTGATGCATCTGGGACTATGGGTAAGTTTTACACCGAATATCGGCTAGCATTGATCCTTTATATGTTGAAGAATGTGAATATTAATGAGTTGTAGGACTGTTTTGGTTTCTAATGTGTGATGATTCATGTTGATACAGGGGGAGCTTGTGGGTATGGCAACTTGTACAGCCAGGGCTATGGCACACTCACTGCTGCACTGAGCACTGCTTTGTTCAATGATGGATTGAGCTGTGGGTCCTGTTATGAAATGAAGTGCAATGGTGACCCCAGGTGGTGCCTCCCCGGCTCGATCATGGTGACGGCGACCAACTTTTGCCCGCCGAACTTCGCCTTGCCTAATAACAATGGTGGGTGGTGCAACCCTCCACTGCAACACTTTGACTTGGCTGAGCCCGCTTTCCTTCAAATTGCTCAGTACAGGGCCGGGATTGTCCCAGTTTCATTCAGAAGGTAAGAATTGGTTCTAGTTACTACTAGTGAGTGTCATAAGTATTACAACCTAGTCCTCTTAATCAGCATTTCCTGCTGAGAACCCATATTTGGTGAAAGAGAAACAAGTGGCTGATATGCTTTTGATTGGTTGTTGCTGACAGGGTCTCATGTGTGAAGAAAGGTGGAATAAGGTTCACAATCAATGGCCACTCTTACTTCAACTTGGTCCTCATCACCAATGTTGGGGGTGCAGGGGATGTCCATACAGTGTCCATCAAGGGGTCCAGAACAGGGTGGCAGCCCTTGTCCAGGAACTGGGGTCAGAACTGGCAAAGCAATGCATACCTAAATGGCCAATCCCTCTCTTTCCAAGTGACCACCAGTGATGGCAGAACTGTGACTAGCTACAATATGGTGCCAGCCAATTGGCAATTTGGGCAGACCTTTGAGGGTGGTCAATTCTAGACAAGGATAGGAGGGCACATAATTTCAAGGATTGTAGGACTAGGGCCATGAATGCTGAGGATGCTTCTTTAGCTCCCGCCTAGGCCATGATATGAGTTTTTCATATGTGCATATGATTTTTTTCTTTTAATGGCAGCATTGTTTGCCCTTGAAGTTCAAAGAGGCAGCAATAGTATTGGATGTTTGTTTAATTACTGTTTTATGCAAGGCAATTGTGTTACGTATATGTATACTTACCTCATGTAATATGAGAGTTATGGAGGATGCAGTTATGAAAATCTATTCTATTTTGACATTTCACCAGGGTGGTCCTCCAGTCTAGTCTATGATATTTGTTTGTTTATTGTTGCCCATCGGGAATTGATTCTAAGAATATTTAGCAGAATTCAGAAGGTACACCAACAAATCTGTAGTAACTCAGAAACAAAAGGACAGAGAATTTTTATATTAAGATGCACAATACGATGAACAGGACAAGGTAATTTTATATTAAGATACACAATAAGTTGAACAGACCAAGTAATTTACCTCTTAACATTGGAAAAGAAGGGGCGACTGTGATTGAATATAACCTCATCAGCACAATAGCTTGTTTTGGTGACATCCTGTGATACAGAGGAAACAAGCATCGTTACCAAAATCTTCATGCTTGCCGGTGATGAGTTAATAACTCATCTGACAGTTGGCCAGGCTTTTGATTTGCTATTAACTGTTCTACACAATATTAACTTGTTGATAAGGATTTCTTCTAAAAAGTTGTGTAATATAAGGGCTTGTTTGATGGCCTGTCCAAGATTGGACTAAATGAACGAACAAAACAGACAGAACACACGTTCTGTCTGTTCTGTAACAACTACTGTACTCGGTCTAACGCACGATTCTTTCCTTGCCCTGACCCAACCCATTCTGTCTGTTCTGCAGCGTCCAACGCTTGTTAGCGAGGGCGTGATTTGTGGCTGTGCCATCCCAAATCACACCCCGAACAAGCCATCAAGCAAGCCCTAATGGATCAAAGTTAGCTCACAAGGGATCTGCACATCTGGTAGAGGTGACTCGTGAACGTCACCATGATGAAGGGTCATTGTGAGTTCAAAATACATGGAGGGCATCCCTTACTTCAAGGTCTAAGTTTTGTGTAGTTCACAGTGGAAAATGGAGACCTCAAGGACTTTACCAACTGGAGGCCTACAAATATAAAGTCGGTGATGAGGAGGTTTTTCCCTTGGCCTACCCAAAAATGTATAATTACAATCGAGGCTCTGCTTGTTCGTAGCAGGTTATATGTTGCCCCCCGAAACACGTAGGTGCGTGTTCTCGGGTCTGAATGAGCACCATGTATGTAAGCACGTGGGGCTCGTTTCCCCGTGTGTGTCAGCATCACTTAACATCGGAGTCTGGTATGTTTGCAAAGATTTAAGTACCCTTTTTCACCATTAGCGTCATAAAACAATGTTTTGAGTAAAGGACAAAAATGTCCTCCCGGCAGAAAGGGTTAAAATCATCATCGTTTTTGCCCTAAGGAGTAAACTCATTTGCTTTAACAGGAGCTTCTCTCAATATGTCACCCTAAACATTATGGATCGCCCTTTGACGATGCACCATCTGTTGTAATAGGAGCTCCCTTTGACGACACACCATTTGCCATCGTATCCTACCGTCGGAGCACCCTTTGTCGTCGTCTGTTGTCGCCAAAGCACCATTTACCGTCGTCTGTTGTCACCAGAGCACCTTTTATCGTCACCGTCATTTACTATTGATGGAGCACCCTTTGTCGTTGTCTGTTCGTGAGAAATAATTGAACTATTAGAGGAATCAACATTATGTCTATTGTTTATCATGATATCAGTATGCAAGCGTCGAACTAAGTAGACAAATAAGAGCGATTTACAACAGAGATAATGGTGGCAGTGTCGAACTGAGTAGAGTAGTGATTTACAGTAGAAATCAGATAAGAGAGTAGCGATTTACAGTAGAAATCAGATCAGAGAGTATCGATTTATAGTAGAAATCAAATGAGAGAGTAGCGATTTACAGTAGAAATCAGATCAGTGAGTAGCAATTTACAGTAGAAATTAGATCAGAGAGTAGCGATTTACATTAGAAATCAGATCAGAGAGTAGCGATTTACATTAGAAATCAAATAAGAGAATAGCGATTTACAGTAGAAATCAGATCAGAGAGTAGCGATTTATAGTAGAAATCAGATCAGAGAGTAGCGATTTACAGTAGAAATCAGATCAGAGAATAGCGATTTACAGTAAAAATCAAATTAGAGAGTAGCGTTTTACAGTACAAATCAAATTTCTACTATAAATTGTTACTCTCTTATTTTATTTCTACTGTAAATCATTACTCTCTGATTTGATTTGTATTGTAAATCGCTACTCTCTTATCTGATTTATACTATAAATCGTTATTCTCTGGTTTGATTTCTACTGTAAATCGCTACTCGTTTATCTGATTTCTAATGTAAATCGTTACTCTCTGATCTAATTTTTATTGTAAATCGCTACTCTCTAATCTGATTTCTACTCAAGGCAGTATTAAGAAATGTTCAAGCAAGAAAACGAAGAAACAAAAACAATCAAACCACAAAGAAGAGGGACACATAGATTTACGTGAAAAAAACCTCCCCTCAAACTAAAAAGAGTAAAAAAAACCATGACCGCTAAGAGAGAAATCTTATTGCTCTTTTCAACAGTTACAAGAGGGAAAAAAGAAAGAATTTATATAAGGCAAGGGTGACAACCCTAAACCTAAACAAGTCGGATCCAAAAAAAATTTGTTCTGGGGGGCGCTGCCCCCAGAGACCCCTCGTCAGGGGCAGGGCCCCCTGGACTGTTAATCACGCAGCAGAACCCGCATCGAGGGAACCCTCAGATTCCCTCTTCTGTAAGAAAAAAACTATAAATCAGGCTCCACAACTCATCAGGCAGGAACGAGAAGGTGACCATGTGTTGTAACACAAGGTAAAAACAAAGGTGGAACATGCAAATCTATTAACGAGGAGCGAGAGGATATTTTTGTTCAACGCATATCTATCTTAGAGAAGGATATTTTCGTCAAAAGCATATCTACTTTTTTTATATGTTATTTTATTATAAAGTTGTCATAGGCAACATTGACATATGAATTATCGCAGGTCCCAAGATATTCTTTTGTACACACCGGAACACACAAATTTGTGTTTCAGAGAGAACACACAACACCCGCTCCTTCTTGTCTGGCAGGAGCAGTTAGTGCACGTCACCTTGTGTTAGGACGATGCAAGTTTGAATCCCAATGATATAGGGTTGTATAACTGGTAGGGGTCTGCCTAACTCGAGCTTGAAAAAAAATATATATTTATAATAAAATGCATTTAAGTTTGGTTTGTGAAACTGGATTGCTTATTTGGTTCTTCCCATTTTCCAGATTGTTTGTCATCACTTGTTTAGGGTTACACCAACTGTGAGAAACGACAACTTTCAATTTTTTGCAGTTGACATATAGGTACCTACTGTAAGGTGAATTTACGTTTAGACACCTTAGTTTTTAAATATTTAAGAAAGGCACCTTTTTCAGAGAATTGCTAAGAAGACCTGTGGTACTTATGGTATCACCTAACCCTAATTGATTATTTAAATCGATGCTTTTAACTTTTTCTTTGCTTTGAATTATTAAATGTCAACTTTTCGCTCTCTTAATTTTTGTAGTTTAGTTAAGGGAAAATAAGTAATTTCAGAGGGTAAGGTTAACACGGGTGATCATTGAGCAATTTCTTAAAAGGGTAGACATTTCTCTTAATATTTGAAAAACTGAGGCAGTTAAAACGCAAACACAGCATAGGTTAGGCGTCTATATGTAAATTACAGTTCAGTCTTGCAACTGTTATTTTGGCTTGGTATTAGATACTCTGTAAAAGATGGCTGCTTGCACATTCTAATATAAATTACCCTTAAGTTTTGCAGCTGTTATTTTGCCTTAATATTTATATACTATGTAGAAGACGGCAACTTGCACATATCTTGGTTTATAGAATTGTAGTCATCACACAAAATTTTCTGTTACTGAGACACGTTGTTGTACTTATTATTCTGGTTGTTGCCGCAGTTTGCTTAGATTTATAACGTATTTCATGTATCAATGTTGCAAAAATACTTTGCCTTCACATGTAATTGATTATGCAGACGGCATGACAACGGAAGAAAGCCTGGTTCAGATCATTGATCGACAAGAGAAAGTCCTGCAAAAACAAGTTAATTCTTCTAGTAAAAGAGTAATGACAACATCATGACTTGGAAGAGTGCACTTGAAAACCAGCAAAAGACACGTGAGCTTGATATCTTTCGTTATTTAAGTAAAATTTTGAAGAAGAAATATTTTTTTTAGTAGAGTAGAATGTAAAAACCCTAATTTTTAAGTAATTTTTTGTGGGCTTACCTCTTGACAGGGAATTGCCATCACAAGAATGGTTTTTACAATGGCAATAATGGGCTTTTGATGATTCAATTCTGACCAATTGGCAGACTTCTTTATGGGTCTGCTTCAGCATCTTCGTTTCATTATCTCTTGTTTACCAAAAGGTATTATTTCTGTATAAAAAGGGTGTTTGTTACTACCCCACCCACCGAAAGCCACTTTCTCAAAAAAGGGATGCCGGAATGGAAAATATTTTCCATGAGTAGAGTTTTGATAGGAAAGAAGCTTTTTTGCATTTATTATGTGGGCCCCACCATATATTTCACATGTTTGTTTTACCTCTAAGAAAGAAGAAAGGCTTCTTTTTTATTGGAAAGGACATGAGAGAAAAAAAAAGTCATAAGTTTTACCCCCATGTGCATAGGGGAAGATAGTGCCCTATTAGTTTTAGAGGATTTAGGGTGGAGAGCTCTACAATGCTTGTACACACATAGTTACTTAATTCACTTTGTTTTATTTGATTATCAATGTGGCCTATGGCATCCATGTATGCTGACTGCTGAGGGAGGGCTGGATAAGATTTAATGAATTTGGGGTTTTTGTGTTGGTGCTCACAAAGTGTTTGCTGAATTTTCTAAGGTCACATAGAGAAAACTTTTCATAACCTTTCGGTTTCTCAACAACCTTTAATTGCTTCCATATCTGTTGTGTTGATGTTTTTTTTTTTCGGATAGTCCCAAGGGAACAACCCAACTACTGCACATTGGCTGGCCTTCAGTTGGTGAAACCCTTGATGTCCCCCCTTCACATTGGAGAGTGCACCCAGCTTCGACCTTGCAGCAGGGGATGCCACCCATGGGTTTTGAACTTGTGGCACTCGGTCAACTTAACTTAGTGAAGTTCACAAGTCACCCATACCTGATGAGTGGAGCCCTTGTGAGCTTTTTGTGTTGATGTTGATATGAAGATTTTTCTCATTTTTACTTTTGTAGGATGGATTGGTCACAAAAGGGTCCTATTTATACAGCAGAAAAGGGAGGTAGTTGAAGAGAAGATGACTTAGTTTTTTTTTTAGAAAGGGACAAAGCGAGGGTCCTCCCAAAGTCTCTAGAGACTTAATGTAGTTAACTTACCAATTGAGGTGCACATGGAAATATTGGGTAGGGACAACCAGTAGCTAACCTCATGGGACCTACTGCACATGAATGCTATTTGACCCTAAAAAAAACTTTGGGCCCACGACGGCCCATGCCCACATGCATGCTCCAAAGGGACCATGTACCAGAATGGCCTTGATTCACATGAGATGGGTAGCTGCATTTGTTTTTGGATTTATAACCCCAAAAAACCACACCTAGCACGAAGACCTGGCCGCACTGGCTCAGCCTGCCATACATACGGTCGTGCCGGCAGTGTAAAACTCTGAGGCTAGGACCCCTGCCCCCAGAGCCTATGCTACGCATTGGCTTGCGCAGAGAGGCAACACCAATGAGAATAGAACCTTGACTGCCCCATCTAGCAGTGAAGGCCCCAACCCACTGAAGATAGCTGCATGCATTTCCTTTTCTTGTTTGAAGCACCACATTTCATGTTTTAAGGCTTATTCAAAAACCCAATCTTATTTGCAAATGGCTGCTAATTACATCATAGGGGGAAAACCCCATTTAATTACTAATGATTTTCTTTAGGAAGATTTTAATATTAATGACCAAATTGATGCATTTTGGTCAATATGAAAATGAAACACAAAATCCCATTACAGTCAAAACTATGAATTGGGGTCATTGTAATCTTTGAAAAGTAGAGAATGTAGGCAGATGACATTGACCAACACTGCCATAAATGGTGCCCCTGATTAAGGTTCATACATGGTAAAGTTTGTAGCGAGGGTGATGCTTCTTTTGGTCGCATATTGTAAAATCTTGCTGTGTTTTTTTTTCCATTCTTTTGACTATGAAGGAAAATCCTCTCAGACAACAACGAACCGAGTCACTTAATGGATCCATCTCCCTATGAAGTAAAACTCTGGGTTGAGGACATAACCACCCATGTGCCCCAACCGTAATAAAGCAAAGGCAGCTCCCATGCACCAGCCAGATTCGATCCTGGGCCTTCAGCTTCGCACAGGAGACTCCGCTGACCACATATTAGACTGTTATCATAGAGTGTGTTTGCCCATCCTTACCATATATTCCCTTCATCATTGCCTCTCATTATGCAAACAAACGGGGCTTTGCTGGCAGCCGTTGATCGCTTGAGTGAAGGGTGATAATTTGACATCTCATCTACTGCCTAGTTTTTGTCTTTGTCTTTGTTTTTGTTTTTTTTATTTATAACCCGAAGAAATAAATATGGCCGACCACATCCTTACCATAGACCTAGAATGATTTTCTTGTTTGGTTCATATAGCCCACCCCAATTGTTTTGGGATGAAGGCGTAGTTGTTGTTGTTGTTATTTATAATAATAGTTTTTGTTGTTGTTATTTATAACCCGAAAAAACCACACTCGATACAAAGACTTAACCGCGCTGATTTAGCCTGGGTCATTACACCCACAGCGTAAAACTCTAAAGCTAGGACCCCTGCCCTGAGAGCCTATGCTATCTGCTCTCCATCTGAACTATGAAGGTGTCCCAAACATCCAGCCACCTTTGGACACGTTACACCTCTCTACAGCACATCAGCAAGGGTCATGGGACTATGTGACGCAGGCCAAGAATTAAATGAGACACCAATGCCTTCCCATTAGGGATTTTATTCTTGTTATTGCTTTGACTCATATTTCTCTAAGGGCTGGAACTCATTGTCACGCCCTTCGTTCTGAGGGATTGTAGAACGAAAAGCAGAAATGGAGTCGCTATACGATGTTCACCCAAGGCTGCAATAGCTATAACGAAGATCGAGGAAACTGTGTGTTGCTTGTTGCTTGTTGCTTGTTGCTCTAGGGAGCCCGAGATCTCGTATCCTTACGGGATGGAAGGGCACTATTTCATAGAAGTTCATTGGTATCTTCTTTTTATAGGATTTCTCAGGTTTATTCGAGAAAATAGGATCCCAATTATAACCGGATTGGGATTCGTTATGCAGTTTTGTGTCCGAGTCTAAACTGAGATTGAATAGATAGTTGGTTCCAGGTTCAGTCTGATCATTTTTTTTCTCAGGAAAAATTTGCATACAGGCACCTAACTTATCATACAATTACGTTTAACCTCCTACTCTGTTTAAGTTACTTTTCAATCGCTTCTTTTTTTACTCTGTAAAATGACAATTTAACCATATCTTTTCTTTAAATATTTGAATGTTACTTTCTGTAGTTGTCAAGCAGGTAAAGTCAAATAAGCAACTTTAGGAAGAGTTTGATTCTTTAAAATAATACCGTAACCATGCCTTAAATGATTAAGTATCATTTTGTGTAATTGTCGCCAGTTAAGGCCAATTAAGTAATTTTAATAAAAAGTGACATAGGCGATTGTTTGAGCAATTTGTTGAAAATACAGGCAGCTATGTGAAAGTTTCAATAAGTAGGCGGTTAAATGTTAATTTTTCTTAACTTAGGCACCTAGATGTAAACTTCCATCCAACGCCAAATCTTGATAAGATTAAGCTGCATCGGATTTAGTAATGACTAGATCCGAACCAAATCTCTCTCTCTCTCTCTCTCTCTCTCTCTCTCTCTCTCTCTCTCTCTCTCTCTCTCTCTCTCAACCCTTGATAAAACATAATTTGATTTATGAGAATGCCATTTTCTTCTTTGCATTCCTCCTGCTTTTGGCTAAGAAGTATGCATCATCTAACAAGCAAGAAAGGTTATAAAAATGAAAAAATTAAATTAAATAAACAGTGAAAGAATTTGCAAGAACAAATTGAAAGCTTAGTGACAAACGTTTTTTCGGCAAAATGCCGTTTTTAAAAAACTTGCAAGAAATTGAAAAAAAATCATAAATCTCACATTTTTTTGGCAAAATCTTGGCAATAAAAGATTAAATTATTTAAAAATAAAAATACATGATTTTTTCAGAATAAATAGCCGTTTAAAACTTAAATATTAAGTTTAAATCATGTTATTTATGTTTTTTCATAAATCTCACGAGAATTGTAGTTTTAAACTTTCAGGCAATTTCTCGGGAGATTTTCATAAATCACGCGATATTTGTCACTATGACTGAAAGAATGTTAGGTGCTAACCAGGTTTTCCACTTCCATACGTTATATATATGACCAAAAGAAGCATCACCCTCACGAGGTCTACCAAATATGAACCTTAATCACGGGCACCATTTATGGGAGTGTTGGTCAATCAATGACATTTGCCTACAATCCCTAATTTTCAAAGGTTAAAATGACCCCAATTCCGAATTTTGACTATAATGGGGTTTTGACATTTGTGTTTCATTTTCATATTGAGCAAAATGCATTAAGTTGATCATTAGTATTAAATGGGTCCTGTCCCAATGATGCAATTTGCTCATAAGATTGAGTTTGGTCTAATGCTGGTTGTGGGGTTTGGGTTTTTGGTCTTAAAACATGACATGTGGTGCCTCAAACAGGAAAAGAAGATGCATGCAGCTATCCATTTCTTGTGAATTGAGACCATTTTAGTGCATGGTTCCTTTGGATCATGTTTCATGAGGTTTGTCAAGTTCATCATGTGGACATGGGCCATTGTGGGCCAAGACCCTAAGAGCAAAAGTAGCTTAAAAAGCATGCAGGTGCAGTAGGTCCCATGAGATTAGCTGATGGTGGTCTGTACCCAACATTTCCATGTGCAGTTCATTGTGTATGTTAATTGACATTAAAGACTCTACAAACTTGGCCGGCAAAAATAGGAGAGCCCTTGTTTTGTCTCTTTATACACAGAACCAAGTGATCTCCTCTTCAGCTACCTCCCTTTTCAGCACTATAAATAAGACCTTCCCTTTGCCTAGCACAACCAAACTCACCCAACTTTTCCTTTCATCTCTAGACTTGAGCTCTTGATTGCATTCTTAAAAAGAGTAGAGTTGCAATGACTACTCTTGACTTCTTTACAACTACACCAATTTCCTTCTGCATCTTGCTTCTCTTGTTTATTCTTTGTCCTATTGGCTCTTATGGTGACTATGGATGGCAAGGTGGTCATGCCACTTTCTATGGTGGAGGTGATGCATCAGGGACTATGGGTAAGTTTTACGCCGAATATCGGCTAGCATTGATCTTTTTGTATGTTGAAGGAAGAAGGTGAATTATCATCCAGTTGGCGGGTTGGTTTGGTTTTTAATGTGTGATTATTCATGTTGATACAGGGGGAGCTTGTGGGTATGGAAACTTGTACAGCCAGGGTTATGGCACGCTCACTGCTGCGCTTAGCACTGCTTTGTTCAATGACGGATTGAGCTGCGGGTCCTGTTATGAGATGAAGTGCAACAGCGACCCCAAGTGGTGCCTCCCTGGCACCATCATGGTGACGGCAACCAACTTTTGCCCGCCGAACTATGCCTTGCCTAATGACAATGGTGGATGGTGCAACCCTCCACTGCAACACTTTGACTTGGCTGAGCCTGCTTTCCTGCAAATTGCTCAGTACAGGGCCGGGATTGTCCCAGTTGCATTCAGAAGGTAATAATTGGTTCTAGACTTCTTAGTCTCATAAGTGTTACAAACTAGTCAGCACACAAGGGCTCTGCACACCTGGCTAGGTGGGTCAACTTAAGGCTTTCAAGTAGAAAGAGGCCGAGAGTTCGATACCCGAAGTCTGAATCTTTTGTGGCAAGGACTAAGACAAGTGGGATACCATCCCCAGTGGGCTGAGGGGAGTAATTGTGGAGTTTTACACTGCAGACCCCGACTCCAAACCACGCCCGTATAGAACACCATAACAGTGCTCTCTCCATGTCATATTAGAAAAAATACTACTGACCAGGGATCTTAATGAGCATTTCCTGTTGACAACCCATGTTTTGCTGAAAGAGAAACAAGTGGCTGATATGTTTTTGATTGGTTGTTGTTGACAGGGTCCCATGTGTGAAGAAAGGTGGAATAAGGTTCACAATCAATGGCCACTCTTACTTCAACTTGGTCCTCATCACCAACGTTGGGGGTGCAGGGGATATCCATGCAGTGTCCATCAAGGGGTCCAGAACAGGGTGGCAGCCCATGTCCAGGAACTGGGGCCAGAATTGGCAGAGCAATGCATACCTAAATGGCCAGTCCCTCTCCTTCCAAGTCACCACAAGTGATGGCAGGACTGTGACTAGCTATAATGTGGTGCCTACCAATTGGCAATTTGGGCAGACCTTTGAAGGTGGTCAATTCTAGACAAGGATAACAAGACGGTTTTTGGAAGACAATGAGGATTGCAGGACTTGGGCCATGAATGCTGAGGAGGCTTCTTAGCTCCCGCTAGGCCATAATATGAGTTTGTTATAGGCATATATATGTGCATATGATTTTTTTATGATAGAATTGCCTGTCCTTGAAGTGCAAAGAGGCAATAGTAATAGCAGTTTGTAATAACTACTGTTTTATGTAAGGCATTGTGTACATACATGTATACTTGTCTCATTTAATGTGAGATTTATGGAAGAAGCCATTCTGTTTTGGCATTGGCTGGAGTGGTCCACCAACCTTTCCTATCCTGTTTATTTGCTTATTGCCATCATTTAGCAGAGTGCAGAAGGCACAGCAACAGATCAGTTGGGTTTAACAGAAACAAAAAGGCAAAAAAAGTTTTATATCAAGTCACATTATAAGATGAACAAGCCAAGTAATTTACCACTAACATTGGGGCAGAGGTGATGAATTAATGTGACTGAATGGAGCCTCGCCAATACAATAGTTGTTTTGGCTGTATATTATGAATTGTGATACAGAGGTAACAAGCATGGTTGCCAAAAACTTCATGCTTGGAGGTGATGAATTAATGACTTGATGTTTCAAATGTGACAGTTAGCCAGGACTGTGATATGCTGTAAACTGTTCTAGACAATATTTACTTGTTGGGAAGGATTTCTTAAAAAAGTTGCATTACAAGATGCATTCTGGAAGAGGGAGCCCTTGTGGACAATTGACTGCCCTCTTTATGGGTCTGTTCCAGCATCTTAGTTTCAAAAGGTTTTTTCCTCCTCTTTCATCTCCGCGCAAAAATAGTAACTCCAACAAACCATGATTTTACCTGAATCTAATCCTAGTGCAACTGGTGAGTTTATACAAACAAAATGCTTCTAAGGTTACCCACACTGTATATTTATCAAACAACACCTCTAAGGAAATCTCTGAGTTCAAGATCATTTATTGTTTTAGATATCATATTTTTGCAGGAACTTGTTGAAAAGTCCTCGTCGAATGCAAATTTTCACAAAAGAAAAAAGGAAATGAAACGCAAAAAGGGGAAAAGTCTCTCCTGATTTAGTTATTGAATTTGAAAAACAAGTCCCCAACAGTTCTTTGCAGCCTTAAGCAAGGTTATGACACACTCTTCTTGAAATCTTCTCCCTGATTTATGTTAATTCTAAAATCTATAACTGCTGCAATTTTAGGATGCTATTTCCATGAATGATTCACTTGAACAACCAGATAGAAGGATGAACGTTTGGGTGGCCACTGGTCTTGTAATTCTCCTGCCATCTAATTCGGACCCAAAACAGCATTCAGAAGCCCCATGATTTGGCAGTAGTAAAATATTTCACAAATCACATGCTTATCACTCAACCAGTCTGAATAGTTCAGCAGCCTGCATATTGGGATGCCTACTGCATGTAATCTTCCAATAATCCAGACCCTGATTCATTCACTTTATTCTAATCACCAATACCCTAGAAGGGGAGGAAAAAAACGCATTCTAAAGTAATATTTGACCAATCCATCTCATAAAGTAAAATGAGAAAAATCTGCATACCAATATCAATAGAATGGACAAGAAAATAGTTAAGGGTGACACCTATTGAGCAGAGCAGAATCCATTTAGGAAATTAAACAAACACTTTGTGAGCACAAGTGAGTAAATCTCAAATATATTAAATATCATGCGACCATCTGTTAACATGCATGGTTGTGGCTTCCACACTTTTTGATAGCGAACGAATCAAAGTGATATGTCAAATCACTGGTCCTTGGTGTTTTGGCATCCTCACCGTCTGTTCCCTTCGTCATTGCATTACATTATGCAAACAAGCTGGGCCTTCGCTGATGGCCAACTTGATGTCACCATCAGAGGCCCTATTGCCTGTGATTGATCACTTGAATGGACACCCACAACCCCAAAATGGGTGATTTTGCATATCATCACTCATCAGTTTTCTGTCCAAAGATCCTTATACCTGACCCGATCTGTCCCGTGAGGGTCATGTAACCCACTCTTCGGAGGCAAAACATGGATGCACTGTCTCTCAAGTGCAGTTATGGTTAGGGGTCGCCATCGGTTCGGACTGGACCGACCCGATTAGGGCCCGACTCATGTCTTCGCCCGAGCAGGGCCAGACTCGTTCATGCTTGGCCTCAGGTCAGGTTCGGGCCGAGCCTTTTAGGCCTGACCTGGTTAATATGTTGGGGCTATCCGGCCCTATGTAATTTATACAGTGGCCCGGCCTAATTAGAGCCCTATTACCTAATCGGACGGGCCCAGCCTGACTTCATCCGAGCTGGGGCTGCAAATTGCAGCTCTCGACAGGATTCAGGCTGGGTACCTTAAATCCGGCCGGGCACCGGGCCCGATGCCCACCACTAGTTATGGTCGTACCATCTCTTAATGTTCAATCCCCACTGCACACCTCACTTGCTAACCATGTATCTCAATAGGGATATATGAGAATGGAGCCCACACACCCTCCATATCAGCAGCACAACTAGGGATGGCAGTGGACCGGGGGAAAGCGGGGCCCTGCCTCGCCCGATTTGGACCAGGGATTAAGGGTATGAAACGGGGATGGAGGCGGGGACGAAGGTTAAAATCCATCCCCGGGGATGGACGTACACTTTTCCCCTGCCCCGCCCTGTCCCCGTCATGATTCCCGCCTCATCCCCGCCCCGACCCGTCCCGTCCCCACCACTTTTTCCCGCAATATCCCCGCCCCACCTCATCCCCGTTTTAACCGGGGATGGAGGACATGCAACGGGGATGAAGGCGGGTGGAGGTTCTAATCTTGAGGCGGGGCGGTGGTGGAGACCTTGTCCCCCGCCCCGCCCCACCCCACTGCCATCCCTAAGCACAACCCTTTGACGTAGCAGCAAATATAAACTTGGATTTTAGAATAAGGAGGAGTTCATCCTCTTCTTTGTATTTCTCCTTGTTTTGCTTGACCTACTCATCATCTAAAATGAAAGAAATGTGTAATAAAATGTGCAACAAAAACTGAAACAATGTCAAGTACCATCATCACATATAGGGATGGCAGTGGACAAGGGGAAAACCCTGCCCTGCCTAGTTCCATTTGGACCGTGGATGGAGGATATGAAACAGGGATCGAGGTTAAAATCAAAACCAGTGCGGGGATGAACTTAGGCTTTCTCCGGCCTACCCTGCCCTGCCTCGTCCTGTTTGAACCGAGGTTAAAATCAAAACTAGCGTGGGGATAGACTTACGCTTCCCCCGCCCCACCCTGCCTCGTCCTGTTTGAACCGAGAATGTAGAACATGAAACAGGGATGAAGGCGGAGATGGAGGTTAAAATCAAAACCCGTGCAGAGATGATGGGCGGAATTTTGAGACAGGGTGGGCGCGGAGTCCTTATCCCCCGCCCCCGCCTAGTCCATTGCCATCCCTACATAACAAGATTTTCAAAGTATGATTTCCATTTCCGTACGTTATGTGACCTAAAAAAACATTACCCTCACGGCAAGTTCTACCATATGTGAAGCTTGATTAAGGACACCATTTATGGGGGTGTTGTCAATCAATGACATCTGCCTAGGGCTGGTAAATGAACCTAGCAGCTCTTGGTTCGACTCGGTTCAGCTCGTCGAAGACTTATAGCAAGCCAAGTCACAAGCTGCTTGACCAATATAAACGAGTTGAGCCCTAACATAAGGTGTAGGTCAGCTCGTGTAAGCTCGTGGCTCAATACCTATCCCAAATGGTTTTCTTGTCTAAGCAGTTAGGGAGTTGGTCTTTCAAGTGTGAGGTTTTTATTTTGAATCCTGTCATTTTAGCCTTAAAATTCCCACAAACTTTTTTACACGAGCTGGCTCAAGCGCGACTGGTTAAGCTTGTGCTCGGCTTAGGTCAACATGGTTCTGAGCCCGAGCTGGGTTCATTTGTAAACGAGCCGAGCCTGAAGACCGACCACTCCTGCATCTGCCTACAATCTTTACTTTTCAAAGATCACAATGACCCCAATTCCGAATTTGGACTACAATGGGATAGTGTTACATTTTCATATTGACCAAAATGCAATAAGTTGTTCATTAGTATTAAATGGGTTCTGCCCCTATGATGTGATTAACAGCAATTTGCACACAAGATTTGGTTTTGGATAATGTTGGTATTGTGTTTTCTGTAATGGTCTTAAAACATGACGTGTTGGCTCAAACAAGAAAGGAAAATGCATGGACCTGTCCGTTTCTTGTGAACAGAGACCATTTTGGTACATGGCCCTTTGGATCATGTTTCATGAGGTTGATCAAGATCATCAAGTGGGTATTAGCCATTGTTGCCTTGTACTTTGTAGCTGAAAAGGCATGCATGTGCAGTGGTCCCATGAAGGATAGCTGCTGGTAGGGGTGGGCAATGGGATGGGCCAAGCTGAAAAGATATGTGTCGGGTTTGGGTCAAGGTTTTAGGCTTGGGCCTGTTAGTTACCGGGCTAAAACCCAGCCTGTTATATACGTGGGATGGGCTTGGGTTGCTCCTCAAGCCCGGCTCGATGAGCTTGAGCTATTTATTAATTTTTTAATAATATAAAAATTTAAGAAATTAACTAATTACATAGTAACTTTGTAACTATTACTATTTACCTAATTAATTACATTAATTTTATGAAACTTAGAAAGATAATTAGTTGGGTACATGAGAAATTGTTAATTATTTTTATATACCTAATTAGTTGCACAAATTTTATAAGAATTAAATTATTAATTTTATTAATAAATAACCTACAAAATCGCTTCACATTGGCCCAATTGGGCCGGGTCATGGGAAAAGAGAAACAATGCGAGAGAAGAGATATAGAGAAGAGAAGAGACAGAACGGTATACGTCGTTTTGTTCAATGAATGAACCTACATCCAAGAAATAAAGAGCTCTTATTTATTCTTTATTCAAAAAAGAGAAAAAAATTATATAAGATACATATGAGAGATTTTGGGAGAGAAGAGAGGGAGGAGTAAAACCACATGTTACAAGAGAAGAAAAAAGAAAGAAAGAATAAAGAAAAATATGAAAAAAAATAGAAAGATCTGAGTCGACCCCTCTTCCTTTGCAATAGATCTTTTGTTTCTAATTGTTCCTCCTTTCTGTATGCTTCACTTGCCTTCTTTTCAATGGCTTTTTGAGTGCATACTTACCTTAGATGACATACCTTTTATATTTTTGATATCATCTTGATTCTTTACCAAATTTGTAGATTTCTTATTTTCCAATGCTTGAGTGGCCAGGTCGTTTGGTCGATTTTACCACTATGGCATATCCTTTCAGCCATACCATTCTTACTATAATGTAGTCTTACCTTCTCAGTTGGCACCATCCTGCGAATCATCATTACCTTTATGGTGCTTGCCTCTGTGGATAGCATAGTCAGCATTACCTGTATGCTAGCTAGTTTTCTTATTTTCCTTACCTGTATGATGGCCAGTTTTCTTATTTTCAATATTCAGTTTGCCTGCATGGACAACATAGTCAGCCTTGCCTGTATGCTGCCCAGTTTTCTGCTCTTCAAACCCGAGCCCACTAAGAACCGGGTCAGGCCGCACTTAAAACCTGGTGAACTGAGCTCTAAACGGGCCTGGGTGGGGCTGTCCACCCCTAGCTTCTGGTTGTCTCCAAGCAACATCTCCATGTGCGCTTCATTTGTATGTTAACTACATTTAAGTCTTTAAAAACTTGCTGGCTCCAACAACCTGCTTTTTGCTATATAAATAGGACCCTTTCTTTGCCTAACACAAGCAAATGCATCCAACTTCTCCTTTCATCTCTAGGCTTCAGCTCTTGCACTGTATTCCTAAAAGAGTTGCAATGGCTACTCTTAACTTCTTTGCAATTATGCCAACTTCTTTCTTCCTCTCGTTTCTCTTGTTTTTCTTTTGCCCTACTGCCTCCTATGGTGACTATGTATGGCAAAGTGGCCATGCTACCTTCTATGGTGGAGGTGATGCATCAGGGACTATGGGTAGGTTAGCATTGATCCTTTTGTAGGTTGAAGAAGATGAATTGTCCTGAGTTAATTGCTTTGGTATTTAATGTATGAATGATTCATATCGGTACAGGGGGAGCTTGTGGGTATGGCAACCTGTACAGCCAGGGCTATGGAACACTCACTGCTGCACTTAGCACTGCGTTGTTCAATGATGGATTGAGTTGCGGGTCCTGTTATGAGATGAGGTGCACCGACAACCCCAAATGGTGCCTTCCCGGCACGATCACGGTGACAGCGACCAACTTTTGCCCGCCAAACTATGCATTGCCTAATGACAATGGTGGATGGTGCAACCCTCCATTGCAGCACTTTGAATTGGCTGAGCCTGCTTTCCTGCAAATTGCTCAGTACAGGGCCGGGATTGTCCCAGTTTCATTCAGAAGGTAAGAATTCGTTCTAGTTACTACTAGTGTCCTAAGTATTACAACCTAGTCCTCTTAATCAGCATTTCCTGCTGAGAACCCATATTTGGTGAAAGAGAAACAAGTGGCTGATATACTTTTGATTGGTTGTTGTTGACAGGGTCCCTTGTGTGAAGAAAGGTGGAATAAGGTTCACAATCAATGGCTACTCTTACTTCAACTTGGTCCTCATCACCAACGTTGGGGGTGCAGGGGATGTTCATGCATTGTCCATCAAAGGGTCCAGAACAGGGTGGCAGACCATGTCCAGGAACTGGGGTCAGAACTGGCAGAGCAATGCATACCTAAATGGACAATCCCTCTCCTTCCAAGTGACCACCAGTGATGGCAGGACTGTGACTAGCTATAATGTGGTGCCAGCCGATTGGCAATTTGGGCAGACCTTTGAGGGTGGTCAATTGTAGACAAGGATAGCACGACATATAAATTTATTGTTTTATTTGGAAGACAATGGTTAGGGGCAATGATTGTAGGACTAGTGCTAATGCTGGGGTGGCCTATTAGCTCCCGCTTGGCCTTAATATGAGTTTGTTATATATATATATATATATATATATATATATATATATATATATATATATATATATATATATATATATATACACTATTTCCCCTGAATTGAAGACTCAATAATATTGGAAGTTTTATAACCAGTGGAGTTGTTAATTGTTCCGTCATATGTAAGGCACTTGTGTTACTTACATGCACTATGAAAATGTGGTATTGGGGTTGCCAAACCCATCCCAACGAGAGCAGATCAGGTGATCCATCAAATCACTTTAAGAAAGTGATTTCATATCTCCACCATTCATTGTTTCATCCCAGAGGACCCCATGGTCTTTATACAATTTGTGGATGGTGAGGATTCCCAATCACTTTCCTTAAAGTGATTTGGCAGATCACCTGATCTGCTCTCCATCCCAACACAATGCTTTAGCCATAGCAAACTCGTGACTCAGAGTCGGATTGCCCAATCCTTGACTCGCAAGTCAGTGGATCTACTTGGTAACTCGGACACAAGGACCCCATGGTCTTTATACAATTTGTGGATGGTGAGGATGTCAAATCACTTTCCTTGGCGATCACCTGAGCTGCTCTCCATCCCAACACAGTGCTTTAGCCATAGTTGTCCAACTCGTAACTTGCGAGTCAGAGGGTTGACTGGATAATTCGCACGAGTTAGGACTATGCATTTTTTAGTGTTAAGATATAAAAAAAAATCAAAATTGATATTGTATAATCTAGCACATGACATCAATGACTAAGCTATATAAGTATTCAACTATACATAATTGTTAATATTTATGATTTAAAAACATATAATTCTTTATAACAAGTATTCTTTTATGGGAATTATGCATTAAAATCATAAAATGCATGAAAAAAAATACATAAAAAGCATGTAGATCGACGTCCTGAATCGATGACCCAATTGGGATCCGATCCGGGTTGACCAGCCTGGTTTACCAACTATGGCTTTAGCAATATCATTACTCTCAGACAACATAGGGTTTCAAGGAAACCACAATGCACTGTTCCCAAAGAGCAGTGGGTGGTGGGAAAACCGCAGTGCATCTCCAATCCAAGTCTCCCAAATAGTGGAATTGGAACCAAGTTCCACCATATCATTTGGTCATTTTCCAGCAACAAAGAACTTGGTAGTAAATGATTGCAATTCTACTGAAATCCTGGAATCTAGATGCACCCTAATAAGCGACTTAGCATAAATGCTTCAAATTGCACAAGTTACGGGTCCATGGCTACTTTGGATCCATTAGATAAACATAGTCAATTGATGTAAGCAGACTCTTGAGGTGTAATGACTATGGAGGGCTACAATTCTCATCTAGCGTGGCCTACTGTGCATGTTTTCAAACATAGCATCTCAATCAGGCCTGAGAATTGGTCTTGGTGTGTTGGCTCTAGGGTGGTAAAATTCCGGTTGGATCAATTCTCGGTTCTAGATCCGATGCCTTTCTCTCCAAGACAGATCCACAAATAGGATCCATCTGAGCACTTGACGAAATTTCAGATTTGTCTGATTGGATCCCGTTGGAATCATATTTTGATCAATGTTTTGTAATGGAGTTATGTTCCAATCCATATCAAATCCAAATTGTTTCTTTTTTTCACTAGTGAAAGCCTTGTTTTGCACCTTTTATGCAGGACCCAAAGTTATTTACAAAAATCCAATCTAGATCCAAACCCACTACCATTTAATCTATATCATGTTGCAATTAGAGTTACCAGAAGTGCCATAGGACATAGAGAAGCGTGCTTCCCTGAGGTGTGTTTTGGAAACGCGAAACGTGGCACTTTCAAAACTTCTTGAAAAGCACAAAAAAATTTGAGAAGCACCACAAGGCATGGAAAGCGCGCTTTTCAATTTAAAAAAAGCATGCTTTCTCCTCGCTTTTTTTCTCTTTTTTCACTTTCGCCTCGCTTCCTACGCTTACTCGAAGTGCATTTTAGAAGTGCGAAATGTGGTACTTACGAAACGTGCTTGAAAAGTGCCAAAAAATAAAAAAGTGCACTTTTCATTTAGGGAAAGCTCGCTTGCTCGCTTCCCCCTCACTTTTCCCTTTTTTCATTTTTTTATATTTTTATTTTATTTTTTCTCTTTTTTTGCTTTCCCTTTCCTTCTTAGGTCGCTTTCGAAATGATTCTTGATTCACTTCTAAGTTAAAAGTGTCATGCTTTGCGCTTTTGCTTTTCGAATCGCTTTCCACTCCAGCTTCCCCAATTGCCAACTCTGGTTTCAATCCAAATTAAGATCTACTATTCATCTTTGTGCACACCAGTGTGTATGTTTATATAACAAGCTTAACCAAAATGCTTCTAAGGTTACCCACATGGTATATTTAACAAACACCTCAAAAGGAATCTCTGAGTTTAAGATCATGTATTTTTTAGATGTCATAGATTTGCAGGAACTTTGTTGAAACATCTTTAGTTAAGGCAAATTTTCACAAAAAGAAAAAGGAAAAGACTCCTGATTTTGTTGTTGAATTTGAAAAACAAGTCCCTAAACAGTTGTGTGCAGTCTTAAGCAAGATTAGGATACCCTTTACCCTAAACCTCCATTTTGATCTATGTTAATTCTAAAAACTATAACTGATTCATTTTAGGCCATATTAGATTTTTAGTCACTACCCAAAATTAATCAATGCTATTTCCATGTGTCACGTGCCGGTGCCCCCAAAAGCCAGCCACCTTCTGACACGTCACACCTTCCTTGCCACATCAGCAAGAGTCATGTGACTCTTCAGTGGCAAGATTTGAATGCACAGTAATGTGGTTATATAAATATATGACAGTACTGGTCTTTTCTCAATTATATATTAACACAAACCCCTTTCTATCACTCTCTCACGCAACCCTTCGGCTTTTTCGTTCGATAAGCATAATAACCCATTGACTTTGCAGCAAATATAAACGTATGTTTTAGAATCATGAGGACGTTATTTTTTTCTTTATATTCCTCCTTGTTTTGCTTGCAACTAGGGGTGGCAAAACCTGACACGACCCGCCAACCCGCCTCTTAGGCGGGTTCGGGTTTGGAAAAAATGAACCCATTTAATAAACGGGTCGACCCGCCTAACCCGTTTATTAAACGGGTCGGGTTCGTGTTAGGGGTATGCCAACCCGCCAACCCGGCTGACCCGTTTAATAAACGGGTTAGGCGGGTGGGTTAACCCGCCAATCCGACCCACCAACCTGACCCGCAAACCTGAGAACCCGTTTACCCGACCCAACCCATTTATTAAATGGGTTGGCGGGTTGTGTCTGGTTACCCGTTTATTAAACGGGCCGGGTTCGTGTTTGCCACAGCCGACCCGTTTAATAAACGGGTTGGGTTCAGGTTGAGGTATGCTGACCCGCCAACCCGACACGATTGCCACCCCTACTTGCAACTAATGACCTACTACTCATCATCTGATAAGAAAAAAAAATGTGTAATAAAATGTGGAATAAAATTGGGCCACCTAAGGCGGCACGGTAGTCGTGGGCCCCTACCCAGGGTTTTCCTTCACTTCAGCTAGGGTTTCTTCTCATATAAAAAAAATGTGCAATAAAAACTGAAAGAATGTCAACTACCATCGTCACATAACAAGATTTTCAAAGTTTGGTTTCCACTTTCGTACGTTACATGACCAAAGAAAGCTTTACCCTCACGACAAGTTATCAATCTGCCTACAATCACTGCTTTTCAGGTTTTTTAGATAAAGATGTCATCTTTTAAATCTCCTTAAAAAAAGGGCAGATGAAAGATAAGTTATAAGTTATTGTTAACATTAAATGTATCATTTTGTATATATATATACATATATATATATATATATATATATATATTAAGAACTAAGTCAAACAAACGCTAAAAATTCTAATAGCTAGGAGGTTTCTTCTTGTTGCCTATTGAGAGAACGTCGTCTCTTCCTTTTCTTTACTTCTTCCTTCTTTTCTCCTCTATAAATAAAGGGGGTGGGTATGTGTAAAAAGTTAAAAAAATGATGGATGATATTAGGGTTATCTATTTTTTTTTTTTGAGTGTATTGAAGCTTGAATGAAATTTTATTTTATATTTTTTTTAATATTCATTATGAATAAAATTATTTATTTGTATTTTGATATGCATTTTTTAATTCTTAAGTTTGTTGTTTAAATAAATAATGGTTTAAGTCTTGAAGATCATCATGAAGTGCATTGAAATCCTCTACACCATTTAGTGACAGTTATATAGGCATCATTTTTTAAATTCAAACTAGATGCAATTTTCAGGTATAGAGGCTTGCTTGTCTCATAAGAGCAGCTAGTGGATGTCACCTTGTGTTGGGACGTTCCAAGTTCAATCACAATGGTATCATTGTATAACTGCCCCAGCTTGCCTTAAAAAAACAAAATGTCACATACCAATATGAAAAAAGACCCACAAGAGCTTTGCCTTGATGGTTAGGGGCAACCATTGTTTGTCACTTGACACTAGACAAACCATGGTTATAAAACCCACCAAAGGCATCCCTTGCCACAAGGTTAAAGCTGGGTGTACGCCCCTGTAGGCAGAGAGGTCTTCAAGGGTTTTACCAACCAGAGGCCCTCTAATGTGCGACCAATAGGTGGTCTGAGATCTGATTCTCATTGTTGCAACATAACTAGGGAATAACCCTTTTTTTTCAAGTCAGCTCAAGCTTAGTTTGTCCAGTTTGGCCTCATTTCACCTTGTCACAAGCTCAGGACTGAGCTCAAGCTAGGAATGAATCTAAACAAGACAAGTTAGAACAGCCCAAGCTCGGCATGTTAGACGTCTTTAACCAGCCTTAGACTGAGAAATGAACACTTGAAATGCAATGTGGTTAAATGCAACAAATGGAATTATTGGAGACGGTTAAAAATTAGAGAAGTCCAATTCCAGTTTCACAAATAAGAAACAAATCGCGCTCGCGCCATCCTGCAAACAATAGAATATGAATGCACAAGTTCATTCTCCCAAAGAGGACATGATCAGAAAATCTTGACATAATGTTACAATGTGATCACTGGATCAACGAAAGGACTTGTGGAAGCTCTATGATGCTGCTAATTATATGGTCAGGTCTTGCAACAGACTCTGGTATATCAGCAAGCCCATGAACGTTCACCCATACAGCAGCCAAGAAAGCAGCATTCCTTGCTCCCTACAGTAAAAGTAACACAACCAAATGAATTGAAATGATTATTTGAGGCATCAAAGATCAGTGGAGTTTGAGTACACATTGGCAAGCAAGCAGTGGCATAACCATTCCCAAAATTGCTTGAAGAGTCAAATGCAAACATCATGTGTGCAAGTTTTTTGAAAAACTTTGAAATTTATAGGTTGTAGAAGAATATCCTGGGAATAATTTTCCAACAAGATTCTGTAATCCTGCAATCATTTTCCTTGATAAGTTAACCAGTCTTTCTATCATCCTAACAACTATTGAAGTAATAGGTGTTGCATTGGAATGTTGGACTGCTTTCCATAAGAAACTTGCAAAAGTACAGGTCTCATTTTAAGAAATTCCCTAGGTTCCAAAAGTACAAACAAAAAGTTGATTAGTATTCCACCTCTCATAAGATTTATTAAGTACATAGGGACACCTAAAAATACAAGGTACCAACATGGTATTTTATTATGCAGAAATAGCAAACACCCTCAAGAATGGTAGCAATCTTGAAAATATAAAAATCAGTTTTACAATTACATTAGCTTTTTTTATTTTGGAGGAAAACAAAAAGTCAAATACACTTTTCAAAATGTATATAAAACTGCTTTAATAATTTTAGATTGAAAAATAAAAGCTAGTTTTTACTCCAAAAAGCAACTTCACATTTTTTAAAATTGCCACAACTTTTGAGTGTTTGGTCATTTTAATCAGTTGAATGCGGCTGACATTATATAAAGGAAAAAGTTTTTTTGTGTGTGTGCTTTAGCAAGCATTCAACAAGTACTCTGTGTTGTCCGTGACAATACATGCTAAGCACAGATAAAGTTATGATACATACTTATTACATATATAATAAATACAAATGTCTGACAATAATACCTGAATATCAGTTTTCAGGTTGTCTCCCACCATGATAGACTCCTCAGGTTTGCTTCCAATGAGTTCACATGCCTTTAGGAAAATACTCTTGTGTGGTTTCTCATGTGTTTCCTCTATCAAGTACAAAAAAATTATTAGCATCTCTCTCTAGCATCTTTCGAGAAACAAAGGCACTTGCATACCTCCACCAACAAGAATAACGTCAAATAGTTTTGAGGCTTCAGCAGCTCCAAGCTTATCTCGCTGGACCTATAGAAAAAACATTGAACGTAAATCACAAATGCACACCTTTTTGTTTTCCACTTTTTACATCATCCATGGATACTTCACATCATAAATGATTGAGTTAAAAAATTAGATAGAAGGATGAACCTTTGGGTGGCCATTGGTGATTATGCCAGTTTTAATTCCTTGATCTTGTAATGCCCTGACCATCTACATTGAACAATGTTGGACCCTATGAGAATTCAGAAGCCCCATTATTTGGCATAATAAATCACATCCACTGTAATGAAACAAGGAAAGGAAGTGCACATACACAAGTCCACTAAGGGACATGCACATAAGCCACTAAGGGCTAGAAATAACACTCAAGAGCACACACAAGCCACTAATGGGCTTAACACACAACATAAAAATATATATTTTTATTAATCTCAATAATGCTCAAGAGAAGCACACACAACACATGGAAGAGATCCCATCTAAATAGACAAGGGCTAGACCAACTAGCCGTTAGGCTAGAATCTCAATAATGCTCAAGAGAAGCACATACAACACAATGGGAGAGATCCCATTTAAATAGACAAGGGCTAGACCAAGAGTTACCAGTCGAGGAAGCGGGAGCGAGAAGCGATATGGGAAGCGGGAGCGGGAAGCGAGGCACTTTCAAAAATTTAGGAAGCGGGGAAGCATGGGACCACATAGAAGAAAAATCTGAACCGTCTCGAAAGCGACCTAGGAAGCGAACCGGAAGCGAGGGGGAAGCGGAAAAAATGAAAAAATGGCGAAGTGAGGGGGAAGCGTGGGGGAAACGCGCTTCCCATAAAAGGGAAGCGCGCTTCCCAAAAAAGGGGGACGCTTCCCCTCACGCTTCGGAAGCGCGACGTTTCGCGCTTTCGAAGCACGCTTCCCCTTTTGCCTAGGCGCTTCCGGTAACTCTGGGCTAGACCAACTAGCCGTTAGGCTAGTCCAACGGCTAGTTGGTCTAGTCCCAACAGCTACAAAGGGACAAAATATAAAAAATAAAATTAAGAAAAACAAAAAGAAAAAAATACAAAATGTCCTTAATGGGCAGGACCTATTACACCATGTAAAAGTACAAAAATGCCCCTAGAGGGCATGACCTAGTACAAAAGAATAAACACACACACACACACACACACACACACACACACACATATATATATATATATATATATATATATATATATATATATATATATATATATATATATATATATATATATATATATATATATAACATCCTCATCACTCAACTAGTCTGAATAGTTCACCAGTCTGCATGTTGGGATGCCAGGTGCATATCAGCGTTCCATAATCAGAAGCTTGATTCATCACTTTATTTCTAACCACCAATTCCCTATGCAAAGACAACAATCGTATATTCTAAAGAATTTCTGTCCAATCCATCCCACTCAGTAAAATAAAAAACTCAATTGTTAAATTATAGTATATGTATATATCTATTTACATATATAGAGAGACATATATATATGTGAAAATAGATATATATATATATACTCTAGGGGTAAAAGTGTCCTTTTACACTTTCACGCATTCTTGTATATAATATTTTTTCTTTCTTTTTATTTTTCTTTTTTCCTTTTTCTTTTCTTTTTTTCTTTTTCTTTTTTCTCATGTAAGTGGGCCCACATATGAACGTTGGACCTTCCAACGGTCATAGACCATTGGAGGGGCTCCTGTAATGAAAAGAGGCGGAAGCACCAATAGAGCAAGTGTCACTCTTTAAGAGTGATCACTAGAGCCAAGAACACAAACACCGAATGTGCACACACAAAACTCTCAAATATGGAAATGACTTAAAGTCATAAGTTGGATATTATTGAAGAAAGGAAGAGAGGGGTATATAACCCATACATTTAAGAGGGGAACACCTCCTCTATTTATAGAGGAGGAGAGCACAAGAAGGGACCACAAGGGGGCTCCCTTGTAGTCGTTGGGAGCTCCCAACGGTCAGAAATCTGACCGTTGGGGCCCCAACGACTACAAGAGTGGGGCCCCTTGTGGTTCAAACAAAAAGCAAAAAAGAAAAAGAAAAAAAGGAAAAAAAAGGAAAAACAAAAAACAAAAATATAAAAAGTACATTTGCAGTTTTACAAGAATACCCCTATCGGGTATTTTACTAAAAGCAATATGTATATATATACATATATGTATATATATACTTATATATATACGAATGTATATATATAAGTATATATATATATATATTTTAACACGCCCCCTCAAACTTTACGGGGAGAAGACCGAAAGTTTGCTAAGGAGGAACATAAATCGTGGAGTTGGAAGCGCTTTGGTGAAGAAGTCAGCTAGCTGATATTCTGAGGTAACATATGGTAATGAGATAGTCCCTCTGAGATATTCGTCTCGAACATAATGGCAATCCATCTCGATATGCTTTGTCCGCTCATGAAAGGTGTGATTGTTGGCAATGTATATCGCACTTTTGTTATCACAGCAGAGCTTGGTAGGAGTGGAAATGAGGACGCCCATGTCAGCAAGGAGACTTCTAAGCCATACGATTTTCATAGTTGTCATCGCCATAGCCCGATACTCAGCTTCAGTAGATGATAAGGAGACCTTCTGTTGCTTCTTGCATCTCCACGAGATGAGAGATTCACCTAAAAAAATACAAAGACCCGTAATTGAGATACGATCATTGGGATTTCCTCCCCAGTCAGCATCAGTAAAAGCAGTCAATTCAAGAGATGAGGAAGAGGATAAGAAGAGTCCCTTGGAGATGGTATTTTTGATATATCGCACAATTCTCATCACGGCCGCCATATGAACCGTGGTAGGTGCGTGCTGAAACTGGCTCACTGCATGAACCGCATGAGCTATGTCAGGACGGGTGATGGATAGATAGGTGAGGGATCCAATTAATTGACGGTAGGGAGTTGGATCTTCAAGAAGAACCCCATCTTCAAGTCTTAGTTTCGCATTGATAACTTCGGGAGTCTCAACTTTCTTTTCATCAGATATTCCTGATTTGGTACAAATTTCAGCAACTAACTTCATTTGAGATAAGATGTATCCACGTTCAGAATAAGCCACTTCAATTCCTAAAAAATATCGCAAATAACCAAGGTCAGACATATCAAAGGTATCTTTTAGCATAGACTTAACATCATTTACTCCCTTTTTGTCATTCCCAGTGATGATCATATCATCAACATAGTATTTTACGATAGGGGTATTCTATTGATGAGATATGTTGAAGTTAGAACCGCTTCGGTCCAAAAGGATTTTGGGATATTTTTTGAAATCAATAATGCACTTCTTTTTCTTAATTCACACAGTCACTGCAGGTCCCTTCTTCTTCATTCCTTCATAGTTGGTTACTTCTTCTTCTTCATTTATTCACAGTTTACACAAGAAGGCTGAATTCGTTTCTTCTGGTACCTATTTCTGTCATAAGCTGCGTCACTCTATTCTTTGTTTTCAGCCACATTCCTGTCATAAGCCTACAAATGGATTCTTCAGGCAGTTCTAGTCTTTCCTCCAACTTCCTGGGGCAACTGGTTTCGGAAAAACTGAATACAAATAACTATCTGACTTGGAAAAGGCAGATTACCCCTTTTATTCGCAGTCAATATCTTTCAGGTCACTTGGATGGCTCCACTCAAATACCTCCGGAATTTGTCACCACCGAAGAAAAAGAAGATGGAGCAATGTCAAGCACCATCCGCAATCCTGTATTTACTGCTTTGATGAAACGTGATCAGGCTCTCGTCGCATATATCACTTCCACACTGTCGCAAGAAGTTTTGGTTTCTATCCCTGATGATTGCACATCTAAAGTATTGTGGGAAACTTTAGCTCAAACCTACTCTCAGATATCAGAGGCTAAGGTGCTATTTCTCAAGCGTGAATTTCAGCTTTTAAAGAAGGGAGCCATGACCATTATTGAATTTTTAAATCAAGTCAAAAGCATCACAGATCAATTAGCCCTTGTTGGATATCCAGTGTCCGATAAAGAAAAGGTGCAACAAACACTGAATGCCCTGGGATCAGAGTATCATGTACTTGTCACTTCTTTATTATGCTTGCCTTCGTTGCCCAGTTTTGAGGAATTACGTGCTAAACTCTTCCAATACGAGATGTCTTTGAAAAGCATATCTGATGCTTCAGCAGGGCAATCATCTACGCATGAGATTCTTGTCACAGAGATGTTTGCTGATCGTACACGGGGAGGGCGTGGCAGAGGCAAGGGAAATCCAATTCAGGGTGGACGTGGGATACTACCTACACCAAATTCTAATGCCAATTTTTCAAAGAATGTTCCCACATGCTACCAGTGCAACAAGCGAGGTCATATCAAGGCCAACTACTGGTTCAACCCACAAAATCGGAATAGAATGCAAAACACTAGAAATGTTGGTGCATCAGGAATTGCAGGTACGTTCCGAGTCAGTGAGGATGCTAAGGATCTCCTTCTATCTGCTATGGCCAACTTGAATCTGAAGCAAAATGATGATGGAATATGGTATGTTGACTCTGGGGCAGCAACCCATGTCACCGGTAATGCAGGTAAGTTCTCTACTATGACTCCCTATTTTAGAAAATCTAATATTGTAACCGGAGATGGGACTCACCACCCTATTTCGAACATAGGCAATGTCGTCATTCCTTTGTCTAAGTCATCCATTCCTTTATTTGATGTTGTTCATGCACCAAATATAAAGAAAAATATTGTATTTGTTTCCAAGCTTGTTGATTCTACCAATTCTTCTGTGGAATTTACTTCTACTTCTGTCTTTGTCAAGGATCTTCAAACGAAGGAGATGTTCGCTAAAGGAGAGCGACGTGGAGACATGTATGTCTTTAATGAAGATCCAGCCTCCAGTGTCCTGAAGCCCCAGTCTGATCTCGTCCTCAAAAGTGTCCTAAGTACATCCAAATGTAATAAGTCAGATCTCTGGCATTCTCGTCTTGGTCATTGTAGTCAAGTCTTTATTGAAAAGTTAGTGTCCAATGGTCTTCTTTCGGAGTTTGTTTCATCTTTATTGAGAAATAAAATATGTCCCAGTTGTCAGGTCTGCAAAAGTCATGTACTTCCCTTTCATCAAATAAATAAAAGAGCTTCTATCCCTTTTGAGATAATATGTTCAGATGTTTGGGGCCCAGCTCCTAATCCTTCCTCTTCTGGAAGTAAATATTATGTATCCTTTATTGACAGCTTCTCTCGTTTTACCTGGATATTCTTTATGAAATACAAATCAGAGGTTTTTTCCATTTTCCGTCACTTTCATGCCTATGTTAAAAATCAATTCTCTCAAAATATCCAAATTCTCCAATGTGATGGGGGTGGTGAGTATTCCTCTAAAGAATTTTTAGATTTTCTCCAAGATAATGGGATGCATCGTAGAGTTTCTTGCCCGTACACACCACAACAAAATGGAATCGCTGAACGTAAACACAGACATATTGTAGAAAGTGCAATGAGTATGATGCATGGGAGTAACTTACCCATTAGTCTTTGGTCTGAAGCCTTTCACACTGCCACTCATGTGATAAACCGCCTTCCCATGCCTATTCTTGAAAATCAATCTCCCTATTATGTTCTCTTTGGTGCACATCCTGATTATAATGAGTTACGAGTTTTTTGATGCACATGTTATGTTCATATTGACAAATCCATGAGAACTAAATTCCAAGACAAAGCCTCTATATGCCAATTTGTAGGTTATGCAGATGAACACAAGGGTTACAGATGCTATGATCCTGCCAATAAGAAGATCAGAATTTCCAGAAATGTTGTTTTTGATTAAAATAATTTTCTGGGAAAAGAAACAGGTGTCAATCGTGAACCTACTGGTTCAGTTGCTAATTGGTATGATCCATGGCTTAGCGCTGAACTTATTTCACATGCTGCTGAGCATACTATTCTGCCTCCTGAAAGCATACATGGTGAGACAGTTTCAGATGATGCATCACAAGCAGAGTGTCTAAGATACAAAGGAAATGTGTATACCAGGAGATCTAAAGAGCAAACAAATGTACCTACTGAAGAACACATTGCATTGTCTAATGACAGAGAAGCACCAAGAAGATCAGGCAGGATAAGGCATCCTATTGAAAAGTGGGTTAGTTATGACAACTTTTCTATGGACTTTCAGATCTTTCTATCCCAGATTGAAAAACACGATGAACCACTTGGTTTTCATCAAGCTATCCAATCCAACAAATGGATTGAAGCGATGAATGAGGAGATCGAGGCACTTCATGAATGTCGAACATGGGAGATAGTTGGCCGTCCTCCAGATAAAAATGTTGTTGGTTCCAAATGGGTTTATAAAATTAAATATAAACCGGATGGTAGCATTGAACGGTACAAGGCGCGTCTTGTGGCCAAGGGTTTCACTCAAGAATATGGTCAGGATTATGATGAGACATTCAGCCCAGTGGTGAGAATGGGAACTATTCGCATTATACTTGGCCTGGCAATTGAACATGGGTGGATCCTCAGTCAGCTTGATGTTAAGAATGCATTCCTTCATGGGGACTTAAAGGAAGAAGTCTATATGGAGCAACCTCAAGGTTATGCAGAGGGAAGCCCAAAAGAATATGTATGCAAGTTAACCAGAGCTTTGTATGGATTGAAGCAAGCTTCTAGGTCATGGTTTGAAAGTTTTTCCTTAGAAATCCATAAACATGGTTTCTTTCGTTCCCAACTTGATCATTCTCTGTTCATATATAGGAACGATACCACTGTGGTTTTCTTACTCATATATGTTGATGATATTGTTATCACTGGTAATGCTCCAGACCACATTTAGCGAATTAAAGTTCTATTGAGTATGCGGTTCAAAATGAAAGACCTTGGGGAGCTGAGATATTTTCTTGGAGTAGAGGTAGATAGACAAGGTGATAAAATGTCATTAACTCAACATAAATACACTCTTGATCTTCTGGCTAAAGCAGGAATGACAGATTGTAAACCTCTACCCACACCCAGTGTTGTTAACCAAAGGCTCAGTATTTGTGATGGTGAGTTATATCCTGGTGCAGTCAAGTATCGGAGTTTAGTAGGTATGTTACAATACCTTACCTTCACTAGACCAGACATTGTGTATTTTGTCAATCAAGTATCTCAATTCATGCATGAACCAAAGACTGGTCACATGGATGCTGTCAAACGTATCCTTCGCTATCTCAAAGGAACGGTGGGTGATGGACTCACATACACTCAGTCTTCATGGAAATCACCAAAACGTGACATACTTGCCTATACAGATGCAGACTGGGCAGGGGATCCAGATGAGAGAAGGTCTGTTTCAGGATACCGTGTTTTCATTGGGAGAAATCTTGTCTCATGGAGTAGCAGAAAACAGAAGGTTGTGGCAAGATCTAGCACAGAGGCAGAGTATAGATCTATGGCAGCTACCACAGCAGAAGTGACCTGGATTAGGCATCTTCTTACAGAGATGGGAGAGGATATCTCAAATTCGACACTTATGTGTGATAATAGAAGTCTATACAAATTGCATTCAATCCTGTTCATCACAGTCGGACTAAACATATTGAAATCGATCAACATTTCATCAGACAAAAGATAGCCGACAAAGAGATTGAACCAGTTTATGTGCCTTTAGAAGACCAAGTTGCCGATATGTTTACAAAAGGTCTTACAAGTCATCGCTTCTGGTATCTGAAGAACAAGTTGCATATGGTTCAACCCCATGCACAACTTGAGGGAGGGTATTAGAATGTGGAATATGGATTGGATATGGATCCGATATCGGATCCATATCCATCCACAAGTTTTACTTTAGCTGTATTATAATGTAACATGTGTTACTTATAAGGGGCAATTTTGTCTCTGTAAATTATAATTGTAACCCTATACTAATAAAGGCACGAGTGCAGCAACCAAAGGATTAAGGGCTGCCGACTTCTCAAGAAAGGTTTTCTCTCTCTCTCTCTCTCTCTCTCTCTCTCTCTCTCTCTCTCTCTCTCTCTCTCTCTCTCTCTCTCTCTCTCTCTCTCGTGTTTTCACATCTATTATGTGCCTATGCTTTCTTTCCGCAAGACCATTTTGTTGCGGAGTGTTAGGACAAGAACGTTGATGACAAATTCCATTTTCTTTTAAGTAATTTTGAAAATCATTAGACATATATTCACCTCCCGAATCGGACCTAAGAATAGATAGATTTCCCAAAAATTGATTTTTAACCATTGCATGAAAATCTTTAAAGAATGAAAAAACTTCAGATTTGCGGCTTAAGAAGTATATCCACATAAATCTAATGAAGTCATCAATAAAGACCACATAATACGAAAAACCTCCTTTAGATAAAATTGGGGAAGGTCCCCACACATCGGAATGAACAAGTTCAAATGGCCGAGTGGCAAAATAACTTCTTTGAGGAAACGGAGTAGCTTTAGATTTCCCAAAAATGCAATCTTTACAAGTCATGTGATTGCCTTTACAAGTATTGTTCAAAAAAGGGAGAAGAGACATTTTTACAAAATTTGGATGACCAAGTCTCTCATGCCAAATTCCAATACTTTTGTCTTTAACAAGATTGCAAGATGACTTAGATGGAAGCGTCAAAAAGTCCATAAAATAGATATCACCCCTTCTATGGCCTTGCCCAATCAGCTTCTCTGACTGGAGATCCTGCACGATGCAATCTTTAGGTGAGAAAGAGACTTGGCATCCATGGTCGGTGATTTGAGAAACGGAAAAAAGATTTAAATTAATTTTTGGAACAACTCTTACTTTAGGAACAAAAAAGTTTTGAGAATTTTTGAAGTCAAGTGTTCCAATACTTTCTATTTTTAATGACGTTCCATCGGCCGTTGAAACATAGGAGGACATGGGTTCGAAAAAAACATTGGAAATGGAGGTTTTATGAGATGTCATATGGAAAGAAGCCCCAGAGTCTAGTATCCACATACCTGGAGGTGATGAAGAGTAGGCGATGGCGGCTCCGGATGTTGAAGGAGAAGACTTGAGAAGGTGTTGGAGGACTTCGGAGATATGATTAAGAGTTTCTTTGATATCTCCTTCTTTGGTACTTTCTTCCTTCTTTGGAGAATTTTCTCCAACCGCGGCAACCTTTCCTTTAAGCTTTGGACAAACCGGTCTAATGTGCCCCGGTTCATTACAATAGTGGCATATGATCCCCTTTCTAGGCCCATTGATATTTTTGTTAAAGTGGGGAGGTCTATATGCTTTAACATTTGATCCGGGCATATTAACGGCCAAAACTTCATCATTCCTAATGCTCAAACCAAGTCGAGTTTCTTCTTGACATACCTCGGCAAGAGCATCTTCAATAGGTAGGCCTTTGCTTCTATGGAGAAGAGATGCCCTCACTTGTTCAAATTTCGGGCGAAGCCCATGAAGAAATTGAAAAAAGTGCTCCTTTTCAATTTGTTCCCTTCTTAGTTCAATGTCTTGTGGAGCAACCCATTTGGGCTCAAGAAGGGCAAGCTCATCCCAAAGAGGGGTAAGAGAGCTAAAATAGTCCCGGACACTCATATCCATTTGTTTGGTGAAACAAATTTTTTCTTGACAAAAGAATTGTCGAGCAAGATCCTTTTGGGTATACATACCCTTAAGGAAAAACCAAGCCTCATTGGCTCTTCTAAACTTGGCAATATTGGCACAATTTTTAAGATCTACATTGTTCATAAACCATGCCAAAATTTTGGCATGGTTACTTTCCCAATCCTCGATTTTGGATTGATGTTCATTAATGGCTTTGATGCGCTTATCGCCATCTAAAGCCTTTTCAACTTCATTTTCAATTTTGGTAAGAACAAGAGAGGGTTCGGGAGTAGTCCCCATAACAAAACCCCAATGTTTCTTACCTCTTAGATGATTTTCCATAGCGGAGGCCCACATGAGATAGTTGGACCCATTTAGCTTGAAAGAGAGCTCCACTTTAGAGTCACATTCCATCGGTACCAAATATACTTCCTTTCTTCAAAACTTTGAGAGGCACGCTTTCCAAGATGACAAAAGAAAAAATCCCAATCACCAACCGAGCTCTGATACCATGTAATGAAAAGAGGCGGAAGCACCAATAGAGCAAGTGTCACTCTTTAAGAGTGATCACTAGAGCCAAGAACACAAACACCGAATGTGCACACACAAAACTCTCAAATATGGAAATGACTTAAAGTCATAAGTTGGATATTATTGAAGAAAGGAAGAGAGGGGTATATAACCCATACATTTAAGAGGGGAACACCTCCTCTATTTATAGAGGAGGAGAGCACAAGAAGGGACCACAAGGGGGCTCCCTTGTAGTCGTTGGGAGCTCCCAACGGTCAGAAATCTGACCGTTGGGGCCCCAACGACTACAAGAGTGGGGCCCCTTGTGGTTCAAACAAAAAGCAAAAAAGAAAAAGAAAAAAAGGAAAAAAAAGGAAAAACAAAAAACAAAAATATAAAAAGTACATTTGCAGTTTTACAAGAATACCCCTATCGGGTATTTTACTAAAAGCAATATGTATATATATACATATATGTATATATATACTTATATATATACGAATGTATATATATAAGTATATATATATATATATTTTTTAACAGCTCCAACGTTCATAGGAGAGCCCCTCCAAGGTCCTCTCTTGTGTATAAATAAGGGGATATCCCCCTTTGTATTTCAAGCTTCTTTAAAGCTATTCTTAAGTGAATGATATACATTTTTCTAGCTCCTCTCTCTTTTTGCTCATTTGCCACTTTGTGGTTTGTTGTAATCTTACTAATTAGTGGCTATCTGTTTGTGTGTACATTTACTAGTCTCTTTGAGTCATTATTTCTTTTCATTAGCATTTCATGACATGGTATCAAAGCTTTGGTTGTGAAAGCATCATTGGCTCCCCTTTTGCTCATATTTGAAGATAATTGTATCACTCTTTTTCTCATCATTGATCTTCTCCAAAGATGGCCGACAAGAATTCAAAAATAGATCTCTCATTCAAATTGAATGGGGCAAATTATCATATTGAGCAACATCCATGAAAATTAATCTTAAAGGTAAAAAAACGTTGGGGTTATGTGTGTGGAACATTCCGGAACCACAATTGAAGCTTAAAAAGAATGAAGGTAATGAAGAGAAGGCCTTAAATGAAGAAGAGAAGGCCAAAGCTATTCAAGAATATCAATAAAAAATGGAAGATTGGGAAAGCGAGCATGCCAAGATATTGGCATGGTTTATGAATAATGTGGAGCTAAAAATATGTGTCAATCTTACTAAATTCAAAAAAGCCAATGAAGCTTGTTTTTTCATAAAAGGTATGTACACCCAACGTGATCTTGCTAGACCCATCTTTTTACAAGAAAAGGTAAGAGAAACTAAGCAAGGAGACATGAGTATTAGGGACTATTATAGTGCCCTATCCTCGTTATGAGATAGAACTTGCCCTTCTCGAACCACAATGGAAAGATAGTGTTGTTGCCATGAGGCAAGAGCAAATAGAAAGAGAAAGATTTTTCCAATTTAGTCATAGGCTTCATATCGAGTTTGAACAACTAAGAGGGTTCCAATTTTTGGGCTGAAGCTATTCTTACTGCAACTTATCTTATAAACTGTATGCCTTCCTCTTCTTTAAAAAATGTCTCTCCTTTTGAACAATTATTTAAAATATCCCCGAATTACAAAAGACTAAGAATTTTCGGATGTAAATGCTTTGTTCTCTTTCAATGAGAAGATAAATCATCACCAAAAGCTCTTAAATGTGCTTTCATTGGCTACAGTGAAAATCAAAAGGGTTATAGGTGTTATGATATACGAAACAATAAGCTTTATATCTCAAGAAATGTAACTTTTCTTGAAGAACAAAATGGTTTTGAAATTCACACACCTAAAGAAGATATTGATTACTCATTCTTATTTTACTTAATACCTAGAACTAAGTCTCAAAATGATTTAATTTGTGACAATTCTTATAATGATACTTCACATCACAATTATGATGTGTCACATATTATTGATGATTCTCACGATGAGAGTCGTAATGATATTAACGTTTATACCCGACATGAGGGAAATGAACATCAAAATGCTTTTAAAAGATATTCTCAAGATTTCTCCTCAGAAGAACAAGTTGAAGAAAACCAATTTAGGAGATCCACTCGAAATCAAGGTTGTTAAATGCGATGAGGCGAAGCGAGGCGTTGAGCCTGCGCTTCGCCTCTGAGGCGTACGCCTCTCACAACTGGACTGGAAGTGAAGCGGTGGGAGGGGAGGCAGTAGGAGAAGGACCACGCGCCCAGCTGGTACGGAAGCGAGGGGGGGGGGTCCGGTGGTCGGAGAAGACTGAGCAGCCAACGGCGAAGTTCGCCACCGGGGAACTGTGATGAGGGGCAATTTGCGCATCACAGCAACGCCTCAGTACCTTGAGCGTGCGCCTCGCCTCTGAGGCGTACGCTTCAGGTACTGAGGCGTACGCTTCAGGTACTGAGGCGTACGCCTCTCACAACACTGCTCGAAATAGTAGACCTCCACAAAAATTTGTGTCATATGACTCTTTTTCTCCTACATATAGAACTTGTCTCATAATGATATATCCCTATTATGAGTCTTCCACGTTTAAAGAAGCTAAGAAACACTCGCATTGGATTAAAGCTATGAAACTTGAGTTAAAAGCACTTAACAAAGCAAACACTCAACCCTTAGGTAAAAAGGCTATTAGGTGTAGATAGGTATATAAAGTCAAAACTAAGAGCGATGAAACTCTAGAAAGATACAAAGCTAGGTTAGTTGCTAAAGGATACGCCCAAGAATATGAGATTGATTATAAAGAAACTTCTGCTCCAGTAGTCAGGATGACTAGTGTGCGAACCTTGATCACTTTAGCGTCTATTAAACAATGGCATATTTATTAACTTGATGTTAAAAATGCTTTTCTAAATGAAAATCTTTGTAAAAAAGTGTTTATGGATCCTCCGCCAGGTCTTGAGATTGGTAAAATGAATACTCTAAAACTTAACAAAGTTTTTTATGGCCTTAAACAAGCTCCAAAAGCTTGGCATGATTTATTTAGTAAAGTTGTTCTTGCTAATGGTTTTTTTTTCTTTCTATATTGATACTGCTTTATTTGTTAAGACTACAGGAGAGCACATAACAATATTATTGTTATATGTGGATGATATGATCATCACTAGCAATGATAAAACGGGCATTGAGTTTATTAAAAATATTTTAAAAGATAATTTTGATATGTCTGATCTTGGTTTTCTAAGGTATTTTTTAGGGACTGAGGTTGTATACTCTCCTAGAGGGTATGTTCTTTCTCAAATGAAGCTTACATCAGACATTATTTCTCGGTCTGAGTTAACTGACGACAAGAAAGTGGAGACTCAATAAATAATCAACGTCAAGATGAGAGCCAATGATGAAACTCCTTTAGCAGATCCTACCCCTTATCGTCAATTGATTGGTTCTCTAACTTATTTATCTATCACCAAACCAGATATTACTCAAGTTGTTCATAGTGTAAGTAAATTCCAGACCACTCGTACTTCAATACATATGGCAGCAGTTATGAAAATTATGAGATATTTGAAGGGCACAATAATAAAAGGACAATTCTTATCCTTATCTTCATCTCTTAATTTACTTGCTTCTACTGACTCTGATTGGGGGGGCAACCCTGAAAATCGTATTTCTACAACAAGATATTGCATTTTTCTTAGGGAGTCACTAATTTCTTGAAGACGTAAGAAGCAACAGAAAGTTTTTCTCTCTTCCACAAGAGCAGAGTATCGAGCGATGGCTACCACTACTACTGAGCTTGTCTGGTTAAGAAGTTTGCTTAAAGATATGGGAATCATCTTCTATACTCTGAAGTTGTGTTGCAACAACAAGAGTGTTATCTACATTGCTAGGAACCACACCTTCTATGAACGAACAAAGCACATAGAGATGGATTGCCATTATGTTCGAGATGAATACCTTCGAGGTACCATTCAACAACCCGATGTTACTTCCGAGTACCAGCTTGCGGACTTCTTCACCAAAGCCTTGCCCTCGCCACGCTTCTACTTTCTCTTCAGCAAACTCTCGGTGATCTCACCGTGTGTTTGAGGGGGGGTGTTAAATTATAGTATATGTATATATCTATTTACATATATAGAGAGACATTTATACATATTATATATATATATACTCTAGGGGTAAATGTGTCTTTTTATACTTTCACGCATTCTTGTATATAATATTTTTTCTTTCTTTTTATTTTTTTTCCTTTTTCTTTTCTTTTTTTCTTTTTCTTTTTTCTCATGTAAGTGGGCCCACGTATGAACGTTGGAGGGGCTCCAACGGTCATATTTATGACCGTTGGCGGGGCTCCAACGTTCGTATGAGAGCCCCTCCAAGGTCCTCTTGTGTATAAATAAGGGGATTGAAAAGAAGTCATCATCGTGTATATGTCTGACCCAATCCATTTAAATATTGGATCGGGTCCAGACCCAATTGGTGTATATGTAAATTAACATGTATAAAAGGGGTATTTTTGTACCCTAGTTTTACTTTACTTAATACATTTAATAGAATGATAGGGTTAGCCGGTCATTGGACTGAACCCCTTTCTCTGAAATCTCTCTCTCTTCTCTCTCTCTCTCTCTCTCCCCTCTCTCTCTCTCCCCTCTCTCTCTTTCTCTGTGACAGGCAAACGTGGAGATCGAAGGCTCCTTTCTTTCATGGTATCAGAGCAGCGTGACGACTGTGCGTGAAGAGTTGCCTTCGTTTCACGGTGGCTCGATTTCACGGTAAAAGACAGATCATTTTCACGGTGACTGTTTCACGGTGACAGTCAATCCTTTCTGAAAGTTTTTCACGGTGAGTTCGTGATTCTAAATCGACCCTTTCTGGAAGTATTCACGGTGAGTTCGTGATTCTGAAATATATATTTCTGAGTTCGTGATTCTAAAACTGTTGTTTCGTGGGTTCTGGAAATCGACCCTTTCTGGAAGTATTCACGGTGAGTTCGTGATTCTGAAAAATATATTTCTGAGTTCGTGATTCTGAAACTGTTGTTTTCATGGGTTCTGGAACTGTTGTGCGTGATTCTAAAACTGTTGTTTTCGTGGATTCTGGAACTGCTCTATCTCTCATGTTGGAACTGTTGTGCGTGATTCTAAAACTGTTGTTTTCGTGGGTTCAAGAACTGTTGTATCTCCCATCTATGCTGATCTATACCTAAGTGTTAGCCGAGTGCCCTGTCAGCCGAGACCTCGGCTGTGATATACCTAAAACCCTGTTAGTTGAGTCCTCTGTTGTGATATACCTAAGTGTCAGTCCAGGTTTTCATAGATTCCTCTTATGGACAATCATGTCTGCCCTCAAGCTTTCTCAGTCAACTAGTCTCTGAAAAATTGAATAACTCCAATTTCTTAACCTGGAAAAGACAGATCATTCCATTTATAAAGAGTCAGGACCTCTCTAGTCATCTGGATGGATCTGTTCCACCGCCTCCAGAATTCCTCTCACAGGAAAAGGCGGACGATAAAGGAGAACAATCTGTTGTTCTTCTTAAGAACCCAGAATATGTTACTTGGATGAAGAGGGATCAATCGTTAGTGGCCTACATCACTTCAACTCTCTCACAGGAAGTCCTTATTGCTCTTCCTGATGATTGTTCGGCCAAGGAACTATGGGATGAATTAGTTCAGACGTATTCACAAATTTCTGAGGCAAGAATTATGTATCTTAAGCGAGAGTTTCAAATGCTAAAGAAAGATTTCATGTCTGTTATGGAATACTTGAACAAAATGAAAGGCATCACGGACCAGCTGGCTGTTGTTGGGTGTCTTGTCAGTGAAAAGGATAAAGTACAACAAACCTTAAGTGGATTGGGGTCAGACTATCATGTTATGACGACTACCTTATTATGTTTACCAGAACTTCCAAAGTTTGAAGATCTTCGTGCGAAATTATTGCAATATAAGATGACTCTGAAAGGATCTTCTGAAGATTCTCATGGGAATTCAGGAACACAAGATGTGTTGGCTATGGGAATGAATTATGGCCGAGGACGAGGAAGTTCTTTTCGAGGAAAAGGAGGCCAAGGGAGAAACACCTATGGAGGTCGTGGCATACTTCTGACACCCAATATACAAAGACAAAGACCAATTCCCACTTGTTTTCTATGCAATAAGAAAGGACACATTAAAGCAAATTGTTGATTTAATCCTCAAAACAAAGGGAAAGCTCCACAAGCAGAGGCTAGGAAGGATGGAGAAGTAAAGGAGTTGTTGTTGGCAGCCTTGGCAGGATTGAATATGAAGCAAAATGATAAAGGAATTTGGTATGCCGACTCTGGAGCAGCTACTCATGTCACAGGTGATGCAGGTAAACTCTTGACTCTTACTCCTTATGTTGGTAAGAATAGCATAGTCACAAGAGATGGATCTCATCACTCAATCTCACATACTGAAAATGCCATTATACCAATGTCAAAGTCCTCTCTTAAACTTCCAAGTGTCATCCATGCACCTAATATTCAAAAGAACATTGTTTCTGTCTCAAAACTTGTTGATGATGCCAATGCTTCAGTTGAATTTACTCCCTCTTCTGTTTATGTCAAGGATCTTCGCACGAGGAAGACATTCGCTGAAGGAAAACGATGGGGCAACATGTATATCTTTCAAGAAGATCCTTCCTCCATTCATTCCAACTATTCATCCTTGAAGCCTCACCAACGTCAATTTTTTTATTCTGATTTTATATTTAATATTTCTGAATGTAATAAGCCAAGACTTTGGCATAGTCGTCTTGGCCATTGTGGTCGTCATTTTATTGAAAAACTTGTCTTGAATAATTTTATTCCTAAGTTCAGTCTGAGTTCAGAGGTCGTTGATACAAAGTGTTCTAGTTGTCTTTTATGTAAGAATCATGTCTTACCATTTGCTTCCATCAATAAAAGAGCTTCAAGGCCATTTGAGGTCATTTGTTCAGATGTCTGGGGTCCTGCCCCAATTACTTCTCTTTTTGGCAGTAAACACTATCTTATTTTCATTGATAGTTACTCACGTTATACTTGGATATTTTTTATGAAGCACAAATCAGAAGTTTTTGGATTGTTCCAAAGATTTCATTCTTTTGTTCAAAATCATTTTTCTACCAACATTCTCAATTTCCAGTGTGATGGAGGAGGTGAATTCTCCTCGAATGACTTTGTTGGTTTCCTTCAACATAATGGGATAAAGAGAAGAGTGTCTTGCCCGCATACACCTCAACAAAATGGGATTGCTGAGAGGAAGCATCGACATATTATAGAGACTGCAATGAGCATGATGCACGGGAGCAATCTTCCTGTATCATTATGGACTGAGGCATTTCACTCCACAGTCCATGTGATAAATCGATTGCCCATGAGTATCTTAGAAAATAAGTCACCATATTTCTCTCTTTTTGGCATACAACTTGATTACCATGCATTACATGTGTTTGGGTTTGTTTGCTATGTTCACATTGACAGCTCACACAGACACAAGTTCCAAGATAAAGCCTTAAAATGCAGATTTATAGGATATGCAGAAGACTACAAAGGGTACAGGTGCTATGATCCTCTGAGTAAGCGTGTCAAGATATCAAGGAATGTAATTTTCGATGAGATGAACTTTGATGCTCAGGATGCTAATTCAACCCTTCATGCTGATAACTCAAGCCCCAGCATTGAGGTATACTACCCATGGTTAAATTCAGAACTTTTTTCAAATGGTAAAGTAGATTGTCCAGAAAATTGCAGTCAGAAGGAGACACATGAGGAATCAGCAAATAGAACTCAAACGGAAGAAACGGTTCCACATGTCTTGGAACCAGCAAGGTATAAAGGTATTGTGTACACCCGGCGAGAGAAAGCCCTCATTTGTCTCTTGTACGAGTACGGATCCATCTTCACAGACAATGGATATCAGAAGATCCTCACGGATTCGACATCCACTTGACAGGTGGATAAGTTATAAAAAAAATTCATTGGATTTTCAGTTGTTCTTGACATCCATAAGTAAAGAGGAAGAGCCCCTCATGTTCTATCAAGCTGCGAGCTCTAGAAGATGGGTAGAAGCAATGAATGAAGAAATGGAAGCTTTACATGAATGTGGAACATGGGAGATTATACCCAGGCCACAAAACAGAAATGTTGTTGGGTCAAAATGGGTGTACAAGATAAAGTATAAACCAGACGGGAACATTGAAAGGTACAAGGCTAGACTTGTAGCCAAGGGATTTACACAAGAGAAAGGCCAAGACTTTGATGAAACTTTCAATCCTGTAGTTAAAATGGGAGCCATTCGCATTGTGTTGGGTCTAGCCATTAAATATGGATGGACATTGAGCCAACTGGATGTAAAAAATGCTTTTCTGCACGGGGATTTAAAAGAGGAAGTTTACATGGAACAACCCACTGGATATGCAGAACGAGAAGCCAAAGAATATGTATGCAAGTTAAAGAGAGCACTCTATGGTTTGAAACAAGCCTCTTGTTCCTGGTTCGACAGTTTTTCTCTAGAGATACAACGGCATGGCTTCTCTCGGTCCCTTCTGGATCACTCATTATTTATTCACAATGAACAAGGAGTCACTACTTTCCTATTAATATATGTAGATGACATCATCATCACAGGGAACTGTAAAAGTCACATTGAGCAGGTGAAGAAGTTATTAAATCAGAGATTTAAGATGAAAGATTTGGGAGAGCTGCGATATTTTCTTGGGGTAGAAGTTGATAAAAGAAATGATACACTCACTCTTACTCAGCACAAATATACGTTGGACATTCTCAGCAGAGCAGGCATGACAGATTGTAAGCCGTTGACAACTCCAAGTGTCATTCATCAGAAACTGAGTTCAAAAGAAGGGGACATATATGAAGATCCCACTAAGTATCGCAGCTTAGTTGACATGTTGCAATATCTGACTTTTACTAGACCTGATATAGTATATTCGGTTAATCAGGTATCCCAGTTTATGCATGAACCTCGTATGTCACATATGGAGGCAGTCAAACGTATACTTTGTTACCTGAAGGGTACAATTGGTGATGGGCCGATATACAAGAAAAGGGAATTAGATCCAGGCGGGGGCCATGAGGGCCATGAGATCGTCACTTATGCTGATGCTGATTGGGCGAGTGATCCAGACGAACGACGATCAGTATCCGATTATTGCAGCTTCATTGGGCCAAACTTGATATCCTGGAGCAGTAGAAAATAAAAGGCGGTTGCTAGATCGAGCACTGAGGCTGAATACAGATCCATGGCCACTACCACGGCCGAGGCTACATGGATAAGACATCTCCTGACAGAAATGGGAGAACCGATTGCTCGGTCACTGTTGTTGTGTGACAATCAAAGTGCCATCAACATGTCCTTCAATCCCATCCACCATAGTCGAGCAAAGCACATTGAAATAGATCAACATTTTATTAGAAAAAAGGTTGAAGATAAAGAGATTGAGCCTATGTATGTGCCAACTGAAAAACAAGTTGTTGACATTCTCACTAAAGGGTTGACGAAGGACAGATTTTGGTTTCTGAAAAGCAAGTTGTATATGGTTCAGCACCATGCACAACTTGAGGGAGGCTGAAAAAGAAGTCATCACCGTGTATATGTCTGACCCGATGCATTTATATATTGGATCGGGTCCAGACCCAATCGATGTATATGTAATTAACATGTACAAAAGGGGTATTTTTGTACCCTAGTTTTACTTTACTTAATACATTTAATAGAATGATAGGGTCAGTCGATCATTGGACTAAACCCCTTTCTCTGAAATCTCTCTCTCTCTCTCTCTCTCTCTCTCTCTCTCTCTGTGTGAGAGGCAAACGTGGAGATCGAAGGCTCCTTTCTTTCAGGGATATCCCCCTTTGTATTTCAAGCTTCTTTGAAGCTATTCTTAAGTGAATGTTATACATTTTTCTAGATCCTCTCTCTTTTTGCTCATTTGCCACTTTGTGGGTTGTTGTAATCTTGCCCATTAGTGGTTATTTGGTTGTGTGTGCATTTACTAGTCTCTTTGAGACATTATTTCTTTTCATTAGCATTTCATGACAACAATCGCACATTCTAAAGAATTCCTGTCCAATCCATCCCACTTGGTAAAATAACAAACTCAATCTGCATACCAATGTTAATACAACAGACTAAAGCAATTAATGGTGACCCTCAGCATACATGGATGCCACAGGTAACATGCTAATCAACTAAAACAAAGTGAATTCGCTAGCCATTTGTACATGAGCATCGTAGGCTCTATGACTGATGGGATACAATCTCCCCCTATACAAACAACAACAACAACAACTACGCCTTCATCCCAAAACAATTGGGGTCGGCAATATGAACCAAAAAGAAAATCATTTTGGGTCTTCCACATGAATCCTTCTCCTCCAATCATTTCTATCCAATGCCATGTCCTCGGTGAGGTTCAAAGCATTCATATCCTTTCTTATCATCTCCATCCAAGTCTTCCTAGGCCTACCCTGACCTCTTTTAACTAATATATTTTCTCATTTCTTCATCCTTCTAACTGGAGCATCATTAGGCCTTCGCCGAATATGTCCAAACCACCGTAAACGATTCTCTCTCATCTTATTTTCAATGGATGCAACACTTACCTTCTTACATATCTCCTCGTTCCGAATCTTATCTTTTATTGTATTTCCACACATCCATCTAAGCATACGCATCTCAGTTACACTCATTTTTTTAATATGATGTCTCTTGGCAGCCAAACATTCTGTATCATATAGTAAAGCGGGCCTAATTGTCGTCCTATAAAACTTTTTCTTCAACCGCAATGGCATTCTACGATCGCACAACACTCCAGTTGCACTTTTTCATTTCATCCACCCAACCTTTATCCTATGATTTACATCTCCATCAATTTCTCGATACTTTTGAATGATAGATCTCAAATATTTGAAACAATCATCCACCGGTATTTCTTGCTCACTAAGCTTCACTACACTCCCATCACTACTTTGTTGCTTACTAAACCGACATTCTATATATTTTGTCTTACTCTTACTCAACTTAAAACCTCTTGCTTCCAATGTCTGTCTCCATAATTCTAACTTAGCATTAACCCCATCTCTAGACTCATCAATCAAAACAATATCATCAGCAAACAACATACACCACGGCACATTTTCTTGAATTGATCTCGTAAGTTCATCCATCACTATAGCAAATAGGAAAGGGCTTAAAGCAGAACCTTGATGTAACCCAACCGTTATAGGAAAATTGGTTGTCACCCCTCCACAAGTGCGGACATTGGTTACTACTCCTTCGTACATATCTTTAATTATACTAATGTACTTGAGAGAAACACCTTTCTTCATCATTGTCCACCAGAGAACATCCCTAGGTACTCTATCGTATGCCTTCTCCAAATCAATAAAAACCATGTGCAAATCTTTGTTCCTCTCTCTATATCTCTCAATAAGTTGTCTAAGAAGATGTATAGCTTCCATAGTTGATCTTCAAGGCATAAAACCAAATTGATTCTGCGATATCATGACAACCTTCCTCAACCTATACTCAATCACCCTCTCCCAAAGTTTCATAGTATGACTCATGAGTTTTATACCACGATAGTTTGTGCAATCTTGTATATCACCCAGAGTTACCAGTCGAGGAAGCGGGAGCGGGAAGCGATACGGGAAGCGGGAAGCGAGGCACTTTCAAAATTTTAGGAAGCGGGGAAGTGTGGGACTACTTAGAAGAAAATTCTGAACCGTCTCGGAAGCGACATAGGAAGCGAACCGGAAGCGACCTAGGAAGCGAACCGGAAGCGAGGGGGAAGCAAAAAAAATGGAAAAAATGGGGAAGCGAGTGGAAAGCGCGGGGAAAGCGTGGGGGAAGCGCGCTTCCCAAAAAAGGGGGACGCTTCCCCTCACGCTTCGGAAGCACGGCATTTCGCGCTTCCGAAGCACGCTTCCCCTTTTACCTAGGCGCTTCTGGTAACTTTGATATCACCCTTATTCTTATATAGAGGCCCCAAAGTACTCTTCCTCCACTCATTAGGCATCTTATTTGTCCGCCAAATCTTGTTAAAAAGATTTATCAACCATTCTAAACCTTTCTCTCCCAAACATTTCCAAGCCTCGATAGGTATACCATCTGGGCCAACTGCCCTTCTTTATTTCATTCTCTTCAAAGCCTCTGTAATTTCTTTCTTTTGAATCTTGCCCATGAAGTCACGATTCATCTCATGAAAAGGAATGGAAAAGTCTCCAAGATCCTGAGCATGACTTCCATTAAATAGCTTATCAAAATAATCTTTTCATCTCTCCTTAATCTCCTCATCTTTGACTAAAACCCTTTGCGTTTCATCTTTGATACATCTAACCATACCCAGATCCCTCGATTTCCTATCTCTCATCTTTGCAAGCCTATAAATATCCTTCTCGCCCTCTTTGGTATCCAACTTGTCATAAACCTCCTTATATACCTTATCCCTCGCGTTTCGAACTACTTTTTTAGCTTCCTTCTTTGCTATCATATACTTCTCCAAATTCTCATTATCACGACTCTTACTTAGATTTCTATAACACTCTCTTTTAACCTTAATAGCTAATAAGATCTAAAATTAAGACTTTATGTTGTGTAGCTACACTTTCTCCCGGTATAACCTTACAATCGATGCAACAACCCTTATCCCTCTTTCTAAGTAGAAAAAAATCTATCTGATTCGTATTAACCCCACTTTTAAATGTTACTAGGTGAGACTCCCTCTTCCTAAACCAAGTGTTTGCTAAGATCATATCATAGGACAAACCAAAATCTAAAATTCTTTCTCCACTTTCGTGTCTTTCTCCTATACCATAGCCTCCATGGATACTCTCAAATCCATCCCTACTAATGCCTACATGTCCATTAAGGTCACCGCCAATGAAAAGCTTTTCCCCATAAGATATCTCTTGTACTACTTCATCTAAATCTTCCCAAAATTGACGCTTAATAGAATCATCTAAACCTACTTGAGGTGTATAAACACTAATAATATTAATAATATTCGTACCTAATACTAATTTAATAAGTAAAATCCTATCACCCTTCCTACGGACTTCAACTACATTATCTATAAACTCACGACTAATAACAATCCCTACTCCATTCTTATTCCTATTTATTCATGTATACTAAATCTTATATCCTCAAGGTTCTATCACTTTTGCTTTCTCACCTACCCATTTGGTCTCTTGTAGACATAAAATATCAATCTTTCTCCTATAAATAACATCTACTAACTCTACCAACTTACCAGTTAAAGACCCTATGTTTCAAGTGGCTAACCTAATTTCATGGTCTTGAATTATCTTCTTTACCCCCACCCGTCCAACAAAGTGAGGGAACCCTTGCCTATTTGACACCACACCCGGGCGCTGGTGTGACGCGTCGCTTCTGGGCAACGACCTAGCAACCCTTACCCATTTATCACTGCCTCCGAGCCTATAGAGTACAGCGCGTTGCTCAGTAGGGAATACCCCAACGAAATTCTCATATTGGTTCATATTCATAGGGTATGACTAAGTTTTTATGTTGGCTGTCACTGGCCTACCGCAACCCTCCTCCTTTATCCGGGCTTGGGACCCCCTATGAACGAGGAATTTAATTCTAACACAAGAATAACACTTGTGCACTAGATATAACAAAATTAAGGCCTGGGTTTTTCTTAGGCACACAAGGATACCCAATCAGATAAATAAGTGATGCACAATGCCATCTGGATTAAAAATTCAGCACATAAAGTTGCTAGCATAGAATACCTACATAGATTCCCAACAATATTGGTCTACAAACAACATAAGATTCATATCACCTAAGTTGAACTTGGAACTCAAGAATAACAATATACCATTGATTCAAAAAAGGCATTCACATACATAAGGTCTATATCATCAATGTAGCATAGAAGCACTGATATTGGGAAGCTAGGACTGCAGATGGTAAGAGATTTATATTATAACATAATTAAATATATCGACCAGTGGAACATCCTGTAGTATAAATGGTCAATGAATTCTCCAGATGAAATTGAAAACAAAGCAACAGAAATTGCAGATTATAAGTTTCCATCTTCCAGAGTACCAATGAATTTTGAGTCGAACACTTTTTATTCTAGCTAAACTATTATCCATCTGTGAAGCAAACTAAAGCTACACAATTAAAAAAAAGGACACCTTAGTGCCAAGAATTCCTGTAGATTCATCATGAAAGTGATTCGCAAACTCATGAAAAATCTGAAACTGGAGACAAAGTCACCTCTTCAACACCTGGCACCCATTTGAAAGAAGCCATTCTTGTCATGTCAAAACAAGCTTGCACATCCTTTTTGAAAAAATTATGAAACAAAAATCAATCAATTCATTAACAACAAAAATAACATATAATAATGTTATTTGAGAAAAAACAAATGATCACAACAATATCTAAATATATTACTCTAGCAAGCACAATATCGTCAACACCTTGCTCCCGAAGGGCGCTATGCCACAATCTTGCCCGCCACTCCATGACCTCAACCTGAGACCAATGAAAATAGTGCTGATGTTAAAGAGTCAAAAGAACTATGACTGGCAGAAAAATTGCATAGAGATTGATGGTGGTTGCCCTGAATATTAAGCATAAGGTCTGCCAACTGGTTAGCAACTGCAAAACCAAAATATACCAATTACCCATGTACCCTGACCAATCTATCCATCATTTTGATAAGTATTAACACTAATTTTTTGAATTGGTCATCAAGGACTGGGGTTCAACATAATATGAAGATATCAAAACCATCAAATCCAAGTTAATATGCTTTCAGATCATACGTAAGAATAACCTTTATTTTCATCAATGACATGTTTATTCCTATAGAGCAAGAGATGCAGAATGCTGATGGGGTAATTCTGCATGAAGTTCAAAAGAAGGGCTTGATCCTTCTATTTACTTAACCTTTTGACCTTGGTGTTAATTACCATGATGAGAGGGCATACATTCAGCCTGCTACAAGACAACACCTTTTTTCCTTTTGTGTTGCTACTTGCTAGGCAAGCTGGGGTTCACAGACCGCTACCAGTTCATTAACATACATGTAGATTGCAATCATTCACGTGAAAATATTATAATTCTGATTCATTTGGTACCAATCTGGAGGCTTAGCTTTTCACGTATGGTTATGACCCACCACAGCAAGGTATGCTAGGTCTCTTGCTATAAAGTTGCCTGATTCAATGCTAAACAACCTTTAATTCTGTTAAACTGATAATGAATAGCATTCTGCTCTATTAGACTCTGCCTTCCACAGCCTTCACTTTGATTGTTCATCAAACGAACTAGGTCTGTACTTGAGAACTCAATGATGGCATTATCAGATCAGACTGTACTACCATGCTCCACCAGTTGGTCCAGTCCCATGCTCTATAAGCAAAAAAAAATCATACCTCAGTCCGACCAGCATATAAGAAGAAGCCACTATACCCCCTAACCGTGGGAATCCATCTTCCAATACTTTTTATGGAGTCTAATATGTTTCTTCATGCAGCCCTCTTTATGCAGTGATCATCTCCCAGCATCGTGCCATTGGGATATGATTGAACAAGCACAACATAGTGCAACCGCTTTAACACATGCATACACAAATTCGTGTTCCTTTTCTTCCAATTTCATTGTTGAGCCACTCAAACCAAGATTAAGAAGTATATAACTACCATTAGTCATCATAAAGTTTCCAATTTAGGAGCATGAAAACAAGGAGAGAGACATAAAAGCAAGAAGGACAACATAATCTGACACAACCAAGTTCTCTAAAACCACCTACGGTTTGTAACAGAGCAGACCTAACCTTCTCAAATGAGAGCTTATAACAAATATAACAAATAACGCTTGTAGAGCATACATGCAGATCTTATCATGAACTAAATCACAAATGGTATAAACCACTAAGGGATTCAATGTCAACCTGAAATGCTTCTGGCAGGCAAGGTGGCATGGAAACATTTCAAAGCCATACAGACCCCACAATTTCAAATGAGTTACAAGGGTGAAAAAGATGCACAAGCAAATAACCATGGAAATCATTCAAGTGACATGAGCATCCTTATTAGTAAACCACTTTTATTCATCCAATTCTTATCACTTCAAATCCCACCACCACAACCACTGCCATTATGCCAACCACAATATGCACGAAGAAACATTGTCACCATGACTTGACACATATCAATCACAACCCACCTGCAAAAAGCGACCAAGTAACCGCAGTTTCACCAAGATGGAAATATGGAGGAACACAATCAATCACAACCACGATATTTATTTTGTTTTAGCAGACAGACAATAACTATATTGAGCAGTGAAACCATATAACTATCAACATATTCAATAGATATCGATGATGGTGGTGATGGTGATGACAGTAATGGGCGATTTGAGAATGTGGGCATTGCAGGAAAAGGATCAAGACGTGGTTTTAGTGGGGATCTAGTGGGGTTTTTTGGATGGGATCAGAGAGGAACCTGGTTGTGGGGATCCCAAGGCTGAGAGATGAAGGCCTTCCAGAAGTGGTCGGCGACGTTCTGTACGCGGACGAGCGTGTTGCGGGAATGGAGAAGCTCCATCGCCACTGCACAGGCGGCTTGATTAACAGCGTCGGTGTGCACCAAGGTATTGTCCAGATCGAACAGCACGGCCTTCATTCCCATCTCTCTCTCTCTCTCTCTCTCTCTCTCTCTCTCTCTCTCTCATATTTTGCTCAGCCAGTCGTATTGCCAGGGTAATTTGGTAAACAGTGTGAAGAGATCGAGGTATATTGGTCAAACAATTTTTATTCATGACACGTGGCCGTAGGATTTTGCAGAGCTTATTCTTTACTCTGATTCTAGCAAGAAAGCATTTCTTGAGGCATATTCCAAAGATCGTGAATGGGCAAGGGCGTTTTGGTTTTTCAGAAAGATCAAGTCTGCAGTATTCTGCTGCCACATTTACTGAATGAGAATGAGAATGATCGTCGTCATAAAAAAAAAAAGAGAATGAGGGTGATAGGCAGCCTGGTAGGCTGTGAAAGTTGGCCATGGCTTTGCACTAGAATGTGAAGGCTTTAGCTCAAGAGGGCACCAAGTTGACAGACGTCACGAGTTCAAAACCCACGACTATTTGTCTTTCTGCTGTGAGGCTGACGCTGGTATACTCTCTAGTGTGCATAGGAATTTACATCAATTTGTGTTCGTTTATGCAAGAGGCTTTGTTTGGAATCTTGTATTTAGTGCTGAAATGCTAAATCTGTACTTTTTAGTTCATGATCTGAAAGCTACAAGATTTATCAAATCATTCATTTATTTGGGGGTCTATTTTAAGATTTTAACTACATTGAACTTATTCTTCCCAACTACAGCTATCAAACTGCTATATAAGAGCACTCAAAAAGGAAGAAACAAATCTTTAATTATAAGAAGACCTTAGGACATTAGGAGATAGAAAGGCTAAATATTTAATGTTTGAGCCTTCCAAATTGACAACCATGCATCCTCTCCAAGATGTAGCTAGATTTTGAAAATAAAAGGACCAACTCTCATCCATCTCTCATATTGGGTAAATACAAGTGCACCCAAACAATAGATGGTGATGGCAACGCATTGAACCAACTCCAACACCACCATCTATGGGTGGTGCAGGGTGAGTAAAAGTTTGGGTAGAATCTTTGAATAAAACAACTAATATTTTGAACATAGTATCCTAGACTGTTGAGAGAGAGGTTTTTGTTTCACCCTTTGTAAGGAAATAAGCCCTATATCTTATGAAAGAGTCTCTTACAAAAAAGGGTATGAAAAAAATGTCCTATATGACTATTGATTTGTGAAGCATACATGAATGGCTCTTGATTTGCATAGCATATATGGCCCATGATTTGTAGCTCACCTAAGTTTGTTAGACTAGGAAGCGGAAGCAAAAAACGAAAGCGAAAGCGAGAAGCGATGCATTTTAAAATGTATAGAAATCAAGGAATAAGAAAAAAAATATAAGAATTGAATGAGAATCAAAATGAAACACAAATAAAAACTAAAATAAAAGCGGCTAATATTAAATTTCATGATTTTGTAGTGTAAAAATTAAATTTTTAATAAAATCTAAAAGTGATAACTACCAAGTTAGAAAAAACACATGAAAGTGATTAAGAATGAGAGAAAACACAAAAAATATGAAAAGTTGAGAACATATAAGAAAAATAGATGAAGTGTGTGGAAAGCATAGGAGAACCATGAGAAAATCGAGGTTCTCATCAAGTTTTGGAAGCAAGGAGTATCACACTTTTGAAGTAAGTTTTTCACCTATTTAAGAAGTTTCCTATAACTTTGAGCTCACCCGATTACACACATAATCAGTCAAGTAATTTGGTCATAAAAAAATGATATTCATATTGGCAAGATTCAAAATAAGAAATGATAACTAACATGCTCATAAAAAATAATGACAATAACAAATTGAGTAAAGATTACAAGATGCCTTTCACTGACCAAATTTCATCACACACATTGAAATAAAGAAAAAATGGAAGCACAAGACAAAACCAACTCACTTTTCCTTCAATCCAGTGTCAAGAATTATTCAGGCTCAAGGTTTTTGTGTCCACCCTTGGTTTGGAAGTAAACTGAATTGGACGGACCTCGGGCTTGTCTCTTGACTCAATTGCACTAGGCTAACCAAAAGGATTTTTCAATGCCCCCATCAAGGGTGAAATCTTTATTTATAGTGTTGGGGACCCCTTCTCCCATTAAGCCTGAGAATCAGATGATAAAATATCAATAGTCAAAAACTCAAAAGAATTTGATTTTTTTTTAAACATGTTTTTTCTTCAAAATCTAGGTAATAAAAATTAAATTTTATAAGAAAATATAAATAAAAATTTTAAAAATAAAAATCATACATTTTTTCATGATAAGTAGTTGTTAAAAACATAAATATTACGTTTAAATCATGATATTTATGTTTTGATGAACAAATTATGCTATTTTGAATATGTCACAAGAAATTACAATTTAAAACATTCAAGTAATTTCTCGTGCTAATATCATGAGATTTTCATAAATCTCCTGATATTTTTCAAAAACTAAGTCAAATTCTCATTAAGTAATATTAATTAATAAATTAAGACTTCTAAAAAAATTATTGTATAGATTTTAGGGATACCAAAATAATATCCAATAATTCTAGTTTTTACAAACATGCTCCCAAAACATGACTTATAAAAAACATGTTTGTATGATTTTGACTCAATATACTTAATGATTATTATATATTAACATAAGTTATATTGAAAGACACATAGAAGTTTTGATTGTATGGTGTGCTCACGATGGGAACCATAATAGGTATAGTGTGGATTACCCAATACATGGACATGCGAGCCAATAGTTGGTATATTAATTGTCAAAGACCAAAGTTCGCTTAGCCAATTCGAGCATGAAGGTCACCAATGAGTGTAGTTACTAATCATTGTCTCTGCAGAGGACTACCCACCCTTCGCACGTTGAAATGACTAACATAAATAGAGAGACAATGGGTCTCCTACAAGCATGTGTTGCATGCCCTATGATTTTTTGTATATCGTGAGTAGCTACATCTCTTAAAGGCCTCTTCTTTAGTAGACCTTATTATGAAAAAATAAAAGATAGACACACTATATCATCCCAACTCACTCATGATTTACCTTTAACTTGATATGTAAGACATCAAATTTTGTATATCTAAAAAGTTTTAAGGTTGGGGTTTTTACATATCAAAATTGATAAAATTCATATTTAATTTTTATATAAACTTATCCTGTAAACAACTGGTTAGTACCACAGTAGAATCTTGTATAAGTCATAATTTGCATGCAATAATATGAAATTGTTTATGAACCAAACAAAATTTATTCATTTAAATATTCATAAATTTCATTAAAAATTATGCAAGGCCATACAAAAGTCTAACAATTGAACTTGAGCAATGTGTTTTTCCTCTAATTATAAAAAAAAGTAAAAGAATAGGGTTTGAGTTGAATCTTAGTTACTAAGAAACAAAAGTGATATAAGAAATGGTGGAGAAGTGCTAAAATGTAGTATGAAGCGTAAAGTGTGATGTGGTTACGAAGTCATTATGAAAGTGCATGAAAAGTAAAAACATCTAAAGCAATATGAAGAGGTGAAAGTAAACAAGAAATGACATGAACACAAATATAATACAATATAAAACCAACATGCACGCTCATTATAAAAAAAAATAATACTTTTTTAATATGAACAATGTAAGAAGAGGGGAAAGTGACAAGAAATGAGAGAAAAACTTCAAGGAAGCAAAAGTGAATTAATTTGGGAAACAAAAAGCCGAGGACTTTCCACTAAAACAAATCAAGTTTCTCATATTTTATAAGTAGGTTTCTCAAAGCTTCCCTTCATTTTGGAGAAGCGAGAGTTAATTGCTTTCGAAGCAAGCTTCCAAGGAAGCGAGTTTTCCTATGGAGCCGGACCTGTCAAGAGGCCAATGAGACTTGGGCCTCAGAGCCCATGGGCCAAAAAAATTTTTAGGGGCCCATTTTTAATAGGGATTTCATTTTCATTAGGGGCCCCTAAAAAATTAGAGACCCTGCCCTCGAACTCCTACTATTAATAGGGGGCTAAAAAATTCCGAGGAGTTGCCCCCGAACTCCTACTATTAATAGGGGGCTATTTTAATTAGGGAGCCCATTTTTAATAGGGGCTCAAAAAATTTCGAGGCCCTGCCCCCGAACTCCTACTATTAATAGGGGGGCCATTTTTTCCCTCCGCCTCAGGCCCCATAAAACACAGGTACGGCCCTGCTATGTAGCAAGAGCAGTAACTATGGTTTGAATATTCAACCAATGGAGTACCAATATATGTCCCTCCTTGATTTGATTAGTTAGGCAATTGGATCAGGGTTCCTGTAAATGGAAAAAAAATCTTGATTAGATGTCAGGACTGATTCAAACTCGATATGACTTGAATTGGGGTTGAATCTGCATGTTTTTTTTTAACCTTTTTTGAAAAGCTTCTTTTAATAGATCCATGCTATGCATCGATTCAATCCAAACCAATTCAGGATTTTTTTTTTTGAAAAATTAATTGGATTAAAAAATCGACTGTGATAACATTGTTGCAACGTGCCTTTAACTTCAATTCACATCCGTCAATTTCATCATGTTATTCTCCAAATTGGTTTTGCTTCAATTTTTATTCAAGCTATGAGTTTTTTTCTATTTATCTTAAATGAACAACAGAACCATGACTGAATTAAAGATACTTTTTACCAGATAAAATTATTAAACTAAAATAATATTTTATACTATTTTTTTTAGAAACTCTTTTTTTTATCAATTCTTACTTTTTTATGGATCATTTATAAAAATAAAATTCATTAATTCAGTAAATAAAGGATTTACATAAAGATTAATACATAATGATATTGACAAGGTATCACCTCCGCAACAAGGAGTTGAGATCAAAGGAAAGTTAAGTGTCATAGCCAATCACATGTCAATATTGAATGGGGCCCACAGATTCAGAGTTCAGGCCCCACATCAAATGTTGTCACGTGATTGGATATGACACATAGCTGCTCCCTGGATCCCTGCTCCCACAATGACTAGCCTTAAAAAGTGAGTTAAACTAGGATCGAGCTTTATGGTTATGATCTACACAGTTTCTTCAGTCAAAAATGCATTTCTATCCATCCCACTTGTTGAATAACCAATTTTTTTATCAGATTAAAGAAAACCAACTGTTCATAATACACCAAAAAATTGTAGTTAAAAAATTACTTTTTTATGTCAAATTTATTTGGTCCAAGGTGTGATTTCTAACAACAAATTACTTCCAAAATATCCACGGTTAACGGTATGGGTTTGGGTCACATATCCGATCAGCTCAATCCATTTGACCGGGTTTGGTAATACCTGCCACATCCGTACAGCTAATTGGGTCGATTTGGGTATTGAATCATCACATCCGGTATCAATTTCTTTTTTTTTATGACAAGGAATCCTCATCGAAGCAAGGAAAAACCCAGCTGGGGTTGCGGCCCCATGACCACCTTGCCTTACGTGGCTTACCTCTGAAAGCTACGGACACACCGTGCACCAGCGAGATTTGACATGGGGTTTGGCAGCCCCAAATCCAAAGCAGTGTCGATTGAAAAGTAATACTCAGGCCCAACAATAAGAACTTTGTTGGGTGTCGGTGGGTCTATAAAATTAAACACAGGGCTGTAACGACCCCGACTCATACTCTTGAAAAAGCAAAAAAAAAAATTAAAACAATTGTGAAAACAAACCCAGATACCCGAGGCCTTACTGTCATAACACATCCACAACCATAAAGGATCTTACACCACCATTATCCAAACAAAAATAATTTTATTCAAGCAAAATATAGAGTCACTCTATCCTATAATAGAATGTCAAGCAGTCACGTCGTCATCGTAGCTCTCTATAGCAGTCTGTCTCATCATTGGGTATCAGAGGCTGTGAAAAATATAAAATATACGGTGTCAGAATCATAGATTTTGCGTACAAATTTCTCTAATGAATCAAATAAGCAAGAACATAAATCAAATTTATACAATATTTTTAGAGAAATACAACTACAACAAATTCATAATTCAAACAGTTATTCATGCATTAGAGAACATTCATCATACAACCATCAATATAACACAAGTAAGAGAACAAATAAAGAAACATTATCTAATGCAGAATACGAATATACATGATATCAATGCACATGCATGAGTAACTTATTATCTTTTATTAGAGCTTTCTTTTGTATGTATGTCCCTATTAAATGCACACAATTTTAGTTTTATTTTCTATTAAAACCCGTAGATACTAAAAAATGGGCGCAACAAATTTTTGAGTTCAGGTTAGGTTCCTAGTTGTAGCTTAACACACAATTGTATTTTATTACTGAGTTTCACACTTTTCCCTTGACCGATATCAAGAATCAACACCATCCAGCAGAACATTAGAAAACAACATCTAATGTCGAAACACCAGAAAAATCAACATTCACTGATGTCACTTTCTTGGTATACCAATAACAATAATTGTGTCTACACACCACCCCAGGCAAAGTGGTATAATCTTCCTAAAACCATAGCCGGAAGGTGAACCACCTAGTTCAGTTCAGGAATATAAATGCACATAGAGTTTTTGTATGATCACGGTTCCCCAAAATTGCAATCCAGGATTCTTACACTAAAGAAGAAATATCTAGGAAAAACATTAATTACATTGTTTTCTCTTTTTATCTTTTTATCAAAAGAATAATTTATTTCATAATACTTATTTTGCAACTCAACATGTAAAACACAGCATCATTCATTTCGCAAATCAGCATGCGAAACTTATCACGAGACTTCAACACGTTATAACAAGAACAATGCAATTAATTTAAAATTCAATAAACATTAAGTTGATTGTTGTGATGCATAAAAACTAAATATGAAGCAACACATGATTGTAGCCATACAGCCTACAGTGGTTCACTTTCGATCACCGATGCACCCTATACAAAAACCACAATGAGCATGTCACTTATGCAATTATTCAACATGCTCTCACATGTACATTCACGCAACTACAAAAAGAATGCACATGCATAACACTTTCATATATGCATATGATCACATGATTGCAAAAATGCATCTTTAATTTCATGTTTCATCTCAAGCATACTACGCAAACATACACGTGATCATACTAGTACAACTATAAACACAGATTCCAGTATTCACATTTTTATCTCATGCATATGAACGTAAGCATTACATTAAATATCAGAATCATGCATAACCAACAATTCTTTTGCCTTTTTGGCAAGCTTGGGGTACAACAGTTACCCACCGAAGCCAAATCATTTCTGCCCGCACATGGGACATCATTGGTAGTCACAAACAATCATTCCAATGCTCATATGAAGACATGCATAACCATCCTAGTCATAAACATGTGTGATCTAGACATTTAACATGCATGAAGTCTGAACATTTATCATATGTAAATCTGAAAATAAATATGAGCAATTTATATATGTAAGTCTGGACATAGCTACGAGCATTTAACAAATACGAATATGGATACAAACATGTCTACATCATGAGCATTAAATCTATTCATACATGTAAACATGTAAATTCGAAACATGCATATGAACATGTAGATCTAACTATTCATCTAAATCTGAACATATTTATAATTTTGCACTCATGTATAAATCTGCACATGCATGCGAATTTGGTTATTAGCATACACATATATTCTTTTTTTTCTTTTGAAATTGCCCTGAGTTGTACCGGTTTTAACTCTTTTTAAACAGTCATGAATCTGCCCAAAAAAATTCTTAGAATTTGTCCAACCAAGTGACTGTCCAGAGATTTTTTGATCTCCAAGCCTATTCAGATTTTTTATTTTGACACCAAAACCATTCATGATCTAAAGCAGCTGTGATAAATAAAATATGTCTATTGCATGTATTTTTCTCTCTTAGGGCCAGACCACTTCTGATATGTGGCAAGCACAGGGCAGACTTACACTTGTTACCATTATGCTAGAGTGAACCAGCAAGGCCACACCTTGCTGGCCATACAGGTTAGCCGGTAGATTGAGGTCTGATCAACCCTAGTCTGCTGCACTTCATCAGGTGCAGCTGAGCAAACGCTCTGGTCAGCACAACCACCATGGTATTGTATTGGTCAGAGCCACTATGGTCCACAATACATAGTAGCAGCCGGTTGGGCAAAGAGAGACGCAGTCGGTTTGGCTATATGTATTTATACATATCCATTTACACCTTTAATATGTATATTGTTCTTTTAAGCCCTACACATTCTTTATATCATTCAAATAAATGCACAATTTGTTTTATATTTCATTTTACCACACACACACAGAGATATATATATATATATACACACACTTTGAGGCTGCACTTGGGTTGTGACTAGCTTGGGCAATTTTGCATCTTGCTGCAACCTGGCCCAAAGTGCAACAACAAGGGGTACATATTGCTGGTCGCTCAGGTCCAATTGACAAGCTGGGACAGACTCACCCCAGTCTGTTGTAAGCCATAGGCCATAGGTTGAAAATTGATCATAAAAATCCAAACATATAACTGATTAGTATTCAAAAGTGTCATGCATTATTTAACGAAAATCTATGTGAAGAAGTAATCATTAATTCAAATGCTGAGATGCAGAAGGGTGGCAACATATAGTCTTGGTTTTTAATGATGAACAAAAATCTGGGTTCATAAACTCCCGTAAAAAAACTTACTAGATAGACTCAATCGCAAATAGGGGCTTGTCTGATCTATTTCAAAGTCTAGTTTTCGGTTTGATTCATAACGGATTAGACCCTGGAAGCCATGCACAACACTTTTTTTTTAAATATTCATGGATCAGCCCAGCTGAGACAGTCGGCTGGGGTTGTGCAATACATACACCTGCCCAGCCGATACAGTCGGTTGGATTGTGACAATTTATGTGACTGTCAACATCCCTATATATATATATATATATATATATATATATATATATAAGATGTCATTCATCATTGTCACAACCATGGTTTGGGCCAAATTTGACCCAAACCGAGCCTGCATAAGATGTCGTTCATCATTGTCGCAACCATGGTTTGGGCCAAATTTGACCCAAACCGGGCATGCAGTAGCATCATATATATATATATATATATATATATATATATATATATATATATATATATATATATATATATATATATATATATATATATATATATATATATATATATATATATATATACATACGCATGAACAAACATGTATCTATATTGTGCATCGATCAAATATAAAGTATGTGCATGCCATAAAATCAGTACTAAATCTGAAATACACATAAACAACTATGTATGAATCAATTTTTCATAACCCAAACATAGGAAACCAAAATCATATTTTATGGATTCCTTAAAAAATATCACTTAAATCTGATTTAGGTTCTTTTTCCCTATTCAAATCAAAAAGAGAATTCGTACCTTGATTTGAGTTCGAAGAGAAACCGAAAAAACTTCAGAAGACCGGAAAAACTCCTCCTCCTTTTTTTTTTCTTTTCCTCCTCTCTCCCACAAGTTCTCTCGGATGCTTAAGTAGAAGCTCCAGTCTTGTCTCTACCATCAAGCAGTGGTGGTTTCGTGGTTTACTCGGATCTATCTGGCACGAGTTTAGGTTGTATTCTAATGCAGAATGGCAAGGTGATAGCATAAGCATCACGTCAGTTAAAAGTGCATGAGCGCAATTACCTTACCCATGACCTTGAGTTGATCACTATAGTCTTTGCATTGAAGATATGGTGACATTATTTGTATAGCGAGCAGTTCGAAGTGTTCACGGATCACAAGAGCTTAAAGTATTTCTTTTCTCAGAAACATCTAAACATGTGACAGCGTAGATGGTTAGAATTTTTCAAGGATTATGACTTTTCTTTGTCTTATCATCGAAGTAAGACAAATGTGGTAGCTGATGCGCTTAGTAGAAAGTATCCAGTTGCCTTAGTGGGAGATGGAAGCTACTACAAGATTTTATTGCATGGAAGCTCTTCGTTGTGGGTCAGGGCACGATTAAGCTAGCTAGCCTAATCGTGTAACCAGATATCTTCGACAGGATCATTGCAATGCAGCAAAAGAACCCTTAGTTTTAGAGACTGAAGGCCCTTACCCTGGTGAGTGACACATCTTTTCACCTTGGAGAGGATGGAGGTATATGTATGAGAGTCGTATTTGGGTACTCAACGATCTTGATTTGAGGTGTGAGCTCCTTGACAAGGCTCACAAATCCTGATATACCATTCACCCTCGCTCGACCAAAATGTTTAAAGACATTCAGAAGAGGTATTGGTGGAATGGTATGAAGAAAGATATCATAGTTTATGTTTTGAAGTGTTTAACTTGCCAACAAGTCAAGATCGAGCATTAGAGACCTGGTGGTTTATTGCAGCCTATAGAGATTCTGTAGTGGAAATGAGAAGATATTACTATCGATTTTGTCATGGGACTACCCAGGATTCATCATCAGCACAATGTAATTTGGGTAATTATTAATAGATTGACAAAGTCAGCGTATTTCTTGCTTATTCGTGTGACTCGGACTCCTGAGAGTCTTGCAGATCTATATATTAAGGAGGTAGTTCATTTAAGTACCTATATCGATTATATCAGATCATGATACTCGTTTTACTTCCCATTTTTGGGGACAATTTCAACAAGCTTTGGGTATGAGGTTGAAGTTTAGTATGGCGTTTCATCCTGAGATGGATGGTGAGTCTGAGAGGACTATTCAAACCCTCGAGGATATGTTTCGGGCATGTGCTTTAAATTGGAGAGATGATTGGGATAATCACGTGATTCTCGCAGAATTCTCATATAACAATAGTTATCATGCGAGCATTGACATGGCACCATATGAGGCACTCTATAGAAGGCCATATAGATCATTTGTTTACTGGGATGATGTCGGCAACCACATTGTGGAGTCTCCTATGGCAGTTCAACATTACACAGTTCAGGTATGGATTATTCGTGATCGTTGGCACACAGCATAGAGCCGTCAGATGAGTTACATTGATTGTCAACGTAGGGAGCTTACTTTTAAGGTTGATGACCTTGTGTTCGTCAAGATCTCTCCTACCAAGTGCATTTTTCATTTTGGCAAGAAGGGTAAACTCGGTCCAAGGTATGTTGGTCTTTTCAGAGTCTTAGAAAGGATTGACAGGGTAGCCTATCGAGTGGAGTTACCACTGCAGTACTCACAGATTCACGACGTATTTCACGTGTCAATGCTTAGGAAGTATGTTCATGACCCTTCGCATGTCATTCAATACGAGGATGTGGATATTCAGGAGAACCTATCTATTAACGAGAGGCTAGTTCAGATTGTTGACATGAAAGAACAGGTTCTGCGAACCAAAACCATTCCTTTTGTCAAGGTTTTTTGGCAGTATCATGGTACTGAGGAGTGCACTTGGGAACCCAAAGCGGGAATGATAGAAAAGTACCCTCAATTATTTGTATCCAAGTAAAATTTCAAGGACAAAATTTCTTTTAAGGGGGGTAGGATATAAAATCTGTAAAATTTTAAGAGAAAATAAATAAACGAATTGCCTTATTTCAAGTTAAAAATATGTTTAATCTTTTATTGTCAATTTTTTATGTTTTATAAGTTTAATTTTATCTTTCTGACAAATAAAGGTAAAATGGTCATTCTAATAATTGTTGTAAATAAAATATTAGTAAAATATCCAATTTAATTGTTTTAACGAATCACAAACCCATTTAAGCATTTTTTAGGTGTTTTGAATATAACGGGACATATTTTGATGGTTCTTGAAACAATTTCGTAAAAAGGGCATTTTAGTCATAAAATTTATTTTAGAAATATTTTAATGGAATAAAGTATTATCTTTAAAACCATTTTTTTTTTCTAAAATAGGATTATTAGCCACCAAATAATTTAATCCTAGTGATTAGTTAGTTTTATTTTAACCATTTCATTATAAAAAAATTATAAAAAAATTTAGGTTTAATTTACAAACAGTTTTTTTCTTTTCTCATGTTTTTGCTTTTGTTTTTCTTTTCCTTTTTGTTTCTCGGGTTGGGCCGACCCGAACCCGAATCGGTTCAATCCGGACCCAACGTTTCACCCTCGTAAAACCTAATATGAACCCCTTTTTCCCCATTCTTTTGTTTTCCACTATGCACAACCTTTGAACCATCTTCCTCCTCCTTCCTTTCCCCGTTCGAAAACTGGCCAGAGTCGGGTGCCATCATCGACCCCCACCTCGCCGACGTTCCCTTTTTCCTCCCTTCTCTTTTCTTTCTCTTGCTTTTCTTCAGCCCGTCTTATTTCTCTATTTTCGTCGGTAATCTTCCTCCATTCAATCACCGGCCAGAAGCACTGCTATGTCTCATCACTGTCGCCTGGATCTCTCGTCGCCACCTTCATTCATCCTTTGTTCGGGCACCTATCGTCGGAGGACAATGACAGACTGTCATCACCTGCTGACCTAGTCGAGCCCCATCCTTCATCGGATTCTCCCTTCTCTATCTCTCTCACATAGCACCATCGGAGGTGCCTCCCCTGGTTTGAGAACCACATCCATTCAAAATATTGTTTGTAATCGACCCTCAATCGGCTGTCCCTAATCATCTACACTATTGAGCCTCCACCACCGATGCCAAAATTTTTGGTGAGTCACTACACCTTGTTCGAATTCCTTTTTTTTTATCCTCGGTTCAGCAATGCACGTCGTAATCATGTTTGTTTCTTCTTTTTCTTTTTTTGTCTGGGGTTCAATTTTCCCCATCTACGCAGAATCTAAGCCATTGTAGGTGGCCGGATCCTCGTTTGTTTCAGGAAAATGACTCCCACAGGGAGGGACTTCACTGTTTAGTAGAATTCTATCTAGATTCTTCCTGTTTCTTGCCCCCTAACCCTAATCAGGGTTTTCTCAAATTTTTGCATGTTCCCAGCTTAGAAACTGAAACCTCAACTTATCAGAATCATTTTCTTTTCGTGTTGAACTATATATATTCGTTAGTTTTGATTTCCTATTTGTTGTTTAGTTTCTTTAACTCTCTTTTGATTTTGTTTTTGCTTTTGTGTTTCAATGAATGTCTCGTTTGCGTGTTGATTCATAGTATTGGGAATTGTGCAGAGTTGCTATTACATGACAACAGGTGTCCATGTGTGCAAGTATTCTTTCTATGTATATTCCATGTTTTGGTTTCATTTTGCAAGAAGATATAAATTTTTTTATTGACATAGAATACCTCGATGTTTGTGTCATCATTGGGGTGATGCACTGCGAAGCGTGCAGCCCGTGGAGCTGCACCACATGGTTGTTCAATCTGATTTGGACTTGTCAGGGTATCACTTTTTGATGTTCGCAATCGGGTTACCGATTCACATCTTGATTTTTGGTCGCTCATATACTAGAGCGAAGTTTGATAAGTGTTCATGGTGTGTGTGTGCAGTTGTAGCACTCTCTCATTGTGAGAGGGACGAGTAGATCGTGTCGCATGGCAGTTGCACTGGACCTTCAGGATCCTGAGTTATGTTTTACTTTTCGTCACATCAAAAAGGTAGGATTCCTAAACTAAAATTTTAAAATGTTATTCATGGTGTATAATAGAATCTAAAAGTTAGTTAACATGCACACTGAATTCGTAGCATAGTCATATTGCTAGAAAATGTTAGAATTTTATTTTATTGTCTATATAAAATTGCATTGCAGGTGTGTAGCTAAGCAAATTACGCGATGCTTAATGCTAAGCATTGCATGCTGCTAAAAATTATATGCAAAAAGAAAAGAAAAATGCAAATGCAAAAGCATGCAAATCGGGTAACTACCCATGGAAGTAAGTGGTGCAAGCACATCACAGGTTAATTACCTTCTTTAATGCAACACTCTCCTTCTTACACACTCATATACTTGTGGATATCTATGACGGTTGACAATTGTAGTTCGAAGATCATGCTGAACATGATTTGAATGTATGTGAATAGAAGTGATCTTATTTTTGTAGTTGGGATACTATTCTGGTCATGGTTGTAGTTAGTTGGATATTAGAGTGTGTTTGATGCCGGTACATGTTTGACATTATTGTAAAATGAATAGTTGAATGTATTACCGTATTTCAATTGACTGCAACAAGTGTTTGCATGACATTAAATTTTTTTTTAGCTTGCCATGCATGTGAAAATTGTATCATGAAAACATGCCTAAAATGAATGTATCATGCTTATGAATATGATTGCATTTTTATGTATATCCTGATAATATGTGCAAGTATGATGTGATGTGTTTTGCGTATGACATAATAGAATTATCTATACACACATAATAACTCATATGAGAGCATCTTGTGTTAATCATGTTGAAATTAAATCATACATGAAAGCATGTTAGAAGCGAATCATGCATGTGATTATGTAAAGTTAAATGATGACAAGATAGAGTTATGCATGAAAGTAAATACCAATTTGTTATGAACATGCATGAGAGCATGTAAGTTTGGATTATGCAAGTGGTGTAGACTTTGGTATCTTGCATGAGAGCATGTAAGTTTAAGTTATGCAAGTGGCATAAACTTTTGAATTTATGCATGAGGGCATGAGAGAGATATCTGGTGAGAATATAATGCTTGGCTCTGACCTATGACTTAATAATAAAGATAACCCTGGACCATGGGTCTATTTTAGGCGTTGGCAAGGGCGAGCTCTCTGAGATAGATGAATCTGTTCTGATCTCGTGTCCTCCCAGGAGAGGGAAGGGTGGTATAAGCCTCGTGGGACATATGTTTTCGAGAGTTGAAGAAGCTTCTTATTTTCGTCCCACAAAGGTTACGGGGCAGGTCTACCAATGAGTCCTAGATGGTAGTACCACAACTCTATAGAGTTAGGGATGCATGCCCAAATTTTTCATCGATGATTTTGATTTTACGTAAGCCAAGACCTTGGACCATAGGTTTGTTCTTCCAACCGCTGCATTGTAGGGTTGAATCGCTCGAGAAAGAACCAGTTAAGCCATAAGAGGACGATAAAAAATATATAGAATAATACTCATATGGTTGTTTTTGGATGTCTATACCCTCTATTGTATCAAATGGGTTTGAATAAGCAATAAAAATAGATAATTAATTTTTTTTAAGATAATTACTTTTATATGTATATATATACACACACATGCACATACGCATGAACAAACATGTATTTATGTGCATCAATCGAATATAACTTGCCATAAAATCATTACTAAATCTGAAATACACATAAACAACTATGTATGAATTGATTTTTCATAACCCAAGCATAGGAAACCAAAATCAGATTTTATGGATTCCTTCAAAAACATCACCTAAGTCTGATTTAGGTTATTTTACCCTATTCAAATCAAAAGAGATAATCCATACCTTGATTTGAGTTCGAAAAGAAACCGAAAAAACTTCAAAAAACAGGAAAAACTCCTCCTCTTTCTTCTTCTTTTCTTTTCCTCTCTCTCTCTCTCTCTCTCTTTTTGCTTTCTTTCTTTCTCCCTTTTTTTCTTGGGTTTATATATGGAGATCTAGGAGGTGACACCCTCCCTTCTAGTATTTTCTAAAAAGGGCTAGATATAGATCTTCCCATATGGGAGTCTATCTCCAACTCTTTTTTCTAATTCTATAAGAATTCCAATTTTGACTTTTTCACACCTTTTCTTTTTCTTTCATTTTCTTTATTCACTTACCATCTTTTCTCATAACCATTATGAACTCTTCTAGAGATCCCACCATTTGGTAACTTCTAATTTTCAAAGTTAAAAAATGTTAATTTAATTATTTATTAATAAATAAATATCCAAAAACTTTTAGAGGGTGCCTTATCTCTCTGAGAGTCTTTTTAACTTTAAAATCCGTTAATTTAAACATGTATACTGAATTTAAATTTTTATTCTCGTTGGATCTAGATTCATATCCAAGATCCAAATTCATATCCAAAATCTATTTGGATCCAGAGCTGGATTGGATCCTAATTAATATGGGTCTTTGACTGAGTTCAAATCCAAATTAATTTAGATCATATGGATCAGATTCAGTCTGATCCAATCCAAAGTCGGTCCCATTGAGATGGGCTGTTTTTTGAAAAAATAAGATTTTTGGGTCAACTGTAGCCCGAATTTAGAAAAGTAAAATACTGTTGAAATCAGAATTTTGAGGCGCATATAACGGTATATAATTTAAATTTTACCTCAGAAATTCACCTGAATTTTGCTTGATTTTAAAGGTTGAAAATAAAACTTTTTATCACCTTTTAATTGACTCGTTTAGGTCTTGCCAATGAGACCTGGGCCAAGCCCAGACTCAAATATCACCTCCTAACATAGAAGGTCTATCCTATATTTGTAGGACACTTTGTCAAATTTCAGAAGTCTTTAAATTTAACTAAGTATAAAAACACGTGATATTAAAAAATTACTTTTTTATGTCAAATTTACTTGATCCAAGGTATGACTTCTAACAAGTTACTTCCAAAATATCCACTGTTAACGGTATGAGTTTGGGTCACATATTCGATCGACTCAATCCATTTGACTGGGTTTGGTAATACCTTCCACATCCAAACATTTAATTGGGTGGATTTGGTATTGAATCATCCGATCCGGTATCAGATTCTTTTTTTTTTATGATAAGGAATCCTCACTGAAGCCAGGAAAAACCCAGTTGAGGTTGCGGCCCCATGACCACCTTGCCTTACATGGCTTACCATTGAAAGCTACGAACACATCGTGCGCCAACGGGATTTGATATAGGGTTTGGCAGCCCCAAAACCAAAGCAATGTCGATTGAGAAGTAATACCCAGGCCCAACAATAAGAACTTAGTTGGGTGTCGGTGGGTCTATAAAATTAAATACAGGACTGCATCATTGATCGATATAAAGTCTGGTTACTGACAAAAGGGTATAACAAGAACATGGCTTTAAATTTGATGGGACATTTAGTCCTATCGATTGATCTAGGACATCAACGGCTCAAAAAAAAGTGAGACCCATCTAAGAAATGCAGATTGTAGAGTTCAACAATGATATTTTGGATGCCGTTCATCGCATGGATGAAAGATATCAGCATGACATCGGCAACCCATCAAAGGTCACTCCAACTTAACTAGTTAAGAGTGTTTTATGAATGTCACCAAGTTGACAAGACATCGCGAGTTCCAAACCGCATGGGTGCGCGTCATTTGCTGTGAGGTCCAAGTTGGGTCTAGGGGTGCAAACGGGTTGGATTCGAGCTGGATCCTGACAGATCTGAATTTGAATGCAAAATACAAACAGTAGATCCGAATCTGAATCTGAATTAAATTGGATGAGGTAAGGTTGAATCCAAATCCGAAATACAACTGATCATAATGGATCCAGAAAAAATCGATAAAAAAACAAGCTATTTACTTGTGAAAAATGCAAATGAATGGATTTTATTTCGATCAATTCCAGGTCTGTAACAAAATATTTATCCCAATCCAATTGAACAGATCCAAATCTTACCTTAATATATGATAGGATTTTACTTAAAAGATCCAAATCCCTAAATAAAATTAGAACTGGAATCAAATATCCAGCCATATCATATTCCCAATGTTGCAAATGTTCAGTTCATATAGGCTGCGTGTTTTCCAGGGCATGGCGGGTGGGCATCAGATCATCGTGATAGGGCAAAAATCTACGTCCACAGATCTTCCGTAACATTAAATATGTGCAATAAATGCACGTACTAGTAATAGTTTTATGTCTTTTTCTTAGAATTTAATTTAATTTATTAATTTCAACCAACCACCTGCAGACTCCATGCTCCTTCAAATCACCTCTGACCTCAAAAATTGTATGACAAAAATGCCCTTGTCAGGTAAGATGCAAACAGATTGGATTTGGATCAGCTAAATACATAAAAAGTCGGTTCCAGGTCGGTTCAGGACAGCAAAAAACAAAAAATCATAAAAGTGGCATAATGAATCCGGTCCATTTCCAACCTTACTGTCAGGTTCCAATATGTTAGGGTGTAAACGGGTCGGGTTTGCTTCAGATCCAGGTGAAACCAGACCCAGACCTGATTTGAGATACTGGTATAAAGTCTGGACCCGAGTTCAATCGGACCCACCATAAGAGAAACCATACCTGAAGCCTATAAGGATTACATGAACCATACCCGTAAAATAATATTTTGTATCCTTTTTACATTGAAGAATCGCAGATCTTAGTCGAAACTTGGGTGGAACCCGTGTCTCGTATGAAATTTCACAAACCATACCTAACTCCATATATTAATCGGACCCTTCAGATCCGACTAGGATTGTAATCGGACCTTCTTATTTATCACCAAATCCTGACCCTATAGGATTTGGTACGGGATGGGTCCGGGCCAAACCCGACCCATTGACACCCCTACCAATACGTGCTCTCTAGTTTAGAATATGGTTCTGATTGGGTCTGCTTCAGATCCACATTTCACATGGGATATAGGTGCATCTAATTGGACCCATGTTTGAATCCATATTAGAACCATTTGCATTTAAGATTTAAAAATTTGTAAAAATATAATGGACCAACACTTTTGATAGATTTAACCGTTGTGCTGCAAACCTTAACTATATTCACACGTGTTTGGGTCTTTTGTGACACATACACATGTGAATACCCATATTATGATTGATATCAATGTGAAGCTCCAGAGCATGTTTCAGTTGGGTACTTGAAACCATATCCAGGGAAACAGACAGAATGGGTTTGGTAGGATCAACTCACTGGTTACTGTTTCACATTTTCCGGAGCATCTTCCAGGTCCCATTCGCCAAAATAGATGGACCTGTTTTGGGTTTTCATAACCCAATTGGTTAAAAGATCCAAACCATTCGTATGCAAACTCAGAACCGGATATAGGATCCAAATCTCGTAACGACACCAAATCCGATTACGTCATATTCTATTACCGATGACTCACCCGGATCAGAACTGAATCTAATGACCCGGCATGATCTATCCTTTTCTTCACTGTCATAATTATTGCTGATAGTTTGAAAATATCGCCATCCTATATATCTTGATTTTAAAAAATGATATCTTCTGGAAAATATGTTTGATTGTGTTATTAACACAATAAATTGAAAACTTTTTTGAGATGTTTTTATATATATTATATACATATTATACCAATAAATTTCTAAAAATTAAAAAAAAACAATTTTTTTAAAATATCACGAGATTTTCTTCAGAAGGAGATATGTGACATTGCCTTTTCTAACAAAAGTAAAAAATGGCAAAATCTCGAGAGTCAAAAACTTGGGAGATTTTGAAAATTTTCATATATCTTGAGTTTTTTTTCGGCCAAATCTTGGCAATAAAAAATAAATTAAAAATATAAAAATAAATGTTATAAGAAAATATAAATAAAACACATTTAAAAATAAAATCTCATGGGTTTTCACGATAAATATCTGTTAAAACCATAAATATTGTGATATTTGTCATGGTTCAAAAATCTCACGAGAAATTATAGTGTTAAACTTTCAGGCAATTTATCATGATATTATCGCAAGATTTTTATAATCTCACGATATTTTGTTAGAGAGTTCTCAACCTAACCAACTTTTGCACCAAAGGGGTTTGGCATACTGGATAGGAGCAAGGCTCTCTCCTTGGGGGTAAAGGGGGGGCTATGTGTGGTTGGTAGAGAGCTGTCAGTGCACGTCTCCTTGTGGTAGGAAGTTGTAGGTTCAAAACCCAGTGGTACGATTGAATAATAACTGATGGTAGGGACAGTCTAGCGTGGCCAGATCTCTTACTCTTAAGTAGGTAGGGATGGCAATGGACCGGGGTGGGGACGGGGGACAAGATCTCCACCCCTGCTCCGTCTCAAAATTTGAACCTCCACCCCTGCTTTCACCCCCGCATGGGGATGAATTTTAACCTCCACCCCCACCTCCATCCCGTTTCATGTCCTCCATCGCCGGTCCAAACGGGGATGAGGCGGGGCAGGGCCTCATTTTCCCTTGGTCTATTGCCATCCTTTAGAAGGATTGGGGATGGGGCGGGGCGGAGCGGAGCAAGGTGGAGATCATGATGGAGATGGGGCTGGGCAGGGCAAGGCGGGAATCGTGACAGGGATGGGGCGGGGCAGGGGAAAGCGTAAGTCCATCCCCACCTCCATCCCTGCAGTGCGGGGATGGATTTTAACCTTCATCCTCGCCTTCATCTCCGTTTCATGCCCTTCATCCCCGGTCCAAACGGGGCGAGGCGGGGCCCCGCTTTCCCCTGGTCCACTGCCATCCCTTCATTAAAAAAAAAAAAAAACTTAACTCATTATTTAAAAGGAACAAGACATTTTAGTAATTTCCTGAAACAGAATGCAGAAAATTAAAGGATGTCCATTCATGGGCCTGTGTAAAATACCTCGCTCCATTAAATACTACCATTAACTCCCACCAAACCACCGCTCTCTCTTTCTCTATTTAAACCCTAACCCTAATTCTACACTTCATACTACTGCACTTCATGGCAGCTACTACTTCCTACGTTAGACTGTCCTCTTCCATAATGGTGGTGGTGATGGTGATAGTGGTAGCAGTGCCGAAGGCGGGAGCTGCTGTGACATGCGAGGCAGTGTACCAGCCGCTGATGCCTTGCATAGATTACATAATCAGGGGAGGGCTCGTCCCACCCTCTCCTACGTGCTGCGGCGGTATCAGGGGCCTAAACTCCAGCCTCAGGATGCGGGATGATCGCCAGGCGGCCTGCCGTTGCCTCAAGAACCTTGCCTCCGGCTACTCCGGCGTCAACTACGGCATCATCGGCTCTTTGCCTACAAAGTGTGGAGTCAACCTCCCCTACACCATCTCCCCTTCCATCGACTGCTCCAGGTATATCTATGCCTCTCTTGTATTATATTATCATACAACACACTAGTTTCATCTCTTATATGCATCTATATTTCTGATATATTCAATGGTACAGTAGTCGACTGATACAGTCTGCTGTTTCCACAGCCGTCCATCTTTGACAGATGGATGGTGATCAAATTTCTTTTAGATAACCGAATTCATGGGCGAAAAACCTTAAGGGCATGTTTGGAATCTAAGAACCGGGATAGGAGTTAATGCATTTGGCAAAAGGTTGGTCAAACTACCACCTGGTAGCTGTTTGAAAATTGGTTGCTGGGATAGGAGTTAATGCATCTGGGATGAAAAATGACGTTGTATTTACACTAAAACATGGAATTGACAGCGGCCAAATCCAGGGTTTGGCAGCTGCCACTTTCCATCCCTGCTACTAATTTCCAATCAGGGCCTAAGTCCCCTTTGCCCACCAGAAAGTATACGAGAGTGGATCCAGTAGTCGGCTGAGTACCTTGCAAAGGTAATTGGCTATGTGTGTGAATGCCATGGATCCCTGCTTTCCCCTCCCTTCATCCAAAAGGTATGCAAGGTGTCCGTCGATATGGACTCAATATATTGCAAGATTCTCTGTCCAATCACTGATCACTGGATAATTCTTGAAGTACACCCAGATTTAGCCTTGCAGAAAAGGACACACCCATGGTTTTTTGAGTTGTGTCTTCTGTCTCTGGCAAAGATGAAGTAGCCCTTCATGGTTTTGATAGTAATTGGTGCATGTACTTTGCAGGGTGTACTGAACAGAGCTGACCACGCTTGGTGATGGTAGCGGTGGTGGGGAGGTGCCTTGATTAACAAAGGATGGTGATGGTGAATTTAGTTAGTATGTCTGTGTCGATGAGAGAGAGAGAGAGAGAGAGAGAGTTCTGATGTTGAACCATCTATGTTCCTTTTTAAATGCTTTCTAGTAATAAAATTGTTGTTGCTGTTAATTTGCACATTCTGCATTGGAATTATAGCATCCAAAGTTTCATGCACCGATCTGCACGGCTGCACAAACGAAACATCCATTACAACCTACAAATTCTGGGATCTAACTCACTGTAAATACGCCATAGCAACAGCAGCATAGCGTGGGGCCTACTGTACATTAATGCAAGACCTGCTCAAAATCAATGCCATGTGATCGGTGTTATGAGCTTGCATATGTGATTACTCTTGTTTGGATCCCCTTGTGCTCAGGTTTGGTTGATTCTTAGAAATTTGATATGGTTCCCTACTTGGGATCGATCCACCATTGGGCCGTTTTGCATGCTGCAGAAACACACAGCATTCAATGCGTTTCAATGGGGCCCCACCATGGTAACGGCAACGGCAATGCAAACGCAATCGTAGGGCTCTGCAGAAAGGGTCACCCAAAATCAACGACAGATCCCCCCCTTTTCAGCGGAAACGTTTCCCATTGGGGAGGGGTCCGATCCATTTACTGCAGAAGGACCCTCCACGCTGATTGCGGCGCAGAGCATCCTTCCGCTACATCCAAAGGCGCCCTAAGTCTGAAAATGCCACTTTTTATGCAAAGCAGCACATATAAACAACCAATACAATAAAAAAAGGTCACAATGGTATCCAATGACCTGTTTGACAATAGGATCTTCTAAGCAGGATTCTAATTAAAATCTTAAGAATTTTCAGAACCTGTTTGAGATACAGCAAAGTCCAGTAAAACAAGGAACTGCGAATCCTACTTTTTCATATAAATATGGGATTGCTCAAATTCCTTCTTTATCTTGTTGCCCAAAATTTCATGATTTACAGTAATAAATGATCGTGATCGTGTTTGAATGACTTGTTTTGTTTCTGAATGTGCATATAGATCCTTTAGGATGCCAATCAGTTGAATTTCATGCAGAGTCTAAATCAGTTTGAGTATAAATTTTTCCAGTTTTAATCCATTCAAATGTAAACAGTTCAGGTCCTCACTGGTTTGGGTTATAAAAAGGCTCAGACATACTATGCGCTTGGGTATGAACTGGGTTTGGTTTCAGGTAGAGTCAGGTTATGCATCGTAAAGAACACCCAAGAACTGAACAGTTCTCTTAGCAGATCCAAAGAGTTGACCCTAGTCCATAAAAATTGGTTACAGCTTGTAAAGAACAAACAAGCACGCGCACATGCACAGTCGGCATTCCAGCAGATGTAAGGCTTCCAGCAACAACAGTTATGCTGATTTATTGCTTTATTGCCTAAAATTCCATACATTAGTAACCCTTCTGACTACTGAATTCAAACACACCCAGCTCAATATCTTACACATGATGCTGACGCCGCAAGCAATGCACTCAATATAGTATTATATAGATACTCATAAACAAGAGAAACTCATGATAGTTCTGCACTTCCTGATCATGCAATCCAAAAGTAGATGTATTACATAATACAAAATCAGGGGATCATTCTATAACCAAAAAAAGAAAAAAGAAACAGGTTTTCACACTTCAAAGCATGTTTTTTCTGAACTTCGCCTTTCCAAAGGCATCCAAACTAGTTAGGTAAGACCAGCAAATTGTTTCTATCCTCCAAATGTTCATACAGTACAACAAAACTGAAACAAGAAAAGAGGCTGCCAAATAAAAAGTCTGCTACAGTTTGCTTTCCCATCATTTCAGTTACAAGTTGAAGGGATGCAATAAACATAAAGAAAACAGAAGAAAAAAGTTAGCAACACAATCTAGGCAAGATAAACGCCATCAACCAATGAGAATGGTATCTGGGAAACAACCACAGTATCCGGGAATAAATAATCAATGAAACAAATCAATTAAGTTTACGAGGCAAAAAGACGATGGGCATGAGATTATGCACAAAACAGCAATTTGGCGGCAAATAACCACTTCAAAAGATGGTACTGCTTTCACTAGCCGATATTGAAGATCCTTCTGACTTAATAGCATGTCCACCTCTACTAAGATCAATAACCTGCATGTGGCCCAGGGGATCATGTTGCATGTTTTCAGAGAGCGCACTAGAGTTCACAAGCATTTGGTTGTTTATGGCAAACTGAGATGGATGGAACTGCTGTGGAAGTATGTTATGGCGAGTGGCTTGATGTGGGCCTGGAAAGAATGATGGATTCAAGGGCATATGCTGGCCCCCAATGTTGAATGCTTCGGCAGAATTTGGTGACACCTCAGCTGTGGCAATCTTGAGTCTTTGGACTTCCTCTCTAAGGGCCTCATTTAGAGCTGCAAAGCATACACATCCAATTGCACATTATTTAATAAGGAAAATGAAATGAATAGAATGGAACACTATATAAACTCAATGCTTTGAGAACGACTAAAGAATCTTTATGGAAAACAAAAGATTAATGCTAAGATGTATGATCTCTGGTCATTCTTATAACTGAATAGTGTGTATGTGTGTGTATATATATATATATATTCTTCATCTTCTTAAGAAGGGGCCTTGAGGCATGCTTTTAGATGGTGGACCTCTAGTTATTCAATATAGAAGAACTGGTGATAGATATCCAAATGCCCTAGAACAATATTCTAAAATAGAAAATCAAGAATCAAACACTCTTAGGGAATCAGAAAGAACACATACACCTCCAAATATATTTGATCCAAGGAAAATTTTACTCCTCAATATAGAGCTTGTCTAGCCAAGACATTTTCTTACTTTGAATCCTCCTCGTACAACCCTCGTACAACCAGGCCAACAATTATCCTGAATAGATGAGTGCTATGAATGATGAAATACAAGCCTTAGAAAAGTCTAAAATCTAGGATATAAAAAGTCTTCCTCATGGAAAGAAGACAATAAGCTTAGATGGGTGTTTAAAATTAAAACCAAGAATGATGAAACTTTAAAAAGACATAAGGCTAGATTAGTTGTCAAGGGTTATTCTCAAGAGTATGGAATAGATTATGACGAAACTTTTGCGTTAGGATGACTTTCGGTAGAACTCTTATAGTAGTAGCTGCCATTAGATATTAGCCTATTTATCACACGAATATCAAGAAAGAAAGAAGTTTATATGGATCTACCACTTGGATATGAGGTTTTTGTTAGATAAGTGCTTCACTTAAGGAAATCACTTTATGATCTTAATCAGGCGCCTAAAGCCTGGTATGATTGATTTAGTTTTGTTATGGATAAACTTGGTTTTACTTCCTTTTATACTAACACTGCTATGTTTGTTAAGAGATCTGATGCAGGTATTGTTGTTCTTCTTCTCTATATTGACAATATGATCACCATTGGAGGAGACAAACAAAGAATTAGTTTCAATAAAAACGTTTCAAAACAAAGTTTTGAAATGACTGATTTAGGTTTTCTTAGATACATTTTGGAGATTGAGGCTGCATATTCTCCTCGTGGCTATTTTCTAACTCAATTCAAGTTTTTTTCTGGCATCATTAATGGCAGATTTGGAATTGTAGATGGAAAAGAGTAGACACTTCTGAAGTGATCAATGCAAAATTGAAGATAGATGATGGCACAGATCTAAATGATTTCACTCTTTACCACCAGATGATTGGGGTCCTCACATATTTGACTATCGCCAAACCTAACATCTCTTATGTAGTCCACACAACCAGTTAATTCCAACATTCTCCAATCATTGTGCATATGAGTGTTGTTATGAGTATTATTAGATATTTATAAAATTTTGTCTCTAATGAGATTATTTTATCATCCTTTCTCCACTTGAATTAATTGTACTGACTCTGATTGGGGAAGAAATCCTAATAATAGACACTCAACTATGGGTTTCTGTGTGTTTATAGGTGACTCGTTAGTGCCCTAAAAATACAAGAAGCAACTGAATGGTTTATTATTGTCAACCGAAACAGTGTATCGCATCATGACCACCACAAAATCTGAAATTGTGTGGTTGAGAACACTATTAAAAGACATGGGGTGCATATTGCCCTCAAGGTTATGTTGTGACAATAAAAGTGTCATCTGCATAGTTGGCAATTACACATTTCATGAGCGCACCAAGCATATTGAAATAGATTGTCATTGTGTTCCTAAAAGAAATCTGGAAAAAACTATCATCTTGCCTTATGTAGCTTCAGAATTTCAGTTGGCTGACTTCTTTATGAAAGCTCTTTTTTTTCCCTGGTTTCATTTTTTGCTTGAAAAACTTTCGATGATTACACTATAAGTTTAAGGGAGAGTGTTAAGTTGTATATATAAATATATATAATAAGTAATACCTAGTAGGGGTATTTCAATCTTTTCACTATATAGACTATGCTCACTAGGGGCATTAGTGTCTTTGTATAATTTTTGTTTCATTTATTTTTTTGTTTTGTAAATGAGCAATATTGTCATTGCTAAAATATAGTAGTTGGCATATTCAAACAACTATATTTATAGCTATTAGGATGCTCCCAACAACTATATTGGCTCTCCTTTATGTATGTATAGGGGTGCTTCCCCTTAGATGGGTCATGCTTTTCTCAAGCAATTTAACCTCAATAAATCATATATTTTTTATGTTTTCTTGCCTCTAAGAGACTCTTGTGGTTGTGCTTGTGATTGTTATATTCTAGCCCCTAAATGACTCTTGCACTTATGTTGTATTTGACCCATAAGTGATCCTTGGTTGCTCATAAGAGGCACTCTTTATTCTTTTTGTATTTGATTACAAATAGTAATTACTCTAACGGATTGAAACAAGTCTACATCTTCAATCTTGGGTTGCATATCAACCCTAATCTACATCACTCTCCCCAGGTTGGAGAAAGACTTTTTCCTAAAGAATGGACCAATAAAATCGATTATAAAATGATGAATTGATTTTCCAAAGGATTTAGTAAATCAGACTGAATTGAATATATTTTGAATCAATTGCAAGAAAACCAGCATCTTAAATTAAAAATTAAAATAAAGAAATTCTATAAAAAAATATTCAAGACGAGAAAAATTGAAGAAAATAAAAATAAAGGATAAAACATTGTTAAAATAGATGTAAATAGTTGTACATTTTTACCTCTTCCAAAATGAGAAACCAAGGATTATTCAAAATTTATTTGTTTCTAATCACAACATCATTTTCTGGATGGAAAGATAGACTTTCATTTCAATAGAAACTAAGCATGAGATAATGAGGTCTGACCATATCCCAAATGCAAAGTACAAGGTATTAAAAATAACTAACCTCCACACATCACAAACCAATTTATATCAGGTCTCTTTTTGACTTATTCATTACCACATAGGTAAGAGGTTACAGATAGATCTGATAGCCTAACACGGCCCAGGTCAAGAACTGTTGCAGCAGTTAGCAGATTGCTCCCAGTAACTGGATTGAAGAAGTTGAGAAAGTGCATCACACACCATCCCACTATTGTCCCACTATCCATCCAAGTGGTCTATTTTCCAAATCTTTCATTTGTTTCTTTTATAGACATTCAAAAAGCGGTAATTCAATCTTAAACCCTAGAAACAGTGTAATAAGCATGGTTGTACGTACCATGTGATACGGTATGATATGTATCATTAGTTTTGGATTTTGCGATACGATACACACTCGTACGGGTGTATTGTACGATACACTCATGCATTGTACGATACATTATCGGTGCACTTAAAAAAGGCTGAAAGTTGTCTTTTTTATTTTGGGTTTAAAAAGCCTTTTGAGGGCCAAGTTCTTCGTATGTTTAGAGTCCGTTAGAAGGGAACCCACGAACCCCAGGTTCTTTGAGATCGATTTGCGTGCAAGGGAAAGTGTAATATCAAGTTTTTGTAATGCGTTAGACTTAGAAATTTCTGAAAATTTGGCTGTGTTGTAGAAACATCGGTAAAATACTCGATGTTAGGTTATTATATCTGAGTTCGGGCTCGGCTCAAGTCTCATCAACAAGACCAAAATGAGCCAATTAAAAAGGTGATAAGAAACTTTATTTTCAACCTTTAAAATCAAGCGAATTTCAGGTTAAATTCAAGCAAAATTCGAAGGCAAAAATCAAATTATATATTGTTAGATGCACCTCAAAATTCCGAGTTCAACGGTATTTAATTTTTCTAAATTTGGGTTACGATTGGCCCGAAAATCCTATTTTTTCAAAAAAGGCATGCTTTGATGAGATCGGGTCTGAATTAGATCGGACTGGATCTGATCCATATGATCCAAATTAATATGAATCTGAACTCAATCCAAGACCCATATTAATTAGGATTTGATCCACCTTAAGATTCATATGGATTTTAGATACGAATTTGAATCTTGGATCTAGATCCAAACCCAAAACTCAGATCCAACGAAATTAAAGTTTTAAAAATCAGTATAAAGGTTTAATTTGAAGATATTTAATGTTAAAAAGACTCCCAGAGGGATAAGGCACCCACTGAAAAAATTTCAGTAATTATTAAATAATAAACTATTAATTATTAATTGTTTTAATATTAAAAAATTAATAAATTTCGAAAATTTGTTTTGATGTGGCAGTTACCTATTAAAAAGGGGACTCTAGAGGGGCATCAGCCTCTAGAAGAACCCAATACATAATTTAAAAAAAATATTTATAGAAGATAAAAAAAAAAGTTAAAAAAAGTCAACAAAATCATATGGATTAGGAAAGGCGGTTGGAGATAGAGTCCCATATGGGAAAGCTATATCTCTAGCCCACATTTGAGAATCCCTAGAGGGGGGCGTCACCCTCTAGAGGCCTCATTATAAAAACTAAAAAAAAAAGAAAAGAAAAGAAAGAGAGTGAGAGAGGAGAGAACGTGACAAAGGAAGAAAAGGAAAAAGAAGGAGAACATCCATTTCCTTCTCCTGTCATTCAACGTTTTCTCTGATCTTTTTCGAACTCCAAACAAAGGTACGGGCTTCTCTTTTGATTCGGATAGGAAAAAAAGCCTAAATCAGATTTAGGTGATATTTTTTAACGAAACCATGAAACTGATTTGGTTTCCCATGTTCATCTTATAGAAAAAAAATCGATATATGCATGGCTGGAAAATGTATATTTCAAATTTAAACCCTTTTCTCATGGCAAAAGCATGTTTTATTTATGATCAATGCACATATATGTGTATTAACACACACACACACACACACACATATATATATATATATATAAGATGTTGCCCATGTGAATCACAGACACGGTTTGGGCCAGATTCGACCCAAACTGGGTCTGCCGCAGCATTATATATATATAGTAAAAAGGGCTTTTGATGAGCCCAGCCAATGCAGGCAGAGTTATATTTTGTTAAGCCCGCCGACTGCAGCTAACACTGATCCTCTTTGCGGTTCAGTTTTGTCCTACTCTAGTGTTCGAAAGTGAGAATTGTTAATGTTGATTTCCAGAATTTGCTGCAACATTGTTTGCTATTGAGAAATTCTGCTATCCTTGTGAACATATTTGAATGTTTTCATATCTTGTTCATAAACCGAATGTAGTTGATGTCGCCATTGAATTAGCATGACTATTGGAGCAATTTTCTATTTGTGCCATGTTGAATGTTGTTAGTGTTTGTTCATTGTTTACCAAAAAAATCTATTGATGTTGTCGGGAATGTGTTCATTGATAAAAAGAAAACATAGTTGGTCTGTGTGTCATTTCTTTTTCCTGTCTTGGGTAAACTTAACAAAATCTAATTTATTTCAGTCTTGTAGCAGTTGAAAAAACTAAAGTTTTGTGAACATTTTATCTGTTGATTTTTGGTGTGTCGTGTGCTCATGCCTTTGTTTCTAGTTCAGTTAGATGTGTATCCTGAAAAATGCAGACAAGCATTTATAAATAAGCTTTTCGTCAACTGTTAACCCTCATACTCAAACATGTTAAGTGACTGCATTCTTCTGGTTCATTCAATATATATTCTTACACGGTTTAAAAAAAGGGGGGGCTTTTGTGAAGCCTAGCCGACTACATCGGCCGGGCAGATCTTAATAGGTGTTAAGCCCAGCCAACCTGCAGTTGGCTGGGCAGTTTCTAAGACTGCTGAGCCCAGCCGACTGCATCAGCTGGGCAGATCTTAATAGGTGTTAAGCCCAGCCGACCTGCAGTCGGTTAGGCAGTTTCTAAGACTGTTGAGCTCGGGCAGATTCACACCCTGCTGAACCTAGCCGACAGCATCGGCTGGGTAATTTTCAAAAACATAAATATGCTTGTTAATGTCCAGATTTACGTGTTCATGTGTATGCGTGATAAATGTCCAAATTTACATATGTTAAAGGTTCAAATTTTTACATGTTGAATGTTTAGAGTGTGTGTACCCATATCCAGATTATGCATTTTTATGACTGGACTGTTATTCATGTATTCATATGGTTATTAGGATTTAGGCATGCTTCCATGTAATTGCTGAAAATACTTTCATGTGACCACAAGGGCGTCCCGTGTGTAGGCAGCATAGTTTCGGGCTCGGTAACTATGTGTTATAGCCGAGTTGCCCGATTTTGACAAAAGTAACAGTTGCATTCATGATCATGCAAATCTAATACAATAATGGCATAGATGTGCATATTATGAACACTTGAATTTTTGGAAGTGTCTTATGTTGCATCAATATAGTGCATATATGCACGAGATAAAACATGATGTGTTCATATGCATATGAAATTTGTTATTCATGTGCATTCCTATGGTGTGTTAATGAATGTGCATTTGCGAGTATGTTGAATGATTGCAGTCACATATTCCCTGTGGTTTTTGCATAAAATGCATCAGTAGTCTGATGTAAACCGCTATAGGTCATGTGAGCCACGAGCAGGTGTTTCTCTATATTTTGTTACATATATTGCAAAAATCCATTTGATATTTATTGAAATTCTGAATTAATTGCACTATTCCATATTGTAACGGGCTAAGATCCCATGTTGTGTTTTGCATGTTGATTTGCAAAACGAATATTGTTGTTGGGTTTTCCATGTTGATTTGCAAAACGAATATTGTGCAATGAATCATTCTTTTAATAAAAAGATAAAAGAGTTTTTTTCATGATGTCTCTTCCACAGTGTGGGAATCCTGGATGACGGTTTTGAGAAACCGTGAGGATAGAAAAACTTCGTGTGCGATTGTTTTCCTGAACCCGATATGGTGGTTCACCTCTCGGTCACGGTTGGTGTAGACAACTGTTGTTATTGGTATACCAAAAAAGTGACATTAGTGGATGTTGATCTCCCTAATGTCCCGACATTAGATGTTGATTTCTAATGTTCTAATGAATGGTGTTGATTCCTAACGTGGGACCTTAAAGAAGATGAAGTTCACAACCGAAACTTCAAATATCACAAAGGATCTTTCTCAATGAACAAAACACACTCAATAACCAAAATGCTCAAAAGAGTGCACACAAAAAGAGGCAAAAATAATATTTCATTCAAGTGGGATGAAACCCACACAAAAAAGTGATTTTACAAGGGGTTTTTACCCCATATATATAATGCTCACAAGAGGGAGCCAGGAGGGAGTTGTTGGACTCCCAACGACTCTTAATAGAGCCGTTGGGGGTCCAATAGCTCTCAAGTACGGGTGCTTTTTGACTTTGGTCAAAAAGCACATGTTACTAAAGAGGTCTAAAAGAGTCTAAAAAACATAAATAAAACCTAACCTAATTATAATCTAACTAGAATATAACTAACTGTATTCATTACATTTTAGCACTCCCCCTTAAACTTATGGTTGAATAACTGAAACTTTGTCCAAGAGAAAGTGAAATCGAGGAGCAACAAGAGGTTTGGTAAAGAAATCTGCCCGTTGATATTATGAGGAAACATATGGTAGATCAATGGTGTCATGTAGGAACTCCTCTCGTACGTAGTGACAATCCATTTCAATATGCTTGGTGCGTTCATGGAATGTCCGATTGCTGACAATATAAATAGAACTTTTGTTGTAGCAGCATAGTCTTGATGCTCTTGTACTTTCAACACCCATGTCATGAAGCAAACGCCTTAGCCAGACTACTTCCATAGTGGTTGTAGTCATCGCTCTGTACTCAGCTTTAGTTGACGAGAGAGAAACTTTTTGTTGCTTCTTACACCTCCACGAAATTAATGATTTGCCTAAAATTGACTCATTGTATGAACGACATGTGCAATATCAGGTCTAGTAATAGAGAGGTAAGACAGTGCTTCAACAAGTTGTTTGTAGGAAGTTGGATTTTCAAGTAATTTTCTATCATCAATCTTCATTTTGATGTTGACAACTTTAAGAGTGTCAACCTGCTTTTCGTCCGTGATATCAGACTTGTCAACAATATCCAAGGCAAATTTAGACTGAGTTAGTAAATAGCATCCAAAAGAATAAGCAACTTCTATACCAAGAAATTTTTTAAGAAACCCAAATCACTTATTTTGAAATGTGTTTTGAGAAATTTTTTAATGTTATCAACTCTCTGTTTGTCACTTCCAGTGATGATCATATCGTCTACATAGAAAAGAAGAATGATGATACCTGCATTAGATTTCTTAACAAACAATGTTGTGTCAGTAAGACAAAATTGAAAACCAAAATCAATCATAACTTGGCTAAATTTATCATACCAAACCTTTGGGGCTTGCTTAAGTCCATATAAATCTTTGTTTAATCGAAGAGCCTTTCCTTTGAGAACATTAATACCAGGTGGTGGTTCCATATATACTTCTTCAACTAGGTTTTCATTAAGAAATGTGTTTTTAACATCTATTTGGTATATATGTCATTTCTTTGAAGATGCTACAGCTATCAAGATCCTAATTGTGGTCGTTCTTGCAACCGGAGCAAATGTTTATTCATAGTCTATTCTGTATTCTTGAGAATATCCTTTGGCAACTAAACAAGCCTTAAACCTTTCAAGAGTGTCATCACTCTTGGTTTTCACTTTGTACACCCACCTACATCTGATAGGCCTTTTTCCTGATGGAAGATCTTGTATAGTCCAAGTATTTGCTTTTTCTAGGGCTCTTAACTCTACTGACATTGCTTCGACCCATTCAGATTGTTCTTTTGATGTATCATAGGTAGAGGGTTCTACATAGGAGTGCATCAAGGCAATGTAAGCTTGATACTTTGGTGAAAAAGACTCGTATGACACAATTTTTTCTGAAACTTTAGAGACTCTCGATAACTTCCTAGTGGATACTTGATCATGTTCTTTAGTGTATTTTTCGAGAGCATAGGGTTTCTCTAAATTTCCTCGCCTAGAGTACCGAATGCAATCAGAAGGGTTACTAAAAGCTTCTGAATTTGTTATATCAAGTTGTTCTTCTAGACTTTTTGCTAGATCATCTTCAACAATTTTTGGAACTAGATCCAATAGAAAAGAATATTTATTTATTTCTTTAGAATTCATATTTTCAAAAAAAAACTTTCATTTTTCAGGAAGGATACATTCCTTAAAACATAGAATTTTCTTGTTTAGAGATCAAAGCATCTATAGCCTTTTTGATGACTTGCATACCCTAAAAAGGCACATGAAATAGCATGAGGAGAGAATTTATTTTTGTTTAAAAAAACAAAGCATTTGCACCAAAAAACTCTTAACCTGGAGTAATCTGGGATTTGTTTAAAAAGTTTTTCAATAGAAGATATATGGTTTAAGGAAGATGATGGCATCCTGTTGATAAGGTAAACTGTGATTAACGTGGCTTCGACCCCAAAAACCTTTGGTACTTGATGTGTAATAAGTAAGGTTCTTGTTGTTTCTATGATGTGCCTATGCTTTCTTTCTGCTATCCTGTTTTGTTGAGGGATATAGGGGCATGATTTTTTTATGTATAATGCCATGCAAGTTTAAGTAATCCTTAAATTCTTTAGACAAAAATTCTTTCCCTGAATCAGTGCGAAAATTTGAAATATCTTCTTTGAATTAATTTTTAACTAACTGATGAAATATTTGAAAGTGTGAAAAGACTTCATATTTGTGTTTAAGAAAATAAATCCAAGTGTGTCTTATGAAATCATCTACAAAAATTATATAATAAATAAAACCACCTTCTGAGCTAATAGGTGTAGGGCCCCATACATCTCAATTTATTAACTTTAGTGGTCGAGAAGAGACAAAGGTTCTTGCTTGAAACGGTAGTCTTTTAATTTTTTCCAAAATATATTTTTCACATTTAAAATTCTCAAAATTACAAAAATTTTCCAGCTTTGGAAATAACTGGAGATTGGATACACTAGGATGTCCAAGCCACTTGTGCCATAAGTCCAAGTCAACCTTTTGAACATTATAACACAATGTATTCTTAGGTATGTCCAAAAAAATCATTTAGTACAAGCCTCCTTCTCTAATGGTCTTCCCTAATCAGCTTCCCTGACAGGTGATCTTGCACTCGACATTCACGAGAGAAGGAAACATTACATCCATGGTCAGTTAATTGTGAAACAGATAGAAGATTTAAATTGAGTTTTTGAATATATCTAACTTGTGGAATGTAAAACCTTTTTGAGTTTTCGAAATCTCCTACTCTTTTAATTTCAAGAGATGTTCCATCAGCAGTAAACATGTTTGACCCATTTGAGTTATGACATTTAGATAAGACATTAATATTTGGATTCATATGAAATGAAGCACCAGAGTCAAGAAGCCAAAGAGATTTACATGGATCTAAGGTGCTAATGAAAGATATTACGGCTCCAGTAGAAGAAGACGCCCCCTTGAGCAGTGGTTGAAGTGCCTCGACCAGTTGTGCTAGAGACATGCTTCCAATGGAAGATTCATTAGATTCTTGCGGAGGTCCGACAGAGGCAATCTTCTTTTCATATGGTTTCTTTAGCTTTGGACAGTAAGTTTTTACATGTCCTAGCTCACGACAATAGTAACAAATTACTTTTCTCTTCTCAAAATCATTTATGTCATTCGTTCTTCCATAATTTGGAGGTTTGTAAGTGCGAACATGATTCCTTGGTCTAGATACGGCTAGAACCGAGTCATCATCATTTTTTGCAATTCTACTTTTGAGCCGATTTTCCTCCATGCTTAATTCTTCTATAATATCTTCAATTGAAGGAACATTTCCTCGATGAAGAAGAATGGACTTGGTAGCTTCAAAATCCGATCTTAGTCCATTGACAAATTGAAAAAAGTGCTCCGCATTCATTTGATTTTGGCAGAGTTCGATGTCTTGTGGGCAATGCCACTTTGGTTCGAGAAGAGCCAACTCTTCCTATAATTCGGACAAGCTATTGTAGTATTCTCTAATGCTTTTGTCCCCCTTGAACCATATTCCGAACTTGATGTTGTAGATTGCACACATGTGCAATGTCTTTAAGAGAATACATTCTCTTAAGATAATCCCAAGCGTCATTTGCATGTTCAAACTTTGCAAGACTTGAACATTTTTTTATATCCACGTTACTTATAAGCCAAGACATAATCTTGACGTGACCCATTCTCTATTCTTTCTACTTTTTCTCATAAGCGGTAATGACTTTAGTTTTTTCTACCTCTGTAAGAGGTAATTTTTTTTCTCCTTCGATCATTGTGAGGATTAGTTTAGGTTTCAAATCGATTCCATCTACTAATCCCCACAACCCCTTTCCCCATAATAAGGTGCTTCATAATCGAAGCCCATCTGACGTAGTTAGAATCATTGAGCTTGATGGATTTAATGGTGACATTATCATTGTCATCCATTTTACAAGGCTTAATAGAAGAGGAAAAAAAAGAAAAAGAAAATAACAATAAGAGTAGAGAAAAGGGATATACTCTACCACATATGATATATACGAGTACACCCTTATATATATTTGAAGGAGAACGTCTCTTCTTCTCCAAAATTTGAGTGGCATGCTTCCCAATGCAACAGGACAAAAAACTTAATCACAACCTTTGCTCTGATACCATGAAAAAAGATGAAGTCCACAACCGAAACTTCAAATGAATATCACAAAGGATTTTTCTCAATGAACAAAACACACTCAACAACCAAAATGCTCAAAGGAATGCACACAAAAAGAGGCAAAAATAATATTTCATTCAAGTGGGATAAAACCCACACAAAAAAGTGATTTTACAAGGGGGTTTTACCCCATATATATAATGCTCACAAGAGGGAGTCAGGAGGGAGTTTTTGGACTCACAACGGCTCTACTAAGAGTCGTTGGGGGTCCAACAACTCTCAAGTACAGGTGCTTTTTGACTTTGGTCAAAAAACACATGTTACTAAAGCGGTCTAAAAAAGTCTAAAAAACAAAAATAAAATCTAACCTAATTACAATCTAACTAGAATATAACTAACGGTATTACATTACATTTTAACAGGACCTAGTAATAAAATAAAAAATGTGTCTTGAGCTACAACTAGAAACCTAACTTGAATTCGAGAATTTGTTGTGTTTGTTTTTTAGTATCCGCTGGTTTTAATGAAAAGTGAAACCAAAATTGTATGCATTTAATAAGGACATGCATACAAAAGAAAACTATGATAAAAGATAATAATTTACTCATGCATATTTCTGTTCTGCACTAGATCGTGCATATTTACATGCTTTCTTACTTGTGCTATATTGATGGTTGCATGATAAATATTCTCTAGTGTTTGAATGATTATTTGAATTATGAATTTATTTTATTTGCATCCCTCTAAAATATTACTTAAATTTAATTTATGTTCTTTTTACTTATTTGAATTATTAGAAGAATTCATATGCTACTTTTTATGTTTTTCACAATCTCTAAGACCTAGTGATGAGACCTGTTGTTTCAAGGAGCTACGAGGGCTACACGATTGCTTGACAATTTTTAATTTGCACAGAGAGGTTCTACTTTGGGGCTTGTTTTTATTCATGTTCATTGTTCCTAGACATTATGGTTTTAATGAATAAAGTTTATTTGATTTCGTTGATGATAGTGTAAGATCCCTTGTGGTTGTAGATGTGGTTATGACTGTAAGACCCGAGTCTTTGGGATTGTTTCCGTAATTGTTTAAAAAAAAGCACTTTTCAACGAATATGAGTTGGGGTCGTTACAGAAGGAGCTTTTGTGATTTTATCAAGTATGAGTGCATTTCCACCATTTTTTTTCTCAAGTGGGTTAAGCTATAAAATCCCTATTTTTTGTTTTTTATTGAGTGTTTTTGGGGGAAAGGTGTATTTAATGCTTCTTATTCTTTGCTTCTTATCGAGGTTTTTAATTGGTTGTTTTATTTTAGATCCTTCGATGTCGTCTTCACGTTCATGTTATATTAGAGATGATCTTGCATGGCAATACTGCAGAAGCATTGATGATGTACCACGACTAGATGGATTGCATAGATTTAAGCAACATATTGCATGTCAAGATCAAAATGTGTGTCCATGTGATTCACTATCTATTCTTGCAATTTTTCGTGTTGATGCTATTGTTGAACTAAATTCGAAGAAGAATTTTGCAAAAAATGCAAAGATAAAGATTCATAATGATGATGATGACCCACTTGCCAAAAAAATAGCCAACATAAAGAGATCGTCGAGCGGCAATTGGATGTAGAATTGAGTAAATATTGTCCTGATGTCCGACAAATAGGCTCTAAAAGATAATTTAGTTTTAGGATCTTTATAGTTTAGAACTTTAGAGATGAAGATTGGAATATAAGACATTGGTTAAATATAATGTTTTTAGTTATCATGAACTCTTAGTAGTTTAGTTATGACTCGTTGAGTTATGACATTTTAGTACAACTTGGATGTGAATTTAATATTATTAGTTAGTTGGTTAAATGTAAGGCTTTAATTATTTTATGTGATATGATTTGTTATTAATTTAAATTAAGTAGTTGCCTTCTTATGTGATTTTATGGTTGCATTTTGTATAATTCATCATTGTTTTATATGATACAATTGTTTTAGAATTTGTGCTAATTTTTTTATTTTTCTAGATTTTTTTTTGATTTTTTTTTATTAAAACTTTATGATACGTTTATGATACGATACAGTGTTACTTTGGGCCTGACCGATACGGGTAACAATATGATACTTACAACCTTGGTAATAAGTTAAACAAAAGTGGCGTTTTTGATGTGTTGATGGAATTGATGTTGCTAATGTAGCATAGAAACCAACTTGAGACTGATTTGGAACTTGGTTTCTTTTCTAGACAATCAAATAGCAACTTATCTTTAATTCAATCTTAAACCTTATTGTAACCACCCCAACTCATACCCCTTGAAAATGCAGATTTTTTTTTAAACCATTGCGTAAATTTTTTAAAAGACTCGAGGCCTTTGCAGTTCCACTCTTAATTGGATAACCACACACACTACAATAGAGCTTACACTTATCGTCCATACCAAACCAAACCAAGTCATTATTCATTTATTTGAAAGAAAGAATGTTTAAGCAATGATTGCAGGGGACATCAGAGTTATTTAAATGATATAAAATTAAATAACGAAAAAGACTGAGTTACGATGTCCCTCTGCGATCTGTCTAGCAAGTGTGACACCCATGACTCTTCCATAAGTCAGTCGCTTCACTAATCACCTACGGTTGCGAAAAACTAAAGAAAGAGGAGGTCAGAAATCAGAAGAATTCTGCGTACAAATCCCTCTAATGAAATAAATGAGCATAAAGAACACAGATACGATTTCAAGCAATAATGCAGAGGAATGCAATTATGACAATTACATAATCCAATTAAGCATTCATACAACAGGAAAACATTTATTAAGCATGAAAGAACATTAATCAACAGCAAGAATTTCAATTTAAATAAGCAAGATATTTAACATGCTTTAGAAATTAAACACCATGCATCCACCAACATGTAACAATTAAAGAAATAGATAAATTATGCATGTTCTAATGCATAACAGGAATGTGCATGATCTATGTGCAATGCATGAACGCTTTATTATCTTTCCTTAAAGTTTTTTTTTTCCATATGCATGCTCTATTAAATGCATACAATTAAAGTTCCTCTTTTTAATTACCGTTGCCCATGGATACACCAAACGGGTAAAATCTCTGAGGTCAAGTTAGGTCATCAGGGTACTTTAGTACACAAGTTGTATTTTATTATTGGGTTTCAAACTTAGCCCTCGACCGAATCACCTTCGGAACATTAGACCTCCACGTCTAATGTCGAAGACACTAGGGACACTCCACGCCTACAAATGTCATTTCCTTAATATACCAAAACAACAGTTGTGTCGAACACACCACCCCCAAGTAAAGTGGCGGACTCTCCCTAAAATCGTGACCAGGAGAAAGAACCTCAATATCGAGTTCAGGGGTCAAAGTAAAGTACACGAAGTTTTTGTATCATCGTAGTCCCCCAAAACCGAATCTTTAAGATTCTCATTCTTCCGATGGGAGATTCCAGAACGTATATTGTTAAAATATGTAATCGCATAGACATGTAATGTTTTATCTCCTTTCTAGTTAGGAGTTTTAGTTTAATTAGTTCTAGTTGAAATACCACTAGAATTAGCCAAACCAGTCTCTCATTGAACTGATTTGGCCTTTACCTTTTTTACTAGTCAAAAAGGTACCTTTTTGACCAAGTCAAAAAGATAAATCCAAAGGAGTCGTTGGACCCCCCAACGACTCTATCTAATAGAGTTGTTGGGGAGTCCAACAGCTCCCTTAAGGCTCCTCTCTACCTCTCTATAAATATGGGGCTATTCCCCGTGTAAATTTGTCTCTTGTGTGGGATTTTTATCCCAACTCAATAAAGTTATTTATTTTGTATACCCTTTTCGGGTAGTGTGTATTCTTGAATTCTCTTTGTGAACCCTTGTGGTTCTTGTGGTGTATTTGTGAGAACTTGTTGAAAAACATTTGTTGTAGTGCATTTTTCAATTTCTTACATGGTATCAGAGCCATTGAGAAGAGTGTCATTCAAGTATTTCTTCAAGAAAGTGAAGGCTCTTTGAAGAATTGATTGTGTGTAGCCATGAAAAGCTTGGAAGGCTACCCACTCTTGTTTTTGTGGTAAAAGTACTTCATTTTTCTTATTTATTTATTTCTTCCCCTTTCTTTCTCAAGATTGTAAAATGGATGACGATGATAATGTCACCATTAAGCTCATAAAATTAAACGATTCAAATTATGTAACATAGGCTTCTATCATCAAGCACCTCATTTGGGGAAAAGGTCTATGGGGCTTAGTTGATGGAACCGATGAGGAACCTCAACTAACTCTCACCAAAGAAAGAGGTAAAGAAGTACCTCTTTTGGAAGTTGAAAAAAATAAGGCTATCTCCACGTATGAGAAAAATTGGAAAGAATGGAGAATGGGTCACGCCAAGATCATGTCTTGGCTAATCTATAGTGTGGATATAAAGAAGTGTTCAAGTCTCGCAAAATTTGAACACGCCAATTATGCATGAGAGTATCTGAATGACACGCTATATGACAATTAGGATAGCAGGGAGGGGCCCGACCCCTCCGCTGCGAAGACGGGGAGAAAAAAGAAGACTAAAGAAAATGAGGAAGATACCTGCGGAGGCCAAACGCGGAGGGTATCGTCGGCAAAAGGTGGTGCACAGGGGTTCAGGCATGATGGGAGTGTCGATCAGAAGAGGGGTTTGGCAGAGAGGCTACCAGACTGAGGTCGTCGAGGGTTTGCCAGGTAACCGATCATAAGGCGGCCTCCGGCAAACAGCGAGGGACCGAGAGGAGAGTGGAGGTGGCCAGCAATGGGCTGTTGATAGCGAGGCAGCGGTGGCCGAACGATCGCCGACGGCGACAATCGGGTGTTCACGGAGGTCGCCGACAGCTTCAATCGTCGACGGCTACACAGCAAGGGAAGGAGACACGAGACGGGGGTGTTTGTCGAACACAAGAAGAGGGAGACAAAGGGGGTTTCCTCGGAGGGTCTCACAAGGGGCCGCCAAACCGGGGTGGTTGCCGGTGACGACGAGCACTGGCGGTGATGGCTGGGATGCGGCACAGAGAGGGAGAGACCAGAGAAGGTGCTCGAGAAAAGGGGAACTGTCGTTGGGCTGCTAGCGGTAGGTGGTCGAACGCAGGACGAGTTGAGAGAGCGGCAGAGAGGAGGAGAGCGCAAGGGTGAGGGAGTAGGGAGGGCGCAAGTTGAGAGCCCTCCCTCTCCCTCCCCTTTGCACGGTTTTAAAGGGCACAGAATGGGGGGGGGGGAGATTCGGGAAACCCCGAAGGGGTTTCCTTTTTCCTCGCAGAGGAGAAAAGAGAGAGCAGCGCGGGTGAGGAAGAGGGTTTTAAAAACCATCGCCCCCCTGCATCAGGTGTTATAACCCTAAAAGGTTATCGGGTCCCAGTCCGGCTCGAGTTCGAAAAAGACTTCTTCTTTTTTCAAAAAAATATAGGTTTTACATCCTACCCCCCTTAAAAGAATTTCGTCCGTGAAATTTCCTTGAATGACTCTCCATAGAGATCGAAGTCTGAGTTAATCAATACTGACAAACATGCAAACATGTGTGTGTGGTCCCAAACACGTATACTTTTAAAGTAATCAAGACGGCTCATAATGAGTTACTGAGAAAGGTTTCAGTTGGACAAAATATATGTGTGATTTCCTTAATAAACTTTTGTTTCTTGAATGAGATCTCTGCATTTTATCAAAATCAAGTTATCGTTCGTTGTCCTTGCTATTTCTAATAGACTCTTTTGTCCGAAATAACCTTAACTTATTCTTATATCTCCAGGCCTTATGCGGCCAGCTGTCATGACTTCGCTTAAGTTGTCATTCTCATAATAGCCCCATCTTTTCTCAAAAGACACAAGCATAACCTCATATCAAGATCTAAGAGCAATAAAGATCTAATTCTCTAATTGTTCTACACCAGAAAGTGAAATCTATAAATTCATAACCAGCTATCTCAATCAACCTTATTAAACTCCAAATTAAGGCTTTATATTGAATTTAAAGCTGATAAAACATTGGGCTTGGATTTGGATCTAGATTTGAATCCAATATCCAAACCCATACTCAAAACGAAAATGGATCAAAAATGTGATATTACATCCCTACCCCCTTAGGATAAATCTCGAACAAATTACTTTCATACAATCACACTAAGATGTTTAAATTCACACCAAATAAAAATTTAAACCATGAATGCAATCAATCATAAAGAATTCATATGCTTTAAATAAAAGTATTAAATAACCTTACCAGTGAAGAGACATTCAAATAGCAACTTATCATCTTTAATTCAATCTTAAACCTTACGAAGTGCAATAAGTTACACATAAGTGATGGTTCAGATATTATGGCGACAGGTGGGTAGGCAAGGGCAGCATCCGACTCGATGGATCTGATATGAGATAAAAACTATAATGAATCTGATTTGGATTCTACTTTGAACCAGTCAATTCTTCAAAATAATGCACATTTTATGTTTGCTTTCATTGCTCACATTGCATACAGACAGTTTTCTGTCTACTTCCACAGCAACTTGTAAATGGAAGCTTAGTTATGGCCTGGAATGCTCATAAGTGTTAAAATAAACGTCTGACAATTAATGTGGTTGACCAATTATTGACATCTCGCCACAAAGCAATGCAACTGCATTCTGCAATCATCACTTATTAACTGAGTAGGCTAGCTAAAATTGAAAAAACATTTTAACACTCAAAGTAGTGGAGATCATAAACAGTTTAATAGTTAATATCCTTTGTCCCCTCACCAACACACACACACACAACCAGCATTTTTCTTATGCAGTTTTCTTAATTGCTGATCCCATAGAAGGTAAAATTCAAACATCTCATAAAGTAACAGAAGATATAGCTTTCTGCTTGGATTAAGCAAAAAGAACAAGAAAATGAATGTCAGTTGAAAATGAATACAGAAAAATGTAGAAAACTATCCAAGCATTTTACTAACATAATTTCTCTCCTCGAATAAGAATAAGAAACTATATTTTGGCACTATTGTAAAAGAGTAACTGAAAGCTGTTAACGTACTCTGTTGTTATATATATATATATATATATATATATATATATATATATATATATATATATATATATATATATATATATATTATGTATGTAATACGAAATACCTATAAGGGGTATTTCAGTCATTTTCTGTTTTGTAATAGAGACTGCCTAGCAGGGGCAGACTTGTAAATCTATTTTTATATTTTTATTATTTACATTTTTTTATTAAGTAGCTGTTGGGACAGCCCAACCAGCCATTGGGCTAGTCCCAACTGCTAGATTTCTAGCCGTTGGAGCTAGTCCAATGGCTAGTTGGAGTAGCCCTTGTCTTTTGTCTTCTCCTTTTGTCTATTTAAAGGGATCTTCCCCATTGTAATAGTTATGTTTTGCTAAGCATATTTGTGATAATACAAGCATATATTTTTTACTTTGTTGAGGCGTTGCTTTTTGGGCAGCTCAGCTCTAGCGTGTGCATGTGCCACAGCAGTGCTTGATAGCTGGCCATTGCTGTCCAGCACTCTATGAAACCCCTGTAAAGGAGGATGGAATTTTTTTAAATAAAATTATAACGTTAAAAAACTTGAGTTTGAACACAGCCACAAATATCAGCGATAAAAACACGATCTGGTCTTAGAAAAATAAATAATCACAAATGTTCTAAAAAATGCCTGTTTTGGAAGGGGAAACATGTGCTACCTTTTGTGGGTTCCAAACCCTTTAGTTGAAACCCGAAATGATAGGGTTTGACCCGGACCCGACCCGTACCAAACTCAACCCTATAGGGTTAGGGTGTGATAAATAAGAACCTATTAGAATCAAGGTAGAACTCGAAGGGTCCGATTAATATATGAAGCTGGGTATGGTTTGTGAAATTTCATACCAGACCCGGGCTTGTTCTAACCGTTGGGACTAGCCCAATGCTAGTTGGACTAGCCCCTTGTTAAAATAATGTGTATATATTTATACCTAACTGATATATGTATATTTATAGAATATATGTATATTTATAGAATATATGTATATCAGGGGTATTTTGGTCATTTCATAATATGTATTTTAGTACAGTCCATTAAGGACTGAAAAGCCTTTTTGTTTATTTATTTATTTTTTGTTATTATAAAGTCAATATGACTGTTGGGGTGACAGTCCAACTAGTCATTGGACTGCCCCCAACTGTCATATTTATGACCCTTGGGGACAGTCCAACAACTAGTTGGACTGCCCCCCTCTACAAGTATGTGAAGCTCTATAAATAGAGCCTCACTTCTCCATGTAAATTATGCTTTTCTAAAGCATTTGAGGTATGTTAATACGATCCTTTTTTCTATTGTGCTCTTGTGAGCTTTGTGCCTTTAGGATTTCATACTTTTTGTGTACCGCTTTTATGAGATTGTAATCGGTCCATTAAAAACCATATTAGTTAAAAGAGGTCGGGGTAGGCCTAGGAAGACTTGGATGGAGATGATAGGAAAGGATATGAATGCTTTGAACCTCACCGAGGACATGGCATTGGATAGAAATGAGTGGAGGAAAAGGATTCATGTAGAAGACCCAAAATGAATTTCTTTTTTGGTTCATATCGCTGACTCCAATTGTTTTGGGATGAAGGCGTAGTTGTTGTTGTTGTTGTTGTTGTATATTTGTGCATTTATGTAGCCCTTCGTTGGCTTTGCAATTGTGCACTCTTGTTTCATTACACCCTTGTCTTCTTTTGTCTATTTAAAGGGATCTTTCCCATTGTAATAGTTATGTTTTGCTAAGCATATTTGCAATAATACAAGCATATATTTTTTACTTTGTTGCTCTCCAAGTGTTTGTGTTTGTGTTCATGTATCTCCTTTGTGAGATTGTATTAGGCCAATGAGTGGCCTTTTGTTTGTGCTTGTGTATCTCCTTTGAGAGATTGTATTTAGCCCATAAGTAATCCTTTTGTATTTGTGCATTCTTGTAGCCCTTAAGGCAATCTTTGTATTCGTTTTGTTTCATTACATGGTATCAAAGCTTGAGCACTTAAAGCTTGTGGACCCAAGATCGTGCTTATGATTGAAGATTCAAGTGCTTGTGTTTAAGCCTCTTGGTGGAATCACCATCAACCTCTCCCTCTCTCTCTCTCGCCAATATCCAACAAAGAGATTGTCATTGTTGTTCTTATCAACTTTGATGGGAGCAACTATAACATGTGGGCCACAACAGTTAAAAGCATCATAATAGGCAAGGAATTATGGCGATATATTGATGGTTTCGTGCTGGAACCTCAACCTATTCTCACAAAAACTATTATAAGAGAAGATGGAGTTGCAAAAGAAAAAACTTTAAAAGGAAATGAGAGAGAAAAGGCATTGATAGACTATAAGAAAGTATACAAAGAATGGGAGGTGGGCCATGAAAAGGTCCTCTCTTTTTTTATGGGTAGCATGCATGAAGAACCATGCTGTAACATTCTTGAGTTTGAAAGGGTGGATGAAGCATGGGAGTTTGTCAACAAACTTGTACCCAAAAAGACGTCGCTCATAAATGGGATTTAAGAGATCGTATTCATAATTGCAAACAAAGTAACAAGACGGTTAGAGAGTACTATACTGCTCTCAAAAGGCTTTGGTATAAAATGGCCAAACTAGAACCAATATGGGAGACTCCAAATGATGCCCTCCAAAGAAAAAAGCAAATTCTTGAAAAGCACATTCTCTAATTTATGAGAGGCCTTAGACCCGAATTCAAACAAATTCGGGTAAATATCATTCATAGGAAAAAATCCCGTTCCTTGCATGAGGTGTTGGCTGAAGTTTGTATGGAAGAGACAAGGTTAAAATCCATGTATAAATCCAAAGAACCAAAAGATAATGTTTTGGTCGTATCTAGACCCGGGGCCAACATCTATACTTTTTTTTTACTCAGAGAAACTGCCCCAGGCGCAGAGACTTAGCCGCACTGGCTCAACCTGTTGTACTTATGATCTCTGACCATGTCGGCGTAAAACGTTGAGGGCTTACCCCTCGACCCCAAAAATTCGCCAAACTTCGGCTTATGCAAGGGGTGATGCCCATGGGATTTGAACCTCGCAAAAGCCAACACCTATACTTACAAACTTTATTATGGAAAACCTTACAATGATGATTGGATAAAAAAATCATGTCACAATTGTAGAGAACCGAGGCATATTAAGCCCTATTGCCCAAAATTCAAAGGAAGAGAAGAAAAGGTGGCATACGTAGGAGCCTCTCAAGATGACAAGCATAGAACCAAAGAAGATCTCAAATCCATTGAAATCATGACCTCGATTCAACTAGTGGAGGCCCTACAACCACTCCTAAAAAACTCATCATCTATTTCAGGAGTCGCAGTCTCTACTTCATCGTCTCCCGATAAGGATATTTGGCTTTTTTATTTCAGAGCTTCCTTCCATGTGACCCCAAATAAATCTTTACTTTTCGATTGTGATACTAATTCTACAAAAACACATGTTTTTACCGTCGATAGTTCCTTCCTTGATATTAAGAGCATTGAGAATTTTGAAAAAAAAATCAAACTTTTTTATTCCAAAAATTAAATTTGCTCCATAACTTAACTTAAATCTTCTTTCCGTATCCCAAATTGTCAACCATAAATATAATGTCTCATTCTCATTAAAACAATGTTGGGTGTAGGATCTCCTGTCAAGGAAGCGTATGGAAAAAAGCCATAGAGAAGGAGATCTTTACTACATGAACCAACTAGTTCTTCCAAAAAAACTTTTTTTTGTAATGTTTAAAATGTGGACATTGTTTTGTGGCATCAAAGACTAGGTTATCTTAGCATATCTAAATTATTCTAAGTACCACATTTGAAAAAAATTTGTAATGAAGAATTTCATTATATCAATTGTATTCTTAGTAAAATAAAAGCTCTTCTTTTTCCTAAAATAACCTTTTTTCTCATTTAAACCTTTTAAATTAGTGCACTTGGATGTATGGGGCTCCACTCTCATTCCCTCTAAAAGTAGTTATACTTACTATATGATATTTTCGAATGATTATTCTCGATTCTCTTGGATTTACTTTCTTAGGCACAAACATGAAGTTTTCAAAATATTCAAAAATTTTCATAATCTTGTCAAAAATCAATTTAAAACCCATATATATATTTTTTGCTTGACTCTAGGGAAGAACTTATGTCAAAACATTTCAAAGAATAACTTGAATCAAATGAGATTGTTCAATAAAGATCTTGTACCTACACACTCCAACAAAATGGTTTGGCCGAAAGAAAACATAAGCACATTATCAAAACCACTAGGACACTCTTAATTTCAAAACATGTTCCAAAAAAAAATTGGGGTGAAACATCATTAACCGCAGTATATCTTATCAATTGAATTTCTTCCAGTAAATTTCAAAATATTTCTCCTCTCGAAAAACTCTTTGAAACCCTTACAGATTATCCCAGACTAGGAACTTTTGAATGTAAATGCTTTGCTCTTACCAACAAAAAATGACAAACTTTTTCCAAAAGTCATACCTTGTGTATTTCTTAGGTACGAAGAAAACCAAAAAAGCTTTAGATGTTATGATTTTGAAAGAACCAAGCTTTATGTTTCTAGAAATGTTTATTAAAATGTTTTGATCAAGGTGAGCCTAAGAAAAATACTAAATATTCGGTTTTACTTGAATTATTGCCTAAGAGCAAAGAGGATTGTATAATGAAGTATGCGGAAATATAATACAAGAATGCCAATGCATTCACAATGTCCAATAATGGACAAGCACAAATGCACAAGAGAGATATAGTAAAGAAGTTCACTAAGGGACAATACAAAAAGCCTTTAAAAGGCTATACACATTAAAAAGTAAAGAGCTTTATTGAATGAGATCTCACAAGCTTAAAAATACAAGGGGAGAACACCCCTATTTATACACAAAGAGAATGGGGAAAAAGGGAGCCATTGGGGGCTCCCACAAGTCGTTTGGAGGTCCCAACGACTATAATGTGGGACCCCAATTCATATTAAATAATAAAAATATAAAAAAAAAGAAAAAAGAAAAAAGATAAAAATAAACTATCTATTAAAATAGTTGTTTCTAGAAACAACTATGTAAAATGACCAAAATACCCCTATCAAGTATTATATATATATATATATATATATATATATATATATATATATATATTAACACCTCCCCTCAAACTTTACGAAGAGATGATCGAAAGTTTGCTAAGAAGAAAAATAAAACAAGAAACAGGAAAAGCTTTAGTGAAGAAGTCTGTCAACTGATACTTTGATGTGTCATATGGCAGGGTAACCGTTCCTCTCAGATATTCATCATGTACATAGTGACAGTCCATCTCTATATGTCTGGTGCCCTCATGGAAGGTGTGATTACTGGCAATATAAATTGCACTTTTGTTATCGCAACATAACTTCGAAGGACCGAAGATGTCTACACCCATATCTTTGAGAAGACTTCGTAACCAAACGAGTTCCATAGTGGTAGTTGTCATAATCCGATATTCAGCTTCAATAGAGAATAGCGAGACTTTCTATTGTTTTTTGCATCTCCAGGCAATCAGAGAATCTCGTAAAAAGGCACAAAAACCAGTAGTTGAGATTCTATCATTAGAGTTTCCTCCCCAATCAACATCAGTATAAACAAGTAAATTTAATGAAGAGGATGAGAATAGAAATAGCCCTTTAGTGATGATATTCTTGAGGTATTTATGATTCTTAGCACAGAACTCATGTGGATAGTTGTAAAAGTGGATAGTTGTAGAAGCATGCTGAAACTGACTAGCAGAGTGAATGACATGAGCAATATCTGGTCTGGTAATGGTCAGATAGATGAGAGAATCAATGAGTTGTCCGTAGGGTGTGTGATCTTCCAGAAGAGTCTTATCCTCCAGTCTTAATTTAGCATTGATCACTTCAAGAGTTTTTTACCTTTTTATCATCTGAAATTTTAGATTTAGTACATATATCTGCAGCAAGTTTCATTTGAGAAAGTATATTTCCGCGGAAAGAGCATGTAACTTCAATTCCTAAAAAATATCTTAAGAATCCTAAGTCAGACATGTCAAAATTATCTTTTAACATATTTTTAACATTACAAACACCAATTTGATCATTTCTTATCATAATCATATCATCTACATAGAATAAAAGAATAACAATACTAGTTCCTGCATTTTTCACAAAGAGATTAGCGTCAGTATAACAAAAATGAAAACTCAGACTAGTCATGACATCACTAAATCTATCATACCACACCTTGGGAGCCTACTTAAGACCATACAATGCTTTTAAAAGTTTAAGAGTTTTTTCTTGTTCAATGTTAAATCCAGCGGAGGATCAATATAAACTTTTTCATTTAAGTTTCTATTAAAGAAGGCATTTTTAACATCCAATTGATATATAGGTAATTTTTTAGTTGATGTCACAACTAACACTAGTCATTCTAGCCACGGATGCAAAGGTTTCCACGTAGTCAATACCATATTTTTTATATATAGGCCATTTCCATCTTCTAAGAATGTCACATCTTTGGAAACATAAAGTTTGTTATTTTTGAAATCAAAGCATTTATATCTTCTTTTTTTTATTTTCACCGTATCTAAGGAAAACGCGGGAGACAACTTATCTCTTTTATGTAAAAGTACAAAGCATTTGCAATCGAAAATGCGTAAGCGATTGAAGTCGGGTGAGGTTAAAACGATTCCGGCTCAAAAAAAATTGGAGATATTTTTAGAAATAAGCAATGTTCTAGCGGTTTCTACAATATGCTTATGTTTTCTTTCCGCTAACCCATTTTGTTGTGGCGTTCTAGGACACAATCTTTGATGACAAATTTCATTTATCTTTAAGTAATTTTGAAAATTATTAGATAGATATTCTTCAGCCGAATCGTATATAAGAATAGATATATTGCTTTGAAATTGATTTTTTAACTTTTATACAAAACTCTTTGAAAAAAGAGAAAACTTCCGATTTAAAATTAAGAAAATAGATTCATACAAACCTAGTAAAGTCATCAATGAATGTTACATAATATGAATACCCACCCTTAGACAAAACCGGAGATGGACCCATACATCCAAGTGCACCAATTCAAAAGATCTTGTTAAAACAAAGGTTTTAGTTGTAAATGTTACAACCTTTGCATCTCATATCTTTTTCTTTACAAAATTTGTTCCCAAAAAGAAAAAAATACAGTTTTGAGTATCTTGGATGTCCAAGTCTTTTATGCAAAGTTTCAATGTTCTTGTCTTAGACATATGTACAAAATGAGTTGGAAGGAAGAGTCAAATAATCCATAAAGTAAAGCTCTCCCTTCCTATGACCTTGCCCAATCCGCTTCCTGGACTAGAGATCCTGCACAAAGCATCCATTAGATGAGAAAGATATTTCACATCCATGGTCGGCAGTTTAGAAAATCGAAGAAAAAAAATTAAGTTTAGTTTTGGAACTCTAACTTTTGAGACAAAAAACTTTTGAGAATTTTTGGAATCTAGTGTTCCTATACTTTTTATTTTTAAAAAGGTTTCATCGGCTGTAGAGACACAAGATATTTTTGAATTGGTGCACAAATCGATTAAAGCATTTTCATGGAAAGTCATACGAAAAGATGCTCCAAAATCTAAAATTCAAGAATATGTATCGGGTGGTGATGTAAAGGCAATGGCGGCACCCGATGTAGAGGAGGTAACTTTGAGGATTTATTGAAGAGCCATGGAAATTTGTCCAAGTGTATCTTTAAGATCTCCACACCTGCCTTCATCTTCCTTTTTGGTAGTTGATTCTTCATCAAAAGCAATCTTATAATTGAAAGTTCCATTCAATTTTGGGCAAATGGGTTTAACGTGACCCAACTCCGCCTGTGTAGTTATACACTGCCGGTCCCAAGCCCGGATAAAGGAGGAGGGTTGCGGTAGGCCTGTGACAGCCAGCATAAAAACTTTGTCATATCCTATGAAAATGAACCAATATGAGAATTTCGTTGGGGCGTTCCCTACTGAGCGACGCGCTGTACTCTCTAGGCACGGAGGCAGTGATAAATGTGCAAGGGTTGCTAGGTCGTCGCCCAGAAGCGACGCGTCACACCGGCGCCCGGGTGTGGTGTCAAATAGGCAAGGGTTCCCTCGCTTTGTTGGACGGGTGGGGGTAAAGAAGTTAGTCCAAGACCATAAAATTAGGTTAGCCACTTGGAACATAGGGTCTTTAACTGGTAAGTTGGTAGAGTTAGTAGATGTTATGTGTAGGAGAAAGATTGATATTTTATGTGTTCAAGAGACCAAATGGGTAGGTGAGAAAGCTAAAGTGATAGAACCTTGGGGATATAAGATTTGGTATATAGGAATAAATAGGAATAAGAATGGAGTAGGGATTGTTATGAGTCGTCAGTTTATAGATAATGTAGTTGAGGTCCGTAGGAAGGGTGATAGAATTTTACTTATTAAATTAGTATTAGGTACGGATATTATTAATATTATTAGTGTTTATGCACCTCAAGTAGGTTTAGATGATTCCATTAAGCATCAATTTTGGGAAGATTTAGATGGAGTAGTACAAGAGACATCTTATGGAGAAAAGCTTTTCATCGGCGGTGACCTTAATGGACATGTAGGCATTAGTAGGGATGGATTTGAGAATATCCATGGAGGCTATGGTATAGGAGAAAGAAATGAAAGTGGAGAAAGGATTTTAGATTTTTGTTTGTCCTATGATATGATCTTAGCAAACACTTGGTTTAGGAAGAGGGAGTCTCACCTAGTAACATTTAAAAGTGGGGTTAATACGAGTCAGATAGATTTTTTCCTACTTAGAAAGAGAGATAGGGGTTGTTGCATCGATTGTAAGGTTATACCAGGAGAAAGTGTAGCTACACAACATAGAGTCTTAATTTTAGATCTTAGAATTAGACAATGCCGCAAAAGGGATAGACATAGGATAGATCCTAGAATTAAGTGGTGGGCACTGAAAGGAGCTAAACAAGGAATGTTTGTAGAGCAGGTAGTTAAGGAAGTTGATTGGTGTCTCGAGGAGGATTCAGAATCAATGTGGAATAAGATAGCGGGTGGTATGAGAAAAGTAGCTAAGGAGGTATTGGGTGAGTCTAAAGGCGGTGCACCACTAGGTAAGGATACATCATGGTGGAACGAGGATGTCAAATTAGCTATTAAGGTTAAAAGAGAGTGTTATAGAAATCTAAGTAAGAGTCGTGATAATGAGAATTTGGAGAAGTATATGATAGCAAAGAAGGAAGCTAAAAAAGTTGTTCGAAACGCGAGGGCTAAGGTATATAAGGAGGTTTATGACAAGTTGGATACCAAAGAAGGCGAGAAGGATATTTATAGGCTTGCAAAGATGAGAGATAGGAAATCGAAGGATTTGGGTATGGTTAGATGTATCAAAGATGAAACGCAAAGGGTTTTAGTCAAAGATGAGGAGATTAAGGAGAGATGGAAAGATTATTTTGATAAGCTATTTAATGATAGTCATGCTCAAGATCTTGGAGACTTCTCCATTCCTTTTCATGAGATAAATCGTGACTTCATGCGCAAGATTCAAAAGAAAGAAATTGCAGAGGCTTTGAAGAAAATGAAATCAAGAAGGGCAGTTGGCCCAGATGGTATACCTATCGAGGCTTGGAAATGCTTGGGAGAGAAAGGTTTAGAATGGTTGACAAATCTTTTTAACTTGATTTGGCGAACAAATAAGATGCCTAATGAGTGGAGGAAGAGTACTTTGGTGCCTTTATATAAGAATAAGGGTGATATACAAGATTGCACAAACTATCGTGGTATAAAACTCATGAGTCATACTATGAAACTTTGGGAGAGGGTGATTGAGTCTAGGTTGAGGAAGGTTGTCATGATATCGGAGAATCAATTTGGTTTTATGCCTGGAAGATCAACTATGGAAGCTATACATCTTCTTAGACAACTTATTGAAAGATATAGAGAGAGGAACAAAGATTTGCATATGGTTTTTATTGATTTGGAGAAGGCATACGATAGAGTACCTAGGGATGTTCTCTGGTGGACAATGATGAAGAAAGGTGTTTCTCTCAAGTACATTAGTATAATTAAAGATATGTATGAAGGAGTAGTAACCAATGTCCGCACTTGTGGAGGGGTGACAACCAATTTTCCGATAACGGTTGGGTTACATCAAGGATCTGCTTTAAGCCCTTTCCTATTTGCGATAGTGATGGATGAGCTTACGAGATCAATTCAAGAAAATGTACCGTGGTGTATGTTGTTTGCTGATGATATTGTTTTGATTGATGAGTCTAGAGCTGGGGTTAATGCTAAGTTAGAATTATGGAGACAGACATTGGAAGCTAGAGGTTTTAAGTTGAGTAAGAGTAAGACTGAATATATGGAATGTCGGTTTAGTAAGCAACGAAGTAGTGATGGGAGTGTAGTGAAGCTTGGTGAGCAAGATATATCGGTGAATGATTATTTCAAATATTTGGGATCCATCATTCAAAAGTATGGAGAAATTGATGGAGATGTAAATCATAGGATAAAGGTTGGGTGGATGAAATGGAAAAGTGCTACTGGAGTGCTGTGCGATCGTAGAATGTCATTGCGGTTGAAGGGAAAGTTTTATAGGACGACTATTAGACCCGCTTTACTTTATGGTACGGAATGTTGGGCTGCCAAGAGACATCATATTCAAAAAATGAGTGTAGCTGAGATGCGGATGCTTAGATGGATGTGTGGAAATACAATAAAAGATAAGATTCGGAACGAAGAGATACGTAAGAAGGTAGATGTTGCACCCATTGAAAATAAGATGCGAGAGAATCGTTTACAGTGGTTTGGACATATTCGGCGAAGGCCTAATGATGCTCCAGTTAGAAGGTTGGAGAAATGGGAAAATATATTAGTTAAAAGAGGTCGGGGTAGGCCTAGGAAGACTTGGATGGAGATGATAGGAAAGGATATGAATGCTTTGAACCTCACCGAGGACATGGCGTTGGATAGAAATGATTGGAGGAAAAGGATTCATGTGGAAGACCCAAAATGAATTTCTTTTTTGGTTCATATCGCTGACCCCAATTGTTTTGGGATGAAGGCGTAGTTGTTGTTGTTGTTTGTTGTTTGGGTTTAACGTGACCCGACTCATTACAATGATAACAATCGATCATCTTTCTACCTCCACCATAGTTATTATTGTTGGTATAGTTACCTTGCCTACCAAAATGTGGAGGCTTATATGTTTTAACATTGTTGTCGGGTTTAGACATGGCTAAGACCTCAGCAACACTCTTACTCATGCCAAGCCGAGTTTCTTCTTGAATAATTTCGACAATGCATCCTCCGAAGGAGGAAGAGTAGATCTATGTAGAAGGGAGGATCTAACTTGTTCAAACTCGGGACGAAAGCCAAATAGAAATTGAAAAAACCTTTTTTGTTCCATTTGCTTTTGCCTAAGTTCCACATCCGCAATGGCAACCCACTTAGGCTCTAAAAGTGCTAATTCATCCCATAGAGGATTTAAAGCACTAAAGTAATCTTGAATGCTTAAATTACCTTGTTTGGTGCTTCTCACTTTTTCTTGCAAAAAATATGTTCTTGCAAGATCTTTTTTGGTATACACACCCTTCATAAAGAACCAAGCCTCATTGGCTTTACGAAATTTGACAATGTTAGCACATACCTTGAGTTCTATATTGTTCATGAACCATGCAAAGATCTTTGTATGATGCTCTCCCAATCTTCTATCCATTTTTTGTGTTCTTCAATGGCCTTGAGGCGAGAATCTCCCTCAAGAGCTTTTTTTTGACCTCATTCTATCTTAGTGAGCTTTAGTTGAGGTTCGGGAATAAAATCCATTACATAACCCCAAAGTTTTTTTTCTTTGAGATTATTATCCATTGCAGACGCTCACACCATGTAATTCTTGCCATTGAGCGTGAAATGGAGATCAATCTTGGATTTCATTGTACGAACAAAAGAGAAGAGAGAGCGTTGTCACAACTTCAACTCCAAGAATCGTATGGCTCTGATACCATGTAATGAAGTATGCAAATATGAAATACAAGAATGCTAATGCATTCACAATGTCCAATAGTGGACAAGCACAAAGGCACAAGAGAGAGATATTAAAAAAGTCCACTAAGGGACAATACAAAAAGCCTTTAAAAGGCTATACACACAAAAAAGTAAAGAAGGAGAGAACACCCCTATTTATACACAAAGAGAGTGGGGGAAAGGGGAGCCATTGGGGGCTCCCACTATGTCATTGGGAGCCCCCAATGGTCATATTTATAACCGTTGGGGGTCCCAACGACTATAATGTGGGACCCCCAATGCATATTAAATAATAAAAATAAAAGAAAAAAAATAAAAAAGATAAAATAAAGTACCTATTAAAATAGTTGTTTCTAAAAACAACTATATAAAATGACTAAAATACACCTATTGGGTGTGTGTGTATATATATGCATGATTAGTGATGTTATTAACGAAGACCGCTCAATATCCAGGATGGTGAAAACCTTGACCAATCTGAGCCTGTAGTAATTCAATATAGTAAACGTGTAAATGAGAGACAACCTAGTGTCTTAGAAAATTATTCTAACTTAGAAAAAAAGTTTTGACATAGTCTTTAGATCTCCTGATGGATTTGTTTCATATGATCCATTCTCTCCTCTCTACAGAACCTGCCTAGCCAAAATCCTATCTTATTTTAAACAAGCTACCTATAATCAAGCAAAGAAATACTCGAAATGGATAGGAGACATGAATGATGAATTAGAAGCACTTGAAAAACCTAAAAATTAAAAGATTTACCTAAAGGAAAGAAAACCATAAGTTGTGGGTGAATTTACAAAGTTAAAAACAAGAGTAACATGACTTTAGAAAGATACAAAGATAGATTAGTAGTAAAAGGATATTCTCAAGAATACAAATATAGATTGTGATAAAACTTTTGCTCCTATAGAGAGAATGACTTTTGTTAGAACTCTCATAGTTGTAGTTGTTAAAATATATGTATATCATATACATATATATTATTTCCTTAGTATTTTTGTAATGCCTGCTAGGGGAATTTAGTCTTTTTCTTATTATATAAATAGACATGTCCACTAGGGACATTTTTATTTTTTCTTATTTTTCTTTTTTTTGCTATAGAAAGCATTTGAGAGGAGTGGGGGCATGAATGATGAATTAGAAGCACTTGAAAAACCTAAAACCTAAAAATTAAAAGATTTACCTAAAGGAAAGAAAACCATAAGTTGTGGGTGAATTTACAAAGTTAAAAACAAGAGTAACATGACTTTAGAAAGATACAAAGATAGATTAGTAGTAAAAGGATATTCTCAAGAATACAATATAGATTGTGATAAAAGTTTTGCTCCTATAGAGAGAATGACCTTTGTTAGAACTCTCATAGTTGTAGTTGTTAAAATATATGTATATCATATACATATATATTATTTCCTTATTATTTTTGTAATGCCTGCTAGGGGAATTTAGTCTTTTTCTTATTATATAAATAGACATGTCCACTAGGGACATTTTTATTTTTTCTTATTTTTCTTTCTTTTGTTCTTTTTTCATTTGTGTAGGGGCAAGGGGGTCCAACTCATAGAGTCGTTGGGACCCTCCCCAACGGTCACAGTTGGGGAGCTCCCGACAACTTCATGGGAGCCTCCTTAGTCAAGTGTATAAAAAGGGGCTTTTGCCCCTGTTAGAAAATGACTTGAAATACCTTGGGTTCAATAATGAACCCATACTTATGCACATAAAGTGCAAATATACCCATTTAAAAGGAAACAACACACGCACATAATGTGCCAATACATAAAACCCATAAAAAGGGAAAAATATGACTTAAAGTCATAAGTTACATATCATTGAAGAATAATGGAGAAGGGGTGAAAACCCCATTACAATGGAGCATAAGCTCCCTCAAGAATTGAAAAAATACAAAGGGGAGAGCCCTTATTTATAAGCAAGAAAAGGAGCCACAAAGGGGGCTCCCAAGAGAGTCGTTGGGAGCCCCCAACGGTCACATATGTGACCGTTGGAGGCTCCCCAACGACTCTTTGGGGAGCCTCCCTATGTGGCACAAAAGCCGAAAAATAAAAAGGGAAAAAAGAAGAAAAATAAAAAATAAAAATGGAAAATTACAAGCAATATTCCAAAGTGGAATATGCGCAAAACAAGAATTTACAGAAATACCCTTTTGGGTGAATAAAGAATATATATTTATATTCATATATATATACATATACATATACATATATATATATATATATGTATATGTATCTATATATATATGAATATAAATATATACGAGATTACAAATGACGATAATACACATATTTTAACATCCCCCCTCAAACTTTGCGGGGAAAAAACCCGAAAGTTTGGAAAATCAAAGGGAAGTCTTGAGACGAAGTCCAATTCTTCAAAAGTCTTTAAGAAAAAACTACATCTTCATGACAGTTTGAGCTAGGTCTTCAAGTCCAATTCCCCATCAATCGAATCCATGATGCATCTAATGTTCCACATCTTTAGTGATCCTGTAGAGAATCAACAAAGAAACAAGTAAAACATATCTTTGCACTTTACTCAAATGGACCATTTCTAACTAGCATAATTATGGATGACCTATGTTAGAAATTATGCAAATTATGCAGAAATGACACTTAAAGTTTCAAAATCATACATCATGTTAAAACAAACTGAGCGGAAGCAAATTATGCAAAAATAAATTATAAGAATGCATAATGCATTCATAAGGTCCAACATTGGACAAATATAACCCCATAATGGGGAATAACAAAATGGTCCACTAAGGGACACCACAATAAGCCTATGAAGAGGCATGATATACATAAACATTATTGAATGAGGGCCCAAAAAGGCCATAAAGAGCATATGCATATACTTATCATGAAATGAATTAATACTCAAAGAACTCATTAATGAACATGCTTCAAACATGTAATGAAGTGCCAAACAAGAGAAACAAAGTCTCCAAGCATACTTTAGGCAAAATAAACCCAAGAGTTCACAAGGTTTTAAAATCATTTATGAAAGACATACATAATACTCATTTTGCATATAAGGGTGGCAAAAACCATAAGCACTTAAGATATAGATTAAATGCTAAGAAATCAACTTGATATGCATATCAAAAATATGATTTGCTTGAAAAACACAAGTCATGAATGAAATTTTGCAAATTTCAACAATAGTTTATCCATTACAAACATCTTCCTCATTAGTCCTCCAAAACCCATAAATCAAGTGTATAAGCTACTAGATCAAGAATATAAAGTCATTAAAGGCCAAAGACACACACAAAAGTGTGTAAAAGAACCTCTTGTCTACATATAATAATACTTGAAATAAGTGCATCTACGACAAGAACAAGTGAATACATGCCAACATGGACTAAAAAGTATCTCTTGTCTACGTAAAAAATACACTTAAAACCAAGTATGTTTAGCTACTAGAACAAGAGTAATAAGTCAACTATGGGCTAAAACATAATATATCTCTTGTCTACGTATGATAGCACTTGAAATGAGTGAAATAAGTCAACCATGGGCATACATCTTAAGCGACTAAAACAAGGACACAAACGCCAACATAGGCTAAAAATCACACACCATGGTGTGAATCAACGTGCCTTGTCTACATATAAAAACACTCAAGACAAGTGTGTTCAGCTACTAGGCCAAGAGAGCAAAAGCCAACAAAGGGCTAAAAACACACGAAGGTGTAATAAAATTCTTGTCTACATATGATGACACTTAGATAATGGGCATAAAAGGAAAAGACTTTTGAGACAATAAACTTGTAATGAAAATAAACCTCGAATGAAACAATATTCCTTTTAAAATATGAATACTCATAACAATAACATTTTGGAATAAATGCATGTAAAAGAATCTTCAACAAGATGATAAAATAATATTCTTTAGAACAAATGTGTGAACATACACACACCAAGAACACTTGTGAAAAAACACAAGAACACATGTGCACAATAAGCACAACATTCGGAATCACAAATGTGCAAATGCACTCATAAGATTCATAAATAAAAGGTTGGGCTATAATCCCAAAACACCTTGATTTTAAATATACCTTAAAGCATTTAAGGTTTCAAACACCATATGTCCATCACATTTACATAGAAGCATCCATAATATCAATGGCCACAAGAGAAAAACTGAGTGACACACTCATAATTAGAGATCAAATAACAACTCATTTTAGAGTCCCAAGGTGCCCATAACTCACCTCGACAAATATCTCTAATATGACAATAATAAGGCCAAATAAATGATGCATTAAATAACATGTGATGGACAAATATAAATGCCACAAAAGGGCAATAAACACATAAGGAATCATTTTCCAAAAAGTTTTTACAAAGAGGACCGATTAACAAATTGAATCAAAGGTCCAATATAATCCATCAAAAACAATTTTGCATAAACACGAATTATGCCTAATCTTTAAAAGAAGTCTTGTATCAAAAAGACCAAAACATAAAGAATTCATCAAGACAATCAAGCTTTTAATCAAAGAAATCATAAAGACCGTAATGGTTCACAAAGAAGGCTTTAACACAATACTCAAGAAAAAAGTACTTGAAAATTTATAGATTTGGGATTAAATCCCATACAACAAGTTTTAAATATTCTTTGATTGAGATGAGATATGCGGAAACGTACAAAGTGCTATAAGCACTTACAATGATTTAAAAAGGACTCAATATCTAAATTCATTATGTTTTTCACAATAAGAAATGTGTATAAAGGCTCCATAATGCAAAAATGTCTACGAAGAGACAATACACATGTAAGCACACAAGGCTTTATAAAAGATGTGCACGAAAGCATTCATACAATACTTGAACAAATACACACCAAGGTGTAAACAAACATGCACTAAGGCATGTATATCATAAAAAAAAGAGGGAATGCATACAAGCGCAAATATTTTGAGAAGCAAATGTGCACAAAATACAAAAATACACAAAAGTGAGCAAGTATGCACTTTATAAAAGGAGCAATGCTTGAAATTCTCAAGTTTTAATTATGTAATTACATGCTTGACAAGTGCAATTGAGGACAACTAAAACTATATTATGGCCAATGTAGGCATTTTTAAAGATATTATTAAGAGATTTCGAAACCTTATGAAGAATACAAACCAACAAGTTTATAAGGATGAAAAATGAAATCATTTATACCAAAAAAGGATGCAATAGATGAACTATGCATTCTATGTGGGAAATTCCTTTTTTTTTTTTAAAAACAATCTTTCCTAATGGTTTATCATAAATAATTTTTCAAAAAAGAAACATTGAAAAACTTTTTAGGAGTTCTTATAAGTTATCATTAACAAGAACTACTTTAGGATTCAACAAAGATTTTAGATGTGAGAGATTCTCATATAATGATTATATCAAATTTTTCAAAAAATGCACTAAAAACCATAATCAAGAGAGGAACTCAAATCAAATTAGGGTTCATATGAGAATTAAGAAATTTTAGGCAAAGATCATTATTTTAGCAAGAGATCATATATAATTTTAAAAGTTAACTTATAGGTCAATCATGAAATACTTATTTAAGAACTATAAATCTCACATAATTGAAGGTAACATAAATTACTATTATATGCTATGAGTAGTTCGATAAATAGACACGAATTTTATATTTGGACAACAAACGATTTCACCAAATTTAGAAGGACATATTTTTCAAAATATATGAGCACACGAAATGTGAAAAGAAATAATTCAACTATCAAGACCATCAAAACGAACAAACTATATGCAAGAAACATACTTTCAAATGCATAATACTTTTTGAGAAAAGGGATACATACCGAATAACTTCAAAAGCATAATACTTTAGGAAGAGCAATGAATACTTCACCATTTCTTGAGCGATACGCTTTCCGTTGCACCAAGAGACAACCCCATCGAGACCTTGCTCTGATACCATGTTAGAAAATGACTTGAAATACCTTGGGTTCAATAATGAACCCATACTTATGCACGTAAAGTGCAAATATACCCATTTAAAGGGAAACAACACACGCACATAATGTGCCAATACATAAAACCCATAAAAAGGGAAAAATATGACTTAAAGTCATAAGTTACATATCATTGAAGAATAATGGAGAAGGGGTGAAAACCCCATTACAATGGAGCATAAGCTCCCTCAAGAATTGAAAAAATACAAAGGGGAGAGCCCTTATTTATAAGCAAGAAAAGGAGCCACAAAGGGGGCTCCCAAGAGAGTCGTTGGGAGCCCCCAACGGTCACATATGTGACCGTTGGAGGCTCCCCAACGACTCTTTGGGGAGCCTCCCTATGTGGCACAAAAGCCGAAAAATAAAAAGGGAAAAAAGAAGAAAAATAAAAAATAAAAATAGAAAATTACAAGCAATATTCCAAAGTGGAATATGCGCAAAACAAGAATTTACAGAAATACCCTTTTGGGTGAATAAAGAATATATATTTATATTCATATATATATACATATACATATACATATATATATATGTATATGTATCTATATATATATATATGAATATAAATATATACGAGATTACAAATGACGATAATACACATATTTTAACAGCCCCCACTCCTCTCAAATGCTTTCTATAGCATTTCAATATTCTATTCTTTAAATTTCAAGCTCTCTTTCTCACATTGTGTGTGTTTGGTGCCTAGCCCTTTGTGGCTTACTGTATTTTGCCCATTAGTGGCCTCTTGTTTATGTGTTTGTGCATTAGTTTTTTTCTCATTGTGACATTGTTCTTTGCATTAGTGTTCCATTTTATAGTATCAGAGGCCCTAGGTGATTGAGAGCTCTTGGGACTTTCTTTTATTTTATTTTTTGTGTGCTTGTATTTTGCACACTTGTTATCCTCCTTCCTTCTTCTCTTCCATAATGGCCGACAAGGATGCAAAGATTGATCTCTCGTTCAAATTGAATGGAACTAACTATAGAATGTGGGTGGCCGTTATGGAAAACAACTTCAAAGGTAAAAAAACTTTGAGGATTTGTATGTGGTATAGTTCTGAAACCCCAACTAAAGCTCACCAAGAAGGAAGAAAATGAAGAAAAAACCTTAAATGAAAAAAAAGACAAGGTCATTGATGAATACCAATTCAAAGTTGAAGATTGAAAAAGTAAGCATACCAAAATATTGGCACCGTTCATGAACAATGTGAAGCTCAAAATTTGTGTTAATCTAGCCAAATTCAAAAAGGCAAATGAAGCATGGTTCTTCATGAAAGGTGTGCACTAAAAGAGATCTTACTAGACACATCTTGCTTTGCCACCTTGGGTCCTGTCACACTATGGGAGCTAGCCATGCCCGAAATCATTACCTTAACCACAAGGAGGGGGATGAGTTAAGAACAAATGGAGAGACATATATTCTTTTAGTTCATTCATGGGCTTAGGCCCGAATTTGAACAACTACGAAGATCCCTACTTCATAGGGCATCAACTCCTCTTAGTGAAATTCTTGTCGATCTATGCCAAGAAGAAACATGTTTGGCACTAAAAAGGGATATTAAATACATGCGGTATTTACACCAGGCAATAATATGAGGACATATAAGCCACCTCACTTTTAAAAAACAACTATAACAACAATGGTGGTCGAAGAAAAATTGGGCCATCATTGTAATGAAATGAGGCATCTTAAACTCAATTGTCCTAAGAGAAAAGTGGCTTCCTTTAGAGAGAACTCAAGCAACTCAAATGAAGATAAAAAAATGGATGAAGATATCAAGGACTTCATTGCACAACTTACGAAAGCATTTTAACAATTTGTAAAGAACAACTCTTCCACACCTTCTACTTCTGGTGTCGTGCTTTCATCAACTCTCGGTGTGTCTTCTTGGATTCTTGATTCAGGTGCTTCATTTCATATGACTCTAAAGAGATTGCTTTTATCTAAACCAAGCACTAATTCTTTCAAAACTTTTTTTTCTATGGCTCATGGTACATCTTTGGATATTAAGGGAATAGGAACTCTTGAAACCACTTTAAGCAACGACAAAAAGTTCTTTGTTCCAAAAATTAGAATTATTCCAAAACTTAACTTAAACCTTTTTTCGATTTCTCAAATATCCGATCTTGGTTGCAGTTGAAATGAGGATCTTCGAAACACGAGCTTAGATTAACAAGGGCAAGTGTCAAGAATGACACTAAAGCATAACCCTTAAAAAGGGTATAACTGGAAAGAAAATAAAAATAAAAATGTATTCTTTATTGATATAAAAAACCAATTGCTTAAGAAGCATTGGAATAAAATACAAGAGGGGCTGCACCCCTTTATATACACAGCTGAAAGAGGACTCAATAGAGTTGTTGGAATGTGTCAGTCCAACAGCTTTTAATAGAGTTGTTGGACTGTGTCAGTCCAACAACTCTATTGCTAGTCAAGTCTGGACAGGACTTGACTAGCAAGAGTCATTCTAGTTCAAACTGAACTAGATGACATAAAGACAAAAAATAAAAATAAAGGAAAAAAATTACAGAAAAAAAAGAAATGAAAAATGTATTTATATATATATAATAATATAATATTATTATATATACATATATGTACAATTTTACATTTTAACACTCCCCCTCAAACTTACGGTACGATGAGCGAAAGTTTGTCTAAGAGAAAGTGAAATCGAGGAGCAGCGAGAGGCTTTGTAAAGAAGTCTGCTAACTGATATTCTGAAGTGACATATGGCAGATCAATTATCCCGTGTAGATATTCCTCTCTGACGTAGTAACAATCCATTTCGATGTGTTTGGTGCGTTCGTGGAATGTTCTGTTACTGGCAAATAGATCGCACTTTTGTTGTCACAACACATTTGTGAAGCCTTTGTTGCTTTAGCTCCCATGTTAGCAAGCAGTCGTCGGAGCCAAACTACTTCCATGGTCGTGGTTGTCATGGCTCTGTATTCAGCTTCGGTGGATGAGAGAGATACCTTCTGTTGCTTTTTACACCTCCACGAGATCAATGATTCCCCTAAAAAGACACAAAAGCCAGTGGTTGAGTGTCTGTTATTGGGATCACCTCCCCAATCAGCATCAGTATATGCAATTAAATCAAAAGAAGAGGAGGAAGATAAGAAAAGTTCTCGTGAAAGAGAGGACTTGATGTATCTGATAATACGCATGACTGCTCCCATATGAACAGAAGTAGGAGCATGTTGAAATTGACTTGCTGTATGAACAACATGTGCTATATCTGGTCAGGTAATGGATAGATAGGAAACTGCCCCGACAAGCTGTCTGTAAGGAGTAGCGTCTGCAAGAAGTTCTCCATCATCAATCTTCATTTTAACATTAACAACTTCTAGAGTGTCAACTTTCTTATCATCAGTAATACCAGACCTGAAAACAATATCAAAAGCAAATTTAGTCTGAGATAATAAATATCCTCTAGGAGAATAAGCAACTTCAATGCCTAAAAAATATCTCAACAAGCCCAAATCAGTCATTTCAAAATGAGATTTAAGAAGTGTTTTGATTGTTTCAACTCCCTGTTTACCGCTTCCGGTGATGATCATATCATCCACATAGAGAAGAAGCACAATGATCCCTGCATCAGAATTCTTAATAAACAAAGCAGTGTCAGTTAAACAGAATTGAAAACCAATATCAATCATAACACGACTAAACCTATCATATCAAGCTTTTGGTGCTTGTTTAAGTCCATAAAGAGTTTTTTCTAAGCGAAGGACTTTACCCTTAGGAATACTTAGACTAGGAGGGGGTTCCATATATACTTCTTCAACTAGCTTTCCATTTAAAAAAGCATTTTTGACATCCATTTGAAAAATAGACCATTTTTTGATAAAAGCTAAGGCAATTAAGGTTCGGACAGTAGTCATACGAGCCACCGGAGCAAAGGTTTCTTCATAATCAATCTCATATTCTTGCGCATAACCTTTGGCTACTAAACGGGCTTTATATCTTTCAAGAGTACCATCACTCTTGGTTTTAATTTTATAAACCCATCGACATCCTATAGTTTTCTTCCCTGGAGGAAGATCTTGAATATTCCATGTAGAAGCCTTTTCAAGTGCATCTAATTCAGCTTTCATGACTTCTATCCATTTGATATCATTTTTTGCTTGAAAATATGTGGATGGTTCTTCATATGAGTGAATTAATGCAATAACTGCCCTATATGTGGGTGAGAAAGACTCGTATGATACAAACTTTCCTGGAGGCCTCGAGATTCGGGATGATTGTCTAGTTGGAATGTTAGAATATTTCTCAAGTGCACATGGAGGATTAGACTCTTGTCGCCTGGAATATTGAATACTAGTATCTCTATGAACTTCTTCATTTTCAACATTAAGATCAATAATTCTTTGATCATCATCAAAGTTACAGTCAAGGTCATATTCATCAGATGTTGATGTTAGATCTAGCAAAAAGGAGTACTCAGTGACGTCTTTTAATTTTCTAAAATCAAAGAAGCTCTCCTTTACAAGAAAGGAAACATTTCTAGACACATATAGTTTATTATTTTTGAAGTCAAAACATCTATAACTTTTCTGGTTTTCAGCATATCCTAAAAAGGCACAGGGAATCGCACGAGGGGAAAGTTTATCATTTTTGTCAGTAAATATGAAACATTTGCACCCAAATATTCTTAGTCTAGAGTAGTCTGGAGAAATGTTCATAAGTTTTTCAATGGGAGTGATATTTTGTAACGAAGAAGATGGCATCCTATTAATGAGATAGGTGACAGTTAAGGCAGTTTCTGCCCAAAAGTCTTTCGGGACTTGATTTGCTATTAATAAAGTCCTAGTGGTTTCTATAATATGGCGATGTTTTCGTTCTGCCAGTCCATTTTGTTGAGGTGTATAAGGACAAGATCTTTGATATGTGATGCCATGCAATTTAAGATAATTTTGAAAATCTGTGGATAAAAACTCTCCCCCTGAATCTGTGCGAAAAATAGTAATATCATTTTGAAACTTGTTTTTAACCATATTATGAAAAGTTTGAAAGTATGAAAATACTTCAGACTTATGTTTGAGAAAGTACATCCACGTATGTCGGGAGAAATCATCGACAAAAATAACATAGTAAACAAATCCTCCTTTAGAAATTACTGGTGCAGGACCCCAAACATCCGAGTGTATTAATTCAAGTGATCTTGAAGAGAAAAAGGTTCTGTTCTGAAATGGTAATCTTTTCATTTTGTCGAGAATACAATATTTACAATCAAATGATTCAGAGTTATAAAATTTCCCGAGATTTGAAAAATGTTGGATTTTGGCTATATGTGGGTGACCAAGTCTCTTATGCCACAGTTCCAACTCTATTTTTTGAATATTATAACAAAAAGCTTTCTTCGGCATTTCCAAAAAATCCATGTAATAGAGTCCTCCTTCTCTATGGCCTTCCCCAATCAGCTTGCCTGACTGGCGATCTTGTACCCAACAATCATGAGAAGAAAAAGAAATATTACACCCATAATCAGAAATTTGAGATACAGATAAAAGATTTAAATTTAATTTGGGAACATGTCTAATTTCTGGAATAAAAAAAAATTTGTTTTATAAATTTTTTCAAAATTTCATATTCCTTCTATTTCAAGAGAAGTCCCATCAGCAGTAAAGACCTTTGACACACTTGTTTTATTTTTAACACATTTGGATAGACTTTGATTATTTGGGGTCATATGAAAAGACGCACCAGAGTCAAGAAGCCAAGAAATTTTACCTAGATCAGAAAAAGATGAGGCTGTTGCGCCGGTTGAAGCTTCAGATGAGGAAGAGGCACCTTTGATGAGAGGCTGAAGAATCTCCATTAGTTGGGCCAGGGAAACTAGTGCATCCTGATCTTTAGGCTCCGATCCAGCAATTGCAACTCTTTTTTCTCTCAGATCCTTAAGTTTGAGACATTGTGGCCTGTAGTGTCCCGGTTCATGACAGTGATGACAAATAACTTTCTTCTTATCATAGTCACCATTTTGTCGGTTAAAGTGAGGAGGCCTATATGATCGAACATGATTCTCTGGTCTAGACACGGCTAAAACGGAATCATCTTCAATTTTTAAACAACCTTTCCGGAGACGATTTTCTTCCATTGTTAACTCTTCAATAGTTTCAACAATAGAAGGAATTTTTCCCTAGTGAAGTAGAGACAATTTAGTGGTTTCAAATTCCGGCCTTAATCCAGTGATAAACTAGTAAAAATGTTCAGCATCGAGTTGTTTCTGACGAAGCTCGATGTCTTCGGCACAATGCCACTTTGGTTCTAAAAGGGAAAGTTCTTCCCAAAGTTCCGACAACCCATTGTAATATTCACTAATAGTTTTGTCTACTTGTGTCATCATTCGAACTTTTTCTTGGAGGTTGCACACGTGTGCAATATCTTTAAGGGAATACATATTCTTAAGGTATTCCCATGCCTTATCGGCATGATCAAATTTGGCAAGACTTAAGCATTTTTTAATGTCAACGCTATTGATAAGCCATGACATTATCTTCGCATGAGATATTCTCCATTCTTTTCATTTCTTTTCGTATGAGGCAATAGCCTTGATTTTCTCTTCTTCCGATAGAGGGACCTCTTTATCTCCCTCATTTTTAGTAAGAGATAGCTTAGGTTCTGAATCGGAACCATCCACAATCCCCCATAAGCCTTCTCCCCATATATAGTGCTTCATGATTGAAGCCCATGTTACATAGTTCGTATCGCTTAGTTTCATAGGCATGATGGTGACTTTATCATTGTCATCCATCGATTACAAGGAGAGAAAGAATAGGGATAGAAGAGAAACAAGAAGGAAAATGAAAAAGAAAGAGAAAAAAAAACAATACAACAAGATGTGAAATCTTCTCCAATGAAGTGATAAAACACTTCTCTTCAAGTGGCGAACACTTTTGCAAACGGGCACGGAAACCAAGGCAGCTTTTCCTCAAGATTTAGTACTTCCGCGGTTCTGATACCATGAAATGAAATGAGGATCTTCGAAACACGAGCTTAGATTAACAAGGGCAAGTGTCAAGAATGACACTAAAGCATAACCCTTAAAAAGAGTATAACTGGAAAGAAAATAAAAATAAAAATGTATTCTTTATTGATATGAAAAACCAATTGCTTAAGAAGCATTGGAATAAAATACAAGAGGGGTTGCACCCCTTTATATACACAACTGAAAGAGGACTCAATAGAGCTGTTGGACACAGTCCAACAGCTCTATTTAGAGCGGTTGGAATGTGTCAGTCCAAGAGCTCTATTGCTAGTCAAGTCTGGACAGGACTTGACTAGCAACAGTCATTCTAGTTCAAACTGAACTAGATGACATAAAAACAAAAAATAAAAATAAAGGAAAAAAATTACAGAAAAGAAAGAAATGAAAAATGTATTTATATATATATATAATATAATATAATATTATTATATATACATATATGTACAGTTTTACATTTTAACAGCAGTGTCTATATTTCATCTTCAAATTTCCATGTGCAGGATCTTCGGTTTGGGAAGCGGATTGGGCAAGGACACAGAAGAAGAGACTTATACTATATAAATTTTTTGTCATTATCATCTAAGTCCTTTTGCAATCATGTTAAAACAAAAGATGCTGTCACTTGGCACAAAAGACTAGGTCATCCTAGTCTCTCTAAGATGTATCTCTTTCCTGTTTTTGAGAAATTTTGTAATGAAAAGGAATTTACATGCAATGATTGTATCATTAAAAAATGCATTATCTTCATTTTCAACATAGCAACTTCATTTCAAAAAAAACCTTTGATTTAGTGCATTCAAATGTATGGGAACCGACACCTGTCATGTCTAAAGAAGGATATTCATATTATGTTGTCTTTATTGATGATTTCACCAGATATACTTGGGTTTACTTTCTTAAAAACAAATTTGATGTTTTTCTATTTTCAAAAAATGTCATATCCTTATTCAAAATCAATTTAAACATAATATAGCTATTTTTAGATCCAACTCCGAAGGGAAATACATGTCAAAAGAATTTCAAAATTATATTAAACAAAATGACATTATTCATCAAAGATCTTGTCCCAAAACTTCATAAAAAATGGCCTTGGAAAAAGAAAGCATAGGCATCTTATTGAAACCACAAAAACTCTTCTCATCTCTAAAAATGTTCCAAAATTTTTTTGGGTCTAAGTTGCTCTTTTCACAATATGTCTTATAAATAGGATGTCATCCTCGTCTTTAAAAAATGTTTCTCTCTTTAAAAAATTATATAAAATATCTCAGAATTTCAAAAGATTGAGAATCTTTGGTTGTAAATGTTATATTCTTTTTCAAGGACAAGACAAACTCTTACCAAAAACTTTTGAATGTGCTTTTATTGGTTATGGTGAAAATAATAAAGAATATAGGTGTTATGATATTAAAAACAACAAACTTTATATTTCAATAAATGTGATTTTTTCTTGAAGATCAAAATGGATTTCAACATCAAAAAACTAAGGAAGATCTTGATTATTCTTTTTTATTTGACTTACTTCCTAGAGATGACTCTAAAAAATCTAATGATACAATTTAGGATAGTAAGATTGATTGTGATAATGAGAATTTTTGTGATAACCATTCTCATCAAAGAGATGATTCTCCCTCTGAGAATCCTAATGATATTTATGTATATACTCGACGTGAGGGAAATGAGCATCAAAATGCTTTTGACATATATTCACAAAATCTCCTTTAAATGACGAAGTTGAGGAATCCTTACCTCAACGATCCTCTAGGAGCATTAGACCTCCTCAAAAATTTGTATTATATGACTCATTTTTTCCAAATTATAGATCTTGTCTAATGATGATCCATTCTTATCATGAGCCTTCAAACTTTAAAGAAGTTAAGCAATACTCACATTGGATAGATGTTATGCACCTAGAATTAGAAGCACTCAACCCGACACTTGAAAAATTGTAACTATTCCTTTAGGTAAAAAGGTTATTGGTTGTAGGTGGGTCTATAAAGCAAAGATTAAAAGTGATGGGTTATTAGAAAGATATAAAGTTAGGTTAGTTGCTAATGGATATGCACAAGAATATGGAATTGATTACGAAAAAACGTTGACTGTAGTTGCAACGATGACGAGTCTTAGAACTTTAATAGCCTTAGCATCAATCAAATAATGACCTATCTACCAATCGATATTTACATAATTCTTCTAGGAGGTTTTTATTGCCTTCTTCCTCTCTTGAGTTAATTGCTTATTCTGATTGTGTGTTTTTAAGTGATTCTCTGGTATCTTGAAAGTGCAAGAAGCAACAAAAAGTATCGTTATCATCTATTGAAGTTGAGTACCGTGCAATGACTACCACAACATCGAAAATTGTTTGGTTACGAAAATTGTTCGAAGATATGAGGGTTCATTTGTAGATACACTCCAAACTATGTTGTGACAATAAGAGGGCCATATACATAGCCGACAACCATACATTTAATGAAAGGGCTAAACATATTGAAATTGACTACCACTGTGTACCCGAAGAATTTTTAAAGAAGACTATCATCTTGCCCTACGTCACCTCCGAATATCATCTAGCTTACTTCTTTACCAAAGTGCTTCTGTCACCTAGATTTCACTTTCCCCTTCACAAACTTTTGGTGTTTACACTGTAAATTTGAAGGGGGGTGTTAGTGTACTTTGTTGTTATATATATTATGTATGAAATATGTCGATTATTTTCTATTTTGTAATAAGGACTGCCTAGTAGGGGCAGACTTGTAAATCGGTTTTTATATTTTATATTTTTTGCATTTTTTTTGTATTAAGTAATTGTTGGGACAACCCAACTAGCCATTGGGCTGGTCCCAACAGCTAGATTCTAGCTGTTGGGGCTAGTCAGACTAGCCCTTGTGTCTTCTTCTGTCTTCTCTTTTTTTCTATACAAGGGGATCTTCCCCCATTGTAATAGTTATGCTTTGCTAAGCATATTTGTGATAATACAAGCATACACTTTTTACTTTGTTGTTCTAAGTGTTCGTGTATCTCCTTTGTGAGATTGTATTAGGCCCATAAGTGGCCCTTTGTTTATGTGTATCTCCTTTGAGAGATTGTATTTGGCCCAATAAGTGGTCCTTTTGTATTTGTGCATTCTTGTAGCCCTTAGAGGCAATCTTTGTATTCTTTTTGTTTCATTACAAAAGCAAGCCATCACGTAAGTGAGCCTGTTGTTCCATTACTATATTTTGGCACCACTATAGAGAATCTCTAAAAGTGAAATGATACATACCATCACGTAACTGAGCCTGCTGCTCCATTGCCTGCAACCGTAGCTTAAGTTCTGTGTTCTCAGTTGTCAACCCTGTTGTATCTCGCTGTGGCCCAATACACATCCAATAATATGAAAGGTTATTATACCTTCAACAAATTCCAAGATGAATAGACACAAGTCACACAACAAATGAAAAATGAAATCAAATGGAACTAATTGCTCAAATAGAGAACCATGCTTCTCTGTAAAAGATAAACTATAAATGCAAACTCTTTTCTGTAGGTATGGCCTGCAGACTTTACTAACATATTTGTCCATCAGAGATGCTAAACTTCAGAAAAATATATGCAGAACGGTTAGATAGCCAAGTCAAACAAGTTGAAAATCTCTTAACGTTCATAAGCTTGGCCTTTTAAGACATGTATAGGCAACTCTGACATGCACTACAAAAGTTCCACCATATGTCGAACTTAATTATACCCATGCTGAAAGTGATGATTTCTGGTGCACTCTATTAGTCATTTTGCTTGATTCATGTGAGAAATGCTGAAATATAAATGCTTGTAAATACTTGTGAACTTAAATCTTTGCAAACAAACTTTTTTGCTACTAGCAGAAAAAGTCCATCTTGGAAGGATTGAAACACAAACTCCAAGATGCAAGTGCAGTGCCAATTTTGATTTAGATTTGAAAACTAAACGGAAGTTGTAGCTAACCTGAAATAAGGTGAGATGTGCCGAAAGAGTAGTAGCTTCCGTTTGAAGGGTTTGAACTTTGCGCTCAAGTTCCAACATGTATCGAGCCTTTCTTTCTTTTGAGCGAGAAGCAGATTGCCGATTGGCCAGAATCCTAGAAACAACATCCAGAACGAAACCAAGAATTAAAAATTCCACGCAAAGCTTTGGTCATTTTATTTTGAAAGCAGTTAGAATATCAAACACGTCAAGGGTGTGTTTTGATGGAGACATTTCATCATAAGTGGGATGAGCTGACACTGCATCATGGAGAACAATATTATGTCCCAACTTATCTCACTTTTTCTCGATAAGTGGGTGTGCCTGTCAAGGCCCCTAAGGAAGTAACTTAGGGAGATATATTTTAAGCAAAAAGAAGAAGAATTCTTTTATCTGAAAATTTCCAAAGCCCTCAAAAAACATCCACAAAAAATACACCAAAATCAGGTCATCTACTATAAATCTTCTGACATATCGACAACGTATCCTCTCTTTTTCTTTAGCTAATACATGTTTCCCGTCTTTTGTCACAAAGCTCCAAGGAGAACCTTGCATAGTCATGTCTTTGACAACTTCATTATAATTAATCCTTCATGCTCTTCACTATTGTTCACTTTCTCCTTTTTCCTTTTTTATTTCTCTAACTACAGATATCCACTCATGTTCCACAAATCTCCCCACAATGCTCCTTTACCAACCTCTTATTTCCTATTACTCTGTCATAGTGCTGCTCATAACTTCTCGGTTAGTCTCTCCAGAGCTGTATCCCCTTCCCTTTTTCTATATTTTGATGCTTCTACGTTCTTTTCTTAATTGGAAGCTTCCACAAATAATCAGCCTTGACTTTCGTGGTAGCATTGCTCTAACTCAACCTCTAATCTGCTTACAATCAGAGGACAACGAAATTTGGAGATATCATCCGTTTTAATTTTCATATAGCAGCCAAAAAAAGTCAGAAACTTACTAGAAATGATGGGAAAATTGGAATGGATGGTGAGATGATTATCAGAAAGAGACCTATTTTCCAAACATTAGCAAGGAGCTAGCACCATATTTGAGCCACAGGAGGATCTTAGAATTTAATTTTGACATCTCTATCTCTGCATCACAAAGCAACTCCATTGATCTCAAACGATAATATAACATAGCAACTTATATACACACACAAACTACTAACGGTTTATTTCAAAACATAGACTTCTTTGCACCGTATAGAATCCTTCAGAAAACCCATTTTCTCTAGACAAATCTTGATATATTGATAAGAACAACAGCAACAACAACAGCTCAACCATTACTAATACTACTAATAGAAGTACATTATTATTATTATTATTATTATTATTATTATTATTAGATTCCGACATGGATGAATCTCATTTTATTAGTAACAGCACCACCACCAACAACAACAACAACAAAAGTCCAAAACCTCGATCTACATCAAAAGATAGTGAAGGCAATCACATCAAGAGTCAGGTTAGTGTCCTTCTTCAGAATCCATCAAAACTTTCACAACCACTAAAACAAAAACCAAGAAGACTTCCATCAACTGCCGCAAAACCAAAAGGAGAACAAACGTCCCAATCCGATCAACAAAAACCAAAAAAAAATCAACTAAGAATGAAAGGAAGAGCAAGAAAGCACACCGCTTGGCTCGCTTCGGATCTATCGCGGCGAGCTCAGCGAGCTTGTCGGCCGCCATCGCTTTCTTCACCTCCACCGTCTCTCCAAACAACCCATCCCCTCTCAAGAACGACGACCCATCAACGGAATTGCTATGCCGGTGCCGCGGATTCCTCGCCGGCCCCACCATCGTCATCGAAACCATTCCACCACCACCACCGGCATTTCCACCAGCACCCACATTCCCACAATCCACAGACGAGATCTCCGCCCCCTTCTTCCCATCCCCCGACTTCGAATCGTTGCTCGTTGTCGAAGATCCGAGTTTCTCTAGGTCCATGAATGTGCAGAAGAGGTCCTCCCCCTCCTCCTCCTCCTCCTCCTCCTCCTCCTCCTCCTCCTCCTCACCACCTTCTCCTCCACCACCACAGCCGCCGCCGCCACCAACGGTCATCCTAACGAAGTTGGCACCGGACGGCGTGGCGGAGAAGGCGGTCTCCGGCTCGAACCCGGCGAGGTCGTCGGAGACGACCCGAAGCGCGGCCTCCGATTGGGATCTTCTGTGCATCTCGGTATCTTGGGGACAGGACGGTGAAGGGCTATCGCACATTTATTTTACTCACGAAAAGAGGGGGGAAGAAAGGCTGCAGGATCATGCTAGGGTGCTGGATCATTCTGGTTGAGGACGGTGCCCAAGCAGGCATGCACTTGCCCTTTTTAGTTCCTAACTTCCTGTGTTAAGCCAAAATATTGGCTACACTCTAGGGTACCGTACCCTCTTATAGTGATTCACATGTGCAACCTTGTTCTAACTCCACAGATGTGTTCATCATCGTTTATTTATTAAGAAAAATGATTTGGATCAAGTGGCTTCGATGTAAAATTTTGATTTTTTTATCATAAAATTTTAATATAAATTATTGGTCATTCATTTATGAAGTTTTAAAAAATATATTTACGTAGTGCAGTGAACTAAAACATGTTCTTAACTAGGCAAACCATGTACTCTCTAAAAAACAAAAAAAAAACATCTAGATCATACCCATGAGGCTTGATCTAAAAAACTCCACAAAAATGTGAAAAAGAGTTATTTGTACTAGAAAGTATGGTAAACTCTATACTGGCCAATATTTTCCCTTCAAATAAAAGAGAAGATTGACTTATTTGAGTTAGCATGATTACACAACTGCTTGGATCTCATGATACTTTTGATTTTCAATAAAAAATAAGTTTTTTTTTTAGTTTAAAAGCTTTGGTGCATCGGACTTTTGCATCAGAAGAAGAACTTGTACAAATGTTGGATTTGGTTTTATCAAAAAAAAAAGTTGGATTCTGTGGCACCTACTAAATGGAGCATGTGGATCATATCTATATGGTTAAAATTATCAATAAAAAATAGTTTAGAGATACAAATGGGTCGGATTCAGAATGAAGATTTTGCAATTTTTTGTTATTCTGGATCTGACTCTCCGATGTATTTTAGCTGTTTGGGATCCGAACAGTTTGCATCTCTAGTAGAAAATATATATCCATTTAATTAACTACTTTATTATATGATGACATCATGACCACCATATGCAGGAGAAGTTGCCCTTTTTAGTGGCCCATGTGTGAGTAATGCATGACAAGAAGTTGACTACTTTTAATTCATGATCACAAAACATCGATGATATTTTGAAAATATTTTACAAAATATCACTTGTATCTAAAATTCATGAAATTATCCGTTATTTTCACGATGTTTGAGAAAACAAATTTTTGTCATCAAGAAAATCCTGATAACCGGACTTGTGACAAAGAACAATGAATGAATGAAGTGCCTGATGTTTCTTCCACACAGATGGATTAGACATGCAGAAGCCTAGATTTTGACTTCATCTTTCAAAGGATCAGTTCTTTCTAGACCTATATCAAAATAGACTCCTGTAAATTGTATTACTTTTGTAATAATGGGTTGTTCTTTATCAAACCAAGAAAGGAATTTTTGATGGAGCGGTGAGATGCGTAGAGATCGAAAAGAACACCAACGATGAAAGTACTTTGTTGAGCCGACATTGACACTTAGATATGAAAGCTGGCTGAGCGAATGTGATTAGATACTCTAGTAGTCTTAATTATAAATGATGGATACTAGGCACTGTACACATGCAGTGCTGTAGCTAACGCGTTAAGTATCCCATCTGAATAATACATTCGCAAGAATGAAACTCAAAAGAATTGACGACATGAAACTGGTTATGAAGGCGGGACCCTTGTAGCAAAGAATACACATAACCCATCATTTGAAATATGATAGAAAGTTGTGGATTTAATGGGGGAGATAATCTACTTTCATTAAGTGATTTGCATAGCGCAATTCAGAAGAACTATGTGGAGAAGCTGTTGAGCAGCGTGAAAAAACATGGACTCAGCTTAAGAAAAGTGAAAAGGGAAGTGAAGGAGTTTTGAGAAAATGGATACTGTGAGATAGAACAAGAAAAGGTGAATTTGATTAATGCCTACATTCAATCCTATCTATAAACTTTTCCATGGAAAAGTGATTCTCAATTAAGATGATTATCTTTGTAATTGTATTACTTTACATCATTCTAAATGGATCTGCTATAGGAAACCTGTTTTTCCCAAGATTTGGACGTATTCCCAACCCACTCCCTAAGGTGAGGCCATCAATGTGATTTCAATTTGTTTGGTGGTTCATCCTGATCTAGAGGAATTAAGTTTCCTTAGAATTCAGTTCCAACTAGGAATCAGTAGGCAGGCACGTTAATACTTTATTTTGTCACATGCCCAATATGAGAGAGAGCGGAACACAGATCCCGTCATAAGGCATACGATAGGATTCATCATATGTTGATCTTAACCATCCATCAGTATTAATTATGATCATTCAAATGTGTTGGATGGCTAGGATTGACATAAGATCCTCCAGCCATCATATGTCGTAGGATGGGATTAGAGAGAGAGATGGCCAAAAGTATGTGTCCTAATAAATAAGATTAATGCTAAGGGGGAAAACGGTGCCCCGCACTGCTTAGCCCCATTTGGAAAATCAAAACCCATGTGGAGATGGAGGCGGGGATGGACTTACACTTTATCCTATCCCGCTCTATCCCCGTCTTGCCCTGCCCCACCTCGTCTCCAATCCTTCTTTAGGGATGGCAGTGGACCAAGGGGAAACGAGGCTTCGCCTCACCCCATTTGGATCAAGGATGGAGGATAAGAAACGAGGATGGAGGTTAAAATCAAAACCCATGCAGGGATAGACTTTCACTTTTCCCTGTCCAGCCCCATCCCGCCCCAATCCCCGCCTTGACCTGCCCCCACCCCATCTTCAATCCTTCTTTTGGGATGGCAGTGGACCCAGGGAAAAGGGGGCCTTGCCCCGTTTGGACCGGGAATGGAGGACATAAATCGGGGATGGAGGTTAAAATCAGACCCGTGGGGAGATGGGGGTGAGAATGAAGGGCAGGATTTTGAGACGGTCTCCACCCAGGTTAACTGCCATCCCTAATTAATGAAACTAAAGTTCACCCCCAGTACTTATGAGCAATGTTATCAGTGTGCAGAAAATTGATACTCTTCACCCTTGAATCGAAAAATAGTTACATTATTTTTTAATATTATTTTAATGACTTTAACAAGTGTCACATTCTGATTGGCACATAATATTTTATTATTATTTTTTTGCCAATTCAGAATTATTCACTTGAGTATTGGTATCGGGGCCGATTCACCTGAATCGTTGGCTAAACGAGACGGGCCGATACTGACAACATTGCTTATGAGCATTAAGCGTATGTCATATGCTTTGAGCTAGGGCAAGATCCAGTAACTTAACCAAGGTACCGAAAATACAACTCACATCTCTCTTAGGGGTGGCAAAACCTGACAGGACCGGCCAACCCGCCTCTTAGGCGGGTTCGGATTTGGCTTAAACGGGTTTGTGTCATAAACGGGTCGACCCACCTAACCCGTTTATTAAACGGGTCGGGTTCGTGTTAGGGGTATGCCAACCCGTCAACCCGACTGACCCGTTTAATAAACGAGTTAGGCATGCAGGTCAACTCGTTTACCCGAACCCGACCCGCCAACCTGTTTACCCGACCTTGACCCACCCGCCAGCCTGCCAACCCGTTTACCCGACCCAACCCGTTTATTAAACGGGTTAATCGAGTCGTGTTGGGTTACCCGTTTAATAAATGGGTCAGGTTCGTGTTTGCCACAGCCGACCCATTTAATAAACAAGTCTGATTCGTGTTGAGGTATGCTGACCCGCCAACCCGACCCGATTGCCACCCGTAATCTCTCTTGCCCACTTGCATAGTAAGTTTTATGTTAATAGAGTCTTTTACAAAAAAATAGTAAACGTGCCAGTTGATCATGAAAACATATTCTTGAAAAAAAAAAACAAATTTAAAATGCTAAATATAATAGCAAATTTCTTTTAAAAATCATTAATTATCCAGTGCTTTCACGAAAAAATCATGGAAAGAAATAGAAAAGTAAAATCACTGGTTTGTTCAATGATTTTCTGCAAAAGGCATTGTTAATACAAAATTAGCATCGCGGTCTAGGGGAATGCATGTTGTGATTTGGGTGGGTGAGTACCTCGAAAGATAACTCATTTGCAAACGAGGGAGGATCAGGTGCAATGTGATTGCATACTTTTGGTGTACCGCTGCGTCTGATAACCCACCATCGGTTATTGGGCCCTACAACTGACAGGCTGTATCACCCCCACCACCAGCACACCAAAAGTGTGTAATCGCATTGCACCTGATCTGCCCTTTAAATATTGAACGCGGATCTCATCATTTGAAATCGGATGGGTTTCATCTTACATTGGATGGCTAGGATTAAATGTATGACGAAACCCATCCTATTTCAAACGATGAGATCCGAGTTCTGAAACGTTGGCTTTACGGAAGCTTTGAAATGTGATTGGAACAGTAGGGGGTGGTTGAAAGAGGATGCAAGGATGTAGGTAAAGATACTGACGTTGGTAAAACATGATCTCCTTTCTCAAAGTGTAGAGTCACAGGGTTAATTAAAAAATTGGATACAAAGCATTTAAACTGATGCAGCCTTGGATGTTAACATTGATTCTTGGCCTGGTTGAAGAGTCCCTTTTTAGCCCAGCCAAGTAGAAAGTGACAACAATGGGAGGCCTTAATTTGAACCCAACTCATTATTGATTGCTACTCTACGTGACAACACGTTGGCCACACCCACCAGGTACCATTGTCACCCGGGGGTAAGGGCAGATCAGGTGCAATCACATTACACACTTTGAGTGTGCTGCTAAAACTCCATTTCTCGAATACAGCCCGTCCGCTATGGAGACCCTAACATAGTGACAAAAGTTTTTATTGGCAATTTTTCGTTTTTCAAAAACTTGTGAGAAATTGAAAAAATTCTATAAATCTCCTCATTTTTTTCCACAAAATCTTGGCAATAAAAATTTAATTAAAAAGTATAAAAATTAGTTTTTATAAGAAAATATTAATCACAATTATTTTAAAATAAAAATATAAGATTTTTTTTGCGATAAATAGCCGTTTAAAACGTAAATATCACGATATGTATGTTTTTTCATAAATCTCGCGATATTTGTCACACTGGACCCTACATAAGATGAAAGTGCTCTCCATAGCTTGTCAGCTGTGGGCCCCAGATGGAGGGCAGATCTGGTGCAGCGGCACACTAAAGTGTGCAATGTGATTGCACATCCCATCTTAGATGATTTTTAAAGAGGGGCCACATGCGAGGAGGGATCATATTCAATGTGATTGCACAATTTTAACGTGCTGATGTACCTGATCACCCACCATCTTTAGGATAAATCCTGCCAGCTGTTGCGATCAGGTACGACAGCAAAGCGTGCAATTACATTGAACCTGATCTCAATTTATCACAGACCCAACAACCAGGCCACCTCTTAGTGAGCTAAGCTCAAACTATCTCCTTAAGAAAATGAGTCACTGTTCTAAAGTCACAGGACTTGAATGGGAATGGCAAACTTATAGCTTGCAAGCCAAACATTTCAGCCATCTTGACTTTATGATGTAAAGTTTGTAATGGTTGGTAAGAGCTGTTAGTGCAAGTCTCTTTGTGGTGGGACGTTGCAGGTTCAAACCCCAGTGGTACGTTGAACAATAACAGGTGTGGTCTACCTAGCCCCAGCTTGCCTTTTAAAAACCAACTGAAACACTTGTTGTTTGTATTTGTTTTGGGGAGCCATTTCACAAGTTTGAACAAGCTCTTTCCGAGTTGAGTTGTGCGAGCATGGTCTGGTTTCCCAACTTTAGTCCCTAATAATGTTGTAAGAATCGTCTCAGACCCTGAATCGATTTTCAAATTGACTGAGGGCTGAATCGCCCAACTTTTAACCAAGTAAAGACATGTATAAAAAATATTAAAATATATAAAACATATTTTTAACTATTTTAAAGTTCATGTCAGTTTCATATTGATTTTCTACCGATACAATAAGAAACGGCCAATTGGCAACCATGCTAACAACATTGGTCCCAAATGCTTTCATGAGCTTTTCATCAATGTTGCCATCGGACTTGATCACTAGGGATGGCAGTGGACCAGGGAAAAATGAGGCCCCGCCCTGCCTCGCCCCGTTTGGAATGAAGATGGAGGATATAAAACGGGGATGAAGGCGAGGATGGAGGTTAAAATCAAAACCCATGCAGGGATGAACTTATTCTTTTCCCCATCTTGCCCCATCTTCGATCATTCTTTAGGGATGACAGTGGACCGAGGAGAAATGGGGTTTGGTCCTGCCTAAGGATAGGATGAAAGTAGGGTGGGGGACAAGGTCCCCCTCCCCCCTCAAGATTAGAACCTCTATCCCCACCTCCATCCCCGGCCAGGATGGATTTTAACCTCCACCCCCGCCTTCATCCCCGTTTCATGTCCTCCATCCCGGGTTCAAACAGGAATGAGGCGGAGAAAAGTGGCAGGGACAGGGCTGGGTGGGGACCGGGGCGGGGAAAAGGGTACGCCCATCCCCGAATGGGGATGGATTTTAACCTTCGTCCCCGCCTCCATCCCTGTTTCATACCCTTCATCCCCAGGCCAAACGGGGCGGGGCCCCGGTTTCCTCAGGTCCACTGCTTGCCTCTCAGTTTGGACCGGTAACGGAGGACATGAAAGAAGAACGAAGGTAGGGATGAAAGTTAAAATCAAGATCCGTGCAAAGATGAAAGACAGGATTTTTAGATGGGACAGGGGTGAAGACCTTGCCCCTCGCCCCCGTCGACTGCCATCCCTATGAATGATCACCCATTCCACTAACAATTCAAAACTCTCAATCATGATTACGTGGGATAAACTATTTTACCTAGGTCAAAGCAAATCATAAATGTGAAATCATTCTCCAAAAAAAGAAGAGAGAGTGAATCAGCAAAATCAAGTGTTTTTTTCTTCCATGGCTTTGATTTCATTAGGGCGCAGTCTCCTTCTTATCACATGGTAACCCTCTGAACTTCACCATGACCCCCATAAAAAAAAGGAGAGTTAGTAGCAAGTCATATGCTAGTACCGGTACCACCTTCTTACACTACCGGACACATTAAAAATCAACCACCCCCACAACTCTCTCTCTCATCACCAAAGCCATGGAAAAACTTGTGAGGACGACGGGATCCCTCCTCCCCAGAACAACTCCGGTGAGTTGCTAACACACAATTTGGTGACCATGGTCCCTATCTCCCTCCCTTATCCCTTTCGAATGACTCAAAATAGATGCTCAACCGACGTCCCCATCTACCAGGAATCCCGGTAGCAACTCCGGCTAGAAATAACCACCTCATCTTCAAACCCAGAGAGAGAGAGAGAGAGAGAGAGAGAAAGAGTCTACAAATTCCTCGACCCCTCCCCCCAACCCGACAGCTACCCATTTCAGATCTCGCAAAACCAGCAAAAACCAACATCTCAGAATCCCCCGCCGCTTCGAATCACCCCCTCCCCCACAAAACCCTAGATCTGTAGAAAAAAGAGCAAAAAACCTAGTTCTTTGTTCTCCCCTCTTCTCCGATTGATGAGTGATGGGGATCGGACGGCGGCTGCTGCTCGACCCCGACCCGAGGGGGGCCCATCCGACGGACGGGAGCAGGCGGCAGATCCCCTATTCGAGCGAGGCGAACTTCGACACCAACATGGTGATCATCCTCGCGGCGCTGCTCTGCGCGCTCATCTGCGCCCTCGGCCTCAACTCGATCGTCCGGTGCGCGCTGCGGTGCGGCCGCCGGATGTCGCCGGATCCCGGCGGGGACTGGGCCGCGGCCATCCGGACGGCGACGGGGCTGAAGAAGAAGGCGCTCCGGGCGATTCCGGTGACGGATTACTCCTGCGCGAACATTCCGGCGACGGAGTGCCCCATCTGCCTGGGGGAGTTCGCCGAGGGGGAGAAGGTGCGGGTCCTACCCAAATGCAACCACGGCTTCCACGTCCGCTGCATCGACAGGTGGCTCGGCTCCCACTCGTCCTGCCCCACCTGCCGGAGCTCCCTACTCTCCCCGGACGTGGGGCCCGCTAGGCCGGCTGGAGAATCGCCGGACCCGGCACCGGTCGTCGTTGAGGTCGATGGAGCCCCGGTTCGGTAGCTCGGTTAGAGCCTGAGCCTCCCCGATTTGGTCCAAATTCCGGTAGCCCGCTCTCTCTTTTTTTAATTTAAAAATCTTGGTGATATTTGAAAATGTATAAATATACGTATAATGTACAGATGGACAAAGGAAACCAATTTTTCTTTTTCATAATTTGGTTTTTCTCTTTCATCTTCTTGTTGTATGAGGTAAAAAGTGAAAAAAGAGAGGGGAATTGTCTTTTTTTTTTTTACTTTTTTCTAATATGAGCATTTAAGAAATGAATGTGGTTTATGAAAATCTTCCCATTTTAGTAACTGGCAATTGGCATACAATAATGTTTTTTCTTTTTCTTTTTATTATTTTGCTTTAGGGACAAATATAGCGTATCAAGCTTATGATATATGCAAAGTTGATTAATGTTGGCGTGTAAACTTCTTTTGGCAAAGATATGCTTCATGAGTATTGATATCAAATGCTCTTTATGCTTTTATGATTCTTGTTTCACAAAACAAAGGAAGGGATCATGTGAAATTATGCACTAAAGAGACTTTGCATGTTTTCACAAGAAGTGCACCCCTGAAAGGTGCACTCACATGGAGTGCACCTTTTTTTGGATTTACTCACCCACACTAAGATCTGGTCGCACTGGCTCAGCCTGCCATACCTATGGTAGTCATGCCGGCAGGTAAAACTCCGAGGCTAGGACCCTTTTTGTAAATGAGCCAGCTCGTGCTTGGCTCATATAGCTCAGACTAGTCATGAGCTCAAGCTCGCTGAGCCTGCTGCAAGAGCAGGCCAAACTGATCAAATTATGGTTTTTTCTTCTAAGCAAAGGGCGCAAATGCTTCATTATCACCATTAATCTGCAATCTCACTTGTTTTTAAATTCCTTTTGATTATCAAGAAATTCAAACGGACGAAACTCTCTATTTCTAATGGCATCCGTGCGTGAGGTGGGACTTGAAACACAAAATCTTGAACTCCCAATAATTTTCACGGTCTTGGAGTTTATGAACAGTCATTTTTTCAAATGGACAAAGGCTTTTGTATGGCGGATCATTCTTGGTATAATGGTAGATGCCGGGAACCAAGTGTGAATGCTAGGACCAGTCAACTAGTGAATGAAAACCCTCACAAAACTGTCTGGCTTTGTCGGGACCTTAGCTTTTTTCAAGATATCCTCCACCACCTTTTGATGCTTCTCCTCGGTTCAAAGAGACAAAATGTAGGATTGTGCCAACAGTTCATCACGAAAGAAAGGATTCATCAAGTCGGGATCACTAACTAATACTAAGATAATATAAAAAGAAGTGTCTTTTCTATATACTTTCCCCGGTTCCGTTGCTACTGTGGACCTTGCGCAATTAATTGGATCATATAGATATCCCTTCAACATAGGTCATGGAAAGAATATCGAACGACCCACCAAAGCACAAAAGTCAGGATCTTAAGGGATTGATAATGTGAAAAATTTCCTACCCGGGTTTATTTTTTTCTTTTTGTAAAATGGAAAATCTTGACAATCTAAAACAATGTACAGGAAGATAATGGAAAACATGAAAATCAAATGAAAATATCAATATTAAAAACGCTATGTCACTCGGTGGATAAAGATCATAATTTAGCATCCTGCAACTTTGCTTGGTTGCGCTGTACTCAACAGGATAGAATTTGGAAGGACAAACATCTAGATTGGTTCCAAGTTTTGAATACCTGTAATTGCATATATTTGTATAACTGGTTGGGGTCTGCCTAACCCCTGTTTGCCAATAAAAAAACACGATAACATTGAGATAATATCGCCACTTTACCATAATAATTTAAAAATAAGATACCTTTTTCTAAAAAAATTCTTGTGATTTTTTATTAGAATTTTCACAGCTTGTGAATTGGAGGAAGAAATTACAAATGGTGCCAATGTTTGTAACTATGAACACGACAAAGTTCATGAACTCCAATATTTCTTTGCTCGTGAGAATTTAGGACTCTTTGAACATGGTCAAATTAGAAAGTGGCACTAGCTTAAGAAAATTGAATACGCTAATCTAGCTGCCAACATCTCAGTTCAGAATCTTCAAAATTCTTGAACTTGGTCATAAAATATGCAAGTGAACCCATCTGAATCCATGAGCCTGCTTCAAACATGATGTCCAAACGGGACCTTGCAATTCCTCCCAATGGCTTGGTTTTTTTAGATTTATAACCCGATAAAGAAACCGCACCCGAAGACCTGGTCGTGCTGGCTCAGCCTGCCATACCTATTGTGAAAGGCAACCTTTTGTGTTCCTTGGTAGTGGATTCCTCAATCAACCAAAAAGGTCTCAAGTACATAGGTGTTCTGTCTCTAGTCCAAGACTACAGTGTCAAAAACTGCAAATGAGAGATTCCAAGGCCAAGTAAAAAGAGATTTCACTAAGAAGTTTTCTTTTACATGTACATATGATTCCCCCATGAGTCCTTGGGAACTTTTTTTTTCTCTTCCTTTTCACTAGTTCTAGAAACATCTAGACGTGACCATATAGTTCCTAATCCTGTTTGGTGCACCAAGATTGTCCTTAACCAACCCAAAAAAGGATGGAGGAGCCAAATGGTCTTCCATGAACAACTCTTGCCATACTAATAAATGAATCACTATGCACACCATATCTAGAAAACTACTATAGCTCCTGCGTATTCTAGTTACCTTTTTATTAGATAGTTGAAGCTAATTTCATTTCTTTCCTCATGTTGTCTGCAGTTTCATATCATACACATCTCATGAGTACCTGTGGATGAAATGTTTGCGTTTGAACTCTGATATATATCACATGCACCACGCATGGTGCACTCGTAGCTTTGGTTACACACATAATGTAGACCGTTGGATCATGAAAATCTGATGCCCTTTATTTGTCATTTTTTCGCATGATATGCAGGAAATGCGGGTTCCGCTATCGCTTTTGTAGGCGCTCCAGGGGCTCTAATATAATCCTATCTCTAGCTGTCTTGATTAACATTACTGTATTTGTAATTGCGATTAACCTAGTGCTAAACTGTGTTTACCTCTTTTCTCATATGCTGTTTTGAGTTGTTGGCAAGTGAAGAAGTAACCCTCAGTGAGATCAAATCCAAAGACTTGATTAAGACCATGTCAACCCATTTACAGTATGTCTAGTTGAAACTGCAGTTATATGCATATAATATGTATATGCTTTCATAGTTAAACAAAGCAACTAATGCCTATAGATTAGACTAGGAAGCCCTAATTTCGTCACTGTTATGAATATGACAAAAGATGGCAATATGCATGTTGGGTGTTGGACCCATGTAGCCCCCCTTCTTTATTCCATTTGCATCTAATTATTGTGGGAGTTGAGACAACAGAAGGAATTGCCAATTTCCCACTCACCAACTTTTCCACAGGGAAGGTAATTGGCAATTCTCTATCATAATTGATTGGGGATCCAATCTCATAGCTGGATGGTAAAGTTGTACTATTATAACGGAGGCGTCTCAGGTTCTAATCTCATGCAGGCTATCTCCCAGCTTCCATATCAAAGAAAAAAAAAGAACAGAAAAGAAGATAAAGCACTTGATTGGTACTCTATTTGTAGTGTGGATCTAATTCATTGTCATCTCTAATGGTACAGAAGTATCTGTACCAGCAAGGTAAAAGCTAACAGAAAATCATTTAGAAAATGATAAACTGAGTTACTTGCCCCCTTTTGGCCTACTTGGATAGATTCACTCTTCTTTCTGGCTTCAGATAAAATCCAAAAAGCTGCCTAGCTTTAGATTAGCATGAACCCTAATGCAAGTTTGGCATTTTCATATATAAGAAAAGACCCCACAAATTGCATTTTGATTCCTTTCTTTCCTGTGTGGACCAATAAGGTGATTTGTCTTCTTCATTCCTCTCCTTCCACATCCTTAGTTCTTATCCATTGAATATCTAACTTTTAGAAAAAGATGGTGTTTTGAGAGTAGATTTAGTACTTGAGGCCTAATACTTGGCAAAATATTCAGTCCCAGTGGAAGTTGTGCTAGTCACGGGGTTGGGGTCCACCCCTCCTCGAGGTGTCTCGCACATAGCCTGAGGCAGGGGCCCAGCCTATGGTTATCGGAAGCGCCTCCCTAAGAGGGGAAGCACGCTTCCAAAGTAGGAAGCGGAAGCATGAGAGAAACTTGCTTCCCATTTAGAGGAAGCACACTTCCCCCTCGCTTCCCAAATTGCTAACCGTCATTTCTCCCTCATTTTTTTTGTGTTTTTCATGTTATTATTTATTTCTTTGCGTCTCACTCGTTACTCATTTCCCGTTTGTTTTCTTCACGTTTTCTTTTTCGCTTCTCATACGCTTTCGTTTAATGCTTCGTACTACTTTTTAATACTTTCTTTTCCGCTTCCACTTCATGCATCGCTTCTCATATTCATTTCGCTTCCTGGTAACTATGGCCCAGCATTCTTCATCTCATTGGCAGGTTTCCTGTGGACTAGGGCACACCCCTTAAGAAGAAAGGTGGGCTGGGTACTTAACAAAGCCCTCGGCTCGACTACTGGGTCATACCTCTGGTGTTTTAGATGATTTTAATTTAGAAATGTTAGTACAAAAATAGCACCCCATATTATATTACATGGTGACTTTCATGGAGACATTTAATAAGAATCGAATCCCATAAACCTTTTCTCAATATGCATTATCTGGTAGTGAATTCCACTACTTTGAGATACATGCACTACCTTATTGGCTATGTGCACTGCCTGCCAGGGGAATTTGTGTGGGCCCCAAAGGGCAGTTCCAATTACCCATAGATGGACCTGTATTACTTTGGCACCAGCATAGCTTTTATTGCACGTTCAGGAATCACATGAATTCCAACCAAGTTGATGAACCCCTTAATTAGTGTGAAGTTCATAAGAGTCTGTTTGGGGAGCTGGTGTTGGAGTGGAGATGATGATGGGAGTCAAGATGCGATGGGTGATAGTAGTAAATTGTTAACAGCATTCTTGTGAGAACATGGTTGAAATAGAGAGATGGGAAGCCATCTCCACTCATCTCCCAAATTCAGGTTCCCAATGAGAGACTAAATTCAACACTTTTACTTGGAGACCATGAACTTGGTTGTGTTCCACATGAGACCTACAACTTAGGGGAGCAAATAAGTCGGATTTAGGATGGTGGTTTTGTGAGTTAATTTGGTTGTTCTTACCCGATTAGGATCTGACTCTTCATGTATTTAGTGTTGGGTTTTTGTCTCTGCACCTTAGTTTTGTCTATTTTTTCTTACATTTATTTTAGTGAGTTTTATTAAACCTTTCAAATGTTTAGTCCCAAAAGAATTGAGGGAATTTCACATGCTTTATATAGTGTAAATATGCATTTATAGGTAAGGTGCATTGGGGCATTTCAATTGAACTTTGGACTTGAACTTGGGTTTCAGTTCATTTTGGTTTTGGTTATGGTCATGTTGGGGTCTACCTCACCTAGTGCAGGATGTTGATCGGACCATCATATGCCCTAAGAGGATTGGGGGTCCATCCGTTGAAAAGTTAAAAAAAGTTTATATCAATTGAACTTTGGACTTGAACTTGGGTTTCAATTCATTTTGGTTTTGGTCATGTTGAGCGTAGGGTTCGAAGTGGTCTGTGTTGAGTTGCTAAGTCTCACCTAGTGCAGGGTGTTGATCGAGGTTGCACATATACCACGGACCATCATCATAAGTACCTTTTGGCATGCCCTAAAAGGATTGGGAGTTCATCCATTGGAAAGTTAAAAAAGTATTGTATGCTTGGTGGAAAGAATAAGCCGAAAAGCACCACTTGTGGGTCACAAAAAATTCTTTTTTTGAGTTGCATGACACCATTTTATTCTTTCTTTGAGGGGACATATTATGGTTAAGGACAGGGTAATTAGACTTAACTTTTTCAGGTTCTAGAACCTACCAGGGTTGATTATAAAGTTGTAGCTGCTTCTACATCACGTTAGGGTTGGCTGATTACCTAAGAACAACTACCCCAACACCCAAAAAACTAACGTTGACATCTTCATGACTGATGGCCATAAGTTATTTGACAAAGTTAAACATTAGGGCCTTGTTATTATATTTCATTAACTTGCAGACTAAAACATTGTATTACTTGGAAGGGTTTATTCCCTTGCATCTCATTGAATATTCATTTAAAATCAAATGAGGTACCTACAACGGGGTTTCGCTTGTCTGGTAGGAGCAGCTATTGCACGTCAGCTTGTGTTGGGACGTTGCAAGTTCAAATTCCAATGGTATCATTGTTTAACTGGTAGGGGTCTGCCTGTTCCGGACCGCCATGCTTTTTACCTTTTTGCTTTGATGTATATACCTCTTTGGCACTCTTGAGTGCCCCACAAGGCCTTACGGATTAAGAACCCCATGTATTCGGACCCTCTCTTCCCTTCTTGATGTACTTTGCTTTCAAGTATTTATAAAGAAGCTTTTTGCATCCTTGTCTCTTTACACTCTTTGTGTTTGTGCATACATGTACTCTTGCTTTTGCTCGTGCGCATGTGTTATGCGTTGCTTGTGCGCAAAAAGACCTACCTTCGATGTTTGTGATTGCCCAAAGCTATGTCGCGAGAGACTTTGCTTCTAAGTCCATGACAAGTTGGTATCAGAGCCTTGTCAACATTAGTAGTGATAATGACACCAAAGAAGAATGCCATGACTCCTTCAAGCAGCATGGTTCCTGCTGAAGAAGATTTCATGGACGATGATCAAGTGTCAGCCATCTCGCGTGATGTTGCAGAGCTGACAGTGACAGTGACAAACATGAAGAAGTTGGTTAATGGGACTTGTATGGCTTTTAAGGATCTCAACACTAAGATCAAAACAGCAGTAGAGGGAGTGAAAGACTCAGTAGAAAGTCATGCTACTAAACTTAATTACTCGGTGGAGGACTTTGCCACTAGATTTGATGATTTGTTGGGTCGGTTCAACATCATGGCTGCTGAATTGGATGTTGTTCGACGAAAGAATGAACAGTTGGAGCGGCAGCTGAGGACTGCCTCAGCTGGCGGCATTACGATATACGTGGATAGACCATGTTACAGACTACTTGAACCCGCAAAGTATAAAGGCACACGAGACTCAAAGGATTTCAAGAATTTTATTTACAAGATGAACCTGTTTTTAGAAGCTGCGAGAATAGAGGACGGTGCAGATAAGTTGCAGACTGCAATAATGTACTTTGTAGATGAAGTGACTCTTTGGTAGAGACATCGACTGAGTGATGTTCGACGGGGTTTGGTTGGTATAGTCTCGTGGGACCTCCAAAAGAAATTGTGAGACTACTTTCTACCTAAAAATCAAGAGAAAATGACTTGCAAAAGGTTGCCAGCATTGAAATAGACAGGGTCAGTGCATGACTATGTCAAGGCATTCTCTTTGATAATGTTGAAAGTTGAGAGAATGAATGATCATGATCGGTTGTTCTATTTTGACAACGGGTTGCAAGGATGGGAAAACCAAGAGCTCATTCGGCATGACCCTGCAACGCTAGTTGAGGCACTTGTGGTTGCAGAGAAACTTACTGATCTTGACAGAAATGACCCTGCATTTCAAGACAGACAACAAGAAAATGATCACAACAATCGAAGGGACAACCGAAGGAAAGACCAGGGACAGAATGCTGGCCGATAGGATGGCCAAAACAATAATCAAAATCAAAATAACTTTCAGAGCGACAATTACCGTCATCGTGACTGTCGTATCTGCCACGGGGATCATTGGCAGGATACATGTCCCAACAGAAATCGTGGTCAAGGGAATGAAGATAATCGCGCACCCCGAGCTGTGAATGTCGTCCAGGGTGAGGAAGATGATCAACCTGTAGAAACGCCAACAGTTGGCGCAATGCAAATGATGAATGCGGTGAAGGTGACAACTGCTACATAATCGAGCATATGTAAAGAACTGATATATTTGGAACTTCTGCTCAACAAAAGACTCACCAAGGCATTGATAGACACAGGGGGCACACATAATTTTATTTTGCGTGAAAAAGGAGAACAATTGGGACTACAGTGAGAATGGAAAGAGAGCCACATAAAAGCGGTTAATTCGAAGGCCAAGGCCATCTACGATGTTGTCCATGATGCACCAGTGTGAATCCACAACTGGTTGGGGAGGATCGCGTTATCAATCACACATATGGATGATTTCAAGGTCATCCTCAGAATAGAATTCTTGAGAAGCAGCAAGGCAGTGTCGATGCCTCGCCTCAACGTTGTCAGCTTTGAGAGTGAGAATCAACTTTGCATGGTTACTGCGATATCAAAGAAGCCTTGTGAGCGCTCCAATTGAAGAGAGGCATGAAAAGCGGTGATGAGGGTTTTCTTGTCATAATTCATGCTACGGACGAGGAAAAAGAAGTCGCGGGTGTCCTAGAGGCCTTAGCGCCAATATTGAAGGAGTTTGACAATGTTATGCCCGTCAAGATGCCAAAGAAGCTTCCTTCGAGGTGTGAGGTAGACCATCAGATTAAACTGGTACCGGGTGCACGACCACCCGCAATGACTCCTTATCGCATGACAATTTCTGAGCTGCAGGAATTACGCAAAAAACTGGATGATATGCTCGAAGCATGGATCATCCAACCATCCAAAGCTCCCTTTGGAGTGCCTGTGTTGTTTCAAGCGAAGCACGATGGGTCAAAGCGGTTGTGCGTTGACTATAGGGCACTGAAAAAAATGGCGATAAAGAATAAGTATCCACTTTCTTTGATCGCGGACTTGTTTGATCAGCTTGGAAAGGCGAAAATCTTCTCTAAGTTGGATTTGAGATCTGGCTACTGGCAAGTCAGAGTTGCAGAAGGGGATGAGCCAAAAACCACCTGTGTAACGTGATATAGGGCATTTAAATTCCTTGTCATGCTCTTTGGCTTGACGAACGCGCCCGCTACCTTTTCGACCTTAATGAATAAGATCTTCTACCCGTACCTTGACAAGTTTGTCATAGTGTACTTCAACGACATAGTGGTATACAACGACTCGATAAAGCAACATCACTACAAGAAAATACATTGTTAGCGACGGACTTTAGCGACGGAAATATTTCGTCGCTAGTTAGCGACAGATTAACGAGCGACAAACATCCGTCGCTATAATTAATGAAGCTTACAAAAATAGCGACAGAATATAGTCCGTCGCCCAGTCTGTCGCTACTTAGCGACGGATTGTGTGACATACTATTTTGTCGTTACGACCACACCATTTGGCGACGACGTTTGCGACAAAATCTAGTCCATCGCTACTTAGCGACGGACTTGGCGACTGAATATAGTTCGTCGCTCGTTTCATAAATTTGATTTACGTTGGCTTAGCGACGGATTAATTCCGTCGCTAAGTTTCGAATAACCCTAATCCCAAACAACTTTTCCTTTTCTTCTTTCGCTGCTCCCGCCGTTCGTCGCTCCTACCGTTCGCCGCTCCCGCCATTTGTCGTTCGCCGTTCGCAGGTCCCACTCCCGCTGTCCGCAGGCCCCACCACCCGGATACAGGTAAAGGACCCCCCCTCACGATTTTTGGCAGGGGGTCGACCCCCTGCCTTTCCGGCAGGGGGTTAACCCTCTGCCTGCTCAGGCAGGAGGTCGACCCCCTGCTGTTCTGGCAGGGGGTCGACTCACTGGCGGAAAGGCTGGGGGTCGACCCCCTGCCCGAACAGGGGGTCAATTAACCCCCTATGTTCCGTAACGGGGTCGACCCCCTGCCGGAACAGTAGGGGAGTTGACTCCTTGCCGGAACAACCTTTTTTTTTCGTGGTGACTTCATTTTAAAACATTTTTTTGTGCAGATTTTTTAACAGAACCAACTCGTGCTCAGCCACCTGTGGTAAGTAAGTGACAAAAATAATGCAAATCGGGTAAATACCCGTGGTGAGTAAGTGATGCAAGCGTATCACATGTGATTTAATTTGTTAGATGTAACACTTTATTGTTCACACACTCACTTAGTTGTTGATATTTAGGGTTGCTTTGTTGGAGTTCGGAGATCATGCTGAGCATGATTTTAATGTATGAATATTGAAGTGTTCTTATTTTTAGAGTACGGAGTCCATGCTAGGCATGGTAGTAGTTAGTGAGATATTGAAGTGTGTTTGCTGCAGGTACATGTTTGCCATTTGTTTGATATGAATGATTACGATGTATTGCAATGTTTGATGTAATTGTATCCATGCTTGCATGTAGTTACTTTCAATTTGATTATGACTTCCATGTGAAATTGTATAATGAAAGCATGTTTCAAATGATTGTATCGTGTCATTAATAGTTTGCACATGAAAATATTAAGTTATCAATGCATGCATCAAAATTCTTGTTATTGTATGACATCATATATTGCATGCTAAATTTGATATTTTCTTCATCGTAGCATTCTGATTGTTCTCTTTTAATTCGTTAGGCTATTATTTGTAACATCATAAGAAAATGACTGCAAACCGTGAGTGGATGTACCGTAGGATAGTGGACAATGAGTTATCGCATGAATATATAAATGGTGTTGACAATTTTATTGAATTTGCAATGGCAAGTGTCAGTACAGTGGATCCCAGAGGTCAGATTAGGTGTCCCTGCAAGATTTGTAAGAACAATCGATTTGTAGAACCTCATAGCGTTAGACATCACCTATATAGGAAGGGTTTTGTGAGTGATTATCAGAACTAGACGTTTCATGGAGAAGAATTTAGAAACGATTTTGATGCACGGGTGAATGTGGTGCACAATAATCCATATACGAATTTGATATTTGATGCCGCAGAAATAGAACTGGGTTCTGCTATGAGTTCTAGTGATGTAAGAACTGTCGTAGATGAAGAATCTACAAACGATGCAGCTAGTAGATTTTATGATTTACTTAGAGATGCTGATAAGCCACTTTGGAACGGTTGCGAGAGTCACACTATCTTGTCTGCAGTTCTTCAACTAATGAATTTGAAGTCTAAGTATAATTTGAGTCAATCATATTTTGACCATTTGTGCATGATTGTGAAGAGTATGTTGCCTAAAGATGAGAAATTGTCACAAAATTTCTATCGTGCGAAAGTTATGGTCAACGGTCTAGGTATGGGTTACAAAAAGATTGATGCTTGTCCAAATCACTGAATGTTGTATTTCAAGGAGTAGAACAACAACATATCATGCCCGTCATGTGGGCATCCTCGATTCAAGCCAAAGACAAGAGGCAATGATAGCACGAGATCAAAGGAAGTTTCATACAAGTCGCTCTGCTACTTTCCTATCACTCCTAGATTGCAGTGATTGTATATGTCTTCAAGGACAGCTAAACACATGAGATGTCATGCAAATAAAGTTCGACACGATGAAAACAAGATCGCACATCCTGTTGATGCTGAAGCTTGGAAGCACTTTGATCGTACTCATCAGAACTTCGCAATGGAAGTGCAAAATGTTAGACTCGATCTATGTACAGATGAATTTAATCCATTTGGGGGTAGATCAACTTCATACTCATGCTGGCCAGTATTTGTAACTCCATACAACCTTCCACCAAGCTTGTGTATGAAACATCCAAATTTTTTTTTGTCTCTGTTGATCCCTGGTCCGACCTCACCTGACCAAAATCTTGATGTATATTTAAGGCCATTGATTGATGAACTAAAAGTACTATGGGATGACAGTGTTACCATGTATGATGCCCACAAAAAACAAAATTTCAACATGAAGGTCGTTGTTCTATGGAAAATCAGTGACTTCCTTGCATATGGTATGTTATCTGGTTGGAGCACACATGGGAGGTTGGTATGTTCGTACTGCATGGAGGATTGCAAAGCTTTTAGATTGAGGCATGGAAGGAAGCCTCGCTGGTTTGAGTGCCATCGTCGATTTCTACCCAACGATTATCTATTCCGACGACAAAAGAATGCGTTTAAAGCAGACACAACTGAAATGGAAGGTCCATCCTCAAGATTGTCTGGCATAGAGATTCTAAGAAGATTGCGATACTTTCCAGATGTATTAACAGATGCCCGCAGTCCTACACCCTTCCGTGGTTTTGGGAAGGATCACAATTGGACGAAGAAATCTATTTTTTGGGAACTACCATATTGGTCGACCCTATTGATACGACATAATTTGGATGTGATGCATGTGGAGAAAAATGTGTTTGATAATGTGTTCAATACAATAATGAATGTTAAAGGAAAAATGAAGGATAATTCAAAGGTCCGTATGAATTTAAAATTAATATGTAAAAGACCAAAATTGGAACTCAAAGAGTATAATGGCAAAATACTAAAACCAAAGGCAAAGTACGTGCTCGGACCTGATCAAATAAAACATGTATGTCAATGGTTGAGACAATTGAGATTTCCAGATAGATATGTCTCTAACATTGCTCGGGCTGTGAAGATTGACGATGGACAATTATATGGGTTGAAGAGCCATGATTGTCATATCTTTATGCAACGATTGATACCCCTAGCATTCCATGATATGTTAGACAAACCTATATGGGGGGTATTGTCTGAGTTGAGTGAATTTTTTAGAACATTGTGCACATCGGAGGTCGTAGTATCAGATGTAAAGAATCTCGAAGACTCTGTCATCACCACTCATTGTCTGCTAGAAAAGATATTTCCGCCAGCATTTTTCGATGTTATGAAACATTTGATCATACATCTGCCATATGAACTAAGGGTTGGTGGCCCTGTGTAATATCGATGAATGTACCCATTTGAAAGATATATATTTTTTTATATTTGTCTCTTTAATGACATATATTTAAAATTTGAAATGTATATTTTTGTCAGATGCATGTTCGACCTCAAAAAAAAGTTTCGTAATAAAGCAATAGTAGAAGGCTCTATTTGTGAGGCGTACACTTTAGAAGAGATTTCAAATTTCTCATCTATGTACTTCGAACCTCATATTCCAACACGTTACACATGCCCGCCTCGTAACAATGATGGAGAACAAGTAACTATAGCTGACAAGCTATCGATATTTCAACCACTTGGGCATGCATTTGGTAGTTGCCGATCAAGGCGCTTGACAGATCGAGAGCAAGACACGACATACATCTATATTCTTTTTAATTGCTCAGCGATCGACCCATACTTCGAGTAAGTATATGTAGACGCAACACAATTATAAATCCTTTTATGTTCTATATGTGGATACATGGCTCGGTAATATAAGTATTTGTGATTTGCAGACGATTTGATTTGAAGTTGCAAAGAGAAGTTTCACATCTCACTGATGCAGAAGTACAAAAAGAACGTGAAACTAAGTTTGTGGAGTGGTTGAAACAGTTGGTAAAGAAGCTAACATAAATTTTGTACTTATAAACAACACTAAGGTACTTAATTGATCGTGATCACAATCATTGTTTATGTCTGTGCGTAGGTCCGCCATGGTGATGTTAAAGATCAAGAAATATGTGATTTAGAAAATGGTCCGACCAAAGTTGTGCAATGCTATAATGGGTACATTGTAAATGGTTATCGATTCCATACAAATGATTATGGTATAAACAAATCAGCGGTAGCAGCAACGGTGAAAATGAACATGATTACTACGGTGTTATAGAGGAAATAATGAAGTTGACTTACTTAGGCATAAATAACAGGGTAACTTTATTCAAGTGTCATTGGTTTGATCAAACTGCAACAAGACTCGACAAAGCTTCAGGCATTGTAGAAGTGAATCATAAATCCAGGTTTGGAACATATGAACCATTCATATTAGCCTTGCAAGCTCAACAAGTTTATTATACTTCATATCCGAGTATAAAAAAGTCAAATAGAAATAAACGATGGACAGTTTGCAAGGTGAAGTCCAAACTATACCCTCAGTATGATCAGTTACAGGAAGGTGAGTTAGCTGAAGACAACGATTACTATCAATCAAATGATGTCTATGACTTCGCTTATGGTCACGATGTTGCGCATGATATGCATTTCATATCTCCATTGGCCGATAAAACATCCATAGAGGAATGTGATCCAAATGATGTACCAAGTGGATGGGCAAACAATGAAGAAGAAGAAGAAGAAGAAAAAGAAGAAGAAAGTCAAACAAGTGACGAGAAAAAATTCTCAAGCTAGTATGCAAAATCTTGTAATACAAACTTCTATTTAAATTCATTGCAATACTTAATGTGAATGATTTGAATGTATTGTAATATTTGATGCGAATGAATGAGTTGTATTGTAATACTTGATGTGAATGATTAAAAATTTTATTTGAATGTATTGTAATACTTGATGCAAATTATTCGAATGCATTGTAATACTTGATGTGAATGATTTGAATTATTTGAATGTATTGTAATACTTGATGCGAATGAATGAGTTGTATTGCAATACTTGATGTAAATGATTTGAATTATTTGAATGTATTGTAATACTTGATACGAATGATTCGAATGCATTGGCATACTTGATGTGAATGATTTGAATTATTTGAATGTATTGTAATACTTGATGCGAATGAATGAGTTGTATTGCAATACTTGATGTGAATGATTAAAAATTTTATTTGAATGTATTGTAATACTTGATACGAATTATTTGAATGCAATGTAATACTTGATGTGAATGATTTGAATGTATTTTAATACTTGATACGAATTATTCGAATGCATTGCAATACTTGATGTGAATGATTTGAATTATTTGAATGCATTGTAATACTTGATGCGAATGATTTGAATGCATTGCAATGCTTGATGTGAATGACTTGAATGCATTGTAGTACCTGCTATGAATGATTTAAATGTATTGTAATACTTGTTGTGAATCATTTGAATGTATTACAATACTTGATGCGAATGATTTGAATTATTGTAATACTTGATGCGAATGACTTGAATGTATTGTAATACTTGATGTGAATTATTTGAATGTATTGTATGACATATGTTATTTGTTAAAATATGGTTCGTGGAGGTTACAGTGGTCGCTCATCCAGTAGTAGCCAGACCCAGCCTTCATCTTCACGGGCTCCTGTGATAGGTATATCATTTAACTAATTTGATGCTTGATTAGTTCAAATGCGCATTCTGAGAATTTCTAACGTATTTTTTTACAAATGATGTTTCGCCTGTACACGACCCACCTACACCAGTTGGTCACACAAGTCATGAGTCAACACAAAAAGCAGGGTCTTCTTAGTCTGGCACAAGAAGACTCATTCGAATAGTGTATATCGATAATCGACCGTAAGTATTTCGTTTTCAATTATTGCATTTCTTATAAATATTTTATATTGATATTTACTGTGTACCAATTCATGTGCAGCACGAGGTTTGCGCCACAATAAGTAGTACGGAAGATTAGAAATTCACTTATTCAACATCTACCAGGACCGGTTGCTCAATGGAAAGAGTACCCAAAGGATGTGTTAGACAGATTGTGGTCCTCATTCACGGTATACAGTTGTTCATCATAGTTAATGTGTTTCATATTTAATTTTTTTAAGTAATGTCTACTAACTTTCTGAAAATATTTGTAGGCTTCGAATCACTTCGCAACTATGGTGGAAGAAAATGATGCAAGAAAGATGTGGCAGAAAGTGGCTGCCAATCGATTTGCAGATATGCTGCACAATATGAAGACTGCAGCAAAAAAATCATCTGGCGTAATAGATGATCCACTACAGTGGAAGGGCCATGGCCCTATTACTATCAGGAGAGATTATTGGGATGAAATGTGCAATAAGTGGGTGGGAGATGCATTTCGAAATCGCTCTGTGAAGGCTGTACAAAATCGAGCGAAAATGCCCGAAGCCCATCTAGACACAGGTGAATCTAAGACATTTGGGAGCCACCTGAAGAAAATGCTAACTCATCAATATATAATATTAATTTTATAAGTATTGTTGCAAACTTGTGAACTAAATCTTTTGTTATTTAACTTTGCAGGAAGCAGAAAAAGGAGACATTGTACCATATAAGGATGTGTTTGTTGAAACATATAAACGTAAAACCACGGGAGTCTTTGTATCAGAGAAGGTGAGAACGACAACAATATGCATTTATTCTATTAATAATCATTGCAATATGCAAGTTATCATAGTGTTATTATTAATTATTAATGCATACTTTAAACATTATTTTGTAGGAAGCATATGAGCAACAGATGGTAGAGCGATATGGCAATGACGCTACTCAACATCCATCATTTGATCCTGCAGCATGGGTGACTGCAACAGGTGAACCCAAAAAAGGTCGCGTGTTCGGGTTTGGGAGTAATCTGAACACTTCACCAGTTATTGCTTCTTTCAGTTACGGCTCACAGACTTCTTCCGCCGACATAAGATCCAAGCAACAACCTATTCTTTCCGGTGATAATGTACGCCAGATCATTAAGGACACAATGAATGACTACTTCCATGACACCGTCGCCCCCTCAAAACTCCCCTCAAAACTCCACGTCAATGTATATAGCCATAGACAAAAGTTAAGAATCAATTTAATTACATGCTTGTGTTAAGTAACACCTACTGGAGAACCCCTTATATGAAGATGATAAATAGATCTGTATGCATCTTAAACAATAAAATGAAGGTATTAGCAAGAAGGCATAATTTAAATCCTACGGATGCTCATTAAGTATGATAAACCTGCATATCTAGATGAAACAATCACTGTAGCTTGCTAGGGTAGAGAGATTATGACAACAATCGCTCCATTACCAAAACCACAGATCACCCTGCTGGGTAAAGAGCTTGGTACCGAATACATGAGATAAAAAGAATCAGTATATCCTGTCATAACAAGATCCTACCATGCGTGCATCCTATTACTTCACATTCTTGGCAGACCTTACTCATACGTACCCTAAGTCCATTATGCACAAGGGATTCAAACTAACAGGTGAACAAACAAATAAAATTTTAGTATGTTGAACCACCTCAAATCGTGAACCCATACAAGTATATTGAGACATGCTAAAAAATCTGAATAGCTTTAAATTGGAATCAGGGTAAATCCACAAATTTGGACATCATACAACAAGAAAGATCAATGTATTCATAACCTAATCATGAACTCCCAACAAAACAAGTGATACCCAACTCATATTAAATCACCGATCGAATTTAAAAATCAGTTTTACACCCAGGAACCCGATTCTTAATGGTTTCAAAAAGCCATCCTGAAACCCTAAACCCATTCGAGCTGAAACTTCCCTTGCTTGCTGAAAATAAATCCTTCAAGCATGTGAAATATTAGCATGTGAAAAACTCGCACTTTAACTCCTTGTGATTCGTCCCACCGAAAGCCAAAAACCACAGAATATCAAAATGAGATTTCCCATTTTTTTTTTTTACATAAGATCCAGTTTATACCCCCTTTCTCACCCGATTTCAAGAGAGAGAGCCCATACCTTTTAAGTTTTTCCGGCGATCGGAGGCTGGGAACGCAAAGCAGAGGGTCGGCTGGTGATGCTCCTCTTAATGCCGTGACAAAGGAAACTCGTTGGAGGTCGGCGATGGTGGATGTGGGCTGCCGCAGCTCACCGACGACCTCCTCTCACCCAACTCGACAGAGAGAGAGATAGAGGGAGAGAGAGATCGAGGGCGAGAGATGAGGGAAGGGAGAAAAGAAAGATGAGGGAAGAGGGTGAGACCCCCTCTTCCACCTCCCTTTTTAATGCCGACCCCCCCCCCCTCTTGCCCCTTTCTTGCTTTGCTGAAGACCTAACAGGCAACCCTTATCGGGTTGCCCCTTTCTTTAAAAGGGTTGTCATGGGGGTGGGGCTCGGGTCTGAACCCGGGACCCATAACCCGGCCCCAAACTACATGGATCCACAAGTTGGATCCGAATGGATCCAACTGTGGATCCTCGGATAGGTAAAAAAAAAATTTATAAAATTTTAATTTCACACTAAACATAAAATTTTAAACCCCCATCAATATGGATCCGTAAGTTGGATCCAAGTGGATCCAACTATGGATCCTCGAATTTGCTATATATATACATATGTATTTATGTATATTTCTCTTTTATTACTAATCTTAATATTATTTTAGTATAACGCAAATATTTAGGCATAATTATCCCTTTATGGGCCCCGGATCCGCGACTTGGATCCCGGGCCCAAATCACATTGTTATGAAATATATATCATAATATATTTAAATAAAAACCTAAAAATTAAGGTTATTACAGTGCCTGCCTCTGCCACCTGCTCAGTTGCAGATACGACAAAGTTGTTTGTGCGGAATGTAATCAAGCATTAGGGAATTCTGAAGAGCATCGTTAGCGATCGTGATGCACATTTCACTGACAAGTTTTGGTGAGAAGTGTTTCACTTAATGGAGACAAACTTGCATTTCAGCATAAGTTTTCACCCCCAAACTGATGGACAAATAGAGAGAATAAATGACATGCTGGAGGAATACCTGCGACACTTTATCAGTGCCAACCAAAGGGATTGTGTTGATTTACTTGATGCGGCTCAATTCTGCTAAAACCTTCAAACGAGCGAGTCATCCGGTCACAGTCGATTTGAAGTCACAACCGGACAACAACCGCAAACTCCGCACTCTCTTGCTACGCGAAGATGTGGCAAAGCACCTTATGCATACCAGTTCGTCAGGAACTGACAAGATCAAACAGAGTTGGCGAAGGCATATCTAAACAAGGTGACCAAGCGCATGAAGAAATGGGCAGATGAGAAGCGTCGTCCAACAAAATTTCATGTTGGAGACAAGGTGTTGGCCAAGCTCTTTCCCAACCGCACAACTATCTTTCAGAGCCACCACCAAGACCTTATCCGCAAGTATGATGGTCCCTTCACCATTATCAAACGCATAAGAAACTTGGCATACCGGTTGGACTTGCTAGCAAACTTTCAAGTGCATTCTGTATTCCACATATGTAACCTGAAGTCGTTCCATGAAGATAAAGGAGACCCTCAACGGAGCATGCCTCAACGTGCTCTGATCCCATAGCGAGCACCCTCAACAGTCAAAGAACCAGAAGTCATTCTCAACCATTCCAACAACTATCTAGGGGAAGTCAAAAAGTACTTAGTGCAGTGGAAGGGATTGCCATAATGTGAAGTCACCTGGGAGAAGGCCAACAACATGTTTCAACATCGACAACTTGTAGAAGACTACCATGAGCAATTGGTGTCGAGGACGGTGCCAACTTAGGTGGGGGAGCGTGTTCCGGACTGCCAGGCTTTTCACCTTTTTGCTTTGATGTATATACCTCTTTGGCACTCTTGAGTGCCCCACAATGCCTTACGGCTTAAGAACCCCGTGTATTCGGACCCTCTCTTCCCCTCTTGATGTACTTTGCTTTCAAGTATTTATAAAGAAGCTTTTTGCATCTTTGTCTCTTTGCTCTCGTGTTTGTGCACACGCATACTCTTGCTTCCGCAAAAAAAAAATTAGAGAGAGAAAGAGAATTTTGGATGGGGTAGGGATTACCTGAAGAAGCATGATCAGGAGGCATGGGTAAGATTTGCTTTGGTACCATGGCTAAGAAACATATATAGTCGAGTAAGTAGGAGGGGTGGGTGCAAACTCTGGTAGAATGGTGGGTGTTGAAAATAAGAGTTGGGGAGGTATGTGTATGCGCATATGGAGCGTGAGCTATTGGGTGTGCAATGGGATAGGGTTTTACAGATATGTGTGGGGTTGGTGATGATGGTTGGTCATTATGATCATCGACAACAATGGGTGCAAGATTGGTGAATATATCCTTAATGGGTTTAAGTATGACAAATGTCATGTGAGTAGGCTCGTATTGAGGTTGGGTAATAAAAGGAAATTCATTTTCGTAATATAAGATATCTCGACCGTTAAGAATTTCATGAGTGTCCATATCATAAAGATGGTATCCTCGCTTATTGTAAGGATATCCAATAAAAATACATTTTTGGGACCTTGAAGAAAATTTGTCACGAATAGAACTTAAATTTGAAGCATAACACAAACATCCAAATACTAGTAAATGATCACAGTGTGATTTTCTTTTGAAAAGAACTTCATTAAGAGTTTGGTTGTGTAAAATATAGGTAGGGATGTGATTGATCAAATATGTAGCTAAGAGAATACAATTTTCCTAAAATTCTATAGATAAATTGGCTTGGAAACGTAAAACTCGTGCAACCTCAAGGAAACAACAGTGCTTTTGTTTCACCTTGCCATTTTTTTGAGGAGTTCTCACGCATGACCGTTGGTGATCAATCCCATTTTGGTGAAAACATTTGTGCATATATTGTGACAGAAATTCGGCATCGTTGTTAGATTGAATGCATTGTACTTGGCTTTTATATTGCTTTTTGACAATGACAAAGAATTTTGTCAAAAAAAAGAGAAAGTTTCTGACTTATATCGTATAAGAAAAACCCATGTACATCTTGAGAAATCATCTACAAGAGTGAAAAAAATATGCATTTGTGTGTTTTAGTGTTTTGTATGATCCCCATGTATCACAATGCACAAGAGAGAACAATTCACTGCTACTATTAGAATTGAATGGAATATGAAATCGAGTTTGTTTAGCTCGATGACATACATCACATAAATAATTAAAATAAGAAGACAATTCACCAAGTTCTTTAGACAAATGTATGATTCAAACATAAGAGGGATGTGCAAGTATCATAAGCCAAATTTGATTATCCGATAATTTGGTACCATGAAAGGCACAACTAAGTTAAAAGAGAGGGTCAAAATGGTAGAGTCCATCACAAAGCTTACCTGCTCCAATGAGCCTCTTCGTTGAATGGTCCTAAAAAATACAGAATGAGGGGAAAAACATGACAACACAATTCAATAATTCATTTAGTTTTTTGATGGATAATAAATTATAATAAAAATGAGGAACATGAAGAACATTATTGAGGATTAGGTCTGGTGATAGTTGAGTTTTCCCGAAATAGGCTATCCATATGGTCTGATCATTTGGGTAATCTAACAGTTTTTTCTTTAAACATAAACTGAACATCAAATAATGAATTTAAATGAGGAGTCATATGATCTGATGCTCCTGTATCGATAATCCAAGAAGCATGGGACAAAGAGAAAAATGAATGAGAATATGATGTGTTATCTGCAAGATTGGCAGAAGCCAGTTTAGAGTCTGAATTAATCCACTCAGCTATCTGTTTAAGTTGATCCATATTTAGTTGTGCTAATGCAGACGTCCCATGGTTTGAGTTGGTGAAATGTGTGGTTGCACTGGTTTCTTCATTGGCATCTACTTTATCATTGACAATATTTATCTTACTATTCACTTGAGTCTGACTTTTGGGATGGCTTGTCGAATAGCCTACAAGGCTATAATATAGAGCCTTAACATGACAAAGCATCTCACAATAATCACATCATGGGCGTTTGCAACCTCTCCCAACGCTTCAATTATCAATTTGGTGACCAGTGCGTTGGCCAATGCCTTTGGCTATTAATGCGGTCGAGTTGGAGACAACATTTGTGGATGGCGTCAAGAGTCGTTGAGTCTTCTCTTGGCTTACCAACGAGTAAACACGACTCTCATTGGGCAAAGAATCCATGGCTAAAATATTACTATGAATCCTAGAGAGGGATTCATTAAGGCTCATGAGAAATTCAAATACTTTCTTCCTCTATTGGCATTCATTGTACTCCTTAAATGCACCACATGTGCAGGTTGGGATTATAGAATGTGAGCTTAATTTCTCCCTGTAGGTTTTTAAGTTTTTAAAATATGTGGTCAAAGGAGATTGGTCTTGGCGTAGATCACATATTAATTTTTTAAGTTGATAAATACGAGTAGAGTTACCTCAAAAAAATTATTCTGCAAGATCTTTTCATGCTTCACTTGCAAGATCCGCATAGATAATACTATTTGTGATATCCTTAGAAATGACATTGAGAATCCATGATAGTAGCATATAATTGCATCGATTCCACAGAGGATACTCGGTCGAGGAAGGTTCCGGCTACGGTAATGAGCCATTTACGAAAGCAAGTTTATTTTTTGTGTTCAACGCCATTCTCATTGCTCATTTCCAGGTAGACTAGTTGTCACCCATGAGAGGGGTGGATACAATAACCATGGCCGAATTATCTAAATGGTAAAGTTGATATAGGGATGTAGAAGGCGTGGATTTCTTGCTTGGTATCTCTGCTACTATGATGCCAAGTATGATAAAAAAAACGCAGATCTCTGGACAGTGCTCCTGTGGTAGTGCAACAGGGTGAAAAAATGGATCATCAGAAAAAAAATATTTGACCAACGGTGAGGATCGACAGTGTCATTAGAGAGGGGATCGACACAAACTCGGCCAAAGGTGTGTTCTGTTGTGGTGCTGCAGAACAGACGATGACTGGCAAGAGATGCCAACAATGTGAAATGCAACAGAGACAATGGTGTTGCAGAACAAACAATGAGGGTCTTCAACCGACGATCACAAAGGCTCGTTTGCACAGACGATAGGCTTCAACTCTGATACCATGTGAAATTAGATTTACATGGGAATTGAATTCACATCTGTATTGATTATGAAGAAGTATTTATATACAATCGATGTACAAAAAAAACCCTTAATAATAGGAGATAAAACCAACAGTTACAGCAACTTATAAGATAGGTATTAATTAAGTATGACCTCATGTTATACGTGATCTGAAAGGTCTTTATTGCATCATATGGGATGCTTATCTGTTTGACACCCGCATTAGATCACCCATTGTATCGCATCATGAAGTCAGTGAGGGAGGATCAGGTGCAATGTGATTGCACACTTTTAGTGTGTTGCTGCACCTGATCACCCTCCATCTTTAGGATATAGCCTGTCAGTTGTGGGGCCCAACATCAGATGGTGGGTGATCAAGTGCAGCAGCACACTCAAAGTGTGTGCAATCACATTGCACCTGATCTCAATTAAATCAGTTATGGGGAATTGCCGTTGGCTTTGTAAAGATAAAAAAGTGGCAAATTGTTGATGTTAGTTGCTGAATCTGTTTTCTTAAAAAGTTATATGTTATCTAGGATGCATGACAAATGATATCCACGTTTTGTTGCATTTTAATCAGAATCTTAACAGTATAAAGCAATGTTCATGCTCATTTTTCCAATATTTTGGATGCCTAAGAACTTGATATTCTATCTTCTTTCTTAGAGCTTAGCCTAACCATCAATATAAGATCACATAGATTGAAATGCTTCAATATTCTTGGGAAATCATCATTTTGGTCTTCCCACAAGGGAGGTTAAAGCCTATCTTTTTTTAATGATAGGTTAAAGCCCTCACAAGTTGCAAACATAAGGTTCCCACTTTTCAAAAAGATTTCAATTATGAATAACTTTCTTTAATGATTGAGTTGAGACAGTCTTGTTCTCCATCTAGTGCCATCTTGTCGAATAATATCAGCATTTAATCTCCCTTGAAGCATTTCCTGCATTAGTGCCAACTGAAGATACTGAACCACAATTTTGCAACTCAACGAAAGAATGATAAAGGATTGAGTTTGATGTCTTCTGTAGTTGGTAGACAGGTTTAAGGCCATGTAACAAATGTCAGTGATATATATTTTCAAAATAGAACGATTTTGTCATGATATTTTCAAAAGCAGATATGACATTATTGTCAAATATCACACATCAATTAAATTTTTAGTGCCATAGTAACACAATAAAACACTTGTAATATTTTGTATACTATTTATATTTCCTTTATATTTTTGCATATATATTTTATATTATATATATGCCAACGTTTTTCTAAGGTTACAAAGGAAAAATAGAATTTCAATGTATCATGAGATCCCCACCCACCCCCTCCCCACCCACCCCCTCCCCTCCAACATTTTCTGGAGAATGAGATTTGTGACACTTGGATGACAGATATCTTCCAAAAAGGTCATCCATCCTTTCATCTTTTCTGATGTGTGGAGGGGAGAGTAGATCAAGTGATCTGTCAAATCACATTAAGAAAGTAATTTCACATCTTCACCGATCGTTGCTGATTCTAAATCACTTTTGTAAAAGTGATTTGGCAGTTCACTTGATCTGTGAGAATTCCCTCATCAACAACCCCACATTGTCAGGCCTCCAGTTGTTAGAACCCTTGAGGTCGCCCCAGTCCACTGAAGAGTACACCCAGCTACGACCATACATCACAGGATACCTCCTAAGGGTTTTGAAGGAAGCAAGTACAGTGTTTTGGACAGAAGACTGATATAAGTGTTCTGCCCAACCACCCCCGCCGAACACTGACCATGTCTCGGTTTTGAACTATGGTCATTTCATGTCAGGTGACAAACCAGGGTTGCTCCTAGCCGGAAATGCGAGCCCTTGTGGGCGTCCACCTTAGTTAGCCGTCATCATCGTACGGCAACATTCATCTTCATGGCTCTTGTTGCTAAAACATGATAACACTTGCTTGTGTGCATAAAGCTAGGTGCCAAGAGTTAGAAAGAAAGTAATGCTTCTTAAAACGCCATACATAGCAGCTAATTCCGATCAAATAAAGTCCGCATCTGGTTATTACCCCAGACGTTAGCATGACAAGGTTCACATGGTAACAGCATGAGTAACAAAAATAGAGATCAACATGTTCACTGAGCTAGTAGTTTTGCCAAGCCATCAGCCAAAGAAGCCACAGTTGTGGCAGACACTGCCCTGCTCCCTCCCAAGTACCACGCCTTGATCACTCCTGCAACATTCTCGTTTTCCACTTTCATTTTCACTTCCTCTTTCCCCTCGGTTGAAAACCCAATCTGCATTTAGCCACAAGTCAACTGACACTATATCAATCATATCCCATAATTAAGGGTTAGTTGGCCTGTCCTATTTTCTCATAAATTCATGATTTTACCCTTAAGAAAAAAGTCTCTCTCTCTCTCTCTCTCTCACACACACACACACACACACACACACACACACACACATATATATATATATATATATATATATATAGAGAGAGAGAGAGAGAGAGAGATGGGGTAAACTTGGCAAAGATAACATTTTATGAGAGTTAAACTGGTATTTTTTTTAATTTATTAACTATCAACTATGGGTAGAATAAAAATAGCAGTATGGAGTAATGTGCAGCTTCCGGACCATTTATCTCCTAGACTGTTCTAGATGCATTTAGAAAAGATACTTGCATGTGTTTTTTGCGTAATTTAAACTCATAGATGTGATATGTGTGGTTTATTTAGTAGAAAACATGTATCGGTTTGAACATTTTTCATGTTCTAGATACGTTTTTAACTTAAGAAATAAACGGATCATATTGCACCAAAAACTTGACTAACTAAAAATCATCAATTCTTGTTAACTTGATTCAGTCAAAAGCATAGTTTTTAGTGAATAAACAGTGATAAACACATCTATAGGTTTGGATTAAACAATAAACACAAGTTTAAGATGGTATGGGAGATAAATGGTCCGGAAGCTACACATTTCTCTAAAACTAGGTATTATTTTGAACTATAAGTTTTTTAGTATGAATTTGAATTATAAAGAAAAGCCAGTTTTTTTTTGGTGAATAACACTTTTTCAAATTATTAGCTCAAGGTCATGTTAGTTGCTGGCAATTACTCTCTGTTTATGAGAGGGAATTCCCTTAGCATCCTGGAAATGTACTGGGACCCATTGCTTTGTTGTAGAAAATGGCCCATATCCACCCATTTTTCACTTCCAGTTAAAACTCCACAATGCGGGTTCATCATAATTTAAAGCAAAGGGCTCTTCTAATCATATTTAATTATGTAAAGAAACACAAATTCCTTGTTGGATTTTACTTGGATACTTTCACAGATCCAGTTTTTCCTGGATTTTCAGTGTTTCTATTACTGATAGAAGATTTGAAATCCAAGGAAGCTCTGGATTTTCCTAGAACCACAGTGTAACATTGATATGAATACTTGATTTTTGATACTTGCCTCTGCAGTGTTGGATGAGGAAGGAAAAAAGAAGGTGATGACTGAATTTTTCTTAAGATATTTTCCCTGGAAAAACTCTACCACCTTCTCGAGGGCTTCTTCTTCTTCTTCTTCATACTTATCAATTGCAGCCAACCTATCCCTCACTGCACTTTCCAACTGAACACCATACTGCGCTCCCTTTAACTCTTTTATTACAACAACCCTCAAGAATTTCTCCGCTTTAGCTGTAAAAACAAATAAATGCAATGCAAAATCAGATTAAATAAGATATAAGGGCGCTAATATTTTTAGATGATGATCTTCTTATTGGTAAGTTTGCATGATATAGCATGGCCTATTGGTAAATACCAAAGTTGTCAACACTCGAGTGCTTCATACATCAAATCCTGCAGATTTATCTATATAGTTTGTTTAATGAAAAGAATAAGCACGCTTTAGGTTATAATTTTTTTATGTTTAAACAGTTTTTTTTTAATTAATGGCAGAAAATGTACCAAAATTTCATGATACAAAAAAAATAGATTTTATGTTGAAACAGCTCGATCCAAAGCAAGTTTCTACTAAGAAAAGAAAGCTGACAATCATATCATTAGAGTCCAATTAAGCAGATAACACCTGCAACAAACTACTAAATAGTGTGGTACTGTCATTAGTACCTAATATTTAACCCCTACCCCTAACGGAATGGAAGGTATATTTATTGTTGAAAATATTATTAAAACTATAAAAAAAAGGTCCTTGTCAGGGCCGTGTCCCTGTGAAAATCAGTAATATAATGCTTCGTTTTTATTGCACCGCCCATACCAAGACAGCTGGACACGTGATTAGAGCAATTAAAATGCTGGCTGTGCCATTCACTCAATGACTCCCATCCATCTCAAGAGAGATGGTTCATCGGGACCAGAGATGCCTAAGGATCGGATTTTATTTGATATCTGACGGAATCTAACTCAGCTTAGTCGGATTTGGTAAGCCAAAATCAGATCTGATGCTACCAAAACTGATGGATATCCGAATCTGGTTACATGTAAAAAATCTGACGATATGACCTTTCGACCATCACTCACCTGAGACCAGGGCTTCAAAGAGGGAGTCATCTGCAGCCAGTTCAGCACCTGACTTGCCCTTCCAAGCCTGCAGGTGGGTCACAACCTCGGTAGGGTCAAGGTACACCCCAATGGCTGTGAACTTTATCTGCAGGAAGTGGATTTCAATGTCTGTGATGCCTGCAGCAAATTCATTATCAACACCAAGCGAGTCACCATATCTTGAATGTGATGCAAACCAAGTTCCTATGCCAATGAGTGCACTTGAAGCCATGTAGAGTGGGTGATTATTGGTCTAAAATTATGATTTTTTTTCTCAAACCCAGCAGATGATCCAACGAGCACTGAGGTACAATTCCACCAAGATGGTAGCCCTCAATTAGACCAGATTTGGAGGAATTCATTTTCCAGGGAAACATGGTTCCTCACAGCCTTATAATGCATAGTGATAAAAGTGATCTGTCAGGTTGAACATTAATTGGTAAGCTAAGAATAAAGGACTTGTTGCCATTCCCCTTCGAATTATGAGTCTCTCTTACCATGCCCAAGCAATGACAAGGGTTTGGATGTTATGATCTCAGGAGGAAAAGGAATTTCATCCACCATGACCATCTCTGTACCCACTGCATGTAAATGAAAACAAATCAAATAAGAAAACAACCATATATATTTCTAAGGTGGTTTCAAAATGGGAGCCACTGAATCAACCATAGAAGTAATGGCACCACAAACAATGGCTCACAAAGCATAACCAAAGAAAGAAAGATTAAAAAAAAAAACCTCAAACATGTTCATCAAGAAGCTTACTTTGTGGCTTCCCACTGAATTTGAGGAACTTGGTTGAAATGTTTCTTGGGAATTAATGGGTACTATGCTCATGCATGGGGACTTATATGGAACTACCATGGTAGCTGGGGGCGTGAGTTAAGTTGGGGTAGGTTCATTTATGGGGCTTAGTTTTGAACAACAAACTCTTTGTGAGTAGTTGTGGCACCTTGTGATCCACCTGTTTTTGTCTAAACTTTTTGACCGGTAGATTGCACATTTTCTTATCTACCCTCCTCTTACATGTAGGTTTTGAGGAATGCCACTGTCACATACAGGGAAGATCAGGTGCAATGTGATTGCACACTTTTGGCATGCTACTGCACCTGATCACCCACCATCTGCTGGTGCGCCCCACAGCTGACAGGCTGTATCTCAAAGATGGAGAGTGAAGATCAGGTGCAGCAGCACACTAAAAGTATGCAATTACATTACATCTGATCGACTGATACTCCCTCTTCTAATGCGGCTCACTTGGAAACTACAAGTGATGTGGGGATGATGAGCTCAACGAGATCCGACCCGGCTTAAAGTTTTTTGGGGTTGGGGCAGCAAACTTTACAGGATAGCAAGTGCCAAACTGACTTGATAGTCACCATGCCAAAACTCTGGTGAATCTGATAAAATTGTTTAAAATGATTATTCTGATCCAGGTATGACAATCTACACTCAGTAAAGGCATTATGGGCTTGGGGAGGGTGTTGTATGTTCTCCCCGGAACACAAATTCGCATGTTCCGGTGTGTACGGATGAATATCTTGGGACCCGCGATAATTCATATGCCAATGTTGCCCACGATGACTTTATAATAAAATAACATATAAAAAAGGTAGATATGCTTTTGATGAAAATGTCCTCCCGTAAGATAGATATGTGTTGGACGAAAATGTCCTCCCACTCCTCGTATATAGATTTGCACGTTCCGTCTTTGTTTTTAGCTTGTGCTACAACACATGGCCGCCTTCTCGTTCCTGCCTTGTGTTAGATAGAAAACTTTTCCTGGTTCGTTCCTACCTCGTGGAGATAACTATAAATCGAATGACTGGTTCGATCATTGGTGGGCGTCAAAGGGGGATTTGTCGGCCATCTCTTTTTACAGTCTTATCTTCTTCTTCGTTTTCGTTAGGCAGTATGGAAAAAAACAATGATGCACAAACATTCCAACAAGTGCCGTTAAAGCGTGGTGAGTACCTTTCCATGCTATCATGCTATTGTTGAAGAACGTATGTCATCGTGAGTGTCATTAAGGCGTTGTTTTGTTATTGCAGGTAGATTTTATCGTTTCGACGGTTGGAAACTTGAAGATATTTGTAAGGCGGTGGGATCTCTTGACAAGAATGCTTGGTTACAGATGCGAGCAAGAGTCTCTACCCCATCCGGTATTGTCCATTCACTCAGTATATGTAACCAAATCGCGGTTGTAGTAATATGTATATCGATTTGTGAGATATTATTTTGTTTGTTAATATCGATCTGTAATATATTACACTAAATTGCCGTACATCGATTTGTAAGATATTATGTATTTTCGAGTATCGATTTATGAGATATTGTTTTGTTTGTTGATATCGATTTGTAATATATTATGTTGAATTGTTGTATATCAATTTGTAAGATATTATGTGTTTTCTAGTGTCAATTTGTGAGATATTGTTTTGTTTGTTAATATGGATTTGTAATATATTATGTTGAATTACCGCATATCTATTTGTAAGATATTATGTATTTTCCAGTATCGATTTGTGAGATATTATTTTGTTTGTTAATATCGATTTGTAATATATTATGTTGAATTATCGTAGATCGATTTGTAAGATATTACGTGTTTTCTATTATCGATTTATGAGATATTATTTTGTTTGTTAATATTGATTTGTAATATATTATGCTGAATTCCCGTATATCAATTTGTAAGATATTATGTGTTTTCTATTATCGATTTGTGAGATATTATTTTGTTTGTTAATATCGATTTGTAATATATTATACTGAATTGTCGTATATCGATTTGTAAGATATTATGTGTTTTCTAGTGTCGATTTATGAGATATTATTTTGTTTGTTACTATCGATTTGTAATATATTATGCTGAATTATCGTATATCGATTTGTAAGACATTATATATTTTCTAGTGTCAATTTGTGAGATATTGTTTTGTTTGTTAATATCGATTTATAATATATTATGTTGAATTATCGTATATCGATTTATAAGTTATTATGTGTTTTCTAGTATCAATTTGTGAGATATGATAACTAGTTGTTAATATCGATTTATAATATATTATGTTGAATTATCGTATATCGATTTATATGATATTATGCAGAATTATCGTATACCGATTTGTAATATATTATGCTGAATTGTCATATATCGATTTGTAAGATATTATGTATTTTCTAGTGTCGATTTGTGAGATATAGTTTTGTTTGTTAATATTGATTTATAAGCTATTATATTGAATCTTTGATATCATGATTCATTCAATCGTTTCTTTGACTTGCTTAACTAATCGGTAGCCATTGTTATATGCATCTTGAATAAATCGTAGTAAACGTATGTGACACAAATTGATATTTTGCTCATGACAGTGTTGAGCAGATCAACTAGTTATAGTGAAGATGATGTATCTCAATCATTGGGAAGTCATGGAGCAACGAACATTTGTACTATCTACGCACCTGAAGAATTGAATATGTGCACTAATGATGCACATGATTAGAAGGGTGCAAGCATTGGATTCACTCTTGACTTGAATATTCCAGTAGACGAAACACAATTCGATAATGAGGTAGACGGTCATGACAGTCCACTTGACAAAGGTGCAGGCACCTCAAGTCTACATGATAGTACACTTGACTATGTTTTCGTAGCGGGAATGCAGTTTAATAATAAGAAAGTTGCATACAAATTTTACAATGATTATGCCTTAAAACTTGGCTTCAGTGTTAGATGGTATTCTTGGGCAAAAAATGCACAGAGTATCGTAGTGAGAAAGGCATATGTTTGTTCTAAGCAAGGTTGGAAGAAGTCAAGTGAAAATCCAACAAGGCACAAGCCAGATTCAAGTTGTGGTTGTCAAGCGAGAATGGTGTTAAGAAAACTTTCAAATGGGAAATATATAGTTTATACTTTAATCAATGATCATAATCATGAATTAGCTGTTTCATTTATGACTCCTATGTTAAGGTCACGTCATAAAGTAACTGAAGCGCAAGCTGTAATTACTGAAATAGTTGATAACGTCGGCATTGCACCAAGTATAACATACAATTTGTGCGCGCATGTAGAAGGTGGTTGCGAGAATGTACCATTCACACCTATGAATCTAAGAAACCACTTGAGAAGGAAGATGTCAGAAAATATGAAGAATTGATGAATATGTTCTTTGGTTGATTACCTACAGAAAAAATCAAACATTGCCCCTGGTTTCTTTAGTGCAATGCAACTGGATGAAGATGGGTATGCTGTGAATATGTTTTTGGCAGATTCAAAGTCAATAGTAGATTATGAATGCTTCAATGATGTGCTTATTTTATATACGACAGTGAAGATTAATACAGAACAATGGTCATTTGCGCAGTTTGTCGGAGTGAACTATCACTCACGGAGTTGCATATTAGGCAACACTTTTTGTATGACCAGACCAAGAAAACCTTTGAGTGGTTGTTCAAAGGGAGCTCCTGTTACAGCAAATGGTACACCGTCAAAGGGTGAGACAGAAAGTTTAGGGCGACATATTGCGAGGAGCTCCTGTTAAAGCAGAGGAATTTACTCCTTAGGGCGAAAACAATGATGATTTTAACCCTTTTTCTTTTTTGATGGAAGAACATTTTTGTCCTTTACTCGAAACATCATTTCATGACACTAATGGCGGGAAAGAGTACTTAAGTCTTTTGCAAACAAACCGGACTCCGATGCTAAGTCATGTTGACACACACGGAAAAACGAGCCCTACGTGCTTACATACGTGGCGCTCATTCAGACCCGAGAACACACACCTGCATGTTCCGGGGGGAACATATAACCTGCTGCGTATGGGCTTGATACTAAGTTTATAGTGAGGCTCTGACCTGGAACATTGTCAATGAAAAATATAAAGACATTACCAACAGGACTCCGCTTGTCTGGTAGGAGCAGGTAGGGAACGTCACCTGGTGTTGGGACGTTGCAAGTTCCAATCCCAATTATATAAATGGTAGAGGTCTGGCTAACCCCGACTTAACTACAAAAAAAAAGAGATGAGAAAAATATGAGATTAGACAAGATAAACCTGTTTCCTCTAGCTTGGGATATAGCTGACAAGGAAACCTTGAACAGAGCCTGGCTGAGCCTCTAGTCTATTTAGAAGCCTTGAATTACAGGTGTGTCATGGCTTCCCCAACACCCTCTGCATTTTGGGAGCAATTCCAAATACCTGTTGTTGTTTGGGAGTGGTTATATTTTTTTTTTGTGTTGATTTAGTTACAGAGAAATTCAGAGCCTGGTGGCAGGTATATCAAAGATCAACCCTTTAGGGAGAAAATTTCAGGCTAGGACTCTCACCCCTACGGCCTATGCTGAGCGTCGACTTCAGAAGTAATTTTATTGTCAAAACGTTACCTTCAAGTAGAGTTTGCAAACCTAATACCATACTTCAATACCATTTACTAGAGAATGTTTAAGGCAACCCCATACCGACACTACATTTTTACAACATTACGCCCCTGTTTGGAAACTGCTAGTCTGTGGCAGCTAAAGAAACAGTTATGAAATCCCTAAAATTTGTGGTTTTAGCAAATCCATTTTTTGTTGTTTGAGATAAGTGAAACGGTTCAGTTGTGGATTTTAGGCAAGGTTGTTAAATGCGATGAGGCGAAGCAAGGCATTGAGCCTGGGCTTCGCCTCTGAGGCATACGCCTCAGGTACTGAGGCGTACGCCTCAGGTACTGAGGCGTACGCCTCTCACAACGTGAGACTCTCAAGTATCCGTGGTATATCTAAAATATCGTAAAAATATGTGACATTTTTATAGGGATGTTAATGGATTGAATTTAATGCTTGATATCTTCATCATTTTTTACCTGACCATGACTGTTAAAAAAAGAAAATCTCAAAATCCCCGTTGATGAGGCAGCGCTTCAGGTACTGAGTGTGCCCCTCAGTACCTTGAGCGTGCGCCTCGCCTGTGAGGAGTAGGCTTCAAGTACTGAGGATTTTAGGACTTTCACTTGTGCAGATGAAAAGATGAAATTAAAACTGGAAGAGCAATGAAATGGTGATCAGAGCAGTCACAAGTGAAATGTGAAACTAGAGGTCAAATACCAACCCAGTTCTATCGTTTCTTACAACTGCATCCATCTCAAACAACTTTGGCGCTGAGTATTCCCAGCTTTCCACTCCTACTTCTGACGCCTAGTTTGCAAGCAAGGCCTATATTTTTGGCAACACATGGCGCAAGCAGAGCACATACTCTTGTAAATGATAATAAATGATATGTTGGTGGTCGGATGTCATACCAGTGCACCATTACTATTACTAGGAGCCAATGGTGGTGCATATTTATGATCAAGAACTATTGAAAAGCACATACTCTTGCAAAATGCTTAAGGTCTCTAACTACCCACAAAACCTATTATGTTTGGGTATGTGTGATGGCTTGTCCAGGGTTGAACAAAATGAACAAAAAAAAGGCAGAACAAAACGTTGGTTATATTTGTTCCGTAACAACTGTTTCAAATCCAACGTTTGTTTGGACCATACTCATGCTATGTTCCAAATGTTCGTTGTTTGATGTTCCGTACGGTAGGAACTTCTTTTGTTTTTTCATTTCTTTCGGTTGGGCCCTTCTCGCCGCGTAGTGCAGCTCGTGCTTTGACAGCGCCAGAACCCGCCGCTTCCCGATGCCATTCTCGTCGGAACCCTTCTTATTCTTTTTATTTGTTTTGGCGTACCTCTTATAACTGATGGTGGTGATTAAGGATGTTGGTCGATCGCAGCGTTTAGAAGCCGCAACCGTCCCTCGCCGAGGCTACTCAAAAGGAAGAAAAAGAAGGGGCCAGACTCCAGAAAACCCCAAGTTCCATACTTTCTTTGCTTTATCTTCTTCAACTTCTTCCTTTCTCTATGAGAAATCTACGAAAATTTCTAATTTTCATCTAAAACCAGGGTTCTTTCTGGTCTCTGATTCATCTAATCGAGCAAAAGTGAGGAATTGGGCATGGATTGATTTGGGGTAATCGGGACGATCGGAGTCTCGATTACCGGTGACCGGATTCCTGGTGGTTGGGCGGTTTTGTATGGAAATGCGGCGTCGAAATCGGGCGGAGGCCTCCTCTCACCCCTCGTCATCGTCGTCGCTTGTCTTCTGCTTGTCTAAGCGCACCCGCCTCTCCGCAACCGTGGTTGCTTCGCCACCCACCACTTGCTCTCATTAGAATTCCAGCTCCCACGATGTGCCCATGGACTCCTCCAACACCGAATCATTTGCGTCTGTGTCCGCCACTGCCACCACCACCTTCGGGCGGCGATCGCGACAAGGATTCTGTCGATAAGGTCAGAAAAAATGAGCCGAAGCCCCGGAACCTAGGGCTCAAAGTCGATGCAGCCGACGGGGATGACGACAATGGCGACGACGTCAGCATCTTGCACCAGAACCTAACTTTCGCGAGCAATGCACTTCAGGGGCTTCTAAGGAAGCTGGGTGTCGGGCTCGAACCATATTCAACATGTTTTTTAAAGGTATATTTCATATGAAACCTAACCAAGATAATGAAGTTCATCTGACCCGTTGACATCTCTATTCCTAACCGCCCTGGTTAGCTTAGCTGGTGGTGGTAGTGATGTGAACAGGTCAGATATTATCCAAACCCAACCCAAATCCAAATCTGTTGAATTTCCGATTTGGTAGCCAAAGTCGGATCCAATTATTATTGAATTTGAATTCAATATTGAGTTTTGCATCCAAGTGAGTCCAAATCCGATTAAGATATGAATCCAAGTACGTGTAAATGTTGGATTTTAAGCTAATTGGGTCTGGATTCAGTTTTAGCTGATCTCATCCTCTTTTGAATCTGTTTAAGTTGGACTCGGTAATGCCTAGATCCTACCCAAGTTTGAACCATTTACATCAGTGTTGTGAGAGGCGTACGCCTCAGTACTTGAAGCGTACGCCTCACAGGCGAGGCGAGACGTACGCTCAAGGTACTGAGGCGCACACTCAGTACCTGAAGCGTTCTGGAATTGCTTTGAATACATAATTATCTAAAATAAATTCAAATATAACACTGTTTGGATTGCCCTCACTATGATTTCAGCTAAATGTTTGATGCATGTTTCAATAGCATTAATAGCTCCCGATTAATTGCGGGTGGTAAACCACTAAAAATCTTAAGTAAGAGATCGTGCACAAAAGTGCATTGTTGAAAAACTATAGTTTCATGATAGTTCTATTGCATGTATGCATTTGATATGTCCAAGAAAAAAATATTTATATGCATCACTAAGATTTTTTTTTTGTTTAGGCCATTTTTGATGGAAAAAATTCAAGGTTATAATTTAAAAAAATTGGGAGCTATTTATTTTTCAAGTCCTTCAAAAACCTTATATTTACTAAATCAACCATCAAACAAACTCATATATGTATATAACAAACTCATATATGTATATTTATATTAAAAACCATTTACCAGTGCTATTTTATTAATATTATATATTTTATTATTTTGATCATGAAGCTTACGCTTCAACGCCTCGCTTCATAACATGCTTCAACGCCTCGCTTCGCCTCATCGCATTTAACAACCTTGATTTACATCCTTAGCTGGTGGAATAGATAAAGGTGTCAACAGGTCGGACCCCTACCAGAAGTGGGTGGGTTCATATCTAGATCTGACTAAGAGGTGTTGGTGACAGGCTTGGACTCTAGTCCAACTGGATTTTCATAAAAAAAACCAATTCGGGTTCAATTAGGATTAAATAAACCAGACCCGGCCCATACCCTATAAAATAATATTTCTTATATTTGATACACCAAAAAATGGTGGATCTTAATCGGAGCTCAGGTCGGACTTGGGTATGGTATGAAATTTCATAAACCTTATACAGTCCGCTTATTATTCAGACCCTGTAGGTCCGACCTGAATTCTTAATCGGACCTCCTTCTTCCATACCAAACCCAGATAATCTTGGATTCGGTACGGATCGGGATCAGGCCATATCCGACCCGTTGACAAAGCACACCCGTCCATTAGGCGGTGAACCGTTACAAATTCAAAATTCTAAAATGCTTATAGTTGGCTATGGAGAATGGTTATCATCGTCTGGGAGTTCTTGCTCTGGAGGGATGTAAAGAAATGCAAGAAACGAAGGTAGAGTCGTGGAGATTGTCCGTGAATGTGAGGGCCAAGAACTTCGATTTCAGGCTAAAGTTGTCCAGATTTGTGGGTGGTTGGAGGCTTGGAGATGCCCATCTCTTTCTTTCCAAGATTTCATTCCTTCAGAAGATCAGAGGGTGTATTGGGAAGCTGAAAATAAGAGCAAGAAGAAGACTCTCTGGAGGCAGTTCTTCTGTTGTTGAGCAGAAGAACAAGTTGAGGATGGACGGCCGAGATCGTCCATCAAACCTCAGCAACTCACCTGCACGAACTCGTTTTTGGTCACTCAAGGAGGTACCTGCATTTATGTCATTTCCTTTAAATGCTTCTTTGGGGGGTATTGGGAGGTACCAACTTATCCAGAAAAGGTGGGATAAGTTGGGATATGGTCTTCAGCCCCATGATGCAATATCCCAATCAATCCAACTTTCTTGACATGTTTTGCATCCTAACAAGTCTACGACCCCTTAATGTAGGGCATATTTGGTTGGTTGGTTAGAAAGTTGATTCCATTAAATGAGACATTTCTTTTTTGGAAAATTATATGCAAATTATGTTCTTTACATGTTCCTTAGAGGTCACAATAAAGAAAAAAATAAAATAAAGTTTCTCAAGGGGTGTTGGAAGGCACCAAGCCACCAACTTATCCAGAAAAGGTGGGATAAGTTGGGACAATATCAAAAAAATATGTTTCTTAAGGGGTGTTGGGAGGTACCAACTTATCCAAGCTGGGATAAGTTGGGATATGGTCTTTAGCCCCATAATGCAATATCCCAACTAACCCCACTTTTCTTGGCAGGTTTTGCATCCTAACAAGTAACAATCCCTTAATGAAGGGTGTGCTTGGTTGGTTGAAATTAGAGGTTTTTTGTTTGGAAATATACGAAGAAAGGGAGATTTGTTAATTAGTGCCCCTGAATTTGACGTTTTCTTATGGAATATGGAATCCTGTTTTCAGCTATGAAACAAAATCCTTGGTTTCAGAAAATGGGATTTCATCTCTGCACGGGTTTTAATTTTAACCTTATTCCCCGGTCCAAACCGGGCGAGGTGGGGCGGGCCCGTTTCCCCCGTTCCACTGCTATCCCTATGTATGGGTTCGGACCTGCATAGACTTCACTGCCCTCTAGTCGGCTTAGACTCATAACTCTGTCTAGCAGATCAAGCAAGCCAATACTTTCACTGAATCATGGATGACCTAAGTTGGGGATTTGAAATGTTCGGTATCATCTTTGTTATTGAGCAACATGTTGATATTCCACAAGTATCTGAAATGCCATACAAAATTTGTAAATTGAATGTTGACACTAACCAATGTCACAAATCTCATTCTTGGGAAAATCTCTTGACAAATTAAAAAATTTTGTTTATGGGGAAAATATTAGTATATATAAAAATATAAAAAGTATAAAAAATATGTAAATGCATAAAGAATATACAAAAATATGAAAATATAAAAGATGGATGTTGTCGTGATAATGTCAGGATAAAATGCAATATTTTCAAACTAGCCAATATTTTGAAAATGTGGTGTTTTTTCTGTGATGTTCAGTCACTGAACGTACTACAGCATGATACTTTCTAAATATTGATGATATTTGTGAAATGGATGCTAGCAAACACTTCTTTGGAAAACAAACACTAGTTTTAACATTTGTTTTGCGGAACTTTCGGCTTTGCAGTTAAAACCAACCTTGTAGGCTTGAAAAAAACATACATGTACTATGAGGATGCCAAAATCCTACTAACAGTATTAATGAAACGATATATACTCTTTGACGAAAATAATGTCATAAAATAAGACCACTAGGCTTGAACTTCAGTTGTAATAAAGAGGATAAATGTTTTGTACACAAAATTCTACCAGGAGCTGTTTGAACTTTGAATATGATTACAGATTGATACAAGGTGCTTTTAGGCCGTGTTTGAAAGTTAACATAAGGTTGTTCTGCGTTTCCTTCCAATTCTTATAATGTTTCATCTCATCTTGACAAATAAAAAATTTTTGTTTATGGGGAAATATTAGTATATATAAAAATTATGTAAATGCATAAAGAATATACCAAAATATGAAAATAACAAAAATGGATGTTGTCGTGATAATGTCAGCATGATAAGTTCTAAATATTGATGATATTTGCGAAATAGATGCTAGCAAACACTTCTTTGGTGAAGGTTGGTTTTAATTGCAAAGCCAAAGTTCTGTAAAACAAACACTAGATTTAACATTTGTTTTGTAGAACTTTTGGCTTTGCAGTTAAAACCAACCTTGTAGGCTTGAAAAAACCATACATGTACTATGAGGAACAGTATTAATGAAACTATATATACTCTTTGACGAAAACAATATCATAAAATAAGACCACGAGGCGTGAACTTCAGTTGTAATAAAGAGGATAAATGTTTTGTACACAAAATTCTACCAGGAGCTGTTTGAATATGATTACGGATTGATACAAGGTGCATTTAGGCCGTGTTTGAAAGTTAACATAAGGTTGTTCTGCATTTCCTTCCTATTCTTATAACGTTCTATCTTGAAAAATTAAATAATTTTGTTTATGGGGAAAATATTAGTATATATAAAAATATAAAAAGTATAAAAATATGTAAGAATATACAAAAATATGAAAATAACAAAAATGGATGTTGTCGTGATAATGTCAAGATAAAAATGCAATATTTTCAAACTAGGCAATATTTTGAAAATATGGTGTTTTTTCTGTGATGATCAGCCACTGAATGTACTACAACATGATACGTTCTAAATATTGCTGAAATTTGCGAAATGGATGCTAGCAAACACTTCTTTGGCGAAGGTTGGTTTTAACTGCAAAGCCAAAGTTCTGCAAAACAAACACCAGTTTTAACATTTGTTTTGCAGAACTTTTGGCTTTGCAGTTAAAAACCAACCTTGTAGGCTTGAAAAAACCATACATGTACTATGAGGATGCCAAAATCCTACTAACAGCATTAATGAAACGATACATACTCTTTGACGAAAACAATGTCATAAAATAAGACCACAAGGGGTGAACTTCAGTTGTAATAAAGAGGATAAATAGTTTGTACACAAAATTCTACCAGGAGCTGTTTGAATATGATTATAGATTGATACAAGGTGCTTTTAGGCTGTGTTCCAAAGTTAACATAAGGTTGTTCTGTGTTTCCTTCCAATTCTTATAACGTTCTATCTGCAATTCATCCAATAAAAGCTTGAATACACTTTTTATAGTTTCGGAGTAGTTTCAAGTCATTGGGTGAACTAATATGGAACAGTTTGTTGGAACACTATATATACTTGATTTGCCAGGCTCTCAAGATTTTAGAAGTGACAATCACTGAGGCCATATATACATGTGCAGGTGACATGCTCTCCAGCCACTGTGAAAACTCAACCATTACCAAACTCAGTGAATTTGAAGGTTGCTGGCCGAATCATTCTGTACATTATCAAAGGAATTCTCTACATCCTGCTGCTTTTCAAGAATTCTTTTTTAAGGAGATGTCAGCCAATTTCCTTGAGCGCATTTTTGGTTTCATTAGTTGGATTTTTCATTATTTATTATCTGGATTGCAAGCATAACATAACACGTGCATGGAAAGCTTGGGATGACACAATCAAAGCTAGGAACCTGCACTTGTTCACTTAGGTGAGATTCAATTTCTCTACTTGTTTTACTCAATTATTTGGAAGGATCAAATGGAATACATATTCAGTTAGTATTTCAAATTTCTTTTTTGTACTCTATACATGGAACTGATTCATACAATCAACAACCCGAATATTTTGGCTAGAACTTTGCCTCAAACAACCCCAACAACTCGAGGAAGCGATACGGGAAGCGAGACACTTTCAAAATTTTAAGAAGCGGAAAGCATGGGACGACTTATAAGCGAATCAGGAATCGTCTCGGAAGCGAACCGATGAGAAAAGAAAAAAATAAAATAAAATTAAAATAAAAATTAAAAAAATGGAAAAAGGGGGAGAAGCGAGGGGGGAAGCATGCTTCCCAAAAAAATTTGGTGCTTCCCTGCGCATTTCAGAAACGCGACATTTCGCATTTCCGAAACACACTTCCCTATTAGGCTAGGCGTTTCAGGTAACTCTGGTTTTATCCGTAAAACTCTAAACTTTCTAGCACTAATTGGAACATATCTAGTTCTGTGATATTTTTGAGTACTAGAATCCAATTCTCTGAACAGTGATATTGTATCCTTCTCTCAAAATTAAAAAGATATTGTAGCCTGATAAAACCAAAAAATCATACCCCAAGGGATACATTTAAAGTTATTTTCGTAAAAAAATTTATTACATTACACATGGCAGAATTTAGCTGCCAAGACTTAAGTTTTTGAAACCTAGAGTTGTGTTCATAAATTGCTACTCCTTGTAAATCATTGACTAATTTCTTCAAGCATATGTCACTTGTGTGCGGGTACAAAAGGTATGACATGGCAATTTAAAAAATGTGGGTACGGGGATATGGCTTTATATATATTAAATCATACAAATACAAAATAAATTGAATATAATCTAAATATATATGTTATATCAAAAACATATATTATATACTGAAAATATGAAGTTATAAACTAAAAATATAATTATAAATTATAACTTGAATACAATCTTGTATGTGCGGAGGGTAAAATGGTGTGTTCGGATGTTGATGCGTGTCAACATGGGGATACGTGTATCGACACGAGTACGGAGGAAAAAATGGAGTGTTCGGGTACCATAGCTTTAAGCTAATATGACTTATGTTGTCAGAACTATCATGAGAAAGTCTAAGTGAATGAGAGAAACCAAAGAACCAAGCCTACATTGTCTTGTTGCCTCTTGTAAAAAAAACATGGCTGCTTTAGGTAGGAACTGGACAGTGAAGGAGATAATAGGAAAAAACTTTGAAAAATGATTGTATTGTACGGGCAATTTGTCGTGATTCCCTAAAAACCCTACAATTTTTTATATTCTCTCGATGTCCAAAATCACAAATATCCAACATAGTTAGGACCCTTTTACCATTCACGATTGTGAATTTAGGTATTTTTGCAATAAAATTGTACTTCCTGTTGAATATGTCCAACACCCACTTAAATTTAGAATCACAGGTTTTTTTATGCGAATTTAGACCTCACGAACTTGCATAAATTTTTTTGCGAAATTCCAGTGAAACTAAAACCACCAAAATTGCAAATATCATACTATTTTGTATATAATAAATATTTTTGCATCAAATATTTGTGAAACATCTCTCGCAAATAACATTCGCATATATCCTGAAATTTCATAAATTTATGTGTGAAATACTTACGACTAATTTCGCAAATAGCTTACGTTTTTGCATATATTGCACGCTCTTGCATGAAGTTATTTAAGAATCTCCAGATATCATAAATATTGTACTTAAATATTTACAAAACTATGACAAATATGCGATATTTCTCAATTTTTGTGAATTTCTCGAATCATATAGAAACCCGTTGTGGTCTCTAACCTACTTATTTTCTCATAACCTAGGGCTTTTTTTTGTATTTTCTCCCCAACCAGTGATTCACAACCTGCTTCCTTTTTGGCTACTAATTTCGGCAACTATTTCCAACTCATTTGCGTATGTCATACTTGTTTGCATATATGTTCTGAAATCTCGTAAATTATATTTGCGAAAATCCTACTGATCAACAAATATCGAACAGTTTTGCTAAAATACTTTTTCATTAATAATTGCAAAAATTGGACAATCAATATGATTAACATAGAACTAAATACAGTTGGCTTGTACCAAATCAAATAACTTGAAGTTTAACAATTACAAAGTTACATTCAATACATAGGCTTCATTATAAAGTTATAGTCAAAGTTTGCTCTTCTACAATAACTAGTCATTCTTTTGTTTATGTATATCTATCTGGTCATATCCTCATAGAGTATTTATCTGTCTTGAATTTTTGGTGATACAGATGATTAAGTGATCATTATTTTAAGTTCAATTACTTAAATTGGTTTTTACATTGAATGTTATGCATACATTTTTCGGAACACCCTTTTGGATGGCTCCAGAGGTTATTCAAAATTTAGAGGGATATAATGAGAAAGTACATTCAAATTTCTAGTATCTGCTTGCTTGTTAGTAAAATTAATTTTGAAGGAACAAGAATCATACATGAACCTTTTATGTAACTTAGGCAGACATATGGTCCTTGGGAATAACTGCAACTGAGATGGCAAAAGGAGAGCCTCCTTTGGTGGACCTTCATCCAATGAGGGTTCTTTTTTATCATACCTAGAAAAAATCCACCTCAGTTTCTTTTTTTTCTGGTTGATTTTCACTATAAGTCAGTTCTATAGAAATGCAGAATTTTGTTTATGCTGCCAAGGTTGCCAAACTAGGAAGCGGAAGCGGGAAACGATACGGGAAGCGGATGCGAGAAGCGAGGCATTTTAAATTTTATATGAAGCAGGAAGCGAAGTTTCAATTTAAAAGTGAAATATGAATAAAAAATGAAGCAGTATGGAATCAAACAATAAACAAATAAAAACTAAAATAAAATTGATCACTCTTATATTTCATGATTTTTCTGTAAAAAGAGTTAAATTTTTGTTAAAATCTAACAATGATGGTTACCAATTTAAAGAAAGTACATGGAAAGTGAGTGAAAGCGTGAGAGAAAATACATGAAAAAAATGAAAATAAACGTGAGAAAAGTATATAGCATGCATAGACCATGTGTATGAGAAGCATAGAAGAAGCGTGGGGGAATCGAGCTTCCCATGAAGTTTCGGAAGCGAGGAGTATCGCGCTTCCGAAGCAAGTTTCCGGGAAGTGAGCTTCCCACCTACCTAAGAAGCTGCCGGTAACTCTTTATGCCATTGTTGTTTGTTCCAGTTGGATGAGCACTTCTCGAGGCCAATGAAGGAGTTTGTCTCATTATGTTTGAAAAAGGCCCCAGCTCAGGTTGGTACTTGGTAGTAATATCTTTAATTGGTTGTTTCTTGTTGATCAGGCATAACTATGTTGAGATTGGGGATTAGTAATTCATATCTCTTGACCAGACATGACTATGTTGGGAACTAGGTTATATTAACAAGGATATATATATATATATATATATATATATATATATATATATATAGTTAATATTTGGTGCTATTGAAGGCACAAAACTATTGAGTTTAGATCACCTTCATTTAATAATTTCTAGTTTTTTTTGTAGATCGAACCTTTTGGATGAAATTTACAAGGTTTATTTAGTAGATGAGTTTTGAATCATGTGATGAGGTCAAAGTGACAAACCATGCTGACCAAAATAACACATTCCAAGGTTTGATCCTTAGCCAACAAACCATGTTGAACACATCTACGAGGTTCAAATTGAGTCAGTAAAGCTTGAACCTATGATTTCCAGCACCATAGTTCTGCACGCTCAATAGCACCAAATTTTGACGCATATATATATATATATATATATATATATATATATATATATATATATATATATATATATGCATCCCTGTTCAGAACTGGTGTTTCTCACATGTAAAAGATCTAGAGTTTGTTGATTTTCATATGAATACCTGATTCAGAACTTGAAGCATTTAATTGTCTCGTATTCTAAAAAGTTTGCAGAATTGGTGTTTCTCACATGTTTTTGCTTTTAAACATGATTGCCAGTATTTATGCAAAAGTGTTGACCTATTGTTGGCAAAAGCTATATGAGATACTGCATCCATATTATCTTTCAAGAGCACATCTTCATGTTATTCCTTTCTGTTAAAAGACTCTTGAAGACTCTTGCATATATACCTGAAGTTCTTTGTAGTCATTAAAATATGCATAGATTCCATTATTCTCCTGAAGTCAAGTATTGAGCTGATGAAAATTCTTAGAGTTTCAATGGGCTTTTTCTTTTTTTACACCCTTGTTTGAGGAGGAGCTACGGATGAGCCCACCTAGGTAATGTGATTCTGGAACCAAGCCAACATGGTTGAGTGATTGCACTTGTTGGATGTTACACCCTTGGGTGTCTAGTTTGTTAAAAGGATAGGAAGCGTCTGAATTACCTTAAAATTCCCTTTAGTTCAATTTAGTTATTCCCTTTTTAGATACTTATTAGGTTAGTCATAAGTTCCTTCTAGTGAATGAGAAGATCTCTCTGAGTTATGGTAAGGACTCCTGCTAATTAATTACATCGTATAATGATACCTAAAAGTGGCAGACATTACGAGCAAGATCCTACTAATTTTGTGAATCTTTTCCATTTCCTTTGGGTCATTCCTGCACTTCAAATATCTGATTATCTACCATGATGTGGAATTCTATTGAGTCACAGAAGCTCTACTTGGTACTTATAAGCTGTGTATTTCCTCATATATGGTAACTGTGGGAAGTACTCTCCTTTCTCGTGACTTCAATCACTTTTTATTTGTATATCTGGATCCGTTACAAAGCAAACACTGTTAAGGAACTTTTAGATGGATGTACAGATTCAGAAAAAGGATACCGGTCAGGTGGTTTATCCTTCCAGCATCTATGAAATCCCATGGTTCCTAATTCGGCTTTCCATACTACATACTCTTCAATTATGTTCAAACCAGAATTCAAGGAGACTTTTTAGGCATTTTTTTAATGTACCTGTCTTGTTAATTTTGGGTGCAGGTACTTTTCTTCTTCTTTGTTTAGGTATTTTGCTTCCTAGACTAGGTCAAGTATCTTCTGGATGATGCAAAGTTATTTCAAGCCTTTTTGAGGATCACTGTGACATTTGTCGTAGCAGTGGGTGTTCTTGCACTTGGAGTTGGTATGGCATCGTGCTTTATATCCCCATGGACAGGATACTTTTATTCCCTACTCGATCCAACATATGCAAAGGATCATATTCCTATTATTGCCTCAGTGTCTGAGCATCAGTCGACAGCTTGGTCTTCTTTTATGTTTGATTTTCACATTCTGCTTATTATGTTCCCAGCTGGACTTTACTTCTGCTTTAAGCGCTTATCAAAGGACACAATAAATTATTGTTTTATATGGTCACACAACCATGTATTTTGCTGGTGTGATGGTTGGTTTGATTCTTGTAGCTACTCCTGCAGTCTGTCTCATCAGTGCTATTGCAGTGTCTGCCACTAAAAAAAATAACATCTTTGCTCCAGGCAAAAGCCAAGCCTTTGCACTCTGGTTCCAGCAAGGTCACAGAGCCAGAAAAGCTCAGTCGCATCATGGTTTTATATTCTTAAACAGGTTATTTTGTCATTTATTCTCTTTTCTAAGAGGATATGATTTATAATTTGAGTATTCATTTTAGTTCATGGTTGATTAATTGTCTTTGGGATTCACTATGCTGATATGCACTAATATTTTTACTGGGCTACTATTAGCAAGGGAACATAATATTTTCGCCTGATTTTTTGTGAAACCCCAGAAGATATCAGCAAAGCTTCCTAGTAAAAAAGAAAATTCTGAGAAATACTTATTTTCATAGGAAATTTTAATGTTTCCTTGTGATGCTTACAAGCAGTGTCAAATTTGCAGTCTTTTCATGATATTTTAGCCTGATTTTTTTTGTGAGAAATTTTGTTATTCTGGCACAGTCAATTTTGCAGCCAGAGAGCTATTTTTATTTTGTTTTTACTATTTCACTTTTACTAGCGCACTTAATAAGTGCGTAAAAAGTATTTTACAGGCGCTAATTAGCGCCAGTAAAGGCATTTAAAAGACCGGTTAAACATTTTCACTGGTGCTTAATTTGCGCTAGTGAAAAGTTTTCATTGGAGCAAAAACTGGGCCAGTAAAAGTCGAATTTCATTGGTGAATGTAAATTGCGCCAGTAAAACCTTTACCGGCGAGGCTTTTATTGATGCAAATTGAGCCTCTAAAAGTAAACATTTTTTGTAGTGTGTGAGAGTCAACATACTTTAAACCTGGATGCCTTTCTGAGATAACTGTCAATACTCTTTTTTTTTAACTCATTGAAGTATATGAATTTATGTTTTAATACTTCTAAAAACCATGATTATGAATCTTTGAACTCCTTATCAACAACTTCAAATGCTACTAAATACATCTTATCACAAGGATCAAATGCTATGGGCTGACAACAATATACTCGCGTATCATTTTTTTAGGCATATGCCATCTACCATAAGAACTGGAGAGCATCATTTGAAAAAAAACATCGATGCTTGGTTGAAATGATAAAAACGTGTACCTAAATCGATTTTTGAGATAGGTCTTAATATACCCTAACGATCCTCGGTTAGCATTCATCAGATTATCCAAATAGGCGGGAAGCATCTTGAAGGATTGTTTAAATGAATCATTTAATGTAGCCTTAGTGTGTTATCGTCCATGCCATGTTTGTTTGTAAGTAACCTACACACCTTCTTGACCGATGTCATTCATGATTTCTCTTGGAGTTATCATCGGGTTATCGTGTATGCGTTTGTAAATAATACTTAAAATCCACTTGGAAGACACTTTCTCCACTACAAGGTTGCTTAGTGATCCACTACATGTATGCTCACTAGAAAGAAACCTGCTCCTTCATTAACTTCATATACTTTCAAGTAAGCATCAACACTAAATAACGTCAATTCCACATCCTCCTCCTCAACATTTCTTGGTTCTTTAGAAAATAACTATACTGAAGGGTCAAAGTTACATATCCAATTTTACGAGACATCAAAGTCACAAATTTTTTAAAGATAATATTTTTGGAGACCATTATAGATTTTCAATTATTATAATTAGACTTGCGATAATATACTTTAGCTTTTTGAGATGCCATCATTGATGGCCTACAACCATGATAGTGTACTTTAGCCTTTTTAATGCTTGTGCACAATAAACCCTAGCTCCATTACACCAACACAAGAAAAACAAATATTATTGAAACCATATAACTTAAGTACAACAATATATATTTCTATGAAAAAACCGTAAACATAGTAAACCCTAAATGGAGTCTATCACAAAGTTGATATTGAAACCTCCTAAAAAATACGCATGGAGATACAGAGGTATATATTGTATGGAACTCACATTTCAAAACTGTAGATGGGAAAGTTGATTAAAAGGATGATAACGTGACCTCCTCGGAATACAGTAATCATTGTAAGGGTTAGAAGTTCTTTGCAGACACAAACAAGAAGAAGAAACCCCAGAACAAAAATGAGTATATATATCATTCGACAAAATTGCAACTATTAAGAAAAATCACATATAATAAAAATTTTGTAAATATATAAGTAGCGTATTTGTAATTTTGTTGGTTTCCTTTAAGTGGAGTTTCACACATAAATTTATGCAATTTCAGGATATATGCGAAAGTATGTTATTTGCGAGAGATGTTTCACAAATTTTTGTATGCAAAATTATTTATTATATGTGGAAGAGTATGATATATGCGATTTTGGTGGTTTCAGTTTCACTGAGGTGGTTTCAGTTTCACCGAGATTTCGCAAATAAATTTATGTGAGTTCGTGAGGTCTAAAACCGCATAAAAAACCTCTGAATCTAGATTTAAGTGGGTGTTGGACATATTGAACGAACAATATAATTTTATGACAAAAATGCCTAAATTCGCAGTTTCAAAGGGTAAAAGGCTCTTAACGATGTCGGATATTTGCAATTTTGACATTGAAAGAATATAAAAAATTGTAGGGTTTTTAAGGAATCACGACAAATTACCCGGATAGTGTCATTTTCTGAAAGAACTTTATCACTCCTTCACTTGAGGCAACAAATGGTTTTCAGCTAAAATTTCTAACTAAATAGCTTCATCATGGGGCCTAGTTACTGTTGGAATCCAATCGATTCCATAACCAGGTTTTGGTTGGGGTCATGAACCATGAACCATGGGACATGGTAGAAAATGGTTTTTTGTTTTCATCCAAAAAAATGGTTTTGATAAAAGGATTGGAAGGATCCCCAGTTGGAGAGGTGGCTGAAATAGCTCAATAGTAAGAACATGTGGAGATACAAAGGTTGGAGGTTCAAGCTGTCTTTCTGGCGCATTTCCCATGGTCTGTGACTGGGTTTGACCCAGTCCCGGTCAGTACCAAACCCTATAGGGTTAGGGTTTGGTGATAAACAAGGTTCAAATAGAATCTGGGTCAGACCTGAAGGGTTCGGCTTATATATAAAGCCGAGTATGGTTTGTGAACTTTTGTACTAGACCCGGGCCTGACTCGAGTTCCAACTAAGATCCACTTTTTTCAATGTAAAAAGGATAAAAATATAAATTTACTGGGTATGGTCTGGATCTGGTTCATGTAATCCTTATAGGATCAAGATATGATATGATGGGTCTTATTGGACCCAATACCAACATCTCAAATCAAGTCTACTTCTGGATCTACCTAGGTTCAAACCAAACCCGACCTGTTGACATTATTCATGACCCCAACAAAAAAGAATCATACCATTTCCATAGCCCCATTGGATTTATCCCACCAACCGAGAGAATAATGCTCCATGAATTTCGTAATCACCTCCATAACCAGGTATTGGTTACACATGCTACCACTGAATGTCGGGGTTGTAACTACGCATCTCTCTAACTGCACTAAGAGGGTCCATCATGTTAATGGTTCATAGGTCAGGGTGTGTATTGGCCTCTATCGGTCTATATGTATCATATTGGCAGAAAATTGATACACTTCACCCTTGAATCGACCTTTTTTTAATAAATGTAAACAAAATACTAAAAAATAATTTTTTAATATTATTTGAATGGTTTTAACACGTATTATGATTGACACATAATTTTTTTTTTTGTGGGACCCTATGGCCACAACGTGGATCTTAGAAGATGAATTGTCTTAAATCAAGCATATGTTTTCAACTCCCTTTTAATACTCTTCTTGATCTAAATCACTTACACATTTTGTCTTATATAAGGAAAAACAAATGTTTTTAGTATCGGTGCCTATTGGCCTGTATCGGTCGATACGTATCATATCAGCTGAAAATTGATACACATCACCCTTGAATTGGCCCTTTTTTAATAAATGTAAAAAAATACTAAAAAATATTTTTTAATATTATTTTAATGATTTTCACGTGTCACGATATGATTGACACATAAAAAAAAATTTGGCCAATATAGAACGATTCACTTGAGTATCGGTATTGGCTGATACAACTTGATACGGATATTGAGAAAAACTCTTTTATTTTATGTTAATTATTTTTCAGTTGAACCAAGTGACCAAAATGTATCTGACATCTAAGGTTCTTATGTTGAATCTGGTGTTCTAACATAATTCTATAGTTTTTCCAGCATTCAACATTGTTTTCTTGAAGTGATAAATAGTGGTAGAGAGGATTAATAAGATCAAAACTTTTGACTTGTATATTTGCAGAGCAAAAATTGGTAATCATGGGTTTGTGCAAGTATAGAATTGAAATCATAGTTGGCAAACTCGTGACTCGGATTCTAATCGCCTAACCCTTGACTCATGAGTCAGCTAGTCAACTCGATAACTCGAATGAGTTAGGACTATACATTTTCTATTGTTAAGATATGAAAAAAAGTCAAACTCTATACAATATAATCAATAAATTTAGCACGACATCAATGACTAAGCTATATAATAGTATTCAACTATACATAATTGTTCAAAATAATGATTTGAAAACATATGATTCAATATTATAAGTATCCTTTTATGAGCATCACACATTAAAAACTACAAAAATGCATGACAAAAAGCACATGACATGTGGATCGGTGACCCAGTTGAGGTCCAAACTGGGTTGACTTGGGCGATTCTTGGGTTGACTTTTGTGTGAATTTTGGAGATATGGATGATTATATGTTTTCTTCTATAGGCAGTCATCAACAAAGCTAGTCTTTGGATGTGGAAAAGCATGCATTTAGCTACTTCTCAATTTTGTTTTCTTTCTTTTATGAAGAAATTGAATTTGCTAAGGCATGCCCTATTATTGACTTAAGGCACGTCCCTCATTTTATCAAATTATCATCTTTCAAAGTTGGAACATGGAACCTATGTCACATGGATACAACAGTGGATGCGAGGGGATAAGGCCATTTTTAAGAAATTTGCAATATGACTTGCACACAAGGAGATAAGAAACTTGAGTCAAAACGGAGAATCCATTTGACATAGCTCCGAAGCATTAAATTGGCTAACCTTCACAGGGTTGTAGCTTTATAAACTTGAAAGTTTCTTGAGGCGATCATGATATTTTGCAACATATGCCGAGGGGTAATATTTTGCAATTGTTCCCTTTAACGTGGAATAGTATCCCTCACCTTCTTAAAAAAAAAGAATAGTATCCCTCGCCTTCTTACAAAAAAAGGAATTTGATAGTGTATAGAGCTTTTTTTTTTAATTATTCTAAAGATAACCAAGTTATTGCCTACTCTTTCTCATCATCATCATCAAAGTCTTATCCCAACTACATGGGGTCGGCTCATATTTATCTATTCCTGCCAATCTAAAGTTAAAACTTTGAAATATTCATAACCTTCAAAAAATAATGGTATTACCCTTGATAATAATGCTATTTCACATAATAGCTGCAAGGTATCATAATATTTTTTGAATATCCACCCACTTGATTTTTGTTGATACGGGGGTATTTAGGATGATTTTGAAAAGAGCCTAAAAAATAATCAAGTTTATAAATAACTTGATAAAACAAACATTCATAACATAGGCTAGAACAAAATATCACTCAAGTGCTCCTAGGCTCAAATGTAAAGAAAAGTGCGTCAAATGCACTTGTATTTCATATAAAATTGAGGGGAAAACCCCGCTTTTATCAATGAGTTACAATGGGTTTATATTTATAGAGCATTTGTATAATGAAGAAGCTGTTGGGCTATTCCCAACGGCTCTATTTAGAGCTGTTGGGAATCAGCCCAACGTCTCTTATGTACAGACTGTGAACAACAGTCAGTGGCTGACTGTTGTACACTGTACACAGTCAGCCACTGACTGTCTACAAAAAGAGTACAAAAAAAGAAAAATAAGTAAAATAAAAATATTGAAATAAAAGATAAAAAATTACAAGAATATACATATATACTTAAAATATATATTTATATACATATACTTATACATATACATATATGTAGTATTTTCTAACAGATTTTACCTTTCTACTGGAACATAAGAAATACCACTTTTGCACTCACCACACTTTCACCAAACTCTTTTATTGTGAAAGCCTAAATAATAACGTAACTCAGATTTGCCTAGGGATCTAAACAACAGAAGTCAAGATTCAGAGTCATGATGATGATAACACCCTTCCAACGATGAAATATGATGGCAGTTTTTGCTATCAAAAACTAGCAAAACACTACTTTTAGGCCATATTTTGCCTAAAATAGAAAAACTGAAACATTGTTTTAGACAAAATTGTAACCTGTGAAACTATGCCACAAATTGTGAAACTATGTTATGTGAAAAAAAAACTACATGTAACATGTATAGACACAACTGAAATATGGGTAACTGGTTCAAAAACTAATAAATCTCCCTTCATTGCAAAAAACTAAAAACTGCCTATAACATATATAGACATAACTGAAACATACTTGTAACATGTATTAGAATTGAACATCAAAACTTAGTTCTATGCAAAAAAACTAAAAACTACCTGTAACAACAATTATGAAGAGATCTGAAAATGTACACACATACATAACAATTTCATAGTTGTTGAAATGTTTATAATAATCAACAGTTTTTCTTGATAATAAAATGAGATGTGTCTTTTGAGTCTTCTGAAGCATCATTTGAGTGATCTTTCACTTTACTGTCACCTAATTGCTTCAATTGAGCTTTGACCCTTCTTCATCATTGATTTTAATCTTTTACATTTTTTCGAAGCTTGAAAATCTTTTGTAATTCAAAAATTGAGAAATAGCATACTTAATAAATACAAATATATAAAATTAACCCTGATAATACATAAAAGCACTATGCTAAAATGTTTTCATGCATTATTGTCATCAGGGCTATCATAAAAAGTGACTCCAAAAGACTGCTGCCTATAGGCTTCCATGTACCCTAGTTTGAACCCTTGGCCATCTTAGCTCTTAATGACGACTTCACACCCCCGTCATCCCAAGTTTGAATATGTTATTAAAATCACGGTCATCTAAGAAGTTAAAGCCTAAATATGTTGTTAAAATTGTGGTCATGCTTTGTATTGCCTGAAACTGATTTTTTAGCTGTGTATGGTGTCAGTCTAATGGAATTCGTTGATACATTCCTAGTTATTTCACTACTCGGTTGGCAGACTAACACTCAACCTCCATCATGTTGTCTATCTATAGATCTCTCCTTGCCAACTTCATGACCTCCACAACCATTTCTTGATCCATGCTATCACCATCATTGTATGGTCTCCAAACAACCTATTGTACACAACATATCATATGATGCAATATAAAATTTTGACAAAGAAGAAAAACATATCTCGTAAATAACGATTGCAACTGACATCATCCTCACACAGTCAATCCATCGTACGAGCAGTTTCATACCATTAATCTCCCAACTGACATCATTGTATCGTCTCCAAACAACCTAGTGTACACAACATATCATATGATGCAATATAAAATTTTGACAAAGAAGAAAAACGTATCTCGTAAATAACAATTGCAACTTACATCATCCTTACACAGTCAATCCATCGTACGAGCAGTTTCATACCATTAATCTACCAATGACATTTACTTCTCCTGCACTCTTGCATCGCTTCGGGTTGAACTGCTCATCCCCATTAGATGCACTCCAAATGCACAAACAAGGAAACTTACAGATTAGATGCACTCCAAATGCACAAACGAGGAAACTTATAGACCATCATGTGAGTTGATGACAATGTGCTCCTACCTTCAAATCTATCAATACGGTAACATTCACAAATGCCATTTTTTTCATACAAATCAAAAAAAACAAAATACAAACAATTGGTGAACATACCTTTATAAACAAAATCATATTGTAAAGATCCGTTAGACCTTTACGAACTGCAACAAGTGATGCATAGACGTGTGTAACGACAGTGGTGCCCCATGCATGCTCGCAAACCTTGTCAAAGTTAATAATGAACTGCAAATATACTGTAGTGAGTTGGCCGCTAGTCTTATCTCCAAATAAGCAGGACCCAAAGAAATACATGAGGAATGCCCGAAAGTCTTTGTCTACATATGGTCCTAGAGCTTGAACTAGTTTTTTCTTTTTCTCATGGTACATATGGGTAAGGAAATGAGGATCTTCCATGAAAGCATAAATGCTTGTAATAGGTGTCTATTGAAGACTCTTCAATCATAACCCACAAAAGGGCATAAATAAGGGAACTCAAAAGAGAAAATAAAAAACCTTATTTCATTCACATAAAATGCTTAAAAAACATTGTTATAAAGGAGAGGAGAGTCACCCTTATTTACACGCAAAGAGAGAGGGAGAGAGAGGAGCTTTAGAGAGCTTATAGAGAATCGTTGGAGCTAGTCCAACGGCTCTAATTGTAGCCGTTGGAATAGCTCCAATGGTTATAACAACTAGTCAAGATCTAGTTGGATCTTGTCTAGTTTTGAGTCTAGTTCAAATTGAACTAGACAAAAAAAATACAAAAAAGAAGAAAAAGAAAAATAAATAAATAAATAATATTATATTATATTATATATAATTCTATTTATGTGTACACTTTTTGACAATACACCTCAACCATCTTAGTGAAATTCTCTTTCCTTAAATGTCATCTCCGGTACTCCCAAATACAACTTTGCCAACCTCTTCACATCCACCAACCTACTACCAGAGACAGATCTACCATAACACTTGAAACTTGCAATGCGCGCCATGTCCTACAAAGTCATGGTCATCTAAAAGATTAGAAACTGAAATCTGTTTGTATTACATTCTATCTATTGACCCTTTTATCTACTTTGCTATGCTTAAATCTTCATGGCTTAACCTCAAAAAACTTTTTGAAGTGCATCACATTGAGTCATGCCTTCTAAAACTCAGCTAGTGATATGTACTACTCGTGAGCCAAATGTCAACCTCAACGTATCTGCAAGAATAACAATGACTGCAAAAATAACAATGTTTGACATCATTAGTTAGTGAATTATACAATGAGCTACTCAATAACATGCAATAGGTTTTGATAAACTTGTTTTTTCATCTCCTTGAATGCATTTCAAGCTAGGTGGTTCAGGGACAAGTGTCATGACATTCTTAACATCTTTCTCCACTGTGTAGAAAGACACACTCTCCTCTCTCGCGTGTTCTTCTCTTATATGCATTGTTGGTGATTCATCCCACTCTGGTGACTGGTGGACCACCACTTGCATGTACTCTTCTGTATGTATTGACATTCATTCATCCTTCACTTGTCTATGTATTCCCTCTAACTGCTTGGGCTTTGATGTTGTTGCTTGCTTCTGTTGATACTAGCTCTCCTCTTCCAACTTTGCAGTGTCAATGTCCTTTGTTATCACACATGCAAACACTATGAGAGGATACTTAACATTCATGGCTTTGCCTTGTGCACTGACCAACTTTCTCTTATCGGCATGCTCTTTTATAGGGGTTAAATATTGTAGTCAATCTTCGTCGTCATGGAGAGCACTTGGAGCTCATGGGATCAAATCAATACCGGTTGTAGTACAAATAATTCTAAGTCTTGAGTAGTCTTCCTCTTTTTCTTGCACTTCTACTTGTATTATGTCAACTTTTCTCATAAGTGTTGTGGGAGGTCTTTATGCAACATGTCCAAACCATTTTAAGTGGCATTCACTTATTTTATCCTTTATTGGTCTGACTCCTAGGCACATTCTAATACACTCATTTCTAATTCTACTCTTTTTTGTAACTCTAGACATTCTTCTTAGTATATGCATATCTGCAACATGCATTTTGTTTTCTTCTTGCTTTTTACTCGTCCAACATTTATCTTTATATAATAATGTATAACGCCCCAAAATCCTGAACTTGTAATTTTTTAGGAGAAATTTAAATGTTTTTCAATCAATTCTTTTTCAGAGTTTAAAATGGCATTTCAGCAAAAAAAATAGTGTTTGAAATAAGGCGGACATTCCTTTACGCAATGGATTTGTATCTCGATATAGGCATTGAAACCACATAGATTCAAAACAAGTTTTTTGATAATTAAAGTTTATACAAAAGAGGAATTTCAAAAGAAACCTTTACGCAAAAATTTAAAATGTACTCAGGAACGAAACATGAGAGAAAAAGTGGGATCTTGATATCATCACGCTATCGCTTGTCGTACCGACCTAATCACCACCTGTACCCCATAAAATAGGTCAAACTTATAAAACTCTGGTAGGTGCATAGATATCATAATTCAAAATAAGACTAACATATGTGTTGCTCTTTTCATGATGTGTAGTTCAGAATAAGTAAAATGAGCATGATAATCTTGTTTCGATAATTACCAGTCCTAAGGGTACGCACATGAAAAATGTAGAAACAACTGAGACTGCCTGTGGGTTTGTTATTCTATGTATTTTGATACTCTAGACAAGTATCTGAGTTTACTCCTAAGAGGACAACAAATGATTGAGAGAGAATTCTCTAGAGTCCACTTTTTCAAATGGATGCATCTGAACTTCTGTAGAAGTCATTTGGATCTACCACCTAGGACAATTTTTGGTAGCTCAGTCCCCTAACTCCGATGATTAGGGACACCGAGTCATTGCTACTCGAGGAGCGTAATTGTTAACAACTTGTCCATTAGAGTTTTTTTACTATCTCATCTTCTCTCTTGACGGAACCAAAGCGACGAATGAGTATATCTGACGACCCATTCTATACGCTCTAGTCTTTCAAACCAAATCGGGCATCTTGCCTGTGAAGGCGATAATCACAATTTATGTGATTTTTTTTAATCATTGTGTATTTATATGCTACGAAGTTAGCATAAACCTCCCATTCAATCATCGTAGTACTAACATGTCGTGCATGTTTGATAGTACTACTACAATGAGAGAGAGATCGGTTTCTCGGAAAGAAACTTCAACATTTATTTAGCAATTTCAATGTTCCATGCTTTAGACCGAAGAATATCCGAGTCATTTCGGATACCAAAGAGAAGGACCAGACGTACATACCACCTAGGTCTACGTAGTCGATCCATTTTTGTTACATAGGTTTGAGAAAAAAACTCGGTTGCGAATATGCAAACACCAAATACTTGTTTTGTTTTTTCGAGACAACAAATAATATAAGTTTGAAATCCCGCATGTGAAATCCTTTTAAAAATAGAGACTTGCTGAGGATGCGCAAATCTGCGTCTTTAAATCCATGCATAATATGAAGTAGGCAAGAGTACGCGAAATTGCATATATATATATATATATCTATATATATATATCTATCTATATATATATATAGTAAGGCATAAGCCTGCACACATTACAATGCGACGACAAAGTAAATGACATAAAGCAAGGCCTGATGTGTTAAACCACACATCAAGCTAAATAAATTGCGTAAGCGATGCGCAATGTATGAAATCGTACATCGTCTAAATAAGCTACGTAAGCTATACACGATATACGATATACGATGTAAGATGTACAAAACCGTGTATCGACTAAATAAACTGCATAAGCAATGCATGATGTACAAAATTGTACATCCGCTAAATAAATTGTGTGCACACATTATAACTCGATGGCAAAGTAAATGACATAATTTAAATGGATAACAATACGCAAAACTGTGTCTTTGAGTTTAAGGCATATATATATATATATATATATATATATATATATATATATATATATATATATATATATATATATATATATATATATATATAAGTTAAAAATATTTCGTCATTTGTTCTTGTATGCAACTTTCTCCTATCTTGGAGATGGTTTGACTCGCTGACGATTTTGGGTGTAGGTTCTTAAAGGCTCATGCCTTAGTAAACGTGTCTCGTCCGTTGTGTCGGTGTGGAGCACTAAAAAGATTTTATCGTGCTGCGAAAAGAACAATGCAACAACTTAATTTAACAGAATAAGCGATGTTTATGTCGTAGGGGTTGAACCGAAATCCACTTCTAGCCGGGCTTGGTACAAGAGGGCGGGGGTAAAGCACTATTGAGCCAGGCTCAGTTGACTAACTGAACTGACTCGATCTGAAGGTAGAGACCGAGCAGAGCTAGGTTCCAGTTGAGCTTATTTCGGCAGGCTAACCAACCAAAAGAAAAAAAGGAGGGGGTGGGCTTTGTCTGAAGGCAGGGACCGAGCTGAGCACGGTTCCAACCGAGCTTAGCTCCGCAAGCTAAGCAACCCCCCTAAAAAAAGAGGGTGGTGGGCTCGGTGGTCAGGGTCAAGGTGACCGACAAGCGAGGAAGAGGAGGGTCGGCCGTGGGTGGCAGTGGCCGCGGTTCAACAAGGGAACCAAGTTGCCGACCCTCGACCTGGGAAATCGAGGCAACCACGCGGGAGAGGGTTCAACCCTTGGTCCATTTGGTGGCAGGAAGCAAAGGGCAGCAAGGTGGCTCACCCACCTCTCTCGTCTAGTAGTAAACGTCGGCGAGGAAGAGGAACGGAAGGGAGGCGGCTTGCTATGCCTGTCCCGTTCGGTCAGGGAGAAAGCATAGAAGAAGCAGGAGGAGCAGACAGTGGCAGAGCTGCCCTCTCTCTCCATTTGGTAGAGTGCAGAGAAGAGAGGCGGAGGAGGGACGGGGCTGCCCCCCCACCTCATGTTTGCCGGCATCCGGTGATGGATCGACATTGGCACCCTCCTCTCTGACGAAAACACAGAGAGAGAGAGAGAGAGTACCTGAGAGGCAACGCCGGTCCAGGTGTGCCGACAACAGGAAGAAGCAAATGAGGGGGAAAAAAGGGAAATAGAGAGGTGGGAGAGGGCTTCGGCGAGCCTACAACGAGGTGCAGGGAGGGTCAGGGTGCTCCTCCGAGCAGGGATCCTGGCAGGGCTCAGGTGAGAGCGCCGGGGTCCGGTGTGGCTCAGGGAGAAATCGGGGTTCGACGTCGAGCAGGGCCTCAGACGAGGTGCAGGGAGGGGCGTCGGGTTTGTTCGCCGGCGTGAAACAAACGAGGGAGGAGTTGGGAGTGGTGAGTCGGGGGTTTGGGTGTTTTAAAGAAAGAAAACCCTCCTCCGGGGGGTTTAAATAGAACACGGGAGGGGGTGTTGACCTGGATTCGGGTTGGATCTGTTAAAATGTAAAATACATATATATAATAATAATATTATTATTATATGTTTTTGTATATAATATTTTTTTGTTTTCTTTTATTTTTATTTTTTCCTTTTATTATTTAGTTCAATTAAAACTAGACAATAGAATTTGGTCAAGTTTTGATTGGAACTTGACCAAACTTCTAGTCGCTGAAACTAGTCCAACGGCTAGAAGTATGAGCTCTCCCTCTTACTCTTGTATAAATAGAGGTGCAACTCCTTATGTAAAATACTTCTCCAAAATGCTTTTTAAGCATTTTATTTTATGAATAAATTCCTTTCATTATTGTCTTTTTTCATATTTACCCTTTTGTGGGTTTTGTTTAGAGTGTTTTTTAGACACTTCACTTGCGTGATTCTAGTGCTTTCTTCGAAAAGCACCATTTCATTACATGGTATCAGGGCTACGAAATTATTAGATATTGAAAAGTTTCCACTTTGATTTCAATGCTTCTCGTGCAAAGGTGTGTTATCACTTTGTTCTTACAAAAAGTGTCTCGTCACTTGGAGAGAAGTGTTTTATCACTTGCCGGAATAGTGTTTTACCACTTCACTATCAGCTACAAGAGGATTCATTTGAAGGACTTTAACAACATTGTATTATATTTCTTCCTCTTCTCCTCTATTCTTTTTCTTCTATTTTTTTTACTTAACACCCTTGTAAACAATGGATGACAATGATAAAGTCACCATTATACCCATGAAATTGAATGACACAAACTATGTAATGTGGACTTCAATCATGAAGCACCACATATGGGGAAAGGGTTTATGGGGAATCGTGGATGGTTCCGATTCAGAACTCAAGCTATCCCTCACCAAGAAAGAGGGTGATAAGGAAGTTCCGTTAACGAAAGAGGAAAAAATCAAGGCTCTAGCCTATTACAAAAAGAAATGGAAAGAGTGAAGGATGAGACATTCTAAAATAATGTCATGACTTAATAATAACGTAGACATTAAAAAATGTTCTAGCCTTGCTAAGTTTGAACATGTCGATAAGGATGAGAATACCTTAAAAATATGTATTCCCTTAAAGATATTGCACATGTGTGCAATCTTCAAGATAAAGTTCGAACAATGACTCAAAGTGACAAATCCATTCATGAATATTATAATGAGTTATCCGAACTTTAAAAAGAATTGGCTCTTTTAGAGCCAAAATGGCATTGTGCCATGGATATTGAGCTTCGCTAAAAGTAACTCGATATGAAACACTTTTATCAGTTTGTAAATGGGTTAAGGCCGGAGTTTGAATTCACCAAATCGGCCCTCCTTCATCGTGAAAAAATCCCACTATTGTGGACACTATTGAAGAATTAACTATAGAGAAAATTTGTCTTAAAAAGAGTACTCCAAAATCTGATGATGATTTCGTTCTAGCTGTATCTAGACCAGGGAATCATACCCGCACTTATAGGCCACCTCATTTCGGGAGATAGAATGGAGAGTTTAATAAAAGAAAAGTTATTTGCTACCATTGTCATGAACCGGGACAATATAGGCCTTAATGCCCAAAGCTAAAAAGGCGAAATGAGATGAAGGTTGCATATGTTGAAACCGAGTCTAAAGATCAAGATGCACCAGTTTCCATGGCTCAACTAATGGAGATTCTTCAACTTCTTCTCAAAGGGGTATCCTTTTCTACTAGAGCGGCAATCACATATGTTTCTGGTCCAGGTAACCTTCCTTGGCTTTTAGATTATGGTGCTTCATTTTATATGATCTCAAATGCTAAATGGTTATCCGAATGTCTTAAAAATAACTCAAGTATATCAAAGGTTTTTACAACAGATGAAACGTCTCTTGAAATAAAAGGAGTAGGATGTTTTGAAAGTTTTCAAAAATCCAAAAGTTTTATATTCCTGAAGTTAGATATATCCCAAAGTTGAATTTGAATCTTTTATTTGTTTCATAATTTTCTGATTATGGATATAATATATCCTTCTCTTCTGATGGTTGTTGGATACAGGATCGTCAGTCAGGGAAGCTGATTGGGGAAGGCTATATAAAAGGATGACTATATTACATGAATTTTTTAAAACTACCAAAGAATGTTTTTTGTCTAAATGTTTAGAGATTGGAAACAAAATTATGGGACAAAAGACTTGGCCATCCTCATATGTCTAAAATTCATTACTTCCTAAGTTTGAGAAAATTTTGTAATCTTGGAAATTTTGCTTGTAAAGACTACATTCTTGGTAAAATAAAAAGATTACCTTTTTCTAGTAGAACCTTTGTCTCTATAAAACCTCTTGAGTTAATACATTCAGATATTTGGGGACCCACACCAATTATCTCTAAAGACGGCTATGCATATTATGTCATCTTTATGATGATTTTTCTAGACACACTTGGATTTATTTTCTTAAACATAAATCTAAAGTATTTGCTCACTTTCAAATATTTCACAAGATGGCTACAAACAAATTTCAGAGTAATATCTCCATTTTTCGCGTCGATTAAGGTGAAGAATTTATGTCTAGAGAATTTTAAAACTATCTTAATCTATATGGCATAACTCATCAACGATCATGCCCACACACCCCTCAACAAAATGGTCTTGCAGAACGCAAGCATCACCACATTATAGAAACCACTCGGACTTTGCTAATTGCAAATCATGTTTCAAAAGGGTTTTTGGTTGAAGCAACTCTAACTGCCACCTATCTCATCAATAGAATGTCATCTTATTCTTTAAAAAATATATCTCTAATTGAAAAACTTTATGATTTAGCATAAGACTACTCTAGATTTAGAGTTTTCGGTTGCAAGTGTTTTGTATTTGCAAACAAAAATGATAAATTCTCCCCTCGTGCTATCCCATGTGCCTTTTTAGGATATGCTGAAAATAAAAAAAGGCTACCGGTGCTATTATCTTCAAAATGGAAAATTATATGTATCAAGAAATGTGTCTTTTCTAACAAAAGAAAGTTCTTTTGAAAGTGAAAAATCAAAGGATATTACTGAACATTCCTTTTTAATTGATTTAACTTCAAAATTTGATGAACAAGATTTTGAATGTAACTTTGACAATGATCAAAACCCTATTATCTTTGAAACCAATAGCAAAGATCAAACCAATATGAATGTTGGTCTGCAATATTCAAGACAAAGAGTTGGAGAGCAACCCCCTTCATGTGCGTTAGAAGGGTTTTCTGAAGTTCTCCCTCGAAGGACTTTTAAAATTTCTAGACCTCCCGAAAAAATTATTTCTTATGACTTTTTCACCCTCATATAGGACATCCTTTGCATTAATCCAATCCTATGTTGAACCTTCCTCCTATTTTGAAGCAAAAAATCATGAAGAATGGGTTGAAACCATGAAAACATAATTGGATGCATTAGAAAAGGCCAATACTTGGTCCATTCAAGACCTTCCTCTTGGAAAGAAACCTATAGGCTGTAGATGGGTCTACAAAGTCAAAACCAAAAGCGATGGGACCCTGAAAAGATATAAGGCACGACTCGTAGCCAAAAGGTATGCTCAAGAGTATGAAGTTGACTACGAAGAAACATTTGCCCCTGTGGCCCGTATGACCACTGCTAGAACTTTAATTGCTTTGGCTTCTATCAAAAAATAACATATATTTCAAATGGATGTCAAAAATGCTTTTTTAAATGAGAGTCTTGTTGAAGAAGTCTAAATGGATGCTCAACCTGGTATTTTTATCCCCAAGGGCAAAACTCTTCATCTTGAGAAGACTCTTTATGGTCTCAAACAGGTACCAAAAGCATGATATGACAGATTTAGTCACGTTATGACTGATATTGGATTTCATTCTTGCTTGACTAACACTGACTTGTTTATTAAGAAATCGGATGCCGGTATCATTATTCTTCTTTTTTATGTGGATGATATGATCATCACTGGAGACGACAAACAAGGAGTTGCCAATATCAAAAACTCTTCTTAAAACTCATTTTGAAATGTTTGACTAAGGATTATTGAGATATTTTTTAGGAATTGAAGTTGCTTATTCTCCTCGTGGGTATTTGATGTCTCAATCTAAATTCTCATTTGATATTGTTTCCAGGTCTGAAATTATAGACGACAAGAAGGTGGACACTCTAGAAGTGGACAATGTTAAAATGAAAATTGATGATGGAGTGTGTCTTGATGATCCTACTCCGTTCAGACAACTTATTGGACCACTTTCCTATCTCTCCATCATTCGGTCGGACATTGCACATGTTGTACACACAGCTAGCCAGTTTCAGTATGCTTCCACTTCTGTTCACATGGGAGCGGTTTTACGTATTATTAGATATTTAAAGAGTTCTCTTTTATGAGGACTCTTCTTGTCCGCTTCATCATCATTAGATTTAATTGCTTATAATGATGTTGACTGGTGAGGTGATCCTAATAATAGGCACTCAACCACTGGTTTCTGTGTATTTTTAGGTGAATCTCTAATAACGTGGAGGTGCAACAAAAGGTTTCTCTATCCTCCACTGAAGCTAAATAAAAAGCCATGACAACCACCATAATGGAAGTCGCATGGCTCAGGCAACTGCTTGTTGATATAGGAGCTGCAACAACACAAGCTTCACGAATGTGTTGTGACAACAAGAGTTCAATCTACATTGCAAGCAACCAGATGTTCCATGAACGCACAAACACATTGAGATGGATTGTCACTATGTCAGAGAGAATTACTTGCATGAAACCATTGATCTGCCATATGTTACGTCAGAATACTAGTTAGCAGACTTCTTCACCAAACCTCTAGCGGCTCCCCGATTTTACTTCTTCTTAGACAAACTTTCGCTCATTGTACCGTAAAAAAATTTTTTTTTGGGGAGGGGGGATGTGTTAAAATGTAAAATACATATTATTATTATTATTATTATTATTATTATTATTATTATATAATATTATTATTATATATTTTTGTATATAATATTTTTTTGTTTTCTTTTTGTTTTATTATCTAGTTCGATTAGAACTAGATAATAGAATTTGGTCAAGTTTCGATTGGAACTTGACCAAACTTCTAGTCATTGGAACTAGTCCAACGATTAGAATTCTAGCCGTTGGACTAGTCCAACGACTAGAAGATGAGCTCTCCCTCTTGCTCTTGTATAAATAGGGATGCAGCCCCTTATGTAAAATACTTCTCCAAAATGCTTTTTAAGCATTTCATTTTATGAATAAATTCCTTTCATTATTATCTTTTTCCGTATTTACCCTTTTGTGGGTTTTGCTTAGAGTGTTTTTTAGGCACTTCACTTGCGCGGTTCTAGTGCTTTCTTGGAAGAACACCATTTTATTACAGGATCCACTCGGATGCAACTTGGATCCAAAATATATATTTTTTAAAAGCACGAGTATTACATAATGTCAGTCTTGTAGAAACCAAAGCTATACAGAATAGAAACCAAAGCTATACAGAAAGAGGAAAAAGAATAGAAGGTTCTAAGGAGGGAGTCCTTACATGCATGAGTGAGCCATTAAAGTGGGCAGAGTCCCTCATCCATGACATTCTCTGGCCTCTTGGGAGCATTTCTGACCTTAATGACATTCTCATAGTCAATATTTAGCTATTAGTTTTTAATGAGTATTTTATTATAAAATTATATTGGAATTTATATAGGGGTTTTCAATAAACTTCTCCAATATATTATGTACATGATTTTGCCTAAAAATCTATACCTATCCTAATAAAAACAGAATTTGATGTACTAAAATGTCATTTTAATTATAGATGTACTCTTGTATCATATTACAAGCCACTAACTTGTCTCCACTTAACTAACCAGCCTTGGTCCTTATTTTGAATAGGGTGAAAAATGAAACCCTAAATTAGTGATATCTTCTTCAAATCCCATATTTTGTTGTGATATAAACCCTAAATACCGAAACTTATGGCATTGTTGGATTATTACCTACTCCTTTTGTGGACCAAATTCATAGTAAAAAACAATATAAGCCCAGCTGGTCTAGCCACTCTGCCTTATATGCTGGTGTATCATTCCAGGACCAGCCTAGATGTAAAAAACAATATAAGCCTAGATGTTATGTTATAATCAATCTTGTCTCATCTACTCAGGTTCAGCTTCACAAAGCCCCTTTCACCATCTATCAATGGGGCTCTTCTTGTCGGGTAGGAGCAGCTAGTGCACGTCACCTTGCGTTGGGACGTTGCAGGTTCAAAACCCACTGATATAGTTGTATTACTGGTAGGGGTCTGCCTAACCCCAGCTTGCCTTTAAAAAAAACAAAACTATCTATTCTTCAAAGTCCTCAAATGGTCTTTCCATTTACTTAGTTTCTCTAACTCGCATCACAGTCCTTCCATTGTGCAGTGCCTTTAGACTTCTATCCAGGGGCCAACCTTTTGCCTCTAATTCCAAATATGAGCCTCACATTTCTGAGATTCTAAATATGGCTTCTATTTTTTCTAGAAATTGCCGTTCTGCATTTATTGATGTCTTTTAACTTAGCTTAAATCACAAGTTAAATTACAACAGTGACCTTCATTATTAAGAGTTCAAGCTGTTTACTTTTTTGTTATGAGAATGAATGAGTACTTTTTAATTTTCAAAGGACAATGCAAGAAACCAAAAAGTTTGGCCGATTTCTGCAATTTCAGAGAAAAGTGTAGCTCATATTTGAAATTATAGGCAAAATCTTGGACCTTTATGAAATTTTGCCTAAAAAGTACCACCAGCCACAAGGGCTCTGCACACTTGGCTAGGTGAGTCAGGTTGAGATCAAGTTGTTTTTTTTAAAGGCAAGCTGGGGTTGGGCATACCCGTAACGCCGTTAACGCAGAAACGTGAAAACACGTGGCAGTCATCGAAGAGAAAAATCAACGGTTGATATCCTTGGATGAGTTTTAAACTCATTTTTAGAAATTACCTTATCTGAATCCCTGGGCATTCCGTAGGCTTTTCCAACTCTATGCTACAAATATCGCCAGTATTTTTAAAATATCATGATTTTATCGTTATTGTTAAATGCTGACATAATATTGAAAAAACCTGTGATTTTCAAAATATCATGCTATTTTGAAAATGCAACATTTTTAACATGATAAAAACACAATTTTTGTGATATTGTTTAAATCACCTTATATATATATATATATATATATACTTTTCCAGCTACCTGACTGCATTCATGTGGTGCCCGATTGCTTAGAGTCATCAATTTTCAGTATTTTTTACAGATGTGTCCAGCATGATTGATTTACTAGAAATTGACACTTGGATCATAAAAATTGACACTTGGATCATTTGATTCAGATGCAAGGATAAGTTTTTATAAGGTTCAAAAATCAACTTTATAATTTTCATAACTTTTTGAGAATTCAAATGCCGTTTTTCCCATCCAAAATACATGATCCAAGTGTCAATTTATAGTAAATCAATCATGATGAACACATCTCAGAGTTTCGAAAAAACACCAAAAAATTCTTAGTGGTTAAGGTTATTACGTTTTTTATCTAGAAAGTTTCTATTTCTCTACTTTTCCAATTATTTCCAGGGATTCGCCAACAACATCTACAAGTTCTCTCTCTCTCTCTCTCTCTCTATATATATATATATATATATATATATATATATATATCACCAGGTTTTCTCTCACCAAGATTTGTCTTGTTTGTCATCCACATAAACACAAAAAAAAGAAAAGAAAAGAAAATGCTAGGAATATCACCTTGAAGATAGACACAATGGACACCTATGGTGGTCATGTAGAGGGATCTGATTTTTCTAGTCTCAAGTCTTGACTGCAAACTCAATCATTCCATTTAAAAGAAGCCTATGATAACAACATTTGCTTTTGTACATTGTCTTAAAGTAAGAAAGTTTGTCCTCGGAAAGCAACTTCTGCATGCTTTCTTTGGACGAAAATTTCCCACATTCATTCAACCTTAATCATCAAATATGAATAAAATAAGAAAACAAAAAAAAAATGGCTGGAATGGCAATAATAAAACCAAAATCAAAGTCAAAGATTAAGAAGAAAACAATTTCTTGTGAGATGCCAAGCGTAGGCATCATTATTTGCAGAATATTCTTAAGCAGGGGCCAAATATTTTAAGGATAAGTTTAACTAGGAAGCCAATATCAACTTTGATCACAAAAAAAAGGTCAAGATTATGCGATTTTGGGATCTCCATGCTCCATGCATCTCTCTTAAAAGTTGGTTAGCTACCACTCATTTTGTTTTATGATTCTTTTTTATGGGCATGACTATGATAAAGAGTCTTTAGGCACAACTAATGGCATGTCATGTGTTAGAAAAAATCATTATAATGATTTTTCTCTGTTTGTGATAAATTAAAATTATGTATTTTGAGAAAACATTCACCTATATATAACTTAACAATAAAAATATATTAAATATACACCTATTAAAATTTAAAAAGTGAAATATCATGATAAAATCTCAATATTTTAGGGTTGAACTTCACTCGAATAAGGTAATTGTACGGTAAAATGACTAAAATCACAATATCATAACTGTGGGGTCTCGGGTTTGAATAGCAAAGAAGCTTCCCCCCAGTAAGTGTTATTTTGAAATTTGATTTTGAGGATTTTATCTATTTTGAAAATACCGATGCCTACCCCTAGATACTCTTATAAGGTGACAAACCACGGTCACCCCTAACCAAGAAAGCAAATTAATGTTATCAGTATCGTTCTGCTGATATACATCGTATCGGCAGAATTTTGATATGCTGCAGGCCGAAAATAGACTATTTTTTATTAAATATAAAAAAATATCAAAAAACATTTTTTAATATTATTACGAAATTATTTTAATGATTTAACACATGTCTAGTTATGATTGACAAGTAATACATTTTATTATTTTTGGACCGATATAAAACGATTCAGCTGAGTATCGGTATCGGCATCGGCTGCTGATACAGCTGAATCGGTAGCCCAATGATTCATGGTCGATACCTATACTAACAACATTGAAGCAAATTCCTTATAAGCACTCGGAGTCTTACGCTACCAGGACAGTGACCGTAAGTATGGCAGGCAGAGCCAGCATGACTAGCTCTCTCTCTCTCTCTCTCTTTATATATATATATTTATTGTTATGGTGATTTGAGCGCACCTACTCCCACATGTTAAAAATCATAGTTTTAAGTTATCTTCCCAATCAGACCTAATGGATGCACCCAACATAGTTTATTTGAATGAAATAAGGCTTTGGATCATATTTTTTGGATATAAAAATAAGATTTTTTTAAGTAATGAAAATTTACATTGTGAGCCGTTGAGTTTTAAAGGTCTTAAAATTCGTACATGTATGCTATAATCACATGATCCAAAACTTGTTTTCTACTGAGTAATGCTTATAGATCATATCTACAAGGTCTGATTAACAAAAAAAAATAAAAAAATTAAAAGTTAAAAATCTAAAACTTCTCAGAGTAAGTACTCCGGGAGAACCCTATATATATATATATATATATATATATATATATATATATATATATATATATATATATATTGAGAGAGAGAGAGAGAGAGAGAGAGAGAGAGAGAGAGAGAGAGAGAGGAGAGTAGTTGTCAACAACTCTTCCTCCCATGGTCCATGACACATTTTTTTGTGCTAAGACTCTTTAGTGACAGTCATCATCTCTGCTAAAGGTTGATTTTGCTCAGGCACACGGGGTGCTTTAGGGTGTGGTCACCATTGGCAGGTAGTCCATTGTCTTTATCTCTCTCTCTCTCTCTCTCACACACACACACACACACACACACACACACACATATATATATATATATATATATATATATATATGAACCAAGATTTTCATAGTTTTTTTTTTTACTTTTTTTTCAAAAAATTTACCGTACGGATGTAATCTGCATGCTTTGTTTTATAAAAACAGACTCTTCGGTCATCCAATTACTATGTATAAGGAAGATATTTTAAGGGTTGAAAATCAATGACTTAGAATTTTCATAAATGTTCATGCATAAAAAGTTGCATTTCTTGATCATATTACGATGATCGAAAAGTTGATTCCTAGCAAATAGATTATGCCGAATGCATCTGCAAGGTTAGATTTACAAAAAAACCTATGATAATCTCGATTCAAACCAGCAGACATATTTGGTTGGTAAGCATTTTTCAGTTTCCCTATATATAGAACTAAACATATTAGGCATCATTTGTCATTCTGCCCCTTTAGCATACTCGATTTAGTGAGAATCAATTCTTGGATTATGTTTTTTGATGAAAAAACATATTTTTTTTAACAAAATAAAAACTGGTACCTTCATAGCCATTGATTTTGGATCACCTGAAAAACCTATATAGATGTCAGATTTTGGCAATTCAAAAGTAGGTTCCCGTTAAAAAAACTTATAGATCACATCTACCGTGTTAAATGTGAAAAAAATACTTAAAACTATGATTTTTAAAGGTGCCAAATAAGACCTATAAAAAAAAGGTGCCTAAGGAACGCATAACTCTCTCTCGCTCTTTCTATATATATATATATATATATATATATATATATATATATATATATATATATATATATATATATGAGAGAGAGAATGTCGTTCTATGTCATCCAAAGATGTAAAGAATAATTTTTTTTTATTTTGACCATTTTTTCTTCATTTTTATGATATTTGGGAATATTCCATAAATAGATAGGTTAGGGGTACTTCAAAATTCTCTTTTTTCTTTTCCAAAATCTGATCCAAATTTGGGATAAAAGAAAAAGAAAAAGAAAAAGTAACAAACAAGAAATCTAACATTTTCTTTGTGATAACTATGTTGAATTCACATAAAATCAACGTCTACTGACATTTTGAAATGGTCCACGTTAGTTACTAGGTCGAAACCTAGCCCGTTATATACATGGGCTGGGTTCGAGTCAGCCTGCGAGCTATCGGGGCCAGCCCGATGAACCTAAGCTATTTATTAATTATTAATAATATAAATATTAAAAAATAATTAATTGCATAGTAACTTGGTAACTATTATTATTTACCTAATTAGTTATATTAATTTTATGAAAACTATAAAGATAACTAGAACCCGTTAATTATTTATCATTTACCTAATCAGTCGAGTTTGAGCTGGGTCTGGCCCATTCCAGTCAGCTTCACATTGGCCCATTGAGCCAATGGGTCGGGGCATGCTCTGCTCTTCAAACCCGAGACTGTTAAGAACTAGGCCAAAGCTAGACCCTTTAGTAAACGGGTTGTGCTAAAGCCTAGCGGGCCGAGCTCTAAACAGGCCCGGGTCGGCCCGATGCCTACTCCTAGATACTCTAAGGTGACAAACCATGGTCACCCCTAACCAAGAAAGCAAATTAATGTTATCAGTATCGTTCGGCTGATATACATCGTATCGGCAAAATTTTGATATGCTGCAGCCCAAAAATAGACTATTTTTTATTCAACAACAACAACAACTACGCCTTCATCCCAAAACAATTGGGGTCGGTGATATGAACCAACAAAGAAAATCATTTTGGGTCTTCCACATGAATCCTTCTCCTCCATTCATTTCTATCCAATGCCATGTCCTCGATGAGGTTCAAAGCATTCATATCCTTTCCTATCACCTCTATCCATGTCTTCCTAGGCCTACTTCCACCTCTTTTAACTCCGCCTATGCATAACTGTTTAGTTATACACTGTCAGTCCCAAGCCCGGATAAAAGAGGAGTGTTGCGGTAGGCCTGTGACAACCAACATAAAAACTTAGTCATACCTTATGAACATGAACCAATATGAGAATAGACTAATTTTTATTAAATATAAAAAATATTAAAAAACATTTTTTAATATTATTATAAAATTATTTTAATGATTTAACACATGTCTAGTTATTATTGACAAGTAATACATTTTATTATTTTTGGACCAATATAGAACGATTCAGCTGAGTATCGGTATCGGCATGTTTGTATCAGCTTATGCAAGAGGACCGCACCCGCGAGAGTCGATCCTCCCTGACTGCTTGTATGACAGCCGAGGCCCGCTCCAACTACGCTGACCCGTTTGGTATTGGATAACCTTGAAAGTTGTTTTATGCTGAAAAAAGCAAGATCTCAGCTCAATTCACTTTTCTGACACAACCTGGAATTTATGATTTGCAGAAAAGGTGATCCTAATTTTCTCATAAAAAACTAAGACTGAGTTAGATAGTTAGATTGGATAATGATTTGGATCTGGATAGGTGTTTACTTATTTCTGATTAAACCCGACTAGATCTTACAATATTTTATGGTAACCTGACCCGAATTATGGTATATATTACCCAGATCTGATGATATGAGTTGAATCCAGTTCAGACAATGTTCGAAGTACCGAGGAATTTGCTTTCCCTACCAATTATGCCAAAAGCATTTTCGCGTGAACGCCATGGTCAACGAGAAAATGCATTCCCATTGACTGCAACTCAGGAAAAGACATCGTTTTCGCAAGGACCTGAAAATGGCCCATTTTTACACGAAAACTCACCGTTTTCCCCTCAGAATGGTGTGAAACAAACGGGCCCCTAGTGGAGACATATCCCATATCCAATTGTGTATGGTTTGGTAACTCACACTCGGATCCTCATTCCACCAACCAACTGGACGTAACCTCGCCGGGTCGTAGTTTGACTTTGACTTTGCTCCTTCCCTCCACTTTGGTGCGAAGGACGAAAATGACACCCGAATCTCATTTAGTGGTCACTTTTTGGCTTTGACTCTATTGAAATATCAAAGCAGTAATTCGGACAGTCGTGGGCTTTCCAGGGAGTTCTGTAGGGGTATAATTGTCCGACGAAAATGAAACTTATTTTTGTCTTTGACTGAATGCGCAATTTTTGGGCGATTTAAAAAAAATCGAGAATTAAGCATTTTTCCCGTCCGCCGAAGTTCCCCTTGGGATTTCTCAACCTACAAGAGTAAGGATCTTAACCGTTTGACTTCGTGGGGCCCATTAGATCGGACGGTCTTTAGGCAGTCAAACCCGATCTGAAATAAAAACAAAGTTTTATGTTTTTAAAAATAATCACATGTACCAATCTTTGACTGGACTACATCAGCTTTAATGACAGAAATGTCCCTCTAACTCAAGTATTATTCACAAAATTTTATACCAAACCTGGGTTCGACTTGAGTTTCCATTAAATTCTATAAAAAACATTAAATAATTTTTTTTTTGAAAAGCAAGCTGGGGTTAAGCAGACTCCTGCCAGTTAAACAACTGTACCATTGGGTTTTGAATCTGCGTCCCAACACAAGGTGACGTGCACTAGCTGCTCCTGCCAAAAAAGCGAAAACAGTTTCATAATACAGGGTTTGGCTTTCATAATCCTTGTGTTAACCCAGGTAGGTATAGGGATGGCATTGGACAGGAGGAAATAGGACCGCACCCTACCTCGCCTCGTTTGGACTAGGGATGAAGATAGGGATGGCAGTGGATCGGGGAAAGCGGGCCCACGCCCTGCCTCGCCTCATTTGAACCGGGGATGGAGGCGGGGACAAAGGTTAAAATCCATCCCCGTTCAAGGATGAAGGCGGGGATGGACATATCCTTTTTCCTGCCCCACCATGATCCCCGCCTCATCCCCATTTGAACCGGGGTTGGAGGACATAAAACGGGGATGAAGGCAGGGGTGGAGCTTAAAATCCATCCTCGCCGGGGATGGAGGCATGGAGGGAGGTTCTAATCTTGAGGCGGGGCAGGGGTGGAGACCTTGTCCCCCTCCCCACCCCCACCCCCACCCCACTGCCATCCCTAGATGAAGAACATGAGATGGGGATGGAGGTATGGATGGACTTAAGCTTTCCTTTACCTGCCCAGACCCAATACCGGATCCCATTAGTAAAATACTAAAATACTCTTTAAGGATGACAATAGACCTAAGGGAAACAAGGCTCCACCTCACCCGTGTTTGAACTCGAGATGGAGAACATGAGACCGGAATGAAGGTTAAAATCAAAACCCATGCGAGAATGAAGGGCAGAATTTTGAGACAGAAAGAGGGTGGAGACCTTGTCCCCGCCCTCGCCCCGGTCCACTGCATCACTGGATAAGGTATTAAACCTGATACCAACACCTTCTTATTGGATCTAGGCACCCGTCACCCACTTCTGGCAGACATCCTACCCATTGACAGTCCTAAAAACTGTCTCACAAGGACACGATAAAAGACAAGTGACTAATCAATTTTTGTATTAAAAAAAAACAATGCATGAAATGACACGACACGATAGTGGGACTGGAGTATCCATGTGACAAGTTCAAAACATCCATGAGGACTTCTCGTCAAGGTGGCATCCCAGCAAATTTGAAGGATCAGAGGGGTGAAGTGGGAATGAGAAAAGGATTGCTCAAATGGGGTTTTGTTGGTCACGCTTTGACTGAGCGTCCCGAGTCCTTCGATCCTTTTTCTTTTTCCATTATTATTATTATTATTATTTGGTCCTACCTTCTCCTTCCTTCCTGATCCTGTTTATTTCCCTCTCGGAGGGTTGTCTTTTATATAAAGCAAATTCTTGTTCTGGAACTTTTGGACTCTCAAAGTTGGAGTGGAGGAGAGATCCCGTTTGGGAGTTCACGGTTTTCGCTGCGATCCATTGCTTATCAGTCTTCGTCCAGCAATCGTAGCTCAGAGTAACAAGGTTGGATTTTTTCCCCTTATTTTTTTCTTTCTTTTGGTTCTTGATTGTGGGCAATTCGGGTTTTGATTTGTTTCGTTGTTTTGGTGATGGTGGGGAGCTTTTGAAGCTTCTGATTTGCGTTTAGAGTTCGTGATTTTGCTTGCTCTGGATGAGATTTCTGAGGTTTTCGATGTTTCCTTTGTGAGTGGTTTCGGGGGTTAGGTTTTTTTTTTTTTGCGGTTTTTTTATCGTTGGTGTGCAAGGAAGAAGCTGTTTTGAGGTTTAGTGGGGGTTCTGTGAGGGATGGTGGAATTTGGATGGTTTTTGTTTTGGTGTTTCTTGGTTCGGACTTTGCTGAAATCTCGAGTGGGGTTTGTTTCAAAATTTGATGAATTTGATTATGTATTGTTCTTGATTCAAATCTGGTTTGGAATATTCTTGAATGTTGAAGGGTGTCTTTTTGTTTTCATTAGATGTTCAACCATTTCCTTCGTCTTCTTATTATATGGGTGTCTGAAATCTCAACCATTTAGTGCTTGCCACAATGGAACATCGCATGAATTTGTATCAACTTGCAGTTCTCTCAGTACGCCCTTTAATCCTTGCACCAACATGATTTTTTTTTGCTTTTGGTTCATAATATGTGCAGGATTTTTTGAGGGGAGCTATTGATTTAGTGTGGACTTTAGTATAGGACAGCATAAATTAGAGAGAATGGGTTGTTTCGCAGTATTAAAGAACAGAAGAAAGAGATCGGATCGGCCCATCCACGTGAAGCCCAGCGATGCCATTGAGAATCCACGGTCTAGCGTACGTTCCCTCCAATCGGCGCCTCCGAGTTTTCGAAACAGAACTAAGTTTGAGGTAATTGGCGATCTGCAGAATGAAAGGATACGTGTTATGTCTGCCCCTTCGAGTTTGATTGTCTATGAGCAGGAAGATGGCAAGGTTCAGAAAAGGGCCATAGGCGAAAAACAAACGGCTTTTATGACGCACCCACTTCCCCTCCCTTCGCCACAGGGTAGTTCTGTGCTTAAGCATATGAGCAGCTTCAATTCAACCAGTAACGGTGATTCAATCTCTGTATCTGGGCGTCTCCCATTGCCTCCTCTTGGTGGGCTTCGGTGCTTCTCATATGATGAAATAGTAGCTGCCTGCAACAATTTCTCGCCTGACAGGTGTGTGGCGGATGGCCTATCTGCAACTACTTACAGAGCTTCATTTGGTGATGAATCCTGTGGTTCAAAGACTCTTGAAGCAACCGTCGTTCGACTTCATCTTTCCAAACAGGTACATGTTGATTGATGTGCTACTTCCTGTGTATTTACCTTATGCGTATGCAACATTTGCATGTGATTCAATTTTTTTGTCATGTCTATATATCTTTTGAAGCCATTTATTTTTTAAGGCCAAGCTATGGCACCAAGATTGCCTTTTTTTTCTTCTTTAAATCCTAATCCTAACTTCTTCGGTATTGTAATATGCGTGATTCTTCATTTAGCTATGCCAATTCCCTTTTCATTCAATAACTACATTCTAAGGTGTTAGGGGTTGGGCGTGAGGTTTTCATCATGAATGATCATTCAGAATCTTTCTATGTTTAGGAATTCTTTTAGCGAGAAATAAAAGCTTAACACAGATAGTATATGCGAGTCTATTTTTTATGAGAATTATATATTTGTAATATTGCTATGGGATTACTGTGTTTTGTTTGTTTCCTAAAACTTGTTATTCCTTTCTTTGTAGTGTCTTTATCCTATTTTTTGTATTTTAGTAATGTTTTTTCCTATTATTTACATCTCTTATGTTTATGTGTCAGCAGGGGTATAAGGAATTTATGAGCGAGGTTAACAAGATTGCATCTTTGCAACATCCTCAGCTTTGTAAACTGATTGGGTTTCATGCACGTGAGAGGTCTGATCAGTGGATGCTGGTTTTTGAGCGACTTTTTCATGGGAGCCTGGATCGCTTGCTTTATGGTAGATCTGACGGACCTCCAATTGATTGGAGTACAAGAATGAAGGTTGCCCTTTGTGCTGCTCAAGGGCTTGCATTTTTGCACGAGGAAGGACCTTTTCAGGTATTTTAATGTGTATGATTTTTTCCACCTTTCTCTTTTTATACCATTTCCGTCCATAGTTTGTGCATGATGCTATGTTACTGCGACACGCACCCGGCTGGTACCTGGACACAACATTTGCCATGTCCTATATTATATTATATTATATATTATATTTTCAATATATAATGTATATTTTAGATATATAATATATATATATATATATATATATATATATATATATATATATATATATATATATATATTGGTATATATTTAGCGGTGTCCCGGTACCCACGTATTTTGGAATTGCCATGTTGTACCCGTACCCAGGTGACATAGGCATGATGGGTTCTAGAAAAATGTACTGCATTCTTTTGAGAATGACTTGTATGGGTGTAGTTGTCACAAGATGTTCTAAAATTCTGAGACAAGATGAACTATGTGGAATATTTTAATTTTTTTCTGTTTTTTTTCTTTTCATGTTTTGATATGTTTCTTGCATTCATAAGATCCTTATAAGCAATCACGGGTAAGCATTTCTGAAATTTTATGAATTGACTATTTGTAGGTCAAGCTGTAAAACTAGTTTGAAACTACATCTTCTTCTGGCTTTTGCCGGTTATCCTTGGTTCACTAAGATTGAACTATTATCAGTTCACAACTACCAGAATACATTTAGATTGCATTAAAGAAAAAAAGTTTTGATGCCCTTTTTGTGCTCTCATTTGGACTGTAATCTGGCTTCTGATAACTTTGTCATAAAGAACAAAGAACCAGTGTCACAAATATCATTCTTGGGATACTCTCACACGGAGAATATTTCTGGATACTGAAAAAAGAGGCATCTTGGGTATATCTTGGAGATTAAAAATAAAATCAGAAAATGGTGAAGTTAAGGAAATTGTCAGCAGAAAAGACTCAAACACTAAAAATGGACTGGACTGGATAAATTCTTGATTAGGTTGTTTAAACTTTGTTTAAAAGGTGATAAGTTCACAATAAATTCTGGTTATCATCAGTGTCAAGACATAGCTAAGGTTACTGTATATATTCTAGTTTCTACACTTCTTTGTTTTGGGTTGTGACCCGCAATTCAGCACTGAGCATCCAGCTGCAGCCTCTGAGGACCAGGCTTTGCTATGCCTTATTATATGATCATTGTTATTAGTATACAGAAAAGATGCAGGGGCTTTTGGTTATTTTCTAGAATGAAAATATTTTATTCATTGATATTAAGCTACAGCTATTTCCTTATGATGTAATGTATCCTGTGCTCAACTAGTATCTAGGATTTTGCATTTTATTCAATAATTGCATATGCCCATGTTTAATGACAATATTATTTGTAAGAGAGTGAGGTTCTTTAAGTCTAGCTTCTAAGTTCTGGTTGAAGTTTTACTATGATGGTGATTTCTCAGGAGGACTGCGCTACATGCATGCATGTCCTGTTCTCTCTTTCTAATGATGGATTTGTCTTGGTGTCTCTTAGTGTAGTATAGTTTCTTGTTTAAACAAGTGCAATGCAATATATCACTTTCCCCTTTTCTGAATCAGTTTGTATCTTACAGGCAATGTACAACGACTTCAGGTCTACTAACATACAGATTGATAAAGATTTTAGCGCAAAGCTCTCTGGTTATGGTGCTGGCATTTGTGATGCAGAATCTGATTTTTCTTCCTCAACGGTAAGTACCTCTCTATCCTTTTTCTTCCCCAGTTTCTATTGGAGCATATCCATAGAAAAATTCATTTTAAGTACTATTTTGGATAATCCAATGGAAACCCCCCTATCACCGACCACACATTGGCTGGTCTCCGGTTGCTAAAACCCTTGAGGTCCCCCCGTGCCCACCGGGGAGTACACCCAGCTTCTACCTTGCGACAAGCGACGCCACCCGTGGGTTTCAAATTTGTGACGTCCTATCAACTTGGTGATATTCACAAGTCGCCCCTTTTAGCCCTTGTGGGCATTTTTTTTGGATAGAATGTATACTTAGTTATTTGTATTTCATGTGTTCAATAGGATTTCTGGATGATGCTTATGATTGGGAATGGATAAAAGGTTTCTTTTTTAATGCCTTAGTAAGAAAAAGAATCTTTCTTTGGCTTGGATTTCTAATTTTCTTCTGGGGGTGGATTACATGGCTTCTCAAGATTCTTCAGTGATTATCGCCGGATTCTAAGTTTTGAAGAAGAATTTCTTGTGGATTCTAGTTTTGAAGAAAATTTCTTATGGATTCTTTGTGGATTCTAAGGTTGATGTTATGAAGAATGTTTCTTTATTGGTCTTCCTCTCTTTGTTGAACTTACATTAAGAAATTCATATAAGAGATTGCTAGTCCTGTCCTAGCTTATGCTGTTGTTCATTTTAATTAATACTTGTGATATATTTTTCTGCCCCTTTCAATTCATTATTGGGTGATTTGTGTTTCTGCAATTACCTGAATGTTACATTCATACTCTTCAGGCATCAGCCAACCTTTCACCTGAGACTGTTGAGCGAGGACTAGTGACACCAAAGAGTAATGTTTGGAGTTTCGGGCTCCTGCTTCTTGAATTGTTAACAGGTTGGCAGAATATTGATACCCATTATCCAAAAGAAGAGTGGAATCTTGCAAGCTGGGCAAGGGCTTTCCTGTCCGATGACTGCCGATTGTCTCTGATCATTGACCCCAAATTAAAAGGCCGTTATCCAGCTAAAGCTGCAAGGATCATAACTGACATTGCTGGAAAATGCCTGGAAAGAGACCCTTCAGACCGGCCCACCATGCGAGCGGTTGTCGAATCACTTGCAGTTGTACAAGACATAAAATACACTTCTCGATTCCCGTTGCAAGAGCCAATCTCTGCTTCACAGCCATTGACTACTGGACTTGGTCACCGTCAGGTTAATCTGATGACAAGGTCTCCCAGCCTCAATGGCATTCCTTTGCCAGCTGCTGGTTCCAGATCATCGCCGTCGCCACCTTGTCGAGTGAGGCCACTGGTTTCTCCACCGAGACCACTTTTACTTCCACCTGGATCTTGCTTCTCTACAGTGTCTGTCGATGCAGATGCCCGCAAGTTGATGTCCCCAGCAAGGAGAAGTGCTGGAGTTGCTGGTTTTTAGTTATATCGTATGATATCTGTTTGATATTTGTTGATTTTGTATTCATGAAAATGAGATAAGAAGCTGTGGGAGGTGTAGATAGAAGAATGTGGTGGGGAAGTGATAGATTCATCTGTTTTTATCCTCGTCTCTCTCTGTGTATATACAAGGAGAGTGTATTGCAGGTTGATGCGGGCTTATTCAACCTCTTAAGTTTCAATGAAAGTATATCCTTATACCCTTCTTTTCTGCTGCTGTTGCCGTTGCAACTGCTACCAGATGAAAAATGCACATCCCAAATCTGGCATCTGATTCAAAGATTTGAGGTCGTTTCCTACACATCGTCTCAGTATATGGCAACGCTATGTTGGTCTGTCTATCTAATGTGATTCACTTGATGGAAGGTCACTGAACTGCTGCTGCAGCAGAAAGAATGCCCTAAAAAACATGTTTTCATTTAACTTTGTTGCAGGTAGTGAGGGAAACATAGGTCGTACCCTCTTAGAACGAGTAATTTTTTCATCTGTAAGCAACATATAAAGTGTCTTGTAGAATTATTTTAATAAGTAATCACTGCTAAACCAATCATACAAAATGTTACCAAGAATAATGCTCAAATCAGCTTCATGGATAATTGTAAGCTTAAAGAAAGCAGACGGTGGTCCTAGAAGCTCAACAATTTAGTCATGTTGCTGGCTTTATTTTATTTATATTCAAGATTACAGCGGGCCAGAAGCATTCTTGGTCTTTTAATTTCCCTTTGAGTTCATTTTTTCCCCAAGAAAAAATACCAGAGATGGTGGCTTAGGTTAACAACAAAAGGCTATTGGTTGTCACAGAAATAGGCTTACCATAATTGAGTGTATAACTGAGACCAACATGTTCATCTTGTTTTATGAATGTAATCAGTGTCTTCAAACGCATGGATGTGATATGAGTTGACGTTCTAAGTTTTTAAAATCGTTCATTTGGATGCAAAAGATTTCTGCTTTCAGTACTTTCAGTCATTTTCTTCTGTTAAAAGCTATGTTGGCAATTAAATGGATTATGACCATCAACATGTTTGAATGGTAAGTTTGAAGGCAACTATGGAACAAAATGCACCAAATTGAAAGCTCCATTACCACGTCAGCATAATTTTCTTTGACTAGAGAAAGAGCAATTACAGCTTCAACTAACCCAACGTTTCACAATGCAATTCCTGCAGCTGCAGGGTGGCTCCTTTGGTATTTGACTGAGCACTTTGTTGTATATAAGTGGCCCAGGCCGTGTCAGGTTTCATCATACTTGATTTTGAATTAAGTTTGATACTTATATCCAATTGATGACGCATCAATATATAAATCGGGCTATGGATCATGGGGTTCAGGTTTATATTGGGTTGGTTATAAAAAGATTGGATAGGTATCAGCTCAAGCTTTTAATGGGTTAAGTTTGTTTCTGTTGGATATAGGTTGCTTCAGGTCCACAATGATTTATGTTACAAACAATTAGGGTGTAAATTAGTTTGGTTCTATTGCAATTCTGGTTTGGTTTAGTCTGAGTATCAACCAGGTTGGCTGCCAATCAAATTGGACTGGATCAATTATTTTGGTCACAGAAACCGGCGGCATACAAGTGCAAGATTTTGTTCACAAAACAAAGCCAACCTGCTGCAAAAATGGATCCAGGTTCTGAATTATATACCCAACTTATTGTTCAACCAGTGTTGAAAGTTTTTTGTTGATTTGTTTCCTCAGCTACAAAACATTTCCTGACTCTCTCTCTCTCTCTCTCTCATCAGATTGGACCCAGTCCATGTTCAACTTCCTATTACAGGTTAGAAAAACTTCCAAGGCAAACTAAATTGAGGGCGTTACGACCTTGGAACTTTGAATTTTCTTTCATCAAGCATTTAGCAATCAATGACTACAATAATGCAAGAAAATGTAAGCATGTGGGAGTTGGTCCTTGATGATTCCATCACAATCAACCTTGTCAGATGAGTTGGAAGAAAGCCATTCAAGAGGGGAGGAAGATATTGAAGAAGGAAGCGTGACAAAGACTATGAATAGAAATATAATGGCACATATGGACCGACCAACTCCTCCTGTCCTACTCAATACCCCTCTTTTGTTGTTTTTGATAATTCAACAATAATTTTTACATAAAACTATTGCTATCGTTCTAACAAAACCAAGTGTGTGTTGATTAGAACAATCCATAAACGCCCACGACAGTATGAATGCGTACACAACCGTGCAAGATTTGAATATGTGACAAATGGACATACACGGTAAGAGCAATTGGACCCTTTGAGCAAGATAACAATAACAACAATAACAACTATGCCTTCATCCCAAAACAATTGGGGTCGGCGATATGAACCAAAAAAGAAAATCATTCTGGGTCTTCCACATGAATCCTTCTCCTCCAATCATTTCTATCCAATGCCATGTCCTCGGTGAGGTTCAAAGCATTCATATCCTTTCCTATCATCTCCATCCAAGTCTTTTTAGGCCTACCCCAACGTCTTTTAACTAATATATTTTTTCATTTCTCCATCTTTCTAACTGGAGCATCATTAGACCTTCGCCGAATATGTCCAAACCACCGTAAACGATTCTCTCTCATCTTATTTTCAATGGATGCAACGCCTACCTTCTTACGTATCTCCTCATTTCAAATCTTATTTTTTATTGTATTTTCACACTTCCATCTAAGCATATGTATCTCAGCTACACTCATTTTTTGAATATGATGTCTCTTGACAACCCAACATTCCGTACCATATAGTAAGGCAAGTCTAATTGTCGTCCTATAAAACTTTTCCTTCAACCACAATGGCATTCTACGATCGCACAACACTCCAATTGCACTTTTCCATTTTATCCACCCAACCTTTATCCTATTATTTACATCTCCATCAATTTCTCCATACTTTTGAATGATAGATCCAAAATATTTGAAACAGTCATCCACCAGTATTTCTTGCTCACCAAGCTTCACTACACTCCCATTACTACTTTTGTTAAAACAAGTGTGTAGATTGGCGTTGAATAGAAGAAGAGATTTTTATGAGAAAGTGATCCTTCGAAGCTTCTTTGAGCAACGGGAAAGTAAACCTAAAGTAGTGAACCCACCCAAGGCTCCAATAGGCAAAAACAAGTGTGTAGATTGGCGTTGATCTGGGCCAAGTTCGGATCCAAAACCAGATCTAATCCAAGAGATAAATGCTAGTCTTTGAGACCAACAATGATCTCTCCAAAATGGGTTGGATCAAATCCAGATCCAATCCAGACCCAAATAGATTGATGCCAATTTATGAGACTGACACTAATCCATTTGATCAGGTTAGTTTGGATCTGGATCTAATCTAGAACCAAATAGATCGATGCCAGCTTATGGGATTGGCGTTGATCCATTTGATATGGGCCTGGATCGGGTCAAATTTAGATCTGGATTGGGTTCAGACCCACTTAGATCGACATTAGTCTTTGAGGTTGGCTTCGATCTACTGGATCTAGATCGGGTCAAATTCAAGTCTGAATCGGGTCTAGAGTCACTTAGATCGATACCAGTCTTTGGCATTAGCTCCGATCTACTGTATCTGGATCTAGATCAGGTCCATATCTATTTAGATCGATGCAGTCTTTGAGTCAGTCTCTGATCTACTGAATTTGGATCCAAATTGGGTCAAATCTGGGTTTAGATCAATTTTAGACCCACTCAGATCAGCAGTCTTTGGGACTAGCTTCGATTCATTGGATTTGAAACTAAATTGGATCAAATCCGAGTGTGGATCAGGTCTAGACCCACTTAGATTAGCGATGATCTTAAAGACCGGCTCGGATCTATTGGATCTGAATCAAAATCCGAATCAAAGCAAAAACCTTGAACCCATTTTGACATATATAGTTCAAGAAAATGCCAATCACTTGAGATTTACATAACTATTTGACAAACGGTATTCAACGTGGGGAAGAAGATATTGAAGAAGGGTGTGTCAGACTACTAATAGAATTGAAGCAACCAACACCCTACCAATGTTGTTCTGATAATCAGCAAGGCTTTGATATTAAAACTATTTCTATATATCATAGCATGAATATTCATTTCTCTTAAATATTAACACATCCCGCTGACCCTGAAAATTGTTATTAGGGAAATTTACATATAGGTGCCTAAATAATGTCAAAAGTACACTCAACCACATAGTTTAAAAACTTATAACACAGTTTAAAATTGTTCAAATGAATGCATGCCACTTTTTCTTGCTGAAGTAACTTGTTTTCTCATAATTGTACTATAACTATTGTCGTAAGTGTCGTACCATATTGTGATATGAGTGTGTACAATTCTGTGTCGTATCATATCATATAATACAAAGTATATCGTATGATATGATACGTGTCTGACGCACTTTAAAGATGAAACTCGATCTTTAATTTTGGATTTTAAAGACTTCCTTAGGTCCGATTCTCTAATTTGTATAGAGGCCTTTAAAAGAAAACTCACGCACCCCCAATAGGTGAGAGCAATTTGGAGGAGAAGAAGAAGATAATAATGATGATGATTGAGGTTATATATATTTTCAAAAAATTATTGTTTTATTTTTGTTTATGTAATATGAAAGTATGAATCTTGTGTCATGTTCTTAATTGCAAGTTATTTTAATATATATTTTTTTGTTCTTGTGAGATATGAATGCAATATTATCATGTTTGATGATGTCTTATGCAGCTCATAGAGACATAATTGCTTCACATATAATTTTATGATTGTATTTTGTGCAATTTATCATGATTTCATTTTTTAGAATTTTTGCTAAATTTTTTTGATATATATTTTTTTTAAAAATTTTAATTAAAATTTTATTATATTTTAAAATATGCTATAATATATATCTAACTTTGGGCCCGATCAATAAGGGTACACGATACACTACTTACAACCTTGATTATAACTACAAAAAGTAACATTCAATTATTTAAAGAAAAAATATAGTTAAGGTGCCATTTTAAAGAGTCAACTAGAGTAAAGTGATAGAAAAATAACTTAAAACAGTCATATAATCAATTTGTGGAAAATATAGGTGCCTATGTAAAAAAGTTTTAAACAATAGAGCGGCTAAACATAATTTTACCGTATGTTAGGTGCCTATACATGAAGTCCCCTTTTTATTAACCGCCTTTTATATAAGAGACAACCTATAATTTTTGGCTATATAATTTCTGTACTTTGCCTCTGATAAATCTTCCTAATTCACATCAAAATATTGGCTTCTCAAGAAAGGCAGGATCAAACAACATTTATTAATTACCATGTTTGACTGAACAAGTAGCAGTGAAGGAGGAAGAGGATGAGCACTCTTAACAAAAATCTGGCTCTTCACTGCATTTCTCCCCACGTCTTATATTGAAGGGAAACTATCAAAATCTAGAAAAAACTTCCAACTAATAGATTGCTTCATTCCTCAATGTTCTTCAACTCCCATGTTTGGCTTAGCATGTATATTTGAATCCACCACCCCAACAATTGGAAGGGTCCCTCTGGCCACTTTAGCATTTGAACATCCTAATCCCAACACATCAATCCCATCAATTTCTAATGAAAAAAAAAATGCACCTTCCAAGGCACTCACATTCTTCAAAAACTTCTGCTTGCTAAACTAGCTGATAACCTGCAATTGTTATTGTAGCAGGACCAGCTGCCTGGATATATACCATGTTGAAATTTTGGCCTGGGCCCAATGACTGAGAACTGGTGCTGAATTTGTACAAGTTACCCACTTTTGACAGTCCCCATACTGGACCATAAAGATTCGTGATTGATAACCGGATGTTTTTCGCCGTCTTACGGGTCCGATTCCTGATGAAAACCGAGTAATGGTGGTAGATTCTTCCCTTAGAAATCCAGGACTTGGTCATGACTTGTGTTACGGATATAGGAACAGGACCTACAAAAATGTGAAGATCAAATTATACATACCATACTTACAGTACAGTAAAAAAAAAAGTGCTAATCTTTCTAGTTTCTGTCCTTAAAAAAAAGAAGTGCTTAATTTGTTGCGAACCTGTTAATGTCTCCAAAAGCTATAAAAGTTCACACACATATAAAAATCTCTTTGTTGGTCTTATGAAAATTAAAGGTGGATCTATTCAAGAAACTTGGCAGTGATGTTTGGTGTATATGCATTACCTTGACTTGGACTAGGTTTGGCAGGAGCAGGTGGAGTCACCAAAGTTGGTGGACGAGGTGCAACTGCATCACAAAACCCATAATGTCAAATATTTGTCTAGACCACCGCGGCTGTTACCCATGTGGTCGACGGGGTCCTGTGCCAAGCTGAAGGCCCAGGATCGAATCCCGTTGGTGCACGGGGACTGCCATTGCTTTTTCACGGTTGGGGCACATAAGTGATGTAAATCGAAGGGGCTCGATTTACGAAAAAATCCACCTTATGATATTCTTATGCATGGAAATCAAGAAAAGCAGAAAAATATGAGAAAAGACAAAAAAATAGTTAAATCACAGAAAATTTAATTGAAAAAGGAAAGGAAATACTAAATTCAATTTCAAATCAACTCTGAATTCTATAAAGAGATCTCATCATTTTATAAATGAGGTACTACATAATTTGATAAATTTCTAAAAAGATAAAGCTTATCTTAATTAAGATATGAATCGAGCATAAGGATCTAATATCCATTACAATGATCCAAGAATAAAAAAAATGTTCAAACTAAAATAAAATGATTCTCAAATGATCCAATGAAGGAAGTGGATCCAAATATGCATCGCTCAGCTCCTACATCAGTAAAGTTAGGTGGTGTCATCAACCCAGAGTTTTATACCTCGCAAGGAAGCGGGCCCATTAAGTGACCCAGTTCTCAATGATGGTTTTCCTTCATCATAAAAAAACAAAAAAAAAATATTTCTAGGGCCAGACTTATCTCCAATTTTTGTTCTTTTTTTTTGCATGGTCCATATTGGACTCACCTGGAATAAGTTGCTGGTTTGACCCTCCAATCCCAGCACTTAGTCTAGCAAGTACCCCCAAAAGTGGAGCATTGTTATAGGTTGCAGGCTCAGTCTGCTGGTAGTTCTTTCTGTCATCAATGAAGTTGTCATTTGCATCAGGCCCACCAACCACTGCTCCAATTAGCAAGTTGGGGTTGCCTGTTTCCCTGCTGAACCATGTATTGTAACCTCCTCTGCAGCTAACAAAGGTAGGGTCCACCTTAATGGAGACTATGGAAGATGCTCTGTGATGAACATGTTGGGGGTAGTTGTTCCCATACCCAACCATGTAACTTGTGCCTCTTGGGTTATCACCAAGTATGTAATCCACCTTTTGCAAGGGCCAAAAGACAAGTGAAAATTTAGTTACCAATTGATCACTCTCTATAACACTTTAGAAAATAAAACACTTGAAATTTGTAATATGGTGTAACACGGGCGAAACATTGAAATGGATTTGTTTCCCAACTACATCACAAGGATAGGGGCACGACGGCGCGAGATGAGATCGACGCGCACGAGTTTTTTTTTTTTTATAAAAATTAGGACTTGAAGGATTTTTTTAATTCTCGATGCATAAAATTGTATTTTTTAAAAACACTAATAAAATTTAAAGAAATTTTCAAAACCGCACCTAACGTTTGGGCATTAATTAAAATGCCCAATTAAGTTTTGGAAAATTTTAAAAAGGCACTTGAATTTTTGCACCGTTGATAAAAAACAAACTTCTATCCATTTAACCTAGGTTGTCACTAACTAACAAGATGAGTTAAGAGAGTTAATTTACTAGTTAACCCTTGAAGGACTTCTTCCCTTTTTTTTAAGCACATTTTTAAAATATGTTGAGGGTAAAATCATAATTTCATATTAAATTGACCATGTCCAACACATTTATAAGGTCATATTTAAGAAAAACACGAGAAAAACTCAAGCTAGAAAAGTGGTCAGCAGTTGCCACCCTATATATATATATATATATAGAGAGAGAGAGAGAGAGAGAGATGGCTAGTTGCCAGGCTTTTTGTGCCTACTGCGTGCCTACCACCCGTGGACGGGTTTTCAGGTTTTTTTTTATTAAAAAAATATGTCCCTGCAGATGTGTTGTGCGTTATATATTTTCTAGGAAATCACACTTGGCATTGAATATTTTTTAAAAATTGTAGACAGTTCATTTTTTAATCTTATAAAAACCTAACTTGGTCAAATTTTAGAAAAAATAGAAACAATCTTTTCAAACCTCGATAACCTAGCAAAAAAAGCATCAGGCACCTACCCATTAATTTCTCTCTCTCCCTTTATTTATATATATATATATATATATATATATATATATATATATATATATATATATATATATATATATATAGAGAGAGAGAGAGAGAGAGAGAGATTCATTCATTCCTCTTTTTTGCAATTACCTGAGATTTTGCAAACTGAAGAAGTTGTGCTGGGGTTGCAACACCTTCATAACACATGAGGTTCTTGCCTGAACGTGAGAGATAGTCAGAATAAACGGTGAGGAGGAAGGAAGCCGAAGTCACAAACTGGAGGTTGTTCCAGTCCTGCACATAGAGAAGCCCACTAGGCGTCTTCTTCACGTTTCTGCTGCCCTTCCCCAAACACGAGCACATGAAATACTCTGCCTTCATTTGGTATCTCTCAAAGATTGGTGCACTCTTTGGTGATGCCCTCTGCATCAGCAACTGACATACCAACAAAAAAATTTCACCAAAAAATCGTGTGTGTGCTAGTTAGAATGATCTCTACACGCCCACGACTATATGCATGCTTAATTACCCGATCATGTACCTCGCAGCGCGGCGGAAGCGGATCAGGTCATGCTGAACATAAGCGTTTTTGCTCATGCTGACATCGTGGCCATCCGATTTGCATTTCAAAAAGCTCAAAAGTCAACAAAACCACGTGGCATTCATCCAAAATACAAACAGACGGCCACGATGTTCGCATGAGAAAAAACACTCATGTTCAGTATGACCTGATCTGCGCCCCAGGGCGGCGGGCCCATTGAGTGATCCCGTTCTTGGCGAAGGTTCCTTGTCTTGAGGGTAATGCAACCTCGAATCCGAGGTCGCAGGAAGTAAGCTATGATAAAAAAAAAAAATCAATTTATTATAGGGAGAAATTTCCCTCATGATCAGTGACCTAGTTGCATTGGCTCGGCCTGCTGTACTTATGGTTGCTGTCCTGGTAGTGTAAAACTTTATGGGCTTACTCCTAATCCCTAGGGAGTCACCTTGCTTTCGCTTGCGCAAAGGGCGATGCCTATGGGATTTTAACCTAGACCACCCATCTAGCAGCCTAGGCTCATCTCACTATGCCAAACCCCTTGGGGCTTTAACAAACTAAAATTTAATTAACTAAAACTGTAAAATAATTAACACTAAATAATGTGAAATTATAAGAAATAGAGAAAGGGATAAGAGAAGAGTATGAGAAAATCACGTCCAAACTCCCTCTCTCTACTGCTCTCGTGAATTTATAAAGAAACCCTGGTGATCTCATGAGTGGATCACATCTTAATTAATGGATTGGATCTCGGATATGGATCGCTCATGGAACACAACCTCACGGGCAATAGGTGTTTGTGGGGGAGGAGCTTGAATACCTAGTGTTTGAATTCGTGGAATTCAGAATCCAATTATATCAAAAGTTCTTTGCGCTTGTCTGGTAGGAGCAGCCAGTGCACGTCACCCTGTGTTGGGACGTTGCAGGTTCAAAACCCAATGGTATAGTTGTATAACTAGTAGGGATCTGTCTAAGCCGAGCTTGCCTTTTAAAAAAACTTCTTTTAGATGGAATCGGATTCTATATATCCTTCCAATTCTCTGAATCCAAACACTGTGGCGTTTGAATATACCCACTTATCTAGATAAACAAGATAATGTGGAATATTCTATTGAGCAAGATGCAATCTCCCCCGCTTATCTTGTTTAGGGGGACATTTTGATGGACCTGGGAATGTGCTTAGAAGCTTGTGGAGGCCGCAGTGTTGATCATGTGAAGGGGGAAATGGTGGAGAATTGAGAATTCTCTCTATACCTTGGAAACCAGGACTTGAACTCCTGCATACTTGACATCCCAGCTAAACTGAGTCATAGCCCAAGTTGTGCCACCAAGAGAATCACCATTCTTTGCCAAGTAATCAATGTAATAAGCATCATTAGTGGCTTGGTAGAGCCATGCAGCTGCCCAAAGCAATTCATCCTGCCCAACAATAATCAACATCCCACTTAAGAAACACGTTAAAAATGTTTCACAGATTGCAGAAGAGACTAAAGTGAACACATCAAAATTTGTTTCATTCTCAAGAATTCTCTTTTCTGTTAATCCAAACACATATCCTTCAAGATCATGGGGTGAATAATTACCGCGTATCCGCTAACGGAGCGATAGTATTTCTTCGCAACTGTGATGCTGCTATCATACTTTCCTCTGTACTTGTCTGCAAATTCAAATAGCTGCAAAATACATGAAAAAAAACTCGTTAATTATGAAGAAAGAAAAAATTAATCATCCACACACATGCATGAACACATACACATGACAAAGTTTGTTCCGGAGGATAGAGATCATGAACTTGGTCATATTTCAAGTGATTGAGAAATGGAGGTATAAGTTTTAACATTCATCCAAACAGGTGTTTTGCTTTTAATCAGGGGAAAATGGATCTCGGATATGGTGGGAAATATGTCTTGGTGAGAACCTCTACTATGGATCCTGAATCCCTGGTGCAGCCGTTTTGACCTCGGCCATATTATATCCAATATAAAATATTGTAAAACATGAATTGGATACAAGTGCTATTATGAGATTACATATGAAAAGCAAACAAGACAGCTCTGATCCAAATCCAACTTGAATCCAGATGGACAACACCCATTTGGATCTGTACCTGATCCTACCCATATTTGGCAAACGGGTACACGTATTCCCGTGGGCCCTGGAATTTAGTGCATAGTGTTCCACGGGAGTCATATCCCCCTGAGAATATCAGGGGTGTCAATGGGTCGGGTTTGGTTCGGACCCAAATGGAACCAGACTAAAACCAAATTTGAGATGATGGTATTGGGTTCAGACCCGGGTCTAATCGGACCCACCATAAGAGAAACCATACCTGGATCCTACAAGGTCTACATGAACCCGACCCTGACTATACCCTGTAAAATAATATTTTTATCTTAAATATTGGAACTCGGGCGTCGAGCCTGGTCTTGTATAAAATTTCACAAATCATACCCGGCTCCATGTATTAATCGGACACTTCAGGTCCGACCCGGATTCTAATGGGGTCTTCTTATTTATCATGAAACCCTAACCCTATAGGGTTTGGTACAGGTAGGGTCCGGGTCAAACCCAACCTGTTGACACCCTTAAATATCATATTTGTTTAGTCTCACTCCCACCTAGTCATAACAAGTTGGCATGGGAAACTGCACATGGTGATCTGCCAAATCACCAACCATGGGCGTTTTGGCATCTTCACCGTCCATTGTAGTGATCAACGACATTTATGGTAGGCCGAAGGACAGTAGAAAGTGGAATCAGTGGATGGTGACCGTCCTTATTTTGCGAGTGGATGATGTCATGCTTCTTTGGTTTCTTAGGTTGGAAAATTCTCATTTCCTTAATCAAGTACACCCTTGATCTTCAACTGACAAACATGGTTTTTTACTTGAGCAGATCCCGTGATCGAGGCCGGAACACTTTATAAGTGTTCTGCCCCAACCACTGGCTGCCACATCAGTGGATGCCCCTATTAAAAGGGCTATAAGTGTTTGGTCTGATCACCTAACTACACCCGTTTTTTTTTTGCATAGAATCACATTACTACTGACCTGTTTGGCATGACTCAAGAGTTTACTGGCATACTGGGGATCCGATTGGCCGAAAACCAAAGAGGCGGCAGCAATTGCCGCTGCAGTTTCTCCGGCAAGGTCCGAACCCGGATGGTTTGCATCGATCTGATAAGCGATGCGGGGGCTCGTCATCTCTTCTGGTCTTTGCCAGCAGTAATGGTCTGTATCTCCATCGCCAACCTGCACATAATGGGTATATGAGTACAATACAGTGCCAAAGAAACAAAGAAGAGAATCAAGTTTGTAGTATGGGAATAAGTACTCTCACGTTTGCTTTAGATGAGAAAGAGAATCCCTGTGAATACTAAACTTAATAATATTTACAGTAAAAATACTCTTTAATTAAATTATAAATCATGAACCTTAAGCGGGTTGTGTAGTTTCAAAAAAAAAAAAAAACTCAACAAGGAAACCAGCCCCAGTAGGGTTTCCGCGAGCAGGTTGTATGTTCCCCCGCGAACACGGGGCTGCATGTTCGGGTCCGAATGAGTGCCACGTTACGGAGGAATATCTTGGGATCCACAATATTCCTTGGTACACACCCAAACTGACGAATGAGTGCCAACGTGGCACTCATTCGGACCCCGAACACGCGGGCCCCGTGTTCCAGGGGGAACATACACCACCTTCTCAGGGTTTCCCAGCCTAGGATGTGATTGCACAAAAAACATGTTCTGACCCTTCTCATGCAATGACACCTGTTCCATTCAACCCAAGCCAATAGCCTGGATGGAGCGCAGTAGGTGGCAGCTAAAGATGCAGTCACCGAATCCCCAAAATTTGTGATTTTATCAAATCTACATGTCTGTTTAGCATAAGTGAAACGGTTCAGCTGGAGATTTACCACTTCCACTCGTGCAGCTGTTTGAAATGCAGTTGAGAAGCTAAAATTAATCGTGAAAGAGCATTCGGAAGGTCGTAGAAGCAGTCACTGATGTAGTACTTGGTAACTACTACCGCGTCTAGCTGGGAAGTAAAATGTGGAACTGGAGGTTCAAAATACCACCCCAGTTTTATCATTTTCTACAACTTCATCCATCCCAAACAAATTTGGCACTAGGTATTCCACACTTCCCACTCCAGTTACTTCCTGCGGCCAGTTTCAAAACATGGCCTTAAAGTACTCAGCCCTTTTGCAGAAGGGTTGCAGGCATGGAATGTGGTGGCAAGCAGTGATTGGATTGAGTACTTAGGCAAAGTATTTGATAGTTCACTGTATCTGCTCTATCCCAATCAAGGGCTCAATCCTGGTTGGCTCCTTGTGATTGCCAGAGACAGAGACAGAGACAGAGATGATTATGATACCTCTCCATAGAAGACATTTGGTTGAGGGTGAGCCTTGATGAAATAGTCTGTTCCCCACTTTATTGCTTGCATTGCATTTTGGAGCTCCCCATGGGCTGCTATCTGTTGGCGGTATTCAATCACACTCCATGAAAGCAATGTCACAGTAAAAGCCATAGGAAGCCCAAACTTCACATTGTCTCCAGCATCATAGTATCCACCTACCAAATCCATCTGCATATATATTTTCACAAAATAACAAAGATTAATGATATAATGCTTGTTAAGAGAAGTATCAAAACAAATTTAGATGTTCTTGTGATATATGTGGAGAGAGAGAGAGAGAGAGAGAGAGAACCCCTTGAAGTTTTCCATCTTGTAGACCCGAGTGGGATCTCCAGGTGAGTCTCTGGTTCTGAGGAAGAAAACCTGATCTTTGGCCTTCGTAAAACAGAATGCTCTTGCTCAATGCCTCTGCATAATTATGACCAGCCACAGTCAATTCAACACTACAGAGACAAATAAGAGGGAAGAGGAGGAAGAGGCAGAGGGATTGGGAAGCCATAGATGGGCTACTCCCTTTCTCAAAACTCAAAAGTGGACACAAAACTGTTAGCTCTTTGATCTGCTTATATAGCATACACATTTAGGTGAGTACCCTTCCAGTGTGTCCATGTAGATCACATCTGTACCGTTCGATTTAAGAGGATTTTTGAAAAAAAAAGTTTGTATGTCTCTCTCTCTCTCTTATATATATATATATATATATATATATATATATATATATATATATATATATATGGGAATGGAAACCCTCCCAAACCTTTTCAATGAAATGTTTTTGGTATTTTCTTCAAAATTTTATTGTACAGATGTGTTCAACATGATTGATTTACTATAAATTGGCACTTGGATCATGAATTTTGGATAAACAATATGGTACAGTGTTGTAGTGTTTGCTAAGTCATTCCATGCAACGAGGTGGTGTGTTGATGGTGCAATGAACGTGAGATCTCGGATCTCAACCAAGACAATAGTGGAATTTCAAAAGTAGATGAACAATTAAATAAATAAGTATAGGATAGATCTTGGTCAAGGGCAAGAGAGGTTAGGTAGGCTGGTGAACAGCCCATGTGGATGACTGACTTTTTAGGCATGACCCAATAGGCATGCTCTTGTGGTAAGGTTGCTTGTTGAGAGAAGCCAACATGGTCAACTAGGCTTCATTGTGCATGTTGATCAAAGTTTGGGATTGATTGGTGTGGTTCCTCTACGCTTAGGGCACCAAAATATCAAACCATGAAGAAGAAAGGTACGAGAGAAAAGCATTATTATATTGGCTAGTGATCGTATGGCCCCAATTCTTGACTGGATCGAATACCAAAGGGAACCTCCCTTGGATAGATAAAGATGTAGGGAAGAGCTTTTAGTTTTCAAAGAATACACACAAAAATAAATCATAACTTATGCTCTTTCCTTTGGTTTCATAACGTAGATCCACCATTATCTATTTAATTTATTTGGTTGGTTTTCGTTGGACGACCCTTCCATTGTGGGGGGATGTAGTCAGCCGCACATGACCCAGTGAAAACTTCCTATATAATTCATTTTTTAATTCTATGGAGCAAAGACTTAGAATTATTCCAAGTAACAATCAAGTCAATATTTTTTTGAGTCCGTAGTTGAAAACACTCGGCGAGGTTTCCTCGATGGTAGCATTTGGAGTTAATGGAAGTCAAGCATCAAAGTGATGAGTGAGAAGCATAGTGACAAAAGTTTAAAACCGCAAAATATCGTCTGTCAAAAACTCGGGAGATTTTGAAAATTTTCATAAATTTCTCATTTTTTGGCAAAATCTTGGCAATAAAGAATAAATTAAAAAATATAAATAAAACACATTTAAAAATAAAAATCTCAGGGTTTTCATGATAAATATCTGATAAAAACATAAATATCACGATATTTGTCACGGTTTGAAAATCACATGAGAAATTGCTGTTTTAAACTTTCAGTCTATTTCTCGCAATATTATCCCAAGATTTTTATAAATCTCACGATATTTGTCACAGAGGGGAGAAGAAAACATAACACGTATCCCATAATAGTATTGGAGAGGAAGAGTTGCGCCTCTCCGTGTTTATCATATCACTGCTTGTCTTCTTCTTCTCCTTTTTTTTAAGAAAAATTTAAAAAACACATCTAAAGATTTAATGATAATGATGAGAACTTAAGTTTTTTATATCGTTAAAGACAGAGTAATGGGTCTGTGCTAAACCCATTTGATGCTAAAACTGGGTGCTAAATGGGGTTTTACAGCTTCTGGTGATTTTTATGCTGTTCCGGCCCTATAAATGTGTTGGGCATGGTCAATTTACTAAGAATCCACACCTGGATCGTGTGTTTTCCATGAAAAAAATGATGTTTGGAGCCTTGAAAATTTACAGAGATTTTGGACCATTGATTTTTTCAAACTTTATAAACACCCACCCATGTGTTGGAATCAAACTCTTCACATTTCCTTCAATTTAACTTCAGTTATCTTTAAATCAAGTCACCCACATGATCAGCAGTAGGGATGGGAGTGGACCCGGGCGGGGGCGAGGGACAAGGTATCCACCCCCGCCCCGTTTCAAAATCTGAACCTTCATCCCCGCCTCCATCCCTGCACGGGGATGGATTTTAAACCTCCACCCCCGCCTCCATCCTTGTTTCATGTCCTCCAACCCCGGTCCAAACGGGGGCGAGGCGGGGCAGGGCCCCATTTCCCCTTAATCTATAGTCATCCCTTAAAGGATTGGGGACGGGGCTGGGCTAGGCGGGGATTGGGATGGGGACTGGGCGGGGCGGGGAAAAACGTAAGTCCATCCGGGATAGATTTTAACCTTCATCCCTGCCTCTATCCCCGTTTCATGCCCTTCATCCCCGGTCCAAATGGGGCAAGGCGGGGCGGAGCCCCGTTGTCCCCCGGTCCACTGCCATCCCTAATCAGCAGGGTTCTGTATCAAACTGAAGGCCTAGGATCCAATCCTACTGGCCATGGTCGTATCCTCAACTCTCAACTCTGAGTTTTACCTCACAAGGAGGCATGCAAGGCCATTAAGTGACCCGGTGAGGGTTTTCCTTAGTCATGAAAAACTCGGGTTATCTTTAACCCAAGTTGAGTACTCGAGTTAATAAGATTAAATTACTAGTTTACCATTAAAACAATTCTTTTTTTTTAAATTGTGCGCAAACACACCTAAATTATTGGCAATAATAAAAAACACACGTAAGTTTTAGTGATTGCCGCACACATTTCACCGCAACTTTAATGGAAACAACCCTGGTTTTTCTTTTATTAATCAAAAAAAGTTTTAGGTTTGCTTTTAATAATGTAAAAAACTTAAGCTTTTTCTTGGTTATTGCTCAAAATTTAGACGTCTTTTTTAAAAAATTCCCATTTTAAACCAGCTTATATTTTGTCCATTGAAGGTGTGTTTGATGGTGTGTCGCACGAGATGTTGTGCCCATCAAACACTGGACGCAGCTAATGTGTCGAACTCGCATATGTGGAACAGTGAAGCACTGTTCCAACCCCCAGTTACGCCAAGAACAGGACGTGGTAACACCACTTAAAAAACTCGGGTGGAGGGAGGTCTAACCTTGACACACACACACACATTCTCTCTCCATTATTTTTTGTTCTTCTTTCTTTTTCTTTGATTAGGGATCTAATTAGGGCTTTCAATAACAAATTTTTTTAATTAAAATATGAATCAAAAAATTTTAATTAAGGTTTTTATATTTAGATTTTTATATTTAGATTTGTTGATTTGATTAGAGATTTTTTTATTTTCTTTGATTAGATTTTTTTCCTTTGATTTTCATTGTTTAGGGCTTTGAATCAAATATCTTTAAATAGTGTTTTTGATATTTAATTTGAGTAGAGCTTTTTTTCTTTGATTTTTTTTATTAGGGCTTTGAATCAAATATCTCTAATTAGGGCTTTTGATATTTAATTTGATTAGATTTTTTTATTAGAGGTTTGAATCAAAATTCTTTAATTAGGGTTTTTTATAGTTAATTTGATTAGGGATTTTTTGTATTTGATTAAGGTTGTTTTATTTTATTTTATTAGGGTTTGAATTAAGGATTTTTATATTTAATTTTATGGTTTTTTTCTCAAATTACCCAAAATTTAAACATTTTTGGTACTTGGATCCGGTTTGAGATCCATATTTGGGGCAAAAATTCATAATTTTTTGATAAACTTTCATAATTAGATTTAATATGACATCTATTAAAGCATTTATATATATAATATAAATTCTTATTTTTCTCAAATTACATAAATTTTAACTATTTTTTTTAGATCCAATCCAAGATTCATATCTGAAGCTAAAATCTGTATATAATACACATGTTAAAACACTCATATGGTGGACTAGATTGAGTCATATGATCCAAAACAAAGTTGTTGGACCCATTATCCATATGTCTCCAAATTGTTTCCACAACGTAAAAATCAAACACAAGACACAAGGAACACAACTTCTTTTCCAATCAAAACACACATTAAAACAATTGTTACAGAACACGTGTTCTGTCTTGTTATGTTTTGTTGTTTCGTCCTATGTTGGACAAGCAATTAATGTTAGAAAATCGTGTGGGCCTACATACGTTGAACCATACATTGTAATATTGTCTTAGGTTCAGGCCTGACTTATGTGATCTAATCCGGTTGGGCCCTGTGATATCTCATATGGTATGGTACACTATGTTGAGAGACCTACTCTATCTACAATTTTGTAATGGGCTGAATTGAAGACAGATTCCTAATTACATTAGGTTATGGTCCTCAAACCTTATACAATGGCCCCTTTTTCAAACTCCCCATAATTAGAAAGAGAATTCAGTCTCTCTCTCATTAGGTTTAGAGAAAGGAAAATGGCTACGTATATAGGTTCTGTAAGATCATACTCGTCATTGATCTACCAGAGCGCTTATGGATTTAGGTATGCTTCTGCATTAAGTTATGTTTAAGTTTTGCTTTTAACGGTTTAGCGAGAACATGTAAATCGGTTCTTTTAGTTATTTTGGTGGATTATAAATCCAACAATTGGTATCAGAGTGATCATGTTCTCATTAAATCGTTGAAAAAATGCGATCTTATTGAATATTTTATAATTTTTTATTTTTTTATGGCGCCGATCTATCATGTTGGGGATTTAGGACGCAGGCGAAGGAAGGCCGATCAACCCTCTTTCTTTTGCTCATCGGATTATCGCTGAGCAATGAAAAGACTTGCCTCTATTTAGACCGTCGGATAGGAAGGGCCGTTGGGCCCTTCTCTTTTGCTGTTCGTAGGACGGGAAGGCTCGTTGGGCCCTTCTCTGTTAACGACGATCAGTTGGAAGGGTCATTCGACCCTTCCCAGATTTATCTTGGACCAGTCAGACAATATGGTGTTGTGAACACCCTCTTTTCCTTTTCGGCCGGACAGGAGGTTGCGACAGGGCAGTCAAAAACCGATGATGGTCTTTGGCATCTAGTTCGCCCTAGCCATCGTCAATGACTAATTAGGGCCAGTTGCGTCTGGCGGCGGTGTGGAGGGGATCTGGTTCACCCCAGCCACTGTCGTCGGGCGGTTCGAAGCCGACAATGCTCAGTCTACACTCGATGGCTACCGTAATGAAGGGAAAAGGCCGTACTAGCTCTTCCTATTGTCTCTTTTGTCGAATGACCATCGGTTGATATCCGATCCTCCTTTCCAGACGTCGATTGGTGCTTGGCGTCAAACACCGTAAGGCGATCAGGGAGTGCTTCAACCTTCACCTTTGAACCATGCTGAGTCTAGGTTCCGGTTGGGGTTGCGCCTGTGTTTATCATCGTTGGGTGGTGCCTAGCCGTATCGGCCATCAGGATGGCGCTAGGAGGTGTTCGAGCCTCACAGGAGGTGCTGGACTGAGAACAATCCCTCGAGGAGGCGCTAGACAGAATCCGGTCTTCAGGGCGGTGCAAGGCCAAATCCAGCTCTCTCAGCGATGCCAGGTTGAGTTTGGCCATCAGGATAGTGTCGGGCCGATTCCGACCATCAAGTAGGTGTAAGGCCATTCTGAGCCTTTCCGGTGGTACCAGACTCAAATCAGTATTTCAAGGTGGTGCAAGGTCGTATCTAGCCCTCTTGGCGGCGCCAGGCTGGGTCCAGCCTTCTGGGCGGCACGAGGTTGAGTTCGACCCTCTGGACAGTGCCAGGCCAGGACTGCATTAGGAACCGAACCAGTTTAGTCCCTATTAGGTCAAGGGAACTGAACTGACTCAGTTAAGGCTCTAACCCATTGACCTAACCCACGGGTTAGGCTTGGTCCATCCCGACCCCATGGACATGCCTGGTCAGACCTCATGTGACCCACTGTTGGGTTTGACCGAATCCCATGGGGCCAGAGCCGTGCATATGCTTTGCAATAAAAAAAAAGGGGAAAAATAAAATTTATTTTAACAACTTTATTGTTCAAGGCTTTTGGCGTGCATCATGGGTCACTTGTGTGGGTCAATTTATGGTTAGTTTTTGGCTCATATACATTATTATGTTTGCCTTATTGTTCATATGCATGTATTAACATATTTGAATGTTGATATTATTTGGATTTTTGGGTTCAATACTCTAAATTGAATTAATTGAATCAATATGTTGCCAAAGTAACCTCTGTTGTGTAGATTAGTTCATTTTGGAATATTATGATGTTTATATATTTGTGGTTCATACAAATAGTGATTGTCCCAAAGGAAGATTACTATTTGGCTATGCTCAATTATATACTTTCAGTAATAAATATGGGATAATTATTCGGTTTTTTATGTGAATAACGAGTCAGTCTAAAAAAAAGCTCATTGTTTGACATGACTAATTGTTCATGTTTTGATTATTGTATTGAGAGTACCACTTACAAGTTGACACTTCTGTCTAAAGACTAAGTGTCAATGTTGTGTTGGATATCTCGTAATGGGGTTCACCACTGTTTAAATATGTTATTTTATATTATTGCATGCAAAAATATATATTAATCGTGAGCTTATTTGTTTTTTATTCAGTTAATATCTCTGCTTCTACGATATCTACAAACATTAATTCTATCTCTATATTGAGCGATTCCAATTTTAAGAACTGAAAAAAGAACGCTATGATTGTTCTCAAATGTATGGATTTTGATATTGCACTACGAGAAGATCACCCCCGTGCTCTTGCGGATAGGAGTTACACTGATAATAAAAATAACTCTGAACAGTGAGATTAATCTAATCGCATGAGTCTAATAATCATGAAACGTGTAATTTCTGAATCCTTTCGGGGTACCATGTTCGAAGAGGTGAATGCCAAATGTTTCCTTAAAGAAATTAAAAAGCATTTTACGAAAAATGAAAAGGTTGAGACAAGTACTCTCTTTTCAAGTTTTGTCTCAATGAGGTATAAGGGTAAAGGGAACATTAGGAAGTACATCATGGAGATGTCCCATCTTGCTTCAAAACTCAAGGCAATAAAGTTATAGTTGTCTGAGGACTTACTCGTGCACTTGGTTTTGATATCCCTTCATGTATAATACAGTCAGTTTAAGGTAAGTTACAACTGTCGAAAGAAAAAATAAACTCTTAATGAGCTCATTTCACACTGTATGCAAGAAGATGATATGATGAAGCAAGAGAAGAATGAGAGTGCTCATTTGATAGTAACTTCTAAGGGCAAGTTTAAGAAAAAGAAAAGGACTAAGAAAGCTGAAGTTGACCCTCAATCATAAAAGAAACATAAAAGACATTAGGACCCAAAGTCTAGTTGTTTCTTTTCCAAAGAAAATGGTCACATAAAGAAGGATTGTACCAAGTATCATGCCTGACATGAAAAGAAAGGTATGCTCCTTACTTTGGTTTGTTTTGAAGTTAATTTGACTTTTGTTCCTGAATACACTTGGTGGGTGGATTCTACTGCTACCACTCACATAAGTGTGTCTATGCAGGGTTGCCTAAGTTGTCGACCGCCAATTAATACTGAAAGATTCATCTATGTGGGCGATGCCAAAACAGTTGAAGTTGAAACAATAAGGACATTTAAGTTGCTATTAAAGACTGAAATTACTTAGATTTGAAAGAAACACTTATTGTGCTGTCTATTAGACGAAATTTGGTTTCTATTTTTATTTTGAACAAGTACAATTATTCTTGTTTATTTGGAAATAATCAGTTTAAATTGCTTCTTGATTCAAATCTTATTGAGACCAGTTCTTTATCTATGGCTGATAACCTTTATTTGCTTGATATTGTTGCTTCATTTAATGAAACCTTGCATTTAAGTTCTCATGGTATAAAATAAAAATTAACAAATAAGAATTCTGCTTTATTATGGCATAAGCACTTAGGTCAAATTTCTAACTAAAGAATTGAAAGGCTTGTGTCGAGTGAGATTCTTGATTCTCTTGATTTCATTGACCTTTAGGTTTGTGTTGAGTGTACAAAAAGAAAATGAACAAACATAAGAAAATTAAGTGTTGAAAGAAGAACAAACGTCTTAGAACTAATCCATACAGATATTTGTAGATCATTCCCTACGGCTTCTTGGAATGATCAATAATATTTTATTACGTTTATAGACAACTATTCTCGTTATGGGTACCTATATTTTATTCATGAAAAGTCTCAATCTCTGGATGTTTTTAAATCATTTAAGGCCGAAGTTGAAAACCAACTTAGAAAAGGAATTAAGGTCATCAGATCTGACTGTGGTGGTGAGTATTATGGTAGATATGATGAATCAGGTGAATAATGTTCAGAGCCCTTTGCTAAATTTCTAGAAGAATATGGGATTGTCCTTCAGTATACCATGTCAGGCACTTCTTGTAACGCCCCAAAATCGTGGACTTGAAACCTTTTTTGAAAAAGGTTGAAAGCTTTGAAATCAATCATTTATCAGGGTTTAAAACAGAAGTTCAGCGGAAGATCAGGTTCAAAACAGCAAGTCCCTAGACCTTGAGCGCATTACAACCAAAAGCAGATTCCCCCTTACAAATCGATTTGCAGTTCAAGTATATATTTTATTGAAATAAAATGAAGAACCAAGTTTTGGTAATACAATTTTAGAAATCGAGAGTTCTAATAAAAAAAGATGCTTTCAAAGAGACTTTATACCACATCTATCAAAAGTGTTCCCAGGAGTGCAACGTCGGGAAAGGGCATTGCCTTGAGTGCATCGCGTCATCGTGCCATCGCAAGCTATCTCAACCTGTCCACCACCTGCCCATAAAATGGGTCAGTCCCACAACAGACTAGTAGGGGTGCAAAGGACAAGAAAGAAACAAAAGCTGCAATAAGATAAACGCTAGCTCAAGCAAGAACAAGCAAGACTAGCAGATCTAACCAAATGTGTTGTAGAGTAAGCAAGGCTCCAGTAAAGCAAACAACTATACACAAGAGCAGAAAGGATCAGAGTGCTAAACAAACAACTATAGCAATCCCACAAATATAATAGGTGAAGAGTAACTAACTCTATTCACCAGTCAAGCAAAGCAATTGCATAAAACAGGTAATCATAACAACACTCGTAATACATACAAGTACCATTATATGGTTCAATCTATCCAGTAGCTATGATAAGCAATCATGTAGCAGTTATATCACAACATGCAACAACTAGCATAATGCTAGTATTATAAGTAATTGACTAGTATGAGAAGCTAGTCATTACTTAGCAGAATTGCACAAGCAGTTTAACCAATGAGGGTAACACCTCGACAGACGTACCTAGCTCAACGAGTAGCATACCGAACTACCGAGCTAACAAGCAAGCAAGCAATGCACGTCACAACATGCGTATCTCATGATCATGTGAATAAGTTACATCTTGTCTCATTATTGAGCAGACCGTTGTGGGTACGCACAAGGCAAAACGTAGAAACAACCGAGATCGATTCGGGGGTCCATTATGCTATGTATTTTATTATACCCCGAATGACTGACTGAGTCCGCTTCCTAAGGGGACGGCCATTGACCAAGAGAGTAAATCCCCAAAGGCAAACAAAGGCCCAATGGATGCACATCCGAACTTCTGCAGAAGTGGCCTAAAGGATTTCCCTTAACCTCCGATGACTGGGGAAGGTCAGATCTTTGCCCGAGATTGCCATTAATGACTGTCCATCAGAGTTTTATATCATCCATCATCTCTCTTGATGAACCGTCCTGAATGAGCACGACAGAGGGTTTCTTAACCGCCGTCACATTCTACATGCTCTGGTCTTTCAACCCAATCGAGCATCTTGCCTGTGAAGGCGCATGATTATTATTTAGGTGAGTTAAACGCGCCATTGCGCGTTCAAGGCAATCACACACTTCTCATCCTACTCACCACAGTACTCAACGTACCTATTCAAATGCATAACCACGATGAAAGGGGTCAATCCATAGTGAGGGTAGAAACATCACTCTTATGATCTTAAACACATGCCACTACATGTTCGAGGCAGATATAGACCTCTCATCCTACTCATCGTAGTACGCAACGTACCTGTTCAAAAGTACAACCATGATGAGAGGGCCATGGATCTCTCGCAGGAAATCCCAACACTTCTGCTTTACAGAAGCCCACAGTGAACTCATTCAAGTTCCAACTGATCGTGCTCAGGTTCTTTAGACAATCGCAAGCATTATGCCTATTAGGTGAATATCAACATAACAGGATTTAGCTTAATGTCTCAATACACGCTTAGAGGTTACTATAGACCTTTTGTCCTGCTCTTCGTAGTCCAAACATATCATACGTGACTAAGGGTATAACTAAAAGAAGAGGAACATGGATCTCTCGTAAGAGATCCAACGATACCTTCACGAAGGATGAAAGGCGCTACATTCTTGGTTGAACCAGAAAGCCTAGAAACTGGGTCTTGTATCAGAGGTGATGTAATGTCGATCTAGCGATGGCTCAAGTACCTCGCTAGGATCCCCGCCTTACTCGTGCACAGGCTTCTAAAAGGCTATCTGAGTCGCATCAGATAGGTGAACTGAGGTTGTAACACAATTCTCCCAAATACATCGATTTGGGAGATCTGGCCGCTATCTCTGCTTTACGAGCTATACATCTGAAAATAGGTTTGCCCTAAGACGATGTCTTTGGAGAACCGAAGTGCATAAGTGTGTTTCGTGGCTAGTAAGACAAGTGAAACGATATACACTGTACACTCGAAGCTGCACTCTGGGAGTGCAAGCTGATAAGGGACAAACTTGTGCACATACTAATACAATGACAAATCGAGGGGCAAGACTCGATGGGCGAAGCTGCACTGCGAGAGTAGAATGCTAGAGTTACACACGAGGTATGAGATCATACCTCGATCATCATAACGCACAAGCAGGCAACTACGTAAGCAACTCGTGAGGTACAAGATCATATACTGACTATGCAAGTGTAAAGGATGACTCACGAGGCATGGAGTTGCACTTTGATTAAACGATAAGCGTAAACAAGTAAAGAAGCACATGACAAAGATAAAAATACATGCACGAAGGGCAACAACAAGGTAAGGATGAACACAAGCAAAAGGCAAGTGCAATAGCAAACACGACAGTACAGGAAAGTAAAGTACGAAGAGTAAAGCAAATCCATGGCGCATAAAGCGCGTACAAGAACGTAAAGGATGACCACGATTGCATCCTGGAGAACAAGGCAGACATACGCAAGTAAAAGCCAAGGCGCAAAGTGCGGGGCAGCAGAAAAGTAAAGTGCAAGAAAGTAAAGAGGACAAGGATCGTGAAACTGCGTCCTTGAGTTAAAAGACATGGAATGTAAAGACATGAATGGAAAGCCTAGGCACATATAGCGCGACGACGACAGAAAGGAAAGTGCAAGAAAGTAAAGAGGACAAGGATCCCGAAACCGTGTCCTTGAAGGTAAAGACATACATATATATTATACGTATACATATATTGTCCTCTTTTAGTTATCTTTCTTATTTTAGCATTTATCAGTTCATCGTCCTTTCACGCAAGAATCCCCTACCTTAAGGGGTTGCGAGTCCTCGTACGCATGCAGCGTAGGCAAACAAGAGCTCGAGCCACAAAGAGCGAGTTGGATCCACCGTTCAACCTAGAGAGCTTAGAACGTTAGAATATGTCGTAAAAGAAACGAGAAGCAAACACAGCAAGGCCTCCTGCTCGCAGGAGGCAGATGCAGGAGTTCTGCATCCTGCAGACAAGGGTGCCAGAGGTAGGGGCCTCAGCTCTGCTTGGCAACAACAACAGAGGCAAGGAGCAGAAGCTCCCTATCTGCCAGCACAAAGAAAGGCAGGGGAGGGAGCAAAAGCTCCCTGCCACACCTGCCACAACAAGGCAGGGGGGAAACACCCCCCTGTTAGAAGACGAGACGGGGGCGCAGCCCCCTGCCGGCAGCAAGAACAAGGCAAGGGGGCAAAGCCCCTTGCCGGAGAATAATGAAATGCAGGGGGCAAGCCCCTGGTCGAAAACAGGAAAGCAGGGGGGCTTCACCCCCTGCCGGCAAAACGCAAGAGGCAAGGGGACAAAACCCTCTGTCGAGAAGGAACACGAGAGCAGGGGGAGGGGCTCCACCCCCTGCTGGGACAACAAGAGCAGGGGGAGCCTTTCCCCCTACCCAAGAGCACAAAAAGGGACAGAGGGGGAGGAACCCCCTGTCGAAAGGCGAATGGCAGGGGGACAGAGCCCCCTACCGAGAAACAAGGAAAGAGGGACAGGGGGCTGAACCCCCTGCCAAGAAGAGTCAACGACAGGGGGCTCAGCCCTCTGTTGACCAAGAGCAAAAAGGGAGGCAGAGGGTTTTAAACCCCTGTCAACAAGTGATGACGACAGGGGGCTCAGCCTCCCTGTCGATCAACCCCACACAAAAGAGAAAGCGAGGGGAGGGTTTACCTCAGGAGACCACGGCTACGGGGGAGTCCAAAAATGACTCAGGCGAAGGCGATGGCGGTGACAGGACCTCCTTCAGCAGACAAGAAGGAACAAAGGGAGAAGAAGGGGCTCTCGGGGTCCGACGCGCGCCCTCGGACTGGCAGAGGGAGCCAGAGAAGAGAGGAGACGAGTGGCGACCGACGGCGAGTCGCCGACGCTCGGCGACTGTAAGGAGGATCGCTGGTCGTCGTCGGCTGAGGATGCTGGTTGCGAGTCGTCGGCGGCTGAAGGGGAGACAGTGCCTCACAGTGGCGGCGCTAGCTGGCGGCGGAAGGGGAGGAAGCGAAGAGGTGGCCGGCCATGAGTGGCCGACGTCGATGGCTGCAGGGAGGCAGTGGTGGTCGGCGACTGAGTTGCCTCAGCAAGGGTGGTGATGGCCGGAGGCACGATCGGGAGCTGCCCTGGTCGCTGGTGTCAGCCGATCGTCAGTGGGTGCAGAGAAAGCAGAGGGGGTTGCCGAGACTCAGAGGGGAGGCGTCAGATGAAATCGCTCGCCGACATCTCCGATCGCCGACGGCAGCATGAGGAAGGGGGCAGAGTAGAGGAGAGAGAAGGGCGAGGGGTTCTACCCCTCGCCCGAGATGCTATGTCCTTTTAAGGACACCGACTTCTCGAGAATTCAAGAAGCCGGGGCGCAGGTCGGCTCGAGCTCGAGTTCAGTCCGGATCCGGGCCCGACACAGGGATTCAGACCCTGACACGTGTCCGACACGTGCAGAGCACAGATCTGACATGAGTCAAACGCGATTTTTTTTTTCACAATTGTTACACTTCTAGCATGAATGGTGTTGCTGAGAGACGAAACATGACTCTAAAGGACATGGTAAGGAGTATGATTTTTTACTCTACTTTACTTGAGTCCCTCTGGGGAGAAACATTAAAGACTGGAACCTATGTTTTAAATAGGGTACACTCAAAAGTAGTAACCACGACCTTATATAAATTGTGGACAGACAGAAAGCCTAGCATGAAACACTTCTATATTTGGGAATGTCCAGCTGAGGTTAGGCCATACAGGCCATATAAAAAGAAATTAGATTTCAGAACGGTTAAATGTTATTTTGTTGAGTATTCTGAAAGGTCCACGGGCTATAAATTTTATGACCCTGTGAATAAGTCATTTTTTTGAAACAGAAAATACTTGTTTCTTTGAGGGTGTTGAGTTTGGAGGGAATGATAAAGTAAAACACATTGCTTTTGAAGAAGAGTCTCTTTCTTTTCGTACAATTGTGGATGACAATAATCAAATTTTCATTCTTGACATTGTTCCTACAAATTCAGATCTAGGCAATGCTTCAGATTTCTTTATCCAAAATTAAGCTTTTACTCTTGGATTTCAACCTCAAGAAACACCTTAGGAACATGTGTCATTAAGAAAATCCACTAGAGAGAGAAGAAGGACAATTTTAGATGATTATATTGTCTTTCTACAAGAACATGAGGGTGATACTGACCTAAGAAAAGATGATCCAATCAACTTCTATCAATCCACACAAAGTTCTAACTCTCAAAAGTGGATTGAAACAATGCATGAGGAGATTAAATCCATGAGGGACAATTATGTGTGAGATCTTATCACATTACTCAAAGGTGTGAAATCCATTGATTACAAATGGATATTTAAAACCAAAAGAGATTCAAAGGCTAATGTAGAAAGATGTAAGGCTCATCTTGTTGCAAGAAGGTTTACTCAAAGGAAAGGCATTGACTACACAGAGACTTTCTCTCTGATTTTTAAAAAAGATTATTTTAGGATTATGATGACACTTGTGGCTCATTATGATTTAGAGCTGCATCACATGGATGTTAAGATTGTATTTTTTAATGGAGACATCGATGAGACAATATACATAGTGCAACCAAAATATTTTGTCTCAGGCAATGCCAAGAAAATGATTTGCAAAATAAAAAAATCCATCTATAGACTTAAGCAAGCTTCCCATCAGTGGTATCATAAGTTTCATCAAGTTGTCCTCTCATTTGATTTTGAGATGAATGTGGTTGATGAATGCATATACCATAAGTTTAGTGAGAGTAAATTTATTTTTATGATTTTGTATATGGATGACCTATTGCTTGCCAATAATGATATAGGCATACTGCACGAAACCAAGAGATTTCTGACAAAAAAAATTGAAATGAAAGATCTTGGGGATGCCTCTTTTGTATTAAGAATCCAAATACATCGAGACCGTTTTTGGGGTATTCTTGGATTATCATAAAAGAGCTATATCGAAAGGATCCTGAAAAGATATGGCATGAAGGATTTCAAACTAGGGGATACTCTTATTGCTAAAGGAGACAAGTTTAGTATCACTCAGTACCCCAAACATCAGTCTGAAATTAAGGTTATGGAACATATTCCCTATGCATCTGTTATGGGGAGTCTTATGTATGTTTGGGTATGTACGCGTTCGGATTTAGCGTACATTATTTGGATGTTTGGCATATATCTTAGTAACTCAGGTATGGATTGTTGAAAAGTAGTCAAACACGTTATGATGTATTTGCAGGGAACAAAAGGGTACATACTCACATACATGAAGTCAGATCAGTTGGAGATCATTGGGTATTTTGATTCTGATTTTGTGGGATGCCAAGATAGTCGCAGATCCACGCTAGGTTATGTTTTTCTGTTGGCTGGGGGAGCTATTTTCTGGAGGAGTGTCAAGCAGACACTCATGGCTTCTTTCACCATGGCAGCAAAATTTGTAGCTTGTTATGAGGCATTCAATCATGGGATATGACTACGTAATTTTGTCACAGAGCTACAGATTTTGGATAATGTTGAGAGACCGCTAAAGTTATTTTATGACAATAATTCAGCAGTGCTATATTTCAATAACAATAGAAGCTCATTGAAGTCAAAGCATATTGACATTATGTTTCTTATTGTTAAAGAAAGAGTGCAGAATAATCAAATATCGATAGAACATATTGGCACAAACTTCATGATTGCGGATCCACTTACTAAAGTTTTTTCACACAAGGTTTTTCACAAGCATATTGTTCGCATGGGTGTTTTATCATTTTATTATATGCTGGTTTAGTGAGAGTTTGTATTTGGATGTTCTGTAATATAATAAAGTTCCTTTTACCACTTTAGTATAAAGCTAAAGTTTTAGCTTCATTCTGTACTCATTATGTTGTGATCTCACTAAAGTTTCAGGAAGGACCAGTTAAAAATAGACATATTTGATCATATTACATGTAATTTCTATGTTTCACATCTATATTTGATCCATGTCATTTGATTATATCGATATACGTGATCATTGATGGATCCAATTACGTTATTTGTAATGAAGACCACTTTGGTTCTATGTTGATATGATCAATGGACCGGATTGGTAGAGATATCAATTGATAAGACAATATTTTTTGAGCTCATAAGGTTATAATGTGTGATTATAAGGTTACGTATGTAGCACAAGTGAGATATTGTTAGAAAATCGTGTGAACCTATATACGTTGAACCACACATTGTAAGACTATCTTAGATTCAGGCCCAGTTTATGTGATCTAATCTGGTTGGGTCTTGTGATATCTTATATGGTATGGTACACTATGTGGAGAGACTTGCTCTGTCTACAATTCTATAATGGGTTGAGTTGAAGACAGACTCCTAATTACATTAGGATATGATCTCTAAACCTTATATAATGACCCTCTCTTCAGACTCTCCATAATTAGAAAGAGAATTCAATTCCTCTCTCATTAGGTTTAGAGAAAGAAAAAAAGGCTACGTATATAGGTTCTGGAAGATCATACCCATCAACGATCTACCGAAGCGCTTATAGATTCAAGTATGCTTCCGCATTAAGTTATGTTTCATATTTGATTTCAATAGTTTAGCAAGAACATGTAAATTGGTCATTTTAGTTATTTTGGTAGATTCTAAATACAACAATTAAAGCCACCCTGAAAGTACAATCAATTCGCAAATGCCTTGTTTGTAAAAACCCTAGGCCCTCTTTTTTTTTTGAAAGGCAAGTTGGGGTTAGGCAAACCCCACTAGTTATTATTGAACATACCATTGGGTTTTGAACATGCAACGTCCCACCACAAGGAGATGTGCACTGACAGCTCCTACCAACCACATGGAACCCCCATTGGTCGCTCGGTCCTCTTTGCCCACCAGAGAATCCACCCAACTTCAGCCTTTTGAGGACACATATTGCGAGCTTCGAACTTATGGTGTCCCTTCAACTTGGTAAAATCTTGCCCCTTCAATTCAAGATGTCTCTTTTATTTTATTTTTTTCTTGCTAGACCAAGAGAAAACCCTTCACCACTCTATGCATTTTGGCATGCCTCTGATTGGTAAAATCCTCAAGGTCCCCCCTTACCGTCGATAAGTATACCAAGCTTTGATTTTGCAGCAATGGATGCCTCATGTGGGTTTAGAATTGTGAATCCCCTGTACATTAACTTGTTTCAAAAGGAATCCAATCCTTTGACATAGGATATGGGTCCTATGTCAATCCAGGCCATCCAATCGATGCATTTAGATGGCTAGGATCAGTCCACATACTGGTGAGAATGTAGACTAATCCTAGCCGTCATGTCTCGCCCTGGTGGAATCAACTACGGGCTTCTTCTAGCAGAAGCATACTATGAAGTTGACTTATAGTGATAAGGTCCAAACGAGTAGACATGGAGACCCTGAATGCAGCATACTTAGTAGGAAGTGCACATAAAATAAACAATACCAAATCTTCGTCTAAGACAGGTTTGCTTACCATGGCCAACGGGTGGGTGATGAATTTGGCTTTTTAGAAAAGTTCAACCATATTTTTTTTCAATTCTTTACAGTGTGTAGTTGATCTTCTAACTGATCTGGCAGCATAGGTTTATCTCAGTGTCGTCCTAGCCTCATATGAGGTAGACAATCCAATGTACAGGTTTGATTAGGGAGGATATAAGCCAGTTGAGGAGTTGATCTTGACGTTGCCACTTTATAAATTCTGGATAGGGGATTTGTTTCTCATTTTGAGTAATAAATCTTTTTAGGTTGGGTTTTGATTCATCAATGAATTCATACAAATCATATAAGATCAATAGTGAAAAAAATTGAGATTCTCTAAGTAAATAGTTGTGGGCAAACAACTTGGTACTCAAAAAATATTATATACTCAGAACAAGTAAGATGAAACTTAGTTCAAAGTTTGTGCTTGATGAGGTAGACATGGTTGCGGTGCTCAGGTTTAGCTCTGATACCATAAAAAGATTTATAGGAGGCGTGAACATACTAGACAATTGCACAACTCACATATTGTCCCTCACCTCAACACTCACTGTGGCTGTGTGGCCTTAATGGATTACAAGAGTTCATATGGGACAACTTGAGTGTTAACAGAGAAGAGTCCCTATGAGGGTTTTCAACTTGAGATAGTTGAGATAAATTGGTTCTGTAGAAGTCTTGTGCACAACGGACTCCTTATAAGGACTCATTTGATGTGTTGGATTGTTGGTCTTCAATAACTCTTGGTGAGCACTTGGTAATGTTTTTTTGTTGCTTCTTGGAATTTTCAATCACGAGTCCTATCTTGAATCTTCATAGCATTGGATCTAGGTCCGGATGCAATAACCGGATCTAATACTCTAACAGTGGCTCTGTGAGGTGAGCGATGGATGCAGATGAGAAGAGTGGTGACCTCTGAAGTTATAAACCTGGCAAGGCTCTGCTGGTTACAAAGCAAGTGAATCGAAGAAGCCGATAATTTAGTTTATTACCTCTACAACCACTGTGAGGGTGGTGCAACTGAGTCGGTGACGTCAACAGCCATTATCGATGTCCGAACAGCCATCCAGCGATAAAATGGTAATGTGATAAGGAAGATGATGTTTGGAAATAGGTACTTGGTAAAGGGAGGGAGGATGGTGGCCCCGACAAGGAAGAAGAAGAGCATGCTTTCTGCATATCTGATTATATGCCAAGCTTGAGATAGATGGACCTGGATGGGCATGTGAGGGCGATGACGAAGGCAATCAAGGTTGTTAACAAATACCATGAACCAATAATCGATGAAAGGATTAGGAAATGGAGGGGTGAGGTCCTAAGCAAGTTAATGGTCTGTTGGATGTGTTGGTTTGGGTAAAAGATGGCCCTTGTTGAACTCGGAAGAGATCAAGGCACAAGCTTGGGTAGGACGCTAGCATTAGCCTAACATCTCTCTCTCTCTCTCTCTCTCTCTCTCTATATATATATATATATATATATATATATATATATATAACATTACTTAACATTAGATGAATTCAACAAATATCAGATGTTCTAAAAAGAATGCAGTTTTTAAAATACATATCTGTTTTTTTAGTTCATAAAGGTAAATTTGATGAACTCATAAAGTTAGTTTTTTGAAAAAAGGCGTTTGGCTTTTCAATTCACTCAAGTTCAAAAGACTTGCAATACCAAAAAGGTAGCCATGCATTTTCAAAAGTATCATTCTTTTAAAGGTATTTCAGTCATTTCATAAGGTTAAATCCAAACTAGTTGAATGTTCGATTATATATATAACAAAGTTTTGAATTGACGTTCGTAAACAAAGGTGCCAGATATGCGGGTGTTGTATTAATTCACTTGGAACATGCATGCGCGCACACACACTTATCTTTGTCTGGGTTGGTTTAAATCAAATCTTCATAATAGAAGTTCCTGACTTACAAGCCTTTTCAGTGCCACATCTGTGCATGGGCAGTAGGATCTACCAAATGTTGTCTCAAGCAACAGCCGTTTGATCACAGTATGGACTTAGCGCTAATGACGGTCACACTTAAGCCAAGTATCCGGACCTAGTCCCAGTCTTAGTCTGTCATAGCTCACAAGAAGTTTCTTTGTGGAATGTGGGGTCTCAAGATAGCCAATACAAGGGATTTTTTGCTGATAGACATCAACATAATTACAGGTAGGCTTTATTTGCCATCGTTGGGCAACTTAGACTTCTTTGGAGAAAACCTAACCATATCTTCTGGCAGCTTCAAGCATTTCAAAATCAACAATGAAGCTCAAAGCAGGGTTTGCAAGAATCAAACATTTGCATGAACTTCAACAGCATCGATAATACCACATCAATAACGAGAGAGAGAGAGAGAGAGAAGGTGAAGTATATATTTTGGTATCATGAAGCGATGCATGCAGGGCCATGTTTGGTCAGGAACACCAGGCTGAGAACAACCATGTCTGCGCACCATCTTTTAAACTGACAAAATGCAATTGGCAAGAAGTGATATCTCTAGGTATGAACTAGAGGAGAGCACAGTGGTGCAGAAAATGATGACAGCTATTGATCATGATCTTGACTATTAACTGTTAAGTTCGCCTGTCGTTCCTGTTATTTGATTAATCGAGCTGAGAAAATTGTGCAACACGCATCATGATCATAAACAAGTTTTTGAAAATGAGCACTTCATTTCTCATCAAACAGAAATTAACTTGTAAGAACTCCAGCATGCTCTCACTTTACAACAATTGAAAGTCACCCTGCTTTCAAACTAGAAAATACAATTCCCCCCAGAAAAAATAAATAAATAAATATGCTGAGATTGAAAAGAAATCACGCATAAAGATTTGAGACACCTATTACAAGGAAAAAATATAGTAATACAAACATCACTTGATAGGCCATCAAGAGGAACCATTTTTCATTTGATCTGCAGGGGGACAGACATCTTCAGCAGCAGTCTCATGTTCCTGCACTGAAAAAAAAATTACTTTCATCTGGCTTGCCTTCACTTTCCGTACCCGGCAACGCAAGCACACTTGAGTTTGCTTGTTGATCACAAACCAAGCTAGAAAGACCATGCTGCTTGAGATAAGTCTTGAGAGGCAAACTCGCTACCTGAAGAAGAGTCATCATGCTAACACAAGATGCACCAGGTCCCACTAATGGATCGTCATCACGATCTGGATCACAATTTAAATCTATTTGCCCATTTATCTCCGCTTTGCCAGAGATTTCCAAACTGTTACTTCTCTCTTCCTTTTCAGTTGCAATCATGTGGCTCCTGGATTCAGGTGTGTTTGCTTGCCGCATGCCATTCTCTGTTGTATCAAGTTGCATTGAGCATTTTGATGCACTATCAACATCCCCTTCCTCATTGGTCCAGGCATTCTTCTTTCTAGCAATCTCAGCTTCCCGTTCTGATTGGCGCTTTTTCCTTCGCAACATGAGGGTCTTGAAACGCCGCCTCACAGTCATGCACACATTGCAGGTGCATGTGGGCTTGTGCTTGGGGCCTTTGCCACTAGGTGGCTGGATGCACACTATGCATGAGCAACCAGGGCGATGCCGTGGGTGTTTGGTGGTGGTGGCTGTTGATGGTTCTGTATTACCACTCTCACCAAGAACAGCAATGGTAGCCAGTGCATCAAGGGCAGAGACATCTTGTGGCATGGGCTTTGGATTATCATTCGCTTTATGCTTTTTAAGGTCTGCATAGTCAAGAACATGGAATAAAATATTGATGCTTTTTTCTTTGACTTGTTAAGAAAGTAGGCTTAGACAGAACTTCAAAATGCACCGTTAAGAATTTGGACGATCTAAAATTGGAAGGCCTAATGAAAAAAGAAACTGCAAAAAAAAAGGAAAAAGAAGTTCAAACCAAGAGGCCCGGCCACAAACCCAGGGAGCAAAAGGTACAAAGTACAAACACTAGAAAAATGGTTATTGAAGTTTACAAGGAACAAAATCGAAGGTGTAAAATTATTCAAAAAATGAAAAAAAAATGCTTGAAGTGTATTTTGGACAAATTGCAAAGAAATCATATGGTTCAGAAATAGAATGGCAAATCAACAATTTCTCTCATTAGTGCAACTACAACCACTAATACCCTAATAGCTTTCTAATACTACCATTCCTTTATTCAAGCCATGGACGGTTTATTAATAATCCATCCATGGCTTCAAGCAGTTAATACCTCTATTCAACCTGAGAAGATCCTGAAGTGCTTTTGAGCTCATTTCATCAGGTGCAGAACATGAACATCTGCAAGACAAGTCATATCATGAGCACATACTAACAGAAATTCCACAGAGGTGATTTAACAAAAAGTACATGACAAGAATAAGAAACATGAAAGCTTCAACAAAGCACAGTCATGAACTTTTTCATCAGCCACATATGATTCTATGTTAAAAGCTTAAAGGAAATTGCATTCTTACCCCATTACATATTTCTCTGCACACAAAATGTAAAATATCAATTTGCTTTTTCATGTAAAGTTGTATTCACTGACAAAATTTCACAAAAATCTGAAATAAGTGCTATAATTAACACAAGTGAATGTCCGCATAAATAGGTGTTCTCTAATTTTAAATAATATATTTTAATGAATAATACATCAAATAGAGTGATGAACATGTGAAGCATGACGTTATTTTCATACTTGTGAAGGGCAGCTTCTGACTGTATTCCCACCTCAGTTGCTTCAATTCATGGCTGACAATGTTATGAGATGAATATCAAGGATGACTCAACATTGATCTTCATGAGGTATATATGGAGTCTTCTCTTCGCCACTTTTTTTCAAGTATTGTAGTTCGGTAGCAAAAGATACTCCTTCTAAACACTGCTTAAGCTTGGTGAATGTGTTAAAACTACATTTTTCTTAATATAATCCTGAGTATGACTTTGCTATACTAACAAAATTCTTTTAACACCTTAGTAAGTGTTGCTCTCTTTATCATATCCACATAAATGTTAATAGTGAAGTGTGTGTCATTTCTGCGATAGAAAAACAGCTGAATACTCATTTCAAGAAGATGGGACTTCTCTGTGTCATTTAGTTTGCAGCTCTCAAAGCTATGGAATGACCTTCCTACATCAAAGACCGCCAATAGCCAAGTCAGGTACATCAGTGTGCACTTCAAAAGACTTAAGAGTGGTCATGGCCTATCCCAAGTACTTCAGTATTAGGGCTGCTTACTTGTAATGAAAAAGGGCGGAAGCACCAATAAAGCAAACCACTCTTTTAGAAGAGTGATGCCAAGAGCCAAGAACACAAACACTAAAAGTGTATACAAAACCCACTAAAGGGAAAAATGACTAAAAGTCATAAGTTGAATATTATTGAAGAAAGAAAGGGTGAAAACCCATTACAATGCAAGAGGAAGGGCCCTCTTTTTATAGAGGAGAAAAGGTAGAGGAAGGGACCACATAGGGGCTCCCTTCTAGTCGTTGGGAGCCCCAATGGTCATATTTATGACCGTTGGGGCCCCAACGACTACAAGGTGGGGCCCCTAGTGGTCCTCTTACAATAAAAAGAAAAAGGAAAAAAAAAGAAAAGTAGAAGAAAAGAAAAAGAGAAACAAAAAGAAAAAAGAAAAAGTAAAAAAATACATGGGAATTACACAAATACCGCTTTCGGATATTTGAATTATAAATATATGTATATATATACTTATATATATACGCATGTATATATATATATGTATATATATACTTATATATATATATATACGCGTGTATATATATAAGTATATGTATATATATATTTATATATACATATTTTAACACGCCTCCTCAAACTTTACGGGGAGAAGACCGAAAGTTCAACAAGGAAAAACAAAAAACGCGGAGTTGAAAGCGCTTTGGTGAAGAAATCCGCCAACTGATATTCTAAAGTAACATATGGTAGTGCGATTGTTCCTTTGAGAAATTCGTCTTGAACATAGTGGCAATCCATTTCAATATGCTTGATGCGCTCGTGGAATGTATGGTTGCTTGCAATGTAAATTGCGCTCTTGTTATCACAACACATCTTGATAGAGGAAGAAATGAGGACGCCCATGTCACAGAGGAGACTTCTAAGCCATACAATTTCCATAGTTGTCATTGCCATGGCCCGATATTCGGCTTCAGTGGATGATAGAAAGACTTTTTGCTGCTTCTTACATCTCCACGAAATAAGGGATTCAAAACAACAACAACAACAACTACGCCTTCATCCCAAAACAATTGGGGTCAGCGATATGAACCAAAAAAGAAATTCATTTTGGGTCTTCCACATGAATCCTTTTCCTCCAATCATTTCTATCCAACGCCATGTCCTCGGTGAGGTTCAAAGCATTCATATCCTTTCCTATCATCTCCATCCAAGTCTTCCTAGGCCTACCCCGACCTCTTTTAACTAATATATTTTCCCATTTCTCCAACCTTCTAACTGGAGCATCATTAGGCCTTCGCCGAATATGTCCAAACCACCGTAAACGATTCTCTCGCATCTTATTTTCAATTGGTGCAACACCTACCTTCTTACGTATCTCTTCGTTCCGAATCTTATCTTTTATTGTATTTCCACACATCCATCTAAGCATCCGCATCTCAGCTACACTCATTTTTTGAATATGATGTCTCTTGGCAGCCCAACATTCCGTACCATATAGTAAAGCGGGTCTAATAGTCGTCCTATAAAACTTTCCCTTCAACCGCAATGGCATTCTACGATCGCACAGCACTCCAGTAGCACTTTTCCATTTCATCCACCCAACCTTTATCCTATGATTTACATCTCCATCAATTTCTCCATACTTTTGAATGATGGATCCCAAATATTTGAAATAATCATTCACCGGTATATCTTGCTCACCAAGCTTCACTACACTCCCATCACTACTTCGTTGCTTACTAAACCGACATTCCATATATTCAGTCTTACTCTTACTCAACTTAAAACCTCTAGCTTCCAATGTCTGTCTCCATAATTCTAACTTAGCATTAACCCCAGTTCTAGACTCATCAATCAAAACAATATCATCAGCAAACAACATACACCACGGTACATTTTCTTGGATTGATCTCGTAAGCTCATCCATCACTATCGCAAATAGGAAAGGGCTTAAAGCAGATCCTTGATGTAACCCAACCGTTATCGGAAAATTGGTTGTCACCCCTCCACAAGTGCGGACATTGGTTACTACTCCTTCATACATATCTTTAATTATACTAATGTACTTGAGAGAAACACCTTTCTTCATCATTGTCCACCAGAGAACGTCCCTAGGTACTCTATCGTATGCCTTCTCTAAATCAATAAAAACCATATGCAAATCTTTGTTCCTCTCTCTATATCTTTCAATAAGTTGTCTAAGAAGATGTATAGCTTCCATAGTTGATCTTCCAGGCATAAAACCAAATTGATTCTCCGATATCATGACAACCTTCCTCAACCTAGACTCAATCACCCTCTCCCAAAGTTTCATAGTATGACTCATGAGTTTTATACCACGATAGTTTGTGCAATCTTGTATATCACCCTTATTCTTATATAAAGGCACCAAAGTACTCTTCCTCCACTCATTAGGTATCTTATTTGTTCGCCAAATCAAGTTAAAAAGATTTGTCAACCATTCTAAACCTTTCTCTCCCAAGCATTTCCAAGCCTCGATAGGTATACCATCTGGGCCAACTGCCCTTCTTGATTTCATTTTCTTCAAAGCCTCTGCAATTTCTTTCTTTTGAATCTTGCGCATGAAGTCACGATTTATCTCATGAAAAGGAATGGAGAAGTCTCCAAGATCTTGAGCATGACTATCATTAAATAGCTTATCAAAATAATCTTTCCATCTTTCCTTAATCTCCTCATCTTTGACTAAAACCCTTTGCGTTTCATCTTTGATACATCTAACCATACCCAAATCCTTCGATTTCCTATCTCTCATCTTTGCAAGCCTATAAATATCCTTCTCGCCTTCTTTGGTATCCAACTTGTCATAAACCTCCTTATATACCTTAGCCCTCGCGTTTCGAACAACTTTTTTAGCTTCCTTCTTTGCTATCATATACTTCTCCAAATTCTCATTATCACGACTCTTACTTAGATTTCTATAACACTCTCTTTTAACCTTAATAGCTAATTTGACATCCTCGTTCCACCATGATGTATCCTTACCTAGTGGTGCACCGCCTTTAGACTCACCCAATACCTCCTTAGCTACTTTTCTCATACCACCCGCTATCTTATTCCACATTGATTCTGAATCCTCCTCGAGACACCAATCAACTTCCTTAACTACCTGCTCTACAAACATTCCTTGTTTAGCTCCTTTCAGTGCCCACCACTTAATTCTAGGATCTATCCTATGTCTATCCCTTTTGCGGCATTGTCTAATTCTAAGATCTAAAATTAAGACTCTATGTTGTGTAGCTACACTTTCTCCTGGTATAACCTTACAATCGATGCAACAACCCCTATCTCTCTTTCTAAGTAGGAAAAAATCTATTTGACTCGTATTAACCCCACTTTTAAATGTTACTAGGTGAGACTCCCTCTTCCTAAACTAAGGGATTCACCTAGGAAAATTCAAAAACCAGTAGTTGAGATACGATCATTGGGATTTCCTTCCCAATCTGCATCAGTAAAAACAGTTAATTCAAGAGATAAAGAAGAGGATAAGAAAAGCCCTTTGAAAATGGTGTTCTTGATGTATCGCACAACTCGCATCATGGCCGCCATGTGAACTGTAGTAGGAGCATGCTGAAATTGACTTGCAGTATGGACCGCATGAGCAATATCTAGACGGGTGATGGATAAGTAAGGGATCCAATCAATTGCAGATAGGGAGTAGGATCCTCTAGTAGAACGTCATCCTCAAGTCTAAACTTTGCATTAATAAAGTTAGGAGTTTCCACTTTCTTTTCATCAGATACTCCTGACTTGGTACAGATGTCTGCTGCTAATTTCATTTAAGATAGAATATATCCTCGCGGAGAGTATGCCACTTCGATACTTAAAAAATATCTCAAAAATCCAAGGTCAGACATATCAAAAGTTTTCTTTAACATGACCTTAACTTCATTTACTCTTTTTTTGTCACTTTCAGTGATGATCATGTCATCAACATACATAAGTAGAATAACAATGGAGTCACCTGTTTTCTTAATAAAAAGAGCAGTGTCAGTATAACAAGAAATAAATCCCAAAGTGATTAGTACATTACTAAACTTGTCATACCAAGCTTTAGGAGCTTGCTTAAGACCATATAAGGCTTTCTTCAATTTCAAAATTTTACCATTTAAATTCATGTCAGGAGGTGGTTTCATATAAACTTCTTCACTCAGATTTTCATTTAAAAAGGCATTTTTAACGTCAAGTTGAAAAATTGGTCATTTTTTAATAGAGGCTATTGCAATAAGAGCTCGAACATTAATTATTCAAGCAATTGGGGCAAAAGTTTCATCATAATCTATCCCATATTCTTGGACATATCCTTTGGCTACTAACCTAGCCTTATATCTTTCTAAAGAGCCATCACTCTTAGTTTTTACTTTGAAAACCCATCTACATCCAATGGGTTTCTTGCCATTAGGAGGATTAATAATTTCCCAAGTTTGTGCCTTTTTAAGTGCATTAAGTTTAAGTTTCATTGCTTCATTCCAATGGGCATATTGTTTAGCATCATTATAATGAGATGGTTCATGGAATGAGTGAAGGGCTAGCAAATATGCTCGAAAAATTGGAGAAAAAGAATCATAAGATATAAATCTATTTGGTATTTTAGAAATACGATTTGATCTTCTTTGAGAGAATTCTTCAACCGACTTCTTTTGAGAGAATTTTTCAAGGGCACAAGGAGGATTACTTTCATTCCTTCTAGAGTAAACTTGAGTTTGACTTGGTATATTTTCTTCTAAATTTTCATGTTGGTCATGTTGCTCATCATTTGGAGGTTCAAAATGATCTTCTACGAGAGTTTCACTAGATTCAACATGATCAGCTTTTCTTGAGGTAACAAGTCAAATAAAAAGGAGTAATCAATATTTTCATTTAGTTTATGCGAAAAAACATTTTCTTCTTCTAAGAACGTGACATCTTTTGAGATATAAAGTTTGTTTTTTAATAAGTCAAAACATCGATAGCCTTTTTGTTTTTCGCCATATCCTAAGAAAATACATTCAATTGCCCTTGAAGAAAGTTTATCATTTTTGTGAGTCAGAACAAAGCATTTACACCCGAAAATTCTTAGTCTTTTATAATCGGGAGACATATTATAAAGTTTTTCAAATGGAGAAAGATTTTTCAAAGAAGATGAAGGGGTTCTATTGATAAGATATGTTGAGGTTAGAACCGCTTCGGCCCAAAAAGATTTTGGAATGTTCTTTAAAATTAATAAAGTTCTTGTGGTTTCTATTATGTGTGTATGCTTTCTTTCCGCAAGACCATTTTGTTGCGGAGTGTTTGGACAAGAACGTTGATGACAAATACTATTTTCTTTCAAGTAGATTTGAAATTCATTGGATATATATTCGCCTCCCAAATCGGATCTAAGAATGGATAGGTTTCCTAAAAATTGATTTTTAACCATTGCATGAAATTCTTTAAAAAATGAGAAAACTTCGGATTTGCGACTTAAGAAGTAAATCGAGTGAAATCATCAATAAAGACCACATAGTATGAAAAGCCTCCTTTGAGGCTGAGTGGTGATATAATTTCTTTGAGGAAATGGAATAACTTTAGATTTCCCAAAAATGCAATCTTTACAAGTCATGTGTTTGACTTTACAAGTATTGTTCAAAAAAAGGAAAAAGAGACATCTTTACAAAATTTGGATGACCAAGTCTCTCATGCCAAACTCCAATACTTTTATTCTTTATAAGATTACAAAATGACTTCGATGGAAGAGTCAAAAAGTCCATAAAATAAAGATCACCCCTTTTATGGCCTTGCCCAATCAGCTTCCCTAACTGGAGATCCTGCATGGTGCAATCTTTAGTTGAGAAAGAGACTTGGCATCCATGATCAGTGATTTGGGAAACGAAAAAAAGATTTAGATTAATTTTTTGAACGACTCTTACTTTAGGAACGAAAAAGTTTTGAGAAGTTTTAAAATCAAGTGTTCCAATACTTTCAATTTTTAAAGATGTCCCATCGGCCGTTGAAACATAAGAAGATATGGGTTCGGAAAAAACATTAGAAAGAGAGTTTTTATGAAATGTCATATGAAAAGAAGCACCGGAGTCTAGTATCCACATACCTGGAGGTGATGAAGAATAGGCGATGGCGGCTCCTGATGTTGAAGATGAAGATGTCTTGAGAAGATGTTGGAGAACTTCAGAGATATGGTTAAGAGTTTCTTTGATATCTCCTTCTTTGACACTTTCTTCTTCCTTCTTTGGAGAATTTTCTCCAACCGCGGCCACTTTTCCTTTAAGCTTTGGGCAAACCGGCTTGATATGTCCCAGTTCATTACAATAGTGACAAATCACTCCCTTTCTATATCCATTATTTTTGTTAAAGTGGGGAGGTCTATATGCTTTTACATTTGATCCGGGCCTAGTAACATCCAAAATTTCATCACTCTTAATACTTATGCCAAGACGAGTTTCTTCTTAGCATACTTCGGCAAGAGCGTCTTCAATGGGTAAGACTTTACTTCTATGGAGAAGGGATACCTTAACTTGTTCAAATTGCGGTCGAAGACCATGGAGGAATTGGAAAAAATGCTCATTTTCAATTTGTTCTCTTCTTAACTCAATATCTTCCGGAGCCACCATTTTGGGCTCAAGAAAAACAAGCTCATCCCAAAGAGGGGTTAAAGAACTAAAGTAATCACAGACACTCATATTTGCTTGTCTAGTAGAACACATTTTTTCTTGACAAAAAAATTGTTTAGCTAGATCCTTTTGTTAAAATATAGTATGCGTATGGATCTGGATCCAGATCCATACACGTTATATCAAAACATGCACGCATCATAATGTTTCATTAATGGCAATATTGTAATATCATATTCCTTATGTTTATATATATATAAATTAGGGCTTGGAGGTCGTGCATTATTTTGCCGCCCCAGCCTTTTGGCTTCTCTCTGTCTTTCTTTCTGTTTCCTGTGCAGGTGATGCGTGAAGAAACCCATCTCACTCATATTCTTTCATGGTATCAGAGCCGTAGCTGTGGAACCCTACCAGCCACCCATTCAACGAGATCCTGTTCTTAGGCTGCGTGAAGACTCCTTCAGCCGTGAAGAAGACTCGTTGCGTCTTTTCCCTCTTTCTTAAGACTCGTGAAGACTCCTTCAGCCGTGAAGTCATCTTGTTCTTTCTTCTTCAACATCGTATGTCAAGTCTTCGGCTGTGTCTCCTCCCTCTTTCTTAAGACTCGTGAAGACTCATGTTCTTTCTTCTTCAACATCGTCTTCAACATCCTTCAGCCGTGAAGTCATCTCCTTCTTCTTCAATATCATCATCTGATTGTATCTCCTCTTTTGATATCACTTCTTTTATCCCCAACTGCACTTACCGTGTTCTATCTTGGCGTGCGTTAATATTTTCCTAAGTATATGCTGGCATCGACTTCTTCTAAAATCTTCAACGTCATCATCTGATTGTATCTCCTTCTTCCATATCAATTCTTTTATCCCCAACTGCACTTAACGTGCGTTAATATTTTCCCAAGTCTTGATGTTTTCCATCCTTTTTTAATCAGCAGTGAAATCAGAGTTTTCTGTGCAACGCCTATAGGCAGACTGTAACAGATTACATTCTCGTTCTAAAAAAAGAATTCCCTTTCAAAGTATTGGTTGCACAAGTACATATTCTTACTGCAGCACTACTGATTGATTAAGTGATCTCAACTTAGTTTGCTTTCTTCAATCCTTTTTTGTTCGCCTATTCATTGTTGCCATTAATAAGGATTCATACTCGTCATCGGGTCCCTCTGTAAGTTTTTTAAATCAGCTTGTTACAGAAAAACTTACTCATTCTAATTTCTTAACATGGAAGAGACAAATACTTCCGTTTATCCGGAGTCAGGATCTCGATGAATATCTGGATGGCTCCATTCCTGTACCACCACGACTTATTTTGCAGGAAACCAAGGATGAAAGGGGTGATGCATTTACCAAATCTATTAAGAATCCGGAATATACCACTTGGAGAAAATGGGATCAATCTTTGGTTGCGTATATTACGTCAACACTCTCTCAAGAAGTGTTGGCTACTCTTTCAGATGATTGCACTGCGGCAGATTTATGGAGTAAGCTCTCTCAGACATACTCTCAGATATCAGAAGCCCGAGTTATGTATTTAAAGAATGAGTTTCAAAGTTTAAAGAAAGGCTCCATGACAGTTATGGAATACATAGGCCGCTTGAAGAGTATTACTGACCAATTGGCTGTTATTGGGAGTGCTATTTCAGATAAAGACAAAGTACAACAACTCCTTAATGGGTTGGGCCCTGATTTTGACATGTTTACCACAACTTTGACATGTCTTCCTCACTTGCCCAATTTTGATGATCTTCAAGCAAAACTTCTCCAACATGAGATGATTATGAAACAAAGGGCAGAAGGAAATGAATCAACTCGTTCTCATTCAGTTTTGGCTATGGGGACTTCTGTAGGTTTTGGACGAGGGATGCAGGGCATCAAGGGGGCAGAGGCCGAGGTCGCTTTGGACAGGGAGGACGTGGTATCTTACCTACACCTAATATTTCGGGTGTCTCTAATGCAGGGAATCAGAGGAGAGTGCCCACTTGTTTCTTATGTAACAAAAGAGGACATGTGAAAGCTGATTGTTGGTTTAACCTGCAGAACAGAGGAACAATAAACAAAATTGAAAATAAAACTTCTATTGTGGACATGAAAGCGCCATCTACAGATGTGCAACAACTTTTGTTATCAGCATTGTCACAGATGACGATCAAGCAAAATGAGCAAGGCGAGTGGTACGTTGATTCTGGTGCTGCCACTCATGTCACGGGTAATGCAAGTAAGTTATCTCACTTATTGCCTTATTTTGAAAAAGGTAGTATAGTTACGGGAGATACTCCATTACTCATACTGGCAGTGCACATATTCCTATGTCAAAGTCCTCACTTCATTTGTCCGATGTCCTCCTTGCCCCTAATATTAAAAAAAACATTGTCTCTGTGGCTAAACTTGTTGATGATATGAATTCTTCCGTCGAATTTACTCCCTCTTCTGTTTATGTTAAGGATCTACGAACGAAGGAGACGTTCGCTAAGGGGGAGCATCAAGGGAAGATGTACGTCTTCAAGGAGATTCCCTCAGTGTCTTCGTCTTCAGTCTCAGTTCTCCAGTTGAAGTCGTCCAAGCATTCTTCAGTGTCTTCGCCTTCAGAGCCTTTGTTTTTCCCTTCATTGAAAGTTTTTAATTCATCGTATCATTGTAATAAGCCAGACATTTGGCACAATCGCTTGGGACATTGTAGTCGGGGTTTTGTTGAAAATCTTGTATCTGATGGTCTTCTTCCAGAGTCTAGTTTATCTTTATTTTTAGAAAGTAATAAATGTTCCTCATGTGAACTCTGCAAAAGTCATGTTCTTCCGTTTCATATCATTAATAAAAGAGCTTCAAGGCCATTTGAGATTATTTGTTTCGATGTTTGGGGACCTGCACCTATTCCTTCTCTTTCTGGCAGTCGTTACTATGTTATCTTTGTTGATTCATATTCCCGTTATACTTGGATATACTTCTTGAAACATAAGAATGAAGTTTTCTAAATATTTCGGGAATTTTATTCGATGGTCAAAACCAAGTTTTCTTGTGATATTGTGCATTTACAATGTGATGGTGGAGGAGAGTATTCATCGAACGAGTTTATTGCCTTTCTTCGGGATAAAGGAATAAGTCGACAGGTTTCTTGCCCTCATACTCCTCAACAAAATGGGGTTGCAGAGAGGAAACACAGACATATTGTTGAGAGCGCGATGAGCATGTTACATGATAGCAATGTGCCCGTTAGTCTCTGGACAGAAGTTTTTCACACATTTGTTCATATCATAAATCGTCTTCCTATGGCACTTTTGGATTGGAAATCTCCCTATTATACTTTATTCGGGCAACATCCCTCTTATGATAAGTTGCGTGTCTTTGGTTGTGTATGTTACGTACATATTGATTCATCACTGCGAAATAAGTTTCAGAACAAGGCCGCTAAGTGCAGATTTGTTGGGTATGCGGATGAATACAAAGGCTATCGATGTTATGACCCTACTACAAAACGTATTAGGACCTCCAGGAATGTTGTTTTTGATGAACAAAATTTTCAGATCAATGACTCCGATGAGTTGCCATCTCGAGAATTAGAGGTATATGATCCATGGATGAGCGCAGATCTTGTTGCTAATACAGGAGAATCATGTCAGGCGAATTGTCCTTCCTTCGGCTTGAGTAGAGAGTTGGATGACTCACATATGCATGTTGAACCATCTTCAGTTGAGCCACCTCCAGTAGAGTCACCTCCAGTAGAACGTTTTTCTGGACAAATATACACGAGGAGGGACAAAAATACATGGCCGAGGAATGTGGAAAGCATCGCCAATGATCCGGCTCAAAGGTTATCACGCATTAGGCATCCTATTCAACGATGGGTGAGTTATGAGACCTTTTCCCTTGACTTCCAGTTGTTTATGTCTCAACTCACAAAACAGGAGGAACCCACCTGTTTTAATCAAGCCCTTCAATCCCGTCATTGGACTGAAGCTATGAATGAAGAAATGGAAGCACTTCATGAGTGCCAGACTTGGGAAATAGTACCTCGACCGAAAGGAAAGAATGTTGTTGGCTCAAAATGGGTTTATAAAACAAATGTTAAAATGTAAATTGTAATATATATATATATATATATATATATATATATATATATATATATATATAACTATGCTTCTTAAGCATTTTGTTCATGAATAAAGTATTATTTATTTTTCAAGTGTTCTTCCTTTTATACCCTTTCAAGGGTCATGCTTGTAGTGTCTCAAATAGGCACTTGTTTGTGAGTTATTTGTGCATTTGTTGAAGACCACCATTTCATTACATGGTATCAGAGCTACGAAATCCTTAAATCTTGAAGTGCTTCCGCCTCGATTTCCGTGCCACATTTACAAAAGGTGTTTCATCACCTTGTTCTTGGCTTAAGAAGATTTGTTTGAAGAAAGGCGAACTTGTGCTACAAAAAATTTTGGTTTTGTATCCTCTCTTATTCCTTTGTCTACTCCTTTTCTTTTCTTTTTATTTTTCTCTCTCTCTCCTCCTATTTATTCCTCTCTTACCCTTGTAAAAGATGGATGACAATGATAATATCACCATCATTCCTATGAAGCTAAATGATACTAACTATGTAATGTGGGCTTCGATTATGAAGCACCACATTTGGGGAAAAGGTTTATGGGGTATAGTGGATGGTTCCGATTTGGAACCTAAACTATCTCTTACCAAGAAAGAGGGTGATAAAGAGGTTCCTCTAACGGAAGAAGAGAAGAGTAAGGCGTTAGCCACTTATGAAAAGAAATGGAAAGAATGGAGGATAGGGCATGCAAAAATTATGTCATGGCTCATCAATAGCATAGACATTAAAAAATGCTCTAGTCTAGCTAAGTTTGAGCATGCCGATAAGGCTTGGGAATACCTCAAAAACATGTATTCCCTTAAAGATATTGCACATGTATGCAATTTACAAGATAAAGTTCGGACAATGACTCAAAAAGATAAAACTATTCAAGATTATTATAATGAGTTGTCCGAACTTTGGGAAGAGTTGGTTCTTCTTGAGCCCAAATGGCATTGTGCCGAAGACATCGAGCTTCGCCAAAAGCAACTCGATATGGAACATTTCTATCAATTTGTGAATGGTCTAAGGCCGGAGTTTGAATCCACCAAATCGGCCCTTTTACATCGTGGAAAAATTCCTTCTATTGTTGATACTATAGAAGAGTTCACTATGGAGGAAAATAGACTTAGAAAAAGTACTCCAAAAGTTGATGATGACTCCGTTTTAGCTGTATCTAGACTGGGGAATCATACTCGTACTTACAAGCCGCCTCATTTTGGAAGGCAAAACGGCGACTTTGATAAAAGAAAAGTTATTTGTCATCATTGTCATGAACCGGGGCACTATAGGCCTCAATGTGCAAAGTTAAAAAGAAGAGAAGAAAAAAGAGTTGCATCTGTTGAATCTGAGTCAAAAGATCAAGATGCACCTGTGTCTATGGCTCAACTGATGGAAATCCTTCAACCTCTTCTCAAAGGGGTATCCTCCTCAACCGAAGCATCAACTGGAGCGGCAATTGCATCTTTCTCCGGTCCAGGTAACTTTCCTTGGCTTTTAGATTCTGGTGCTTCTTTTCATATGACCCCAAATGTTAATAGTCTATCCGAATGTCTTAAAAATAACTCAAGTGTGTCAAAGGTTTTTACAGCCGATGGCACATCTCTTGAAGTAAAAGGAATAGGATGTTTTGAAAATCTTCAAAAATCCAAAAGATTTTTTATCCCAGAAGTTAGATATATCCCTAAACTTAATTTGAATCTCTTATCTGTCTCGCAAATATCTGATTATGGATGTAATATCTCCTTCTCTTCTCATGGTTGTTGGGTACAGGATCGCCAGTCAGGGAAGCTGATTGGGGAAGGCCATAGAAAAGGAGGACTTTATTACATGGACTTTTTGGAATTACCCAAGAATGCATTTTGTTATAATATTCAGAAATTAGAATTGGATTTATAGCACAAAAGGCTTGGCTATCCTCATATGTCTAAAATTCAATATTTTCCAAGTTTGGAAAAATTTTGTAATTCTGAAAATTTTTCTTGTAAAGACTGCATTCTTGGCAAAATGAAAAGGTTACCATTTCTTAGTAGAACTTTTGTTTCCTCACGACCACTTGAGTTAATACATTCGGATGTTTGGGGCCCCGCACCAGTTATTTCCAAAGGTGGTTATACATATTATGTCATTTTTGTTGATGACTTTTCTAGACATACTTGGATTTATTTTCTTAAACATAAATCTAATGTCTTTGCTAACTTCCAAATATTTCATAAAATGGTTAAAAATAAGTTTCAAAATGATATTTCTGTTTTTCGCACTGATTCAGGGGGAGAATTTATGTCCAACGAATTCAAAGACTATCTCAATTTACATGGTATTACACATCAAAGATCATGTCCACACTCCACAACGGAATGGCCTAGCCGAACGCAAACATCGGCACATTATGGAAACTACTAGGACATTGCTAATTGCAAATCAAGTTCCAAAAAGTTTTTGGGTTGAAGCGGTCCTAACTGCCACCTACCTCATTAATAGGATGCCATCTTCCTTATTAAAGAATACAACTCCAATAGAAAAGCTTGTTAATTTAACTCCAGATTATTCTAGATTAAGAGTCTTTGGATGCAAATGTTTTGTTTTCACCAACAGAAATGACAAACTCTCTCCTCGTGCAATCCCATGTGCCTTTTTAGGATATGCTGATAATAAAAAAGGTTACAGGTGTTTCGATTTTCAAAATGACAAATTATATGTGTCAAGAAATGTATCTTTTTTGGAAAAAGAAAGCTTCTTTGAATTTGAAAAATCCAAGGATGTCACTGAATACTCGTTTTTAATTGATCCAACTTCAAAATCCAATGAATGTGATGTTGGATGTGACCTTGACAATGATCAAAGTCCTATTGTTGTTGAAAATGATGATAATGAAGAGCAAATCCATAGGGATGTTAGTCTACAATATTCAAGACGTAGAGAGCAAAATCTTCCATGTGCATTACAAAAATACTCTGAAGTCTCACCTAGAAGAACGTCTAGAATCTCTAAACCTCCAGAAAAATTTGTGTCTTATGAATCTTTTTCACCCACGTATAGGGCCGCCATTACATTAATACAATCATATGTTGAACCATCATCCTATTCTCAAGCAAAAAATCATATAGAATGGATAGAAGCCATGAAAATAGAATTGGATGCACTAGAAAAGGCCAATACTTGGACGATACAAGATATCCCTCCGGGTAAGAAACCTATAGGTTGTAGGTGGGTATACAAAGTCAAAACCAAAAGTGATGGGACCCTGGAAAGATATAAGGCCCGTTTAGTAGTAAAAGAATATGCCCAAGAGTATGGCATCGATTATGAAGAAACATTTGCTCCTGTGGCCCGTATGACCACTGTTAGAACTTTAATAGCCTTGGCCTCCATTAGAACATGGCCTATCTTTCAATTAGATGTCAAAAATGCTTTCCTGAATGGGAATCTCGTTGAAGAAGTATACATGGAAGCCCCACCTGGTATTAGTATCCCTAAGGGTAAAGCTCTTCGTCTAGAAAAAGTTCTTTATGGTCTTAAACAGGCTCCAAAAGCCTGGTATGACCGATTTAGTCATGTTATGCTTGATATTGGTTTTCAACCTTGTTTAACTGACACTGCTTTGTTTGTTAAGAAATCTGATGCAGGCATCATTATTCTTCTTCTCTATGTAGACGATATGGTCATCACCGGAGGCGACAAACAGGGAGTTGCAAATATCAAATCTCTTCTTAAAACTCACTTTGAAATGACCGACTTAGGTTTATTAAGATATTTTTTAGGCATTGAAGTTGCTTATTCCCCTCGGGGGTATTTGATATCTCAATCTAAATTTGCTCGTGATATCGTTTTCAGGTCTGGAATTACAGATGATAAGAAAGTAGACACTCCAGAAGTTGTCAATGTTAAAATGAAAATTGATGATGGAGAACTTCTTGATGATCCTACTCCTTATAGACAGCTTGTTGGAGCTCTTTCTTATCTTTCCATTACTAGGCCAGATATAACTCATGCGGTTCATACAGTCAGTCAATTTCAGCATGCTCCCACCTCCGTGCACATGGGAGCGATTTTGCGTATTATTAGATACTTAAAATCCTCTTTTTCACGAGGACTCTTTTTGTCTGCTTCATCTTCATTAAATTTAATTGCATATACTGATGCTGACTGAGGAGGTGATCCCAATAATAGACACTCAACTACTGGTTTTTGTGTGTTCCTAGGTGAAACCTTAATTTCGTGGAGGTGCAAGAAGCAGCAGAAAGTTTCTCTTTCCTCCATCGAAGCTGAATACAGAGCCATGACAACCACTACTATGGAGGTTGTTTGGCTCAGACAATTGCTAGCGGATATCGGAGCTAAAGCAACGCAAGCTTCAAAGATGTGTTGTGACAACAAAAGTGCGATCTACATTGCAAGCAACCGGACATTTCATGAACGCAATAAACACATTGAGATAGACTGTAACTATGTCAGAGAGGAATACTTACATGGAACCATTGATCTGTCATATGTTACATCAGAATATCAATTAGCAGACTTCTTCACCAAGCCTCTCGCTGCTCCCAGATTTCACTTCCTCTTAGACAAACTTTCGCTTATTGTACCGTAAGTTTGAGGGGGAGTGTTAAAATGTAAACTGTAATATATATATATATATATATATATATATATATATATATATATATATAACTATGCTTCTTAAGCATTTTGTTCATGAATAAAGTATTATTTATTTTTCAAGTGTTCTTCCTTTTATACCCTTTCAAGGGTCATGCTTGTAGTGTCTCCAATAGGCACTTGTTTGTGAGTTATTTGTGCATTTGTTGAAGACCACCATTTCATTACAACAAAGTATAAACCTGATGCAACTGCGTTGGAGGAGGAGTGAAAACTAATGGCCCACCGTGAATCGGTGTGGCTGAACTTCTTTATTAACTCAGAAATGTTCAATAAACAATGGGAATATGCAATAAACAGTAAGGAAAAATCTAAAGGGAAAACAGTAATCAAATAGAGAATAGGAAAAGTTGCAGAAAAAGAAGTCGGCTGGGTTGTTTTAATCTTCAATTATCCTTCACGCAACCCTAGACATGCCTTTTAAAGAGTGTTTACTAGACCGGGTCGTGGGTCCAGATTTGGATCCGACCCACGATCCGGTTCAGTCCTTCTTTGCAGCTGGTTCTGGGGCGCGCGAGCTCCACCACGCCTGACGTAGGTGCGCAGGGGTACCTCCCTGCGTCGTGGCTCCGTCCCTGCAGGTGAGTCATAGTCACGGGGTCTTTCATCTGCCCTGTGTGGTGGATCGAGTGGCACGATGGGCCCAATCGGGTCCTGCCCTGCATCATTCTCCCCTGGTTGGGAAGAAGTCGGCTCTGTCGACTTGTTGCCACAGTAAGCATATAGATCAGCCACGTTAAAAATAGGGGAAATATGCCAATCATCGGGCAGCTCAAGGAGGTAAGCATTCGAACCTAACCGCTGGAGGATCCGAAAGGGGCCATACTTCTTAGGACTTAATTTGCTATAGGTACCGACGGGAAAACGCTCTGGACGTAGGTACACCCAAACAAGTTGACCGACCTCGAAATGGACATCACGACGACCCTGATCTACGAAAGCTTTGTAGGTCTCGTAGCTTTCAACAAGTTTGGTCCGGACTTGTCTGTGAATGTCACGCATATATTCAACGGCATCAAAGGCATCCGGAGCTGGAGCTAAGAGATCTGACACAGGGGCGAGGTCAACGACATGGGTGGGAGACCGACCATACACTACTTGGAACGGAGATTTGTGAAATTGTCTACGAAGAGACAATACGCATATACGCACAAATACTTTAGAAAAAGAAGTGCACAAAAGCACTCTCGCAACACTTGAACAAAATACGCAAAAAGCGTATAAATAATAAACATGCAATAATGCATGTATTTCATAAAAAGCAAATGCTTGAGTCTCTCAAGCTTAGGGAATACAAAGGGGGAACACCCCTATTTATACAAGAAAGAAGGAGTGCAAGAGGGGGCTCCCCAAAGGAGTCGTTGGGGAGCTCCCAACGGTCACAATTGTGACCGTTGGGGGCTCCCCAACGACTCTATTGGGGAGACCCCCAATGCACTTTTTGAGAGTGCAAAAAAAGAAAAATAAAACCATAAAAGAATTACAAAAATAATGGGAAAAATTACAGCATATTCCAAATGGAATATGCGCAAAATGTAAAATGACAAAAATACCCTTTCGGGTAAAAAAAGGAGAAAAATGTATAAATATATATACTTATATATAGAGATACGTATACATATAATATATGTATACGTATCTCTATGTATATAAGTATATATATTTATACTTACAATATTGATTTTGAGTGTACATTTTAACACCCCCCCCCCTCAAACTTACGGTGTGATAACCACAAGTTTGTCCAGAAGGAAATGAAATCTAGGCGAACAAAGAGCTTTTGTGAAGAAGTCCGCAAGTTGATACTCAGACGTCACGTATGGTAGATCAATGACCTTCTTCAAGTATTCTTCTCTGACATAATGGCAATCCATCTCTATATGCTTTGTTCGCTCGTGAAATGTGTGGTTTTTGGCAATATAGATTGCACTTTTATTGTCACAGCACAGCTTTGTTGGTTCTCGGATAGGTACTCCCATATCTTCCAAAAGTTGTCGAATCCATACAATTTCCATGGTAGTGGATGCCATGGCTCTGTATTCAGCTTCAGTGGATGACAAAGAGACTTTCTGTTGCTTTTTACACCGCCATGAAATCAAAGATTCACCTAGGAAAACACAAAAACCAGTGGTGGAGTGACGGTTACTAGGGTCACCTCCCCAATCTGAGTCAGTATAAGCAAGTAATTTTAAATCAGAAGAAGAAGATAGAAATACTCCCTTATTTACTGTGCCCTTCAAGTATCTGACGATGCGAAGAACAGCACTCATATGAACGGTTGTGGGAGCGTGCTGAAACTGACTGGCGATGTGTATAGCATGTGATAAGTCAGGTCGAGTAATACTAAGATACATTAACGAACCTACCAGCTGCCTGTAAGGGGTAGGATCGGTTAAGGGAACACCATCGTCAATTTTCATTTTTGCTCCCACAACTTCAGGAGTTTCGCATACTTTGTCATCAGAAATCTCGGATCTGTCAATAATCTCACAAGCAAGTTTAGATTGAGATAAAAAATAACCACGTTGCGAATAAGCAACCTTAATTCCAAGAAAATATGTCAGAAAACCCAAGTCTGACATCTCAAATTTTGAAGTCAAGACGGACTTAATACCCTTGACTCCTTGAACATCATCACCTGTAATTAACATATCATCAACATAGAGCAATAATATGACAATCCCTGCTTTAGATTTCTTAGTAAATAGAGCAGTGTCAGTATAGCATGAGGAGAAACCATTTTCCATCATTACACTGGTAAATCTATCATACCAGGCTTTGGGAGCCTGTTTCAATCCATAGAGAGCCTTTCGAAGACGAAGAACTTTATTTTCAGGAATCTTCATGCCTGGTGGGGCATCCATATATACTTCTTCGTTAAGATCACCATTTAAAAAAGCATTTTTCACATCCATTTGAAAAATGTTCCAATTTTTAATAGATGCAATAGTAATGAGACATCTAACTGTAACCATTCGGGCTACAGGAGCAAACGTTTCTTCATAATCAATTTCATACTCTTGCCCATACCCTTTGGCAACTAAGCGAGCTTTATACCTTTCCAGGAATCCGTCGCTTTTAGTTTTAACTTTAAAAACCCATCGACAACCTATAGTTTTCTTTCCCATGAGTAGAGTTTGGAAATCCCAAGTTTCAGCCCTTTTTAGAGCACTAAGTTCATTCTGCATGGCTTCTTGCCATTCTATACATTTTTTAGCTTCTTCAAAATTCCTTGGCTCAAAATAAGAATGAATGACACTAAGACAAGCCCTATACCGGGGTGAAAAAGAATCAAAAGAGACAAACCGAGTTGGCGGTCTCCTATTTCTCTCAGATCTTCGGTGATCGAGAGTAGGTACAAGCTCACTATATTGGTCAATGGCACTTCTAAAGGTGCCTTGGTTTCTACGGGAGTAGGTTATCGGATCACTTGAAATCTTGTTTTCTTGATCATTGAGAGGGTTATGTTCTTCAACATCACCATCCTCATCGTGGTTTGATGATACATCATCATCACTAGATATATCATCGTTACTAGCCAATAAATCAAAAAGGAATGAGTAATCAAAATTTTCTTGTTGAGAAACATTTTTTTCAAATCCACTCTCATTTTCTAAAAACGTTACATTTCTGGAAACATATAACTTATCATCTCGAAGATCATAGCAACAAAACCCTTTTTGAGTTTCGGAATACGCAAGAAAGGCGCAGGGGATAGCTTTGGGAGAGAGCTTGTCGTTTTTATCCGTAAGTATAAAACATTTACACCCAAAAACAGGTAACCTATTATAATCAGGTTCAAGTTTATATAAGATCTCAAAAGGGGATATTTTTCCTAATATCCTAGATGGTAAGCGATTTATCAGATAAACAGAAGCGAGGGCTGCTTCAGCCCAAAAGTTCTTAGGAATGTTTTGAGAAATAAGCAGGGTCCTAGTGGTCTCAATGATGTGCCTATGTTTTCTTTCGGCCAATCCATTCTGTTGAGGGGTTTTAGGACAAGATCTTTGGTGAATAATTCTGTGATCCTCAAGATAAGTTTTAAATTGGTTGGATAAATATTCTCCTCCAGAATCACTTCTAAAAATCTTTATATTACTATTGAATTGATTCTTGATCATTGAGTGGAAGGTTTTAAAACATGTAAAAACTTCATGTTTGTACTTTAGGAAATATATACATGAATATCTGGAGAAATCATCCACAAAAATAACATAGTAAGAGAAGCCTCCTTTTGAAGCAACAGGTGCGGGTCCCCAAACATCGGAATGAACAATTTCGAAGGTTTTAGATGAGAACATAGTTCTTTGCTCAAAAGGTAAACTTTGCATTTTTCCGAGAATACAATCATTACAGGAAAAAGAACTTTTACATAGATCCTTTGCAAAATGTAGATAAGATAACTTGGTGACATTAGGATGACCAAGTCTTTTGTGCCATATGTTTATATCTTTGTTCCGGGCAACATTACAAAAAGATTTTGGAACTTGGAGAGATTCCATATAGTATAAGTCTCCTTTTCTAAAGCCTTCCCCAATCAATTTCCCGGACCGGCGATCCTGTATTAAACATTTGTCATATGAAAATTTAATATCGCAGCCATGGTCCGAGAGTTGAGAAATAGAGAGAAGGTTTAAGTTAAGTTTAGGTATAAATCTAATTTTTGGAATGAAAAAATCTTGAGTTTCAAAATTACCTATTCCTTTAATTTCAAGAGCGGTTCCATCCGCAGTGGAAACAAAGGATGGAGAAGCATGTTTTGAAAAATCGGAAAGTGAAAACATGTTTGGGGACATATGAAAAGATGCACCTGAGTCCAAAAGCCAAGAGACTTTACCTGGAATGGAAGAGGTAGATACGGCGGCGCCGGATGTAGCTCCCTTGAGAAGAGGTTGAAGGGCCTCCACTATTTGATTCAACGAGAGTGACCCACTTGATGAGGCCTCTTCCTTTTGTGGTACACCGGTGGTGGCCATAGCTAGAAGTCTCTTCCATTTGGGACATACGGGCTTGATATGCCCCGGTTCCTTACAAAAGTGACAAATAGTCTTGCTATAGTCCCTCTTTCCTCTTTGTCCACCATCTCCTCCTTGATTTTGGAATTTAAAATGAGGAGGACGATAGGTCTTTACATTATTTCCGGGTCTTGATACGGCATTAACCTCATTGTTTTCTTCATGATTACAAGGAACCACAAGAACATTTGGTCCTTGTTTACATAAACTCATACGAGTTTCCTCACCACTTAATTTGGTGAGAACATCTTCAAGAGATGGCGGGGTAAATGAGGATAGAAGTGATGACCTTATTTGCTCAAATTCCGTTCTTAACCCATTCAAAAAGTTGAAGAACCGATCTTCTTCAAGTTGCTTGTGGCGGAGTTCAATTGCCTCTCCACTCCATTTTGGTTCAAGCATGGAAAGCTCATCCCAAATGGAGGAGAGGTCGGCATAATATTCCCTAATGGACATTTCACCTTGAGTAAGGGAGAGAGCCTTCTTTTGAAGGTAATACTTATGGGAAAGATCTCTTGATGTATACATTTTCTCGAGATAATGCCAAGCTTCCGATGCTTTCTTGAACTTGATAATGTTGGCATTAATCTTTGTTTCGACGGATGCGAAGAACCAAGAAAGAATCTTGAAGTTCTTCATTTCCCATTCGTCGTGCTTCTTGGAGTATTCTTCAAGAGCTTTGATCCTTTCTTCTCCCTCAAGAATCTTGATTTCATTTCCGTCCATCATGGTTATTTTGGGTTCCGGTTCCGGAATTGAACCTTGCACATAACCCTATAATCCTTTACCTTTTATGTGAGCCTCCATGTTCCCGGCCCAAATATGGTAGTTGGACCCATTCAACTTGAAGCCAAGCGCGAAGTGAGACTCTTTTTCACCCATTATGGAGTAAAGAAAAGGAGAGGGGGGCGTACCAACACAATGCTTCAACTTTTAGCTTGCATAAGATCCTTCTAAAATATTTGAGAAGCGAGATCCACCACTTCTACTTCTAAGAATCCGAATGCACGGTTTTCGAGGCACTTGAAAAAAGAAGAATCCCACGATCCTTGATCACCAATCGAGCTCTGATACCATGTGAAATTGTCTACGAAGAGACAATACGCATATACGCACAAATACTTTAGAAAAAGAAGTGCACAAAAGCACTCTCACAACACTTGAACAAAATACGCAAAAAGCGTATAAATAATAAGCATGCAATAATGCATGTATTTCATAAAAAGCAAATGCTTGAGTCTCTCAAGCTTAGGGAATACAAAGGGGGAACACCCCTATTTATACAAGAAAGAAGGAGTGCAAGAGGGGGCTCCCCAAAGGAGTCGTTGGGGAGCTCCCAACGGTCACAATTGTGACCGTTGGGGGCTCCCCAACGACTCTATTGGGGAGACCCCCAATGCACTTTTTGAGAGTGCAAAAAAAGAAAAATAAAACCATAAAAGAATTACAAAAATAATGGGAAAAATTACGACAAAAATACCCTTTCGGGTAAAAAAAGGAGAAAAATGTATAAATATATATACTTATATATAGAGATACGTATACATATAATATATGTATACGTATCTCTATGTATATAAGTATATATATTTATACTTACAATATTGATTTTGAGTGTACATTTTAACAAGATTTAACAGTGGACCGGTTAATGGAGTTGTTATAGACGAACTCGGCTTGAGGCAGAACGAGATCCCAAGTTTTGACATTTTCGCCCACTAAGCTCCGTAACAAATTTCCTAAGGTGCGGTTTACGACTTCGGTTTGGCCATAAATCTGGGGGTGATACGCGCTACTGAACTGGAGCTTAGTTTTCAACAGGGCCCATAACGATTTCCAAAAGTGGCTCATAAAACGCGTGTCGCGATCGGAAGTGATTGTGTGAGGTAGACCGTGGAAACGGGCAACATCTTTGAAATAATATGAAGCGACTAAAGAGGCATCGGTGGTGCGTTTGCACGGAATAAAGATAGCCATTTTGGAGAACCGGTCAACTACTAGAATTGAATCAAAACGACGTGGTGTGCGGGGAAGGCCCACGATAAAATCCATGGACACATGCTCCCACGGTCGTTCAGGAATGGGTAACGGGGTGTACAGACCACTATTCTGACGATGACCCTTGGACACTTGACACACATGACAACCTTGGATAAACTTAACAACATCTTTGCGCATCTTGGGCCAAAAGTATCGTTCATCTAAGAGAGTGAACGTCTTATCATGCCCGAAATGCCCTGCTAACCCTCCTTCATGTAATTCAGAAATCAACTGAAGCCTGAGGGAGAAATTGGGTACACATAATTGGTTACCACGGAAGAGGTAACCATTATGAATACAAAAACGGGGGTCAAGGTTGCGAGCGGAGGAGGTGCACCCTTCCCAGACTTTGTGAAAATCAGGGTCCGTAGGGTATAACTCTTTGCATTGTTCAAAACCTATGACCTGCACCGACATAGTCATCAACAGGCTGTTCTTCCTACTAAGAGCGTCAGTTCTTCCTACTAAGAGCGTCAGCCACCTTATTCAGGGTACCCGATTGATGCCGAAGCGAAAAGGTGTACTCTTGCAAGAAGCTGACCCACTTGGCATGACGAACACTCAACTTTTTCTGACTGTTCAGGTACTTCAATGCCTCATGATCCGTGTACAAAACAAATTCCTTATAAATGAGATAATGCCTCCAATAACGAAGGGCTTGTACAACGGCATAAAACTCAACATCGTAAGTGGAGTATTGGCACCTGGCCTGAGTCAGCTTCTCGCTAAAGAAGGCGACAGGCCTACGATTCTGGCTCAAGACGGCGCCAATCCCCACTTTAGAGGCATCACATTCAACCTCAAAGACTGCACTAAAATCGGGGAGGGCTAAGACAGGGGCACTGGTCATTTTGTCCTTGATGATCGTAAAGGCTTTGCTAGCCGCTGGCGTCCACTGAAAGCTAGTACCTTTTAGGCACTCCGTGATGGGGGCCATAAGGGTACTAAAATTCCTCACGAAACGTCGGTAAAAGGTGGCTAACCCGTGGAAACTACGGGTCTCTCCTATAGTCCTTGGGGTAGGCCAATCGACAATCGCTCGGACTTTCGCAGGCTCGGCCTTGACGCCATCAGAAGACACAATAAACCCTAAGAACACGACACTGGATGTCATAAACTCACACTTCTTGGCATTGGCATACAATTTTTCCTTTCTCAAAATATCTAAGACTTGACGCAGGTGACTCAAATGATCAGACAATGAAGAACTATAGACCAAGATGTCGTCAAAGTAGACGACAACAAACTTCCCAAGACACGGACGCAAGACTTGGGTCATCACGTTCATGAAGGTACTGGGGGCATTAGACAACCCAAACGGCATGACTAACCACTTGTACAATCCATCACGTGTCTTAAATGTCGTTTTCCACTCGTCTCCCTCGTGTATACGAATCTGATGATATCCGCTTTTTAAATCAATTTTAGAGAAAATGGAGGCACCGGATAACATGTCAAACATATTATCTAAACGAGGAATGGGAAAACGGTATTTGACTATGATGCAATTGATCGCACGGCTATCGACACACATGCGCATGGACCCATCTTTCTTAGGAGTGAGTAAGGCAGGCACAGCACAAGGACTAACACTCTCACGAATGAAACCCTTTTGCAGTAATTCCTGAACTTGTCTTAACAACTCAGTGTGCTCGGAGGGGTTCATGCGATAAGCGGGAAGGTTGGGTAGACTCGACCCGGGCACAAAATCAATGGCATGCTGAACCACCCTTGTCGAAGGTAATCCATCAGGAAGGTCATCCGGCATAACGTCGCGGAATTCCTCGAGAAGAGGGGCAACATCCGCGGGAATGGACACAGGTGAACTCATCACTGGCTTAGCCACCAGGGCATAACAATAGCCATCTTCCTGGCAGTGGTCCAGGAAAAGCCGGTACGAGAGGCCTGCGAGTCGGGGGACTCGTTCGGGTTTGTCAACTGTGGGGAAACCTGTCTCCCGGATTGGTAGAAGGACGATCTTATGGCCATTAAAGATAAAAGAGTAAGTGTTCTTGCGGCCATCGTGAGTGGTCTGGCGATCAAACTGCCAGGGACGTCCCAAAAGAATGTGACACGCATGCATAGGGGCCACATCACACCACACCTCATCGTGGTAGTGTTCCCCCATGGAAAACCGGACTAGGCAACGCTGAGTGATGAGAACCTCATTTCCTTTCTTGAACCAGGCCATCTTATAGGGTTGGGACAACTTTTCGGTGTTGAGTTTCAAGGTAGACACCACACTCTCAGATACCATGTTCTCACATGCTCCGGTGTCAATGATGACATCACAAGCGTGACCTTCACAGTTGCATCGGGTCCTAAAAATGTTATTCCTTAGCCATTTCGATGGGGTCAATTCTCGGGGTGTGGTCAACATATGACGGATGGACAACAAACTTTCGACGTTGCCGTCGAACTCTATAACTCCCCGCTCATCCTCAACCTCAACTAATGAATTGTCCTCACTATCACTCTCACTTGCGGACTCGACAATTCCTTCAACCAAATGGGTGTTCTTGCTCATGGTCGGACACTTGGACGCGACATGTCCTAACTCTTGACACCTAAAGCAACGAAGGGTCGACTCAGTAGGTTTGGTCTTGGACCGGGTGTGGAAAGCTGGACCTGACTGGTCAGATTTGCTAAGGTCGATCCTAGGTTTTGAATCACTAGGGGAGCTTGCTCCCCTGGTTGGGAAACTCGGCTTGGGTCGGCTGGGGGGCTCACTACGGGTCGTCCGATATTCCTGCCTCCGCTTCAGCTTGTCCTCGATGTTCATGGCATAATTGCTGGCTTGATCTAATGTTTCGACTGTGACACAACTAAAATCATCAGAGATAGCAGGGCGGAGACCCGAAATGTACCTCGTGACCTGCTGACGAGCTGTTTCCTCGATCTGCACACGCAGGGAAAGACGATGGAACTCTGCGGTGTACTCTGCTACTGTTCGGGAACCTTGGCGCAGGGTCAGGTATTCCTTGTAGGCTCGCTCGGCGTGATCCGAAGGCACGAACTTTGACTGCATCAGTCTTTGCATTTCTTCCCACGACTGTACGCGCTCTAATCCCTGCCGCTCCCTTGATCGTTGTAGCTCCACCCACCATGTCTATGCTAGGCCTCTCAATCGTGTAGAAGCTAACGAGACACGACGATGTTCAGCAACTGTGTGATAATCGAAGAAGAACTGCACTGCATAAGACCAGTCAAAAAACTGCTCCGCGTCGAATCGCCCCGCAAACTCCGGAAGATCCAATTTCACGCCATAGGTGGAAGAGTGGTCTGGTGGTCTCTGTTGTCGCGGCTCCACCATTCCTGCAGGATGCTCGTTCCAGAAAATGTCGTCGTCCCAAGCTGCTTCATTGCCCATATGGCGGTATTGTTCGCCGGGATGCTGGTGTTGTCGAACTCTCCCGATGGGGGGTCGGCGGTCGGGGCGCGCCGGTTCCTGCTGACATTGCCTCGGTCGGGTTTGCCCGTGGGCGGGTACCATCTGCGGCCGGTATTGTGGTACTGGAATGACGGGAAGTCCAAGGTTCGGGGGAGGGTTCGGTTGAGGTTCTGATTCCGGACGGGTAGAATGGGTATAATATGGTTGTGGGTTAGGAGTATGGTGTTGGGCCGGATATTGGGTTGGGTTTTGGGTCAGGTTTGGGTAAACCGGTTGGTTTGGGTTAGGGTATGGGTATGGGGCTTGGTGGGTATATGGATGGGTTGACTCGCCCGATGGGATGTGAATTGGGCCCACTCCTACACTATTCTTCGGACCCATATATGGATGGAAAGGATCGAGGTTCGAGTTTTGGGGATAATAGGCTTGGTCTGAACTCGATCCCCGATCCAAGAGATTATGGGTCTGGTTTTGACCCAGCTCAAATCCAAACTGGAGCTCCGTCCGGGTCCGATATGGGTCTGGGTCGGTACTGGATTCATTTTGGGGTTCGAAATTAATGGGTTGGGTTTGAGTCGGGATGAACCGCGCACCAAACCCAATTGGATTGGTTGGGTAAGGGGTTTCGGATCCCGGACCCGCTCCCAGGGACCCAAAGGATGGTCCCCGAGATCCAGGCCTGGGTCCTGCTGAAAACTGTTCCGGCCCAGACCCTCTCGGGTTCGGGCCCATCCACACGGGTCCGCCAGGTTCCACCCGCTGGTTGGTCATCGCAATGCCTCTGCACGTGGGACCAGGAGGGAGAAACAGTTCTTTCCCGGGTCGGGTCGCTGCGCTGGGGCTTGCAGCGGGGTCCTGCGTGCTGCTGGGTTCTTGCGGACCCAACCCGACCTGCGGCAGACCCACAGGAAACCGAGCCCTGGTCTGGGGTGCACTCGGATCCAAACCTGCGGCAGGACCCGGCGTGAGGCTGGGTTCCTGCAAGCCCAGCCCTGCCGGCGGCATAGCCCCCATGGCTCGAGGCCAGGGCAAAACTGCACCCACGACGTGGGGTTGCCCTGCCCTATCTTCCTGGTTCAGATGGGGGGTACCTACTGCGCGTGACACTGTTGCTGTCGAACCTGGGAATGGAGGGGGGAACGCTGGTTGCTGGGTAGCAACACAGTCGGGCTGACAGGACGTCGGCTGGACTGCTGCTGCATCTGCTACGACCTCCAGCGCAACCCCCAGTCTTTGCCTTGAGGTCGTAGAGGGATCCACCGGCGACTCAAGGGCAGCGACTCGGCCTTCGACCCCATCAAGTCGCTGTGATATGGTTGCCACGTCCCGACTGATACGCGACACGTTTTCCTGTATTTTCGTCAACACCTCCATGACACGCAGCATTGGGTCTTCGCTGCTCGCCTCCTCACGCGCTTCGCCTTGTACCGGATCGGTTCCCGCCTCAAGAGCCATACCGCTGATGAAGGTGGAACGCCGGCTCTGATACCACTTTGATGCAACTGCGTTGGAGGAGGAGTGAAAACTAATGGCCCACCGTGAATCGGTGTGGCTGAACTTCTTTATTAACTCATAAATGTTCAATAAACAATGGGAATATGCAATAAACAGTAAGGAAAAATCTAAAGGGAAAACAGTAATCAAATAGAGAATAGGAAAAGTTGCAGAAAAAGAAGTCGGCTGGGCTGTTTTAATCTTCAATTATCCTTCACGCAACCCTAGACATGCCTTTTAAAGAGTGTTTACTGGACCGGGTCGTGGGTCCAGATTTGGATCCGACCCACGATCCGGTTCAGTCCTTCTTTGCAGCTGGTTCTGGGGCGCGCGAGCTCCACCACGCCTGACGTAGGTGCGCAGGGGTACCTCCCTGCGTCGTGGCTCCGTCCCTGCAGGTGAGTCATAGTCACGGGGTCTTTCATCTGCCCTGTGTGGTGGATCGAGTGGCACGATGGGCCCAATCGGGTCCTGCCCTGCATCAAAACCCGAAGGTAGTATTGACCGATATAAGGCGCGACTTGTTGCTCGAGGGTTCACACAACAATATGGTGAAGATTACGATGAGACCTTTAGTCCGGTAGTCAAAATGGGTACAATTCGTGTCATCATATCCCTAGCAGTCGATCGAGGATGGAGGCTTAGCCAAATGGATGTTAAAAATGCATTCTTGCATGGAACTTTAAAAGAGGAAGTATATATGGAGCAACCACCTGGATATGCTGAGAAGGACCCTACTGCCTGAGTGTGCAAACTAAGGAAATCTCTGTATGCGTTGAAACAGGCGTCTCGTTCTTGGTTTGAAAGTTTCTCTATACAAATTCAAGGCTATGGTTTTAGAAGATGCTCTCTGGATCACTCACTCTTTATTTATCAAAAGACAGACATCGTTATACTTCTTCTTATATATGTTGATGACATTGTGATCACTGGGAGTTCAGATAATCATGTGCAAGACGTGAAGCAGCTTTTAATGAAAACTTTCAAGATGAAAGATTTAGGGGAGTTGAGGTACTTTCTTGGTGTGGAAGTTGACAGACAACAAGACACATTGACACTCATGCAACAAAAATACACTCTTGACCTTCTGGAAAGAGCCGGGATGACGAATTACAAACCAGTCAGTACTCCTAGTGTATTACATCAAAGGCTGAGCTCTGAAGATAGTCATCTTTGTGTCAACCCTACAACGTATAGAAGTCTCGTGGGGATGTTACAGTACTTGACCTTTACCAGACCTAATATAGTTTATGTTGTCAATCAGGTATCCCAGTTTATGCATGCTCCAACGGAGGGTCATATGGAAGCTGTGAAGCACATTCTACGCTATTTAAAAGGAACTATATGAGACGGACTTGTTTATCGCAAGAACGATAATCTGCATAGAGGACATGAACTCATCACTTATACAGACGCAGATTGAGCAGGGGATCCAGATGAGAGATGATCTGTATCTGAATATTGTGTATATATTGGACACAATTTAGTGTCCTGGAGCAGCAGAAAACAAAAGGCAGTGGCACGATCAAGTACAGAGGCTGAATACAGGTCGATGGCTGCAGGCACGGCAGAAGCTACATGGATTAGACACTTATTGAGTGACCTTGGGGAGACACTTATTCGATCATTTCTTCTATGTGATAATCAAAGCGCAATAAACATTGCGTGTAATCCTATTCAACATAGCAGAACGAAGCATATTGAGATTGATCAACATTTTATACGGCAGAAAGTCGAGATGAAGGAGATAGAACTACGTCATGTTCGAACAGAAGATCAAGTGCCAGACTTGTTTACCAAAGGGTTAACAGGACGACAATTTTGGCTATTGAAGAGCAAGTTGTACATGCTTCAAAACCACGTACAACTTGAGGGAGGGTGTTAAAATATAGTATGCGTATGGATCTAGATCCAAATCCATACGCACGTTATATCAAAACACGCACGCATCATAATGTTTCATTAATGGCAATATTGTAATATCATATTCCTTATGTTTATATATATGAATTAGGGCTTGGAGGTCGTGCATTATTCTGCCGCCCCAGCCTTTTGGCTTCTCTCTGTCTTTCTTTCTGTTTCCTGTGCAGGTGATGCGTGAAGAAACCCATCTCACTCATATTCTTTCACCTTTTGGGTATACATACCCTTAAGAAAGAACCATGTCTCATTGGCTCTTCTAAACTTAGCAATGTTGGCACAATTTTTGAGGTCAACGTTGTTCATAAACCATGCCAAAATTTTGGCATGGTTACTTTCCCAATCCTCAACTTTGGATTGATGGTCATTGATAGCTTTGATGCTCTCATCGCCATCTAAAGCTTTTTCAATCCCACTTTTAATTTTAGTGAGAACAAGAGAGGGTTTGGGAGTAGTTCCCATAACAAAACCCCAAAGTTTTTTACCTCTTAGATGATTTTCTATAGCGGAGGCCCACATGGTAATTGGATCTATTGAGCTTAAAAGAGAGCTCTACTTTAGATTTGTGCTCCATAGGTACCAAATAGCCTTCCTTTCTTCTTCAAAAGCTTGAGAGGCACACGTCCCAAGACACCAAAAAGAAGAGAAGCCTGATCACCAACCTCGCTCTGATACCATGTAATCAAAAAGGGCGGAAGCACCAATAAAGCAAACCAGTCTTTTAGAAGAGTGATGCCAAGAGCCAAGAACACACACTAAAAGTGTATACCCACTAAAGGGAAAAATGACTAAAAGTCATAAGTTGAATATTATTGAAGAAAGAAAGAATAGGGTGAAAAACCCATTACAATGCAAGAGGAAGGGCCCTCTTTTCATAGAGGAGAAAAGGTAGAGGAAGGGACCACATAGGGGCTCCCTTCTAGTCGTTGGGAGCCCCAACGGTCATATTTATGACCGTTGGGGCCCCAACGACTACAAGGTGGGGCCCCCAGTGGTCCTCTTACAATAAAAAGAAAAAGGGAAAAAAAGAAAAGTAGAAGAAAAGAAAAAAAGAAACAAAAAGAAAAAAGAAAAAGTAAAAAAATACATGGGAATTACACAAATACCCCTTTCGGGTATTTGAATTATAAAAATATGTATATATATACTTATATATATACGCATGTATATATATATAAGTATATGTATATATATATATATTTATATATACATATTTTAACATTACTCTCCACAAGAATCTCTCAGAACACACATATTAATCCCACATGCTTCTAAAAATGCTCACACCCTGTTGTAGGCAAAGGAATACTATACCACCTCAGGTGTACTATCCCTTGAAACTAAGCGCTTTATAGTTGGAGCTTGTGGCATACATTGGTGTTGGTAGGGTTGCAATGTGGTCAGTCTGACAAAAAGATGCCTCGGGATCTGTGTCTTGGTGCTCACATGATAAGAAAGGAGAAAACAAAGAAAGGTGGATGGAGGAATAGGATCATGATTCTCCTTTAGGTCACGTCCTTCTTTATATTGCTGTTGTGATTATTTTACATTACAAAAATGCCCCTGTTAAGTAAAAAATAATATAACAAGACCTCGTACTACAAAGGTCCGAAAAACCCACACTATTTCTAACAAGCCCCCTCAAACTGTACATGGGATGTTAAGAATCATGGACAGTTTGCACTTAAGCTGCCAATGCCTAATGCAAGAGAGAGGTTTGGTAAAAAGATATGCAATTTGGTCTTCAACTTTGACAAATAAGGCCTGAATTTCTTGTCTTTCAACCAGAGTTACCGGAAGCTTCTTAGATAGATGAGAAGCCCGCTTCCCGGAAACTCGCTTAAAAAGCGCAATATTCCTCGCTTCTGTAACTTGATGGGAATCTCGATTCTCCCACGCTTCTCCTACATTTTCCACATGCTTCATCTATTCTTTTTGTAAGTTTTCGTACTCTATTTTTTATGTTTTTTATATGTTTCCTCCTACACTTCTCACTCACTTCCATGCACTTTCTCTAAATTTGCAGTCATCATTTTTAGATTTTGTTAAAAATTTAATTCTTACACTAAGAAATCATGAAATTTAAGGATAGTCACTTTTATTTTAGTTTTTATTTGTGTTCCATTTCGATTCTCATTCAATTCTTATGTTGTTTTTTTTATTCCACGTGTCCCGCTTCCTATACATTTTAAAATGCATCACTTCTCGCTTTCACTTCCCGTATTGTTTCCCGCTTCCGCTTCCTAGTCTGGCAACCTTGCTTTCAGCCTTTTCGCTGACACAGTGTTGGTCCAGCTCTACATGTTTCATTCTACCATGCTAGACTGGATTTGTAGCAATAGCAGCAACACTTTGATTATCACAATAAAAACGACTTACTGATTGGCTGATGCAACGCCCAAAGTGACAAATTCATAAAACTTCCAGTGTGATTGTCATCTATATTCAGCTTCAATACTAGATCTAGCCACAATACATTGCTTTTGATTTGACCAAGAAACAAGATGAATTCCAAGAAAACCCCCATAGCCAATGACTGACCTTCTAGTGGATGGGTCTCTTGCCCAATATGCATATGAATAAGCCAACACTATTAATGGAATAGAGTTAAGTTTGTCTCCACTCCTATAAACCAATCCATCAGTGATGGTGCCTTTGATGCAGCTTAGAACTATCTTGACTGCTTCCATGTGACTTTGTTTAAGAGCATGCATGAACTGGGAGATTTGGTTCACTACAAAAACTAGATCTGGGCGAGTAAACGTTAAGTATTGTAAATCACCAACAAGACTTCGAAAAATCCATGGTTCCTCAAGTTTCTTATGATCTAGCACATCCTCCAACAACTTTGTATTGATAGCAATAGGTGTAGAGACTGGTTTGCAATCCCTCATCCCAAACCTAGTAAGAAGGTCAAGAGCATACATGTCTTGTACAAGTGTCATAGATTCAACTGTACAGTCCACTTATGCACCGAGAAAATATCTCAAATAACCCAAAATTTTCATGTGAAGCTTCGAACTGAGCATGTCTTTCAATTTTGCAATACGTGAAGCATCACTTCCCGTAATAATGATGTAATCAACGTATACAAAAAACTATGATAATATGCACTTGGTCATAATGCAAGAAAAGTTAATGATCACACTGACTACGGGGAAAAATCAAGGCACAAAGAGTTTTACTGAAAGTTTTGAAACATGCCCTAGAAGCTTGTTTCAGTCTATACAATGCCTGCTTTAATCTGAGCATTGTGGTCTGGGGATCTCCCTTTGAATATCCTGGCGGATGTTCCATATAGACCTCCTCATGAAGTATACCATGAAAAAATGCATTCTTTACATCCATTTGACTTATTTCCAACCTCTTCATAGCAGCAAATGAAAGAACCACTTTGATGGTACCCATTCGCACTAGAGGACTGAATGTCTCATCAAAATCAAGACCATGATCTTGGGTAACCCTTCGCTACAAGTCATGCTTTGTAACACTCTATACTGTCATCAGCTTTATACTTAATCTTGTATACCCAGCGACACCCTACAATATTTTTGTCGGACGGACGAGAAACTACCTCCCAAGTATTGCATTCATGAAGCGCAGAAATCTCTTTATTCATGGCTTCAACCCAGCACTTATTTTGGCATGCTTCATGGTAGGATTTGGGTTCATTCTCACTCATAACATTGGCTGCAAATATTTGGAACTCCACTGAAAGTATTGTAGCTTACCCATCTCTCCGGTGGGTGCCTAACACATGCTGATCTTCTGGGCTGCATAATAACTGATGAAGCTGTACTGTTTTCTGTATCACTTGCAAATATTCTTTCTATACTGCCATCACTGCAACTCACGAATTAATGACGGTTGCGTACAGGGAACAACTTGACCTGTAGGTTGTTGTTGAGCAGCTGCACTTGGCTGATCTCCAACATGCTTCTTTCCCACATAAACCTGTAGGGAAAACTGGAAACTAACAGGCTGTCTATCAAGCTGAATCGGTTCAGATATTTGACGTAAATTATTGGCACCTGGAGACAGCAATCCAAATGATGTTATACCACCATTATCATGCTGGATTTGATCTGATTTCATTGACATAGTAGTCGGCCAAAAGAAATTAGGACTTCCCTCGGTCCTTGGATCCATATGTGCTCTTGACAGAAAATCATGCTCATGAAAAATGACGCCTTGAGATAACTATCTTTTGAGTAATAGGATTAAAGCATCTATATCCTAAGTACTCGTCATCGTGGCCCATAAATTGACACTCTTGCACCTTTGGAGACAACTTGTTACATAAAGAGTCCTGAATATGCACAAACCACTTGATTCAAAAAGCACGCATAATGGAATAATCAAGATGATTGTTGAACAATAAGAAATATGGTGACCTGCCCTCCAAATTAGACATTGGAATAAGATTAATGCAATAAACATCTGTATATAAAAAGATTCTCCCCATAAATCCTTTTTAACTTTGGATTCTATCAATATGGTTAGGGCAGTCGCCTTTGTGTCGATGCTTCCTCTCCGTGACTCCACTTTTGTTGGGATGTTTTCAGGCAAAACAACTCATGCAATATACCACTCTCATGCAAAAAAATAGTAAAAGCTACCGACATATATTTGTTGCCATCATCGGTACAAAAATGAAGAATTTTACGATCAAATTGAGTTTCAAGATAAGCTTTTAAATCTTTGAAAGATCTGGAACACTTGATATTTATGCTTCAAGAAATAGAAATGTATTTGGTGAAGTCATCAACGAAAATAACATAATAACAAGATTTAGACATGGACAAAATTGGAGTTGGACCCCAAACATCAGAATGAATTACCTTGAACAGAAACGAAACTCTTTAATTAGCAGAATCAAAAGGAAGAGCATGGCTCTTACATAAACGACAACTGAAACACAAAAAAGACACTTTAGGTACCTTACCCCTCAAGGGGATAAGACCTTTATTATGTAGAGTATGGACAAAATTTGAATTACAATGACCAAGTCTTCAATACCAAAGCTCGATTTCTCTTTTGGCTTCATCAACTTCTGACACGAACAAAGTAGAATTACGACACAAACTATGAACTAGACTTCTTTGAGCTTCGTTAACAACGTAAAGACCTCCAACCCTTTCTACTTCAGTGAAGATCTCCTTCATGAGAGGGTCCTTCACAAAAATAGAAAGAGAAGAGAAGATAACATCAGAAATCTTGTCTGACTTAAGGCCATACTCAGTGTATCCACATCTCGCGATTGCCTAGGTGCAGAAACATTATGACCAGCCTGAGATGGTGAGTATATGCTAGCTACAGAGGTTTTATAACCACCCTGAAAAGGTGGATTGACATTGGGCCTTGGTCCCACGGAGGGCAAGGCCTGAAACGTGTTCGATATGGAATCTTCAGTAGCTTGAAGGTGGGAACATAACACCAATAGCAATCAGTGCACGTATGGCATTTCTTTTCACACATCTGACACATGGTGTTTGAGTGCTACCCACCAGAGGGAGTGGGATAATGTCTCTTCCTTGACCTAGATAACCACCACATCCTCTACTTCGACCACCCCTAGCCGAGTTATTAGAGCCACGACCAGCACTAGCAGCCACCATAACTTCGTGATGAATTTGTTTGTTGTTTCTTCTTCCAGACATGTTGAACATGGACTCAAACTCCAAAAGCATATACCAAAGCTTATAAAAATGAGGTCTAGGGTTTTGGCTCATGTGCATGGCAATAAAAGTATTATACTCAAAAGGGTCTGAGTACAAATGTCTAAGTCCTCTAAGGAGTTGCCAATCGCGACCAACTAATCTGAGATGTATTTCACCTTATTAAAAAATTCAAGAGCACTGGAGTCACCTCTCTACAGCGAGCCAAACTCTTATCTGAAATGATAAATCTTTGGGGTGGATATTTTCTCAAACCATTGGTGGGGAAGGTCCCACAAATCATGAGCAGACACTCTTGTGAGAATATGCAACAATAACTACTAAGAGAGGGTTGCAGTAATATAGGCTACAACAGCCTAATCATTTTTTTGTCGTAAAGTATATGTTGGATTTTTCAAAACAATAGTCTTAGTAAACTCACCATCTTTAACATCTCCCTGAATCTCAGACACAAATTCTAACGGAATGGTTTCAGATCAGTCAAGGTGCCCCATCAAATCGTGATTATTGGCAAAAGATATGATTTGCTTCTTTCAGGTGATAAAATTGGTCTCATTTAGTTTGTCAGTGACCAATTGGCTTAAGAATTGATTGGGTTTAAGGCAGAGTTGTTAGTCGAGAAAGAGGAAAGCGGGATTGAAAAGGGAGGCAGTTCTAAAATTTTAGGAAGCAGAAAGCACGGGACTACTTAAAAGTGAACTGGGTATTGTCTCGGAGGCGAGAAGGCAAGCAACCTAAGAATCGGACTAGGATTCGAAAGGGGAACAAAGAAGGAAGTGACCTAGGATTTGAGTGAGAAGCGAATAGAAATCGAAAGAGAAGCAAAAATATAATTATATTTTTCTCAATTTACTAAAATATAAGATTTATGTTATCATTGACAAAATAAAACATGAGTAGATAACATTAAAGTTGATCTATTAATCTCAAAACGGAATCATATATGCAAGTGCAACCATTTAACAACTGCATCCTGTTGTAAGCATTTAGTAAATAATACATCAAGAAAAATTAATAATTCATAATTCATATTCCTATTGTAACCATTTAACAAATGCATCTTGATGTAAGCATTTAATAAATAATACAAGAAAAATTCATAATTCATATTCCTATTGCAAGTTGCAACCATTTAACGACTTGTAGAAAGAGAGCATAAAGCAAATATACCTACATCACAAAAGTACATGCATCAGTCTAAACCATAGTTACAGGAAGCTTCTTAGATAGGTGGGAAACCCGCTTCTTAAAAACTAGCTTTGAAAGTGCGATACTCCTCGTTTCTAAAACTTGATGGGAATCTCGATTCTCCCACGCTTCTACTATACTTTTCACCTATGTCACAGGGACTCGGCTAGCAGGGTGCCGCACACGCATCGACGCGACTCGACGCGGGTGCGGCACCGGGTGTGGTCAACCCGACCCTGGGTGCGTTGACCGCACCCAGGGTCATTTTGGTCTGTTTTTTTTGTTTTTTTTTTTTTAAATTTCCCTATGAAATGGGCTGCGGAATTTTAAAAAAAAAATCTGGGGGTGGGGGGGGGGGGGCGCTGCCCCCCTATAACCCCCCGCCAGGGGCGGCCCCCCTGGACCCCCGCCCGACCCGCTCCAGGGGGGAACCCCCGGACCCCCCTTATATATATATATATATATATATATATATATATATATATATATATATATATATATATATATATATATATATATATATAATTTTTTACATTTTTGCCCCTGCCGCACCCCCGCACCCGGGTTTTTTGGAAGTGCTGAATCCCCGCACCCGCACCCATGTGACATAGATTTTCACACGCTTCATCTATTCTTCTTGTATGTTTTCTCACTCTACTTTTCATATTTTTTATATGTTTCCTCTCACACTTCTCACTCACTTCCATGCGCTTTCTCTAAATTAGCAACCATCATTTTTAGATTTTGTTAAAAATTTAATTCTTAAACTAAAAAATCATTAAATTTAAGAATAGTCACTTTTGTTTTAGTTTTTTTTGTGTTCCATTTTGATTCTCATTTAATTCTTATATTATTTTTTTATTACTCACTTCTTGCTTCCTATACATTTTAAAATGCATCGCTTCTTGCTTCCGCTTCCCGTATCATTTCCCGCTTCTGCTTCTTAGTCTGGCAACACTGGTCTAAACTAAAGTTCGTTAAGAATTAAGATTCATATGGAAGTGAAACTATATAACATGAGCATAACAAGATAGTAAATGTCTTTGTGTGCATCGCCCATGGCAATTCCACACAAAAGAATAATCAACACAAGCAAAGTAGGAAAAAGAAAACAAAAAGGAAGTGTTGGGTAATGTAACGACCCCAACTCATCCCCATAGAAAAGTGATTTTTTTTTTAACAATTGTGAAAATAAACCCAAAGACCCGGGGTCTTACAAACATAACCACAATCTACGCCAGAAAGGATCTTACACTAACCATCAACCAAACCAAACATCTTTATTCATTATTAATTAAAGTTTGAGAACAATAAGCAAATGAATATTAGATAAAAACAAAATAGAGTCACTCTGTCCTAAAGTGAAATATCAAAGCAGTCACACAGTCTTCATAGTTCTCTATAGCAGCTGGTCTCATCACTGATCTTCAGAGGCTGTGAAAAACATAAAGTATATGGTGTCAGAATCATAGATCATGCGTACGAATTCCTCTAATAACTCAAATAAGCAAGAAGAACATAAATCAAATTCATGCAACATTTTTAGAGAAATAGAACTACAACAAATTTCAGTATTCCAATAACCATTCATGCATTAGCGAACATTTATCATGCAACCACAATATATCACAATTACAAGAGTAGGTAAAGATGCATGATCTAATACAGTTAATGACTATCCATGATATTAATGCACATGCATGAGTGACTTATTATCTTTTATCAGAGTTTTTTTTTGTATGCATGTCCCTATTATATGCACACAATTTTAATTTTATTTTTCATTAAAACCTGTAGATAATCAAAATGTGCACAGCAAATTCTCGAGTTCAAGTTAGGTCCCCAGTTGTAGCTTAACACACAATTTACACTTGGCTCTCGACCGATATCAAGAATTAACACCATCCATCGGAACATTAGAATTCAACATCTAATGTCAAGATACTAGAAAAATCAGAATCCACTAATGTCACTTTCTTAGTATACCAATAACAACAGTTGTCTCTACACACCATTCACAGAAAAAGTGGCGGAATCTCCCTAAAACCGTGATCGGGAGGTAAATCACCTAGTTGGGTTCAGGGGCACAATTGCACACGGAGTTTTAGTATCCTCACGGTTCCCAAAAACTGAAATTCAAGATTCTCACACTAAAGAAGGGATATTCAGGAAAAAGCATTAATTACACTATTTTTTTTCTTTTTATTTTTTTTTATCAAAAAAAAGATTTATTTCTCAGCATTCAATTTGCAATTCAACATGCAAAACACAACACTAAAATTCGTTTTGCAAATCAGCATGCAAAAGCTCACGACAATATTCGTTTTGCAAATCAGCATGCAAAACACCACATGGAACCTCAGTCCGTTACAATATGGAACAGTGCAATTAATTCAAATAATGTCAAATTGATTTTTACAAAGCATATAACAAAACATAGAGCAACACCTGCTCGTGACCCACACAGCCTACAATGGTTCACATTTGACCATTGATGCACCTAATCATGCACATATAAAATCATTTATCATGCTCACAAATGCTAATTCATACAACTATAATGAGAATGTACATGTATAACCATTTCACTTATGCATATGAAAATATGCTTGCAAAATACCTTTTTATTTTCATGATTCATCTTATGCATAATATGCAAACATACACGTGATCATGTTAGTGCAACTACAATATAAATTTTAGGATTTGCACGTGTTCACTACATGCATAGGCATGCAAACAACACATTAAATGTCACAATCATGCATAACCAACAATTCTTTTTGCCATTTCGGCAAACTCGGGGTACAACATTTACCCACCGAGTTCAAGCCCTGTTGCCCGCACACGAGATAGCATTGGTAGTCACATGAATACATTCCAATGCTCATAACAGACATACAAATCTGCATATTACAAATGTATAAATCTAACATTTAATATGTATAAAATCTATACTTTTAACATATGTAATTCTGGCCACAAAAATGAGCATTTTAAATATGTAAGTCTGTACATAACTATGAGCATTTAGCATATTAAATTCTGAACATAATCATGAGCATTTACAATCATACACGTGCGCATGGAAATCGACAAACATGTAAATCTAAACATTCATCTAAATCTGAACATATATATAAATCTACATCTATATGTAAATCTGCACATGTATATATAAATATGCACATACATTACATGTAAATTTGAACATACATTACATGTGAATCTGAACATACCTGACATGTTCATTATATATATATATATATATATATATATATATATATTGTTGTTGAAATTTGTCCAGCCTCTTTCTTTTATATTTTTGTTGAATTTGCACAGTCGACAATCGGCTGGGCTTTAACCATATGTATACTGCCCAGATTTTCATATTATGTTTCTGTTTCTAATTCTGCCCAGAACACTGTTTTTTTGAAACAGTCTCTTATATATATATATATATATATATATATTTTTTTTTTTTTTTTTTTTTGAGTCTGCCCAGCCGAAATAGTCGGCTGGGCTTAGACAGACATGTGACTTCTCCTATATGTAAACCAGAACACGCATAGCATGTTCAAAATATAGTTTTCTTTTAAAGTGTCCAGTCTGTACTAAATTTTTTTTTGATGATTCTGCTCAGCCGACTGTCGACTGGGCTTTGCCAGTCAAATGGCTGTCCAGCCGACTGTTGGCTGGGCCCACTGTTTCCTCTCTTTTTTTTTACTCGGCCCAACCGAAACAGTCGGCTGGGCTTGTTGTCAAAGGGTCTTGCTAGTTTTTTTATAATCGTGAACCATCCCAGCCGACTGTCGGCTGGGGCTATGCCCCACGTGCACCTGCCCAGACGACACGGTCGGCTGGGCTGTGACAGTTTATGAGACTGTCAAACAGCTCCACATACCTCGAATATATATATATATATACTTTTCAAGGGTTTTGGTTTAACCAATTATTTAAAAAAAAATCTACTTTTCAACAGGAATGAGTTGGGGTCGTTACATCTACTTTGTTCCTCTTCACTTTGAGAGTTGCCCATTGTTCTTGATAGGGAGCTGGCAAAAACACTATCTATATCACTAGCAAATTGCACCTTCTATGAGCAGATTAATTATACTATGATGGATCACTGCCATTTTGTGAGCAATATCTTCTGCTATAGATTTGACAACATGCATTGCTTCTCCTTATACATCCTTAGCAATCTCTTGCCAATCATAATTCTGTACATTAGACAAGCAACACACCAATGAAGGGCCTAAAGCTGTAAAGCACTAACCTTTTGGGATCCCATGAATTTTCTGTACATGTCCACCTTGGCGGAAGAAGTGCATCTATAGGCAACTTGCGCCACTTTAAGCAATTATCACATTGAGCCCATTGATCGTATCCCCTAAAATATCAGATAACAAGATAAAGTATTAGATGATGCATACGAAGACAGGTATTTAATTTTGGTTATAAATAGATATGATCTGACACAATCCGAGGCTAAATACAATCAGAGTATAGCAAAAAAGTCTTATCAAAAGAAAATCATCTATCCACATGGAACCATGCAAACTGCTAAGGAAAAGACTTTCTGTTAGATCAAACTTTACATACATTCATGTGACAGAGCAGCATAAATGGAAAGAAAAAATCCACAAAAAAGAAAAGGAAACTAAGGACACTTTGCAGCAAAATGAGGCATGTTTCGAATCTATGTGCAGTGCCATTACCCATATATTTTCATCACAAGGCTCAATTATCACAATGGATGCCATGAGTGCTTGAAAGATTCTAAGAATAAATGAAGTTAGAAAGTTGTGAATGGAAACAAATATCTATATTAGAAAGATAAAGTTAGAAACTTCAGTCCTCAGAAAACATAGATAATTTCAAGCAGAAAAAACACAGTAGGACTGTAGGAATGAATAATTTATAAAGTGCAAATTCAGTTGACAAGAATTGTAAACCCATGTACTCACCCAGATGGCCTGGAAGTGAAAATAGTCCTCTTTCCAAACACCGGTGGCTCCTGAGTAACATCATTTAAAAAAAAGATAAATAAATAAGAAGAAAGAGTAATGTGGCCCACTTCAATGGCATAACAGACACAAACACCAAGCAAGCATAACAGTGGTCCAACAGAACAGTAGGCATCTTAAAATTTATGGTTCACTCAAAGATTGATAGGACTGAAGAAAATGGGTCACGTTTTATAAGCCACTAAGCGTTCCAACACAGAATAATATCAAGGGGTTTCAGCATCCTTGTCTTACCTAAACACAGATGCAAGTCCCAGTGTTAGAAGTCTTGAGTGTCAGACATTTTAAGGTTCCAAAACTCAGACGTGGGTACGGCCATACACACACATGTGAATGTTATTCATGGTAAACATGTTGATGTCTATGAAAGGCAGTGAATATATGTCAGATGCATATATCCAAGCCCACACACACGTAAAAGAGTAAGACATGTTTGAACTTCAAACTACAAAATCAGATGGCAAAGCATGTTTGTCCTTGAGGGTGAAGCATGTTTGTTACTCACAAAATACTCACAAAATCAAATGGTAAACATTGAAGAGAGAGGGTGTCAAATTAGTAATATTGTATGCAACTAAAAATTAATAAAATACTAGCATTTTATTCCATAATTATTTCTTTGATGTATCAAATAAAACCATAACAATATGATCAGCACAAAGTCATTAAGACGCTTGTTCTTAGACAAAACTAACAAAAATATATTTAAAAAGTATGTTCGCATTTAAAAGAGAAAGCCTAAAGCTATATTTACATAGAAAACTTGAACTCTCAATGATCTAAAGCTGCAGTGTACATAAGTATCAGTGTTACAAACTATCGGAAACAAACATATTTGGCAGGTAGATGTCTCCGGTTAACACAGATCCATGTTCTTAGAATGAGGCTTACCAGAGGCACAAACTTCTGCTTGAGGACATTCAAATTATCAATAGTAGCTTCCTATTGTTGCATAGAAGAACCATGATGCAATCCTCACCTTCAAGCTTAACGATTGCCCTTTTAGTGTTGTTAATTATGTCACATGGGTACGGGTACGTGTGCAGGTACGGAGGGTATGACACGGTAATTTCAAAAAATGGCGGGTATGGCGACACCGGATATATATATATACTTTCCTCGCTCTTTCTTTCTATCTCTCTTGGTAACCCCACCGCCTCTCTCTCTCTCTCCTGCTGCTGAGGGTGAGAAGGGGAAGGGTTTCGATAGGAAAAAAAAGAGAGATTGTGGGTTTCGGGTTGGGTCTTAGTTGGATCTGACCCAACCCACAGGTCCACGTACCCGTGCCGCACCCAGTACCCATACATGTGTGGTCCATGTCAAAACGGGTACATGGCCTATTTCGTCGTGTCTCTGTGACATAGGTTGTTATACAACACTTCTCAAATATCAGTCATGAAAATCAAAACTCCATTCCCTAAGAAGAAACAGATGCAATACTATATAAATTCCTTTTGCTATATAGAAGCCACAACTCCAAAGCCCAATCGTGGCATAGATTCCCCTCATTCATAAGCTACAAGATGAGACTTATCTTATGACAACACTAACAACAAAAGAGACATTTTGAGTCACACAACATTAAATCTTAGAAGGTATTTGTCCTTGTGTATATGTGTTCTTTTAATGAGATGCCTAAGAATATGAAACCATCTAAACAAGAAGGATATAGAGGAAGAGAAGCTTTCATTCTCGTGAAAATCTTTTTTATGGAAAGACAGATTCTTGTGTACAAAAATGCAGAAAGGGGCATCTGGATGCTGCAAGGGGTTATGGCTAATAACTTGATACTGACATTTTTGCATCTTTAAAAATGATGACTTTTTGTTAAACTACTTCGTCCATAACTTTATTATTATAGCTGATGGTTGTAACACAACTTCTGGTTTTCCATGCCTTCCATATATGATAATGAATTAAAGGCAAATATCCATAACATGTTAACAAACAAATTATTGAATAATTTCACAATATCATCGTCCCATTGATCATACATAGTACATGCATACATACATACATACATACATATATATATGCATGTATTTATGTGTGTATGAACATGATATGGTAAGGATAGCTGAAGGTCATTACTGACTCCAAATTACATGAGATGGCTGCATGTTGGTAAAGGGCCATGACAAAGTCATTGTATTATTGGACATCAGTAGATCCAGTCAAACAAGTCAGTTTGTATTTTATGCTTATCTAGATCTGGATCCATGTGAACTGACTCGTCAGGGTTGGTGGGTTGTGGGACATGGAACATGGGTCACTCAGTCATGGATTGTTAGCTATGTAACATGGACTCTTCTAACAGGGCAACACCCGCACCGATGTGGGTGCGACACTTGGACATGGCTTCGCCAGGTGAAATCAACCACACTGAGGTCCACTTCTGTCTAGAAGTGGATTTGATTAACCCTAACTAAGTACAATTTTATCTATTTATCTATAGATATATATAGGTGGTAGCTGTTAACCACTTTTCTAGCTGACCGCCCAGCTAACCAGGCTTTTGAAGGGTTTTTCTCATGTTTTACATAAATCTGACCGTATAGTTGTGTTCGGCACAGTCAATTTACTAGGAAATGATACTTGGATTATGTTTTTTCAATAAAAAAAATATGATTTTTAAAATCTTGAATATTTAGGAAAATCTTAGACCGTCGATTTTTTAAGCCCTATAAAAACCTACCTGCATATCGGAATCGGATGATCCAAGAGTCTATTCCCATAAAGTCAAGCATGTGGAACACAGCAGTATGGTCAGATTTAAGGAAAACATGGGAAAACCCTTCCAAATCCTGGTTAGCTGGGTGATTAGCAGCTATCACCTTATATATATATATATATATATATATAGAGAGAGAGAGAGAGAGAGAACGTAATAGTATGGTCAGATTTAAGGAAAACATGGAAAAACCCTTACAAATCCTGGTTAGCAGCTATCACCTTTGATCATGCATAATTTATGCATAATTTTATACAGTTTGTATCAGAGTTACCGGAAACGCATATGCATAGCTTCCCCGAGACGCGCTTTGGAAGCGCGAAACGCGGCGCTTCCGAAACACACGGGGAAGCGCACGTAAAAAAGAAGAAATGTGTCCCCCTTTAAAGGGGGACGCATTTACGAAATATCAATTTTACCCTTTTTCAAAACGAAATTGATACGTGAAAAACAAGAAACTAAAAAAAAAAATCTGAATAAGGGCAAAACAGACATTTTAAAAAAATCGTGAAAACTTAAGAACAAAGGCTCAGGGTTTTGCTTTTCACCTGACTCCTCTCTCTCTCTCTCTCTCTCTCATTTTCGGCCACCGACGACCGGCGACCTCCGACGACCGGCGACCTCCGACGATCGGCGACCTCCTCCTTTGTTGACATCCGAAGACCTCGATCGACGTTGGCAATGTCTCTGTTCAGGTATGTTACTCTCTCTTCCACTGACGTCCGACGACCTCTCTCTTTCGATTCGCTCGAGGTCTCATCCACTATTCATTCTTGTGTTCATACTGTTGATCCATCAAAGTGATAGTGATATTCATACCTCTGTGAATGGTTTGTTTCATGAGTAGCAAGTTGTAGGGATTCAGTGCAGTGGCATAGCTAGGATTCATGAAGGAGGGGGGGCAAACAGGGGTGTAGCAAAAAAAATTTTGTGTGAGAGTCGGGGGTTCGGGAGCAGCGTCCCCAAAAATTTTTTTTTTGAGATAAAATAAAAAATGGCTACAATTATTAATAAAAATCTATTTCATATGGACAAATCGAACTATTTGCTGCAGTCAGGGCTGGGCTAGGACTGGGCTGGGCTACAAAAATGGATAAAAATCTATTTCATATGGAATCAGGGTTGGGCTAGGACTGGGCTTTTAAAAATAAATAAATAAATAACTGTTTCGGGAGGCTACTGCCCGGTCCTGCCTCCCGAAATAGTTATTTATTTATTTATTTTTAAAAGCTCAGTCCTAACCCAGCCCTGATTCCATATGAAATAGATTTTTATCCATTTTTGTAGCCCAGCCCAGTCCTACCCAGCCCTGACTGCAGCAAATAGTTCGATTTGTCCATATGAAATAGACTTTTATTAATAATTGTAGCCATTTTTTATTTTATCTCAAAAAAAAATTTGGCTGATTCACAAATTTTGCTATATGCGTTGAGTCTTGGACTCTTGGCTGATTCATGTACTGATTCGTTAAATTTGATTTGATGGGCATATTCTGATAAGAATAAATAGAACTAGTCTGCAGTTCTTTTTAGATTGGATTTATCAAGCTTCTACCTATTTGTGATTTCCTGGGTTAAATTAAATCTGTGGTGTTTCAAGTTTCAACTGTCATGTTTGTTTGAGATTTAGTTTGATTAAACTTGAATTTTAAGGCTTGATGTTTTCCTCTGTATTCATTACGGGTGTTAATGCTATTAGAAAAAAGAAATCTGATTGGTTTCATAGTTCTGAAATTTAGATTGTGACTGCGAAGCTATGTGTGATACATATTGTCTGGATTATTTTAAGAAATGAGCATGGTTAGTTTATGTGCGCTGACACTGAAGTTGTTTAGTAAACCCCACGGTATTTTACGGGAATTCGATTGCAAGGGGCGTTCATGGTTCACTTTGAGTCTCTCTTTTTTTCCTTTTGTTTTCGCATTCCACTCCATCTTTTGCTGTTAATAATAGTGTTTTTAAAGTGTTCTAAAATGATTCTTATACTTTTATGATGCAGGTATATTTGCTTGTTCTTTGCTTCATTAATGACCATCACAAGCTATGATCACGATAATTATGATGACGATGATGATTCTTTGTACAATTTGGAGCATGAATCGTCTAGTGGTATTGGGAAGGACAATGCAAGAAAGGGCAAGACCAAGAGGCCTTCTGATTGTCCATATGAGTTTGAGGACAGAAATGAAAATTGTTTTGATGAGGAAGATGAAGAAGAATATAACAAATATTCTGAAGATGACCAAGATGATGAACCACCTAGCATGCATAAAACAACAGTGCTATGGCGCCATGTATTGAAACAAAAGAAGAGTGGGCAAGGAAAGCAAGGTGGAACCCAGGTTTTTATGTGCAGGCACTGCAAAAACATTTATCATGGGTCATATACTCGAGTTTTTGCACATCTCATGGGATCTTTAAAGGGACAAAGTGTTGGGATTGCCTTTTGCCCTGTAGTTGCAAAAAATGCAGAATTGGCAAAAAAAATTAAGAGGCAAGTTCGCAGAATGGAGGTTTCATCAAGTGCATTTGAGTTGAGGAGATCAAGAATTGATAATCCGAAGAAGCCTATTAGTATGACTACATCATCTAGTGGAAGCCGAAAAACAGTTGATATTCACGATACCTTTAAAAAGGTAGAAAGAGATGATGTAGATCACAAAATTATCAGATTTTTGTGTGCAAATGGCATACCTTTCAATGTGCTTCGATCACCATATTGGGAAGAGATGATATATGCAGTTAGTAAAGTGCCTGGATATAAACCCTCATCATAAGAAAAAGCACGAACAATGTTGCTTGACAATGAGAAAGAGTGTGTTCACAGAGAGTTAAATGAATTTCGAGAAAAGTTTGAGGAGTTTGGAGTTTCTATTGTCTCAGATGGTTGGACAAATATCAAGAACAAACACTTGATAAATATACTTGCCTCAAACTGTTTTGACTCTATGTTTTTATATGCAAGCGATTTTTCTAATGTGCAACAGTCAGCTGCAAACATTGCCGACTTTTTGAAGACGGGATTTAGACTTGTGGGGCCTTCTAATGTAGTGCAAGTGATTACAGACAATGCAGCAAATTGCAAGTTAGCAGGTGAAGAGTTAAAACAAACGTATAAGTATATTTTTTGGTCACCTTGTGTTGTGCACACACTTAATTTGATCTTTAAGGATTTGGCACATGAGTTTCATTGGTTGGGGGAAACATATTTGCAGAGTAAAGAAATTGTGAAGTATATTACAAATCATTCAAAGGCACTAGCAATCTTTAGAAGCAATAAAAAATTAGAGTTAATAAATATTGCAAAAACAAGGTTTGCTTCACATTATACTACTTTGAAACGCTTGCCTGATGTGAGGGAGAGCTTGAGGCTCACAGTAATTTCAGATAGATGAAGTGAGTAAAAGCAGTCATGCACGGATGAAACTATGAAAAAAATGATTGTTACAACAAAAACAATTGTTCTTGACGAAGAATATTGGGATATTGTACGTTTAGCATTATTAATTACAAAACCCATATATAAAATGATTAAATTTTGTGATCAGAAAGGCCCTATAATTGGTGAAGTGTATGAAGGCATGGACAACATGTTGGGGGAAATCAAAGACAATCTAAAAGGACAACCAAATTTGTATGAAAAGATTCATAAGATTGTCTCAAATAGATGGGATAGAATGAATGTGTCTCTCCATAGTCTAGCCCCCATGCTTACTCCAAAATATTACGAGTCAGAGTATCTCAAGATCCCAGCAGCAGGAGGGGTCAAACGAGTTTGTCCTGGTAAAAATTTTATTCTATCTATTTAATAAAGTTTAAAGTTTAACGATTTAATTATTTTATTATTTTATTTGCATTTTCGTGTTATAGTTATTAAACATTTTTTTTTGCAGAAAAGGATAATGATATCTTAGACGGTGCAATGCTCGCGCTTGAAGTGATATCTGTTGGAAATGAAGAGCTATCTACACTTTATAGGTCACAACTTATGGCTTTTGCATCAAGAAGTGAAAGATTTAGCCGAAATGCAGCAAAAATAGATGCATTGAATCCTACAATGTCGGTGTTTAATTGGTGGCGTTTTTATGGTGGTGATACACCTGAGTTGAGAGCATTATCCATTAAGGTTTTATCTCAACCTATTAGCACATCTTCTGTAGAAAGAGTGTGGAACACCTATAGTTATATTCACAATGTTAAAAGAAATAGGCTCAATGAAGATCGTGCCGATACCTTCGTGTATATTCATTCTAATCTTCGATTGATTGACAGGTATGATTAAATTATGTTGTACTTTTGTTTTGGCATTTTTTTTCTTTTTTTCTATTATTGATTATTTATTACCATTCATATTTTATATTCTTGTTATAAAAAGGTGCAACAATCGCTACAAAGAAGGTCCTAGTCGAAAATGGGATATCAATCCAGAACTTTTTATTATAGAAGAAAATACGTTGAGATTAGAGGACATGTGTTGGAGAGATTTGGATGATAGTGCACAACAATCAAGCATTATTTCCAAATCCAAACCCAAAGATGCACAAACAAGAGCTCCATTACCTCCAATAATCATACGTACAAATAAAGTTGCAGAGGATACAAATCAATCCAACAGAGCTAATAGAACTGCAGATATACAAGAGTGACCATCAGTTCCTCAAGGTTGGATTGATCGTTTCTTTAGCAGGAAACCTAGGCAAGGTATGTTGATATTGTGTTTTTTATATTTTAAATTATGATTTTTGAACATTTTAATTTTTTAATGTATTCATTATAGGAAATGAAGGAAGGAGCAGAAGACATGGTCGTGGAGGACAAGACACACGTGATGATGCAGAAAGTTCGCGATCTATTGCTGACTTGAAGGGGAAGAGAAAGATGATAGATTAATGAACTCTTGATATATTAATTATTTTTTTGATGATGTAGTTGGAGTAATCCAACTTGAAAACTTTTATGTTATTTTTTTGTCATGGTCTTATAATATTTTGTTGGTTTGATATGTACTTTTATTTTGAATTTTGCATGATGAAGTGAAGTAGTGGATTATGTTAATTTTAATTTTAGAGTTTAGAACTTTGTAGCTTATAATTTACAATTTAGAAATTTATAGATTAAAAATTTAACCATATTTCTATGTAATCTTTGAGTTTATTGATTTCTCATTTTCTATGTTGCAGAGATGACAAGATTTACAACAATCACAACATCAAATAACAAGTCATTTGATTCTTTCGTTGAAAAAGGTACACTTTTTTATCAAATTTAATTGTTTTCTTAATGCATTATTTAGTGCTTGCATGCATTTGTTAAATGGTTGCAACAAGAATGCGAATTATGATCTTCTCTTGACATATGATTTTTTAAATGCTTGACCGTTGCAATATGATGCATTTGTTAGATAATTACAACTTATATTATTTATTGTCTTAGATACATGTTTTATTTTGTTAATGATGACATAAATCTTATTTTTTGATAAAATAAAAATATATAATATTATAATTATATCTTCGCTTCCCTTTTGATTCTTATTCGCTTCTCACTCGAATCCTATGTCGCTTTCTTCTTCGCTTCCTAGGTCGCTTCCGAGACGCTTCCTGATTCGCTCCTAATTCGTCACGCGCTTCCCGCTTCCTAAAATTTTAGAAGTGCCTCGCTTCCCGCTTCCGCTTCCCGTATCGCTTCCCGCTCCCGCTTCCTCGACTGGCAACTTTGGTTTGTATGCATGATTTTGTGTGAAATAAGCATTAAAAACCCATGTTTGACTACTATTTGGCATGGTCTTGCAAGGTACTTATTGATTTCAATTAAAGAGAAAAATGAATAAGTTTGGAACCATTTGAGTTTTTTAGAAAATTTTGGTTTTTACTAACAAGTTTTTGGAAAATAGTTTTTAAAAAATGAGGTTTTATGAACTTGTTGAAAATCAGGAAACTGTTTTATAAAAGAAATTCTAAAACAGCCTTAAACCTAAATTGAGATTATAAATAATAATGAAAAGAGACTCTCTCTCTCTCTCTCTCTCTCTCTCTCTCTCTCTCTCTCTCTCTTCCCCTTTTCTTCTTCCCTCCTATCCCTTTTCCTCGTCGGCTTCTTTTTCATTGGAGGTGTTGCATGACGCGTGCTAGAGTTGGTAAGGCCGCTCTGCTCTCCCCATTCTGTTAGAGGCGACAACAGGTACGCCTCTTCTCCCCCTTTCTCTTTACATTCCTACACGTAGAATAGGTGTAAAACCCCAAATTTTCAACTTGCAAATTGTGGAAAATATTTAGAGAAAACCTTTCACAATTCAGAGTTTTTTTATTTTCGAAGTTAGCGGAAACAGATTTTTTTCTTTTAAAAGAGGAACAAGTTGGCGATTCTGGGCGCATTAGCACAAAAACCAGCAAAAATCATTTTAGCAAGAATAGTTAGCGAGCAAAAAGTATATTTTACTGATAAAATTTTAGTCCGTACAAAATTAAGGGGTTTTCCCCCTTGCCAAAAGTACAAATCAAAACATGTAGCCAGAATACCAGTAAAAAGAGCGAGGTCTCGAGCCATGATGCATCGTGTCACTGGTTGTCTGGAGAACCTAATTGTCACTAGCGCCCATAAAATTGGTCAATTTTCGCGAAAAACTATTAGGTGAAAAAAAAACAATAAAGAACAACAACTACTGCTAAGCATGTTCATCGACTAAACAATTATAGAAAATTCATGGCAAACTAACTACGCATGCAAAAATATTCATGATCAATTGATTCCACAGGCGGAGAGCAATAAGCTAAATCAACATGACTAAAAACCCAATGAAATTAAACATAGTAAGCAATTATGAATCTCAAGGTGTGTAACTAAACAGTAGTGTGAACAAGATATTTTTAGTTTCAATATTAACTGGCTTGTGAGTACACGCACATACGCGAAACGTAGAAACAACCGAGACCGATCCGGGGGTTTATTATGCCATGTATTTTATGATACCCCAAATAGCTGACTGAGTCCGCTCCTAAGGAGACGGTCAGTGACCGAGAGAGAATTCCCCAAAGGCATTTGTGGCTTATGGATGCATCCAACTTCTGCAGAAGTGCCTGACAACTACCACTTAGGATAATTATGATAATCCATTTCCCCTAACTCCGATGACTGGGGAAGCCGAGTAATTTTCTTTTGGGGTAGTCGTTAATGACCTGTTCATCGGAGTTTTTGTACCATCCATCATCTCTCTTGATGAACCGTAGCGAACGGTCACGATGGGAGTTTCTTAACGGCCGCCCCATTCTATATACTCTGGTCCATCAGACTCACTCGAACATTTTGCCTGTGAAGACGCATAGTCACCATTTTGTGAATTTCAACATTTTGCACATTGTACATTATGAGATTTCATCGACCTCACGAGCTATTTATCATAGTGCAAAACATCGTCCTTGTCCAAGGGTACGACTACGATGGTAGATAAGGGTTACTCAAAAGTACCCCACCACAGAGACTGCATGTCTGTATTTTATAGAAAATCCAAAATTTCCATAGGAAAACATTTTCTCAAGTTCAAAACCCCAGTGCTCAATTTCACATATTTGTCGAAAAGAGCGAACATTTGTGCGTGCTCGCACGCCCTGCTAGGTTTGTCCTGAAAGAATCGCAAGGGCAAAACCTTGCATCATGCGCAAACGTTCACCAAAAGTAATAACAAAACACAGAGCATAATAGCATCATCTAACGAATATCATACAGCGAGAACAAAAGATAAGACAAAAAATAGAAGCCTGGGCACATGAAGCGCGACAGCGAAAAGGAAAGTGCAGGAAAGTAAAGACAGAAAAGAATAAGCCTGAGCACATAAAACGCGGCGGCGAAAAAGAAAGTACAGGAAAGTAAAAGACAAAAATAAAGTAAAAGTGTAGGCACATAAAGCGTGGCGACGAAAAGGAAAGTGCAGGAAAGTAAGGAGGACAATGATCATGAAACCGCGTCCTTGAATAAAAAAGCATATGTATATATTATTATATATATAATTGTATTTTGCTTTCCGCTTTAATTATCTTTTCTTATTTTAGTTTTTTTTTTCGTTTATAGTCCTTTCACGCAACTTTCCCCTACCTTGGGGGGTTGCGGGTTCTCGTATGCCTGCGAGCGTAGGTACGTATGAGCTCGGGCCACGGGGCACGAGCATGCTCCGTCGTGCAATCTGCAAAAAGATAAATCGTTAGCAAAAGAACTATAAAACTGGAGGGGCATGATGAACTCAACGTTCAGGCCGAGCCCGACCCATCTCAACATCGGTAGGGCAAGCAAGGGCAGGGGCTGGAAGCGGCAGAGGCAGCAAACGGCAGACGCAGGGAGCCCTGCTCCCTGCCTGCCAGAGGAGCAGAGGAAGGGGCCGTTAACATTTGTATCGATATATATATATATATATATATATATGGTCTTTTACACCATAATACTCGATAGGGGTATTATGGTCTTTTCACCTAATACCCGATAGGGGTATTTATTTTCTTCTTTTCTTTTTTTCTATATTTCTTTTTTTATTTTTTATTTTCTTTATTTTAAACCACATAGGGGGCCCCACCATAGAGTCATTGGGGGATCCCAACGACTCTATTGGGAGCCCCCTTATGGTCACTTGGGTGTATAAATAGGGGCGCTCACCCCTTGTGCTTTCTATGTTCTTAAGAGCTCCTCCTTTAATAAAAAGAGTATATCTTTTTTATGTGTAGCCTTCTTGTAAGGCATTTTCGTATTATCCCTTAGTGGATTGTCTCTTTGTGTGCCTTTGTGCCAAGTCCATTGTTGGACCTTGTGAATGTATTTGCATTCTTGATTCTTCTGCATACTTCATTACATGGTATCAGAGCCACTCGAAAATTGTAAGGTGAAATCGTGACTCTCTCTCCTCTCTATTCTCATACTTTCTTATTGGAGCAATGGAGGCCAAGATCGACCTATCATTCAAGCTAAATGGCAAAAATTACATGATGTGGGTGTCCACAATGGAGAATAACTTCAAAGAAAAAAACTTTAGGGTTATGTAATGGGATCCGTTCCGGAACCTCAACTTGAGCTCACCAAGATTGAAGGAGGTCAAGAAAAAGCTCTTGATGGAGATGTTCGCCTCAAAGCAATTGAAGACCATCAACGACAAATGGAGGATTGGGAAAGCAACTATGCAAAAATCCTAGCATGGTTTATGAATAACGTTGAACTCAAGGTATGTGCAAATATTGCAAAATTTCGCTTAGCCAATGAAGTTTGGTTTTTTATGAAGGGTATGTATACCCAAAAAGATCTTGCAAGAACCTATTTTTTGCAAGAGAAAGTTAGAACTATGAAACAAGGGGATATAAGCATCCAAGATTACTATAGTGCTTTACACCCTTTGTGGGATGAATTGGCTCTTTTAGAGCCTAAATGGGTGGCTATGGAGGATGTAGAGCTTAGACAAAAATAAATGGAACAAGATAGATTGTTTCAATTTTTATTTGGGCTTCATCCCGAATTTGAACAAGTAAGATCCTCACTCTTTCGTAGATCCACTCTTCCTCCTTTAGAGGATGTCATTGCCGAAACTACTCAAGAAGAGACTCGGCATGGCATGAGTAAAAGTGTGGATGAAGTTCTTGTTGTATCTAAACTCGGCAATCATGTCAAGACATACAAACCTCCCCATTTTGGAAAACAAGGGAATGGAGGAAGGAAGATGATTATATGGCATCATTGTTGAGCCGGGACATATCAAACCCACATGCCCAAAATTGAATGGGACTTTCAAGCCTAAGGTGGCTTTCGTTGAGGAATCCTCCACTAAAGAAGATGAAGGCAAAAGCGTGGATCTCAAGGACACACTTGGACAAATATCCATGGCTCTCCAACAAATCCTAAAGGCTACTTCCTCCACCTCTGGTGCCGCCATTGCTTCTTCGTCGCTTCCTGATACGTATTCTTGGATTTTAGATTCCGGAGCTTCTTTTCACATAACTCCTCATGAAAGTGCTTTAACTAATGCATGCACCAATTCAAAACTATCTTGTGTCTCTAAAAATAAATGGCATTGGAACTTTAGATCCTAAAAAATTTCAAAATTTCTTTGCTCCAAAAGTTAGAATAGTTCTTAAAGTAAACATCAACCTTTTCTCTGTTTCTCAAATTGCCGACCATGGATGTGAAATATCTTTCTCATCTCAAGGGTGCTTTGTGCAGGATCTCCAGTCCGGAAAGCGGATTGGGCAAGGCCATAGAAAGGGAGATCTTTACTATATGGATCACTTAACGCACCCTACAAACTCTTTTTGTACTTATGTCCAAGATAAAAGTATTAAAACATGGCATAAAAGACTTGGACATCCAAGTTACTCTAAAATGTATCTTTTTCCTTTTGGAAACAAATTTTGTAAAGAAAAAAGATATCAATTGCAAAGATTGCATTTTTGGAAAAATGAAGTCTATTCCATTTCCTACGAGAACCTTTATTTCAACAAGACCTTTTGAATTGGTGCATTCGGATGTGTGGAGACCATCTTCGGTTCTATCTAAAGGTGGTTATTCATACTATGCGACGTTTATTGATGATCATACTAGATATATATGGATCTATTTCCTTAATCTTAAATCGAAAGTCTTTACTTTTTTTAAAGAATTTTGTGCAAAAATTCAAAACCAATTCTAAAGTCACATATCCATTCTTAGATCCGACTCCGGTGGAGAATACTTATCAAATGAATTTCAAACATATTTAAAACAACATGGCATTTGTCATTAAAGATCATGCCCAAGAACTCCACAACAAAACGGTCTAACAGAAAGAAAACATAGGCATATTTTAGAAACCACTAGATCATTACTTATTTCTAACAATATTCCTAAAAATTGTTGGGCCGAAGTCCTTAATCAATCGAATGACATCCTCAAAGTTAAACAACATCTCTCCTTGTGAAAAACTTTTTAAAATGACACCCGATTTCAATCGTCTTCGTATTTTTTGATGTAAATGCTTTGTTCTTTTACATAAGAGAGATAAATTATCACAAAAGGCAATTGAATGTGTATTTTAGGATATAGTGAAAATCAAAAGGGTTATAGATAAATCAAAAGAGCCATGGGGCACGAGCGTGATCTGTCGTGCAATCTGCAAAAAGATAAATCATTAGCAGAAGAACGATAAAACTGGAGGGGCATGGTCGACTCGACGGTCAGGCCAAGCCTGACCCATCTCAACATCGGTAGGACAGGCAAGGGCAGGGGGTGGAAGCGGCACAGGCAGGGAGCCATGTTCCTTGTCTGCCGGAGCAGCAGAGGCAGGGGCATAGCCCCTGCTAGACACGAAGCGGCAAAGGCAGGGAATCCTCCCTGCTTGTCGAAGCAGCAAGGGCATAGCCCCTGCCTGACATGAAGCGGCAAAGGCAGGGAGCTAGGCAGGGGCATAGCCCCTGCCAGACACGAAGCGGCAGAGGGCTCCCTGCCTGCCGAGAGCCAGGCGACAGAGGCAAACCCCTGCCGGCACAATACTAGGGGAGGCAAGGGTCTGGCCCTGCTCGACATGCTTGGCACCGACAGGGGGCAAACCCTCGCAGGATAGGGGGGTCAGCAGGGGCCAGCCCCTGCCGGGAGAAGAACATGCAGGCAAGGGCCTTTGCCCCTACTTGCTTGAAGATAAGTCGACTGGGCGACCCCCCGGTCGGAAAACGATCGGCAGGGGTTTCGCCTCATCCTAGGAGCATACCGAGGCAAGGGCTCGGCCCCTACCGAAAAACTGATCAGCAGGGGCTAGCCCCCTACCTGACCTTGACGAAGGCTAGCAGGGGTCGATCCCTTGCCTCACCGAGCGGCATGGGTGGCAAGGGCATCGCCCCTGCCATCCTGCCGACAACCAAGACCGGCGGCAGGGGCGTCGCCCCTGCCGGTCTGCTAGAGAAAGACAGACGGCGATCCCTCCGCCTGACCAACACAGAAAAGAGGGAGACGAAGAGGAAAACTGAAGAAAAAAACAAAAAGAAGAAAAGAAAAGGAAATAAGGAAGAAAAAGATCGATACCGGCGGTCAGCGAAGGGCGATGAATGCCGGTGTCGACAGCTTCGGTGACAGGCAGAGAAAAATAAAGGAAAGAAGGAGGAGAGAGGTTTCGCGGTCGCCGATCGAAGGAAATGGGGGTAGCAGGAAAATAGGACCGGCGGCTGTCGCCAGTGGTGAGGGCTGCCGGTGACGAGGGTCGCCGGGAAGCGGAGGACCTGCCAGAATGGTGGTCGCCGGTGGCTGCAGAGAAAGGGAAGGAGACGGGCGGGTGAGAGGAGAGAGAAAGGGGCGAGGGGTTTTGCCCCTCGCCCTTTCAACCTGCGTCTTCTTAAAGATGCGGTCTGAACCCTCCAGAACCCAGGTTGGGTTCAGGTCCGGATCGAGCCTGGATCCGGTTCGGGTTCGACACATTGGGCCCTGATCTGATCCGATCCGAGACCGACACGGCGACCCGGACTCGACACATGTCTGGCACGTGTCTGACTTTTTTTTTTTAACGTCGGTTTTACAATAGGTGTCTTAAATTTCTGAATGCATACAGTTTATTTTCTAGATGTTGCATATAGACCGATAGTGTTTCTATATTGTTTTTCTGCGTATAAGTTAGTGTTTGAGTTATTTTATTGCAGCATATAGTTAGTTTTTAGTTTTTCTAACAGAAAATACAAAAAAACATTATCTAGCCATTTCTGATTTTGTTTTCTTCTGCCGATCTGATCTGCTGATCAGATCTAATTAGATCAGTTTTGAGCATGCCGAACAGGTCTGCTGGTGCAAATCTGGTCTGCCAGAATCAACAAGCATGCAGATCAGTCTGCCAGCCCATACTTGATCTGTGCAAAATTTTTTTTACGGCAGATCTGATTTGCAGGTGGGCCGGATTCAACCTGGGACCGATCTAGGTCTGATCTAACCAGCAGTCTGCCAGGCCAGATCAAACTGATTAAGTCTGATCTATTTTCATCAGATCTGCCAGCAGCGACAGATCTGATCTGCGTTTTTGTTTTTGCTTAGACCTCGATCTGAATAAACCAAACCCAGCCCACCCCGTTAGCCAGTCTGCAGCCGACTGGTGGTCGGCTGGCAGCCTGCTGCTCGCTGCACATCCGGCTGATGCGCAGCCAGCCGCGAAGACCAGTGTGATACTCTTGTTCTAAACCTGATCAGTGGCCAGCAGTAGAGCCAAATCAATCTGCGTTTTTTTTAATCCAGCCTGCTGCCAGTATCTGGTCAGGCACGACTAGACTCAAACCGAACAGCACTTTGAACTTGCATAATTTTTTAATCGGTTTGTTGTACTGAGTGAAGATCGGACTAGATCAAATCTGGTTGGATTCGACCTGCGTGCCAGGCCTGCACATCAAGACAAAGCTGATCAGCCTCGAAAAAGATAGAGGCACGGTTGATTTCAATTTTTGTATGCTAACTATTTTCCTTTAGTTAGTTTCTTCTTTTTTTGATTATTTGGATTAGTGCTTCATTGCACTTTAGTCTACAATTTGATATAATTAAATTTCTGTACTGTTTTTTTATTTAATCTTTATTTTCTGCAACCAACATTAACTAGATTAGGTGGTCTAGTATTTCGTTTGTTCTGTGGTTTTGTGTTTTGCAGGTAGGTTCATGCTTGTTGACTATAATGTGATAGCGAGGGCCGTGCCCCTGCAAACAAGGGAAGCTAGATCACGAGCAAAGAGCCCTGCAGATTTTTCCTTTTCTTTACTTTTAACTTTTTTAAGGCCGCAGGCTATTTAATTTATTGGGTTGTAATAATTTTTATTTCTGCTCGAACCTTTGTAATAGGGTAACACGTTTTATTTACATTTCATTTAAGGCAATAAAGTTCATTCTTGTGTGGAGTACAAAACTTATAAACACATTCCCTGAGTTCAACCCGGACTTCACCACTAGTGTGAACCGGTTAATTTAAGATTTGATGCACGGTTTGCACTCATAAGTTTTTATTAAAAAGTCTTTTAAAAATACCTTTAAGAAAAGTTGCATCAACCTTTTATATATATATATATATATATATATATATACACACACACCCCTACACCCAAGTTTTTTTTAAATTTTCGTGTGGCACCTTCCACACCTGCACTCATGTCCGCATCGACACCCATATCTATGTGACATAGATTGTTAGGTACCTAGAAACTCCAGTGCACTGGGGTGCGATTGTATGTTAAGTTCACTCCCTTGCCCTAAATATCAACAGCTTATGGATGGATAGCTGCTTTATAAATTCTTGTGAAAATATCTCAAAAAGAGATAAAGTGTGCGATAAGCACAACACCACCAATGTGCACAAATGCACAAGAACACTTAGAACAAATGTACACAAAGGTACAATAAAGAAACTCAAATGCACAAAGGCATACAAAATATAAAGAATTTTATTGAGAAGCTTGGAGAACAAAAGCTCCAAGAAGTAAGTATTACAAAGGGGGAACTCCCCTATTTATAATGAGAAAGGAAGCCTTGGAGGGGCTCCACTAGCTGTTGGAGCCCCTCCAACGGTTAGAATTCTAACCGTTGGAGAGGCTCAACAGCTAGTGTTGAGCCCTCCAAGTTGACTTTGAGTCAACACAAAAAAAGACAAAAAATGAAAAAGAAAAAAGAAAAAGAATAAAAGTGAAAAAGCAAAAAGAATTACAGCATATTCATAATTATGAATATGCGCAAAAGGTGAATGGCTAAAATACCCTTGCGGGTTTTACAAGAAAAGAAAAGAAACATACATTTTTACATATATATATATATATGTAAATATTTACATAAAGAGAGATACATTTTAACACCCTCCCTCAAACTTAGGGCACAATGACCGAAAGTTTGCTAAGGAGAAAGTTGAATCTTGGAGAGCAAAGCGCCTTGGTGAAGAAATCTGCCAACTGATATTCTGACGTTACATAAGGAAGGTCGATGACTTTTTGTAGATATGCCTCTCGGACACAATGGCAGTCCATCTCAATATGCTTTGTCCGCTCATGAAACGTGTGATTCTTAGCAATATAGATTGCACTCTTATTATCACAACACAACTTTGTGGGTTCTTGAATTGGAATCCCCATGTCTTGCAACAACTGATGAATCCAGACAATCTCCATAGTTGTAGACGCCATGGCTCGATATTCTGCTTCGGTGGATGATAGAGACACCTTCTGTTGTTTCTTACATCTCCATGAGATCAGGGATTTACCTAAGAAAATGCAAAAGCCTGTAGTGGAGTGACGGTTATTTGGGTCACCTCCCCAATCAGAGTCAGTATATGCAATTAAATTCAACTCAGAAGAAGAGGAAAGGAAAACTCCCTTATTTAAAGTTCCCTTTAAGTATCTGACAACTCGGAGAACGGCACTCATATGAACGGATGTAGGAGCATGCTGAAATTGGCTTGCAGTATGCACGGCATGAGAGATGTCCGGCCTTGTGATGCTAAGATACATTAGAGATCCCACAAGTTGCCGGTAGGGGGTAGGATCCTCCAAAGGTTTCCCATCATCGATCTTCATTTTTTATCCCACAACTTCAGGGGTCTCACAGATTTTATCATCAGTAATACCTGATCTGTCAAGAATCTCACAGGCAAGTTTAGTTTGAGACAAAAAATAGCCTCTATGAGAGTAGGCTACCTCGATACCAAGAAAGTAAGTCAGATACCCCAGGTCTGACATTTCAAACCTTTCTTTTAAAGTGGTTTTAATGTTTCTGATGCCCTTTATGTCACTACCTGTTATCAACATATCATCAACATACAACAGTAAAATCACAATTCCTGCATCAGACTTTTTGACAAACAGAGCAGTGTCAATGTAGCATGAGAAAAAACCATTTTTAACCATTACATCATTAAATCGATCATACCAAGCCTTAGGGGCTTGTTTTAAACCATAAAGCGCTTTTTGCAAACGAAGGACTTTCCCCTTTGGTACGTTCATACCAGGAGGAGCATCCATGTAGACTTTTTCATTAAGATCCCCATTTAGAAATGCATTTTTAACATCCATTTGGTAAATATTCCATTTTTTAATAGATGCAATGGTGATCAAACACCTTACAGTAACCATTCGTGCAACAGGAGCAAAGGTTTCTTCGTAATCGATGTCGTATTCTTGACTATATCCTTTTGCGACAAGACGGGCTTTATATCTTTCGAGAGTGCCATCACTCTTGGTTTTGACTTTGAAAACCCATCTACATCCTATTGTTTTCTTTCCTTCTGTAAGACATTGAAAAACCCACGTTTTGGCTTTGTTGAGGGCTCTAAGTTCGTTGTCCATGGCATCCCTCCATTCAATCATTTCCTTAGCTTCTTTAAAATTTCTAGGTTCTTGATATGAGTGAATGGCACTAAGGCATGCCCTATGTTTTGGAGAAAAAGACTCATAGGATATAAATCTAGAAGGATTTTTCCTAGATCTTTCAGTTCTTCGAGAATTGTTGGAAGATTCACTAAGATCACTATATTTCTCTATTGCACTTTTAAAAGTGCCTTTATCTCTATGAGTATAGGTAATGGGTTCATTTATCATTTCTTCTTCATCATGAATGGTTTGAGGAATGCTTTCACTTATATCCTCATTCTCTTTTAATTCATCATCGCTAAAAAAATCTTCATTTCTAGATAATAGTTCAAACAAAAAAAAATAATCGGCATTATCTTCATGATTTTTGTGTTCTTCAAAACCACTTATGTTTTCTAAAAAGGTTACATTTCTTGAAACATATAGTTTATCATTTTTAATATCATAACATCTAAACCCTTTTTGAGTTTCCGAATATCCCAAAAAAGCACAAGGAATAGCTTTGGGAGATAATTTATCATTCTTATCGGTGAGAACAAAACATTTACAACCAAAAATTCTTAACCTATTGTAGTCGGGTTCTTTTTTATACAAGATTTCATATGGAGATATTTGATTCAAGTTTTTGGATGGAAGTCGGTTGATGAGATAAACCGATGCAAGAGCCGCTTCGGCCCAAAATCTTTTTGGAATTTTTTGAGAAATTAGTAAAGTTCTTGTAGTTTCAATTATGTGTCTATGTTTACGTTCGGCCAACCCATTTTGTTGGGGAGTTTTGGGACAAGACCTTTGATGAACAATCCCATTATTTTCAATATAACTTTTGAAATCATTTGAGAGATATTCTCCCCCGGAATCGGTTCTAAAAATTTGTAACTTACTATTAAATTGATTTTGTATTAACATGTGAAAGATCTTGAAAGTAGAAAAAACCTCATGTTTATGTTTGAGGAAGTATATCCAACTATACCTTGAAAAATCATCCACATAAATAACATAATATGAAAAACCTCCCTTAGACACAACGGGTGCCGGTCCCCATACATCCGAATGCACAATTTCGAAAGGTTTGGTTGAAAACATAGTTCTTTGTCCAAAAGGTAAGCTTCTCATTTTACCAAGAATGCAATCATTACAATTGAAATTGTCTTTACATAAGGTTTTAGCAAAATGTAAATACGAAAGCTTGACAATATTTGGATGCCCAGGGCGTTTATGCCAAACATTTATATCCTTATGTTGGGCAACATTACAAAAAGAGGTTTTTGGAATTTGAAGAAACTCCATGAGATAAAGATCTCCCTTCCTAGAGCCTTCCCCAATCAACTTCCCGGACCGGCGATCCTGTATCCAATATTTATTTGATGAGAATTTGATATCACACCCATGATCCGATAGTTGAGAGACGGAAAGCAAATTTAAATTTAGTTTTGGTATAAATCTAACTTTTGGAATAAAAAAACCTTGTCTTTCAAAATCACCAATTCCTTTTATTTCAAGAGAAGCCCCATCCGCGGTGGAGACAAAAGAGGGTGACAAATTTTTTGAGTATTTAAAAAGTGAAAAAACATTTGGAGTCATATGAAAGGATGCACCCGAGTCTAAGAGCCAAAGAGTCTTACCGGGAGGAGAGAAGGTGGTCATGGCGGCTCCGGAAACGGATCCCTTGAGGAGTGGTTGAAGAGCTTCCATGATTTGATTGAGAGCCAAAGTAGCATGATTGGAAGTAGAAGGACCTTCCTCCTTGGTTGATTGGAAAGTAGTAGACATAGCCACCATCTTCTTCCATTTAGAGCATACCGGTTTAATGTGACCCGGTTCTTTGCAAAAATGGCATATGATCTTACTGTAATCTCTCCTTCCGTAATGCCCACCATTTTCTCTTCCTCCTTGATTTTTGTTAAAATGAGGGGGTTTATAGATTTTAACATTATTCCCCGGTCTTGAGACGGCATAAGCACCCTCATCCTCATCTTTAGAGGGGACGGCCAACACACTTAGATTGGTTTTATTCATTCCCAATCTAGTTTCTTCTCCACTTAATTTGGTAAGCACATCTTCCAACAGAGGGGAAGAGAAAGAAGATAAGAGAGAGGATCTAGTTTGTTCAAACTCGGGTCTAAGCCCATTTAAAAAATTGAAGAAATGATCTTCTTCTAATTGTTTGGCTCTCAATTCAATAGCCTCACCACTCCATTTAGGTTCTTGGAGGGCAAGCTCATCCCAAATAGTGGATAACTCGGCGAAATACTCTTTAACGGACATTTCTCCTTGTTGAAGGGTTAAGGCCTTCTTTTGGAGATAGTATTTATGGGACAAATCTCTTGAAGTATACATTCTTTCAAGATATTCCCATACTTGACATGCCTTTTTGAACTTTAGAATATTGGCATTAATTTTGGTCTCAACCGAAGAGAAGAACCATGAGAGTATTTTGTAGTTTTTCATTTCCCATTCTTCATGCTTCTTATTGTAATCTTCAAAAGCCTTTTCTCTTTCTTCTCCCTCACGAACCTTGATCTCCCCTTTGTCAAGGGTAGTAATTTTTGGTACGGGTTCGGGAATAGTTGCTTGAACATATCCCCAAAGACCCTTTCCTTTTATATGGGCCTCCATATTCCCGGCCCATACATGATAATTCGTTCCATTCAATTTGAAGCCAAGAGAGAAGTGAGAATCCTTTTCACCCATTAGAGAGGATACAAAGAGAAATAAATGCGTACCACAATGCGAAATGAGTCCCTTCTTGATGTAGGAAGCTTCCAAAATATAGAATGAAGAGCCGAGTCTTCACTTCAACCACCACAACTTAATGGCACACTTTACGAGGTATTCCAACGAAGAGAAAAAAGAGCACGATCTTCTTTTCCTTTAAACCTCGCTTTGATACCATGTGAAAATATCTCAAAAAGAGATAAAGTGTGCGATAAGCACAACACCACCAATGTGCACAAATGCACAAGAACACTTAGAACAAATGTACACAAAGGTACAATAAAGAAACTCAAATGCACAAAGGCATACAAAATATAAAGAATTTTATTGCGAAGCTTGGAGAAAAAAAGCTCCAAGAAGTAAGTATTACAAAGGGGAAACTCCCCTATTTATAATGAGAAAGGAAGCCTTGGAGGGGCTCCACTAGCTGTTGGAGCCCCTCCAACGGTTAGAATTCTAACCGTTGGAGAGGCTCAACAGCTAGTGTTGAGCCCTCCAAGTTGACTTTGAGTCAACACAAAAAAAGACAAAAAATGAAAAAGAAAAAAGAAAAAGAATAAAAGTGAAAAAGCAAAAAGAATTACAGCATATTCATAATTATGAATATGCGCAAAAGGTGAATGACTAAAATACCCTTGCGGGTTTTACAAGAAAAGAAAAGAAACAAAAAGAAACATACATTTTTACATATATATATATAAAGATAGATACATATACATATATACGTGATATATATATGTATATGTATCTCTCTTTATATATATATGTAAATATTTACATAAAGAGAGATACATTTTAACAATTCTCCTATTCAAGTTCCATTACAACTTTCAGCTTGAAGCCTGAGGGAGAGGTGTATAAAGAGTTGACAGCGTTGTACACTAGTCATGTTAATTTTTCTGTCATTCAAATGTGCATCTCTTTTTCTTTTAGGAGGGTGATTTCACCACTTCCTCTTGCCATGTGAAAACTGCTTTTACAACCTTGTGAGATTATGTTCATTCTCCTAAGTACCTACTGGAACAAGTTCTTGCAAGTTGCAACACTTTTCTTTTTCCAAAGTTTTAAACCAGTATCCCACTCTTTCATGTATCCACTATATTTCATTTCACACCATCAGCACTCGAAAGATTCTATCTATTTTGCTGCTGTTTCTATGGGTTTTTTCGTTCATTTCTTTGACTTCCAAAATCATATATTTTCCTGATGTTTTTCTGCTATTCCTTCTAATCCAATCATATCCTCTAGGCTCTAACATATGTTTTCTGTTTTTGTTCCTGATTCCTATTTCACAATCAGGAAAATGAAGTCCATATGCTATCCCATGAAAAATATATTAAAGTAAATGAATTGGTTCTTTACACAGATTGCATCATTGAATGTGGAAATATGTATTAACTTTGGAAAAATAACACCGATTGATGTGAATAATGTTATCCAGAGATGACTGATCGTCACTAAGAAGAGATGGATATAGCCATATGTGCACATAAAACAGAGCCAGAAAATAATAGTAACAATAACAATAACAAAAACAAATGGCCACAATGATGACAACAATAACATCAAATGCCAATAGAAAAGAACAATCAAGGTTCTATAATACTATAGGAAGCATACCTCATATTCTTCAAATTCATGATCCTCAATCATGAAAATGCTTGGTTTGACACTTGGAGGAGGACGAAGCAAGTCCTGAGCCTCCTCCCATGTAAGTTTCATGTCTTCATTGTCTATGTGCAACTTCCTGCTTTTAGAACCAAGATTACGGCTTCTTTTCTTCTCTTGAACCCGCAAAGATTGCAACTGTAGTTCTTTTGATCTGTTTCCATTCTTCTCAGTTTTACACCAGCCATCATTGTCATCAGAAATGTTCAGGTTTTCAGACAAGTTGTTTAAGTGAGAACCAGCATTTCCTTTGAGTGCATGAAAAAGACCTGCATAGCTACTTATGGAAGGTAGGCTCTCAACAGCACCAGAAATACATGTATCACTAGCAACCACTCCATTTCCAATTGCAGCAATTTGGGATTCCTAGTCCAATCATGGGTGTGGAGAACATCAAACCAGGCTTAGCACTTCTGAACTCTAAATATACAAAATTAAGCCTCTAACTAGCACAAGTTAGAATAGTAACATGAACTAAATTCATATTTTACACTTGAGGATTACTGCAAGTGTCACGATCCTTCTGTAAAAGAGAAATCAACGTGGTTCAAGATTAATAAAAAGGATTCCTTACAGGAATAGGTGAAGTATTTGTTGCCCTTCGAAATCCCATAACCAGCTTCCCTTCTGGATCTATCCTGCTAAAAATCACTGGACAGCAAATATTTTTACCACAAAATGGCCAGCAAGATCCGAAAAGCATTCCAGTATCATAGCTGCTTTCATCAATCTTTATGCAATAACTGATACTACCACAGGGAACAGGAGTACAAGTGCAGTATCAAGACAGAACACATGAAAATATTGACACAGCATGAGCACATGCCAGAGACAATCCAAAAAAACAGAAAAAAAAATATGTCCACTCTTGATGACCTCAAATTCCAAAACGTGAAAACAAAAACAAATTTGCAGTTAAGGTGTAAAGCAAATGAAGAGACACACATTTTTTTAGTCAAAGAACACATCTTTACACATATAAAATGCCCAAAGTGACCTGAAGTCAAGATCTTTAGCTTTCATGTGTGCTTTTTGAATAACCATGGAAGAGAGTGATCTATCAAAGAACATACTATAAATTGACATATCTGCAAGAGAATTCTCAAAAGAAAATAGATAGTTTTATGATATGACATGCACATCACTCTAGGATATATAAAATCACCAAGAAGAGAACAATTAAGGCATGAAGATTCATTATATACATAAACGCACACATGCACACACACTTACACGTTTGAATATCTCACGATATTATTGGGATTGTCACTGTTCATAAATTTTCTGTGATGATATCATGAGATTTTCAAAATTTCAGTAATAGTTGTGACATGGTTTAGATTTGAGAGTGTGGGTGTAAAAGATCACAGTTTGCAATATCATTTCAATGAAATGTGCTAAGTTATTAATGGATCAAGATAATACCCCATCAAAGTCCTAAAAGGAAACAATAAACTAGTGATTTCATTTTGTTAGCAGTTGTACCCATTTTGACATGGCATTTTCCCAATCCATAAATAACTTAAGCAGCATGTTTGACAGCAACAATATTGCAAACTGTGAACTTTTATACCCAGCCTTTCAATTCTAAACTATGTTGCTAATATCAAAGAGATTTTGAAAATCTTGTGGGAAATTCACAAGCCCCCATAATATATTGCCTATTTCTAATAAACCATGATATTATCGTGACATTATCACCAACTATTGTGGTTTTTTATCTTTTACAATTTTTGTGGTTTCATTTGTGTTTGATTATATATGTTTCTGCTAGTTTCCTAGTTTTTTTTTTAATCGTGAGTTTTTCCTTCGCCAAGAAAAGCCCAAGAGCAAAATTTTCTAGTGGTTCTAAAACGTCCAATGGTAGTTTCTCCTCCCTGTTTTATGGAAAGATTGTAAGTTCCAAAAGAGCATGTGTTGTTCTCTTGAAAAAGAACAAGGACTTAAAAGGACAAGTATTTGAGAAAGTTACCTGTATCCCCAGCTTGTAGTTGCATAGACTGTATGCAAGGGGTCACACCTTCTAACACATACATCCGGCTGTTGTTATTGGGCCAAAATCTGAACTGAAAAGGCCAATCTTTACCCTTGGCATCTTGAATCGTGAGTGGAAGGCCTTCCGGTTGTGAGATTGGAGGAAAGTATGCCTGTTGAAATAACAGTGATTACACGGTTGAAGTATTCTGGAAGGGAAATAAAGGAAATATGTGTAAATATTATGTGTAAAAAAATATGCAAATGAAAACTATTTAAAAAATGTGATATAGACCATGATGCTACATAGAGTGGGAATCAACAGAGAAACCAATCCCAACAAAGAAATCAAATTCTTCCAGCATTTTAAGCAAATTAATATATTAACTTGGTGTAACAAGCTTACCCAAACCAACAAAGACAATATGATGTAACATTATGAACTCCATCAATCTTAACCCAGCCTTCAGAGAATTATGCAAGTGTAAGATACAGCCGTCAAAGCATAAAGAGTACCATGAGAGAACTCAATTTTTTATTGAAAGAAAATATCATGACAATAGTAAAACATTTCTTTTCCTTCAGGACTTTTGTGGCAGTATTCATATATGATGCACTACAATTATAAAGTCTGTAAAGCAATTTTTGCATTTTTTGCAATTTCCTAATGAGTTGATTGAACAAGAATGCAATGTTGATCTGAAAGTAGTGACGAGCAGTAGTTGTTGGGGTAAAGAAAAACAAAACAGAAGACTTACTTCAGCGCAAGCTTTTGGGAGAACCAAACGGCCAATTCGACCAGCATCACTGGCACTCAACACCTTCTCAAAAAGGGGGACTAATTTTGAGTTTGAGCTTGAAAGTCATAGGGTCAAGTCAAAACCATAGGCAATCCAGTCAAAATGATAATCAAGCATAAAGTGACCAAACCAAGAATTTAAACATAACTAAATGCACAAAGAGACAATAAAGACCATTAAATTAAACAACGGATACTCTCCAGTTATCTGTTGGAGCTCTTGGTCTGTAATCCTGGGCCAATAACGGGGCAGCAACTGATTCCGGCCCCTCCCTTCACCTGGAGGTCGTGCAACCCTTACTTGGGGAAGCACATCCTTTGGTGACTCAGAACCTGTACTTGGGCTTGTGTTAGCAGGTTTCAGCAAAAGGTGGCGAGATCTTTGCCCTTGCAGAAATGAAGGGGTTGATCTATTCTGCTGTCTAATTTCTGCAGCAAAACTAGGAATAGGTAATTGAAGTTTTGCATTATTTAGTAAATTACTTGGTTCTACCGCATTGCCAGAATTAGAAGTCCCTAAGCTGATATTCAAGTATGCAGCGGACAGTGATTTGTATGTCTCTCCATTTGCCATGGAATCCTTATGAGTGTTCTGATTGACTAATATAGAAGATCCTGCGGACTTTTTTGGAAGGCTTAAACTTCCAGTTTCTGCAAAAGGAAGAGCACCTTGCTCCTTTATCCTCTCAATAGACATCCTCATATTACTGTCCTGTTCTACAAGCCTACCATTTCTTATGTTCCCTTGGTCATCTCCACTTGATTGTTTAATCTCACCTCTCTTCATGGAACTACTGTTTACTTTAGCATCAAGAGATGAGGATATGAGTTCACCAGCGCCATTCTCTTGTAAGGTACTAAAGTCATTCTTCCTTTCACCACTTGAACATTTTGTAGGCAAATACAGTGTTGTGTGAGGAGATGGTGAAGAAGCTAGTTGACCTGAACCCTGGGCCTGCACCCTCCACATTCAAATGGTTCAGAAGAAATGGATACAAGGAGAAGAATTCAAAATTGCAAATTTAGTTCATAAATGACCACCCAAAGACGATTTAACCACAGTCATTTGTTTATCCAACTAACTAAATGGCCACATGGCAAATGCATGCTCATACTCATCCACATTGCCAAAATACTGCTTACTAATGGTTATCCAAAAAACATAAACAGGAGTGCCATCAAAATCTAGTCCATAGATTATATAGAGAAAAAAATTATATCTAATGCATCAAATTGGCAGTTAAACAGGTCCCATATTCATCTCATAGAGAATAACATGCATATGGACAAAAATAATCAGAGGACCATGAAAGCAAAGACCTATACAGATCATGAAGTAAAATTACTAGATAAAAATAATTAACACTAACCAGTTCCAACTTTTTAATGAAATGTCGCTCTGCAAATCTCACACAATTTTGATAAAAGTATATCTCTATACTGAATAATGTGTTTTGCCTTCCCTTTGGCAACTCAAACCATTGCTAATATAATAATAATAATCCAACAAGTGCCTTATTCTTGTGTTGAAAAGTGCTTAAGTAAAAAGGTCAACCATGATGATCAAAAAGATTGAATAGGAAGGCATCAGTAAGTTTCAAGACTTTCTTACAGGAGAATGAGTTGAGCCCTTTGCACACTTCATACATTCCACTCCTCCTCCATCAACTAGTTCAAATGAGGATTTTGATGCGATACATCCACAGTGAAGACCCTGCAGTAGATGCAAGCATAAGATCAGCTAAATGAAATCAGGAAATTAAAGCAAGTGGTACATAAAATAGATAAGCTTACCTTGCCACACGAGTTGCAATCTCTCCATCCAGTTTCAATTACATGAAACATATCACAGAAAATGGATTGCTCATATGCAGCCCTGCATTCATTGCCATTAACAGATCAACAGGGAGGTGGTTCTTTTCTCCTTTAAATAACACATGAATAAGAGGTAGAGCAGGAAAGAGCTGATATCTCATTCATCCAGTGTCCATTTAGGATTCAATTATGCATTTAAACAAATGAGATGCTCAACATGCACATTGAATTGGCAAATTAGCAGGAAACAAAATCCTTAATAGCACCACGTGTACCTGACCAAAATGATATGATCATTTTAAAATCTGCATGTTCTTATACTGCACAATGCAGAAAAGAGTACAAGGATTAAGAATGCTAGACAGGGCCTGTTCCTAGAGTACCACCAGCCAACATTCCTTAATAATCAAATGCACCAGGTGCTGTCTAGTCATTTGAACCCCTAGGCAATATTGTTAAAATCGGTTCACTAGGTGAATCGGTTTATTAAAAAAACAATCAAATCAAGTCATTTTTTAAATTTGGTTTTTTATTCAAAAAAACAGAAAACATAAGAAAAAACAGATTTTTTTAGAAAAAAGACAAATGCAGAAATAACAAAATAATAAATGCCAATATAGACAACATTCATAAAGATGATATTTTAAAGGAATACTCATAATGTAGCATCACAACCCATTCAAATAAAACACATGTTTACACTTTATATAAAAGTGCTGTATACCGCTAAAGGGGTTAGGGTTAGCTCAGACCATTTTGTTTTTATATTTTTTTAATAAACTGATTCAGTGAAAAATCGACTGATTGTGGCCGATTCAAATGATTCGAGCCAAAACACTCGATTTTGGAAGGGGGTCTAATCAACCCCTGTTTTAAATCGGCTAAAGGCCAATTCAATCTGAATCAGCCGATTTAGACTGATTTTGACAACATTGCCCCTAGGAGCTAATCATCATCAAGGCAAGCACCCACATAAAAAATATATAATAATTCAATATGCACTACATAAAAAGCATAAAAATAAGAAAATATCTGAAAAGCCTTTAATATTAAAAAAATACTATTAAAACAAGATTTCATGCTTTAAAATTTTAAAAAATACAAAATTATCATTATGGTGCCCCACTGAGGCACCTAGGTGCTACTGGGTGCTAGGCCTAGGTGACTATGCAAGTGCCTAACACAAATTTTAACTTCTATTCCTGCACCAAAATAATGCATACAGAAGAACATAAAAAGCTTTATTAATCCAAATCTAAGTATATATTTTGAAAATAAAGCATCAAGTAATTGTAGGCAGAACCTGTGTCCTATAAAAATATACTATTACCCTAGCCTGCAACTGCTTTTACAACTATGATATTCAAAATATAGGACTTTTTACCTCTATAATTATCCAGACATCTGACTCATGCTACGACTATTATCAGGATGGCAATAAAAGCATCTTCTGATGGTAAACACTTACAGACTCATTTCTTGAACATTCTGATGAGACCAAATGAATTCTGGTTTTATTTAAATAGTTGCAATCCACTTTACTAGAGAGAAGAGATAAGGACTTAACTTAGTTTGTAGAATTGAAGATTTACACATCATCACATTATGTTGTTTGAGCTAAACTGTTGTAATTTATAGCTAAGGAATTGTAGAAGGTGAAGCTTTCCCAACCGGTTCAGGAGTGAGTTATTCTTTCCACTTGCCCCCTTTTTCCTATCTCACACAATTTCAAATTCTCTGTGAGGCAGAAGGATCTATGTTGGAAATGTTCCTTCTATCTGTAGACATCAAGCATCCAAAAAACACATCCTAATACAACTTCGGACAGGGTCACGTATAAAGACAATGTCCAGATAGCTTTGAATTGGCAACTAGATATAACTAAATATCCCTTTTTCACCTACATGGTTTCTCAGAAGTTCACATGACTGTGCTGTCCAGTAATGGAGAAAAGATACCCACTATTTCTAATCCAATTCTTTTTTACATGAAAATGAAAACTTTACTAAATGATAGGAAAAATTAACACATGAAACAAATGATGCAGGGTAGCAAGTGACCACCTAGCAAAGCAAAAACAATAAAACAGTGAACAGAAAGTAAAAGGAAAAAAAAACAGAGAACACTGGTCATAGAGAGAAAGGGAATAAACAGGAAGGAATCCCCTGCATATTCTCTTCTTCCCCCATCCAAACAAACCGTGAACCTGCCTTGCTTCTAATCATATAATAACGGAAAGTAAACATATCCGACGTATTGCATGCAAGTAAAAACCAAACTTCAAGCAACATATCCACATTTACCAACAATGTTTTTTTAAGCAAAACCGATTGTTTCTCATCTTTCTTAAGTTTTAGATTGGAATCTTATTTTCATGGAAAGATGCAACGTCCAACAATAGGATGAGCGTGGCGAGCACATGCAACTCAGACAAAGGTGGCCTCAATGAAATAAAAGGGTTCCAATATCCACTTCATGAAATGCGTTTGGATCTGCACAACATCTAATTCGTAACGTAAACCAGTGGCGGAGCCAGGGGTGGGCATGGGTGGGCGGTCGCCCACCCCAGATTTTTTTATCGGACCCGGGTTGGATCTGGACCCAATCCGGATCCGAGAACCCATTAGGGTTAAAATAGTAGGATCACAGGGAAACCCCTCTCGTCCGCCGCCGGGTCCCTCTCGTCCTCTCTATTTCCTTCCCAGCTTCCTCCTCTGCGATCCCCCGCGGCTCTCTCCACGCAAGTCTCCCTGTAACCCTTTAACCCTAATAGTTGTTGTTATCTGATTGGTTTATGTGTGTGTTTTTTTGTTCTCTTATTTGATCAATCTCTCATTTTCGTCGCTTCTGATTTCTTCAGGAGAAATTCGAGGTTCTCCGCAAGAACGGTTGCAATTTGGTTGGTGAGTTTATGGTTTTTCGTTGGTTTCTTCTTATAAAGATTTGGGATCTCATGCGTATGGTTAATCAATATATGAAGATGTTCTAGATTTTGGGTTCAAATGGTTCTTCTTCTTCTTCCTCTTCTTTTTATCTTCTTGAGTGTTGAACTTAGGGTTGTAGTAGAATTTGGCCCTTTTCAATGTGGTATGCTGAATGCTCTAATCAGGGGAAGCAAAAGCACGAAATCTTAACACCTCAAGGCTCACACGCAGTTGTGGGTTCTCCACGAAGGCCTTATTGAGAAAACTATTGCTATCGATGTCGGCAGTGAGTTGACTGGTCGGAATTGTATCGGGAAGTGTTTGTGTATATTCGAGAACCAATGTTTTTGTGCAATTGCTTCGCGTTGTGATTCGATTTGTGCATGTATTAGAAGATCAATGTGTTATTTGTTTTATGCCTTATCATATGGCCTGTTACGGCTTTTTTCGATATGGTTTAGTTTTGACGTATCGTGGTGATTTTGGTTGTGATGGCTTCCTGGTTCTTAATTGTAAATGATTAACTTCAACCAAAATATCAAAAAAAATCTGCATGAAGATAATGATGCTGGAGCCTTTGCTGATGATTTCTTGGTCTACATTAACACGACTTTTTCTAGTACAGTAGTAGTTCAAGGGGAGGAATTGCATCCTTACTTGCATTTCATGTCCTACTTAAATTGATGTGAAGCCTTCTCTATGGGGGCATTTGGTTGCACCCACTTATCCAGAAAAGTGGGATAAGCTGGAGTATGGCATTGCTGCATAGTGAAACATTCCAACTTGCCCCAAATACTAGGTAAGTGGGTGGATCTGAATCCTATGGGAGGCAGGAAATTGTTATGAAGTAATTAGTTCTGCATCTTAATTTATCTCAAGTTTTTGAATTGCTCTTGCAATTGGAAATAGCGAAAGGTATTTACTTCTGAGATTTGATGTAACATTTGATTTCTTATGGATCTTTTGGCATGCCCAGAATGTGTTCTGTCCTATGCTAAGGAGCGCAGATGTTTACCAAAACAGGGTTACACATGTTGCTTCGTACGTACCCAGATGTAAAGCTGATAAGCCTTGGTGTCGGTGACACAACCCACCCTATTCCTGGAATCATAGCATAAGTTATGGCAGAGATATTAATTGTTCTAAATATTGTGTCTCATAAATTTAGATTATTATGTAGTATGTTACAATGTACAATTCCTACTGTTCTTGCATTTTTCCTGGGTGGGGTGGGAGCAGGAGCAGTGGATTATTGAATCTGTCTGATTTTTCACGAGATCAGTAATATCAGTCTCCTATCGATGAGACTACTGTGAGGTGGATGTATCCAACTTAAGGAACAATATCTCTTCAATGCTAAGATGTTCACCAACACTAAGTATCTTACCCATGTATATGCTTATCAAGGTGCACTTCCACCATTGTTCTTGTTAACCATTTTCTATATAGAGTTTGGAAAGCCTTTTTCTTTCCCTTCCTCGTGTTGATTTAGGTTAGCTCATGGAGTAGAAATTAATAGCAGTTTAGGATCACATCAGAGAAAATTGTGAACTGAATCAATAGAATATTTAATGATTTGTCATTACTTTATGCTTTTCTTATGTGATTTTTCATAAGAAATTGTCCAATATGCTTTATGCTTCTCTTATGTGATTTTCTTGAAACGTGCAGAACTTGGATAATTTTTTTATCTTTTTAATGATTTGTCATTACTTGCTAGAACTTGCAAACTGAAAATCGGGTTTGGACTTACTTGGCATTACTTCAGATGAGGTAAACTGATTATTTCATGTAAGAGGAAGATCCAGAGATCACTACATCAAAACAGTGCCTTCAAGGTCTGAGAGATAATGGATGAGACTCTCTCATAAAAAAAGTGTCCATATTTTGTAAGAAATTTGATATTCTAATTCCTGATCTAGGGGACTCATATACACCTCAAGGACGACCAAGATGTAAGGTTGAAAAGATCACCACATTGCATCATTATCGTATTGATGTATTTTATGCTATTATTGATTTGCAACTTCAAGAGTTGAATGATCGTTTCATTGAAGCAAATACAAAGCTCCTCCTTTCAATGTCATGCTTGAGTCCAAAGAATTCTTTTTCTGCTTTTAATAAAGATAAGTTGATTCGTCTTGTTGAGCTTTACCCTAAGGACTTTTCTAGAGTAAACATAATTAGACTTGAAAATCAATTGGATATATATATATATATATATATATATATATTGCAGAAATGTGAAACAGTGACTAGTTTTCAAGTTTAAAATCTTTAGCATAGCTAGCGGAGATGATGGTAGCAACTCAAAAGCACATTGTATTTTCTCATGTGTATCTATTGATTAAGTTGGCATTAACTTTGTCAGTTGCAACAGCAAGTGTTGAAAGAGCATTTTCAGCTATAAACAATATCAAAAGTCGTCTACGTAATAGAATGGGAGATGAATGGATCAATGATGCTTTGGTTATTTACATAGAGAAGGAGACATTTGATACCATCAGTGATGATGCAATTATGAATTGTTTTCAAAATATGAAAAATAGAAGATGCTCGTTGTAAAATTTTCATGAATTTAGTTGTTTGCATTTCTTAAGTGAACAATCTTTATTTTAGTTTAAAAGTACAATTTAAGGTTTCATCTTGTTATGTTCATAAATTTAGTTATTTATGTTTGTAACAATTGTTATTTTAATTCAAAGGCTTATTTAAGTTTTATCTCTCCAGGAATGACTGTTCCTCCAACGAAAAATTTTTGACTCTGCCGCTGGTCCGAATAAATGGATCATCCTTCAAGACCATAGCATTGTCCCCAAGACCCAAAGTCTGCCCACCCAACAAAAAACTTCTGGCTCCGCCACTGACGTAAACCCTGTTTCCGATACATGCAAACATGGTGGCTACAGATTTTAAACTTTTGATTTCAAAAATAAGACCGTCAAACGTCAAACATACAAACACCGACAAACCCCACGCTTTGATTGATAAGAAACACTAAAATCCTCCTTCCTATGGTAAAAACCCAATCAGATACGAACCAAGGGAACTCCATAATCTCTCAAAACAACAAACATTCAACCAAAACATGCATCAAAACATTCTTGAACACAAACTCGTCTCTCAAATCAAAGCATGCCCAAATACAATCCATTTTCCTACTAACCTACACGAAGAAGTCATAAAAAGATACCCACGAAAGAAAACCACCATCCAACTAAAGATTAAGGCAAGCAGATTACATACCCACAAGTATCACACAGATTAGCAACACCACCCGCCCTTAATGACCATCCAGCCCTCCACCGACTCGTCGACGTCGACCCACATCTCGAGTTCATGCACGCCTTTATTTCCATGACCGCTCACCTCCCTATTCCCCCTCAGCAAGCGTCAAACTTTTCGGGGGGAAAGGCGGCATTTTTACTGAACAACGACCGGATAACGCAGAAACCCAATCTTTCCATCACGACCCACTAACCGATTCTCATCCAGAAACACGGAAACGAAGAAAGGAGAGACAGCCATCTCCCCTCTTTCTCGATCTCGCCAGTGGTTCCCTCATCTTCCTTCCCTCCCCTCCGAGAGCCAAAAACCCAACGACACCCCTGATTTCACCGGCGTCCCAAGATCCGGCGAGGAGGGAATTTTCCGGCCAGCCGTCGCCGGAATGGTCGCCAATCGCCTCACGATCTGGAGGGCGAGGAAGCGTGTGCATGCATGCACGAGAGAGAGAGAGAGAGAGAGAGAGAGAGAGAGAGTTTTTAGTGTTTTTTAGAGAGAGAATTAGTCTTTTTTTTTTTTTTCGCTCACTGATAAAAGAAAAAATTCTACCAACCTGATTTTTTCTAGTCAAGAAAGTCAAAGAGAGACGATTATGGGGTTAAATATTTTTCATGACTAATTTGCCTCACAGAAAGCCTTCAGGCTGTGCTTTGAGTGTGAGGGGTAATTTTGTCATTTTACAAAGTCAATTATCAATTTTTTTTGTTTTAGGGTTATTAGTAGACTGTGGCTACTACTTTTTCCTTCCCCCACCCACTTTTATTATTTGTTACCGCTTCTTGGTTCTTACCCACAAATTTAGGGCAATTTGAGGAAGGCTCTTGGAGGATTCTAACCTTGACAGGCATGGGCTTTGACTCTTGGAAGTTGGGGCATGAAAACTTGGGCCGCCCTTTGAAATGGCATGCTTCCTCTTAAGAAAATGATAAAAATGTACAATAATTGTCCGTTATAACATAAATTGGCCACCACAGTTTTCATTTATTTTCATGTCCAGTTGCCAATGCATTAAACTTTGTATACTTTGAACAATGGCAAACACAGGATAATTTTCCTGCGGAAAACAGGATGGAGGGTTAGCATTGAAGTAGGCTAATGGCGACCTTGAAGTCTCCTTGTTTAGAGTGTTTTTGAATGCTTAGATCTCAAAATCATATTTAAAATTTAAGCTTTTCTTCTTCCTTCAATTTCATCAAGGTAAACGTACATGAAAACACCATAAAATGAGTAAAATGGCATCACAAAACCACACAGACAAATGAATAACCTGTTTTGTTGTCCTTTTAAAGCAGCAATGCAGATGATGGTGAGGCATAGAAAGTTAACTTGAATGATGAAACAAGGGGCTCTTACCAGGTTTGCTTCATCAAATCTGTGAGATGGTGAGGCCCCTTTCAACCACGATTTGCTTGGAATGTGGGTTGCATAGGAGAAGGTGTTGTGTGTTTTCCCCGAAACACAAATTCGCGTCTTCCGGTGTGTACCGGGGAATATCTTGGGACCCGCAATAATTCATATGCCAATGTTGTCCACGATGACTTTATAATAAAATAACATATAAAAAAAGTAGATATGCTTTTGATGGAAATGTTCTCCTGCAAGATAGATATGTGTTGGACACCTCCTGCTCCTCGTTAATAGATTTGCATGTTTCACCTCGCTCCTCGTTAATAGATTTGCATGTTCCGCCTTTATTTTTAGCTTGTGTTACAACATATGGCTGCCTTCTCATTCCTGCCTAATGAGTTATAGAGCCTGATTCATAGTTTTTTCCCTTACAGAAGGGGGGGTCTGGGGTTCCCCCCGGCGCGGCCGTGGTTTTTTTTACTCTCTTTCTAGTTTAAGGGGAGGTTTTTTCCACATAAATCTGTATGTCCATCTTCTTTGTGGTTTCACTACAAGAAAAATGCGGATTAGCGGCATACGCTATCCGTCGCTAACGTGTTTAGCGACAGAAAATATTTGTCGCATAATCCTGGTCGCTAAAATATGACAAATTTTATCTGTCGCCAATTCATCGTTAAATAAAGACTGATTTGGTTTTGCGAAAGAATATATTTTGTCGCTAAAATTTAACGACGAATACGTGTTCGTCACCAATTTAGCGAAGGATTAAATTTTGTTGCAAAACGTCGACTGATTTAAATTGGTGATGGATATTAGCGACGGATAATTAATTTAAAATAAAATAAAATATGAATATCGAGAAAAAATTCTCATTATACAATTTATATAACTTGTGTATAAAAAATAAAGTACACATAAAAAATACATATACAAAGCAGGTGAAACAAATTTAACACAAGTTATAAGTTAAACAAATTTAACAACCGAGTAGAGTCCTAGCCAAGTTCTAATTAGTTACAAGTACGTGAAACAAATTAAACACATGAATCTAATCCTCGCTAAGATTTGGGGCATCATCATCTTCATTGTCTCGATCTGCCCCTCCATCCACGCCTCCATCAGCTCCTCTACGTTGATCATCTCCAGGATCCTACAAGAGAACTGAAATATTAGTATTGATAAACAAAATATAATAAAATAATTATATGAAATGCACCTAATCTAATGCAATCAAAGTAAATGTTGAATGACACATAGACTAGCAATAAAGTAAAGGACAATCATAGAATTCAGATATGTGTTTTAAGACTGACAAAAAAAATCATAGTGATTCAATCATGCAGATATGTGTTCTAAGGTTGTCAAAAAAATATCATAGTGATTCACGCATGCATATAATGTTTATAAGGTTGTCAAATAAATGTGTTATGTATCACAATCATGCATATATGTGTTATAAGGCAGTCAAAAAACTTTTATAGTGATGAAATCCTACTTATATGTGTTCTAAGGTTGTCAAAAAACTTTCATAGTGATTCAATCATACATATATGTGTTCTAAGGCAGTAAAAAAAATTCATAGTGATTCAATCATGCATATATGTGTTCTAAGGCAGTAAAATAATTTTATAGTGATGAAATTATGTTTATATGTATTGTAAAGTTGTCAAAAAACTTTCATAGTGATTCAATCACGCATATATGTGTTCTAAGGTTGTCAAAAAACTTTCATATTGATTCAATCATGCATATATGTGTTATAAGGCAGTCAAAAAACTTTCATGTATGCTAATATCATGCTCATATATGTTCTAAGGTTGTCAAAAAACTTTCATAGTGATTCAATCATGCTCATATGTGTTCTAAGGCAGTAAAAAAACTTTCATAGTTATTCAATCATGCATACATGTGTTTTAAGGTTGTCAAAAGACTTTCATATTGATTCAATCATGCATATATGTGTTATAAGGCAGTCCAAAAACTTTCATATATGCTAATATCATGCTCATATGTGTTCTAAAGTTATCATAGTGATGAAAGAATGTTTGTATGTGTTCTAAGGTTGTCAAAAAACTTTTATAATGATTCAATCATGCATATATGTGTTATAAGGCAGTAAAAAATTTATATAGTGATGAAATCATGCTTATATGTGTTGTAAGGTTGTCAAAAAAAATCATAGTGATTCAATCATACGTATATGTGTTATAAGGGTGTCATAAAAATTGTATAGTCATTCAATCATGCATAAATGTGTTCTAAAGGTGTCAAAAAAAATTCAATCATGCATATATGTATTCAATCATGCATATACTAGCTTGAAATCTAACGACATGAAACAAATTACATGAATTTTTATACCTGACGAGCACTAGAGCTCATGTTGAATGCAGACAAAGTTTTTCTGTCCCAAAAAAAGTTGCATAACTCATTATGGAAAAGGTTGGGAATGACTTCATGTAAAAAGTCACGCATTTTATTCTCAAGACGCTGACAGACACCATCCCTAGGCATAGCAGGGTCAATCGGACGATGGGAGTTGATGTTGGCAAGAGAACTTTGAGAGCCCTAGCAGCAGAAGGCAACGACTGGTGTGGTGTTCATGTTACTCCCAAACCTAAACACATGACCCTTTTTTGGTTCACCGGTTGCAGTCACCCATGTTGTAGGATCAAAAGGCGGATGCTGAGTGGAGTCGTTGTCATAATTCTCTACCATCTGATGCTCGTATGACTCCTATAAAGTAATGATTACAGCATGGATTAATAATTAAGAATTTCAATATTTATGATGATGTAATTCATAGTAACTTGTATATTATAATGTTTATTAATATAATAAATACATACTAATATCACTCTCGCCTTCTGTGATACAAATTCTGTTGTGCTCTTACGTTTATGTGTTTCAATAAACACATCATTGTAAGACACAATGCCTTCTTTTTCTGCTTCCTGCAAGGTTAAAGGATAAAAAATCAATTAAAAAGTATGCAGAAATATTTATAAATTTAACAATATATATATTGATGAGTTACCATTTTCTCTTGGTGGCTCCCAAAAGTCCTAGATTCACCTGTGTGTAGATGGGCATCAGGCATCTTTGCTCGGTTTTGTGCAGCCTTTGCTGAGCGGTTTTAAAATTCATTGCTCGCCTATTTATCGCATATTTCATCCCAATAATCTCTCCCGATAGTAGAAGGGCTATGTCCCTTCCACTGCAATGGATCATCTATCCCACCAGCTGCTTTTATTGCTGCAGTTTTCATATTGTGCAGCATATCGGCAAATCAATTGGCAGCCACCTTCTGCCACACTACCCTCGCGCCCTTCTCCTCGTTCACAGTCGCGAAGCCTACAAATATTTTTAGAAAGTTAACACACATGACTATAACAAAAAATTAAATATGAAATGTATTAGTTATGATAATTGATTGCATACCATGAATATGGACAATAATCTGTCCAACACCTCCTTCAGGTACTCTTTCCATTGAGAGATCAGTTCTGAAAGATGTTGAAGTAGTGACTTCCTAATTTCTCGTATTACTTCTTGTAGCTCGAACCTCGCGCTGCACATGAATTGATACACATTAACAATTGACTATCAATATACACTATTTATAAGATAAGTATTGGACAAGTGACAATGAAATACTTATGGTCGACTATCGATATATACTATTTGAATGAGTCATCGTGTGTCAGACTGAGAAGACCCTGCATTCGGCGTTGTCTCGTGATGTGTATGAGCAACTGGTGTAGGTGGGTCATGTGTAGGCGAAACATCACCTATAGAGCAATGAGTTAAAAATTCATATAATGCACATTTAAGCTAATCAAATATATAATTATTTAAATGATATATTTATCAAAGCATTACGTGAAGACGAAGGCTGAGACTGACTATCACTGAGTTGGGATCTTATAAAGACGATTAATAAGTAATAATTTTTATATCAACATATAAGCAAAAACATAATGAATGCATATATTTAAATATAACACAAAGATATCTACCTAATGATGTCCCACGACCTTCACTTGGTCCTCGACCACTGGGTCCTCGACCACTGTTACCTCCACAAACCATATTCTAACAAATAAAAATGTTATTTGGATCAATTACATGATATGCAATTTCATGGATACATAATCAAATCGAAAATAACTTTATGCAAGCATGGATACAGTCACATCAAACATGAAAATACATTCAAATCATTCATATCACATCAATGTCAAACATGTACCTGCAGCAAACACACTCAAATATCCTGCTAACTACTACCATGACTAACATGGTCTTCGAACTACAAAAATAAGAGCATATGAGAAAGTGACGTGGTATGTATTACAAGATGTATTTCACTAGCTCGAGTATGCTTCCTCATCACTTGTTTGACTTTCATATTATTATTATTCTTTTTTCTCCTCTTCGTCTTCTTCTTCATTGAGCGCCTATCCACTTGGTATATTATTTGGATCACATTCTTTCATACGTGTGTCATCAGACAATAGAGGTGTGACATGCAGACCATGTGTGACATTGTGACCATAAGAGAAGTCATACATATCATCTGATTGATAGTAATCACCCTCTTCAACAATCTTGTCTTCTTGTAACTGATCATACTCGGGGTATAGTTTATACTTCACCTTGCAAACCGTCCACCATTCATTTCTATATGACTTCCTTGTATTCCGATATGAAGTATAGTAAACTTGTTAAGCTTGTGATGCTAATATGAATGATTCATAAGTTCTAAACCTTGATTTATGATTCACCTCCACAATGCCTGAGGATTTGTCGACTCTTGTTGTTATGGGATCAAACCAATGATACTTGAATAAAGTTACCCTGTTATTTAAGCTTAAGCAAGTTAACTCTATTATTTCTTTAATAACACCGTAGTAGTCAAGTTCATTTTCACCGTAACTGCTACTCTTGATACATACGCCACTATTCATCATTGACTTGTTTACACCATAGTCTTTTGTATAGAATCGATAGTCATTTACGATGTATCCGTTGTAACATTGCATAACTTTGGTTGAACCATTTTGTAAATCACATATTCCTTAGTCATTAACATTACAATGACGGACCTACAAGCATAAACAATGATTGTAAACACGACAATTAAGTAACATATTGTTGTTTACACAGAAAGAATGCATGTCATTATCCTTACCAACTCTTTCAACCATGCCACAAACTTATTTTCACGTTCTTTTTGTAATTATGAATAAGTGAGATGAGAAAGTTCTATTCGCAACTCCAGATGAAATCGTTTGACTTAACAAATAATTATATTACCGAACCATGTACGTAGAGAACTTAGTGTAACATATTATGTATACTTACTCGATGTAGGGGTCGATCTCTTGTGTTAACACCTCTCTTATTTGTCAAACGGAGGTCATAGTAAATGGAGCAGAAGCAGACGAAACTTCCACTATCAGTACCCCACATGTTATTGTAGAATGCACTCTTCGTTCTGTGCAGTGAGAGCTTTTGCTTGTAGTGAGACTGACCTTCCTGAAAGAGAGAACCAACCCTCCCTCTGTTTGGCAAACTAGCAGCTTTGATTGACTTAGACTTTCACCGGCACTCTAACGAGACAATAAGCCTCATTAAAAAACTTCCAGTATGATATAAGGGCTAGAGTAGAAAGGTCAACAAGCAATAGCCAAACATGAAGAACGGAGGTCATAGTAAATGGAGCAGAAGCAGACGAAACTTCCACTATCAGTACCCCACCAGTTCTTGCTTCTAGGGTTGACCATCAGTTGGACTCTCGGGCGGATCTCTGTCGGTTCCATGCTGTTGTTGTTGCCTTATAGTTGAAGAGCACACTTGCTTTCTCGGCTAACTAATCAACAATAGATGTTTGACTATGTGGTTGGTCATTGAGAGCCTGTATTGGACTTTGCTTTGACTTAACTATAAGACTAATGGGAATTTTTTCAATAAACACTATAAGCTTTTCACATTCACTATGCATTACTTCGTGCTTTATGCCCCTGAGCGGAATGTCTTCTTGCCTGCCCTCTCACCGGAAACTCTTCCTTACGTACTACTCTAGATTTAGAGTATATTGTCAGTAAGACCTAACTTGTGTCGTAAACTGACTTACTGTTGGATGTCAGTACCCAGCTATCCTAATGACGTAAAGATGCCCTACTAGCTAGTTCTAAAGGACTAAGAAAATGGTCCTTGCTTAAAAAAAGACAGAACTTCCACCTCTGCTTTTAGTGCTTTGACATCATCTTCATCTAACATAGAAAGACCCACTGGAAAGGTCTCTAAAAGACTTGAACTCTCACTCCTGAAACAAAAGATAGCCGAGCACAGAAACCCTTCTTCTTTATCGAAGACCTAATTGATTGAGAGACGAACGAGATAGATTCTATTAAGCACAAGTGCTTGCCTTTCATTACCAGTGATGTGCTTCTTTCTCGAGATATGTCTTTGACTGTAGTAAGTATATGTTGAACAAAGTGGAAACGATCCTGCCGTCGAAGGTTGATCAGTCAGTGACTAAGATGTTTTGACTCTCCTTCTATAGAGTGGTTCTTTCTACTTATTATGGAAATTATTAGTCGTCGTCCCCTTTCTGGAGCTACTTATGTGATATAATACAATACGGATGGGGACTCTTACTAGATAAGGGCAATAATCATTTAATCATTCCTCCTATACTCTAAGAACTCCGTATGACTAGGCGGAAAGGAAAGTGAGTGTGTTCAGAGCCCCAAAGAAATAAGGCCTGAAACTAGGGGTGGCAATCGTGTCGGGTTGGCGGGTCGACCCGACGGGTTGGCGGGTCAGCATACCTCAACCCGAACCCGACCCGTTTATTAAACGGGTCGGCTGTTGCAAACACGAACCCGGCCCGTTTAATAAACGGGTAACCTGACACGACCCGCCAACCCATTTAATAAATGGGTTGGGTCAGGTAAATGAGTTCTCAGGTTTTCGGGTCAGGTTGGCGGTTTGGCAGACGGGTTGGCGGGTTGACCCACCCGCCTAACCCGTTTATTAAACGGGTCAGCCGGGTTGGCATACTTCTAACACGAACCCGACCCGTTTAATAAACGGGTTAGGCGGGTCGACCCGTTTATTAAATGGATTCATTTTTTCCAAACCCGAACCCGCCTAAGAGGCGGATTGGTGGGTCGTGTCAGGTTTTGCCACCCCTACCTGAAACCTCTGCTTTGATTCAAGCATTCATTAGATCTTGTTCATTCATCAATCAATCGTCTTTTTCTGTTCATTCCTTCTTGTCCGTTGCTACCATTAAGATTCTTTCTTCTTTTAGAACAACAAGACGCAATGACGACTTACTTGCTTCTAATGTTATGCTATTGGATGAATTGAATGATTCTAATCTTCATTCATGACCCCTTGCTTCTACTTGAATCGAGATTCGGTTGGTGTGAAGTTAAGGCAAAGAACTTCACTGCAAATAGCGTATGTGGAAATGAAAGAGCTTAGGTTGGCTGAGGCTTTCCGCTCTTTCCAAGGTAGGTTCTATTCTTTGTTCTTGTAACGACACCTCTTCCCCTTTCTATCGTCAGAGAAAGCAGTTTGTTTGTGTTGTCCCCCGCATCAACAGAAGGTACCTAAGAGAACAGACCCACAAATGCAATGAGAACCCCTTGTATTTGTGAAAGCCAGTCGTCCATTTAATATACTATCCCTTGTTTTGAACCTCTCTTGAAAGGGTCCTTTTTCCCTCATGCACCTTGGTATGTCGTTCCCTATCATAATCATCGACACATTGACTTTTTTCCCCTCGTGCCATCTTTCACCCCGACTATATCTCTTGTTTTGAACCTCTCTTGAAAGTCGTCTGTCTGCCCAGTAAATGGAGCAGAGAGCCGATTTGGAAAATATTTTCAGGGGTATCCTTGATTTAATCTGCTCTTTGCTAAATTGCCACGATTGTCAGTCGATTTGGAAAATATTTTCATATTTCAAGCACAACCCATTTTCTGAATAATATTTGGTAAGAAAATGGTTTCACGCATCACTTGTATTAGAGTTCCCTACACCTTCGCTTCTATCAATTGTGAGAACATGATAATCCCGTTCATGATATCAAACTCTTACATTAGAAATTTAACTACTGATTTCATATTCCATGTTATTGCTATCATAGTAAAAGATTTGGTTATTGCTGTTATCCTCATCTTCAAACTCATGAGACAGAGGTAAGAACTCATAATTCATACGCTTGGACCATGTTTTTCTTACAAAGTTGATTGCTATTTCTTTTTATATTCTTTTGATATCTTTTCATATTGATTTATACTGGTTCATAATAAAAAAATGGATGGCATTAATTTATTTATTTTTGTTATTGATTTTAATTTTTGTATGCGTCCTTATTAACCATAAAAAATGGATGCTTTAAAATAAGCATGAGTGATTGAATGAAATAAAGCGGACTTCATAAGAACTTGTACTCAAAACTAACAAAATGCATCCCAATAATTGCAGAATAAGATAAATTTCTCAGGGAAATTTCCTCTAATTTTACCTAATATTTCATGTCAGAGGCCATCTTTCTTGAAATTCTTGATATAGAACTAAGATTTTTAAACAATGGTTAAATAAAGACCTGTTGTAACCTACCATTAAACTCAGTCACTTAACTTGATAATTAGATAAGAGAGTAGCGATTTACAGTATGAATCAGATCAAAGAGTAGCGATTTACAGTAGAAATTATATAAAAGAGTAGCGATTTGTTGTAAAAAATTAATTTGTACTGTAAATCACTACTCTCTGATTTGATTTCTACTGTAAATCGCTACTCTCTTATCTAATTTCTACTGTAAATCGCTACTCTCTTATCTAATTTCTACTATAAATCGCTACTCTCTGATCTGATTTCTTCTGTAAATCGCTACTCTCTTATTTGATTTATATTGTAAATCGCTACTCTCTTATCTGATTTCTACTGTAAATCGCTACTCTCTGATCTGATTTCTACTATAAATCGCTACTCTTTGATCTAATTTCTACTGTAAATTGCTACTCTCTTATTTGATTTCTACTGTAAATTGCTACTCTCTTATCTGATTTCTATTGTAAATCGCTACTCTCTTATCTGATTTCTAATGTAAATCACTAATCTCTCGTTTGATTTATACTGTAAATTGCTACTCTCTTGTTTGATTTCTACTGTAAATTGCTACTCACTTCAAATGTCTTAAAATGATGAAAATGCCTTATATTGCTTCTCTTTCTTCCCTATCCTTGGCACTCTTCTTTCCTATTGTGCTTGGAGCAGGAATCCGGCTAAGTGCCATGGCTATCTGACACAACCAATCACATGACAACATTTCATGTGGGGCCTACATTTTGTAACTGTGGGCCCCATGCAATGTTGTCATGTGATTGGCTAGTGTCACGTAACCATGGCACTTAGCCGCTCCTTTGATCTCAACTGCATCATTCACCCTCTTTTCCCTAGGGACTCGAACTTCTTCCTCCATTTTCCTAGGGTCTCCACTGTCTTCACTTTTCCTTCTCTATAGTCCCTATGTAACCGAAGCAAGTTATATGTTTCCCCTCGGAACACGCAGGTGCGTGTTCTCGGGTCTGAATGAGCGCCATGTATGTAAGCACGTGGGGCTCGTTTCTCCGTGTGTGTTGACATCACTTAGCATCAGAGTCTGGTGTGTTTGCAAAGACTTAAGTACCCTTTTTTGTCATTAGCATCATAAAACGATGTTTTGAGTAAAGGACAAAAATGTTCGCCCACCAGAAAGGGTTAAAATCATCATCGTTTTTGCCCTAAGGAGTAAACTCTTCTGCTTTAACAGGAGATCCTCGCAATATGTCACCCTAAACATTTTGGATCACCCTTTGACGATGCACCATCTGTTGTAACAGGAGCTCCCTTTGATGACACACCATTTGCCATTGTCTGCTACCGTCGGAGCACCCTTTGTCGTCGTCTGCTGTCGCCGAAGCACCCTTTATCATTGTCTGTTGCCGCCAGAGCACTCTTTATTGTCGTCGTCGTCTATTATCGCCAGAGCACCCTTTGTCATCGTTTGTTCATGAAAAATAGTTGAACTACCAGAGGAATCAACATTATGTCTATTGTGTATCTTGATACCAGGGTGCAAGCGTCGAACTGAGTAGACAGAGAAGAGCGATTTACAATAGAGATAATGGTGGCAATGTCGAATTGAGTAGAGTAAAGATTTACAGTATTGTAAATCGTTACTCCCTGAACTGATTTATATTATAAATCGCTACTCTCTGGTTTGATTTCTACTGTAAATTGTTACTCTCTTATCTGATTTCTACTGCAATTCGTTACTCTATGATCTTATTTCTATTGTAAATTGCTACTCTCTGATTTGATTTCTACACAAGACAGTGTTAGGAAACACTCAAGCAAGAAAACGAAGAAACAAGAACAATCAAACACTACAAGAAAAACTCTAATTAGCGACAGAAATTTGTGACAAATTTTTTTCGTCGTAATTTTACGATGGATTAGCTAGAGAAAACTATTTGTTGCTAGCATTCAAATTATTTGCAAAATTAGTGATGGAAAAAATTTTGTTGCAAATCCGGCGCTAATTAGTGACAGATTCGCGACAAAAAAATTCTATCTCAAACTCCGTCGCAACTTCGCGACAGATCAACGATAGAAATTTTTTGTCGCTACTCCATCGCAAATTTGTGACAGAGTTTGCGATAGAATTTTGCCATCACAAATCCGTCTCTAAATTTCTTATAAATACTTAATGCGAGCCTCCTTTCTTTTCCTTTCTCTCGCCCCGTTGCTCACCCTCCCTTCTCCCCCTTCTGACAACTTCCTCCCTCTCCGACGATCTCCTCCCTTCCCTTCTCCACTTTTCGACGACTACCTCCCTCTCCAACGACCTCCTTCCCTTCTCCTCCTTCCGGCGACCGCCTCCCTCTCCGACCACACCGACCGACGCCCATCCCTCTCCGGCCACACTGATCGACGCCATCTCTCCTTCTTCCCTCAACGACCCCACCGACGACCCACCACATGTTCCTCTAGCTCCGACAACTCGACCGAAGTCCACCAGTGACCACGCCAGTGAGCTTGCCTCCCGTACTCTCGTACCTCCCCTCTGTCCCTCTTTCCAACCTATCGGTAGGGGACCTGCCCCCTTGTTGCTAGTATTTTCCGACAGGGGGACGGATCCCCCCTATCGCTGGTATTTTTTAGCAGGGGGCGGAGCCCCCTGCCCTTGTTTAAGCAACAGTGGAAGAAAGATCCGCCCCCCTTGCTGTTGTGTTTGCTTGGCCGGCAGAGGGTGGAGCTGCCCTGCCGCTGGTATTTTTTGGCAGGGGGGGCAGAGCCCCTCTGCCCTTGTTTAAGTAACAACGGCAGGGAGATCCGCCCCCTGTCGTTGTGTTTGCTCGAATGGCAGGGGATCCCACACCCTTGTCGTCGGTACTTTTCGGCAGGGGGCTCTGCCCTCTGCCCTTGTGTTTGCTCGACCGGCAGGGGGCGGAGCCCTCCTACCGCTGGTATTTTTCGGCAGGGGGTGGAGCCCCTCTGCCCTTGTTTAAGCAACAATGGCAGGGGGATCCGCCCCCCTTACCATTGTGTTTGCTCGGTCGGTAGGGGGGCCCGCACCCCTACCACTGGTACTGTCTAGTATGGGGCTCTGCTCCCCTGCCCTTGTTTAAGCAACAACGACAGGGGGATCCGCCCCCCCTACCGTTGTGTTTGCTCGGACGACAGGGGGGCGCACCCCTGCCGCTGGTACTTTCCGGCAGGGGGCTCCGCCCCCTGCCCTTATTTAAGCAACAACGGTAGGGGGATCCGCCTCCCCTGCCGTTGTGTTTGCTTGGTCGGCAGGGAAGCCCACGCCTCTGCTACTGGTACTTTTCGGCATGGGACTCCACCTGTTTTCTTCTGCTTTTCCCTCTGTCTTTGTCTTTGGCTGGCAAGAGTAATGTGCATTACAGGTGCGTAACAGAGCAGAATATGTGATGCTTAATGCTAAGCATCGCATGCGGCTTAAAATGCTATACAAAAAGAAATAAACAAAATACAAATTGGGTAAATACCCGTGGTGAGTAAGTGATGCAAGCGCATCACAGGTTATTTAATTTCTTAGATGCAACATTTTTTTGTTCACACACTCACTTAGTTGTAGATATCTAGGACTGCTTTGATGGAGTTTGGAGATCTTGTTGAGCATGATTTTAATGTATAAAAATAAAAAATGTTCTTATTTTTGGAGTTTGGATTCCATGTTAGTCATGGTAGTAGTTAGCGGGATATTGGAGTGTGTTTGCTACAAGTACATGTTTGTCATTGTTTTGATATGAATGATTTGAATATATTGCAATGTTTGATGTGACTGTATCCATGCTTGCATAAAGTTATTTTCAATTTGATTATGCCTTCCATGTGAAATTGTATCATGAAAACATGCTTTAAATGAATGAATCGTGTTATAAATGAGTTTGCACATGAAAATGAATGATAAGTTATCAATGCTTCAAACATGCTTCAAATGAATGGTTTTGCACATGAAAATATAAAGTTATCAATGCATGCATCATAGTTCTTGTGATTGAATGACATCATATTCATATATATATATATATATGTGTGTGTGTGTGTGTGATATATCAAATCATTACATCCACCATGAATACATGATAAATTAGATATTTTCTTCATCATAGCATTCTTATGATTCTCTTATAACTGGTTAGAATATATATATATATATATATATGTGTGTGTGTGTGTGTGTGTGTGTGTGATATATATCAAATCATTACATCCACCATGAATACATGATAAATTAGATATTTTCTTCATCATAGCATTCTTATGATTCTCTTATAACTAGTTAGGATAATATATGTAACATCATAGGACAAATGACTGCAAACCGTGAATAGATGTACCGTAGGATAGTTGACAATGAGGTATTGCTTGAATATATGGATGGTATTGACAATTTTATTGAATTTATAATGGCAAGTGTTAGTACAGTGGACTCCACAGGTCGGATCAGGTGCCTCTGCACGATGTGTAAGAATAATCGATTTGTAGAACCTCATGACGTTAGACATCACCTACATAGGAAGAGTTTTGTGAGTGATTATCAGAATTGGACACTTTATGGTGAAGAATTTTGGTACAATTTTGATGCACGGGTAGATGTGGTGCACGATAATCCATATGTAGATTTGATATTTGATGTCGCAAGACCAGAACTGGGTTCTGCTATGGGTCCTAGTGATGTACCAACTGGGGTAGAGGAAGAAGCAGCGAATGATGCAGCTAGTAGATTTTATGATTTACTTAGAGATGTTGATGAGCCACTTTGGAATGGTTGTGAGAGTCACACTATCTTGTCTATAGTTCCTCAACTAATGAATTTGAAGTTCGAGTATAATTTGAGTCAGTCATGTTTTGACCGTCTATGCTCTATTGTCAATAGTATGTTGCCCAAAGATGAGAAATTGCCATAAAATTTTTATTATACGAAGGTTATGGTCAACGTTTTAGGTATGGGGTATCAAAAGATAGATGCTTGTCCAAATCACTGCATGTTGTATTTCAGAGATCAAGAAAATAGAAGATCATATCCATCATGTGGGCATCATCGGTTCAAGCCAAAGAGAAGGGGCAATGGTAGCATGAGGTCAAAAGAAGTGTCATACAAATTGCTTCGCTACTTCCCTCTCACCCCTAGATTACAACAATTGTATATATCTTCGAGAACAACTACACATATGAGATGACATGCAAATAAAGTTCGACATGATGAAGATAAGATAATGTATCCTGTTGACGTGAAAGCTTGGAAGCACTTTGATCGTACTCATTAGACCTTCGCAATGAAAGTGAGAAATGTTAGACTCAGTTTATGTACAGATGGATTTAATCCATTTGGGGGTAAATCAACCTCATACTCGTGTTGACCAGTATTTTTCAACCCATACAACCTTCCTCCAAGCTTGTGTATGAAGCATCAAAATCTTTTCTTGTTTCTATTGATCCCTAGCCCGACGTCTCTAGGCCAAAATCTTGATGTATATTTAAGGCCATTGATTGATGAACTAAAAATATTGTGGGATGATGGTGTTCTCACGTACGATGCCCACAAAAAATAAAACTTCAATATGAAGGTTGTTGTTCTACGGACAATTAGTGACTTATCTGCATATGGTATGTTACCTGGTTGGAGCACACATGGGAGGTTGGCATGTTCGTACTGCATGGAGGATACAAAATCTTTTAGATTGACGCATGGAAGAAGGTCGTGTTGGTTTGATTATCACCGTCGATTTCTACTCAGCGATCATCTATTCTGACGATAAAGGAATGCGTTCAAAGCAGGCACAACTGAAATAGAATGTCCACCTACACGGTTGTCTGGCATAGAAATTTTAAGACAATTGCAATATTTTTTATATGGACTGACAGATGCCAGTAGTGCAAGGCCCTTCTTTGGATTTGGAAAGGATCACAATTAGACAAAGAAATCTATATTTTAGGAACTGCCATATTGACTGACCTTATTGATACGACATAATTTGAATGTGATGCATGTGAAGAAAAATGTGTTTGATAATGTATTCAATACGGTAACGAATGTCAAAGGAAAAATGAAGGATAATCCGAAGACCTGTATGGATTTAAAAGTAATATATAAAAGACCAGAATTTGAACTCAAAGAGTATAATGGCAAAGTACTGAAACCAAAGGCAAGGTACGTGCTTGGACCAGATCAAGTAAATAAGGTATGCTAGTGGTTGAGACAGTTGAGATTTCCAGATGAATACGTCTCTAACATTGCTCTGACTGTGAAGATAGATGAGGGGCAATTATATAGGTTGAAGAGCCATAATTGTCACGTTATCATGCAACAGTTGATTCTCCTAGCATTCCATGACATGTTAGACAAACCTATATGGGGGGTATTATCCGAATTGAGTCAATTTTTTAGAACATTGTGTGCATCAAAAGTTGTAGTAACTAAGGTGAAGAATCTAGAGGATTCTATCATCACTACTATTTATCAGCTAGAGAAGATATTTCCTCCAACATTTTTCGACGTTATGGAATATGTGATCATACACTTGCCATATGAACTTAGGGTTGGTGGTCCTGTACAATATCGGTGGATGTACCCATTTGAAAGGTAATTTTTTTATATATATATTTTTCTCTCTAATGCTATTGGAAATTTATTGTATTGTGAGATATACATTGTTGACAGATGCATGTTTGACAAAAAAAAAGGTTTGGAATAAAGCAAGAGTGGAGGGTTCAATTTGTGAGGCGTACACTTTAGAAGATATTTCAAATTTCTCATCTATATACTTTGAGCCTCACATTCCAACACATTACACTTGCCCTCCTCGTAATGATGGTGGAAGACAAGTTATTGTGGCTGACAAACTATCGATATTTAAACCAATTGAGAATGCCTTTGACAGTTGTCGGTCAAGACTCTTGGAAGATCGCGAGCAAGACACAACACAAATCTATATCCTTTTTAATTGCTCAGAGATCGACCCCTACATCGAGTAAGAATACATAATATGTTACACTAATCTCTCTACGTACATGGTTCGGTAATATAATTATTTGTTAAGTGCATTCTACAGTAACTATGTGTGCCCTTATCTCTCATAATTCTGATCGTGAATGAGTTGTTGACTATGGGGCAACTCATCATATGGCTAGCAGTCTATTTGAATCAAACCGGCTTGACAAACCTTGCTATAATTTTGTTTTTACTGCTGATGGATCACCCATGCAAGGCGAAGGGTCTGGAAAATGCATTTTTTAAAACATGACATAGAGTCAGAGGTCTGGCATGTCTCAATTTTTTTTGCTAACCCATTGTCTATTAGTAAGTTAACCAAAACTCATAATTGTACGGCTATTTTTTCTCCCACGAAGGTGATCTTTCAAGATGTGACGACGCGGAAGGAGATTGGTAGAGGGGTAGAACGCGATGGGCTTTACACGCTCAATGGACATGGTCGTTCGCTTCTTAGTAATGGTCATCAAAGTACACCCTTTGACGTGTGGTGATGATGCATGAAATGCACATTATTTTCTATAGAATATTCATGCATTTTCATGTGTTTTAAAGGTTTAGAACCATGTATTTATGTATTTAAATATAAAGAGGTTTCGGTTCAAATTTCACTCGAATCAGAATTAAATTGAGAAAACTATTGCATTTTTAGGGTTTTAGATCGGATTTTGAAGTAGACTAGATCCAGTTCCGACCCAAGAGCTCTAATTTGGATCTTGGACTGGATTCAAACCTTACATTTACCCAAACTTACGTGATCCAAAGTATTTTTAATAAATATTTTCCGAAAACTCCCTCTTTCTAACTCAATTAGGTACTTAATTAGTTGCAAATAAGACATAGTTTAGCAATTTAGATAGAATTAAGTTTACAAGTAGGAGGTTTTTAGAATTAGGTGTAAGTTTGAATATAAATAGTTATTATTTTTAGGTCTGGACTGTTTTTTGGATGTTTGAAAAAACCGCCCTTCTCTCTCTCCTCTCCTCTCATCTCCTCTCTCTCTCCCTCTCTCACGCGCCCCTCTCTACGAGCATGTGTCTTCCTTTCTTTTTCGTCATTTCTTCATCTTCTTTGTTTTTGTATTCTTCAATTGATTCCTGTATTTTCTGTAGGTGCTGCAAGCTGAAAATGAGCTTTGCCTCTAGGTGTATCGTCTACATAAACTTGGCTAGTTGTGCTCTCTCCCTTGCAGTTTCCCTCTTCTTCTTCTTCAACCCTCTCTACCAATCAGTTCTCGGACGTGTGCAGCAGTGAAGGAATGTACAACAACCATTAAAAGATGTACTGGGTGTGTTCTATAAGCTCCAACTAACCACTCTACCTCACCCCTCCCTCGTCAGACGACCCTCTGAGGTTAGTCTTCTTCTTCCCCTTTCTTCTAGCATAGATCGAGTCAACCCCATGTCGAGTCAAGTTACCCCAAATGGTTTTTTATTTCTAGTTTTTTTTACAGTATGACAACGTAGTATAAACCCCATTTTGATCCTCTAAGATCGAGTCTAGCCTAGGTGATTAGTCAGTTTAGGTTTGCTTACTCAGATCGGGCCAGTTTAAGAAAATCGGCTAGATCATGTCTAGCTGATTCTCTTGATTTTCTATAAAGTCCATTTTGAACTGTATGGTCTGGATTTCAGCAGCTTTAGGGTGCATTTTGACTGTCAGAAGGTCTAGTTTCCATCAGTGGTTAGTGTAGAGTAGAATCTGATTTTGGTGTAGTCAAAAGTTTTTTGTTAAAAAAAAATTGTTTTTAGTGGTTTAGGAAAAATCGGTTCTTCTAGAGTTGGGAGTTGTCGTCTTCCTCACTGGTCTGGCAGCCATGGATGCAGCTTGCAGCTGTAGAGTATATTAGGAAAGTTGTTTGTAGCAGTCTAGATTCATTCAATAGTGGCTAGTTAATAGTTGATTTAATTAGAATTTTCAATTCCTTATGAATAGTGATAGCTATTTACGATTTTTCCTGTATTCTAATTTTACCCATACATATAAGTAGGCATTAGCTATATTAGATATTATATAGGTTAGGCTGTAGTAGTTAGTTAGTATAATTTGAATTTTTAAAAAATTTCATTAAGGGCATTTTTGGGCATTTAAAGGGTCGATTTTGGCAAAATTGTGTGGGTTTCCAAATCTGGTGAAGGCAAAAAGGAAAGCGTTGATTTTTTTTTAAAGACGCCAATCTGGAATATCTTCTCCTTTTATGAGTTAGGAAAGTATAATAAGTTCCAAAAAAAAATCTTGACTTTGGGTAAGTTAATTTAAAAGGAGAAGATTTCCTTTGAATTCAAAAATGGATTCAAACCAGGTGAGTCCTCTATGGCTGTCGATTCTTTGATTTAAGAAAATTGTATATGGGCCCACCCTAAGTCCATTCAGCCTATTTATTAGTCCCTTCCTTAGTTAGGTTAACATCTCTCATAGCATATCTCATGCATTTAGGTAATTGACTTAGACGTTTTATTTTTACTATAGGACATCTATTAATTAACTTTGCATATTAGTTAGATTAGATTAGTTAGACAATTACACTTAATATTTCATTTCATATCGTTATTGATGTAAAAACTAGATAGGTCCCACATAGGAATAGGTTCATGTGAGAGTGCACTCACGTGGTTAGTTAGGTAAGTAGCGTAGGCTTATAGCATTTAACATCTTATTAGAATTATTTGATTTTTTTTGTATGTGTATGCTCGTATGAAGAACGTCTAACAGTAGGTTGCATATATGTAATTAACATTGATGATTAGGGTGTGTCTTTAATATAGTTGTTATCGATTTGTAGATTAGATTAATGTCATTATTTTAGTATCCATTCTATGATCTTCGTAGATTTAATCTTTTTCTTTCTTCTTAGGATAATTAAAATGTGCTTTACAGTATTTAGCAGCATACTAGGTATTAATGATCAGTGAATGCTTGAGTTTCGCCCTATAATACACAAGTTGAATGTATTTTACTTCATTTTGAAATGCACTTTTGGGCTGAAATTTGCAGTCAGCCGTGCATGTTATTTTATGTGAAATTTTCCAAAGTTTATCAATCAAATCAATTCCATTATATTCATCTGAGTGTTACTGACTGGGACAGGGCAAAATCTAGATTTTTATCAGTATTGAAACGCTTATATCCGGAGCTCTCGGATGAATTTTTAAAACGTGTCAAAAATCCAACATAACAAAAATCGTTTGATTTGGACTCTGTTTGAGCTGTCAAACACTCTGTTTTCAAAAACCTAGTAGAGAGTGATTTGTGTACTAACATGAGGGCAAAACAAACATTTCACAAATGAATTAGTTTTTTGTAATTTTTCTTAGTTTTCTGCATAATAGTCAGTGTAATTAGAGTAGTTTAGTTAGTTAGTCTAGCATACCTTAGTTAGTTTAATTAGAATTTCCATATTTGTCTATTTTTATTTTAATTGCAATTTTAGATTTAGTAATTAATTTCAGAATTAGAATTAGTTGTAATGTAGAAGTTATTATAATTGTTTAAATACTGACTTTTTGCTTTATTTTGTTTAGGTTGGTAAGCTTCCTACAGGTCAACATGTGTATTTAGAATGAGAGTGCGAATGCACGTGTGGTGAAAAGATAAAAATGCCCCTGACGATCTGAAGAAGACTTTAGCAACCTGCTTTAGGAATTAACTTTTATTTTTAGTCTGTAACTTAATCATAGTTGTAGTGTTTGACTTAGTTGTAACATTTATGATATTAATAAAGTGAAACTTTTAGATTTAATTTCAAATATTGTCCCGTTTTTTAGGATTTGACCCGTATTCGCCACATTCATGAAAAGTCGGCTTTTATATTTTTGGTTGATGGTTTTTTAAATGTTTTATTAAAAAATATCTTTTAAAAATACCACTGCAAAAAGATCAACCATGTGGCATTCCAGACTTGGACATGCATCCAACCACATTCTAAAGTTGTTAATTCATAGTATAAGTCTCTCTAATTTTTCTTGTGACGCTTGTGAGTTTTCCAAAGCCACTCGGCTACCGTTTCATTACTCAGGCCATAGATCAAATGTTTTATTTGAATTAGTTTACTCTGATGTATGGGGACCAGCCCCTGTGGATTCTTTTTTTGGATATAGGTACTATATTACCTTTATCAAAGATAAATCTCTTGTTACTTGAATTTTTTTCTTAAAAATAAAAGTGAAGTTGCTTCTGTTTTCAAAGATTTCTATAACATGGTGCTTACTGAATATGGCACTCATATTAAGTACCTTAGGTCAGACAATGGAGGAGAGTACATAAATAACATTTTAGGGAATTTTATGGCTCAAAAAGGCATACTTCCTCAAAACACGTGCGCTGGAACACCCCAATAGAATGTGGTAGCTGAGCGAAAGAATAGGCATCTCCTAAACGTTGCCCGATCTTTGATGTTTCACATATATATGCCACAAAAGTATTGAGTGGATACAATTTCCATTTTCTGTTATATCATAAATTGTATTCTTAGCACAACTTTAAATGATAAAATTCCCATGGAACTCTTGAAGGGAAAATCAGTGGCTCTGCATCATCTCAAAGTTTTTAGATGTAAATGTTATGTTCATATCCAAGAGAAAAATCGATCCAAACTCGACAAGCGGGCTGTCAAGTGTGTCTTCCTCGGGTACTCTACGTCAAAAAAAGGATACAAATGTTTTGAGCCTAGCTCAGGAAAATTATACATTTCTCAAGATATAATTTTTTTTAAAAATAAGGCATATTTCTCAAGTTGGCAATTGGATAGCCAACGTGAGGGGGAGAAGCAATGTGACCAAAATCATGATATCATTCTTCCCATCGGCATTCCTCTTCAAAAACCAGATTCGAACATCATTCCCTCAGCAATCTACAACTCCATGAATTCCGTCCATGAGAATCCTAGTCAAAGTCATATTCCTAATACCTCATTAAATCAAAACAATTATACTGTCATTCTTGATTCAGAACCCACTCCTCTTGACATAGAAGTAAGTCCCCTTATTAGAAGGTCGACTCGGGTCTCTAGACCTCCAAGTCGACTCAGTGACTACTATACCTATTGTACTTCCTCTACTAACCAGCATCCAATTGAGCAAACTCTCAACCTCATAAAACAGTCCTCCTCGTACCTATTCTACATTGTAAAAACGTATGCTCACCATGAACCTGCAAACTTTCAAGAAGCCAACAATGACCCAAAATAGAAGACTGTCATGAATGAGGAATTAAAGGCTCTCGATAAAAATCAAACATGAAAAATGGTTTTCCTTCTTCAGGGAAAGAAGATTTTTGGATGTTGATGAATATACAAAATAAAGTTCAACAGTGATGGGACGATCAAGAGATTCAAAGCCATATTTGTTGCCAAGGGATATACTCAGAAAGAAAGAATCGATTTTACTGAGACATTTGCTCCAGTTGCCAAAATGAGTTCAATACAAAATTTTCTATCTGTTGCCGCCAACAAAAACTGGGAAACTATTCAGTTGGATGTAAAGAATGTGTTTCTTCATGGAGATCTAGAGGAAGAAGTGTACATGAATCCTCCTCCAAGAAGAGAAAATTCGAACGGTCTTGTGTGTAGATTAAAAAAATCTATTTATGGCCTTAAGCAATTGCCTCAGGCATGGTTCTCAAAACTTAGTGATGTTCTCATCGACATTGCATTTCAAAGGAGCACAACTGATTATACTATGTTCATCCGACAGAAGGTATCAGGCATAGTCATTCTCCTGGTGTATGTGGATGATATCATCATGATCGACGATGATCACCAGTCAATGGAAAAGGTAAAAAAGTTCTTGCACAAACATTTTGAGATCAAAGATTTTGGGAAGCTCAGATATTTTCTTGGAACAGAGGTAGCTCATTCTAACAAAAGGATTTTTCTCAGTCAAAGAAAATATACCCTAGATCTCCTAAAAGAAACTTGTACTCTGGGTTCAAAGGCAGCAAATACTTCTCTAGAAGTAAACTGCAAATTAAAGAAAAACGAAGGAGAAGTAGTAAACAACATTGAAAGTTTCTAGAGATTAATAGAAAAGCTAATCTATTTAGCCGTCACACACCCTAATATTTCTTATGTTGTCAGTATAATCAGCCAATTCATGCACAATCCTAGAACCACTCATTATAATCAGCCAATCCAACTTGAGGAGGAGATTGTTACCATATTAGGAGCGTGATCTCCTCCTAATTTCACGGCATCTGATCTGTGAGGGATTTTTCAGTTGTTATCTTTCCTTTGTATTGCGGGAAAGTTGCTTGGTGGTTATCATATTTCGTTGAGCCTATTTATACAGGCCTTGTACTCTGTTGTAGATACATAAATAAAAAATGAGTGACAGAGGGTTGATTTTTGCCGTGGATGTAGGCACTAATGTGCTGAACCACGTTACATGATGCTTGTGCATTTTATATCTCGTTTTTAACATGTGTGCCATGGGTTTACACTGCTCGGACAACAACAGCTTCTTATTGAGTTTAATCTTTACCGCTCGCTCACTCTATCGGTCGCTGCAAAGTCTAGCGCGATCTCTGATTTCCCGTTCCGACATGAAAAAAAAAACAAAGAATGAATAACAATAAATCCAGTCTATATTTTTGGCCAACCCAATGTTCTCTGTTTATGCTTAATGAACTTTATCTTGTCAATACTTTTAAAACTTCTAGATTTTATTGGGAGTCTTTGGAAACATTTCACAAAACTAAATAACATCTTGGTCATGTTTATCCTGCCAAGTTGATATACCTAAAGGCTTTTCAAACCTTCTTTACCTCCCTGTTCATTTGGCTGCATCCATTTCATACTACAATCCTGCCACTCGTTGAGATGACAACTTCCCTTTATAAATACTTCACATTTCACTAAGGAAATGGGCTTGACTCAGGCCTGGCCCAATCAGAAAGACCATGGGCCCGAGCCTGAACCCGAAAATGATCGGGCTGGGCTAATGGCAGATCTGCCTGGTCCATCTTCATGTCCAACCCTACCCTCTTCCTTCTCGTCCCCTCGAACCCAGGATCTGGCACAGGCCCCATGCCAGATCAGAGCATAGCATTTGAGATCCAAGACAATCAAACTTGATTCACTTCTTTTGTGAGGTTTGTGAGTTCCCACAAACCAAGTTCAAAACGTCCACACTTTTTTGAAATTTCAGATATGGGCTATACGTTATTTGAAAATAGTTAAATAGGGACCTCAGGACAACATCTATAATATTGAAAAAACGTGATTCCTTTTTGGTTTTTGTATCGACCCTTCAAATCTGATAAATACTCATTCATCTTAATAAATAAAAAGGAGAAAAACTAAACAGTTTGAACTATGAAGGTTACTATTGTAATTTGACTTATGATTTAACCTGAGTTATTAAAGGACAATAAGAAATCTAGGCCCTTGTTTGGCAGTTTACAGGAAAACAGAGGCTCATGTGAAAATTTCAGAAAATGTGAGGCCCATATTTAGAATTGGAGGGAAAAGAGTTGACTCTAAATTTTTCCTTCTTTATATATCTTTTAGGAAAAATTATGTCAAAAATGACGCGTTCTAAAAAATGCAACATAATTTTACCAAATTCACCAAATAGACAATGTCACAGGTTTTTAGTTTTTTAAGACCCTTTTATCCTTCTCATATGCGAACCTTACTAATTTCACAAGCCCCATGCAAATTTTCTCAAAAATCTATAGAACAACCTCTGTTCTCATATCTATATCTCAGTCAACTAACAATGAAAACCCATATTTTTATAGCCTTTGGAAAGCTGAGACACAAATCTTGTACTTTCTTGTTTTGATTCAAAATCTAAAACCCCTATAGGATTTTCGTTTCTGAGATCCAAAACTAGAAGAGAAAACTGTTCTGAAGACTTTTACAATAAAAGAATTTGTATTCCATAAGAATTTTTTTTCAATTGTTTATCGGATCAATGTGATCTTAGTGGCGTAGAAAAGTTAACGACTTGATCTTCTTATGTTTTTTTTTTGTTTCTACGAATTCTTATCACAGGTAGCTGAAAAATTGCATATAATCATCAGGATAGGTGCAGTTGATCTCCTGTTTTAAAAACTTTCTCGAGGTTATATTTCAGCACCCGTTCATCATTTTTTAGTGAATAAAATATTATTGAAAATATATTTTTGTCTAGAATCACTGTTCTTTTTTGTATTTTCAGATTCTTTCATTTTTGGGGTAAAAAATCAGCAACAAGATGAAGTACCATCGATAAAGTGTCATCGATATGTATTTCACCGAAAATATCACCAAAAATGAAATATTGCAGTTAATGCGGTAGTAATTTCGCATGCTGAAAAAAAAATCTCATCATCGCATGAGAAGCTTCGTAAATTCTGCAAACTTTTCAAAAATTTTGCAACCAACAATGCAACTCTTTACAAACTTCATGAGTAGTGTCACCATTTTTGTACTATAGATGTGAAAATCATAAAAAAATTTGCAACCCCTGGAAGAAATTCTATTTTTTTTTTTTGCAAAATTTTTTATTCACCTCCAACATTTGCAAGAGATTCACCGAAAAAATCACTAGAGATGGGCCAAAATTTTGGGTTTGCGAAAATAGGGCATCCATATGCAAAAAAGGTTGAAAATAAAGTGTTATTCTTTCACAAAATGAAGTCGCTCATATATTGCATTAATTTCATTCTTTCACAAAATGAAGATTCTAATACATTGCATTTATTTGATTCTTTTACAAAGTGAAGTCGTTCATACATTGCATTCATTATATTCTTTTACAAAATGAAGTTGCTCATACATTGCATTTATTTCATTCTTTCACAAAATAAAGTCACTCACATATTGCATTCATTTCATTTTTTTATAAAAAGAAAACACAGTATACCATCGTTGATTCTACATTCTGTGTTCTCCTGATTTTTTCTATCCCACCCATACCATATGATCGAATGAATGCTAACTATGAGATACATCAACTCTACATCATCATCGTCTAACACATTTTTCCGGCTATCACAGTTCTCTATTATGAAAATGCAACTCTCACGAATAACTTATGGACTTTTGGTTTTCTATCTCACTCATACCATAATATACTAATGATGCTTTTACCAAAAAAACTCTCCATCGATGAAGTGTCGCCGATCTTCTTACCATTGATGTTTTTATTAGAAAAACTCATCGTCGATGAAGTGTCGCCCATGCTTTTACCAAAAAAACTCGCCATTGTTGAACTGTCACCCATGCTTTTACTGAAAAACTCATGAAATGTCGCTCATGCCTTCGGGGTTTAGTACCACCGATGAACCGTTGCCGATGAGAGATTTTTGCAAAGCCTGAATGTTGTTGAAATGTTATCCAAAGAATTGAGAACCACCAATTGAGGATCAAAAGAACTGTATAGTTGTGCAAATAAGACATTTGGATGCCAAATAAGGAGTTGAAAAATAAAGTATTATTTATATAGAACAAAATTTTATAAGAGAAAAGAATTTTGCAATACCCCAACAAAACTCGTTTGAAATTTCATAAGGTACAAACTCATACAATACTTAAAAGGATTTTCGCAACATGCCTTGCGATACTCATTACGATTTTTGCAGGTGTTTTAAAATTTCACAATCATTTTTGAAATATCACAACTCATGCAATTTTTATTTTGTTGACGAGTTTCGTGGGTCCATCCACTTTTACCCTCATGACCTGTGAAAATAAAAAATTCACAATATTGAAGAGTAAAATCATAAAAAAAATAGCAACCCCAAATTGTCCATTTGGCAGATTTGGTAAATTGTGCGGCATTTTTTAAAACGCGTTATTTTGTGGTACAATACAATCAGTTTCCATATCTTTTATAGATAGGTATGCTTCAGATTCATGTTAATTAAAAGTTATAAACTTTATCATTTAAATCCTAAACTGCTATTACAAAAATATTTTGGCAGAATAAACAAAATGATCAGGTCCCTTGTGAGATTTCTCTCATGCAAGATTTAAAAGAACGGCCTAACTTGGACAAAAACAGGGTAATACACACCTTCGAACAATGTGAATTGGGCAATCGAAATTCAAAAGGGAGAAAAAAGTAAAAAGCAGCACAAGCACCTTTGCAAAATAAATAGCATTTCAACAACCTCATAAAGATACAGTAGTTTCAGAAGATACTGAATCTGAAGATATTTCAGTTCAGTGTAAGAATTCTGCATATTTTACTATGGAATAAAAGGTAACAGTGTCATCTTTTTTGTAGAGGAAAGAGCAGCTCATATATGACTCCCTCAACAACTTACAGCAGCTGGTAACAGTGCAGTGGACAGATGAATAAATCACGAAACTATAGCTTGAAGCAGAACTTGTTACCACTTCCTAATTGAAAATTGACAGTTCATAGTACATTGTTTTACAAGTTCATCTTTCTTAATTGCCTGCACTAGCGTATCAGCATAATGTTACCAAGTCATGGAGAATTGATACCGCATGTGAGCCCTGGTCTACCTGATCATACAGCTAATTAATTACAAAATATATACAGCTAGAGCCAACTTGGGCCCACGGCGTTAGTTGAAATGCCATTGGAGGGAGGACGGGCCCCAACTTTTGACAAAGAACGATATTGTAATTTGACACTTTCTGCATTATCAAGTGTCTTAACCACGTACCTGTAATATGAACAAGTAAACATCAAGAAAATAGGACTACTCATTAACCAATCACAAAAGGGAACACCAACTAAGAGTCAAGCACTGATATGACCATTATGCAAATTCTGAGACTCGGGCCAACATTATGATGTTATCATGCATAAAAATGCTAGTGGCATTCAAGAAATTAAACACGAAAGCTCGAGGAGGTTTTTGGAGAAAACTTGTATTGTAAACGCAGCAGTACTATGACCAATTGCCCGGACTTGGAACCCTTTTGCACTGGAAAGCAATGCTATCAAAATATCATAGTATATCACAAACTACCGCTTGTACACTGGAAAACGTTACAAAAAATCAACCATAAGCAATGGTATCTCAATAACTTATGAAGTATGTCCGAGACAACCACAAAGGTGAAAGCATTAAGCATGCAATTTTCATCTAATGTTCAACATTTCAACTAACAAAACTGCAGCACCAATCAATTGGTACCAGTCCAATATCCTATTATTTGGTTGTCGCATAAAAGATTAAAGACTTGGTGGTGTTCTTTCTTTTTAAAAGGAAAACAAAGACTTTGTTGCTTCCATTTCCAGCAAGATTGTAGCAACCTTAAAAAAAATTGTTTGGATCGGGTCGGATCCATATTTGGACCCGACACGGATCCAAAGGGGGGACAGGCGGTCGGGCACCCCGACCGCCTCTCCCGTGCCTTCTAAGGTCACAAGGCAAGGGGGGGGGGGAGGGAGGGAGGTTCTCGAAACCCCCCTTTCTTCTACGCTCTCCCGACTCTCTCTTTGAAATCTCTCCCTCACTGTCTCTCGTCTCTCTCACTAAGCTCTCTCTCTCTCTCTCTCGCTCGTCTGCTGCCGCCACCGCGACCACCCTTCTCCAGCGAGCCAGCTCGGAGCCCTCCGTCGCCATCGTTGTCGCTGCGGCCGACGCCGACGCCGGCGACCCCTGGTACGCCGCCTCCTACTTTTCTCCCGCTTTTTCTTTTCTTCTTCCTTTCGTCGACTAACAGGGGCAAAAGCCCCTGCCGATTAGTCTGTTACGACAGAGGAGGGGCTCGCCCCCCTCCTCTCTGTTCCCTCTGTCACGGCGGGGGAGGGGCTGAGCCCCTCCTCCCTGCCTCCTATTACGGCAGAGGAGTGGCTCGCCCCCCTCCTCTCTGTTCCCTCTGTCACGACAGGGGAGGGGCCGAGCCCCTCCTCCCTGCCTCTTGTTACGGCAGAGGAGGGGCTCGCCCCCCTCCTCTCTGTTCCTTATGTCACGGCAGGGGAGGGGCCGAGCCCCTCCTCCCTGCCTCCTGTTACGGCAGAGGAGGGGCTCGCCCCCCTCCTCTCTGTTCCCTCTGTCACGGCAGGGGAGGGGTCGAGCCCCTCCTCCCTGCCTCCTGTTACAGCAGAGGAGGGGCTCGCCCCCCTCCTCTCTGTTCCCTCTGTTCGGCAGGAGAGGGGCACGACCCCTCCATGCTTCTGTTACGTCAGGGGAGGGGTCGAGCCCCCCCCCCTCCCTGCTTTCTGTTACAGCAGGGGAGGGGTCGAGCCCCTCCCTGCACCCCTGTTGTTCGGGGGAGGGGGGGGGGGGGCTCGAGCCGCCTCCCTGCTCCCTCTTCTCTGGCATCGAGCAAGGGCTTCGCCCCCTGCCTGTTCGCGTGTTTGGCAGGTAGCGGCGGAGCCCCTTGCCTCCCCCTTTGTGGCCAACGGGCAGGGGCCTAGACCCTGCCTCTTTGCACGTTCGTCAGGCAGGGGTGAAGTCCCCTGCCTCCCCTTCGTTGCTGACAGGCAGGGGTGAAGTCCCCTGCCTCCCCTTCGTTGCTGACAGGCAGGGGCTTTGCCCTTGCCTCTCTTTTATTTTGTCAGGCAGGGGCACAACCCTGCCTAACCTTTTGCTTTCTCAGGGCAAGGGTGCAACCCACTGCCTCCCCGTTGTCTGCTGACAACATGTCAACGGGGGCTCGCGGCCCTGCCCCTGCTTCTTGCGCTTATAGCAGGTGTGCAAGGGCACGATGCCCGTGCCTCTGCTTCCTTCACGTCAGGACGACGACAGTGCCCCTGACCTTCTATTTTTGGTATTAGCTTGCTAAGATCATTACTTTTGCAGCTCGAGCGATGGATCCTGCTCGCGCTCCGCGACCCGAGCCGTTCATCGCTTACACTTGCAGACGACAGCAAGCTTACAACTCTCAAAAGTAGTGAAAGATTGCACAGAAGACTTGGACAATTGAATTCAATTAACTAAAAAGGGACCATTAAATAAATAAAATATATATATATAAATATATATATTTATACGAGTACGCATTTAACTCAAGGACGCGGTTTCGTGATCCTTGTCCTTTACTTTGTCGTTGCGCATCGCGCAAAGGTTTTGCATTGCACTCCTGCTTACGGTCCTTTACTTTGCCGTCACGCATCGCGCAAAAGTTCTGCGTTGCACTCCTGCTTACAGTCTTTATTTTGCCGTCGCGCTTTGCTCCAGGCTCTTGCTTTTGCATATGTGTTGTTACTGCCTTGCTATTGCAGATGACGCTCAGGTTCTCGCTCATTGCATACGCGTTTGAGGCATCCTCGTGGAGGATGCAAGAGACATCTATCACTCCCTCTTGCGACAAGAGTTCAGTCGGGAGCTGGCAATACACCTTTGTCTAAGGAGAGGGATATCTCGCAAGGATCCTGGCTCTTCGTGTGCGCAATCCTGCAGAGTCGACTTGAGATTTTAGGGAGCTGCGCAAAAGCATCAAAGACTGCCCCGAATCGAAGCATTTAGAAGGATGTGACTGGCTGGTTCTGCTCGCCTTTTTGGTATATCTTGGGTGATCTCGAATTGGGGGTTCGAGCGAACTTCTTAGCGGGTGTTCTATTGAGAAACCCGCATCCCTTCTATCGAGACCGGTATCGAGTCATGCGAGACATGTAGATACCCCGATAGCGGATGAGATTCGTGAAAATCGCATGCATAATGTTGGCACAAGGTACTGCTGTTTCAAAAGATAAAGTAAAGTTGATAAATTTTACATCTTTGCGAAACACTCCTGTTGAGGCTTCTATTGAGGAGCTATACCCCCTTCATCCTAGAGTACTTGTAGTCGTGCACGACACGTCTAGTACTACGATGATCGGATGAGACGGTCGTGCGACCTCGAACAGTGCTAAATGCACAATGCTGTAATCACATAAATGGCCTCACATTCGCCTTCACAGGCAAGATGCTCGAGTGGTTTAAAGACCACAACATAGGATGGGTCGTTAGTTAAGCAACCCCTAACGCACTCATACGCTTCTGGTTGTTCTGTCAAGGGAGAGGACAAAGCGGTACAAAACTCCAATGGACAGGTTGTTAACAACCACCCCACAGGCAATGATCCGGCCTTCCCAGTCATTGGAGTTAAGGGGAAAGGGGTTACACAAGTTAGCTCAACACTTTTGCAGAAGTTGGATGCATCTGTGGCACTGCTTTTCAGCCTCTAGGGAATCCTCTCTCGGCTAAAGCCGTCCCCTTTGGAGCGAACTCAACTAGCTATTCGGGTTATTGAAAATACATAGAATAACAGACGCCCAAACTAGTCTCAGTTGTTTCTACGTTTTGTCTGCGCGTACCCGCAGACCAGTAATATCGAAACATAAAGTTTGTTCACACTGGTCGATCGCTTGCTTGCTCGGTAGTTCAGTATGCTACTCGTTGAGTTGTGCACACCTGTCAAGGCGTTACTCTAGTTGGTTAAACTGCTTACGCAGATCTTTGCGGAGTAATAAGAAGCTTCTCATACTAGTTAAATGCTTATAATAATAGCATTATGTCAGTTGCTACATATTAGCATGTGACTTGCTTTACCCCTTGGTCGAACTGTTTGGTGCTTATTGTAGTGTAACACTTGTTAGCTTGCATATCTTATGATTGATGTGATTGCATACAGCTCGTAATCTACGAACTGGTGGCAACTAGGATTGATGTGTCTGCTTGTCTTATAAGCTGCTTACATATTAAACTGTTGTCGTATGATTGCTTGTGAATGGCTTGTGATGCAATGGTTTATGCCTTATGATTAATTTAATTACTTGTTGATGGACTAAGCCATTTTATGGTAATTGCATGTTTTACGAGTGCTTGTCTTATTCAGTTTTGTTTGGCTGTCAGATAGAGTTAGTTACTCTTCGCCTATAAAATCAACTGGATTGCCATATCTGCGTGTTCTCATGTGTCGTTTACGCATGCTTTGAGGTCCTATTTGAGGATTGCAATATTCCTTGTGGCAATATTACGATGCGTAGGATTATATGCTTCTGTGTAGAGTGATACGATGCATATTGCTGAGATACATGCTTGTGCCCATATTGTGGCTACTGACCCCGAGGCGGTCAATGGTTCGGAGCAGTCGATTATTGATGCATGTATCACTGAGTGAGGTGTCTGTCGAGGACCTGATCTCCAAAGGATTATCTGCGAGGGCGTGTATGATCAAGACTAGGTACCCGGCTAGAGTGGTAGAATCTCTGTGAGGATGTACACTGTCCACGAACGGGTAGCCGCAAAGACGGTGAACTCCTGTGAGGAAGTGTATGGTCCAAGACCAGGTATACCATCTAGGGCGGAATTCCTTGTGAGGTTATATATTTCCCAGACCAGGTGATCCGGCGTTGATCTTGTTGTTTGTATTAGTGGCTATCGACCCTGAGAGCGGTCATTTGTGTTAAAGCGTGTATCGCAATGATTTTCATTGGATATGGCATTTGTTGGGGACCGACTTCCCAAAGGTTTCGCTGTGGGGGTATGTATGATCAAGATTGGGTAATCTGACTAGAGCGGTAGAATCTCTGTGAGGATGTACACTGTCCACGAACGGGTAGCCGCAAAGACGGTGAACTCCTGTGAGGAAGTGTATGGTCCAAGACCAGGTATACCATCTAGGGCGGAATTCCTTGTGAGGTTGTACATTTCCCAGATCGGGTAATCCGGATAAAGCGGTAAAATCTCTATGAGGATGTACACTGTCCACAAACGGGTAGCCGCAAAGACGGTGAACTCCTGTGAGGAAGTGTATGGTCCAAGACCAGTTATACCCTCTAGGGCGGTAATTCCTTGTCAGGTCGTATATCTCCCGGACCGAGCGATCCGACGTGGATCTTGTGTTTTTGCTTACCATAAAAAGTTATGGTGAGCTGTGATTGTCTTCTGAGATCGTTTGTGATAGCCAACTATGAATTCATAGTTTCGGCTTTCTGTTTTAGCATGATTACATGCATGACTCAGGTGTGAGAATCAGATCGTTAGCGATTTGAGTTAGTGATCATGTTTTGGACCTTCTACGAAAGGGTGGGCTTTTCTGGGAAAGTATGACGCCTTAGTGAGTCATGACCGGTGACTATTGGCCGCGTAAAGCTTTGAGAGATGAGAATAAATTAAGGTTGTTCAGGATAAAGCGTTTGTTAGAAGTAGTGAGAGCGATAAACGATGTCCTGATACTGATTCAAGGCAGAGACCTCATTATAGGAATGAGAACAAGCTAGTTGCGTGGTGGTTCACAGCCTACGATCAATTGAATCGTATGTTGCGTTTGTCAGTTGCACTGCTTACTTGCTTTGAACTGTTTACTCGCTTACACTACTTATTCGCTTGTACTACTTACGCGTTTGCACTATTCACCTGCTTGCATTGCTTACCTGTTTAACTGCATATCTGCTTTAAACTGTGTAACCTACTGAATTAAATGTACTTAATTCAGTTTCCTGTAGTCTTTCTTGTGCACCTACTAGTTTTTCGCGAAACTAACCCATTCTATGGGTACAGGTGATGATTAGGTACACTACGGGCGATGGCGCGATTGCAAAATGGCTTCAAGACTTCTTCTTCCTGCTCTTAGCTCGCGTCCTGGACGTTTTGGGTTTGTAACGGATTTTCCTTGGGATATCCGAATCTTGTGAGTTTTGGTTCTTTAGCTAACGTGCCCAAAGTTGTCAGCTTGCCTTCTGATTTAACAAAAGAATAGCCTTCCGCTGATTTCATAAACAAACTCTGAAGGAAAGAGATTTTTCCTAGTCTCTTGCCTGTTTTCTGAAAGGTTCCCAAGTTTGAAATTTTGGGGCGTTACAAAGATACCTGCATTGACATTTGACGAGCCCCAATCCGTTGGAAGTTCAAAATGTTTATTCCTTTATCTTGTCATGGAACATAGTTATCATCATTCTCATGGTAACTTTATGACCATCCAATTATTTGACCGGATGTTTTAGGGTGGGGGTGCACCCCTATCTCTCTCTCATGGTAATTTTTTGACCATCTGATTATTTGATTGGATGTTATAGGGTGATGCATGATGCATTAAAGCCAATTTAGTTAATTTGAACTTTCAAGCCTTAAGACTGTTAGACATCTCCTAATTCCTATTTTTTCTGAGACCTTTTCATCATCATCTATCTCCTGAATCGCTGTTAATCATCACATCCTAGATTTCTATTCTAGTAATCTCATGATGTGAATAACATCTCTTTCAAAAATAAAAGAAGATTAGACTAATGTCTTCATTCATGTCCAGAATCACTTTTTTTATTGATGCATGAAATTTAAGTATCAAATTAGATTTTTGTGCTATGTTCCATAACCTTAGGTTATTGTTAAATCAAACCAATTATCTTCTCTGAAGATGACTCAGACGTACATGTGTGCATACACAGGACCTCTAAAGGTTCTAACCTGAAATGCACTGAGCATTAATCTTAATTTGGGGTTGGTGTTCGTTATCACATGATTCGTACAAATTTCAAAAGAGGAATGAAAACTCTTGGTTTTAGGAGGGAAAGTAAAATGAGGTTTAGGAAACCCATATTAAAAATGAAGAAAATAAAAGATCTCAGGAGTAATTGCACCTAGAGATATAAAAGGAACATTCACAAATATATGCCACAATAAATTTTCATAACTAACCATCCGTTTAGGCACTGTGTTATCACAACAGCCTCTCGTCCAACAAAACGCTGTGGTGTTCTCTTGTTTCCCTGAACAAATTTATTAACAAATCTGTTTTCAATGTTCACAGAAGCAAGCATAATCATACTAGGCAACTAGCATACCTTGATAATGACCCGGTCACTGACAGCAAATGGAAACTGAACACCTCTGCCTCTTGAACCATCCATAGGAAGTGCATCACCAAAACTACCCTTTTCCTGCTTATCTCAAGAAATGAGAACTGTAACAGAAACAATACAGGAATTCAGCAAGGGTTCGATCTGCAGAAAGGCAAACCTGTTCAAATCTTTCCCTTCTTCTTTTAGATGTTTTTGATACTTGGAACTGTTCTTCACGTTGAAAGGCCTGAACCACAGAACGAAGTGCTTCCAATAATAAACAAAAATTAGCAAACCAGACAATTAAACATATATAATATATTGTTTCAAGGTAAAAGATACTTTATCATAAAGTAACATCATAAGATGGAAAACATTGATGATACTAAAGTTCATGTTGACACATATGCACATGTACTTTGTTTATATAGGGAAACTGTATCAATCACCCTTTTTGGAGCGTTTGAATGTCCTTGGATTTGCTTCTCGAGGTGGAATCAGGCATCGCTCCCATGCCAAATGCTCACTTCACGCAAACTGGGGATCTCAGATCCTCTGAGAGATACCCAGAGCCCAAAAACCATGTAGACCTGCCCCTTAGTCTCATTATGCAATTCCTAACAGCATTCTTCTGGCTACCTGACATTTATATCTGTATACAAGACCAGATTTAGCAGATTCATCACAGTTTAATAACATTTATATTTCTCACCCAAGGTATCCCAAATTATGAAAATTTAGAATGCCTGCCTAGGAGCTTCCCAGGAATCCACAGTTCACTCCAGATGCCTTGAGAATGCCCAAAAGCTTGTAACCAACAGTTGAAGCATTTTAAATATTTAGTTCTTAGGATCCAACCCATCCTCCATCGATCTTCAGCAAATTTCATTTCATATCATAACTATTAATTTTTCAGAGATTCATCCTTCATCATTAACTACTTGACCCAGTATGACTGAAGCTTTATGTATTTTATCATGAAAATCCACTCCTAAACTCATTTGAATCTCAGAATCACGAAAAAAAGAAGGGAGCAAAAAATAAAGAAATACTTAAAGGAACACTCTAGATTTTAAAACAAGATTAAATCAGGCTATTTTCAATGCATATCATAAAATGTAATATAAGATCAAATAAAAATGTCACATCAATTATGATTATTCCATGTATATCAGAGGTGGTTAATATTACACATACGTGTGTCCCAAGCATGCAAAAGTCACAACAATCCCAGTATGTGTGTATTTCTTGGCAAATTACTGAAACATCTGACTAATGAAATTTGTTCACAGAAGGCTAAACAGAATTTATGGTATTTATGTGCCGAGAAGCATTACTAATAACAGGACTAGATAACTGCAAATAAGGTTCCTGATTTTTAAACAGAAAACATTTTGGTACCAATATCAGAATAAATTTTCAACAAACAAAAAAATTAGGGAGGCATGTAAAAGGGTGGCCAATACCACCATAAATCGATGCAATCTGGCAGCCATTACCAACCAAGCTCAATGATAAGAGATAAGGCATTGTCTAACACTAGAATGATATCAAGTCCTTGTATGAACTACATAAGTAACAGCAGTTCCATGTTCTTACAAAGATTTGGTGCCACAGAATCAGCAGAAACTGCTTGTCCACAGGTATAGCAAACTTGCTGCACAAACATTGCAAAATAATAAATAAACCAAACCCCATAAAATAGACTTATGTATGAATAGCACTTAAAGCTTTTAAATGGGAAAAACAAATGCAGATTAAACCTTCTCAAGATCAAATAGCACATGATGATCGAGATTTAATGAAGTCCAAAATGACCATCTTGAGTAATACAGATTGCACTTGTTCTAGTCTTTGGCCTACCTTCACCCAGAATTTTAATGGCATTTTGGGAAATCAACTTTATAGCTCATAGACAAATCTTTTGGAATCAGCAAGATACATGTGTGTATGGAATTACAAAGAAAGTCTAAACAGATGTACACTAACTCCAGATATTCTCTTTTGTATTCTCAGATAAAGGATCTAGGGATCATCGAAATCCCATTCAAAGCAAGGGATGTCAAAAATCTGAAATTATAGAAAAACAGTAGTGAAAGATTTTTTTTCCAAATGTGTAATCTTCTTAAAAAATGGTTTCGCAAACACAAACTGTCCAAAATGTAATAAATAATACAAGAAATGAATTCATTATGAGATCACTGCAAAAAATGGCACTACAAGAGCTTATAACTAAATCATCTGGGTTTAAAGTATAAAAGATAATGATATTTTTTTAAAGATTACATAATTTACAAAGCAATTTGTTTTGGTTCAGAAACCAAATGAAACCACAGATTTTACAAAAAAATTGACATGTTCTAAAAAAATATTACATAGTTGTGTTTTATTTACTTTCCTACTGAATCCTAGTTAAAAACCCAATAGCTCTAATCCTTCTCTCATCAGTATGGAAAGCAATCAGGATTCAGGACATAAATTGTTTACTATTTCAACCCTTCACTTATGCTATATTGTTGCCATGATAGTCCAACTATTGACTTTTTGCCAATGAGTTTAACCACTCAAATTTTTGGAAATGAAAGCAAAATTTCACATCTAATGGCAGAAATGCAGTAATATTCACATGCTGAGGAAAACAGAGGCAACACAAAGAAAGACAAAATTTTAAGGTTTCCATGAGATTAAGCACAAGGCTCAGACATTCAGACATAAGCCTGATGCATAAATAACTAGATATTTTTAAGAACCAAACAAGTTAGAAATTAAAAATTCTTAAAAAGGAAAACTTTTAGAGTATTCTGCAAAAAAAGGGAGACTAATATGGTAACAAATTAGATGGTACTATGACTTATCCTGACAGACACATATTACAACCAGAAAAGCATACCAATGCTATGAAGCTAATAGCATTTGAATAAACTGTGGATAACAAACTGCTAAAAGCAACTAAATACATCACAAGTAACTCTATGGAAAAAGAGTAATATTTAACAAAGGCCAGAGGGAATAATATTTACAAAAAAAAGGAGTTTTTAACATCCATGGCCTTCCGTAGATATTAACAAGTTAACTACAAATTTAAACATGAGATAGTGATTTGATGAATTAATTGTCACCAACCATGGGCATTATAATGATTTTATTAAAAAGGAGTTTACTTGAATAATCTAAAATACAATTGCAGTTAAATCATCATTGCCATAACAAAAGGGTATATATGTGAAAACTATAACTTCAGCTTTTGCTGGGGTTCAACCCCACAAATACGGCACTAATGAAGTCAACCATTGAACATCAGAACCATAATAAAAATCAATAGAAAAGGCAAAAAAGAAACAAAGCTGTATTGATTGCTCACCATTCTAAGAACCTGTTGCACGCCACCACTCCCAAATGAATGACCACAAACTAGTATCATCGCATCATCCATGAGAGCGCCACTACATAAGAAGCCCATACAAAAGTTATAATTAACATTTTCATGCCAACGATTTGAATCAATGTATTAAAAGTTTAAATAATCAAATTATCACACATGCCAAAAGGTCACCATGTGATAAAATAATTATAAGTATATTTATCATATACATGATCATATGCAAATAAATGTGTGGTGAAGAACATGCAGTCTACAGTTGCATGGGCAGATATGCTACAGAAATTACAACCCTAATGCACAAATCAGGTAAAACTAGACATAAGCTGCAAACAGGAATCTTTTTTTTATCAGTTATGTAAGACTCTGTTTATTAAAAAAAAAGGGGGGGGGGGGGGGGGGGGGTGGATCCAGTTCACAGGATCCCCTCCCGTGCTCTATTTAAACCCCCCCCAAGGTGCGCATCTCTCTCTCTCTCAGGTCAGCCGGCGGGAGGGCGCGCCCTCCTGCCTTCATGCTGTCTGACCAGAGGGCAGGGGCTGTGCGCTGTTCCCTGCCCTCCTTTTCTCTGCCAGGCCGGTGGGCAAGGGCGCAGCCCCTGCCCTCCCTCTTTTTCCGGCTGGTGGGCAGGGGCGCAGCCCCTGGCCTTCCTTTTCGGAACGACCGGTGGGCAAGGGCGTAGCCCCTGCCCTCCCTTTCCTTTTCAGGCCAGTGGGCAGGGGCGCAGCCCTGCCCTCTTACTGCTGGGCTTGGTCCCGTTCACCGATTGGGCCGAGCTCGGTCCATGGCCTTCAAGGGACCGAGCCCAAGCCCGGTCCCGTTCACCGATTGGGCCGAGCCCGGTCCATGGCCTTCAGGGGACCGAGCCCAGGCCCAGTCCTATCCGAGGATGGGGCCAGGCAGCTGAGCCCGCCCCTTGTCTGTCTCTTGTTGATTGTATTTCGGAACCGGGCCCGGCTCGATTGAGGGTTCAGCCGAATCTGGCTCGGTCCCCACCGAGCCCAGCTCAGCCCCTCCCCTCTCGCGCTAGTCGGACTCAGCCGAGCCCGGCTAACCCTAGGGTCCCGAATTGGCTCACTTCGATTCGAAAACCGGTTCAGCTAGACGGCCCGAACCAGGGTCCGGTTCGATCCCTCGTAGTACCAACACATGATTTTAAAAGAAGAATTTTCTTGTTCTTATTTTCGCAGTACGACGAATCCTTTAACGCACCCCATCGGCACAATGGACTCTACGTGTGCACCGAGGCACGAGCCACTTATCACTTACACTCGAAATTGCCAACAAATCCGACATTCTCCGAGGTAGAAAAAAATTACATACAAGATAATGACAGGACAATTCAAAAACATGTGTATAAGCATATATAATATATACATATACACTTTTAACTCAAGGACGTGGTTTTGCGAATCCTTGTGCATTTAACTTTATGTCATTTAGTTTGCCGCCGCGTTGTTACGTGCCCAGGCTATTGCTTACGCATTTATTTAGCTGAGGTATGGTTTCATACCTCATGCATTGCTTACGCAATTTATTTAACTCAGTGTATAGTTTCGCACATCGAGTCTTCCGCGTTATTACGTGCACAAGCTACTGCTTATGCATTTATTTAGCCGATGTGCAGTTTTGTACCTCATGAACTGCTTACACAATTTATTTAACTCGATGTGTGGTTTCGTAAATCGAGTCTTGCTTTATGTCATTTACTTTGCCACCGCGCTGTTACGTGCACAGGCTACTGCTTACGCATTTATTTAGCCGATATACGATTTCGTATCTCGTGCACTACTTATGCATTCGTTTAACTAGAGTACAGTTTCGCACCTCGTGCACTGCTTATGTATTTATTTAGCTAAGATACGATTTCGTACCTCGTGCACTGCTTACGTATTTATTTAGTTAAGGTATAGTTTTGTACCTCGTACACTGCTTACGCAATTTATTTAACTCGATGTGTGGTTTCGCACATCAAGTTTTGCTCTATACATTGTCGTTGTGTTGTAATGTGCACAGGCTTACGATTGCTTTAAAGACACAGATTTGCACATGACTCGTCCAGTCTTTTAAAAAAGGATTTCTTGTGAGATTCCAATATTTGAATATGCATGGTTTTGAAAAGCAAAAACGAAAAAATGACAGTTGCTCATTCGCAACCAAGTCTTTTCCTCAAACCTGCGTAGCCTTAAGAGGTACGTACTGTCTTTTGTTTGTTATCCGAAAATGACTCGGATCTCCTCGACCAAGAACACGGGAAGTTGAAGTTTCTTTCTGAGAAACCGATACCCTTTTCATCGTAGTGGTACTATTAGACATGCGTGGCATGTTAGTACTACGATCATCAGATGAGAGGTTTATGGTGACCTCGTATCATGCAATTAGCATGCAATTGCACAATGATAAAATGAAATCACATAAATGATAATAGTCGGGACTTTGAAAATTCTAAATAATATTGGGGTTTCTTTCTGAGAAACCAAAATCCCTCTCATCATAACGGTACTATCAGGCATGCACGACGTGCTAGTACTACAATGATTGGAGGAGAGGTTTATAGTAACCTCGTAGCGTGCATATGCACAATGATATAAAAGTGGTAATCACACAAACAGTGATAATCGCCTTCACAGGCAAGATGCTCGAATGGGTTCAACGAACCAGAGCATGTAGAATGGGTCGCCAGTTAAAATAGAACTTGACGTACACATTCGCCTCCTTAGTTCCATCAAGGGAGAAGATGGGATGATACAAAAACTTTGATGGACAGGTTGTTAACAACCACTCCTCGAGGGTGTACCCGGTCATCGGAGTTAGGGGACGGGGCTACCAAAAATTATCCTAGGTAGTAGTTCTCATGGACTTCTGCAGAAGTTGGATGCATCCCTTGCCACGAATTCCTCTTGAGAATTCTCTCTCGGTCACTAGCCTTCCCCTTAGGAGCGGACTCAGCTAGTTGTTCGGATATCAAAATACATAACACAACAAACCCCTGGGCAATCTCAGTTGTTTCTACGTTCTCTCCTGTGCGTACCCTCAAGCCAGTTTAATATCGAAACAAAGTTATAATGTTCATTTTACTTATTTCGACTTGCACACAACGAAAGGAACAACATATATGTTAGTTTTATTCTAAATTTTGCAAGCATGCTCATTCTGCTCACTCTTCGGAGACATTTGATAAAATTGAAACGTTACAGAAACAAGATTAGCATGCTAATTTTTGCTTATTCTGAACTGTATGTCACGAATGGAACTACACATGTGTTAGCCTTACTCTGAATTGTTATATCTATGCACCTATTAGATTTTTATCGATCTGACCCTGTTTCATGGGTACATGTGATGATTAGGTCAGTACGGCAAGCGATGCTTTCATTGAGATGTGGTACTTAAGAATTTTTTTGTATGCTCTCATTAGTCATGCCATGGATGGTTTGTATGCTCTTATGAGACTGCTCTATCGGCATATCATCTACATATTCATGTGTCGTACACATATATCTATGCATGTTCCTTATGTGCCATTTCAAATTTGTTGTTTGGTATTTTGTTGAAAAATTAGACGTGTTCTCAAATTAAATAAAATTAATATTTTCTCTTAAAATAAGTTATTGATTTATTGGTTCTTGTGTAAGCATGATAATTCATAAAATATTTTCTTGGGTATGTTAGTATATTTATGATTATTTTTGCATGTTCCTATGCATATCTTATGTGATCCTTTATAAGCTTTTATGTAGGATATGTGGCTTTAAAGTTATTAGATTATGGTATATAAATGATCTTTTATCTCTTTGAGAGTGTTCATGATTAGTTGTACTTGTGTATGCTCTTGGTTTTCTCTATAGTTCTTTGAAAAATCTCTATATATGTTTTGGCCCATTTAAAAATCACTATTGTTTCATAGGTAGAGTTATAATCCAGATTGAGCTACCTCTCTATATAGTTTGCAATATTGGTCATGCTAAGTCAAGACGTAATCTTGTTTTGTGAAAAAATATCAATTAACATCTTGTTTGCATATGATTGCAATGCATATGATTATATCGATTGACATCTTGTTGTGCACATAATTGCACCATATTCATTCTAAATTTTTCATCTACCGTTATTTGATTTTATTCAAAACTTTGTTTTTTCAAATTGGTTCTTATACATGAACTCACTTATTTGGAAATTGATTTATGTGAGTATTTATTTGCCTTCTTATGGCATTTGGTTGTCCATCACAGAATTTTATATGATGCATCTTTTCTTTTTGGCCTTTTTGTTGGGGTGAGTTATGTGCACCTCAGTTTGTGTCACATTAAATTGTCAGCTTGTACTATAACTCTATCTGACTATTGTTTGAACTTTGGTTTTATGAGTACGTTGTATCACTCATTTGTTTATTTGGCCATTGTTTTTATAGATGCTTATAATTATGTTTATATTTGATGGCTATCTACTTTTTCAAACCATAAAGTTTCGAAAGATTGTTAAAATTGATATCTTTTTTCTTCTTGGTGACATTAATTTGTTTTCATTACAAGCTCTCTTATCTCGTATGTTTTTTCTTATTATGTCTCCTATGTCTTATCTAAGTGTCATTATACGTAAACAAGAGATGTTTATTCATACTTTTGTGTGGTTTTTAGCCTTTTAGTGACATTGTGGTTATGCTCTTGTTCTAGTAGCTGATGGACTTGATTTTTGAGGTTTCGAGGTCTAGTGAAGTGATTGCTTGTGGTGGTCAAACTAGTGTTAAGATTTGCAAATATCATTCATTGAGTTAGGTGGCATTTTTAAATCTCTTCGTAAATTTTTTAAACTCATTTGCTCTTATATGGAAAATGGTTATTGAAATATTTTCATGCATCGTGCATTAAATATGCTTCAATTAAATGATTAAGGATATTTTAAATTTATTCCATGATTGATTGTCTTGCGTGTTTTGCACAAATTCAATTAATGCGTTTCTCAACATATGTTAATGAAATATTTCTTATATTTTACTTGCGACTCTCCTTGTGAGTTGTTGGTGTGTATCTCCATTGTGAGATTTCTTGATCTAAACGTTTATTGATATTTGTGAAATTTTAAATATCTTCATACTTGTAAGTTGTTATCGCTTGAAAGGTTTTCTTAAAATTAGTCTATAAGTGACTTTTTCATTGATTCTAAACTATTGCATGGGGTTAATATTGATTCTAAAAATGATTAATTGATCTAAGTGTATTTGTGTTTTCTTAAATCTTTATTGAATAATTTAAATCATTTCTTGTATCTTCCACTCTATAAAAATGATTTGTAATTTATACTCCTTTGTGAGTTATTTATTCATGGTATTGTTTGAAAATCCATATTTAATACCTTTTATGCATTAATGAACTTTTCATGATAGATGCATGTTTTTATGAATGTTTTAAGTAATTAATAATTTATGAACTTATCCTTGGAGATATTTGATGCATGCATCTCTCTTTTTGATAATATGCAATTTTGAATTAACAACTGTGATTTATTAAAATTATCTATTGAGATGAGTCTCTCAATGACTGTTGTGTTTGAAGTTAATGATTTTTTCAAAATTAATTCTTACTTTAAATTATTTTGATTTAAAAAAATGTTAAATTGACTTATTAAATATTTTTTATATTGTACTTTTGTGTTTGGCCATCCTCTCTCCATAATATATATATATATATATATATATATATATATATATATATATATATATATTCTAGTTGGATTGCTGAGATGCGTATGCTGAGATGGATGTGTGGAAATACAATAAAAGATAAGATTCAAAACGAGGAGATACGTAAGGAGGTAGGTGTTGCCCCCATTGAAAATAAGATGAGAGAGAATAGTTTACGGTGGTTTGGACATATTCGGCGAAGGCCTAATGATGCTCCAGTTAGAAGGATGGAGAAATGGGAAAATATATTAGTTAAAAGAGGTCGGGGTAGGCCTAGGAAGACATGGATGGAGGTGATAGGAAAGGATATGAATGCTTTGAACCTCACCGAGGACATGGCATTGGATAGAAACGATTGGAGGAGAAGGATTCATGTGGAAGACCCAGAATGATTTTCTTTTTTGGTTCATATCGCCGACCCCAATTGTTTTGGGATGAAGGCGTAGTTGTTGTTGTTGTTGTTGTTGTTGTGGATTGTTGTTTTGCTATGTTTACAAGTTCTCAAAATATTGGCGTAATTGATGATTCTAGAGACCTTTCAAACATATCAAGGAAGACCTAGAAGCCCCCTCAAGAATTTGTATTATGGAAGCTGATGAAGTCAAATGACAAACTTTTATGTAATGGGTTCTTTCTTTGTATTTGTAAATTTACAGTAGTGAAAGAAAAGTAAGGCAGATTGATATATATATATATATATATATATATATAGTCCAAAAGTTGGACATAAATGACCCTGGGTGCGTTGACCGCACCGGGTGCCATACCCGCACGCGCACCCTCGTCGCGCGGGTGCACCCAGTTGGTCAAGTCCCTGTGACATAGTTCATGTGTGACTTGTAAAGTGAGAGAGTGATGGGTAGTTTTAGGTTTTTTGTGTTTGTGAGTGTATTGTAGTGAGACCCTTATATTTATTTCTTTTATGTATTTTGTTATTCATTATGAATGAAATTATCTATTCATACAACTTGTATCAAGTTTTATATTGTTAGTATACAAATACATTTTGATTGGCATTTGGACTACGATTTGGAATGTCTTGGGTTCCGTGCTATTTCATTACAAGTACACCATGGCTATTTTCCAAATCAAAGGCATGACAGTGCAACTGTAGAGCACTTGGAATGCTTTTATGCTATTGGAATCAGAAGCAGGTACCAGATCACATACACCGAATACTGGACATTGGATCAACATAAGAAACCATAACATATTGGACATTGGATCAACATAAGAAACCATAACATATTCTCAGCAGAGTGAGGAGCACTTTTTGCATAAACAAAAACAATAATCCCTCAATTTTGTCCCGCATTTTCTAAAAATGCAGTCCTAGCATTAGTGTAAAGAACTAGCAATTATCACAAAATGAAAATATGAACACATTCTCCAAAAAATTGTAGACTGCAGCTCATGTTCATGAACTTGCGCCAACATGAAATCCACACATTGCGCTCCCAAAGTTAGTCTGATGGGTTTGACTACAAAACTTAACATGTATCTCAATTATTGAAACGCAGTTAAAAGGATAAGCCCAAATAAATTGACTTTGACTCTATGTCACATGGATGCGGGTACGGGTATGGTTGCGACACGGGTGCAGAGCAATTTCAAAAATTTTGGACACGGGGACACGGCTATATATATATATAATAAGATTGTAAATTTTAAAGCAAAAATAAAAAGTAATTTTATTGAAGTAACAACACAAACTTACCAAAATATAACACATAAAGAAGGAGGAAGACGATCGAAGATCGATTTTTTTTTTTTAATTTGTATACGTCTTTTGCCCTAAAAAATGGATGAAAATAGACTCGATCAAAGTTGACCGAGTCCAAAATGTGGACGGACTCAGCCTCGGTGCGTTGACCGAGTCTGACACTTAGTTGGTCGTGTCCGTGTCGGGTACGATCGACGTCGACCTTTTAGCCGAGTCCGTGTGACTTAGCTTTGACTGTAGATTATAGCAAATGTTTTGAAATAATTCTATCTTTTATTTGAAATGAGAATCTACAGCAAATGGCCTGAAATGACCAAAGTAGTCCAAGCCATTGCGTCTCGGACCATATCTGATTCCCACAATTCCAACTGAATCTATAAAGGGCTATGTCACAGGGACTCGGCCAATTGGGTGCCACACCCGCGTCGACGCAACGCGGGTGCGCGTGCGGGTGAGGCACCCGGTGCGGTCAACCTGACCCTGGATGCATTGACCGCACCCAGGGTCATTTATGTCCAACTTTTGGACTTTATATATATATATACATATATATATATATATATGTATGTATTTTTTTTTGCCGCACCCCCGCGCCCAAGTTTTTTGAAAGTGTCGCACCCGCACCCATGTGACATAGATAAAGAGCTAAGTCACACGGACTCAGCTAGGGAGGCGCTGCACCCGAGTCGACACGCCTCGACACGGGTGCGGCTTCGGACATGGGTCGAACTCGGTCAATGCCAAGTCGGGCTCAGTCAACGAGTCGAGGCCGTCCTTGTTTTGGACTCGGTCAATGTTGACTGAGTCCAAAAATGTCCATTTTTAGGGCAAAAAACAAAAAAAATGATCTTTTGATATATTTTTTTAAATATATATATAGCATGAGTCTCAAACAAAAGCCCCAGAAACAGACCCGCGCTAGGGAGAGCCCTCGAACCCCCTTTCTGCAAGGGCAAAAGTACAATTTGCAAAGTTTGTAAAAACACTCATGCTGGTGCCAAACTTTAGAGGACAATATCCACATATAATGCACACACTGGATATATTATTATATATATATATTTTTTAAAAAATATATATACATATATATATAGCCGTGTTCCCGTGTCCAAAATTTTTGAAATTGGGCCGCACCCGTGTCGCACCCGCACCCATGTGACATAGATAAAGGGTTATCTCAAGAAAAAACCTCTCACAGGTTGATGAGGCACTGCATACTGATCTCCTAGCAACATTCACCCTAATTGACATTAGGTGTGATATTACATGTTGGTGGTCCAAGCAGAGATCAACAGATCAAACTATTAATACTCACAAATGTTATTGCATTTTCCTTTCCGAGGTTTCAGGAAGTTTGGCATCTGGGGAGTAGAGATTAACAACAAACTTGATATGCAACATTTTAACATGACTCAACAATTTCACAACATTCTGCAATAGAAATTGCCCTTGTGAAAAAGAAAAAACAAGACTTTAACATGTCCCCCATGTTTGTTTAATTAAGACTATTAGATGTATCCACCATGTTAATAACCAAAATTTAAAAGATGAAGACATAAATCACTGAACACATAGGCATGAAGTCTTCTATCAAAAGGTTAAGTTAAAAGTCATAAGAATCCTGAAATCAATTAGTGGAGAAGAAAACCCATTAGTCTCAGAGAAAACACAGTGCTGGACTTACGTGAACGGATCAGAAAGAATAGCCCTAAGAGAATCCCCTGGTTCACTTGACAAAGGAGCATCTTTTCTTCCACTGAATCCACATCCGTTCTCCCCTCCTGTTTCCTTGTGTGTTATAGATGTGCTGGTTCCTTGCAAAATATGTGGATAGTAACCATCTAGTTCAGCAACTGTAACTGCATTGTCATAGCGTGTTGAACTACAATCATCAAGTCTACCTGGTTGGCATTCACTTAAACCCCCTCTAGCACTGTTTGTAGAGTGAATTCTAGGATCCTTAACCAGCCCTCTTCTACTGATGCCTGCCACATCAAAATAAAAATGAATATGCGAACAAATTGTAACAAAAACAAAAACAAATAAAGAAATCCATAAAACATGCATAAGCAAAACATGCAACAGGAAGACAACTAACATATTAGATATTCAAGGAAAAATGGACTCCTCTTCCCTTCAAACCCGTCTGCCCAACCAAAATAGCAGCTCCCTTCCCTGCTTCGGTAGCCCATTTAAGGCTCAGAGGTTACATATTAATGACCCGATTCTGAACATCATGACCTCCTCCTTTTGGTTGACTGCTATACAGACTCATCCATCTAGTTTTCCTTCCAGTGAAGGCAGAAACCAAAGACAATGGGAAAAACATCACATAGCAAGAGCCATATGCAAAGTTGCAAACTAGTCCTAGCCAACACACACACATATAGAGAGAGAGAAAGAGAGAGTAATGGGGTAGGGATAGCTGCCTACTCCAATCCGTGCCTACAGCCTCCTGGGTTTCTGAAGTTTTTTTTTATGTTTTTCTCAAATCTGACAATAAATGTGTTCTACATGCTTGATTTTAGAGGAATGGACTCTTGAATTGTCCGATTCTGACATGTGGGTAGGTGTTTATAAGGTTTGAAAATCAATTGTCTACAATTTTCATAAATATTTAAGCTGAAAAAATCATGTTTTTTCATCAAAAAAGCACAGCCCAAGTGTAATTTTCTAGCAAATCAACCATGCCGAACGCATGTGTGGGGCAAGCTTTGAGAAAAATGCCCTGAAATCCCCCGTTTGTTCACAGTAGACTCGTAACTTTGGTAGAAACCTACTCTCTCTCTCTCTCTCTCTCTCTCTCTCTCTCTCTCTCTCTATATATATATATATATATATATATATATATATATATATATATATATATATATATATATATATACACACACACAAGAGGGAAGAGTAGGTGCCTGCCAAAGTTAGGAGCCTACCGCAACCGAACAGTGGTTTTCAGGGTGTTTTTCGCAAATGTAACCCCACAGATGTGTTCGGCATGGTTGATTTGCTAGAAAATGACACTTGGATCATGTCTTTTCGATGAAAAAACATGAATATATATAGAGAGATATAGATATATAAAAGTTTGCTACAATCGTTTGTATGTGCAAACGACTTAGCAAACTTCATTTTTTTTGTTCCAAATGAACCCATGAATGTGATCTACATGTTTTTAGTGGGAACCAGTTTTGAATAGCTGGAATACAACCTATGTATAGGTTTTTTCAGCGATGCAAAAATGGATGGTTGTAATGCACCGATTTTTTCCGATTCAAAAACAATGATTCAAGGGTCATTTCCACTAAATTGAGCATGCTGAAGACATCTACGACTACAAGGTTAGAAAGAGTTAAAACAACTTGTATCGTGAGATTCTAACTAGATTGTACCTACAATCAACTGTATTAAATGTAAACCTATATATATTATTTATTTATTTATTTTTATGTCATGAACACAAATATCAGTTCCAGCCATGTCTCGACAAGGCAATTTTTTGTGATAATATAGGTTTAGTTGATAAATCTCCGGAAAGACTGCTTAGAATTTTATATATATATATATATAGAGAGAGAGAGAGAGAGAGAGAGAGTAGAGCATAGGTGCTTGAACATTAGGTACTTGTGATACGTGCTTGATGGGTTTTTCAGGTCTTTTTTATTTATTTTTAAATTATGACCGTACAGATGTGATCTATGTACTTGATTTTATAGGGATCAGCTCTTGAAGTGTTTGATTCTGATACATGGGTGGGTTTTTATAAGGTTTGAAAAATCAACGGTCCAAAATCTTTGTAAATTTTTAGGCTCCAAATATCATTTTTTCATTGAAAACACATGATTCAGGTGTGGATTCCTCGTAAATCGACCATGCCCAACACAATTATGGGGTCGGAACTGCAAAAAAAAACACTGAAAGAGCAGAAAAACCATCAAGCACATATCGCAAGCACCTAATGTTCAAGCACATACGCTCTACTATCTATCTATCTATCTATCTATCTATCTATCTATATATATATATATATATATATATATATATATATATATATATATATATATATATATATGACACAAAGTGACACTTCTAGACATACATAACCAGTTTTGAAGATGCATGTCATCAACAAGAAGAAATTGAACATAATAATAGACAGTAGAACCCTTCATCTAAGCCACCACGAGATACTTTATTCTAAACCCCTGGACTAACAGAAATAACCAAAGTGGAAAGAGTCAACAAGAAGATGCCACTAAATTCTATCCGACAACCCTCACTGTGTAAAAATAGTCAACAAAAGGTAGTCCTTTTAGCACTAATGGGTGTAAAGGCTACAGTATGGCAGACCACTTTATAACTGCAGCACTGCCTACTGTGTCGGACAATGGTTATGAGCAAAGATCTTCTGGCACGGCATACACCAATACTGACACTTTAGACACCAGAAGGGTAATCTTTGCCATCCAACCAGTGACACTATAGACACCACAGTGGTCTAACATTCTCTTACAAAGCCATTTCAAAAAGAAAAACGATAAATGTCCCTAGCGACATATGGGCAGAAGGGGACAGACTCGGAATCCATCATCGCAGGCAAGGCACTTGGTCACGCTTGGGTAGCCCCTTTTCTGCTGCAAACTAATGCAACTCGAGAGAAAGTATGGAAATCACGCTAGAGAATCACACTTGAACAGAGAACTACAACAACCCATCATCCATCATCCCGAAAAGAAAATCGTCAAAAATACAAATAAACAAAGGGAAGGCATTTGATCGCACTTGGGTAGCCCCTTTTCTGCTGCAAACTAATGCAACTAGGAAGAAAGTTTGGAAATCACGATAGAGAATCACACTTAAACAGAAAACAGCAATAGCCCCTCATCCCTAAAGAAACTAAATCACCAAAAAATTACAAACAAACGAACTACTAAAGACACCAAAACGTGACCGCTACAATCACCAGGCCCCGAACACCAACAAAGTTTAATCAAACAAGACAAACGCGTTAATCTCATCAAGCAAAACCACGAAACCCCCAATGCCAGAAATCAAGAAATTTTGAATAGTTCAAACTCTTTCAGCAATCCAACAACAAAACTCATCCCAAAAAACCACGCATGAAAGACTGAGTCATGAGATAAAATTATCGGAACAAAGACGAAGCAAAGAGAAGACGTACTGACAAAATGATGGTGTTTCTCCGAATTCCCATTGTTCCCTCCATTCTCTCTCTCCAAATTCCCTTCACGAACCTTCTCCGAACCACTCTGTACACTACCATTATTACTATTATTGTTACAACTACCACTACCGTTGTTATTGCTACCATTGACATTGTTCTCTTTGCCGCCATCGTTTCCGGCAGCCGCTCCGGCAAAGATCGGCTCGCACCCGCCCTTCGCGTTTACCAAACCTTCCACCTCTCCATCTCCCACGTCGTCGTCATCATCATCGTCATCGTCGTCACCGTCCGATCGATCTCTCTGGCGCCACTCCCGGCCGTCGGAACGCCGGTTCCGGCCGGCCTCCTGGATGCCGCCGGCCTCACCGTTCCGTTTCTCCTCTTCCGAGAAGAAGACGCCGCTCCGGAACTCTCCCTGCCCGCGGAAGTACCGCTCCCGTTCGTCGGAAAACAGCTTCTGGCCAACGAAACCGCCCACAGGGACGGTTTTTCGACTTGAGCTGAAGGCCGTCGGGTCGTCCCCGTGGAGGACGATCGTCCGGCTCATCCCGTTCTCTATCCCCTCGGAAACCATTTTCCGGGCGCCGGAAAACCTCTATCCACAATAGGGGCCGGATCTCCAAACCCTAGACCCAAAAAAGGGAGGGATTTTTTATTTAAATAAAGCCGATCTTTTTTTTTTGGTACCGTTTTCCTTTTTTTTCTTATTCTCCTTTTTTATAATAATAACAGGGTCTCCGTAGGAGCAGTTAGTGCACGTCACCTTGTGTTCGGACGTTGCAAGTTCGAACCTCATGTGTGGTAGAGTCTGCCTAACCTCAGCTTTCTCTGTAGAAAAAAAAAAATCAATGGTCCCGATTCACTCAAATCATTAGCCAAACAATACAATGCGAATAACCAATGTTGCAAAAAGTGTTGAGGCGAAGCAAGGCATAAAGTGTAAGCTTTAATTTTTTTTTGAAAACTTTAAAAATTATAAAAAATATTTAAAATTACAAACAAATAAAAAATCTATCTCTTCTTCTTCTTATTATTATTATTATTATTATTATTATTATTATTATTATTATTATTATTATTATCAAGCTTTAGGTTGGCATTTTGCGTCTTGAGGCATGCTTTTAACAATAGGAACTTTATTTTAACTTTTTAAATCAATCTCATGCTTGAGATTTGACGTCATGCTCATAATTACATATGCTTTCATAATATTTTGCATGAGGCAACTTTTATGTCATTATATTTGGTTACTAAGTAATAATTTGATTTTTAGTGCATTTGCTTTTATTAACATTTTTTATCAGTTTTCCTTGTTTATAAAAAAGAAACAATATCATTATTTTTATAGTATAAATGATGATATCTAATTTCTAAAAACTCTTATCATTATCACGAAAACCATGTATCATAACCTCTTATCAATGTCTATTAGAAACTCATACCAAAATTCTTGAATACACGTTTCAATAAAAACTTATTCAAAACTTTGGAGGGTCTTGCTACCCATACCCATATTCCTTACCAGTATTGGTAGCCATCCCAACAGCTTAAAAACAGAAAGAGAGAAAGAAAACTAGGGGATAACCCCAGTTTAGATCATGAACTTCACTATTTATGCTTTATGTTCTTGTTTTAACATTTGAGGTATTATGGTATTTGGATATCTTGGTTTCTATAAACACATCTTTAGCTCCAATTTATTTTTCTTTTTTTTTTGTTAGATAATCCAAGGAAAAGGCCTCCGATCACTGACCGCATAGTGGCTGGTTTCCGGTTGATAAAATCCCTGAGGTCTCTCCTGTCCACTGGGAACTATACCCAGCTTCGACCACACGAGGGATGCCACTGGTGGGTTTTGAACTTGTGATGTTTCTCCAACTTGATGACATTCACAAGTCACCCCCACCAGATGAGCAGATCATTTGTTGGTTATTTTTGTGTTATTTATTGTTAATTAAGACCGGTCTTTGAACATCAATTGTTTAATTTTACAATATAAGTCTTGAATGATGCACCACCCGCGGTTTTCTTTGCTTCTTGTCATAAAAGAAAAGTTTTAAATGGTGAAATTTTTTATAATTATCTAGGGCTGCAAACAAATTAGATATGGTCAAGTAAAATTCGCATGTGGATTTGGATCTATTCAATTGGATCACTTTTGGATTTGGGTTAGATTTAAATCAGCATGTTGAGTTGGGTCTGGAGTTAATCCAAATCAAAATCTTACATGAATGCATTTTTTCACATGTGTTAAGCTTGTATTGTTCTTTCTTTCTTTTTTTCTTCGGTTCAGTATTATCACATGATCTGAATTTTGATCTACTGTTTGCATTTTGATTTTGGATTTGGATCTAACAGGATCCTAACCGACCTGCTTGTCTCTCCATTTGTGCAAAGTTGATGATGGCGTCACATGATGTTAATGATGCTTGCTGTTGATGATGATGATGATAGAACGAGATAGTGATGGCAATGGTGGTGGGCTTGGGACCATTTAATAACGATGAGTAGTGCCGCATAATGATGATGGATTTGTGTGAATCCAATATTCATGCATGTTACCATGATGCCCTTTGAATCATATAAAACCTCTTCCTGCTTATATAATTTAGACTTTAGAATACCAACGCCAATTTTTCAGTAAAAGGGTACTGCTCTCTTGTCTTTGTAAGTAAAGAACCCCTGGTGAAGATTTGTAGTTTTTCTTACATCCACATAGAAGTGATCTACATGTTTGGTTGAGTAGAAAATGGTCTTAATCATATTTTCCTAATGTGTATTTCAGGATTTTCATTGGTTGAAAAATCAACGGTATACAATGTACCAAACATTTGAACTTCAAAAAATCATATTTTTTACGTCAGAAACTACAATGCAATAGTAGATTTTTATTATCTTGACCTTGTTGAACAGATCCATGAATTAGATTTGATCAAAACAATCTCCCCTTATTAGCAGATTTGATCAAAAACAATCTCCCCTTATTAGCTCCAACTAAAGGCATGTTTGGAAGCGAGAAAGATGTAAGAAAAGTGATGCAAAATGAAAAATTGGTACAAATTTTTTTACCCTTTCAAACAAAAGAGACTTTTTGTTAGTGAAAGAGTTTTTCTAGAAAGTACAATTTTTTTATAGGAAAACATTCTTCCACCAGAAAACATTCTTCCATTGGGGCGGGGTAGAGGAATGTTTCCTACAAAGATAAAATTTAGTTTTACACCCCCACCACCCATCTCACCACATCTCCCACCATCACCTCCTATAAGATCCATGATTTTAATTTTGATGAAAATCGATGATTTTTTATGTTTTGGCAATTTTTGAAGATTTGCTTATTTTGAGAATCGGGTAAAATAGCGTAATTTTATGTAAAAAGAGCGATTTCTGGAAATCTATAACGAGTTAACTTACAAAACTTCTAGGGTAAGTTTGGAATAGGGTTGTAGTGATACACCCCGAATTTGAGATCCGAACGACGAAAAAACCTTGTCAGTGCATGTGAATTACGAATTTTGATTTACGATTGGACCCGAATCTTAATACGCTTAATTCTAGCCAACGAGAGGTAATTTCCTTAAGAAGCATTGACCATTCTACGTTAATTAAGGTTACGTAGAGAACATAATGATTTGTTGGAATTAAATTAGCATTTTAATGTGTTAAATAAGCATTATCTTGATATATATATATATATATACAATATGCGATTTTGGTTTTGGATCCGAAGCATCTAGTGGACCCAAACCCATGGATGACCCCTATAGTGGACGTCCATGGCCATGGTTGACCAGCTGGTCAAGAGCTAACCAGCTGGATGACATTTTTGAAATTATCTTGCATGGATTTAAAACGGAGGCCTTCATTGGCCATGTATATTTTCCAACACCCTCATGATGAAGCCTAGGCTCCATCATGAGGGGCGTCAATTCAAAAAAAGGAGCCATGGGGCTGGCGCCCCATGGCAAATTTGAAAGGTTTTTAAAAAAAGTTTCAAACTCTTAAAACCTATTGGACACGTTGGGTGGCAGCCAAGGGCGCCCCCTTGTAAATTGTTTAAGTTTTATGGCTTTTTAAAAGTGGCATTTTTGAAAGTCTTCTAAAACCTTTTTGAAAGATCAACATGCATTGGTGGTTGGGGGGGGCGTGGAGCTCCCCAGCCCTCCATCTTAGAGGGATTAAATCCCAGTCGTCCAACCCTAAGCAAACCTCTATAAAAACCTTAGAAAAAAAACGGGCTCTCTTGTTGGACAACTTTTGCAAAAACTCCTTCACTTCTCTCTCTCTTTCTTCTCTCTCCAAACCTCCTCTCTTCTCTATAGCTTCCTCCCTCCAAACCGTGGGAGTCTCCTTGGCGTGGAGTGCTGCTACAACCTCATCCATCTTCTTCGAGTATATCTAAGGTGAAGACTCACCTTGCTCGTTTATGATTTCGGTATGAAGAGGAAACCGTTGGAGCTTTGCACCTTGGCATGCAAACCCAAACGGTGGATTAGGTTATATAGCTATTGTTTCAATCTTAAATCACCATGGATTTGCATGATTTTCTTGTTGCATGCACTTGCAATCTTTTCCCTTTTTATTTCCTTTCAATTTCATTTCAGTTCTAATCATCCTCTTTGCTTATTTGTTGTTTACCTTGTTAGTATAATGCTGCCATGTTGTTTTTCTTTTTTTTCTGCTGAGTTCATGGCTATTGCGACATTTCTGGGTGTGCTGGACCGAGTTGGGCTCGCCCAGCCTACACCCAGGCCGTGTGTCAATCCCTTGTGATGTTGGAACACTAGCTGGCGCGTTCCAGCCATCAGCACATTTTTTTATGATATTTTCCCTTGTGTTTTCTTCTTGTGGATGGTACAATCCTGAGTGATTTGTCGTTACTACGACACGTGTTTTTGACAGGAGCTGTAGCGTCCTTTGACCTCCAGTCACTTAGAGTCAGGGAGGTCGAGGTTGCCTTCTTAGGACCTCACTACTGTAGTAGTATGGATTGCAATCCTTACCTATGCGAGTGTTTTCTCCTAGCCGTATGCTTCTCGCATGTGGTTGACTCGATCTGTAACTTCCCCGGTTACCACACTATAAATTGAATAACAGACGTCAGGTGCATGTCTCACAGAATGCGAGGTTTTCTTCGCATACCCGAAGGAGTAATCAAATGAACTTAAGAACTAACCAAACAACTGACTTACAGTAGTTGTTGCTTCTCTTGAGCTATAGGCTTTACTTCAGTTGCTACTTAGTTACTCTACTTGTTGTCAGCACTTGTTACTGCTTAGCTACTTGTTACAGTTGGTTACTGCTTGAGTACTTGCTTTACAGTCCTTTCAGTTGTTACTTTAGTTACATGTTGTTCAATACTCATTATAGTTCAGTTGCTACTTTAGCTACTTGTTTCCCTATCACTACAGCTTGTTGATTTGTACTTGTCACTTTGCACTTACGTAACACAGGCACTTATACTTGTCAATTCTGTTATTGTTTTTTTCTTTCGATATATGTATATCTTGTGGTTGTTTCTTCACCACCTCGCAAGAGGACTGACCCCGTTTTATGGGGATATAGGTGACAAACAGGTATAGTGCATATGTGATGATACACGGTGGAGGCTCGGAGGACCCACACTTGACCTGCAGTTCCTGCACCTGGTGGTTTTGGGTTTTGGGATTTTGTTCGGGATGTAATCCCTATTTTGAGACCTGTACTTATATTTTGTAAACTTTTTATACTATTGGGGTGTTTACCCTTTTTACTTCGTAGCTACACTTTTGTTACACTGTTGGTTACTTGTTGTACTCACTTGTGGTGGCCGCCCAGACTTGCGGCTTTGTTGTTTTTCTCACACCTGCTTTCCGCTGGTTTTCTACCTAAACTTTTCAAATAAAAAAATCATTCTAAGTTTTTTCAAAGTCGGGGTTTGGGGCGCCACACCTCCACCATCCATATTTTCACCATCGCCACCACCACCTTCCTCCTCTCTCATTTATTCATATTTTTCCATTATGTTTTTCTCATGCTACACAAATAAGCAAAAAACTTTCTTTTTGAAAAATTTCTCATATAAAAAACTCTGGCAAAACTTTCTTTAATTTCCTGTTGGAGTATTTCTCTCTTCCAAACGTGTCCTAAAGAGTTCTTTAACTACAAGGATATTTTCACCAGAAAAAAACTTATCAAAGAAAATACCCTACGGAGAATTTTCACATTTGCTTCACTTTTTTTTCCATGTGTTTATCCAACGAGAGCTGAAGTAACTTTTAAATGATGAACCAAAAATAGCATGTCAACAAAAAAAAGTTTATGCTCGTTATGGTGTTTTTTTTTAGATAACTGGAAAATAAGTCTTTTTTTAGCTAATCCAAGTATAAAACCCCTTGTCACCGGCAGCACATTGGTTGGCCTTCTGTTGGTAAAACCCTTGAGGTCCCCCCTGCCCACTAGAGAGTGCACCCAGCTTTGAGAAAAAGCAGTCTTGCTCACTGAGTTAATTAGAATAAAATTCTATATCACCCTTGCCATCAAGGAATACGCCCAGCTTCAGACTCACTACAAAGGAGGTGCACTCATGGATTTTGAATTCTTGGCATCCTATCAATTGTTGGTGAGCTTAATGAGTCATTTAGGGATGGTCCAGATTCGGATCTTGTGGCCAATACCATAACTAATTGGATGTTGGCTAGAAGGATTCAAATTCAGATGATGACAAACTATACCAAATCTATTCTTTTACATGTAAATTGTAACGCCACAACAATTCGGATGAAAAAAATTTGGTACTAAAGAACTTTTCATTCTTTAAAGAAAGTAATTTGTTCATTTATTACTCATAAATGCAACAATAATTAGACTAATCAGAGTTCTAAACACGATCACTGGAGAATAAGATCCCATGGCTACTCCCGCAGTGACACCCGTGATTGCTCCACTTACTCGCTACCTGAAAAATTTTAATGCAGAAAGGGTCAGTAGTCATTTGCATATTTAACGAGTTAGACGTGACCAATTTTTTTTTTTCGTAGATGGTAAATCAGACCCATACCAGAGTTTGAAAGTGCAACCAATGTTAGTTACACAATAGAATTCATCATATTCTAGACATTTGATTACAACATCTATTTTAAGATCTTCATCCCACCTACCTCAAATAACTTGACGCAGATCCTTGATAGGATGTATATCTATATTGCCGCTAACGAAATTTTAAACTATAATATTACTTAATTGCCTCTGAATTTTTGTAGTGATAGTGACAAATGAGAATTCATCATCAGAAGGGAATCATTTTTCTGAGGTTCTTCTTAGTTACTGGGACAGTTTAAAGAAAATTTCATTTTTTTTTCACAGTACAAGCCATTATGAATTTCCATTTTGGAAACAATACTCCCTGTTATTCAGGGTATGCGACATCACGGTTTCCATACTCATCTAAGTATGCTTAATCAGAGTTCTTCATGTCTGAACCACATGATATTGGTTCGTGTATGCACAAAAAAAATGGTATAATGAGTCACCACTGTTACAGGCCCAGTATGCTCAACCCACATGCTGGCGTCGGGTACCCCCTTGCCAGCCCATCGATGGACTGCTGTTATGAGTGGCGAAGGAGCCCTATTTGAGGTCGTTGATACACCAACTACACTGACGTAGTTCAGCCCACTAGGTCTGGAGTAGTAAATAAAGATTTTTAATTTCTATCAGAACTCCTAAATGGCATTTGCCATAAAAAGGAAACTTGATTGGATTCCCTTGAATGCATAGATTTGCACACAAACTCAAAAAAAATAACTAGATTAATATGTTTATGTGCTGATTCCCACATGCACATTTTTGCATTGACAGAGTTTATAAACATACACAAATATATAGTTTTATGGACCTATCTACCTGACTTTACTACTATGTACTTAAATCCATAGTAACACACGAATGTGTGGTCAATTCTACCGAAATGATCAGACCATTGCATGCTTGAGGTTACAAGTATAAACTGCAAACTTACCTTTACACACATTTATTGGTTCATAGTTTGAGTGACATAAAGTGTTCTACGAGAGGGTGGTGTATGTTCTCCCCCGATGATTCACTGAATCCCACGTCTGTGTTTGGGGGTCTGAATGAGCACCACGTATACAAGCACATGGGGCTCGTATTCCCATGTATGTTGACATCCCTTAGCATTGGAGTCTGGTGTGGTTGCAAAGACTTAAGTACCCTTTCTGGCTATTCTTCTCATAAAGCGATGGTTTGAGAAAATTATAAAAATTTCCTTCATTCAAAAAAGAAAAAACAAACAGTTCAAAAAAAGGACAAACATGACCTCCATCCAGAAAGTCGAGGATGATGTTGACTCTTCAAAGCCTACAGAGCGAAACGAACCTTAATCGTTTTGCCGATGGTGATTCGGCGAAACGATGGTGAGCCGACGATCCGATGGTGAGCCGGCGATCCGATGGTCATCCGACGAAACAAACTTGAGCCATCAAAAATGTCCGTTTGAACTTTTCATCATCATCTTCTTCTTCTTCCTTCTCCGTAAAACACTGTAAAACCCTCTCTCTCTCTAGAGAAGAAATCAAGGGAGACAAAGAGTTCCCCCTGGAGAAGGCCATGAACATCAACCCTCTCACTCTCTCTCCCTTTTCTCTCTACTTCTGTGCACATCCAACAGACGATCCTACATTGCTCCATCAAACACCGACTGACCTGCACACTGATTGTAACATCGTTCAACTTGATGAGTTATGGAGCCTGATTCATAGTTTTTGCCCTTACAGGAGGGGGTTTGGGGGCTCCTCCCAGCGTGGGTAACACCATTCAACTTGATGAGTTGTGGAGCTTGATTTAGAGTTTTTGCCCTTACAGAAGGGGGGTCCGGGGGCTCCCCTTCGGGGGTTCAGGGGGGCCGCCTCTGGGGGGGGGGGGGGGGCAGTGCCCTCCGGACCAAATTTTTTTGGGGCCTTCCAACAACGATTTGTAGTATTATCGAGCTTTCTTACAACGATTTATAGTATTTTCGGGTCTCCAACGAGCCCCACAACGATTTATAGTGTTATTAGGCTTTTCAACAGTGATTTGTAGTGTCATCCGCAAATCGCTATAGCGATTTATAGTGTTTTTAGATCTCACTATAGCGATTTGTAGTGTCTTCCGCAAATCGCTATGGCGATTTATAGTATTTTTGGATCTCACTATAGCGATTTGTAGTGTCTTCTGCAAATCGCTATAGCGATTTATAGTGTTTTTGAAACTCACTATAGCGATTTGTAGTGTCTTCCGCAAATCACTATAGCCATTTGTAGTGTTATTCAGTAAGCAAATCGCTGTAAATCGCTATCCGAATTAGGACCAACTTGTCAGGGTCATATCTCCTTAACCGGAGGTCATATTCCAAATCCGTAAAAAATGGTGTCTTCATTATTGAGTCTAGTTTATTTTTGTAAATTTTAAGCGATTTTTATTGTCATTTTATTCCCCATTTTAACTAAAAACCAAACCCTTATTATTTTGTGTTATTTGAGTTGCAAAACACCATTCTCGCTTGACATCTACATCTTGATTCTGGCATGCTCATTGTTGGATTTTTCATTGATTTCTTCCAACCTTGCTTGGAACAAACATATGTCTTTCTCACCACGACACCCTGTGCATTTTTTACCACGACACCCGAGACTCGTGCCGGAGGGGAGCCCCCGGACCCCCTCCTGTAAGGGCAAAAACTCTAAATCAGGCTCCACAACGAATCAAGTTGAACGATGCTACCCACGCTGGGAGGAGCCCCCAAACCCTTCTCCTGTAAGGGCAAAAACTCTGAATTAGGCTCCACAACGAATCAAGTTGAATGATATTATCCACGCTGGGAGGAGCCCCCAAACCCTCCTCCTGTAAGGGCAAAAACTCAGAATCAAGCTCCACAACTCATCAAGTTGAATGATGCTACCCACGCTGGGAGGAGCCCTCAAACCCCCCTTTTGTAAAGTTAAAAACTCTGAATCAGGATCCACAACTCATTTAGTTGAATGATGCTACCCACGCTGGGAGGAGTCCCCAAACCTTCTTCCTGTAAGGGTAAAAACTCTAAATCAGGCTCCACAACAGTCAATGTGCAGGTCGGTCGGTGCTTGATAGAGCAATGCAGGATCTTCTGCTGGATGTGCACAAAAGCATAAAGAGAAGAGAGAGAGAGAGTGAGAGGGTTGATGTTCATGGCCTCCTCCAGGGGAGATTTCTTTCTTGGATAATCCTGCAGTGCAGAGGCTGGGTCTTAAATAATCATCTCCGGGGCACTTAAGTCTTTACAACCACTCTTTTTCTAGAATCGTCATTTTTTTGGCACCAATGGAGGAGAGGGTACTTAAGTCTTTGCAATCGCATCAAACTCCAACGCTAATTAATGCTGACAAACATGGGGATACGAGACACACATGCTTAAATAGATGGTGCTCATTAAGACCCCCGAACACAAGATGTAGCTAACTGCCCTCTTTGAGGGAGAACATATAACCTGCTTCGGTGTTCTACTGTGTGCTTAAGACTAAGTAAGCATGTGGCGGTATGTTATGAAGAGACGCTATTGACATGCTCCACGATTGATGTTCATGTGAGAGAAATATATGCATATATATAGTGTGTATTCATTGTCTGTACCATGATAAGATCTATAAGATCTTCCTGATCCTGTCATAGTGTCTCTGATCTAGGTTGACCTGGGCCGTTTGATTAGATCTGCACCACTTACAAAGATCTATAGTAATAACCTAGGTAGTGGGATGCAAAACAGAAAATATATTTGACCCACCCATGGAAGCATATTTCCACTAGGGTATTCGAATTGACTCCCGACGAAAATCAATCATGACCCTCATAAATATGCAGATCCAGAATTTTCATCTGGATCTGTACATTCATCACAGCCCATGAACTAGCCTATGCTCCAAGGATTGAGATATTTGGGTCGATAACGGTCAAGCATACCCACCTGCGAGGTTGGAATCTCGTTCATGTCTGCCATGGTTGAGATCCACCACGGAAGTGCGTATCTTCACCCAATTAATATACTTGTACTACAGGGCATTGAATATGTGCATATAGGCATAATACTCCTTACCTCTTTGGAGTCTCGCGACGGCAACAATCACACTTCTTTTCTTCGTTGAAGCGACACACCACGTCTCCAATGGAGGTCCAGTCATACAACAATAGAGGTTCACACGACCAATAATGGAGGTCAACCATCATAGTGGGAGATAATGAGGAATAAGAAACGTTGAGAGAGAGAGAGAGAGAGAGAGAGAGAGAGAGAGAGAGAGAGAGAGAGAGAGAGAGAGAGACGTCAATAGTGGCTGCACGGTTTCCACTTTGAGTCCATATTTTAACTCCCCAACTTAGAGAAATTTTCAATTTTCAATTTTCAAAACTCACCTCCTCTATAACCCACGATCCTTGGTGGGTGTACTTTCATTTTCACAAACACCATTCTCCCTACTTGACTACAATCTCTCCAACTCCCATTTTTTTTTTTTTTGCTTTAGTAGTACCTTCATCCCATTTTTGTGGGATTCTCCTAACTTTTTGGAAGGAAAACAAAGTAGCCAACTCCCACACGTTTCTCGTGGAAGATGGGCTACAAAATAGAGATTTACAAGCTCCATGATTTTACCCTTTTACCAAGGTAAAAATTGTTGCCTTTTTGTGCAAAAAGATGTTCCACGCATAGGGGGTTTTGAATTGTGATCTTCCGTTAAAGGGGCAACAAACCCTACCACTTGTGCTATCTTTGTTTTCGTTAAAAAGTATGTGAATTTTATTGTATTTAACTATTTTTGGTTCCGTTTCGGATTCCATGTAAAAATAAAATGTTTTTCCTTTCTACCACATGTGGGCGCACAGTGGGTTTTAAACTGGAGTTGCTGCTCTACACAACCGTGCATCCTACCACAACTTCACTTCACCACTTGTTTATTTTTGCATGACAAGTTCCTATATATCTTCTTGAGACGTTTTCCTAGTTGGTGAATTTTTCGCATTTCCACGTGGATTTTTCTCTAATTTTTTGATCTTCGCGCTACTTCTATTTAATGCGCTTCGGATCTCACGCTATCATCCTGAAATAATCAAATTTCTTTACTTGACCTTGTGAACCGGGTCGAATCGTCGAATCTCACTAAAGTCTGGATCCAAGTTCCATTTCTAGTATTCGTTATCGGGTTCACTCTACTAACTCTCAAGCATCAAAATCACATTGAATATTATAAAAAAATCCTATCATTTCACACAAATTCTCATTTTTGTTTATTAAAAATTTCTTAAAATTCATGGGCTTTACACAAATGAATTTGGATATCCATCAAACTCAAATATTTCTCATATTCTATAGCAAAAAATCAAAACCATATCCACATCTAATTATAATTTGATACTATTTTGGCTTACCAAATACAACTAAACAGAATTAAATTTGGTCGGATATCAGATAAAATCCAGTTCATTGACATCTCTAGAGTTGTTGTCCCTACCAAATGGCTGAGCACTGGTGGGTAGGGATGGCAGTGGACCTGGGTGGAGGTGGGGGCCAAGGTCTCCATTCTCGCCCCATCTCAAAATTCTGCCCTCTATCTTCGCTTTCATCCTCACACGGGTTTTGATTTTAACCTTGATTCCCGTTTTATGTTTTGATTTTAACTTCCATCCCCACCTTCGTTCCCTGTTTCATGTCCTTCATCAAATGGGGGAGGTGAGGATCCGTTTCTCCCCGGTCCACTGTCATCCCTAAAGGTATTTTAGTTATTTTACTAATGGAGATCGGGGTTCATCCCCGCCTCCATTCCTGCTCAGTCTAGTCTCCATCTCAGCTTCATGTCCTCCATCCTTGATTCAAACTGGGCGGGGCCCCATTTTTTCCCCGGTCCACTGCCATCCCTACTGGTGGGCATGATGTTATGTTGTTTTACAATTGTTTAAGAGCAAGGCATTTTGGTGCTGTAGGATGAGGATGACAAGATTAAATTATTCTCACAAGCTCCTATTGTAACTTGAAACTATTATATATACTAATAAGGGGTTCGAAGATGCACAAGCCTAAAAGTTGCAACTTTGGAGTTTTACCCCTCAACACAAACTCAAGGATCCATTCTCTAATTGGGCCTGGCCTCCCTAGTTGTTACACATAACAAAAGTCCGTCAACTAGAATGTGGAATCTATGAGCCAAAATGGACCCAGTTTTGACCCATTGGTTCAGGTCAAAACTCTATGATCGGGCCTCTAGAATCACAATCAATATTGAATCCGGTCCATTCACAACACAAAAAAGAAACCAAATCCAATTAGACCCATTAGTCTAATGCCCTAACAAGCACGGTCCATGCTAGAACATGGCCCAGCCTGGGCCTGAGCCAACTTGGTTAACTGGGTTCAACTGCCCCATTTGCAACCATGCTTCATGTGCACACTAAACTGAAGCAGTCACATACCCACATACACATATGGTATGTTCACTACCATACATATAGTAAACGTGCTGAATGAGCCGAGTTTGAAGTGTTCAAGCTTGGCTCATTCTTTTGGCGAGCCAAGCTGAGTTCAAGCACATAACGAGTCAAACGAGCCAGGCTGGAAGAAATAAGATTAAAAAAATGACATGTAAAATATATTTCTTACTATCTAACGAGCTTATATCAGTCGAGCTGAGCTGAACATCTATTGTTCATATTTATCTTGCAGAGCCTATTTTATGAGCTTCAACAAGCTCTTTACAAGCTGAACATGAGTTGGCTCGGCTTGTTTTAAAAAGTATTACAAAAAACAAGTTTTATTTCGTTAATAACAGGTTAAAATCACATAAAAAGATGATATCCCCAATGTAATACTTTGTTTAGTATTCCCTTATTTTCGACAAGATATTGCTCATTGAAAATATATCCTTAAAATAACGATATTTATAAAATATCTGCGATATTTTCGATATACCACATAGTTTAACGGGCACTTCTTGTTGGCGCGAGGGTTCTTCACGTTCAACCGTCGCAAGGAAACCCCTACCGCCTCCATCTCTACGGGCGTGTGCTTGAAAATGGCTGGTCTCCAATTCTCTCCCAATCTCTCCTTTAGCTCTGCAACCGTTCCACCCTCTTCAAGGCTTCGCTTTAGCTCATCTCTCTCCTTCCCCAAGTTAGCCACCCGCCTCAAAATCCCGAGTAAGATCACGAACTCCTATCGAATTCGTCTGTATTTCTTGGGAAAACGAGGATGGTTTCTCTTTTTGCTGCGTTTTCTTTGATGGGTAGCTCGAATTTCGTCTCTGTGTTCAGGAATAGTTGCCTTTACGAGCAATGACATCAAGGTGGGATCGAACATTGAAGTGGATGGTGCTCCCTGGCGTGTTATAGGTGTAATCCATGTTGCCCATGATGCTACATTCTGTTCCATTTTTGTTATTCATTGTGTGGTCTTGGATTGTTGGTATTTTACTTGAGTTTTCTTCACTACCGTCACTATCTCGAACATTTATTTGTCTCAGAATGGTGTTCACTATTTTCAGTGCTTAGTGTTTGTGATATTTTATGTTAATTAATTTCCCTCTTCAGTTTTTACTTTGAATCTTTTACTATTTTACTATGGTTTAGGTCATCGCCATCAACGGATTATAGTCACTATATCTCCCAATTGCAAATTTTTATTTTGTTTTTTTTCTCCTTTGGATGGTTAGGCTATAATATGGTTCATTATAACTCTCACTGCCGTCACGGTTTATTTTGATGTTGGTGGTCGCAATCGATATTGCAATGCGGTGATGCCATTTGACATAAGGCCTGGTAGCAGAGGCTGCTTTCATGCCACAAAATAACAAATTCTCACGTTTGCTACATTGTATCAGATTGTTTGATTAGCCATTTTCTTACTTGATAATCTGGGTTTCTTAGTCGTTGTTGCCTTTTTTCATTTCTCTGTTGGAATGGGAGGCTTATCATATGTTGTTGGTGGGTTATGAAGAATTTCTTCATGTAAAGCCTGGAAAAGGAGCAGCTTTCGTGAGGACCAAAATGCGCAACTATTTAACCTGAAACACAGTTGAGAAAACATTTCGTGCTGGAACTGCAGTAAGTTCTATTCTCCATTGAGCTGTAAGTGCATTTATACTCGGAATGCCTGTCTTTTGAATAGAATTCTAATTTGTTATTTCTTTTTGTGTTTGTTGTAATGTCTTATATGCAAAGTTTAGGAGCACTGGATATTGATATCCCATATTTTGTTTTCCATTGGCACCTAGTTTAACTCTGTGTGTGTGTGCACATGCACGTGTGTGTGCATGCGTCTCCGATTAAATGATGAATTTTAACAGTTTTGTTTCTATTATTTTCAGCTAGCTGAGGCAGACATTTTGAAGGAAACTAAACAGTATACATATAAAGATGGTTCTCAGTTTGTATTTATGGATCTGGTACTCTTTATTCCTTTTATTATCATATTGCAGTTTTGTTTCTGAACACGATTCACCACCATTCACATCTTTCTCCTATATCATCCAAGCTAGTACTTTGACTTATGTTACACTTGACATGCTTTTGCAGCATACTTACGTGCCGTGCTCTACTAGATTTATGTACCATGTGGAATCTTTTAACTGTATAATTTGTAAATTAATGCTCTGTTGATGGAATTTTGTCTGATTATTTGTTTTGCCTAGTTATGTGCCGAGTTCAAATTGATTTTTTTATTATCATTCCATCCCATTGTTAGAGTAGGAATTATCCACGTTATCATTTTCAGTGAGATATGGATGAGATATCCATCAACCTGAAGAGAAGAAAAATTTTCTTCATTGTCATTTAGAGGAAATATATATACAGTGACCAGTAAGGCATTTTGAAGGGAAGAAGTATTCTAAACGATCCTCACACTGAAGTACTTCATCTCAGTAGCTTACATATTGAATTGAATCAAATATCAAATTTCTGCTATGATAGCTTCTATTGGGTAATTCATTCTTGATTTTATTAATTTCCCTTGACTAATTATCAAGAATATATCTTAGTTGTTGAGGGCTTGTCATCCTCTTATGTGCTGATCATATCATTCATAGGGTGCTAGCTCTAGACTATTCAGGAGAAGGGTACACTGCTCACAATAAATTTCAAATAAAAGAGTTAGGTTCTCTTTTATGTTTTCATTAGAGTAGAGGTTGCCGACTACCATTTACCCTGACCTTGATCAGATGATCATATCATTAATAGGGGCACTAGCTCTGGACTATTCAGGAAAAGGTACACTTCTCAGAATCACTTTCAAATAGAAGATTTAGTGCCTTTTTGATATTTCACTAGAGTAGTGTTTGCTGACTGTAGTTTACCCTGATCTTGACCAGACATGATTTAACAAAATATAACGGTTGGTTTCAGGCATGTGCCTATTTCTTAGCACATTTCCTAATGATATCAGTGCCAGAGCAATATTTTGGCATTGTGAGAGCCCTATGGTACTTGTTCCCTACCAAACCTAATTTCCTGTGTTGTCAATTAGATGTTAAATACCTAAATTCTTTATGGAAAAATTATTTTGAGGCCGTCAAGCATATTGTTTGGAATATAAAGGAGGTATCTGTCAATGGTCTTGTTGGTCTCCTACTAACTAATACTACCTACTGATTTTTATACTATTGGTAGTTCATTTCTGATGCCTATCAAACTGGTGGTCCATTTGCTTTCCATCTTGGGATTTCATGGATGCTTATTATCTTGTATTGTTATTACCGTAGTCAGAAAATGCATGTTTACAAACTACAAAGGCTATCCATAATGTTGTGGTAGCTTTTAGTCTATGCATGCTGCTTTTTCACTACAACTTATAAGATTGCTTCTCCATGACAACACTAACCAGATTGAGATTCTCATTAATTGAAACTTTCTGTTTTCACAATTACAATTATTACAGAAATAAGTTAATAGAAATGGAAAGCTTATGCTGCAGTATGAATTTTCTGGAACTGTCAGTATAGGGATTTGCCTATGAAAACTATGGTGGCATCTGATTTTTTTTTTAAAAAAGGTGCATTATGTGATTCAGAAGGTTGGAAATAGGTACCTGATATGATATACCTCACAAAATTGTTAATTAGCAAGAAATTTCCCATACTGTAGGTCAGCTAGTATTTTTTTCTTTGAAAGACAAAGACGATGAATTGATTAAGAGAGGCTAAAAACAATGAAGCTTTCCTATTTTTGATAATTTTAATACTTGCATTTTCGGGCATACTTACTATCCACTGCATGGCTCATTAATCACATGAATGTGAGAATACTGGGGTTATGTTGGAACTGATTATGCTGAAATAGTCGTCTTAATGAAGTTGACCAAAAATTTTAAAACCCTAAGTGCCATTTGTGATCCTCAACCATTTTTTGTCAATTGAATATCAAGATGGTATAGATCCCTCTGTGCTCTAGGAATTTATTTCAGATTCTTGTTGCAAAGAAAAAAAAAACCTCACCCTTTAGCCCCTCGTAATCATTTCATTATTCATGCTTTGCAGTCGACTTTTGAAGAAAGCCGTCTAAATGAAAGCTGATATTGGTGACAAAAAGAAATGGCTAAAAGAGGGAGTGGACTGCAGTGTGCTATCTTGGAATGGAAAGGCATGTCTGTTGCTTCCAATAATCTATTTTCTAAAGTATTGCAAGTCTTTGTTTGATCTAGAGTCTACATCTCTTTGTGCTCTTTTTATAATTAAAGGAGTAAAACTGACTGAGGATCTGGTTTAGGTTATTGATTGTGAACTTCCCATAACTGTTAAGCTTACTGTGGTTGAGGTTGACCCTGGAGTAAGAGGCGACACAGCTCAAGGTAACTGTGTTTAAATTTGTTAGAATTTACCCATTCATGTTCAGGTAGAAGTGTTCTGCTGAATTGTTGGTTTACTCGTAAACTAAGTTTGTAGTAAGGCCATTTCTTCTGGACTGTATAAGATTTTCTGAAATTTCACGATGTTATCATAAGATTTTAGTTAAAATACCAACAATATTTTCAAGAATAGCCAACTTGATTGTTTCAAAAACAAAAACAACCTCCCTTTTCTCTGTTTTGACAAATTAAATATGATTCTTGTTCATATTCCTTTTTCTTTCTACATTTTGATAACTTTTCTACCTTCTCTTCTGTATTATTTTGGAAAGAAATCTAAAATATGTTTTCTTATTTTTCTTATTTATTTTTTAACCGCCAGTATTTTTTCTGAGATTTATAAGAAAACCAAAAAGGTCACGAGGTATTTTACCCCAAGAAATTTCCCATACCAATGTTGGTGACCATGGTTTAGTTAACCACACCTACTGTAAATCTTGTGGACCATGCTTTCATCTTGCGGCCTTTGTGATTTTACAAATTTCTTTTTTCATTGTGAATTATAGATATGTGTGAACCCATTTATGATCTTCCTCGTGAGTGTTGCAGGTGGATCAAAACCGGCAACTGTTGATACAGGTGCTGTTGTAAACGTGCCACTATTTGTGAATATTGGTGATGAGATTTTGGTGGACAGCAGAACTGGGCAGTACATGAGCAGGGCCTAGAAGGAGATTTTTTATACCATGTTTCTCCTTACCCTCTGAGTGTATAATGAAATTTCCATATTGCGGCATACTCGCTCCCCAAAATCATGGAAAATGTTCAAACTGAACAAATTTCAACTGGATATGTATTTTGTGAGAGAGAGGGAGAGAGTTTTGTAAAATTACCGAGTATGGATTGACATACTACATGGAAAGAATCAGGTCCTGAAATCAGGCTAAATAGGATCTAATCTCTCATATTCCAAATCTACGGTCATTATATTTAATGGAATAGATAAATAAATACATATCAATTTTTTTTGTAGATTATCACACCCTCTTCAACTTGTATCCAAGCCTATCAAATCCATCCAACTATAATACAGTTCGAGTCAGGCACTTGATCGACCATTATGAAAAGTAACGTCAAAGTACACCTATAGAATGAAAGGCACAACCAATGTACTAAAAATGAAGTTGGTTAAAGGAAAAAACTTTCAAAATGATATATTACAGGATATCCGAAATATAATCTACTCTCTCTCTATCTCTACAGGCTATAGTTCTGATATACTGCAATTTGTCATTCGAAAACCTACATATATTTCAAACCACCACCGCCCCCATGACATAAATGGCTTCTGGTTTTGCAGAACCATTCAGTAATCTACATGAAACCATTTGATTTATAGGGCCCCACCACTTTTCTTTTCAAGTTTCTTAAGAAAAACACTTACAAGAGAAGAAAAGTAACGGAATAGAACACCACCAACAGTGTTATATAGTTCAGGAAAAACAAGAAAAAAGACTGTTATAGAGTCGCAGACGACAAAAGGAACAGCAACAGCCTTTCGAGAAAAGACAGAAGAAACAGCAACAACAGCACAAAAGAGGACGGAGACAACCTTCCATTTCTAGCAGCAACGCTCTTCCAAAGTTGGGGCCTTCTTGGGCTCATGGTGATGCACAAAAATGGGACGCAGCAGCTTCTTCAAAGCCTTAGAGAACCCCCACCTGCGTCGCCGAGCTGCTGCTTCATGCGGACACGATGGTGTCTGTGATAGTGCATGGAAGAACCGAGCCGGGTTCGGTGTAGAGTAGCTCCGACCCATTATGGCTCGGTTCAGTTGGATCTCAAGGGAGACCAGTTCGAACCGATCAAGAAGCGAGCTATCACCCTCACCAAACCTTAGTGCGAAATACTGCTTCAGTTCTTTCTCCATACCAACAAGAGAAACCCCAATGAATCCTTTCTAACAGAAAGTTTGGTTGCAATCTTCTGATAGATTTGGTATTCGATAAATCCAATTTGAATAAAATCACTCCTACAACTACTCAAAAACCCTCTCTCTCTCTCTCTCTCTCTCTCTCCCTTTTGAATATATTGTTGGGGTTCACTTATATGGGTTTCTTGGTCGCTTCAAAGGCCAGTTTTGTCAATGATATTTTGGTCAAGAGCAATGAAATAGATATTCATGTCTCTATCGAAGTACAATAAATTCAGTCGTCCTAAATAAATAGGAACATGGGTAATACCCCTTCCCTCCAAATGTCTCATTCGTATCTATGTTATCTCCATTTTTGGATTTTTGAAATTAAAATTAGTTGATATTCAAGGGGGGTAGTTATTTCCATTTTGGATGTTTGAAATTAAAACTAGTTGAAATTCAAGAGTGTAGTTATTTCCATTTTGGATATTTGAAATCAAAACTCGTTGATTTTCAATAGGTAAATGATTACATTTTGGATTTTGGAAATCAAAACCAGTTGACACTTAATACTCAAAAGGATGGTTATTCAATTTTGGATTTTTTAAATTCGAACTCCATATTCGAAGGGGTAATTGGAAAGTTTGAAATATGAGTTGTGGTCAACATTTGGATTGGATTTCAACTTTTCAAGAGTAGAGCTAGTAAACGAGATAATGAGACGAGCTTGAATTGTTCAAGCTTGGCTCATTCTTGTGGCCAGCCAAGCAGAGTTTGAGCTCATAATCAATCTGAGTTAAACTAGCCAAGTTCGAGCTTACTTGTTTATAGAAAAATACATTAGAGCTGAAAGAAACAAAATTACAAAAAAGTAATGTAAAATATATCTAAAATCTATTTTTTATTATTATGCCACTCGAAACCAGCCAAGTACCTATTGTTCATATTCAGCTTGTCAAGTCTATTTTATGAGTTTGAACGAGCTCTTTACAAGCCGAGTGGCTCAGCTTGTTTACCAGCCCTATTTAAAAAGGAATCATGCCTTCGCCCCTCCATGGGTTAAAGCATCTACCATTTTAAGCTTCATCATTCTTCACTCCTCCACTTTAACCATCTAAACGTGATTAATTATATGTGATGTTGTCAATTAAGCTTGAATCATAGTAGGATAAGTTGAAACAAATTTGTTTTTTGTTTTGTTTTTTGATAGGCAAGCTGGGGTTAGGAAGACCCTTACACAACCGCACCAATGGGTTTTGAACTTGCAACGTCCCAACACAAGGTGACGTGCACTAGCTGCTCCTACCACACAAGCAGAGCCCCTGTTGGTTGAAACCAATTTGGTTTTAGTAGCTGCACAACCTCCAAATTTTGCTAGTCAAGCCACAACCCATTGATTTGGAACTTGGAAGGTTAGCCAACCCCACAAGACACGATTGTGGCCAACTTGACCTCAAAGTGAGTTGTTTGAGACTGCACCATGCCAAGTCTAAACTAGCCCTAGTGGTCAACCTGATCCAATGCCAGGTAATTTTGGATCCAATGCAAGCCAAACCATGGTTTTAAAACTCGTTGACTCATCATTCGGCTCATCGTTGAATGACCCGTGACTCGTCTGGGTCAACTCGGTGACTCGGCTGGGTCATGTTAGCTTTATATTTTATATAAAATATATAAATATATGTATATATTATTTTATAAAAATTTATCTATATATTATATATACATTATATGATATTTTTATAATATATTTAATGTATAATTTTGGTAATATATGTATAATCATATTTTTATATATAACATATTATATATGAATATATATGCATAACTCGACTGACTCATCCATGACTCAGCCAGGTTTTGTTCAAAACGAGTTTGTACTCATTTTTAACCCAGTGATTGGGAAATCTGGGCCGAGTCAACCGAGTTGACCGGGTGAGTTTTTAAACTATGAGCCAAACTTGAACATAATCATACGGTTCGTGATTCCAACCATCAGATCTTGATGTCAAGGCCATTGGCCTACCAAAAGCACACTGGCTTTGTTTTGAATCTTCTGCTTTTTAAACTAGAAATCTTACAAACTGAATAAAACCGCCCACAGAGAAATTTTGAAGTTAAATCTGCAGTTAATGGATTGATTGAATCTGCCATTAATACCACCGAGTTGCTAATAGTAGACGGCATTCGTTCAATTTATAGAATCAAATTTTGATGGATTCTTCAAATTTTAAGACTGAATTGATAGTAATAGCAGTTTGACTACGAGTGTGCTTTCTAAACCATGAGATCTTTCCACAGTTTTGATATAAAATATGAGTAGAAAAAAAAAACAAAGAAATAAAAAAAAAGAGAGCATGAGTAGGGATGGCAGTGGACCGGGGGAAAGCGGGGCCCCGCCCCGCCCCGTTTGGACCGGGGATGAAGGGTATGAAACGGGGATGGAGGCGGGGGTGGAGGATAAAATCCATCCCCGCCGCGGAGACGGGGCGGGGGTGGACGTGCACTTTTCCCCGCCCCGCCACGATCCCCGCCTAATCCCCACCCCAACCCCGCCCCGACCACTTTTCCCCGCAATATCCCCGCCCCGCCTCATCCCCGTTTGGACCGGGGATGAAGGGTATGAAACGGGGATGGAGGCGGGGGGTGGAGGATAAAATCCATCCCCGCCGCGGAGGCGGGGCGGGGGTGGAGGATAAAATTTTGAGGTGGGGCGGGGGTGGAAACCTTGTCCCCCGCCCCGCCCCACTGCCATCCCTAAGCATGAGAAAAGAATTAGGACCTCCTCGGAGGAAATCCCAAATTTAGTTAGGGATGCAATCAGTTCAAATTTGGGTAAGATGTAGCTAATACCAGATCCAATTAATCACGTGTTGGCTAAACCGACTCCAGTTCAGATTCGGATGGTGAAAAGCTCAGAAATCCAATGTTTTACATGTAATGAAATTTGGATATCCATCAAATCTGAATATCCATCAGATTGTTAGCAAAAAATCAAAAACATCTGTATCCTATCATAACTGGATATGGTTTGGGTTTACCAAATATGATTACATGGAGTCAGATTCGATCAGATATTGAGTAAAAAATTCGATCTGTTTGCATCCCTAGATTTAGGGTTCTGTTGAGAAAACACAAGGACAAAAAAACACATTCGATTACTCATATTGGACCCTACGTGGAACCACAGAACCCGGACTTACATCTAGTTAGAATCAACACAACCACTCAAGATTATCCCAAAAGAAGCATGAGCTAAAAAATCCAAACTTTTGAACCAAATATTCCACACTTTTTTCTCTTTGCAGAAATGGATTAAAACACAAGGCATCTCTAAAAAAAGGGAATCAAATATGTACAACTAAATCACCACTTCAGAATTCAGTTATATAAAGGAACATGACTTTATAAAAATGACACACAATAATGGAGTGCCAATCTCTTGAAGCTATTTCCACACGTCAGAAACCAGTGGATCACCCATGGGCACATTCAACCCAACCTGCTCCAAGCCACTCCAGTCTAGGTTGCTGATATTAAGCCAAGTTGGCCAGTAGATTCAATCAGGACACTGAGGCCTACTTGCGAAGAGCATGCACTGAGCGACCTCCCCGAGTCCTTAATCTGATTGCAGTTATAGAAGAGGATATTGAACCTGTATATAGCCTGTCAAAATTGAGTGACCAATGAAAAATTCCAGCTAATTCTGAGTTTTTTTTTTTTTGACAAGGAACCCTCGTTGAGAATGTGGTCACTTAATAGGTCCACCCCCTGCGAGGTAAACCCCAGGTGGGGTCACCGACACCCAAGCCCTTGCGCCCTTGCGGAGCCCACCAGTTTAAAGGCACACCCGGTGAGAATCGAACCTGGGACGAAGGGGTCAGCACAAGCAGAACGTAAAAATCTCTTACCTCCTTGATCCTAGATGATCAAACAAGTTGGACGACTGCAGCCACACGCAGCGCTCCACCTTGGAGAAGATCAGGGAGTTCATCAAATAATAAAGCAGTCCTCCAACCCCATCCCTTGGGAGCTTTGGGTAATAGAGTCCCAGCTTGTTTGAAGCTTCCAAACACCATGACTTCTCTCTTTGATGGACAAATCAACTGGAAAAGAAAAAGAGGCACACAGTCATAATTAAAAGTCAATGGTGCCATATTACATTCATAAGTAGAAAATAAAGCATAGAAACTCTGTTCTGCTTATTTAATGTTACAGACACAACCCCTAGGATCAGATAGGGTCAACTCATATCTCACCCACAATTTGATTAGCAGGAAGAGATGCAACTTTTAAATCAGGTGACACGAGCAATTTATCAAGTCAATTATTCAATCTTTCTTGGCCTCATGAGATCCAAGCATGTAACCAAGCACAATTGATTAATTCCATAAGGGATATGCAAAGTTTCATATGTCGTGTAACTTGAGTCAATCCATTGAGACTTGGATGAAGATAGATACTTTTACCTGATATCGAGCTGTAACTTTTTCCCTAGAATCCACATATAGATGGCCCTGTGAAAATAGATAAAAAGAAAATATTAACAAAGCCAACAAAAGATGAACCCAGTAAATATTAAGTAGTTAACCTCCATGAAAACAGAAATTGCTCACCTTTCTGAGGGGATCTGATGTTTCTGCCTTGCGCCGATGGAGGAATAATCCTGAAATGCAGAAAGCCTTTTAGTGTTAATGCCCCCAAAAATCTTACTTGGACATGAAATAACACCTTGCATACCTAGGGTAAGACGACCTTGAGGGTCTTCATCACTAAATGCCTGCACAGTGACCTGTTGCAAAAGACAAAGGGCTGAATTCAAAACATATCTAAGGAAATCTCAGGATCTAAGCAACATTGTTACAAAGAGATTATATGCTACCTTCCATAATGACCCAGCATAAAGTACTTCCGATGAGTGTTTCACTTGACCATCAGCAAGTCTGTGGACGTCTTGAAATTGCACTCTGCAGAAATGAGTTAATTTACGATCAATGTTGTTGCACCCAAACTATGCACAGTACATCACAGGATACACAAGCAGAATAGGCATATGGTTACTCGTGGAGTTCTTTAAGACCTCCATGCATGGGATATTATATGATGGTTAGTGTACCATATGACACAGGATGCACCAATAAGATACCCAACAAAGCAAGCTTTATCTAGTGTAGCATTATGTTAATAGGTAGCCTTGGTTTTACTTGTCAAGAGAACTCAGTGAGTATTGATTAAAGATGAATGATTACATTTCCACATACAGAGAGGGCATCATTTGCTTCATTTTCGGTGGCAATAGAATTGTTTCCTGAAAATAATGCAATATGCTGCACAGTTGGATGATCCAGTCAAGTATCACAGAGCTTGGGAATCTTGCTGGTGGGAAAATAGAGCATAGAAGAGTGAAGTTGGTTGCGTTAAGAATATCAAAAATAACTTTGATGATGGGAACAGATGAATCTTTCAGCAATTTCTTCGCATAAAAATGGAGGGTAAACTACCTTTAAAAATAAAGATCTCTAGAAAACAGAATTACAAAAACAAGATAAGCTTATCATCGTATTGCCAAATGATAAACATTTTCTACTAGCATATCCTATCTATGACATACAGAACTCAAAGTAATGGCATTGCATGGAAAAGAAACACAGGCTCCATACTGACAAGGAAAAAAATTTGATATCTCTTACCCAAATCGAAAAGGAGGGAAATTTCTCAATGGTGTCTTCAGATCCAATGATATAGAGCAACCATCAGAATTTTCCCAATCAGTTCCAGTAGCATGCTCCTGTGGTTCTAGCATCTGCATAGGAATGCCAGTGGTACATGGCATAGCGGCAGCAACCCCAGACAATCTACTCTGCATATCTGATTCATATACTCTCTCTGACAGTTCTGTGTGAGGAGGTATGCCATTGCTCTCCTGGCTAAGCCCAACCAGAGCTGTGAGCCCATCCCCTGATAAATCTCCCAACAGTTAGGTAAATCCTAGCATCTGATTCATTCATAGCAAGCAATTGCTGGCAATTTCAATTACCCAAACCAAAGGGACACGAGAAAATTCAAACATGTTGGAGGCCAATCTGCAGCAGGCACAAAAATCGTACCTCGTCCAATACCAGCAAGACCATCCATGGGACCTTGTACATGCACACGTACAGGCCTAAGTAGTCCATTTCCTTCACCTTGAGTATCAGAAAGGTATGCATCACCCATGTTGCCAGGTGTGCCATTTCGGTCATGGCCTTGCCGGTAATGTGTAGGGGAGCTCACACCTTGAGAGTATCTATGCGGCTGCCTACATGCACATGCTATAAGGCTACATATTTTGCAAGTATCAGAACCAATTTCTTGCACTCTTTGACTTAGAAGCACCTGCATGAAAAGCCGCAAATGGATCTTAATATTTTTCTTTTGTCTCTACTTAGTAGCCTAGGAAAGCACCCAATGGCAGTATAACTGATGAAATGTGTTCTTAATTCAAAACATGAAGCTTGATAAGTGACCAAGTGTTTCCACCCATTGATCATACAAACCCAACAGAGACCAATTCAGCTGGGAAGTTATCCAACTCTATGTGATCCAGATAACTTGGTCAAGTCAAGCACGTGCATGTGCACACACCCCGCCCCATACACACACATGCATGTGTACCCACATGTACACATTCCATCACTCCATTGGTTAAACACAGCTATCATGGCCTGTCATATTCACATTCAAGCATGTATATTTTGGAGCAAGTGGTTCTCCAATATGGACTTACAAGATGGAAACTAATTGCACACCTGAAGCCAGAGACCGTCACAAACACCCTTGCAAGGGAAACCCAATTCCTCCAATTGTTTCCTTGCACTAAGTAGCCACTCAAATGACATGTTACAGTACAAAAGTGAACCCCCTTCAAAAATGCTCATGAATGCATCATAGTCTTCTTCACGTATGCCACAGGTCGCCTTGGCAGAAGTTTTTATCTGCCTTCTGCCTACCATCCTGCCACCCCATGAAGGAGGCTGAGAGAGGCTGCTTCTTCCCCAGTCATTGGACATGACCCCATCACAAGGTGACAATACAGAAGGGCAGCTCTTTAATTGATCCCTGGAAAGCCAGACACCGTGATTACCAAGGTACACAGCATTTCTTTGTTCAGAAGGCCCTTCTGTGGCACCATCATTATTACCTATTATATTTGCATCCACATTATTCTTGATCTCAACATAAGCACCACATCTGAAGATTGGTTTTGCACTTGGTGAGTTACTCAAAGAAGCAGGCTCTTCCATCTTGCAAGCATAAGTAGATCCAGGAACCGATTGTGAACTTGATTCAGGTTGAATGATTGCAGGTTTAGGATCAGTATTGTCAATATGAAAATCCGACATGCAATTGGCAAGATAAAAAGAAATGTTATCACTGGTTTTATTTCCTTCAGTATCTTCTCGCAAAGTTGGGCATCCCATTTCAGTTTCCATAAGTTGCTTATTGGGGGGGTGGTCATCCATCAAGCACTTTCCCTTCAATACCAATGGATCCCCTGGAGAGTTTGGTTCCATCTCAGAAGTTGCTTGTTCAGGGTGCTCAACGTTTTGAAAAGCACCTTTGGCTAGTAGGGTATAGAGTGCCAATTCAAACCTTCAAAGTGTAGCAAAAATGTCATAGTCTTTCACTTAAATAAGACCCAATCAGAATTATGAAATAAAATGAAAGCATCAAGTTCCACCTCACCTTTTCTCCTCACTGGGTACCCATAATTCATCAGATGTAAGTAGAGCATGCAAAGTTTGGGAAGAAAGTTTTGGAAGCACCTGTGAATCATGGTCGAGTTAACAATATGCACATCAAACATGTAAGTCTAGAAAAAAAATCAGAATGTAATTATATACCCAAATCTACATTATTGAGATCTTCATGACTACAAAAGAATTTGAAAACCTTAAAAAATAACCCAGAGAAGTTCATTAAAAAACTAAACATAAAATGCATGATACCAAAGAGACCAATCTTTGAACATTCACAAGAGCATCCACCTGAATATGGCATGCGAAACATCCTTATTGTAATTCTATTCGCATTTTCAAACTAATATCCAGAAGTGCATCTACCATTAGAGGCTGAAAAAAAAAAGAAAAATCAAATTTGAGGTGTTGGAACAGGCTATATTTGAATCTGATCTCGCTCAGGTTGGATCCAGATAAGCACTCAACACTCAGGCATACAATAGCCTAAATTCTTAGTGAATCTGATACAATGTGAACAGATAAACCTAGGAACTTGAGGCTATTTCAAGTATTAAACAAGCACAAATGTGAGAATCAAGTTCGTGAAAATGAGAGTTGTGAGGAAACTGATCTTTGGGCATATTCAGGATTACAAAGTGCTGATTTCAAACCTCTCTTAACTCCTCACTGCCACTTTGACAAAGGTACCCCCAACAAGCATTTCTCACACGTTCTCCATGAATTCCATAATCTTGACCCTCCGCAAATACCTGAAATGTAACATAAAATGGTTAGAGACCTAGAAAGCACAATAACTTACATTGCAATGTGACGAAGAAGGCAGTGCTAACCTGGTAGGACAAAAAGTTTGTTGTCCACAGTTCAGATATGATAAAGTCCGTGCAGATGGCACATAGGTCCTGCAGAGGGTTAACATACAATCCCCTTAATGAATTTTCTAACTGCTATGCACAAGCTCTCACAGCAGACAAATGAAATAGTGACAAAGACAAATTGTAAGATAAACTTATGGCAAAAGTATAATAAGAAACACAAAGCAACATATATTAACAGAAAAACTGGATGAGCGTTCACCTGCAGATCCAGGAACGACGCAGCTGCAAGAACCCGAAATGCATTACTATCATTAAGCTTTGGATGATGACCATAGAGGTAAGCCAAGGCCATAGCCACAGCTTCGGGATTAACATTGTCATCATCAATCTGGAGTGTTACAACAGGTGCGCCTGCCTCTTTCCAAGGACCTTGAAGCATGTTCCTGCCACTCAAGTTTCTCATCTACATAAACTCACAATGAAAATTAACCATACCAACTAACTACCTTGGTGAAAAAATTCCATGGAAGGGAACCCATAACTATAGGTTCCGCATTCAAGAGAAAGAGTACACCTGGGGATGGGCTCACATACTGAGCACCAAGTGTTCGTCACAAATCCTGGTTAAAAGCACTAAAATACTAGTTGTACATATCAATGAAAGCGTGGTGCAGAACCATCTGAAGAAGCAAATGTGGTAATTTCTAATAATACGAACCTAAAAAATGCATAAAAAGAGGAATTAACGCCCGTGTTAGTTGGATAATTAGGCTAAATTACAAATGCAAAGGAAACATGCGATATTTGATCAAGAATTATAAGGTTCCCCCTTGCTATACTGTTCCAGAGATGAAGAACATCGCTTATGAAGTGATGGAGATTGTACATTATGTCAACGAAAATAAAAACTCAGGATCCACAAAACTCTACAGATATTCCCCCAAAAACATTGAAATTTTCGAAATCGTGATTTATCCTTTTGTGGGTATCCCGTGGAACATGAAAAAACGCCCAAAAATCCCGATTCCCAACTGAAACGCGTTACGATTTCGAGAAAAAGACGCGCAAAAGAGCAAACAAAGAACAAAATAAGCCACAGAAAAACAGGGGAAATCCTTGGTGGGCAGTACCTGAAGTAAGAGCTACGGGAGAGGATGAGGCGGTGGAGGTGGTAGGTGGACCCCATGGCCTGGAGGACGATGTCGGAGAAGGCGCCGGAGTTGAAGCCCTCCGTCTGGATGTGGTCGCAGAGGGAGGCGAGGTTGCAGTCGAGCGCCCGCAACTCCCCGCTGCTCCGATCGTTATCGGGCGGGAGGGGAGAGCTGCTGCTGGTGGTGGTCGCCATCTTCAGATTGTCAAAGGATCGGTGCTGGTTGAATTGCCCATCCATCTCGTCCCCACCAATTCTCTCTCCCCAAATTCTCCCCTGTTCTCTTCTTTTTCTCACAAGGAATGATAGAGGAGAAGTGTGAAGGCGACCATCAAAGGAAAGTAAGGTGGGAGAACAGGATCACACCTATACTATATATATATATATATATATATATATATATATATATAGAGAGAGAGAGAGAGAGAGAGAGAGGTGACGTTGGGTGACGTAGGTGCATTGAAAAACTGGTCTTATCTGAATCCATGGGCCAAGCATTGCATTATTTGCTTGGCTTAGCACCAAAACTAGTGGGGTTTTGCCCGGTCTTACGCTCGCCCTCTCTGGAAAGGTAGTAAGAAGCTATGTAATTTTCATTTTTTGACAATAATTATTATTATTGTTCATAAAAATAAAAGACAATAATCATTATGATAAAAAAAACAATCACGAGCAATCCGCCGACAACTTATGAACCTTGCCGAGGTGAAGGAATCTCACGAATTCAAAATTCACCCATGTGAAGTCTACTTGTGGAGAGTTCTGATCCGCTCATCCCGCCTTATTCTCCAGCTTTATACCCTTCTTAAATCTTGTGATGTAAAGTAGTATTGATCAAATCTAACCATAAGAGGGATTCAACATGAAAATCGACTCTGTATTTTTTTAACTTAAAAATGTAAATTTTTAACTCACAGAATTTTGTGTTTTGTCAACGGTTGATTTTTGAATAGCCAAAAAATCGTGCACATAAGTTAAAGCAAACCTCTGTTACGAAAGCAGGGGAAATTGATCTGATCAGGATGGGGTTTCACCGTCTATTCAGAACCACGGTCTTTCCAGAGAGAGAGCGTGGACCCCGCAGTAGAGAGAGGATATGGTCCAAGGGGCCTAGGACATAAAAACTGTCCTAGACTCTCTCTGTCCTCCGGTGCTGCATGTTAAAATAACATCAGAACAAACCAAAACAGGAACTTTCATTTTACGTCAACCATGATATTTGTTACAATCATTCTTCACGTGACCCTCGCTCTTGCAAAACAAAACAACTGAACTTTGTATCTTGATATTTCTTCTGCAATGGAGAGTCTACTGTAGCTTTCTTATCCATTTTCTTTTTCTTAAATTTATCTTTAGAGGTAACTACCAAGTAAACATTTTCTATCTTTTTTTTATTTCATCTTTTTCTCTTCTTGCACACAATGTTGCATACTTTTTAAATAATTTTTTTATCATTTAACCTCGCAGAAAGCAGAAAAAGCAGACATTATGGTTTACAAGGATGTATTTGTTGAAACACATAAACGTAAGAATATAGGAGAGTTCATATCAGATAAGGCGAGAACGATAATGATATATATTTATTGTATTAATAAATATTATAATATACAAGTTATCATAAACATTTGAATTCTTAATTATTAATGCATACTATAATCATTACTTTATAAGAGTCATACGGGCAGCAGATGGTAGAGCGATATGGCGATGACTCAACTCAGCATCCGCCTTTTGATTCTACAACATGGGTGACTGCAACCGGTGAACCCAAAAAGGGTCGTGTGCTCGGGTTTGAGAGTAATATGAACATCACATCAGTCGTTGCCTCCTTCAGCTAGGGCTCTCAGAGTTCTCCCGTCAGCATCAATTTCAAGCGTTCGATTGACCCGACTAATTCTTGGGATGGTGTCTGCCAACTTATTAAGGACACAATGCGTGACTATTTACATGAAACAATTTCCGACATTGTCCGTAATGAGTTATGCAGTTTTTTTCGGGATAGAGAAACTTCGTCTGCAGTTGCCTGTCAGGTATGAAAGTTTCATGTCATTTGTTTCATGTCATTAGATTTCAAGCTAGTATATGCATGATTTCATCACATATGAGCATGATTTCATCATTATGAAAGTTTTTGACTGTCTTATAACACATATATACATGATTGAATCACTATGAAAGTTTTTTGACAACCTTTGAACACATATATGCATGATTGAATTACTATAAGAGTTTTTTGACAACATTAGAAGACATATAAGCATGATTTCATCACTATGAATTTTTTTGACAACCTTAGAACACAAATATGCATGCTTGAAGCACTATGAGAGTTTTTGAACAACATTAGAATACATATAAGCATGATTTCATCACTATGAAAGTTTTTTACTGCCTTATAACACATATATGTATGATTGAATCACTATGAAAGTTTTTTGACAACATTAGAACACATATAACACCTTGTTGATTCATTTTCTAGGTAACAATTTAACGGTTGGGATCAGTGACTGATAAATACACATAGAACATTAATTCTCTTTTAGTTAGTTTCACCCTTAATTTCTGCATAAGGGTTTCATAACATTCTGCATGCTGGTTATTTCATAATTTGAATGGGTTATATATATATATATATATATATATATATATATATATATATATTAGACATGAAAATCAGGGGTAAACATACCTAGAGAAGAACTTATTTAATCACGACTTCAACTAATTGTTTTAATAAGAAAATTTTCAATCTGCATGGCACTTATTTGTTTTGTTTTGAATACTCAATTTTCATTATTATGATAGAACAAAACTGTTATTACAGACAAGTAAGACTGGAAGTAAAAAAAAATCCTGATTCAAAACAAATGGGATAGGTTAGCAATGATATTGTCTAGCTGCATTCAAAACAGATGTATCTATTCCTGATTCATGCACTCTGAAGGCTTAATGCTCAATTTTGGTATGTTCTAAGTATTTTCATGTTTTAATGATCGCAGATTTTGAGATTGTAATGCTCAAATTATGTTATATTTTGAATATTTTTCCCATGATTAATTAAACTGCATATTAAGTTGATATTACGTTGCATATTAAGTTGATATTAAGCTACATATTAAGACAAGGTTTAAATGCATATTTTACTATGTATTATGTGATGCTTAAATGCGTAATTAACTGCATATTAAGTTGATGTTCAAGTGTACGTTTAGCTGCATATTTGCGGAGGTTCAAGTGCATATTAACCTAGATAATTTCTAATATTCAAATGCATACTTTATGGAATGTTCAAATGCATATTAAGCTGCATATTCTCATCTGTTCAAATGCCTATTAATCTGCATATTCTCTTATGTTCAAATGCCTATTAAGCTGCTTATTCTCTAATGTTCAAATGCATGTTAAGCTGCATATTTTTCTGAAGTTTAAATGCCTAGCAAACTACATATTTTTTGAAATTATCAAATGCCAACTAAGCTGTATATCTTTTGGAATGTTCAAATGTGAATGTGTTTGGAGAAAGGTATACGGTTGTATTACCAATTCTCTGAGATTACACTGCATGCTCTCTAAAGGAAACAAATGGGTCTATCCTTATTTGGAAATAGTTGTCATCGCACGTCATCATGTGTTGAGATGTTGCAAGTTTAAAACCTAATGGTATGTTGAGGCAAATTGCAATATATATATATAATGATGATGATCTCGTAACCGAGCCTACGGGTCAGTGTACTGTGGTGCATAAGTGTCAAGTCTGGGTGTTGAGGGTCACACACTATCCCTCAAAATTATAAAAAAAGAATACACATGTAAATTCAAACATATACGAATACTTCGGCCTGACTGGTTTAAAGGTACCAGGGCATTCATGCTTGACATTTTAAAGGTACTGGAGCACTCTAGGTGGGTCTGCATAATTAAATGGATAAAGATCTAGTTAACAAACATATTTAAGGTATGAATGGTTGGGAATCTACTACTCTGATGGTATGATTCAAATTTTTGAGGGACTCTAGTGTCTTTTAGCTACTGGGTTTCGATCAGGGAAAACCCTGACAAATCGGGTAATACAAATTAATAAGATAGCAACCCACTCAGATTCAAGCTTACCTTGGAGCGGGTAGGTGGTACACAACTCCGGGAACATGTGTTTCTTATTTCGGGCGGCAATGACTCGTTAGTCCTCAGTCCTCAAAGTTAGGAGACTTGGACTACCAAATTTTTATTCTAGGCGGTAGCTTCAAGTTCTTCTGCAGAAGTTAAGGATGCATCCTATTATTTTGGACATTTGGGAGGTTCTCTTGGTTATTCAACTGCTCTCTTAGGATTTCAGTTTTAGTTAGACATTTGAGTTAATAAAACACTAATGCATAATAAACCCCCAAATATTCTTTTATGTTACGGTTGCATTGGCATGTGAGTACCCGTGTGATAATTCAAGAGAAACATTAAATTTAGCTTCTTATCACTCAGATAAAAGATTGTGAGCTTTATTCATGAACATGTTAACTTGTGATTAGTTAATTGAGCTTGTGATTAATTATCTAAACCTGTAATTATTTGTTTGAGTAGGTGATGATTTATGATATGCTTTTAGTAAGTTAGCTTTGTGATATGCAATGAATTAATTTTCTCATTACTTGTTCAATTATGCCATGCTTAGTATCATACTTTATTGTTCATGACTATATAATTATATTGCATACTTGTTATATAATACATCTGCAAAATCATAGTATTCTTCTACGTAGACTGGTTGTAGCCTGACACAAATTATTTTATTATTTTTTAGGAGAAGAGTAAATGATGAAGAGCGGTTGTGGGATGATGTGCTAATCAGAATATATGATCTATTGTATTCCTAGGATGTTAAAAATTTAATTTAGTTATTGTTAATTATCATTCAGTTATTCTGAAATCTGATCTTGTGTTTTAAACTTTTATTAATGAAATGAATGATAATTACTTTGATGATTCCTGTGATGTGCCTGAAATGTTTAGCCTAATTAATTTGAATATTTCTACTGTTATAAAAAAAATCCTAAAAATTTAGGTTAAATTTCAAGGTGTTATAACTATGGTATCAGAGCCTGAGAATAATAAATCATAAACCGTGGCCGTACAACAACTCTTGCAAGCGTTCTGTGAGTATATTACATTTTTTTATTGTGTTACTTGCTTGTTCCTTTAAAGTATCTATAAGTATAGATATATACATGTAATAATTATAGGAATACTACAATTCAGAGATCATAAAAATATGTGTTGTATTAAAATGATTACTAGATGTATCATCGAGCAAACACCAATATGAGTGCGAACAATGACTGGCAGGAGCAGAGGGGTTTCGTGATGGAAGCCCTCAATAGTCTGGCTCAAACAATGAATACTCAAATACACAACTAGATGGAGCTAGCCACGATCGCCAGCAGAAGTCAAAATGCCAACACGATTACATACGATAAATTTCTCAAGTTGGATTCGTCAACTTTTTCTGAAAAGGCTGACTCTGAGATAGCCGAAAGTTGGGTCAAAAAAATTGAGTGAGCTTTCTGTGTTCTGCCAGTATCGGAGGATCGACAGATAGACTTTGACACTTATCACCTAAAGGGCGATGCAAGAAAATGTGGGATACAGCCCAGGCATTCAATTTTGCCAGGATGGATCCTATCTCATGGAGAGTCTTCTGAGAGACATTCATGGAGACCTACCTTCCCCAGCATGCTCTTGACCGAAAACAACAGGAGTTTTTAGAATGGAACATGGGAAGCATGAGCCTGGTTGATTATACCACCAAGTTCAGAAACTTGGAAAGGTATTGCCCTAACTTGTTCGCCAACAACAAAGCCAAGGCGACCAAGTATTTTTGTGAACTTAAGGATGGACTGCGATACCGGGTAATGACCAGTCTACTGTCCACCTTCCCTCAGGCCATTGAAGTGGCGACCACTTTGAGCGAAGAATGGGAGAGATCCAAGAAGGATCAAACCAGACCTGCTGGTAAAAGTGGAGCTAACAGGCATCAGTACCACAGTGGCAAGAGGCATCAAACACCTCATAAGAAGCAGAAGCAGAACAGTGATAATCATCCCCAACAGAACCAGAATCAAGTATGTTAGAAATATAATTGGTTCCACAATGGCTAACCTTGTCCTAGAGATACTGGTGCATGCCTTTATTATGGCAAGATGGGCCATTATGCTCATCAATGCCACAAGAAGACTGTAGACATGCAAAGGCAGAATGCTGGAGGAGGACAGCCACAAAAACCACCTCAGCAGCAACAGCCTGCACAACAACAAAATGTCCAAAAGAGGGTGCCAGGATGTGTCTATGCAACTACTGTCGAGAATCTAGAAAAGAGAAATCTGGTGCAAGGTACGGTGTTTGTTGATGGTTATGCCACACTTGTTCTTTTTTATTATGGTGACACATATTTGTTTATATCTGTAGACTTTGCTAAACAATTGGGTGCAAACACTAAACCATTGAAACATGTATTAGATGCATATAACCCTATTAGATATAACTCGATATGTGTAAACTATATACCAGACATAGAAATAATATTGTACATGCAAAACCTACCTGTTAACCTGATCCTACTCGATATGACTGAGTATGATGTCATATTGGGTATGGACTGGTTATATGAACATCACACTAATGTTCTATGCCGTTAGAGAAAAGTGATGTTATCCTACCCGGGATTACCAAAAATAGAGTTCAAACTCTCAAGACCTGTTGTGAAAGATTGAGTAATATCGACACTGAAAGCTCTGAAGTATATGCAACAAAGATGCAAAGCTTTCCTAGTTAATGTATCCTTAATTGAACTGAAGGTGACACCACTTGATGAACTTGAAGTAGTTTATGAGTTTTCAGAGGTATTTTTGAAAGAATTGTTTGGACTGCCTCCACAACGTGGGGTAGATTTTTATATCGAGTTGGTGCCTGAAACATCACCAATCTCCAAGGCACCTTATCGTATGGCACCTGTGGAACTGGAGGAGTTAAAGAAATAGTTATAGGAGTTAATGGAGCAAGGCTTCATCTGACCAAGTGTATCATCATGGGGAGCACCAATTCTCTTTGTGAAGAAGAAGGATGGATCTATGAGATTATGCATAGACTACCAGTTGCTGAATCAGACAACGGTTAAAAACAAGTATCCATTACCTCGCATCAAAGACTTGTTCGATCAGTTGCAAAAGGCTAAGGTATTCTCAAAGATCAACCTCAGATCTGGGTATCACCAACTCAAAATTAAGGATGATGATATTTCAAAAACAACTTTCGAATAAGGTATGGACATTACAAGTTTGTAGTAATGTCGTTCAGACTTACAAATGCTCCTGCCACATTTATGAATTTGATGGATCGGGTATTTAGACCATACTTGGATACTTTTGTAATCATCTTCATTGACGATATCCTAATTTATTCTGAAAGCATAAAGCAACATCAGGTTGAGAATTGTATTGGAGACTCTTAAAGAACATCAATTGTCCTCTAAATTCTCTAAGTGTGAGTTCTGGCTTGAGAAGGTCATGTCTATAGGCCACATCATATCGAGAGATGGAGTATCTGTAGACCCAACTAAGGTAACTATTTTTTCATAGTTATGTCAAGAATAATGTAGATAAAATAATAAAAGTACCATGCTAATTGATGTTGAATGCTAGGTTGAAGCTGTATTGAATTGGGAACAATAAAAAAATATTAGCGATATCAGGAGTTTTCTTAGTTTGGCAAGCTATTACCGAAGGTTCATTCAGAAATTTTCGTGGATCCCCATGCCTATGACCAAACTCCTTAGAAAGGGGATCAAGTTTGAATGAACAGATAAGTGTGAAGAGAGTTTTCAAACCCTAAAGAAGAGGCTTACAACGGCTCTCATACTGGCCTTACCATCGGGTCAAGGTGGTTTTGTGGTGTATTCAGATGCATCAGGTACATGGTTGAGATGCGCCTTAATGCAAAATGGCAAAGTGATAGCATATGCATCCCGCCAACTAAAGATTCATGAGTGAATTTATCTGACCCATGATCTGGAATTGGTAGTCGTAGTCTTCGCTCTGAAGATGTGACGACATTACCTGTATGGAGAACAATTCAAGGTGTTTACAGATCATAAAAGTCTTAAATACCTATTCTCCCAGAAGGAGTTGAATATGCGACAACGTTGGTTGGAGTTCATAAAAGACTATGACTTTACTATTTCTTATCATCCGGAAAAAGCAAACGTCGTAGCAGATTCTCTTAGTCGCAAAGCGGGTTGTGCGTTGTCCAATCTAGTGGCAAAGGAATGGAAATTGGTGGAAGAGTTTACTGACTAGAAGCTGTTCAAAGACAAACTGTGAATCATTAAGCTATCCAGTTTATCTGCTCGCCTTGAAATTCTCACGAAAATCATTGAGGGTCAAAAGGAGGATCCCCAATATGAGAAGCTTAAGTCGCTTGCTCAACAAGAAGATTCCTCATTCACACTAAAGGAAGATGGCAGTATCTCGATGCAAAAGCGACTTTGGGTCCCTAGCAACCCTAAGTTAAATGAAAAACTATTGGACGAGGCACATAAGTCCAAGTACACCGTACACCCAGAAAGTATAAAGATGTTTAAAGATTTGCAACGGGAGTATTGGTGGAACAGAATGAAGCACAAGATCGCAAGTTATGTCTCCAAGTATCTGACTTGTCAACAAGTCAAGATTGAACACCAGAAACCTGGAGGAATGATGCAGCAGATGGAGATTCCATAGTAGAAGTGAAAGGAAATCACCATAGATTTTGTGGTGGGTTTGCCCAAAACTCGAAGACAACATGATGCCATATGGATAATAGTGGACAAACTTACCAAATCAGGTCACTTTTTACCATACGAATCAGTCAATCTCTTAAGAGCTTAGTTTTATATAACAGAGAGATTATTCAGTTGCATGGAGTATCCAGTTTTGATAATATCCGATTGGGATCCACAATTTACTTCTCAGTTTTGGGGACAATTATAACAGGCTTTAGGTACAAAGCTAAATCTGAGATAGCTTTTTACCCCCAAACCGTCGGGCAATTCGAGAGGACCATCCAGACTCTAGAGGATATGTTACGAGTCTGTATGTTGGATTCAAAGGTCGAATGAGATAAACATGTAGTTTTGATCGAATTTGCTTATAATAACAATTATCGTGCGAGCATCAACATGGCTCCTTTCGGGGCTCTGTACGATCGACCCTATAGATCGCCTGTGTATTGGGATAAAGTTGGTGAACGAGCTATAGAATCATAAATCGTACTACAACACTATACCCAACAGGTCCAGATGATAAGAGATAGATTGCTGACAGCTCAGAGTCGACAAAAGAGCTATGCGGACCAAAGGCACAGGGAACTCACTTTTGAAGTGGAAGATCAGGTCTTTGTGAAGGTGTCACTGTAAACACCCCAAATTTTCCTCATCCATTCTCAGATACACCCCCTCGTGTAGGTGCCAACCCTGGTAGGTTAGTATAAGAGTCCAACCCCAAGTCTGTGTCAGAAAATTACCATTTTTACCCACTTTCATTAAGAAAATTACCATTTTACTTCTAGGTCATCCCATACCCCTGGTCAGTCGGAGTCAACCAAGCTCATTTGTAAACTCAGAACAATTAGAATGTCAGTCATTTCTAGCTCACCTGAACTCACAATGAATAGACTATGTTTATTTCTGACGATTCCTGCCAAAATGGGATCATTTCTTAAGAAATGAGCTCATTTCTCACTCAAGTCCAAGCCAATTCTGAGTCAGTCATTCCCAATCAATCCTATTTCCGTGAGTCTAGCTTGAGTTTACCAGGAGTTCAAGTGCTCCAGTTTCAGTTCAAAACCATTTCCAAGTGTCTATGAGCCCATTTCAGCTCATTGAGCTAAAATTGAGCTGAGTTCAGTCAGTTGAGCTAGTGTTCGAGCTTCAATTTTAGTTCATCTCAGTGTTACTGATCTCTGTTCCAACTCAAACACATTTCTAGTCCACAAATCACTTCACTCTAGTGACCATTCTTTGCCATTTCCCTAAAAATGACAACTTTTCTTCACAATTCAGTCTGAGAGTTCAGTTGAGTCAGTATCTTGTCAGTTCATTTGAGTTCTGAAACTCTAAAACCCAGCTCAATCCAGTTCATTTCAGTTCAATCCAGCTCACACCGTAATTTTCAGTGTCACTCTGGCCCGATAGAGCCTGAAAACTATTTCTCGAACCATTTTGCGATTTATGTCAAAATTATCACTTTTGAAACTGGCATAACTGTCAGTCGAGGTTTAATATCCAAATTTCCTCATTTAGGGTTAGCATTTTGCATGGCATTTCATATCATTTCTCATTATTTTCCATCATTTCATCACATTTTATCTCATTTTCGAGATCCAGAATTCCAGTTTTATAAATTCCAATCCAGATTGAGTTTTAAAAGTTTCCAGAAATCAATTTCGAACCCTGGGTTTTCAAAATTGATATTTTTACCCCCACAATACTAAATTTAGAAATATTTTCTCAAGAAAAACAATCTGGATTTCTTTCAAACTCAAATTTTCAAATTCTAAACTGGATTTGCTTCGCAATGGGGTATGAAACTTCAAATTCGGAACTCATTTCAAAAACTGCCAAAAATAGCTCATTTCGTCCAGAAATTTTCTAAAAAGACCATTCTACCCCTCTGATCCTCAAAATGAATTTCAAATTTGGAAAGTGATCCCACTCTGAGATGGCTCCTTCATTTACATTTCTAGTTCAAAAAAAAATTAATAATATTTTTTCTTTTCTATATTTTCTTTTGTTTTTTTTTAATTCTTACTTTTATGAGACGAGGTGGGATCCACAAGGGGGTCGACCCCCCCTTCCTCCTTCTTTCCTTTTCTTTCCTTCTCCTTCTTTCTCTTCTTTCCTTTCTTCTTTTCTTTCTTTCTTCCTTTTTCTTCTTCTTCATTTCCTTTTCTTTCTTCCTTCCTTCCTCTTCTCCCTTGGTCGACCAACCCATTTTCCCCTTTCTTTTCTTCTCCTCCTTCCTTCTTCTCTCCCTTCCTTCTTTCTTCCTTCTTTCCTTTTTCTTTCTTCCTTTTCTTTCCTTCTTCCTTTTCCTCCTTTCTTTCTTTCCCCTTTCTTTGTTTCAGCCCCTTTATAACCTTTCCACCTTTCCAATTCTCTCATCTATCTACTACACGGTTGGAGCATTCCCATTCAAACACTCTCTCTCTCCCTCTTGATTGGCTGCACTCCCTCAGCCCTAACTCTCATTATTCTCTATCTCTCAAACCTAACAACACCACACGTTGGCTCCTTCTCTTTCCCTCCAACTCTCTCTCCAACTCTTTCTCTTTCTCCACCCTAGTAGCCGACCTACCTTCTTCAACCAACAACTGCAAGCTCCATCTTCTTCCTTCCAACTCCAGCCATTGCCCAACCTCCATCAACAATTGCAGTCCCTTCTAAACATCGACCTACAACTTCTCCATAAGGTACAACCCAACCATCTTCAAGGTGACGCCTAGCAGACCAAAGGGGACGCCCATCACTTGCTGTCGCAGCCTCCATAGGGACAACAACAACTCCTCCCCAGCCCATCGAGGCAACAATGTCGGTGTACCTTCCAGCCACATCTTCAAGACCACCTACAATCGGTCCAGCCACCATAGCTACCACCTTTAGCCGATCCAAGGGAAAACCCCAGGTGAGTCAATAGTTTCATCATCTCACCAATTTCTCTTGCCTTTTTTTATTTTTCTTTGCCATCTATTTCGTCGAATATCATGAAAGTTCTCTTTAGAAGGATGATTTTTAAATATGAAAGCCAGTTCAACACTGGATCCATTATGATATTCTGTCTTCTTTTCTTTCTTTAATGAATTTTTCATGATTAAGGCTAAGAAAGAGAGGGGATCCATTCAAAAGATTGGATTGGACCCCTCTCACATTGTGGCCAATATCAAAATAAAACATACCCCTTGTCATTTTTTGTTTTATTTTCATTGTCATGTAGTTTTTATATTGCATTTAGAATAGTTTTTTATTTCATGAGCATTTAATATTGCTTTTATTGATGTTTAACTTAGGTTCAATTATACATCGAGTCTAGTTATTATTTTATGTGAAATTTTCTGTTCAAAAATCTTAAAAAAAATTTATGATAGTCGTAGTTATTTGTCTGCGTTTCTCTGCCAAAAACCTAGATTCGTTTGAGTTTTGGAATCCCATTAAGCAAATCAAATCCTAATTCGGGTTTTGAACCCTCTGGGAGTTCCAGATTTCGTTTTAGCAGATTTGAGGACCCGAGATCTCCCCCATGGGAGATATGAATCCTCCTCTAAAAAATACAGTGGATCCCTGTTATAACCTATTATTTTCAGAATTTTATTAGATTTTTATAAAGAGATTTGGTCTCTGCCAAAAATCAGATTTTTCACCCCCTGTGAAAATCTCGATTTCTCCTTGTCAGGGTCTAGACCAACCCTATTGGGCTGTGACACTTCAATCTGTAAGACGGATGCTCAAACTTTCAACAAGGGAATTGTTCCTCATTATTCCCTCTGTCATTCCCCCAAATTTGAGATTTTTAAAAGCAACCTAGGTATTTTTTCCTGAATTAAACTCCTCATTTGTCAAAATCCAGTGTCTGAGAATTACAGAGATTTAGATCTCTAATAATCCTCTGCTCCTTTCCAAACCATAGCTCAAATCCTAATACTGTAAAAAGAGGACTTTTTCCTCTATTTGTCAGAGTCATTCTCCAAAAATCTCAATTATTTTCTTCACTGTTTGATATTTTTCCCATAATTTTTTCTGAAACCTATCAGTCTGCCCAAAGTCCTAGAGTCGCCGGATTCCGATCCGACTTATCGGAGCTGTCAAGATCCGACCATAGGTCAAAACCAGAATCTATGAAAAGTAAAAATATTTTCCTAACTGTCCTCTGTCACCCCATAAAATTTGGGGAATTTCTATGGTAGTTTAGTACCCAAAATTCAATTTAGATTTAGAGTTTAGGCAAAAATCTTGATTTTTAATGTTTTTAGTTAATTTTCATATTAAAAAATATCAAAAAAATAGATTTTTGAGTTCTTTTCTGTTTTTAGGATTAGTCTAGGTGTCCATGCCATATTTGGCTTAATTTCAAGTTCATTTACCTTATGCGTTAGTTTACTTTTAAATTCAGAGGCAAAAATCAAGTTAAATTCAGTAATTTGTGATATTTTCATAATTTTAGGGTTTTATCATGTGAATAAGCATATCATATCATATCATATTAGGGTTAATTTCAATATCATTTGCATTTAACATTTCAACATTTTGCAAAATTTATTTCAGAAAACCCTGATTTCAAGGCCATAGTCTTCCTATAAGAGGCATTTTGGTCATTTTGACCTCAATTACGAAATTCCAATCTTTAATTCTCTAAATTTTCATGCATATCATCATATTGCATCATATTGTGTTTAATTTTATTTTATTTGATCTTCAAATTTCTAAGTTTTATAAAAACTCTTTCAGAAAACCCTGATTTCAAGACCATAGTCTTACTATCAGAGGTATTTTGGTTATTTTCACTCTAATTTTGAATTTCCAAGTTTATTTTCGAAATTGATTACTTATTTTTCATGTTTATATCAGAGGGGGTATGGATTAGGGTTTATATTTGTGTAATATCCGATAATTTTCAATATTTTCGGATAAATCTAGATAAATCTACATTTCTGTGCTAACATGTTTTCTAGTTTTGCAGGAATATTCAAGAAAAAAATTAGTTATTTTATTCATTTTCCGTTATTTAATTCAATGTAATATCAGATGTAATAATTTGGAATAAGAGTTACATTTCCGCTTAGAATAGGATGCATTGCATATAGTTTACTTTCGTAAATTCAATATCTGATATGTCATTCATGCATATTCTTTGCAAATTCACTATGGTTGACATGAATGACACGTGCACAAGCACTTAGGGAGTTCACAAACTCGGTGGAATTCATATTTTTGGCCATAGTCAGAATACGAAGGAAACCCAGATTTGTGATCTTCGTATTAGCCACATTCAGCCTACACTCTTAGGCTAACTTAAAAAATGCACTGCATTTCTCAAAATTTCAAAAGGATTTTCCCAATTCCTCAAAGAGTTCTATTTCAAATTAATATTCATTCATTCAATTTGCATCATTTTCAAACTCATTTCCCAATTCCATTTCAGAGAAATCAATTTTCTCATAACTTTCTAAGTCTTTCTCAGGATTTGAGTTTCTCAAAACACTGAGTTTTTAAATGATATTTCAAATATTTCCCAAGTTCAAATCATGATTTTCTAATATTTTAAAATTCTCAAATTTCAAAATCCCAAGTTTTCATAAATTGATTTTCCCAAAATCCTTGAATTATTGCTGAAACAGGATTTTCAAGAATTCTCAAATCCATTTCCTCATAAAAGTAGTCCAAATCTCAAAATCGATTTTCTCAAAGTTCAAGTTTTCTTGAGAATCCATTTTTCATTCAAGATTCATTTTTAAATGCAATTCTTGATTATTCAATGAAATTCAATGATTTTCCAAAGTATTTTTCAAGCATTTTCTAAGTACATCTCAATTTTCCAAAGCAAACATCATATTTCTCAAACTTGCATCTTTTCAAAATTCTATAGCACATGCCTGATTCTTTGTGCATTCTAGGAAAATAGAACATGATTTAAATATTTGAGTCAAGTTAAAGCACACAATTAATCCTTGGTTCAATTACCTCTGGTAAAGGCGCCAGGAACGGTCGAACCTCGTACCGACAGGCGGATCCCATTCCATGAAATTTTCCCATAAAATTTCAAAACAGAGATGAGTAATTTTTAAAAACCATTTTCAAAACTTTGGTCGAGTTTGACTCACAGAATCGTTTCTTTCTCTCGCAGAGGGAGGGAAAAATTTTTGCGATGATAACAGTCACCAACCAAAAGTGTTTTTTGATTTGTCAAGAAAGGAAAATTGAGTTTAAGATACGTGGGACCATTCGAGATTTGGAACGGATTTGTGAAAATGTCTATCGTGTAGCTCTACCTCCCTAGTATGCTCAGATTCATAACGTTTTTCATGTGTTTATGCTGAGAAAGTATATTCAAGACGTGTCCCATGTCATTCAGTACGAGGATGTGGATATACGGTAAGACCTGACTATGGAAGAAAAGCCAGTGAAAATCTTAGAACAAAGCGAATGAGTATTAAGATCCAAGACCATTCCTCTCGTAAAGGTTAGATGACAACATCATGGCATCAACGAAAGCACATGGGAACCTGAGGACAATATGCAAGAAAAAGCACTTCAGTCTTTTCGAGTAGTCCTTGTATGAGAATTTTGAGGACAAAATTCTTTTTAGGGGGAAAGGATGTAATACCCATGAATTTTATCAGATAAATAAATTTGAAATTTATGTCCTTAAGTTGGTACAAGGATACTTTTGTTATTTTTTTTGTTTATTCATATTTGGATCTCGAATATCATGTTTGGATCTTCAATATTGGATCCATAATATCATGTTCAAATCTCGATATTCCATTCAGATCTTAGATATTGGATCACGAACATTAAATTGGATATTTAATAATAGATTTCGCTCAAATAGATAAGATCTTTGTGATTGGACCCTCAATATCATTATCATATTTGATTTTAGATCTTGGACAAATGGAGTAGATCCATAAAGTTTAAATGGATTTTTTAATGAGGAAAATTCTATAGTAAGCCTACACCACTTTAGAGGGATTTGTATAGCCTATGTAGTTTTTGGATCCATAATATTGCAATTGCATCCTGGACATCAGAGGTTTAAATATGGCAAGGATCCAATTAAAATTTTTATGTTTGGATCCATAATAGCTTTGTCTAGATCCATGTATATTAATTTGGATCCATAATATGAAGAAAACTTTGGATTCTTAGATCTAGATTTTTTAAAGGGTTTTATGAGCACAACGGATCTTAGATCCATAATAAATTAGTAAAGAATCCATGATAATGTAATTAGACCTAAAGTAATTTAATCTGGTTCTATATTCAAAATTTTAAATATCTATACTTTAAAAAGAAAATTTGTATCTGTCGATGGATCCGAATAAGCCGAAGTATGGATCCAAACTCGTGGGTCACGGGAGACCCAAATTCGCACTCATGTAAAAATAAATAAATATGAGAGGGGAGTTTAAGGGGAGAACGTGAAACTCTAAATGAAGGGTTCACACTCTTATCAGAAATGGAGAGAGGGGGCAGCTGCACTAATTTCCCTCTTTTCCCACGATCTTGTAACCACCATTTTCCCCTCTCTATTTAACCGACCTCCCCCGTCCCTCTCTCTCACGCAGATTAATCCATATCCCCTCCCTCACATTATCCCTCTTTCCCTCTTGTTCTTGCTCTCACTCTCTATTTCTCTCTCCCTGTCGCACGGTTCAGCCAGAAAAAACTTCTGTATCAAGTTGTTGCCATTGCAAGGGTGGAAAGAGCAACACAGAGGTAAGAGGTGTTATGATATTGTAGTGTACATGCTTTTGAAATGCAAGATATAGCATCCCCACCCATCTGCATGGATTTAAGGTTTCGTAGATGCAGAATCTCAATTCTGCGAGTCTACTATCTGTCGACCTATGGGGTTTGCTTGAACTAGATTTTTGGAAATCCATATTAAGTATCTGTTATCATATTGTGTAGTGAATGGTCTCTCGTTTGACTAGTTGGGGTCTGTCGAACCCCAGCTTTGGTTTTAAAGAAAGAAAAAGGGACCAGTCATCTGCAAGTTCATATAACACCCTGTTGATTCATTTTCTAGGTAACGATTTAGTGGCTAGGATCAGTGGCTGATAAATACGCATAGAACATTAATTTTCTTTTAGTTAGTTTCACCCTTAATTTCTGTATAAGGGTTTCATAACAGTCTGCATGCTAGTTATTTTATAATTTGAATGGGTTATATATATATATATATATATATATATATATATATATATATATTAGACATGAAATTCAGTGGTAAACGTACCTAGAGAAGAACTTATTTAGTCACAACTTCGACTAATTGTTTCAATAAGAAATTGTTCAATCTACGTGCCACTTATTTGTTTTGTTTTGAATACTCATTTTTCATTATCATGGCAGAACAAAACTATTATTGCAGACAAGTAAGACTGGAAGTCAACAAAAAAATCCTGATTCAAAACAAATGGGATAGGTTAGCACTGATATTGTCTAGCTGCATTCAAAATAGATGTATCTATTTCTGATTCATGCACTCTGAAGGCTTAATGCTCAGATTTTGGTATGTTCTGATTATTTTCCTGTTTTAACGATCATAGATTTTGAGATTGTAATGCTCAAATTGTGGCATATTCTGAATATTTTTCCCGTGATTAATTAAACTGCATATTAAGTTGATATTACTCTACATATCAAGTTGATATTAAGCTGAAGCTTAAGTTGATATTAAGTTGATATTAAGCTACATATTAAGTCAAGGTTTAAATGCATATTTAACTACATATTACGTGATGCTCAAATGCATAATTAACTACATATTAAGTTGATGTTCAAGTGCACATTTAACTGCATATTTGCAGACGTTCAAGTGCATATTAAACTGTATAATTTCTGATATTCAAATGCATACTTTATGGAATGTTCAAATGCCTATTAAGCTGCATATTCTCTTATGTTCAAATGCCTATTAAGCTGCATATTTTTTTGAAGTTCAAATGCCTAACAAACTATATATTTTCTGAAATTATCAAATGCCAACTAAGTTGCATTTCTTTTAGAATATTCAAATGCAAATATGTTTGGAGAAAGGTATATAGTTGTATTATCAAATCTCTAAGATTATAATGTGTGCTCTCTAAAGGAAACAAACGTGTCTATGCTTATTTGGCAAGAGTTGTCAGCGCACGTCATCATGTGTTGGAACGTTGCAAGTTTAAAATCTAATAGTATGTTGAGGCAGATTGCAATATATATATAACAAATGATGATCTTGTAACCAAGCCTGCGGGTCGGTGTACTGTGGTGCATAAGTGTCAAGTCAGGGTGTTGAGGGTCACACACTATCCCTCAAAATTATAAAAAAAAGAATACACATGTAAATTCAAATACATATGAATACTTCAGCCTGACTAGTTTAAAGGTACTTGGGCATTCATGTTTGACGGTTTAAAGGTACCAGAGCACTCTAGGTGGGTCTGCACAATTAAATGAATAAAGATCTGGTTAACAAACCTATTTAAGGTTTGAATGGTTGGGGATCTACTACTCTAGTGGTTTGATTCAAAATCTTAGGGTACTTCAGTGTCTTTTAGCTACTGGGTTCAAAACTGGGAAAACCCTGACAAATCGGGTAATACAAATTAATAAGATAGCAACCCACTCAGATTTGGGCTTACCTTAGAGAGGGTAGATAGTAAACAGCTTTGGGAACATGTGCTTCTGGCTTTGGGCGGCAATGACTCGTTGGTCTTCAGTCCTTAGAGTTAGGGAACCCAGACTACTAAATTTTTGTCCTAGGCGGTAGCTCTACGTTCTTCTACAGAAGTTAGGGATGCATTCTATTGTTTTGGGCCTTTGGGAGGTTTTGTCGGTTATTCAACTGTTCTCTTAGAATTTCAATTTCAGTTAGACATTCAAGTTAATAAAACACTAATGCATAATAGAACCTTGAATGTTATCTTCTGTTACGGTTGCCTTGGCTTGCAAGTACCTGTGGGATAATTCAAGAGAAACATTAAATTTAACTTCTTATCACCCAGGTAAAAGCTTGTGAGCTTTATTCATGAGCATGTTAACTTGTGATTAGTTAATTGAGCTTGTGATTAATTATTTAAACCTATAATTATTTGTTTGAGTAGGTGATGATTCATGGTATGCTTTTAGTGAGTCAACTTTGTGATATGCAATGGATTAATTTCCTCGTTACTTGTTCAATTATGTCATTCTTAGTATCATACTTTATTATTCATGATTATAAAATTGCTTTGCATACTTGTTACATAGTACATCTGCAAAATTATAATATTCTTCTACATAGACTGGTTGTAGTCTGACATAAATTATTTTACTATTTTTTAAGAGAAGAGTAAAAGATAAAGAGCGGTTGCGGGATGGTGTGCGAATCAAGATATATGATCTATTATGTTCTCGAAATGTTAAAAATTTAATTTAGCTATTTTTAATTGTCATCGAGTTATTCTGAACTCTGATCTTATGTTTTAAACTTTTATTAATGAAATTAATGATAATTGCTTTGATGATTCGTGTGACTGAAATGTTTAGCCCAGTTAATTTGAATATTTTTGCTACTATAAAAAAAATCCTAAAAATTTGAATTAAATTTCAAAACGTTACAACGGTGATTATCAGGTATACATATCTTTCTTACATTTCTCATATCACACTTTATCAGTTACTAGGCATGAATGCTATTCATGGCTAACAAATAAAGGGGAAAATGATCCCTCGTAAAATCTCCCATATGGTTGGTGCATGCCTCCCAAGACTGATACCAAAGTGGGTAATGATTTACATATAGACTTCTCCATGGGGTTTGAGTAGTAGTAGTAGTAGTAGTGGCGGTTAGGGATTTAGGCTGCTAAGTTTGAACCCCATGGTGTCACTCTCCTACGCAAACCGAAGCAAGGCAAACTCCTTGAGGTGCGCTGATAGAGTTTTACGTTACCAAGATGGTAACAGTAAGTACGGTGGGCTAAGCCAGTGGGATTAGGTCTTTGATCTTGTGGGTGGTTTTTATGTATCACAAATTAAAAAAAAAAATACATGTAAACCACCAAACATATAGCGAATTTTATAGGTTTGTCTGTCTCAATTTTCAGCTCGTAGGGGCCATTTATGAGTCAGCAAGTTGATGGAACATCATAAATTTGAAACCCGTGGAGGGCATCCCTTGCCACTAAAATTAGATGAACTCCTTGATGGGTAAAAAAATCGTTTTATTAGCAGTTAGTGACAGGGGCATAGTTAGGATTCATGTGAGGGGGGGGGGGGGGGGGGCAAACAGAGGCGTAGCAAAAAAAAAAGTTATTTGTGCGATAGTCGGGGGTCTCGGGGGCAGCGCCCTCAAAAAAAAATTGAGATAAAATAAAAAATGGCTACAATTATTAATACAAACCTATTTCATATGGACAAATCAAACTGTTTGCTACAGTCAGGGCTGGGCTAGAACTGGGCTGGGCTACAAAAATGGATAAAAATCTATTTCATATGGAATTAGGGCTGGGCTAGGACTGGGCTTTTAAAAAAAAAAAATTTAACTGTTTCGGGAGGCAGGACTGGGCTGTAGCCCAGTCCTGCCCCCCCCCCCCCTAGCTACGCCTTTGGTTAGTGATGGGATTACTGGCGTCAATGGGTCGGATATGGTTTTGACCCAGGTGAGTCTGAAATCCGGATCTGATTTTGAAGCATGGATACCGGGTTTGGACCTGAGTCAGATCAAGTTTTTTTTTTTGACAGAGAAAATTGGGGTTAGGCAGATCCATACCAATTATACAACCAGGTCTTAATCAGAATTAGGGTCGGACCCAGGTCTGGTATGAAATTTCACAAACCATGCCTAATTTCATATATAAATGAGACCCTTTGATCTGACCTGGTTTCTAATCGGACCTCCTTATAGGCTTTTGTATGGGTCAGGTCTTGGTCAAACCTGACCCATTGACACCCTAGATAGGATGGTTTTTCCTTGGCCTAGCAAAAAAAAAGAAAAAAAAGAAAAAAGTTCTCTAGCTTTTCTGATATTTAAAATAAACGAGTGTCTTTTATGAAATTGTTTAAATGACCCCTTGAGTTATTTTTTTTAATATCATTGGAGTCTAATTAACTCTTTAAAATAACACTTTTAACCCTTTTCTTTTTTTAAATTATTGAATATCATATTTTTAGGTCTTCAGTTTGGTGGCTACAATAAAGGTCAAATAAGAGATTTTAAAGTGTAAAAATAACAGAGGCGATCATGTTAGACTGATGCTTCTGAATATAAATTCATCATACATTACAAGGGGTGACTCCTCACAAAGCGGGTTGCAGTGACCAAGCCCACATGACTGTTTACCAAAAACACAGGTCCCTGTAAAGTCGTAAGACCATGTATGGAGGTTGACGCCTTGTGAACACCCCAAATTTTTTAAAATCTTTTAAATATTCCCCTTTTGCCCCTGATTTCATTTTCTGAGCAATTGAGTCACTTTTGAATCTAAATTCCGGTTCATTTCTCAAGTTTTACTGAATTTAAATTCATTTTATATATCTGACTTGATTTCAGATCCGGATCCATTGTCAAGATCCAAAATTGAGTCTCGTTGTCCAACTTTTAAATTAAAATTACAGAAAATACCAAAAATAGTTTTTAAATAGCTCGGACAGTTCATTCGGCATCCGTTTGGATCCATCGCATTGTATTTCTCGATTCGAGTTTTAAAACTTGAACATTTTCTCAAAACCTGGATCCAAACCCATTCTTCTGAAGAAATTTCCCCAAAATGGCCTGAAATTCTCGAAAAAACACTTTTGTAAATATTTCTCAGAAAAATATAAAAAATTAGTGTTTAATATTTGTTTTCCCATAAAACTTTAGGATTTTATTCCAAAAATACAAAAAAATGGAAAAACAAAAAAAAAAAAACCAAAAAAAATGGAAAATCTACGAGAAAAACAAATGGTTTTGAAGCTTTTTTTAGAGTTAATTTTCCTGAAAATCTCATTTTAAACCATTTTACAAAAAGTTTCTTAAAAGGGGACCTCCTTTTTGAAAAAAAGGAAAATTTCCAATGGATCGTTCCCGCGTGTTTCTTTCTTTCCCCACCATCGTTGATCTTAAACGACCCTCTCCCATGTTCACCTTCCATCTTCAACCAATCTCCTGCTCGAACTCTCCTCTTCCTCTTTAAAAGAGGAACACACAGGGGAATCTGTCACCCATTAACATCCACCATTAGCCTACATCCATTCCCATTCCATTGATCGACTTCATCCATTCTCCCTCTCCTTCCAATCCTTACAAGACTGAGGTAAGTCATCATCCCTCTTCACTTTTACTCACAAGTTCTTTTGATTTCCATGGATTTCAATGCACGATTCATAGTTAGATTTTCTTTTTTCCTTCTGTCTTCATTTTTATGACCCGTTATATGCAACTCTTTATTCTTCTTTGATTTCCAGTGTTTATTTCCATGAGTTTTCAATTTTGTTGAACTACTTTCCTTGTATGTTGATGATCAACGATGCCTCGTAATGGCATCGTTGATTCGTCTAATTTTGATTTCGTTTTCACATTTATAATTACTCTCTTCCTCTCTTTTTTTTTTCTTCTCTTATCTTTTTCTTTTCTCTGGTTTTACTTTTAACTTTCTGGGTTTTGCCCCATTAATGCAATCGTCGTAGTGTCAATATGCTTATTGCAAGATTGATCTACGTACATGCAAAATCAATGAAATATGTAGATTCCAACATCTGTTTTATCTTTTTTTTTTTTATCCTTTCCTGGGTTGCGTTTCTTTCGTTATCGTTTTATGTATCCTGATTTTTCTGTATTTTCACTATATTTCAGATTATTCATGTTTATTTCACAGTTTTCTCTTCTGTCATTTTTTTTCTGCTTGAACTTATTTACCGCATTTATCCCAAATTCACTTATGTCTGTGTCTTTTCCTTTTTTTTTCTTTCTCTGCGCATCATTTTCTATTTTCCCATTTCATTCAATCATTGTTACAATGCATCACTGCGGTATATATATGTTCATTATATAAGATTTTCCCAATTTCACTACATATCATTGAATCTGCATTACGTCCCCTGTATTGTCAGGTGAAGCACATTTATCGATCTGACATTCGATACATGATGGAAATCATCTTGATGGGAAGCTACAGGGACTTCGGTAACCCAAGGTCAGCCTCTCATTTCAGCATTCCAATGGCATGCATCTCTCTGCAAGTTGTTGAGATGGATCGTCCTGCGAACTGAATACAGTTTATGTCTGCATAATTTGATTTCATTGCTTATATTACGGGTGTTCACCACACTAAATCAGGTGGTGTTTCCTGCAAAGAAAAATTTTGTGATAGGGTTATGATCATCGTTGCCATTCATTGTTACATGTCTCCATCGTGGGGCATCTGTGGAATCTGTCTAACCTTTCAGATGTAATGATTTGACTTCTGTGTTGCACATTTGATTTCATTACTCATATATAATGTAAACATTGTTTTTGATTTGAGAAGTCTTAGCACCTGGTAGCAATGTAAATTGTGCTGCAATTGTAATACTATGAATGGTCTTGCAAAGGTTATTGTGCAGTTGCACACTTTACTTACATCAAATTTTCAATGAGTAGTTAGTTGCCACCATGAAGAACAACAAGTTGTTAGATATTGGAACATGATCAATAACTATATCATCCCCTGTTTTGTTTTGTTTTTTTGACATTTATAAAATATTTTGTTGGAGGTTGTCAGATTTTCACTACTAGCAGAAGTACGTGGGAGAATTTCTTCAAGGATCTTTGTCTTCATCTCAGCCAGACGATCCCCATGTTGATTTGTTGATTAAGTTGTGATTGCATTGGAGGGAAGTTGGTTCCTGTCTACCGTATCAAAGACGGATTCATAACAGAAGCATCCAACCACGTTCGATCCAGTTTGCTCAATTAATTTTACCCTGGGGAAAGTCCAGATGGGAGCATTCTGCCAAAGGCTTAAGGATGTCTTCAGGAAATTTCATCTTGGGAGTTTGATATTTTTTTTTATTTTGCTTTCTCATCTACTCCAGAATTGGTGTTTGCCCTTTATCTGCTCCATTACTTCAAGGTATTTTTGAGAGGCAAATTGGCTTCAATAAATATTCTGTAAGCAGCAACTTGTATATTTCTTTTTGCAAATATTATTTTCCTCATTAGAATGTTTCGGACTAGTCCATGGAGATTCCTTTGCTTGAACAGATCATCATTAGGTACAAAAATCTTGTTTGTAGCTCCCATTATTTTTATTTTTATTGTGTTTATTCATATTCCCTTTTCTCAAAATTTTTATTTTTGTTTGGCCATCTGCAAAATTGTTGTTCAGTTGTTTCACATTTTCATACATTTTTTTTGACTTCTCCATCATTTTTCAGCATGGGTGCAACGCATTAATATTCCATACTGATTATTTATTTCAGAAAGATGATTATTCTTTGCAAGTATAGAAAAGGTTGTCCATGATATTAACTGGGAAAAAGAGGATTATGACCACCAGATTCTAGCTACTGAATGTGGATTCACGTGATCTCAAAAGTTAATCAGGCTTAAATGAAATAAAAACTGTGATGTGTGACTTGCTAGCAATTCTTCATTTTGGCAGCAACAGTTTGGGCACTATGGCAACCAGATTGATGATGTTTCACATGATAAACATGCTTAAATGAAAGAAAGAATGTGATGTTTGACCTCTTAATGATTCCTCATCTTGATGTCAATATTGCAGGACCTAAAATCACAATGATGGCACACTGCAAGTGACCCTGAGGTTATGTTACGTAGATATAAAGATACATCTATCTTTATCAAGTTTCCAACATGACTAATGTATAAGGGGATATGAAATGAGAGATAACATGGAGTATCTGCGCGATGTAGCCCTGGGGAAAAACCTAAGGTTTGAAGATTCTATGAAGCATATGCTTGTCTCTGGTTTGTATCTTCCTGCAGTTTTTTGCATTGGTCTTATTGATGTGATACAACCAAAATAGTTACTTAGGTCCACTATGAGAATTCACCTAGTCGACTAAGTCTTTATTGCTACCCACACCACTTATACACAGTGTTGATATTACATCAACCCAGCACCTCTTCCACCTATCACCCAGGCCCTGTAACTACACTTACAACAGCCCACCACATGCATTATGCCCTCAGCATGATATCGGATCCACATTGTCTCCATAGTTCAGTGTAACGTTTACCTGCTAAATACCCTATTCCACTACCATTGGTACACCAACCCTGCACATCTCCAACAGCACACCCGGTGTCAGCTGCTGCATTCTCCAGCTTCTACTTGCATTCTTAGCAATGTAAGGTGCAGCTATGATTTCCCTAAGCCCCCAGTAGTGCAATACTGTATGTACCTGGCATTTTGCAGCAGTACAAAGTACTGTTGTGGTATTCTTACATTCGCAGTGGTGCAAGATACTGCTATGCCTCCCATCATTTCACTATCAGTATATATTACTTTCCTATCACTATATACCTGCATGCTGACCCTCATCCACCACCAATGCCCAGGCCTCTTCTCTAATACTTGCACATCTGTTATTCTTACACATTTGCCGAATCACTATGCCATTCATCGCACAGTAAACAAACTGTGTAAATGCACATTTTATCATTCATTCAAGGCAAAATTCTGAATGTCTTTTCATATATAGTTTCTCATTGATTTTAGATGTCCTGTACATATATACAAATATATATATATATATATATATATATATATGTTTTCACAAGCTATTGATATATATATATACCTATATATATATATACCTATATATATATATACCCATATACATATATATGCATGTATATAGATATATATATATCATTTTCCATCTTTCCATCATATATATCTTGGCATATGAGCATTTTACCATTGACCTCCATGTGATATGTACACTTTTTCCTCTATTTTCATATTAACCCAGTTGTTTTGCAGGGAACATGTGAAAAATATCATTACTTGGAGTTGTAAATTCAATTTTATATGTTGTAATAAGTTAAATCTTAATGAGAATTTACATTTCCAGCTTTTAGATGGAATGAATGAGCATTGTAAATGTCATAAATTGCTTGTTTTCATGTTTTTTACCTTTATTTTCCAAAATCTCACAATGGTGAAACACGAATGGCACGTGCACCATTTTGTAAGAAGTAATTAATCCTAAGTTGATGATTTACATCAATGGCCATAGTGAGGATGTAAACAAAACTTAGGATTTTTATCTTTTATAAAATAACACTGGATCCACACTAAATCCTCTTCAAAAATCATCATATTTTCAAATATTTCCTTCTTTTATTAGAGTTTAACTTAAAATTAACTCAAAATATATATCAATGGCCATAGTCAGGATGTATTGAGAGTTAATTTCATTTTAAACTCTATAAAAGCACTAAAATGTATTTTATTCTTCATTTGAATTCAGATATGATTATTATATAATATATTCAATGACCATAGCCAAGGATGTATTATATCTTCAATCTTATTTTAATTCATTTAAAGAATGGAATAGCTTTTCAAAATTCCAAATCCAAATTTCTTTAAATTCATTCATCATTTAGGATAGAATTGCATCATATTTTCCAAAATCCTTTTCCAAAACTCCAAGTAATCTCAAATATCTTTCTTCAAATCTCTATTTCAATTCATTCTTCTATCTTATTTCAAAGATTTAAATTTCGATTTCAAAATCCAATTTGACTTTGAAATTTCAAAATTCAATGTTATATTCAAAATTCCATTTCCAAATTCAAATCCAATTTCAAAGTTCAATTAACTTTGAAATCTCTGATTCATCTTCTGATTCCAAATTCAAACTTCAAATTCAAAGTTTAAGTTGACTTTGAAATTCATTTGTACATTCAAGATTCGATTTTTAAAATTTAAATCAAATTTCAAAGTTCAAATTCAAACTTTGGAATTCTTAATGCATCTTCAGAATTCAAATTCAAATTCAAATCAACATCTCAAATCCAAAAATCCAAGTTTTGAGATTGATTCTGAATCTCAAAACTCAAGTCTTTTTCTAAGTTTTAAATTCAAACTGGGTTTTCAAAAATCCAGATCCATCTTCAAAGTCCCATTTGGACTTTCAAAATCTAAATCCAAAGTTAGAATCCAATCCCAACTTGGATCCAGATTTCCAAATGTAATCTCCACTTTGGATCTCAGACTTCATATCCAATTCTATTTTAGGATCCAGAATCCAATTCCACCTTGGATATCGGACTTCAGATCCCATTCCATTTTAAGATCCAGAATCCATTTCCACTTTGGATCTCAGAATTCAAATCCAATTCTATTCCCAATTCCAGATTCCAAATCCAAGTTTATCTTGATTCCCAAATTCCAAAAACCAATTCCATTTTTTAAATCCAATTCTATTTTTCAAACTCAATTTAGATCTCTTAAATCCCATCCTGATTTCAAATTTCAAAATCGGAATTCAATTCCATTTTAAGTTTCATTTTCTCTCCTAAATTCAAGTTTAAAATTCAAAATTCGAAGTCTATTTCTGACTTTGAAGCTTCATTTTCTTTTCATCTTCCAAATCATTCTTTTCAAAATTCAAAGATTTATTTTCTCAACTCTGATCATTTCAAAGACTTAGAACTTCAAAATATCCTTCATAATCTATCTCAAGTTCTAAGTTAGATTCTATCATTCAGAAACCATTTCTTCACTCCATTATCAAGTTCATCTCAGAACACTTGGAAATTTCCAAAAACTATTTTTTTTCGAAAAGAGCATACATCCTTGCATTGCACAAACATGATTATTTGTGCATTGAGACTTAGGATAAATTCTTAGATAATCCTTTAGCAAAGCAAAAGGCATAAATTCGATCCTTGGTTCAATTACCCCTAGTAAATGCATCAGGAACGGTCGAATCTCGTACCGACGAGCGAATCCCATCTCTCCATTTTTCCGCAATATATTTTCAAAACGGAGGTGAGTTAATTTTCTAAATATTTTTCAAATCAAGGTCAAGTGAGACCCCGCAAAAGAGTTTCTCTCTCTCTTCTTTTCCTTCCTTTTATTTTTCTCCCCTCAAAAAGGAGGAAATAAAGGTTGGAAAAAAAAAGAGAAGAAAGAGAGAGAAAGATACACGAGAGAAAAAATTTTGCGATGATCTCATGCCTGCCCAATGCTGGAAGGTTATGAAAGTTGGTGACCTGATGACAGGAGAGCCGACGATCGAAGCCCTGGTGAATGGTGGCCGTAACTATAATGGTTCTAAGGTAGCAAAATTCTTTGTTGAGTAAGTTTTGACTCGCACAACCTAACGACCACGGCACTGTCTCCGTGAAATAGACATGTCTATGAAGATGAAAAGAAAGACCTTATATAAAGGTTGTTCCCTGAGATTGACTTGTGGCCTTTCCTGCACAATGTAGGTGGAAGGAGAAGAAGGCCTCCTTCTGAGGGCCCAAAGATTAACGTCTCTACAAATTTATCTTCTTTTTTTTCAACGGTTTAGTTTATATGGAGAACAAATCAAAATAATTCACGGAATAGGCCAATTCTGATTTTGACCTGAATCAACTAGTTTTCAACCTGGGAATGACACGTGTCAGTAAAATATTTAAAAACTGCTTTATCATTTTTTAAGTATTTTTTAATAAATAAGCCGAATGAGCCCTGTTTCATATCGATTTTGGACTGATGATACGAATGGGCCGATTCACAACGATATTGACAACATTGTTCATGTCTTTGTTTGCAAAAAAAAAAAAAAAATTGCACATGAACGTGTCACAAGTTAAGTAGTACACGTATCTTTGTGACTAGGTTTGTGAGATTCACATGCATCTAAATCAACCATCTCTCTCTCTCTCTCTCTCATTTTTAAATGCATTAACGGGTAGCTTCACCTTTTTCCAACGGTTAATATCTGCACTGCTACAATCCAACGGTTAATATCTGCACTGCTACAAGTAAGCTGTGAAGATCGTGATTTTCTTTTCCAATGAAACTGATATTTCTCATTTGTACCTATGAACATCAGCAGTGAGAAATATCCGACCGGTTTGGGTCAGTTGGATATTGGGTTGCAGCAATTTTACATGCGACTTTGGCTCTGAATCCAAATCGGATTAAGGGGTTAGTCGGGTTCAGTAATAGATTAGGTCTGACCCGAGTCCAACCCGTTTACATCTCTACGTCTTACTAGGAAACGATGGGAATTGCAAGTGGTGAAGATATTGATTGATGGATGGCTCAATAATAATTGGCTAGGTAAGCCTGGTTATTCAGGTCGGCTTAAGGCATTTAAGTTGAAGGACATCAGGAGTTCGATACCTGATTAATTTAAAAAAATATTAAGCCCTTTAGTATCATATCAATTTCTTAAAAGGTTGTGATATATTGTAGGATATATGGCCTGTATTTTTTACACGTCAAGAGAACGGCCAAATACACAAATTCAAACACCGGACTAGAATGGCGACTCCATGGGGGCAAGGGGTAAGCCCATGGAGTTTTTGGCTGTCAGGACAGTGATCCTAAGTACGGCAGGCACAGCCAGCGCTGCTAGGTTTATGATCATGGTGACAGTTTCTCCGTGCAAATATCAAAATATACTGGACAAGAAGACCATTTCTGTCCTTTCACCTAGAGGGCCTTTTTGGAAATAATTAATGGATCAAGGGTATTATAGTCACTAGAAACGGGTCTCCTTGGACGGCCAACTCACCTCAGGTTTAAAATTTTGTACCGTTGATATAGAGCCGTTAGGTAAAAGTATGATTTTTAAAATTTGAATCTCCCCACTTTGCATAAATCACGGAAAGAACCGTCACTCTTCTTAACCAAAAGTGTCCTCATTCTTCCTCAGGCAAAGAACATCCACGAAACTTGCATACAAGAAAATATGGCTCTGAGAGTGCTCGATAACACGCAGGAAACTACGCCGGAGAGGCCTAAGAAGGCTCCCAAGAAATCGGTCTATGGCCGAATTGCACAAAATCTTGCAGCAAATGACGAAAACAAGGCACCGGAAACAAGAGTTGCTGCCGTCGAAAAGGCACCGGAGGACAAGATGGATTACGTGGCGTCTGTGGATCTCATGCCTCTTCAGGACCCTGAACAGAATGCACAGGTACTATGGATTTTGGAAATCCCCAAAGAACTTGTTGATTTAATCAAATGGCTTTGATTACAAATTAAAGTTCTTAAACTACAGGTTTTTCAATTTCCTGTTGGGGTTTTCCTTGATCTCAATATGTATTTGCCAATTTCTGATATTGGTTTGGTCTGTTTCCTGTTGGGGGTTTTCTTGATTCAGAGTATGTTGCAAAGATTGGAGTCAAAGCATTGGATGAAGGTGTGTGAGGCTCTGAATGATGCCCGAAGATTGGCGATTTATCACTCTGCTTTAGTGATGCCAATCTTGTAAGTCCTTTATTTATTGGTTTTCCAATTCTCTATTTCTCTTCAATATAAAGAAGATTCAAATCAGAGTTCTTTTTTGGAGAATTTCAGAATTGAATTGTATGCTAGAACTCTTTTTAAGTTTTGCAGTTTCCAGTAATGTGGTTTTGAAAGATATGTTTCTCTTTTCTCTTTGATACTGAAATTGAATGATCGTGCTTATCCTTACCGTTTAGCTAGAGCAGAATTATGAAAATTTGTGGGTTACCTACTTTTTCATGGAATAGAGATGGAGTGGTGTTGATGGTGGTGAAGGCAATGAAAAACCCCAGAAGTGCACTGTGCAAGACATCAATCATGGCTTCTGCTGATCTCTTCAATGCATTTGGGCCCCTCTTCTTCTCTCCTCCTCTGTCAGATGTCATTGATACCTTGGTACACACATCTCTCTCTCTATCTCTCTCTGAACTCATTGCAATGTTATCTGATTATGTACTCATCTTTCCCAGATACTGCAACTCCTGCTGAAAGCTTCTCACGACAAGCGGTTCGTGTGCGAAGAAGCCGAGATGGCGTTGAATGCGATGGTCAAGTCCTCCCTTCCACTTCCTCTGTTGAGGAAACTTGAGAATTATGTCAACCATGCAAACCTCAGAGTGAGAGCAAAGGCTGCTGTTTCCATCTCTAACTGCATCACCAAATTGGTAACCACTTGCTCTTTTTTCTTTTTTTCGGCTAGGCCAAGGGAAACCCCCCATTACTGACTGCATGTTGGCATACCTAAGATTGGTAAAACCCTTGAGCTCTCCTCTGCCCATCAAGGGGTACACCCAGATTTGACCCTGCGGCAAGGGATGCTTCCTGTGGATTTTCGAGCTGTGGTTGTCCCATATTGACATACCTAAGAATGGTAGAATACTCATTGGTCTCCTCTGCCCATCAGGGAGTACACCCAGATTCGACCTTGTGTCTTTTGAACTGTGGTTGTCCCATGTCAGGTGTGACAAACCGGTCGCCCCTAACCAGGGAGGCAGAGCCCCTTCGCAGTAATCACTTGTTCTTTGCCAGCCAAATTAAATTGCCAAGTTTCCTGATCGACCCTAACAAATTAAATTGTTAGAATCTAATATGACTGGTTGAGCCCAGCTAACTTGACAATAACCACCATACCATGCTCTACTTTGATGCATATTTGGGAAAATTCATCGGTTCAGCCTGTAGCTAGTCTATCCAACTGACGTAGTCGATGCCACCTGAGTCATTTAGTCCCTCAAACTGAGTTCAGTTAGCCTTGGTCCCGGGGCGACGCAAGCTTTGTTAGATGCACATCACCAACAATTGAATTGGTTGAAACTTACGTTGTATGTGTTTCAAACCATGAAACCATAGCCAAAGTAACTTGAGAGTTTCAGCCAAACAAGCTCTAATGTGTTTTTGAACCAAACCCAGCTGTTAGTATATTAAAAAGCTACCATGAAAGTTGTATAGTCATCCTTATACTGATTCCTGATATTTACTGTGATTGTTTTTCTTTGTGCTAGGAAATGGAAGCAGTCAAAGAATTTGGTTTGGCCTCGCTTTTACGAATTGCAGTCGACTTACTTAATGATCGACTCCCAGAGGCTCGTGATTCTGCTCGCAGTATCATTGCTTCAGTTCATGCTGCATTCTCAAAGGATTATGGACAAGATGAAGAGGGGCAATCACTTGAAGAGTCGTGGAAGAGTTTTTGCTCTTCTAGTATACCACCTATTGCAGCACAAGCAGTGGAAAGAGTTCTCCAGCAATAAATCTCCCCAAGTTACTGTCAAAATTGTTAGACCTTTCATGTGGTTTTATTCTGTTGGTAGTGATTGCTGTGAAACAAAGAACAAAGTGTTTTGTTCTTGACTAATCTCTCTACTATCGAATGATATTTTATTTGATTTGTTGACTTGCATATTTGTATTTCTTTCTCAAGTTGGGTTTGATTTATGCAATTGTTTAACTGTGAATGCACCTTCAATCATGTCATTTCAATCTAGATACAAGAAATTGTGAAGTTCCTGTATATAAGAAAAGATCAGGTAAAACATTCTTGTAACAAAGCTCGAGGTAGTATGTGAGATGTATAATATATTTGCTACTGTCTACTGTGTGCATGCAAAATCTGGTTGGAAAACCATAAGCGCAAGTTCTATCCACTCAGTCTGACCTCCTAGATTTCAACATGGTTTATTTGTATATAAGAAAAGATCAGGTAAAACATTCTTGTAACAAAGCTCGAGGTAGTATGTGAGATGTATAATATATTTGCTACTGTCTACTGTGTGCATGTAAAATCTGGTTGGAAAACCATAAGCGCAAGTTCTATCCACTCAGTCTGACCTCCTAGATTTCAACATGGTTTATTTGATTTTCTGAGTCATGGAATTTTGATACCTGTTGCAAAACATGAAGATCACATTTATAACCATCTACAAAAAGTTGAAAACCATCTACAAAAAGTTGAAAAATGTAAAAAAAGCAGCCGTGTTTATTTTGTTAGGGGTCATATTTTTTCAATGTAAAAATATGTTTTTCTGTCATGAAATTTCCAAGGCCCCCAAGATCAAATTGACTAGAGCATGAGGGCTGCTGTTTTATCACAGTGAGGCACATACATGGTCTAAAATGTTAGGGGTTATATTTTTCCAATATAAAAAAGCTTTTTTGTCATGAAATTTTGGTACATGTTATTTTTTTGAAAGACAAGCTGGGAATTAAGGACCCCCACCAGTTATTATTCAGCTTACCACTTGGTTTTAAACCTGCCCACCAAAGGAGACGACATCCACTGACGGCTCCTACCAACCATGCTGGGCACCCGTTGGTAAATTTTGGTACATGTTGCAAAACATGATTCAAAACCTGGTTTCCACTGCTGAAACTTTTTGTACCCATGTGGTCAGCTGGATCCTGTGTCAATCTGATGAAGGCTAAGGATCAAATTCCACTGGAGCATGAAGGCTGCTGCTGTGTTTTATCACCTTTTATCTCCCATCCATATTATTGCGAGACTAGTAATTTAGGTAAGATTTGGAGATCTATATTGTATTCTGTTTAGATTTAGGTAAGGTTTGGGGCACCAAGTGCTCATTGCCAACTGCTAAATTTTTCCACTCTAGAAAGAGTACAGAGAAGGGTAGTTGCCTGGGTCCCGCACGCATGTCATGACCTTAGCCTATTGTGGGCCCAACGGTTAAAGAGGACAGATGTCATGCCAACTTGTTGGTGCTTTTTACAATTTGAAAATACATTTTACGTGAACCACACTTAGTCCATTGGATTTTAAAATTGTAGTTCAAAGAACTCGTCCGGATCCACATACTGCTCTCAAAAGTTTTTCGGGTTTGGTTTTTCTCACGTCATTAATGTCATTTAGAGGAGACCCCAGGGGTTAGCATAGATGGAATGAGTAGGGATGGCAGTGGACCGGGGGAAAGTGGGGCCCTGCCTCGCCCCGTTTGGACTGGGGATGGAGGGCATAAAACGGAGATGGAGGCGGGGATGAAGGTAAAATTCATCCCCATGCAGGGATGGACCGACACTTTCCCCCACCCCACCCCATATTACTAAAAGACCCTGAATCAAAAAATAAAATCTTACTAACCCCTAACACTATGGTTTATCCGTCGGAGCCGTTGTCGGAGCCGTCGTCGTCGCCTCTTTCCCTTCCCCATCTGCATTCTCGCTGGAGTCGGGCCATCGCCGACCACCGTTGGTCACTCCATCTCTGTCGTCGCCCTATGCCACTGTCGTGAGCCTCGTCTGCGGTGCCACCTCCTCCCTCTTCTCTTTTTCCTTTCCCCGTCTGTGGCCTCGTCGGAGCAGCGTTGTCGCTGATACCCCCAGCCGACCCCTTTCCTCACCTTCTTCTCTTTCCCTTTCGTCCGAACGCCGGCCATCGTCGATGCCCCTCCTCTTCCCATCTTCCTCACCTTCTTTTTCTTCTTCCCCTTCTTTCTTCTTCTCCCCTCTCTGATCTGTCGCCGCATTCCCCTCTGTCTGAGCATCGACCGGAGGCAGCCGCCACCCATTGCGGACGATTACTGTGTTGGCCACCCCTGCCATTGTGTTTCCCTGTGTATCCACCATCGACGCCGAGATTTTTGGTAAGCCACTACCCCTATCCAAATGCCCCTATTTTGGTAAGCCACTACCCCTACCTCTGTCTAAAGCATAGTTTCGACTTTGAAATGTATGCTAGCTTGTGCTTGCATCATATGATTTATGGCTTCGAGGGTTAACTAAATGGAGGCAGTTTAAGTAGTTGAATGTCTTCAGTTTTGTTGTGTTAATTGGATATTTCTATTATTTGGGATTTTATGATCATGCGAAGTTTGAAAAGATGTGATTCATTAATCAAATGTAAAACCCGAAGTATTCAACTAACAAGTATGTATATATTTCACTATGGCGATTAGAACACTTCACAGTGAAACATAAATGACATAATATTAGTAGTTTGCTTTGCCAAACTATTATTTGGGCATGACAGATATCCAATATGTGGGTCGATTCTTGTGAATCCTTAGGGGAAATCATGGTTGCTTCTGTTTTTTTTGTTGGTCCCTGAAGTCAAACCTTTAAGGGGAACAAATATCCAATATGTGGGTCGATTCTTGTGAATCCTTAGGGGAAATCATGGTTGCTTCTGTTTTTTTTGTTGGTCCCTGAAGTCAAACCTTTAAGGGGATGAAAAAACTTGATATATGATGTCTAACAGTGTCATATTGCCATTAAGTTGTTTCTATTAAGTTGTTCATGCCTCTAGGGAAATTAGATATACAATAGCGTTGATTATCACAAAACAACTTTTTGGATGTTGTTTTTGTGTGTTCTGTTGCTTGGTTGAATAATTTCTATTCGATGATTGCATTGTGGTTTAATTTAGAAGTGTTTAAGGACTCCATAATTCATATGGTCATTCTGTATTTATCACAACCTAGATTCTTTTCGAGAAAATGGGGACGGGGACGGAGCGGGGTGGGGGGTGGGGATGGGGCGGGGACGGGGGACGAGGCGTGGATGAGGTGGGGGCGGGGCGGGGGTGGGGATGGGGATAGGGACAAGGAAGAGGATTAGTATTTTGAGACGGGGCGGGGGTGGAGGTCCAAAGTCTCCCCCACCACGGGGGTGGACCGGGGATGAAGGTTAAATTTTAGAGACGGGGTGGGGGTGGAGACCTTGTCCCTCGCCCCGCCTCAGTCTACTGCCATCCTTAGAAATGAGCCTCGGTTGTGAGAGTAGTTGGGGTTCTATTTCCACGGGTGTTATCCCTTGCATAAGCCGAGCGCTTGAGTTTACACTCTTTTGGGGTGGTTTCCCCATTCGCATGAAAAAAACATGCCATTGTAGTGTGTCATGGATGACACGAGCCATGTGCACATAGACACACAATGAGCGTGTTGTCATGACCTTTTTTTTCTGCACTCTCTTTCGTGCAGAGAAGGGGCTTGGCGGGCTGTCTGGACCATGTGGAACACAACTTGCCTTAGAGGTGAGTAACTCTGTAAGCTTGACCGAAGCGAATTTGAGGTCGTGCATATCCCATGCACACTTAGCAGAGTAAAATTGTCTTAAGCAACAATATAGAACAAGTCGACAGCTACGTGATGCCAAAGTCTTTGGCATGTGAGTGTTCAAGTCAATGAGAGACTGATGTGTTGTCTTCCTATGATGAGTGCACGAGCAATCGAGGGTCGTAAAGCAAGCTACATGTCTGAATGAGTATCACAAACTTTAGAATGAGCATCAAGTTCTCAAGATACACTGAACGAGGGTCATACTGTATTTTGGCACCTGCAAACCCCGCAAAACATCTAGTATGACACACGAGAAATCTCTTATCACGATGAAAAGGACCTTTCGGCCTCCAACTGAAGTTAGTTGCTAGTATGACACAATAAAACTTTCTAACCAAGAAGAATCTTTATCGCTTGACATGCACTCGTCAAGCACCCTCATAAGGGTACAAGGTTGGGTGGCAAAGTAAGGAGTAAGAGTGAGGCCCCATGGGTGCTTAGATGCTTAAAGAAAATTTGCATACTCGTGAGTACCCCTGTACACTCTGATGTGCTACTCGCGAGATATAGGGGTTGCCCACTCTGAATCGCACGATAGTACACCAATGCAAGTCAAGAGGAAGGTCCTCTATATAAGTGTTATGGACGCTGACCCCATCAATAGGAGGAACACTATCACTTGAAAACTCTGAAGTTTTCTCCTCAATAGTATTCCTTAACGTAAATTTTGTATTTCGCCAAAAATGATCATATCAGGGTCTTCCCCACATATGAATGTATCAACGAGATTTTGATCTTGGCTCGAAGATTCTCAATGTGCATGAAAATACATGATTTTGAAGTTCAAAAAACCTGGGTAGGCATCGACATGACACTTTTGGATGAAGTAGCTCATTTTTGTGTTATGACTTCATGAACGTGTTCTCCATGTATGGTTGTGCGAGAGAATACTCGATCATAACACATGAATTATGCATGAAAGACCTTTATTTGCGGACACGAAGTTGAAACGGGTTGCGGGTGACATAGCACTCCTGAAGCATGGCACGTGGCTGCAACGACCCCCGTGGCATGAAACATAGAGCTGAGCAAATGCACTTGAGATGTAATGTTTACACTAATATTTGTCTATAGATTTGCTAACGAGCAATATTGTAGCATTGTCTCGTTCCATTGTCGCATACTATAGCAAAAATATGATCTTTTTACTTAGCAACGTGTGTGTCATCATAAGCCCCACCACGATGCACACATGTACATGGAAGTGGATCATGTCATGCTGAACATGAGTGTTTTTTCTCATACTGACATCATGGCCATCCGATTTGCATTTTAAAAAGCTCAAAAGTCAACAAAAACTCCATCAGGTTTTGCATTGTCTGCGGCTCCATCGCCCACTCTGCAGAGAAATGCATGAGGAACCAAATCCCACAAGGGATACCAATAAAGGAGCTCTAGCAGGGATGGAAGCATGTGAGTGTCATGTAGGAACTGGCGTAAGACCATAGTGAAGCAAGGCAAGCAAATAAAAACACATTCACGGCAGACAGAGAAGAGGGAGATGTTAGACAAATAGTGTGGGCCTAGGTATGTTTAATCATATGCTCTCTAAGGTTAAGGAGTATTATGTGATTTCATATGATTGGGCCAGAGAACTCATGTGCCCTTATCTGTCATTTTTTAATTTTATTATTAAATAAATTAAAAATAGACTCTAAGATGGTTACAATTAAGTTATGGTTTTTGAACCATATATTAGGGTTTATTTTTTTAGGCTCTCCATCGTCATCAGGAAAAAAATGTTCTTTTCTCGTTAGGTTTAGAGAAAGGCAACGTCATGTATAGAGGTTCTAGAAGATCATACCCATCACAGATCTACAGGAACACCGATGAATTTAGGTACGCTTTTGCATTAAGATTTGGTTTCTTTTCTTTTCAACGATTTATGGCGAACAAGATTAATGATCTATTTAGTTTTTCGATGGATTCAAAATCCAACAGAAAAACGTCAGACCATGCCCCCAGGTTTGAGTATCCTTCCATTGTTTCAAACGAGGATCCTCGTGTGAAATATTAAAGGGCTCGATCGTTGTTGGGCACACCAACGGATCTCTAAGGTGATAAAGCAACAACAATTTGAAATAGCGTTCCTTCTTGAGACTAACTAGAGATCCGAAAATTATGGAAGGATCGCCTGCATTGGTCTCCCTTTGGGAGTGAAATATAGTTCATTGTATTTTTTTTTTATATTAATGAAACCTGGTAGGGGTCTGCCTAGCCCCAGCTTGCCTTTAAAAAAAATAGCTATATTTTTTATTATGGAGAGAGAGAGAGAAGGTCGGACGTGAGTAAGAACCAGGTTGGTCGGAATTTGGGTCCAGTAGTGTTAGCTGAAACTTTCAAGAGTGCAAACGGATTGGATACAAACTGAATCATGATTGATCCGAATGAGTCCGAATTTTGTGTTGGGTCTGAATAATATCTAATGATGTACAGTTAAATTTGGATATGAAGTATATATGATAAATCTAGATAGCATAAAAGAAAACCAAAATCAATGTATTTTACATCTAAAAAGGCACAAATGAATTGGATTAGGACTGTGTAAACATAAATCTGACTTAAAACACTGTTCCTAATTCAATCCAAATCCAAGAAAAGACCAAACATGTGAATCTGTATCCACACATTAAGTGTAGGATTTAGATTGGAGGTCCAACCAAAACCATCTGTTTGCACCCGTCTTTAGGTAGATTCTGAAACAGATACAAGACCATTGAGTGTCAACTATAGTTGACAAAATAAGAAATGGGTACAAAAATCAATATATATGATGCATGAAACAAGAAGCAAGTGTTTAAGAAATGCATCACATATATTGCAATTGAAAGTTAAAAATTTAGAAAAAAATTAGAAAGAATACGGGGGAAGACAATAACTCAATAAGGAGCAACAGTAGAACCGAACAAAAAATACAAATAAAAGTTAAAATCTGTGTTTTTATTTTTTTTTAAAATTTACACGCAGGTATTATAATAAAAAAAATTCATGTTTGATCAGTATTTATGTGTACACTCATCATGTTTGATTTTTGTGTATAAAGGTGACCCTTTTGTAAGGAGGGGCTGTTTTCTAGTTTTATTAATATTTCAATAAAAATATATTTTTATATAGATCAAAATTAGATTCTATTGATTAGACATTTAAAAAATCTGTGTCCTCGTGTTCTATTTTTTTTTTCATTCAAACTCGTGTGTGTCTTTTAATAGGCATAAAATGAGGAAACTCTCACTCTCTCTTAAAAATGTCTTTTCCCCTTCTTAATAGCCATAAAACGAAATTATTTTATAATGTTTTAAAATTATCAATTCCTATTATTTTTTACTTTCAATCTGAAAATGTATATGATATGACTTTACATGTAGGTAACTTCCAAAAATGGGCACTATAACTTTACATGTGTGTGTGTGTGTGTTTTGAAGGAGCTGATAATCAAGTTTGGTTTGGATCAGGAGTCCCTTGGGCCTGAAAGTATCCATATCGCGGCAAAATGGTTATGACAGTAGTTCATGCTTTGTGACAGGACCAAGTTCACCTAGGTAGGGATCTAGACCTGGTACGCCTAATGCATTCTTGAACCCATATAGTTTGCGACTTTCTTTGCTCTTGTTCTTGAGATAGTTGTTTGGATGATACTTTTAATGAAGTACAGGATAAAGAGAACCAAGGACTTCAGGCAGAGGTTCAAAGACTAAGAGAGGAGCTTGCCAAAGCCCTTGCTGAGATAGATGAACACACATCTCTTATTTCTTTTGCCTTGCAACACATTTCATGCTTTACATTGCTGCTGCTGCTGCTCTCTCTCTCTCTCTCTCCAATTTGTGTTATTGAGCCTATGTAAAGATTTAAGTAGCATATTGGCTACATTCGACTGTGCTGCACTCGCTAATTAAAGCCATCTGTTCACTTATTTTTTAAATGTTTCTTTGGAAACAAGCTCTACGGGTATAATCTACTTGGTTTATTCAAATGCATGTTTTGGATTGTCCAATTGTGTTGGATAAAATAGAAGCTTGAAGAATTAACAGCTCACAACTCATTAAAAGATCATCTTTTTACATGGGAACTACAACCGATGAGCGTTCCTTCTCTAACCATCCAGTTTTTCATTGATCAGACTTTACATATTGGACTTTAACATTCATTTAGTGAGCGACATGTTTTGGATTATGAATTTTTGATGTTTAGATGTATTTTTTAAAGCACTAAAAATCAACCGACCACAATACTTTGTATTGTAAATTTTAAATGCATTGCGAGTCGTCGATTTGCCTATATGACATAAAGTCTCCTTGTAAAGCATATTTCTTACTAAATAAATGATAAAGAACAAATATATAAGGTCTGATCAATGAGATGCTCAAGCATTGGAGAAAGAGAGTTGTCTGTCTTGTAGATTTTGGACCTTCCTTTTATATATACACACACGTCAAGAAATCGAGAGCCTTTATTATTTCTTATTCTTTTATATTTTGAGAGAACTGAGATTGGCAGCCTTAGAGCATCGGTGGTCTTTGGAGAAAGAGATTGAGACCTTGGCTAGAGACAAGGAGCTATTGGCTGATGCCTATGAGTTGGCACGGGCCATGGCTCTTGGGTCCCATTCACGAACTCAGTTAGGTTCAAGGAGTTTGACCTCTGCACACTTCACTTCTACTGCTCAACAAGTTGGTCGCAATGGAGCTCACCTGAGCCCGGCCCCACTACCCTCAGTTAGAGAGCATTCAATTCCAACATCAACAATCCAACTGAGTCATAGCAACAGTTCGCCAATGAGTGGTGTTGAGGAAGGAGCAAGAGAGTCTTGATCCGCATGGTTGCACACTGGGATAAACCTTTGAAGTTTCTTATACTTTTGATGATAAGAACAAAGCATAACTATAATTTTTAAGCTCATTATGCATCATGTTTTTCTTATATTTACACGGAGAAACAACCCCCAGCATCAGAGACCAAGCTGGTTCGGACTGCCATACTTATGATCACTGTCCTGACAGCATAAAACTCCGTGGGCATACCCCTTGGCCCAAGAGAGTCGCCATGCTCATTATGCATCATGATCATTGCTTATTAAGGACATGATTTGTTCATGTAATGCAAACCTTGCTTTCATAATAATATATTGCACCCTAGAGAAATACTTCAATATCCACTGATTCCAATTTGGCGATGAAAAATAATGTACCAAAAGACATCAACTTTTCTCATTTCCCCCTTTGAAGAATCTCTCTCCCTCTTTGATGAATTCTTTGACTTTGTGGTTATTTTGAAAGGTGCATGTGCGTATATGTGTCATTCAATCTTATCAATATAAAAAATAGCTTAGATTTTTTCATAAAATTTCTTTAATTTTCTTATATTTCTGATAAAAAATATTTTAAGACTTTAAGAAACACATTTTCCTGAATTTATTGCAAGAATTTCCCATGCTAAGAAACGTCTGAAAGGCCCACAAGGGTATCTGATAGGGGCAAAATGTGAATGTCAACAAGTGGAAGGGACATCACAAGTTCAAAACCCACAGGTGGCATTCCTTGCCACAACAAGGTCGAAGCTGGGTGTGTATTTTCCGGTGAGCAAGGGGACCTCAGGGGTTTTACCAACAGCGGGTGATTTTGGGGGTGTGGGCTTCACTTGACTATACAAAAACAAAAGAAAATCCTGAGGCTGAGATCTGTGACAACACCCCCAAACCAAGTTGACATCCCACAAACCAAACACCTCAAATTCATCAGGAGCATCCAGACAGCACTAGAGCCAATGGATCAGGGTGCTACATAACTCAATCCAACACACAATATGCTCGGCCAATACTAGGACATTTAGGAAGCAGCAAAAAGATGGGGAGCCTGCTTGCCTGGTAGGAGCAGCTAGTGCACGTCTTGTGTTGGAACGTTGCAGGTTCAAACCCCAATGGTATAGTTGTATAACTTGTAAGGGTCGTACTAACCCCAGCTTTACAACAACAACAACAACAACTACGCCTTCATCACAAAACAATTGGGGTCGGCTTTATGAACCAAAAAAGAAAATCATTCTGGGTCTTCCACATGAATCCTTCTCCTCCAATCATTTCTATCCAATGCCATGTCCTCGGTGAGGTTCAAAGCATTCATATCCTTTCTTATCATCTCCATCCAAGTCTTCTTAGGCCTACCCCGACCTCTTTTAACTAATATATTTTTTCATTTCTCCATCCTTCTAACTGGAGCATCATTAGGCCTTCGCCGAATATGTCCAAACCACCGTAAACGAATATCTCTCATCTTATTTTCAATGGATGCAACACCTACCTTCTTATGTATCTCTTGTTTCGAATATTTTATTTTATTGTATTTTCACACATCCATCTAAGCATACACATCTCAGCTACACTCATTTTTTGAATATGATGTCTCTTGGTAGCCCAACATTCCGTACCATACAGTAAAGCGGGCCTAATTGTCGTCCTATAAAACTTTCCCTTCAACCGCAATAGCATTCTACGATCGCACCACTCCAGTTGCACTTTTCCATTTCATCCACCCAACCTTTATCCTATGATTTACATCTCCATAAATTTCTCCATACTTTTGAATGATAGATCTCAAATATTTGAAACAGTCATCCACCGGTATTTCTTGCTCACCAAGCTTCACTAAACTCCCATCACTACTTCATTGCTTACTAAACCGACATTCCATATATTCTGTCTTACTCTTACTCAACTTAAAACCTTTTGCTTCCAATGTTTGTCTCCATAATTGTAACTTAGCATTAACCCCAACTTTAGACTCATCAATCAAAACAATATCATCAGCAAACAACATACACCACGACACATTTTCTTGAATTGATCTCGTAAGCTCATTCATCACTATAGCAAATAGGAAAGGGCTTAATGCAGATCCTTGATGTAACTCAACCGTTATAAGAAAATTGGTTGTCACCCCTCCACAAGTGCGGACATTGGTTACTATTCCTTCATACATATCTTTAATTATACTAATGTACTTGAGAGAAACACCTTTCTTCATCATTGTCCACCAGAGAACATCCCTAGGTACTCTATCGTATGCCTTCTCCAAATCAATAAAAACCATATGCAAATCTTTGTTCCTCTCTCTATATCTCTCAATAAGTTGTCTAAGAAGATGTATAGCTTCCATAATTGATATCATAACCCCAGCTTTACTTTCCAAAAAAAAAAGGATGGGGAGCCCATAATGCCAATTTAAAAGCTTGATCGTGGCAGGAATAATGCTGTTAATGTCATGCATAATTTTTCACCTAGTGAAAGTAACCATCCATAAAACTCAAGACAGGTACAAAATTATGCAATGCCTTCTGAAAAAGAAAAGATTTTCTATGAGCAGAAAGTTAAAACCCTATCATGTAAACATACATGACCACAGGCGTTTACAATTTTATATAAGCAGAACTCATAACAAAATGCACACAAATAGAACGGATGCCAATATTTCCTAATTCAAATCCTTGTGAGAAAAAAAGAGAAGAATGCAGAAAGACACTACCTTAACATAATTAGATCCATACACAACTACAAGAGAGCCTAAAGAAGCAGCAAAGACAACATGGAGGTGGGAGGAAGCAAGATAAAACTAGCAGAATAATAACTAGGTGCTGAAAAATACTTGAATAACCAAGCACCGTAAGTATGCCTTCTCTTGTGGACAGTTAAACCAAAAGAATACATCTCCACATCACCTCCATGGCAATGCCCCGGTGTTTTTAATACCAACAATCCGTTAATCCACTAATAATTCTCTTTCAAGCGCTTGGAGCTTGTTCTTTTTCAGCAGCAGATGGTTCTGACTCGTCGACTTCTTTGTGAGCAGCAACTTCTGTCTTTTCGGCTTCTTGACCTACAGATAAAAAGAAAGAAAACACCAAGACAGTATGAGCTGCTTCCACATAAACTTCCATATCAACTCCGGCAACTGAGAGAGCAAGCAAGTACAGGTAGCTAGATGGCTACATGTACACACGTACACTTGTAAACAGACCCACTAATAGTAGTTCATGTCACCAAACAGCATCTATCACATCCATAATTCAATATTTCAAAGGAAAAGCCACATGAATTAGTTTATAAAATGTCTTTGCCAATCAACAAAACATGGTTTGTTGCCACAATGGAGGCAGAATGCAACGTTTTATCTTGCTCAGGCACACCACCTTTGAGGCAATTCATGTGGGTGTATCTCCGCACATAAAAGGACAGAGTTTAATATCTTGTCTTGATAAAAGTTTATGAAAGCTTCCTACTCTAGTTCGAAATATGTTGCAACACTAAAAAAGAACAAACTAAAATACCTTCATCATCACTGTCATCAAGGTCACCCATGCCATCATCCAAGCCTTCCATACCACCAAATTTCTGCACAAGTGTAGCAGGCAAAAAATTCAGAAACATCCAAAATACAATTTCCAGTGGTTACAAATCATTTCTTTAGTATTCATAATCTCATACCGAGAAATCCATCCCTCCTAAGTCCATGTCATTTCCTGTTAAAAGACCACATCTTAGCAATGATTTTCTCCCACATACACACACAAATCATAAAGGATGAGAAAAGGTAAGAATCACAGACCGATTTCATTATCATCTTCATCAACCCATTTGTCCCAATCCACCTTTAGGTAATGGGGTGCCTTGTCATCACCTCGCAATAATTTCTTCCACCATCCTTTTTCTGCTTTTTGTACCACGCAAAAGATGCTCCTAACAACAACATTTATTTTGCTCTCCTGAAATAATCAGAGAACAAAAGAGTGTGATGAGTAACAAGCTAAAATAATTTCCCAGAAACCATTGCTACAGTTAATTCCACAGTCCATGCACATACCTCCACATTCACTTTATCATAGAGATCCAACTTCAGTTCATATGGGTTGTTGTCTGCTCCAGCAGTTGCAGAGAAATTTAAAACGCCATCAGGTTCAAGATTGACCTTCACATTTTTTGCATCAGGTAACAATATTGTGATATAAACATTGTCCACCCTCTGCGCCCACTTCACCTCGGGATGGCGGCTACAGAGTTTCAAAGTTCAAAAAGGGTTAGTTGCACTAGCAACAAATATAGCCAAAGAAGCACAAAGAATTACAGTTCAGATTAGTGATGGATTAAAGACACACATTTTAATAATTGATGACAATCTGGCAATCCAAACAGAATCACAACAATTCCTTAAGCATAGTAAAAGCAACTTATTTCTTTCCGGAATAAGTTTTGTGTACTACTTGCCAATGAATCATCAATTCACCATAAAGTATAAATTGGCACCTCCCATAAGAAAAGAAACTATGCTGCATACCACTAGTCACAATTATCGAAAAACAGAAAGGTGCCCCTGTAGGATGCGAGAAGATCCATTTGGCAGTTTGGTCAAGAAAAGAAAGGAATTGAACAGAGAACAGAAGAGACCATCCATAAAACTAGAATGGAATGTTCCTGTGAATGCTTCAACTCAAAAAAAAAAAAAGATGAAACACACAAGACATCAATACAGTAACCCCAGATGCTCTTATCTTATTACCATTGTTCATAAAGAAAATCATAGATGAAGCCTGAGAAATTTTGAGCTAAACACAAGAAGTCCACGTTGTCCAACCATGTACAGCTTGAAGATATTATACGAGTTAAAATTCAATACTTCTAATATTTAGATCAGTTGGATATTTTTAGTCATAACAATACATGATATTATCTTATAAATGAGTGTACTACAAATTGGACACACTAGATTCTCCAATACATGATATACACTTGGATTGTTGCCTCTGTCTGTTCTAACTGTTGTTTCCATCCTTTGGTCAGCCACCACCTCTGTATTATCAATACTGATTTCAGCATTATTTTTTGTACAGACAGTGACCAGCTCTTGAGATCATCGTTTGCATGATTGAACATGGTTTATAACACATAAATGCATAATCTTCAACGTGGCTCAGCCATCATAATGAGAGAGTAACTTATGTCTGATATTGACAAGACACATAGAAGTTCCCAATATCGAAAATCACAACCAGCACCCACCCAATGCCAGACTAGGAAGTGGAAGTGGGAAATGATACGAGAAGCGGAAGAGAAAAGTGAGGCATTTTAAAATCTGTCTGTCACATGGACACTCCACATGGCCGTACCCCTGTTGACACGGCAGAACATGGGCACAGGTACCGCACGGCGTTCGGGTATGCTGTGGGTCGGGTCCAACCCCGACCCGATCCAATTGTTTTTGGGGCATTTGACATGTGGTCAAAGGGATCGAACTCTCTCTCTCTCTCTCTCTCTCTGGTTTACCCCCTCTATCTCATTTTTTTTTTGGGAAGTTGACTTGGGTGGGGTGGAGTGGGAAAGAGAGAGAGAGGGTATAGGTTCCTCCTCCTCCTTCGTGTGTGTGTGTGTGTGTGTGTGTATAGGTGGTGGAAATCCCCTTCTTTGCCTTTTACATTTAAAACACACACACACACACACACACACACACACACACACACACACACACACACACACATATATATATATATATATAGCCGTGTCCCAATACCCATATTTTTTGAACTTGTTGTGTCGTACCCTTCATACCGGCACCCGTACCCATGTGACATAGTTTAAAATTTATACGAAGCAAGAAGCAAAGTATCAATTTGAAAACGAAACAGGAATAAAAAAAAGGAAGCAATATGAGAATTGAATAGGAATTGAACAAGAAGCAAATAAAAACTAAAATAAAATTGATTATTCTTATATTTTGTGATTTTTCAGTAAAAGAATTAATTTTTTGTTAAAATCTAAAAATGATAGTTACTAATTTAGAGAAAGCACATGGAAAACAAGAAAAGAAATGTGAGAAAAGCATATATAAAGGATGTAGGGAAGCATGGAAGAAGCATGGAAGAAGCATGGGGAAATCAAGATTTGCATGAAGTTTCAGAAGCGAGTATAGCACTTCTGCACTTAGTTTCTGGGAAGCGCACTTTCCACTTAGGCATTTACCTAAGAAGCTTCCGGTAACTCTACACTTGTGTCACCTGCGTACAGGTACAGAGGTACAATACGGCAATTCAAAAAAATATGGGTACGGAGACACGGCTATATATATATATATATATATACACAAAATAAATTCAAAATAAACTGAATATAATCTAAATATATATGCTATATCTAAAATATATATTATATACTGAAAATAGAATTATAAATTATAAATTAAATACAAACTTGTATGTACGGAGGGTAAAATGGCATGTCCGGGTGTCGACGCATGTCGACAAGGGGATACGTGTGTCGACATGGGTACAAAGGGCAAAATGGAGTGTCTAGGTACCATAGCTCTGCACCCACCACAACAAGCAAGTTTCAAACAATTCTTTATTCATTATATTGTAGCTACCATTGACTAGCCCCCTGGTGTTATCAGCCACATGTCCAGAATAAATCATAATTCAAAAATTAAGCAAAAACAAGTAGCTACCATTTCTTGAATATGGGAACACAGTATCGGTTGTATATAAAATATTGATACCTACTACAGTTACATTTTTTACCATATATTCTAAGAATCTGGAGAGATAGACAGAGGTCATTCTGTACATTTCTGCCAAATCATTAATATTTCACAAGGACAGAAGATCATAAAATGAAGAGTCCATTTTTTATAGCATTATCAAGTTCTTCATAACTCATTCTCACAATCTAGGACATTGAAAAAAGAATAATAATGAGGCCTTCAATCTTTTGATCAGGCAAAATCCAGTTCCAGAAAAGGAACAAATATGTGTGGTTAACAGTAAACCAGGACTTTTTGACAAAGCAGCAAAACCTTTATAGTATTAGATCACCCTGCACTGAAAAAAGAAAGAGGCAAAGAAAAAACACCCTACAATAATCAGTGTCCAGTTATGTCACATAGATCCAGATACGGAAATGGGATACGGCATGGGTACCAGCCATACAAAAGGCAATTTTCAAAAAATAGGGTTCAGGGCTACGGGTATATATATATATATAATTTATTTAAGCATTCTAAAGCATACAAACAGCAACATTGGTCTCTAATTTGAAATGTGTTTCACAGCCCCCAAGAACAATACATAAATGCATTTTTACAAGCAATTCAGCAAGCACAATATTGTCAATTTCTAATTTTCTTGATCACATTTAAGGACAAAAAGGAACATTTAGGGTGGGTTTGAATTTCAATTTTTTTTCTTAAATGGCATTAAGCTATGAATTTGCCCTAAGAGGTCAAGATTGTCCTCAACTATATAAGTTTAGGATGACAGTTTTTTTTTGGTCTGCAGTGATGGGATACACATCCCCAGCATATCCGAACCGTATTCTTTCTGTATGGGTTCTTCAGCAAAAATGCTGTATCCATGTGACTTAGGTCTCTGGGGGTTAGTTAAAGTTAAATCATGATATTGAACTTCTGCTCCGGCAAAAAAGGACGATCGAAATCAAAATCTTGCCTAAGCACGGTTTGCATGATCCACGCAATTCCCTCACAAAAAGCAAATTCACACCTGCAGTACCGGCAACTCCAAAGAATCCAAATAATCACCCATTCACACATAGCCTATTCCTTTTCAAGTACAATCTTCAGAGTGTGGTGTCGAATGAATTGTACAGAACCACACTATATTTGCTACTTGCACATTTATCATAGTTAATGGATTGAAACAGCATCACAACGGCTTCATCATATCAAACAAGAAATCGATAGCTACAGGCCGTATTTTCTAAGCAAGTTCGATACTTGGATCTATTCAGTCTAGCAACCAGTAGTGTTCGAGAACCGAATAAAATCAATGTGCTTAGCAGCTATCGCCGAAACAACACAACCACCAAAGAAGCCTCCGAATCGTCACCACAGAAACAACGCATCCCCGTTACGAACCCGACGATGGAATAGAAAAGACTAAAAAGATAGAGGCATTGCAAGCACGGCATCATACAATCGAGGAGCAAGAATCGAACCGATCAACCAAGAGATGACACGAACCTTACAAATATCTCCTTAAAAAACACAATCTAAATGGGAATGACCAAGAGATGAAACGAACCTCACAAATATCTCCTCAAAAACCACAATCTAAATGGGAATGACCACGAAATGGTACGAACCCTAGCAAACGCGCCATATTGCGATGACCATGTAAACTGATTCCAACCAAAAACATATTCAACTCAATCGGAACCCAGAAAGGAAACGAAAAACATCAATGGGGAACCAAAACGGATCCATTCTTAACCATTTCTATAACTAGAAATCAACAGCATTCGATCAAGTGAAAGACAGGGAAGGCAGATGCATCGAAAAGTATATCCGAAGAAAAACAAGTAATGTTAGGACACAAAATCGCAATAAAAGGGAGAAATTAGTGGAGAAACTCACCTCATGTTCGAGAAGAGAAACGCCTAAAAATATGGAGCCAAAAACCTAGAAAACTCTCTCTCTCTCTCTCTCTCTCTCTCTCTCTCTCTCTACCCGAGAGGTTTTAGTAAAAGAAGGGCTCTGAAGACTCGGGTCGTGGTCTCGGGAATCGCTTAATTCCGATAGGTTAGCACTACCGGAGGATGCCAACGAATCGGATTTTGGTAGGATAATCGGATTCGACAAACCAGATACCATCCACTTAATTATCGGATTCGGTACAGATCCAAATCTGAAATGAATCTGACCCGGTTACATATAAAACACATCTGATTAACTAATTGGATTCACTATTACTTGTTCTCATTCAACTCTGAATCCCGAGTCCAATTCATTAATGAGATAAAAACGCATGCATCGCCCTACCTCACAGCCATTCATGTTGTTATTTCTCGAGATAGGTGTGGTGTCCATCCTGAGAAGAGTCAGGAGCAATGAATCAAAATGCAGGTTCTTGAGGTTCTTGGATGCGGTGTACACTGTTTATTTAGTTGGAATCGGTACTTGGACAACTGGAACATGTAAACCAGCAAAATATGTAAATTGGTGAGCACCAAGATTTTCATAGTTTTTTCTCTAAAATTTCATCGTTTGGATGTGATACACTCTTGGATCACCTGATTATGATGTATAATAAGGATCTTTTAGTGCTTGAAAATCAAAGGTTCAAAACTTTTATAAATATTTAAGCATAAAAAATCATATTTTTTTATTTGATTATGATGATCCAATAGTCGAATTCAAGTAAATGGACCAAGCCGAATGTATATGCACGGCTAGATTTGAAAAAAAAAAAAACTATGAAAATCTCAGTTTATACCATTTTACATATTTTGCTGATTTGCATATTCGAGATTCCCTCAACTGTCATACAGAAGTAAAACAAAACTAAAAAAACCCATAATGTATCAAATGTCTCATAAAATTGTATTTTCTTTTGTTTGAAAAAACCTTATTCAAAGACCAATTCCTAGTATTTGGACCATTCTAAACACATCTACGGGGTTCGATTGAGTCAAAGCAACCTGCACCTATGATTTTTAAGACAAGATGTCATGGTGTCATGACCAAATGTTATCTCCTTTAATACATCAATGCACTAATGTGTTTGTTTTTTTTAAGTTGATGAACCCTCGCTGAGAACCAGGTCACTTAATGGCCCCACCCTTCTATGAGCATAGCGGAGCTGGTGGGGGGGGGGGGGCAGAACTGGGCTGTAGCCCAGTCCTGCCTCTCGGCCCAGTTAAAAAAAAAATATATATTAAAAGTCAGTCCTAGCCCAGCCCTGATTCCATATGAAATAGTTTTTTATCCATTTTTGTAGCCCAGCCCAGCCCTGACTGCAGCAAATAGTTTGATTTGTCCAAATGAAATAGATTTTTATTAATAATTGTAGCCATTTTATCTCAAAAAAAAAAATAAGGGGCGCTGCCCCCGAACCCCAGACTTATCACACCAAATTTTATTTTTTTTTGCTACACCCCCCCATGAATCCTAGCTACGCCCGTCTATGAGGTAAACCTAGAGTGGGGTTACTGACACCCAAGCCCTTATGAAGCCCACCATTTAAAGGCACTGAATCAATAAAACTTCAAAATCCACAATGAGTAGAACACACCAAGAGCATTATGCCTAGTTAATGAGCTAATTGGCTGGTCTACAGCTTTATCAAGCAAGCTAATACAATAATTAAGTAGGGTAGCTTATCACCACTGAGGTGGTATCCCATGTGATGTGTCACGCTGAAGGCCCATGATCCAATTCTTCTGCCACGTGGGGCAGTTCTGGTAGGGGGTTTGCCTAACCCCAGCTTGCCTTTCACAAAAAATAAAAGTAGGGTAGCTTATCAACTTTTTACAAGAAAGCAGTCCATCATCTGGCTTATTGCATTCAACCACGTCTTCTTTGTTTTTTAATGCATTCACTCATCTGGTAGGGGTGACTTGTAAGAGACGTCACAAGTTCAAAACCCACGGGTGGTATCCCTTGCCGCAAGGTCAAAGCTGAGTGTAATCCCTGATAAGCAAGGGACCTTAAGGGTATGATTGATAGCTTGTTCAGGGTTGAATGAAATGAACAAAAGAGACATAATAGAACATTGGTTTTGTTTGTTTCGTAACAACTGTTTCAAGTTCAACGTTTGTTTGAGATGCTATGCTCCAAATACTCATTGTTTGACAATGATGTGCAGACAACTTCAACAATTATGGATAATGGGTTGAATTATTTGGTTTTGGATCATATGACCTGATTTGTCCACTATTTTACATGTTTTAACAAGTTTATTATGATTTTTGCCCAGATATGAATCCAATTACAAAATTATATTTAAAAATCATGAATTTTTGCTTATTCAAGTAATGAGTAAACGAGATAGAGCAATGGCTTCACGCAGTGCCAAAAACCAACTAGTTTAGTTTTGAAGATTTTGTTTTGAAAATAGTCTATGATTTATTAAGACTTGTTATTAACAATGTTTTCAAATAATTCACTTAATTGATTCATGGTTTAATTGATTCATGAATTTTATTCTCTTTATATCTTGAATTATAATTACTGAGTTGAAAGTGATTTATGATTTGGACTTGAATCCAAGTCTGAAGGTAAGTTGAAAAACATGTAATTCACTAAAAATTTTAATCGGAATCAAAATGAATGTTATATATATATATATGTTAAATGATTCTTGTCTTTGGTTATCTCATTCGCAAACTTTGTTCTAGTGAACTAATATACATTTGCACTTGCGTTCAAGTGACGTCTTTAATGTTGAGTCCGGTTGGAGCATTACCATTGATAAAGCCTGGTTATGTTTTTTAGTTAAAATTTCAGGGCGTTACAGAGAGAGAGAGAGTCGAGAGAGACCCCTCTCTCTGATATTTTTTTAAATAGCATCCCTTGTGTCCCCGTTCTAAATGTAATATGGGGTAAAGCAAAAAATATAAAAAAATAAGGGTGCAACATATGCATTCTGTGTGTCTACCGCTTCTAAGGTTTGTTACATCCCCATGTTTCCAATGTAATTTTCATCTGAAATCGCGCAGGGACAAGGGATCAAACAACCCCTTAGGGAGCCTCTAGCTTTGCCTTGCATAAGAAGTCATGGACATTGGAACTGGAACTCAGAATGGGGATAAAGCTACCTATTTAACAAATCTTATATAACAAAGTTTTTTTATATTATTTTTTCAATCTCTTTTATCAAGTATTCATTATTTACTGAATTTTTTGCCTATTTCACTTATCTATATCCATATTTATATCCATATCCCTTCTTAAAGACAAAAGAGGGCTGGTTATATGCCTATTTAAAAAATGCTCAAAATTTTTGTCACGGTACCATGACGTGGGAGAGAGAGAATTAGGAAAACATCTGCACACTTACATAAGAAGGTGTCAATGAGTCAGGTTTGAGAGTTGTTGTGTGTTCTTCCCGAAACACAAATTTGTGTGTTCCGGTGTGTACAGAGGAATATCTTAGGACCCGCAATAATTCATATGTCAATGTTGCCTGCGATGACTTTATAATAAAATAACATATACAGAAGGTAGATATGCTTTTGACTGAAATCTCCTCCCGTAAAATAGATATGTGTTGGACAAAAATGTCCTCCCCGCTCCCCGGATATAGATTTGCATGTTTCGCCTTTGTTTTTAGCTTGTGCTACAACACATGGCCGCC